>NC_045619.1:37437048-38687048 GCF_009829155.1 Mustela erminea | reverse complement strand
TGTTCACACTACCACCCCACTAGATAATATGCTACATTCAGGCAGGGAACATTGTTTTTAGAGATTTGTACAAACGCCAGGCATATAGTAGATAATGATTTATATATTTGTTGTGTGAATTAGTTAATCACTAATTTAAATGAGTAAAAACATCATGTATCTGTAAAATACAAATACTGTTTAACATTTTAAATAACTTATACGCAAATTTTATTAACACACATGGAGTAATAAAACAGATGTATGTCAGGAGAAGTATTTTCAAGGTTAGTCTTCTATCTTAAATACACTGGAGACTTTACTGAAAATGTCTTTTGTATAAAGAAACATTAAAAAGGCATGTTATTTTGAGCAAAACATATAAAATTATAGGTGAAAGTTCTAAAAAGCAATCCTAACAATACAATGCCATGAGTGAGCAAGGATACAATACCCACTATATCATGAAAAGTTGGAAATATAATATTCATCACAGACAAGTGGGAAAATAAATTTTGGGATACACACCCACATACCCACACACGAATACTATGTAACCATTAAAAAGGAAAATGAGAATCAGCATTCATTAACCTAGAAGTTTTTAAAAAAATGTTTAATTTACGGGCACCTGGGTGGCTCAACTGGTTAGGTGGCCAACTCTTCGTCTGAGCTCAGGTCATGACCTCACAGTCATGAGATCCAGCCCTGCATAGGGCTCCATGCCGAGCATGGAACCTGCTTGAGATTCTTCCTCTCTTCTCCACTCCACCTCCCCCTACCCCACTCATGTGTGTGCATGTGCAAGCTCTCTCTTTCTAAAAAAAAGTTTAATTTAAAAAGAAGTTTACAAACCAGAAAATTAAATACAACCATTTATAGAAAATTATATACTGAATAAAGATGGACAAAGGAAAGTTTAATAAGGTTTCACATGGGCCTACCTCAGGCCTGAAAATCTAAAGTCCTTTATTTATTTATTTATTTTAAATAGGCTCCATATCCAACATGGAACTTGAACTCATGACCCTGAGATCAAAAGTCACATGCTATACTCACTGAACCAGCCAGACATCCCAGTATTTCTTTCTTTCTTTCTATGTTCTTCTATGATACTTCAACTACTTAAATAATTATTCTTAAGTGTTTATCTGGGATAAAATACATAAAGAACAATAAGCAAACCTGAAAGTAAGCCATGTTCCAAAGCAGAAAGAAGATGGGGAAGACGAAAAAGCAAGAGCAGAAGACACTGAAGGCTTAATAATTACTTAAGGTTTTTTTATGTATATCATGGGATAAGTAAAAATGTTGATGATCAGAAATTTAGACATTTTATTGTAAAAAAAAAAAAAGATGGTTGAAAGAGTTAAGCAGCAACAGACATTCTGTAATGAAAAAAACTTGAATATGAGACAGTTTTTATGCAGCTTGTTCCATGTACTCAGAAAGGATAGACTGCTGAACAGTTCATCTGTCCTAATCTTTCAAGAAAAACTGTACAAATTAACATACTTTTAAGAAATACAATAGCTCTTAATGAAATGCAGTGTCATGTGCTGGCAACAGCAGCATCAAAATCTTTTCTGGAAAACAAACATCTACAAAGAAACACCATGTTCAAATCATAAGTTAAAACACTGACTTATTTCATGTGAAGTCTAGAACACAAAAAGTATGCCAGGTTAACATGAAGAAATTCTGAAGCATACACAAGTCCAACATAAAAAGAGTTAAATAAAATCCAATATGGCCTCCTCATGATTATATTCCAATTAAAAATAAGCATTTTTAAAAATATCATCTAATCACTGACAGTATTAACTATGATTACCCATGTTCACCAGACATATGCTCTTGGTCACCAAATGACTATCAGTTTCAAAATTAAACGCTCCTGAAAGAAAAGAAAAAGAAACAACAAAAAACACTTCAACACTGAAAATATTCAAAAGATCACTGTGGGGACTCCTGGGTGGCTCAGTTGGTTAAGCAGCTGCCTTCGGCTCACGTCATGATCCCAGGGTCCTGGGATCGAGTCCCACATCGGGCTCCTTGCTCCGCAGGGAGCCTGCTTCTCCCTCTGACTCTGCCCTGCCACTCTGTCTGCCTGTGCTCGCTCTCTCTGACAAATAAATAAATAAAATCTTTAAAAAAAAAAAAAAAAAAAAAGATCACTGTGGAGCTGAAGAGTTCCAGAAATGTTCCAAACAAAAGCATGAATACTGGAACACATTTATAATAATCTAAAATAAGATTAAATAAAATGTACATACTTTAATATGTTTCCTATAAAGGTAATTGGTATGTGTGTGTTTTGAAAGTTAATCCAGGAAAACAGACTCCTCCACATGGTTAACTTCTTAAGAGGGTATCAACTCACATTCTCACAAAATTTCTTTGGCACTATGCAAGTATTTAAGAAACTGGCACAAACTTTCTATAACCTTATCTTTTTGTTATAGAACATGTTAAACTACAAAAAGATTGTAACTTCAGCTCAAATATGACTTAATAATCAAACTAAAGTAACTTTTTAAGTGAAGCTCTCCCTGCAGAGTATCTCACTCAACGCACATAAGGCATTTAAACAGATTACTAAAAAGGTGACAGCTGAGGAATGCCTTCATTTCTTTCCATGGTTTCTACCAAATGTCATTTCAGAAATACCTATACAACACATGACAATGTGGAATGTCTCCACCCATGAAAGAGCATTCTGGTAGAGCAAGCACACTTAGGGCAGCAACACAGAGCTCAAGTTTGTCTTTTTATGGTTAGCCAGCATAACAATGAAAAGATAAACAACCAAAATACTAATAAGGTCAGAAAATCCTGGCATACAGCGATCCACAGTGAAAGTGTTATTTAGAAAAAAATATACAAAACTGTGATTAAAATCATTTGAAAATATGAATTAGCTTCTAATGCCAGTATCCTAAGGACTCCTTTTCTGAAAAGCCAACAACCAACAATTTGTTTGAAAAAATTCATTTTTAAAGTATGTTTCATAAATGAAGCAAAATTCTGCTTATATTGCTAATCAGGAATATATTCCATTTCAAAAATAAATCTAAGATCCTGCTAAATTTTGACTGTAACAATGGCTACCTTTGCATTTTAAGCATTATAAAAGTAAGTTACTGGTATAAACACTTGTATTACAATTTTTTTTTTTTAAAGATTTTATTTATTTATTTGACAGAGAGAAATCACAAGTAGATGGAGAGGCAGGCAGAGAGAGATAGAAGCAGGCTCCCTGCTGAGCAGAGAGCCCGATGCAGGACTCGATCCCAGGACCCCGAAATCATGACCTGAGCCGAAGGCAGCGGCTTAACCCACTGAGCCACCCAGGCGCCCCTTGTATTACAATTTTTAATGACCACTTTGTGCTCAGGTCATGCAAGTCTCCACTTTGTGCTTTGAGCTGTGCTTTAATATAAATAAGCTAGGAAATACATTCCAGAGGAAGACTACATGTGCAAAGGCTTATGGAAATATATATATGAAACTGGTGGTTCCTAAAATATGAACTGGTGGATCACTTTCACTGGTTTTGTGAATCTCTAGTTAAGTTCCTTTTTGCTCCATCTTGGGTAATCAGGGGCCAGGCACTTGTACCCTAATGATCTGGCCTGCCACCACCTGAGTGCCATCATATCCTTCCAAAAGGAGGACACAGGTAATCGAGTCATGAAATCTGTTCATCCCCAATTACTCACTCTACTTGCATGAAAGATTATCAAGAAAATTTCTGGTCAATACAGCAATAATTTTATAAATTGACAAGACTCCCCACTTTCTTTTATTTATTTGGATACTATAGCCTTTAGTTATTAAAATATTCTTTTTCTTTTTGAAAATGGTGATAATAGTATAAAGTGGTCACACTGGCAAATAAAAATTAGGCTATCCCCTTTTAGTCAAATTTAAGCAAACAGGTCTATGAAATGTAAAATTATGGGACTCAGTGATTTAATGGGCAACACGTAAATTACATTCCAAATGTTGCTCTCACTTATTACCACTAAGGAAAAAAAATTCTGGTGCCATTTCCAAGTTAAGATCTAAAACATAATTTGGCTGAATTTTGCAAAATGATTTAAAATTATTTTTTTAACTTGGATATTCCTACTAACAAAAGGCTTCCAATTAAAATCAAATATGATTAACATTAATAAGTATGGTTTACTAATTTATAAATTAATTCAGTTAATTATATTAGCTTTTCATGTATTATCTCAAGTCCTAATTATAAACACCAATAATCACTGTTCAGGAAGTAAAATGCAGATTAAATGGTAGTGACAAACTCATGGTTGTTTTTTCTTTTATTTTGTCCTGATATGAGTTTTCCTATAACTTATCTCTTTTCATTAAAAGTGGTATATATAGGGCGCCTGGGTGGCTCAGTGGGTTAAGCCGCTGCCTTCGGCTCAGGTCATGATCTCAGGGTCCTGGGATCGAGTCCTGCATCGGGCTCTCTGCTCGGCAGGGAGCCTGCTTCCTTCTCTCTCTCTCTCTGCCTCTCTGTACTTGTAATTTCTCTCTGTCAAATAAATAAATAAAATCTTTAAAAAAAAAATAAATAAAATCTTCAAAAAAAAAAAAGTGGTATATATAAACAAAGCATGTACAGTAAATGCATACATAAAAATGCCTAAAGCAACAATATAAATTATTTTTAGGATAAAGGAAAATAGAGACATTTAAAGACTAAACTCTATGTCTCCAAAAAAGGAGTTTTTGTTGCTTTTGTAACTTCCTTGCAACTTCCCAAAGCACTTGATCAAATATTCTGCACAAAATGACCAGTCAAAAACAATCTTGGCAGTTCCTAAACTTTAAACTAGATTCTGAGGTTAATTTAGATATAGTACTACTATATGAACAAATAAAGTTCATAAGGGGGTTAGCTAGCTAAAACAAAAGTAGATAAAGAAAAAATTGTGTGATATTGTGTGTGTGTGTGTATGTGTGTAGTGTGTGATTCATTTGATTCCAGTTAATTCATTTGATTCATTTAATTCAGCTGATTAACTGAGAAATCTCTAACTACTAATAATCAATCATAATGACTTAAAGATTTAAGAATACTTCTTCAGACTTAAAAGAAGAAATCTAGCATGGTCTTAAGTTTGGGCTTTGGAATCAGAAAAACCTGCATGTTAGAACCCAGCTCTGTTGTTTATTATCTTGGCAATCTTGAGCAAGAAAGAAGGGATGCTGTGAGAATTAAATGAGATACTGGTTGTAAAAGCATGTACCACAGTGTTCCACATATACCAAGTCCCCAGAAAATGTTCACCAGCCAATTCCACTTCTCAATAAAACACGAGTAAGTCATGGCTAATAGCCAACTCCAACTCAGAATAGACTCAAAAGAACTTTTGGAGGTCTTCCATCTTTCAAAGATGTATACCTTTTGGTATACAGTACTCCATCTTTCCAACATGATTATGGAACCCCATAAACTTTCATAAGAAAAGTGGGGGTGAAAATGGAAATATTTTTCAGGCAGAAAGGGAATCAGGAACCCTCAAGAAGTAATGTTAAAGCAGTAACAAAATAATTTTCTATACTCTCCATCCCCCATAAAAGTAATCTTTCTAGTCATCTTAAAAAAAAAAAAATCACCTAACAAGACTCTTTTTTAAAAAAAACATATTTTATTTTTAAGTAATCTCTACACCCAACAAGGGCTTGAATTTACAGTCCCGAGATCAAATCGCATGGTCCACCAACTCAGCCAGCCAGGCGCTGCTAGACTTTTTTTTTTCTTTTTTCTTTTTTTTAAGCAGAAGTTCTTTTCTTATGTGAAGAGTACTTGTAAAATGTGGTAACAAATTTCTTCTATTCCATCTAGTGCTTCTACCTGATTATACTAGAATATGCTCAGTCACAGCTTGCAATCACACTAGCTGAAGCACATGAAAGATGGTCTTGGTTATGACACTTCAAAGTCAGACCACAAAACTTGCCAGGAAGCACAAAGGCAGCAACTGCAGAGAAGACATTGTAACAGCAGAACTGTGGGCACTAGTGCCCTAAACCAGCACACCCCATATATGGATAGGGTTGTCCATTTATTTGCAGGAAGTGAGGGGCCAGTTTAGAGGGGTTAGAAGTTTTGTTTGTTTAGGTGGGCTTTTTTTTTCCTTTTAATAGATTTAGGATGATTTCAATAAAAAGTTTTAAGAGCCATCAGCATCAATGTGTTACAGTCTTCCTAATTAAAAAAATCATGTAGAGAGAGTAATTTCTACTACACGCTCTTTTAAACAGCTATTGCTGTTATTATTTATAAGTGATTCATTAGATTCTTCTAAGATCTTAACATCCCTCACCTCCCGAAAAAATAAACAATAAACTCTATATTCACTTTTAAACAGATTTCTCATATATAGCAATTACATTATTTTCTAACAAGAGACTCAATATCAACCACTCCAATCTCTCTTCCTTTTGGTTGGAAAACACTTTAAGTAGCCTTATTAGAATACTTTTAAAGAGAGTTACATTTCAGATTACGATTCAGTGAAAACAGCTTGGCTGAGAAGATTAAGCCCTTAAGAAAAGACTGCACAAAAGTATTCCTTTTACTGTCAAGAAGGGAGCCACATATTTTTACAAAGAAGCTTCAAATGGCGCCCTTAAAGTTGATAAAAGTTGTATTTTAAGAGCAAGAGGATTGAATACTAAACTTATCTGCAAGTCTGTCTCTATTGAAAAGTAAAAGGAAACTTTATTTTAAAATTATGATAGCATAGAACATGGATCTAATTCTACTTGGTATTCCTATATAGGACCTAGTTCAGACTCTTATAAAGAAGCTGGCAAATTAATTAATGTCTCAAATAAGTTTTTTTTTTTAACATATTACTAGGATTTAAACTGGTTTAGGGTTTTTTCAAAGGAAGAAGATTAACATTAAGAACTTTTTAAAAGCTCAAGATATTTAAACAAATCTACACAGAAGATCCACAACAAAGATTTTCATTTGTTTTATGAACACCTAAGTTCCACTATGTGTAAGAACAATAAAACTTTGTACTTGTAATAATAGGTAAAAGATACACGTCAATAAAATCTTTAGTGAGCACCTAATACGTGCCCAACTCTGGAAATACAGACATGTAGGAAATTGTGTCCTTATACCCTATCAGGAAAGACAAACTTAAAAACAAACAGTATTCAATAGAAGCGTTTCAATAGCAGCAGAGAGGCAAAATATACAGTGAGCACCCCAGAGAAGAGAGTCCTTCTCCAGTGCCATATTCTTATTCGAATCAAAGAACAGAAAGATCCCTACTGGCTGGCAATTCCACTGAACTCTGAAGAATAACTAAGATTTGACTGGCAAAGAAGGGAGGGAGGATAGTCTAGTGGCAGAAAAAGCATAACCATTGGCATGAAAATAGAAAGGTAAAGAGTAAAAAACAATGCAATGGAGATACATCAGTTATAAGCTAAATGATGAAACACTAAATTTAAGGAAAGGATTGACACATTGAAAGTGATATTGTTAAAAAAAAATATTTTTAGAGCAATATGAATGCTGGATTGGACCAGAAACAGAACAGAGGCAGAGAAAGCAGTTAACATATTATTGTACTCCAGGGATAAAGTAATAAAGGTATAAACTAGGTTGATAATGAGAGTAGCCAGGAAAAGAACTGATGAAAAGGCAACTGTGAAGATTGATTGGATATATGTAGACAAGGGGATGACTAAACAATAACTGAGATGTTTAAAACTTGATCCAGAGATTAATGACATCATTAAAAGATTCAAAGCTATCAATGAGAAGAGTAGGCTTGGTGAAGAAAGATTTAAGTTTTATTTCAGGTTGAATTCAAAGAAATTCCTAACATTGATGTAAAACTAACAACTTAAAATACTCAGACTGAAAAAAGGATACAGGTGAAGTCTAAGGAAATAAAATTAAACATACATATGTATCTAAACTAATGTTACCTGATAAAAGAGTATAAAACTGAATGCTAACTATGAAAATCCATGTTTGAGTAAGAATCCTTTGAAGAAATCACAAAGCTAAATGTAAATGCAATAATTGTTACTCTATGGCAGAGGCAGTGAACCTCTATTTACTATCTTACTACTTAAATACACATTTTTAAATATAAAATCACAACATAGTGAATAATATTTCATTCTACATCAATACATCAGCGCTAGAAAAATGGAAATGAGGGACTGGAGCTCTGCAGAAATGTGAGAACTGGAAATCTTGATAGTTACTGGCATAGAGTAAGTAGATAAGATTTTAAGGTAAAATCGAAGGTTAAACTCAACATTGTTGGAAGAAATCTCAGTCCTGCATTATGCACACCAGTATCAGCAGTAATCAGCAACAAAGCATTCTACAGAAACCTCTATTACTCTTCTAAAATATTTATAATGTATACTGAAATACAGATATAGATCACAAGGCAGAAAACTCAACCAGGTACCTATAAAATCAGAAGTGATTAATGCCCACCAATTAAAGTGAAAATCTACTCTAGACCTCAGTTCCAGAAAATGAAGTTTATTTCAGCTTCAATACCGTTCAGCATTGTTTTCTAGCTATGGGAGTCAGCAGGAGAGGGAGGCTACTCCATAGACCAAGACAGGAAATTTGACAAGAACACTGCTTTTTCTCCAATATGGATGACATATTTCTATACAAAAAGAACAGCTAAAAATTAAGTAGCTTTTGTAATTTCTAATGAGAGGGCACATTCAACCAATAAACTTTTAAATATAAGCTGCTTACATTAAAAATGGAAGTACAATATGAGATTAAGTGTATTTATGGCTTGTAAAGTTTCTAAAACTTCTCCTGACAGTGAAATTTAAGATGCCTGATTAAAACCAAAAAGATAAGTGAATATTCCCAAAGACTAATCAATAACCTAGCAAAAACATTTTAGGTATTATACGCTTTTTTGAGAAGTTAATTAAAAAAACACTATTCAAAGGCTATTAAATCAGTGGGTCAATTTTAGGTTTTATAATTTAAGTACTTAAAACAAGCAGCATTCGAGAGATTTCTTAAAAGGTTAAAATTTTCTTGAGATTCCTTTTAAAAAAGTTTTATTTACCACCTTTCACTATCTGTCGTCCTGAATTTGCCCAAAACGAACTCCTTGTTCTCAAAGTCGCAACAGGGGAAAAAGTACGAGTTGATAAAGAAATGAGAGTGGAGAAAACATGATAAAAATTTTAGTACTTGGTATTTTAAAGACTGTAGCTTCAGGGACTTAAGGAATGTGCAGATAAATTAAAAGATATTATGCAAATGATTATGCATAAACTTTTGCTTAAAAGCTTGTCAGGTAAAACAAAATACGCAATAAAGGCTATACCTGTGTGTTGTCAAACTACTGAATTCAGTTAATCTGGAAAACATTGATAAGTCAACTAATTCTTGCAACATGTCCAAACTGAGAGGGCGGGAAAAAAAACAAACTTAAAAAGTCTGTTACATGTATTTTCTCTTCCCACCTAGGCCAGTATTACATTAATATAAGCATTAGAAAATTTCCTTTCCCCAAGCCAATACAATTGGGTTCACGAGTGTGATAACTTTAAATTTCTATCTGACAATTTTAATAAAGCATATTGATGTAAACCATTATCCAATTGTACCCTGACCTCAGCATACAATAACTGTGTCTTTCAGAATTAATTCCATACTAAATCGTGCAAATTGCACTTAAAAGATCCTTCATCTTACATAACTACATTACCATTTTTAGTGCCAAAAGTTTCTTTCATTCTCTATACCATGTTTTTAGAATCTAGAGTTTGCTATGCTTTAAAATAAACCTCAGCCAAATAAAAAGTATGCTATACATTAAAGACTCCAAATTTATGGAACAGAAAAAGAACTACAGACCGCGCTATATTTTTACTGGGTGCCACATTCTGAATTCCAGATTTGTCGAGCAATTTGTCAGTCATTTCAATCCATCCAGTCAACTTTGTAAACAAAGGCTATAAGCCAAGTTTGATATGAGAATTCAATTAAATAAAACTTAAAACGGTCATCATTCACCAAACAGGAAGCAGTAAAAGGAAAATGCCACCACACACCTTTTAAAAAGGCAGCAAGGCAATATTCATAAAATACGGAGCCTTAAGTTTCAACTTCTCTAACAAGTTTTTGTAACAGTCTTAAATAAAATACAGCTATGATCTTCCACATACAACCAAGGTAACGTTGCGCTAGTTTACAAATCTTTTCATCTTAAGGGGAAGCTATTGCTATTAAGTCAGATTCTAAGTAATTCCAAATTGCCCAGTAAGAAAATAGAAAGAGTCTATGTCTTGTCACCTATTACCATCACTCAAAGATTGCTTTTTATGCAGAACTCTACGTGGTTGTGTTGCTTTTGGCCTGTTAAAGGCAAAGCAACATTATCTCTGGATTGCCAATAGTTTCTCCTTATTTGGCTAACACTGAGCGATCCCAATCAGGCTACTATAAAACTTTAACATGCACAAAGCATCCATTTTGAGAAAAGTTTGTGAACAGCTTTCTTTTTTATCACCCCCAAAAGGAGAATCGGAGCTTGGTAATCGGCTCTGAAAAGCGTGCCCAGTGTTTATTCTTCTCTTTCTAACCCCAGTGCACACCCCAAGACGTGGGGCTCGAGGATCTCTGACACTGCGGCAAACTCTTCTCCCAAAGACACTTCAGTACATTTGGGTCCGGCGGTGGGTAAGCCCTTTTGAGCACTTCCTTACCTTACCCATCTCCATCCCCTCCCTTTCATCCGGAGCAGATCAGCTAATTACACCCCATTTCCCCCTCCCCAATGACCAAGAGTAATAAAGGAGAAAACAGGAAATCATCCGCTCAGACACTCGGCTTAGGGCTCCTGATTACTATTATTATCATCATCATTTGTAATCAAGCCCTAAAAACTACAGTAAATTCAATGCCCACCTACAAGCCAAAGACGTCCATCTGTTCAAGTGTCCCTAATGCCCCTCGTTAGTCGTTTTCTTTAGCATCCCTCGTCGTCCAAGTATATCACTGACATCGGGCCCAGGTACAACCCCAATACACCCCACCCCGTCTCGACCCCGAATCCCAGACACACGTCCACAAATGGCCCTGGCGCCCCAAGCCGATCACAGTCCCTTTTTCCTCTGCCCCGGAAATCACCAACATCAACTAGTCTGCCCCTAACACCAACATCAACTAGTCTGAAGGGGGCCTCAAGCCAGAAGCCCTCCCTCCACCAGTTCTCTTCCCCCTCCCTCGCGGGAAGCCGCCCCCTCACCCCGCAGCAGGGAGTCTCCCGCCGCCCCCAGCCTCCAGAGGCCGAGGGTGGAGAGCAGGCCCCAGCAGGAGGCCGACGAGGACCCGCAGGGTCAGGAGACCCGGCGGTAGGGTGCACAGACCTGGTGCAGGGCAGTGAGTCCGTCCACATTGGCGTAATTGATGTCGGCGCCGCGGTGCAGCAGCTTGAGGACCTCGTCTGTGTCGCCGCTGGAGCAAGCAGCCAGGAAGACGGCGCCATCGTCGAACTTCACCTTGGTCTTCTGGCGCTTCACCACGGGAGGCTCGAGGTCCGTCTCGGAGCCGATCCAGCGCTTCAGCTGCTCGTTCCGCTTCTGCTTCGCGTCCGCCATCTTCATCCCCTCTCCTGCCGCCGGGTCTTCTTATCGCGAGGGGGGGAAGGGGGAGGCGGAGAGGGAAGAGAGGGGAGGCAGGGGGTGTGTGACTGTTTCTATGAGTGCGGGCCAGAGGAGGGCTGGGAACCGGGAGGAGACGCTCGAGACTTCCAGTATCCCACAGAGCACTGGGGCGGCGCGCCCGGCCAAGCGGACCTCCCTTCCTACCCCAGAAGCCCTCCCGCCCCCGGCCCAGCCACCCGTCACCGGCGGCCAATCTAACGTAACTTCGCGAGATCCGGACAGGGAGGCGCCCTTCGGCCACTGCGCATGCGTCCTAGTCCTGTGCCCGCCCCAGGAAGAGCGCTCCCGCGAACTGCGGCGGGGGCGGTCGGGCCACCGGAGGGAAGCGGGTGTGGTCCAGGCCGCCCGGGCTGCTGGGGGCTGGGACCTACCTGGAAGGGCGGAGACAGGGAAGGGAGGTTCCGCCGCTTGGCTCAGGGCTCCTGAGGTTCCGGAGGCCAACAGTCGGGCGGTACCGCGACTCTACCGGGCCGACCCGCCTCCGGGGCTGTCTGAGCTCTGCAGAGTAGTTCGCTCAGGGCGGAGGATTTTCCTATTGGCTGCGTTATAGGGATGGAATGGAGGCTAGGTCGTGAAATCCGGCACTTGCGATTTTCTGGGGAACTCGGATAAACTTGGGCTTGTCAGTATTGCTAAGAAGCTCTCAAAAGTGGGGTCTCTGTAGCCGAGGGCTCTGCTGGCAGTTACCCAGATCTCAGTCATAGGTGTCCGCCTCATAACAAGGGTTGACCTGCGGTTGATTGCGGCGGCTTCCTGCCAACCTTCACTGCAGAAACGTCTTTCCTCTTATGCTTGTTTTTGTGTTGCTTTGTTTTGTTGTTTCTCTGTATTTCGGGTCCTCTCACCCTTTCTTCAGTGCTCTAAGCCTGCCTTGTATTACCAATGAGCTTAGCTCAGCCTCGTTACTGGTCGTAACCTTTTAAGGGATTTCTGGTTCCTGCCCCATCGCTTTCTAAGGATGGGTAAAGACCCAGCTGCTTCTAGGGTTCAAAGGAATGTTAATATTACGCAATTAATTCAGTTGGTATTTATTGAATATTTACTATAAGCCGGTCGTTGTTCCAGGCACTGGTGATCCATTGACCGTAATGAGTTATTTAAATCACCTTTTGAAGTTACGTGACTGGAAAAAAAAAAAAAAAGACTTTGTAAATCATTATAATCATTTAAAAAAAGGTTTGTTTTTTTTTTAAATCTTTTTGTCTTGTTTGACACCACACACACGACTTGTAACAATAGCTGAAGTCTTTCAAGCCATCTATTGGCAGTCTCCACCAACTGATACATTTTTTAAACACTCCATTGTTTTAATCCACTATATGTTTGTAGAATATTTGGAGCTAAAAGTAAGACAAGTCATTACTCTTTACTGTTAAAAGTCTATCATCTAGACTGATTCCCCAAAGATCTAATTAACTAATTTTACTCAGCAGCAGGATTAGGATTTTTTCAGCAAATGTTGTGCACCTGTACTGGGTCAGGCAGGCATTGTTCTAGATGTTGGGGATGCAGCAGTAAATAACTAAGCTTTTCTTATCCTCCAGTAGAATACACTGCAACCTATCATACTGAGAAATAGAATATTTGAGTAAAATGCAAGTAGGAACCCACCTGCCTGTAAGACTGAATTTTCTGGAATGCAGAAACTAGGATAATAATAGAACTCAAACTAGGATAAAAATATTTTCTCTGGAAATATTGTAGAAATAGGAAATGAGTGTAATATGCATAAAATGCACCAATGGTAATATCAGACCTTTGAATAATGATGGTGTTAGGAGCTGAAGAACTGTTAGGGCTAAAATATAAAATATCTATCCACTTTAAGAGCTCCAGAATCAGTTCTTATAATAAAGGAGTGGAATCTGAGAACTGCCTTGCCAGCCCTTCTGTCTACCTAGAAAAACTGACAAACTTATCCTTACTATTTCCCAAGAATGTTATGGTCTATTTGGTAGCTCTGAAATAAAGATTGGTATCTCAAGTTTTCATGTGGACAAGAGTTTGATGGGAAATATGCTGTTTCTGATTCAAGTATTTCAAAATGTAGAATTAATAAAATAATAGTTTATTAATAAACCATAAATAGCTAAGTATCAGTTACCAAAGTCTACCAGTCAAAAACAAAAACCCACCTGGGCTACTGTATGCAAATTTCTTTGAGTTTAGCTTTCCTTCCCCAGCTCCAATGGACAGCAAGTTCCATGTTAATCTTTTGGAAGCAGTCTTAAACTGCCCCCTGCTTTGCCTTATAAGGAGGATTTTTTTTAAACGTATTATTGAATTAATACTGAAGTCCTGTGGCTAATTCCAGAAGAGGAAAACTTCTTATTTAAAAAACAACAGAAAGCTAATCATTTCATAATACCTTAGTAGCTGAGTGAACTTCAAACTTTAAGCAGAAGAAAGGAAAATACAAAATAAAAATTAAACTATATTTGTTACTGGTTTCCTTTGCTGCAACAAATCATCAGTCATGTTGGGGTCTTAATTACATGCAGGAAGTTGTCAAGAGGGAATATATTTTTTCAAGATTTTATTTTTATTTTTAAGTAATCTCTGTACCCAGCATGGGCTTGAACTCAACAACACCAAGACCAAGAGTCACATGGTCAGCCCTCTGAGCTAGGTAGGTGCCCCCAAGAATATGTTTTGATTTTTTTTTTTAAGATTTTATTTATTTATTTGACAGAGAGATAGTGAGAGAGGGAATACAAGCAGGGGGAGTGGGAGAGGAAGGAGCAGGCTTCCCACTGAGCAGGGAGCCGGATGTGGGGCTCTATCCCAGGACCCTGGGATCATGACCTGAGCTAAAGGCAGATACTTAATGACTGAGCCCCCCAGGGACCCCTGTATGTTTTTAAAAGCCTAATTATACCACAGATATTCCTACTAACCATTAACTTATTTGTTAATTATGATAAACTTGAAGAATTTTTAATTAAATGATTATTTTAAATGCTTACACACATGAAGCTTAGATATTTTTCTGTTCTCTCTCTCTGATGTACCATTACGTAAAGAGTCCAGCAATAATATGATACTACACTTATAGTCAAGTTTATTATTAGAAAAACAACTAGAGAGGGACGCTTGGGTGGCTCTGTCGTTTGGGCATCTGCCTTCTGCTCAGGTCATGACCCCAGGGTCCTGGGATTGAGATCTGTGTTGGGCTCCTTGCTCAGTCAGGAGTCTGCTTTACCCTCTGCCTGCTGCTCCCCCTAATTTGTGCTCTCATTCTTCCCCACCCCTCACTTCGACAAATAAAAAGAAAAACAACTAGAGAATATAGTAACAAAGGCACAAAAGCTTGTGTGTGTATGGCCTTAACTTAGTACCAACCTATACAATGTGGAGATTTGTTTATTTTTTTACTTATGAATGAATCTAAACTTGAAAATATATTTGATTATATTGTGATATGTGATCATAGAACAAGAAAAGGAAAATTTTAAAGTCAGCCCAAGCAAAAAATAAAAATTTCAGAATTAGCCTTTTGTTCAGTAAAAGACTGGTGAATTGCCAGATAGTAAAATGCTTTTTTACATGTCAAAAGAAGTTAATCTTAATTATTAAAGAAAATAATTAAGGGTGGCTCAGTCAATTAAGCATCTGACTCTTGGTTTCAGCTAAGGTCATGATCTCATGGGTCCTGAGATCAAGCCCCACTTAGGGCTTTGCACTCAGCAGACAGTCTGCTTGAAGATTCTCCTTCAGCTCCTGCTGCACACTCTCTCTCTCTCTTTCTCTCTCTCTCAAAATAGATAAATAAATCTTAAAAGAAAAAGAAAATAGTTAAAAACTCTTGAGATCCACATGGTTTCTTTGCTTAATTATAGCTCATTACTTTCCGAGCCTTCACAACCTTCATAATACTGAAGGTATGTATCACTAATATAATCTAGGATGCTAAAGTTTTCTATAAACCAACTTTCTGTTCAGTGAATCTTTTTCCATGTTAACTTTTATTATACAGCTGGAAATATATTTTGGTACAAAGTGTATGTAAGATATTGATAAGTAAAGTCATACATTTAAGTTCTCATCCCTAATTCAAATCTGAGAATCTAATTTACTTTTATACAGTTGAGAATAGAATAGTCAACAAGGCAGTTTGGTATCATCACCTATACTCTACACATGGTCTAGACTCTCTTCTACTATATAACAATCCTTCCAAATGTTGTTTTTAGGAACCTAAAGGAAAGTTTACAATCTTCTAGCATCGTAAGATATTCAGTCCCACCCAGATTGTTGACTGGGACCAACCCCGAATCACCCTAAGTTGCTTCAGACTCTACTTTTAGATCAACCATGATTCCTAGGTCATAGCATCTAATCCCTTGCCTTGACGCTGGGTTAAAAAGTTAGCCTCACTCCCCGGACCCAATGGCTCACTACTCTGAAAGTCATCTTGCTTTTAACTCTTCAGGGTAAATGCTCCGTCACATCTGGCTTCATCCCAAGAACGTAACCTCAGACATTTACTTGTGGCTGATATTCTCATGAAGTTGCTCTGGTGCCCATAAATAGGCAATCAGATGAATGTCTGGCAACAATTTTAAGTACAGAAATAGAGCTAAAAAAATGATGACTTGCCTCCATTGCACATGACTTACAACCTGTATAATGGTCAGTGTCAGAACATCACATGGCCATTCAAATGAATTTCTCAATTTAGTGTTCCTCAAACTTTGTCATGATTTTTGCCTGATCCAGAAACCACAAATACTATTAAAATGTTTCCTTTAACCTTTTTAAAAAAACTTAGCTTTATTTTTGAAAATAGATTTACTTTAAAGGAAACATGTCACTTTTATAAGTGAAAAACATTTCCAACTGACATAAATAAAAGAAGACCTTAAAAGCAAATGCAATGAAAACAAAATGTTATACTAGTTAGGTTACCTGCCTAGGTTCCCAGCCCATGGCCTCCTCTCAATTTGTTAAAACAGGAAGATTGGTAAGTGTTGGGAATATTAGCATCAACCTGTTATTTTTCTACATAATATGATCGTAAAGATTAAAGTGTATTGAAAAGAGAATAGCCTTTTTGCTCAGTGCTTCACTGACATTTGAACATCCCATCCATCTAAGATTACTTCGTGTACTACCAGTCTACATGTCTCACACTTTGGGGAACAGTGGCTGGCTTTAATTACCATGTATAATAATAATTATAATTAATTTTGTGTGGATTACAAGAAGGGCCTTCATGACACACCCACCTCCAGGTGTCAAGGCAGGCCATTGGAAGGCCAATTTATATGAGAATATCTATGAGCTCCAGGAGAAAACATGACAGGAACTTCACAGCTAAGGGTCACCTCCATAGCAACGAAATTACAAGAGCCACTAAATTCTGCTCCAACATCTGAAAGGAGAGTTTATATTCATGAGCTCCATCTTGGAGCACTGGCTTTTATCTGAGGGATTTATTCAAATGTGCTTCAACTCACATCATAGCAAAAGCTTCTAAATTCCTCCAGAAACCAGAGTTAAAAAAAAAAAAAATTCATAGCAGAATACTAGTGAGAGTGGACATGCAGTGACAACAGACACAGCATCACTGGTAATCACAATGCTCAGTTGGGGGGTGGGTGGAAATAATGTATCAACTTGATGTGGTGGTTTTCGGATTAGATGAATAATGTTTGCAAGAAAAAATTGAGATTTTTGTTTCTTTTCTTGTATTTGCCTCTTTTTCTTTCCTCATTTAAGCTGATAGCACTCTTCTTCCTCGCCTCAGGGGTTGTGTCAGGGAAAAAAGCAGAAGTTGCTTTCAAAACACTTTACTTCCTAGCTTGAAACGGCCACCCCCAGATTACTATTTAAAAGACTTTAAGACTAGTAATCTGGTTGGAAGTAGTGTGCCAGGTAGCTATGAGATTTATGGAAGCCACATTTACATAGTATTGTAGATCAATATGAACAGAAACATTTTTCTGAATTTTATCTTTACTAGAACACTGTTAATTCATAGTATCATGAATTATTAGTTTCATTTGGGGTGGAGAAGGGGGAACCAAGCAGAGCAGTCTTCCCAATCTACCTTTGGGTACTGTCATGGGAAAAAAGGACCTCACTGAGAATTAAAATGTGATGCCTAGGCTAAAAGAATGAGAAAGATGTTGGTGGGTCTCTAGAGCAGTGAGGATCTGCTACCTGATCCCTGGAAATGTCCCTGGAATGTGACAGGATCTGAGAGGGAATGGCTGAATGGCTGCACTAGAGAGGCCAGAACCTATGCCAGGGAATCTCCTTCACCAAACATAGCTATGCCCCAAACTTGGCAAGTGTTATGGTCTGAATATCTGTGCTCCCCCCACCCATTTATCTGTTGAAATCTTACCCTCCAAGGTTCTGGTATTAGGAGGTAAGGCCTTCGGGAACTGGTTAGGTCACTTGTGCCCATTTGTGCTCTCTGAGGGCCCAGAAAGCTCCCTTGTCCCTTTCTCCTAGTGAGGGCACAGTGAAAAGATGACCATATATGAACCAGGAGGGGAGCTCTCACCAGACACTGAAACCTCTTGGACCTCAACCTTAAGATACAGTCTTAAGGTACAGCCTCCAGAACTGTGAGAAATAAATGTTCATTGTTTCTCAGCTGCCCAGTTTATAGTATATTGTTATAGCAGCCCCAATAGACTAAGGCAGTAGCAGTTTGGTAGACCCGAAGTTGATCAGTCAATTGTTATTCTAGGTTCTGGGGATACAGGAATAAATAAATAAGATGCCTGCCTTCAATAAGTTTACTTTCTACTGGATAGGGACAGAAAATGAACACATTTTACAAAAATAAATAAATTCACACATTGTTGAGTGTAGTAAAGGAAAAAATGCAGACGAGAGAGAAACTAAAAGACAATGTCTGAAGTTTCCAGCAGTTGGGGGGAATTTGTGGGGTAGGGAAGAAGGGATTACTTTAATTAGTTAATCAGGAAAGTTCCAAGCTGAGGGACTCTCCTGGTTTTGTGGTGCCTTGCATTATACAATTTGGTGATTCCTTTTTAAGAAAAAAAATGGACATTTCAAATAATTAAGTATAGGGCCTTAGAAGGGACCCATTCAAGTGAGAGGTCCTGAAGTTTGACAGTAAACCTACCGCTAGCTGGGACCTGAATGTCAAGAAGCTACCTGAAGAGATTGTGCGGGCCAGTATTAAGTAGTGTGCAAACATGACTAATAACCACAGTAGCACTGTATACTGTCATCTCAGAAATCTGACACCCTAGTAGAGGTGAAAGACCACCAAGAAAGACCAATATAGATTTCCCAGGTATTAAGGTTGAAATTAAGTTCTTTATAGAAAATTAGAAAAAAGGAGGAATCTTTAAGTGAGAATCAGTCCCAATACTTGTGTAAGGAGTTCTGCATATAGTTCACATGGACCTCATTTTCTATTGGTGCTGTAAGAAATTATGACACATGTAACAACTTATAACAATACCCATTTATTATCTTGTAGTTCTGCAGATCAGAAGTCCAAGTGGGTTCAGCTGGGTTCTATGCTCAGGGTATTACAAGGCCGAAAACAAGGTGTCAGCTGAGCTGGACTTTTATCTGGAGGCTGTGGGGACACCATACAAGTTGCAGTTGCAGGACTGAGGTCCCATTTCTCTGCTGGCAGTAGATAGGGAATCATTCTCAGCTCCTAGAGGCTTCTGTTTCTTAGGCTTGGTCCCTTCCATCTTCAAAAGCAGCCACGGTGCTGGCTCTCATGCTTTGCTTCCTCTGTCTCTGACTTCCCCTTCTGCCACAAATCTGAGAGAGGTGTCTGCTTTTAAAAGCTGCTGAAATGAGCCAATCTCCTTATTTTAAGGTCAACTAACCATATAACAAAGCCTAATCACAGGGATGATATCCCATCATATTTATAGCTTCCAAGGGATTAAAGCAGGGTTATCTCTTTGGTACTATTTTAGAAATCTTACTTGACATAGGGCTCAATAAATAATAGTTCCTTACTATATTACATTTCAGTGAGCATTCCCCAATCACTTCCAATAATCTAAGATCTAATTTAAAGGAAAAGAATAAGATATTGTCTTTTTTAGATTAAGGGGTTTACACATTAGTGGAAGAAACTGATATTGAAACAGGTAATTTTAATATGATGAGAGCTAATATTTACACAGAATTTACTAAGTTTCTATTGTCCTGTTATAAGCACTATGTGTATATATCATCCTATAGGGTAGGGAAGGGATAGAGAGAAAGCAGTATATACTCTGGAAGCATTGAAGTGTGTACTTTAGTGGGCTGAGGGGAGGGACAGATAGGCATAACCTATCAGGGAAATCTTTGAGAAGGTAATTCATCCTCAAAGAAGATAGAAATTGTTGAGGCACAAACATGATGTGTGTGTGAGAAGGAGGTGGGTGATGTGGGGTAAGGATTGGGGATTTTACATGCATAAAGGCAGAAAGAGGGACAGATTAATAGTACCAGAACACGAAACATCAAGAAAGTCATAACAAGATCCAAAGTTGGGAAAATAGTAACCTTATCACAGAAGATCTTATATATGGAAAGGGGACATATTTACCATAAAAATGGTGAGGATGATGGAAGGATTTGTCAAAGGGTCACACAGAATTATTCAGAGTAGCTCAGATAGCCCTAGATAAAATGTGAAGAAGGCTTAATTTATCTGTGAAACATTTCTCTCCTTCTCAAGTATTTATCCTGTGACTCATTCTTGCTATTAGCAGATTTAATCAATACTTGACACAAGCTGCGAATTAAGATCTTGGCTAATTAAGGCTTAAAATATGACCTGTCTCATTTTAAAAGAAAATTCTCAAAGAATGAAAAATCATCAGTGCAATGATAAGATACCCAAACCCTCATATATTTAGACCAGAATGGACAGTTCCTTTTTTTTTTTTTTTTCTATTGGGTAGGTGAATTTGAATGGAGTTGTAGAGGGAAGTTAATGGAATGGTGAGAACTGTGTGTCTTGCTACTTTCTTCCTTTGTCCCTTTGTCCATTCTGATTGCATCTTTGAACATTAGGCATGTCATACTGACTTGCCCCCAATTATGCTTTAGTTGAGTGGTCTGGCTAGACTAAATGACCTTGGAACTTATAGAAAAAAATCTATTTCTACCCCACCATCATAACATAAGATCAATCAATGAAGACTTGGAACACTGCTCTTAAGACAGTGGAGTCTTGTAGTTAAAAATTAATACTAAAAAACTGGAGGACAATTAGATATAAAATAATATGTAGAAAATCAGTTGACTTCTTCTAAATTAAGTATATACACAAATATACATACACACATACATGGTGTGGTGAATATCTTTTTTTTTTAATTTTTAAAATTTCACCATTCTGGTCTGCCTTCCCCCTTTTGTTAATAGTAATGCATAGCTTTTCCTGGAAAGAAAGAAGTATTGCTTATTTCATGGCACAGAGTCCTGGGATTATCCATCAAGGTCCCCTGGCCAAGAGTGTATGCATGAAACAGCATTCTTGATTGTAAGTAACAGGCTGATACTACCTATTTCTATTAGTTCTCTATTGCTATGCACCATTTTACCAAATAAATAAACAAAAAACCCAACAAATTAATGATGTAAAAAAAACCAAATTTTTATTTATTTGCATTAATTATTTTTATTAACATATAATGTATTTTTGCCCCAGGGGTACAGGTCTGTGAATTGTCAGGCTTACACATTCACAGCACTCACCATAGCACATACCCTCCCCAATGTCCATAACCCAACCATCCTCTCCATATCCCCCCTCTCCACAGCAACCCTCAGTTTGTCTTTTTTCCATTGGACATTCTTTCCTGCTTTGTTGAAGATTAGTTGACCATAGAGCTGAGGATCTATTTCTGGGCTCTCTATTCTGTTCCATTGATCTATGTGTCTGTTTTTGTGCCAGGACCATACTATCTTGATGATGACAGCTTTGTAATAGAGCTTGAAGTTTGGAATTGTGATGCCACCAACTTTGGTTTTCTTTTTCAACATTTCCCTGGATATTCAGGGTCTTTTCTTGTTCCATACAAATTTTAGGATTATTTGTTCCATTTCATTGAAAAAAAAAAACTGGTGGTTTTTGGTAGGGATCGTATTAAATATGTAGATTCCTTTAGGTAGCATAGACATTTTAACAATATTTGTTCTTCCAATCCGTGAGCATGGAACATTTTTCCATTTCCTTGTGTCTTCCTCAATCTCTTTTATGAGTACTTTATAGTTTTATGAATACAGATTCTTTGTCTCTTTGGTTAGGTTTTTTCCTAGGTATCTTGTGTTTTGGGGTGCAATTGTAAATGGGATCAAGTCCTTAATTTCTCATTCTTCTGTCTTGCTTGTTGGTGTATAGAAATGCAACTGATTTCTGTGCACTGATTTTATATCCTGACACTTTCCTTAATTCCTGTATTAGTTCCAGCAATTTTGGAGTGGAGTCTTTTGGGTTTTCCAGATAAAGTATCACATCATGTGTAAAGTGGGAGAGTTTGACTTCTTTTTTGCCGATTCAGATTCCTGTTATTTCTTTTTATTGTCTGATTGTTGGGACTGGGACTTCTAGTACTATGTTGAATAGCATTGGTGATAGTGGACATCCCTGCCATGTTCCTGACATTAAGGTAAAAGCTCTCAGTTTTTCCTCCATTGAGAATGATATTCACTGTGGGTTTTTTATAGATGGCATTGATGATATTGAGGTATGTGCCCTCTGTCCCTATAGTTTGAAGAGTTTTGATCAAGAAAGGATGCTGTACTTTGTTAAATGCTTTTCCAGCATCTATTGAGAGTATCATATGGTTCTTGCCCTTTCTTTTATTAATGTATTGTATCACATTGATTGATTTGTGGATGTTGAACCAACCTTGAAGCCCAGGAATAAATCCCACTTGGTCATGGTGAATAATCCTTTTAATGTACTGCTGGATCCTGTTAGCTAGTATTTTGGTGAGAATTTTCGCATCTGTGGTCATCAAGGGTATTCTCCTTTTTGGTGGGGTATTTGTTTGGGTTTGGGATCAAGGTAATGCCTGAGGTGGAATTGCCTACCCTTGCCAGGGACCGGGCCAAGTAATCTGCTGGCATTCGCTTTTGGAGTTTTTGTTCCCTGAAAGCTTTCCCTAGAGCTTTGGAGGACGGGAATGAAAATGGCGGCCTCTTAATCTCTGGCCCAGAGGCGCCAAGAGCTTGAGGCCCCATTCTCAGTGCATCTTCAGAGCAAAGCGGTCAATCACTCCTGTCTCCCTTGTCTCTGGCAGTGTTCTGTGCTCACCCGGCCTGTGAACAAGCATTTTTATCTCTGGGCACAGCCCTGTTTGGAGTCTACAATCCCAGCAGATTCCTGCTGCACTGCTTCTTCCAGAGCAGGAAGGTAAGTATTCTCGGATCTGCCACTTGTGGGGTCCCTGCAGAGACCTGACTGTGCCTTGGATCATGGCTCAAGGAACCCTGAGCTGAGAGCTCACTCTTTGGCTGCGTCTCTGCAGCGAGCTTCCCTGCTCGGATACTTGGCAGCTCTGTTATACTCAGACACCCCTGATCATTCAGTGACCCATGGGTCCTGAGACCACACTGTCCCTTAAAGGGGACACCCTTTAAGGGACAGTGTGCTGTCCCTTAAGCTCCACCCTTGCTTAGCCTCTGGAGCAATGTTCTTCAGTGGAGCCGAATTCTAAATGTTCTGATTTTGTGCTCCATTGCTCCGCTGCTTGCCGGGAGCCAAGTCTTTCATCCCCTTGCTTCGGGTTCACTTCTCCACAAGTCCTACCTTTCAGAAAGTGGCCGATTTTCTGTTCCTAGAATTGCTGCTCTTCTTCTTGTCTATCTTCTCCTGAGTTTGTAGGTGTTCAGAATGGTTTGATACCTCTCTAGCTGAACTCCTGGGATCTGATGTCATTTCAGTCTGCTACTCCTCTGCTGTCTTACCTCTCACCCCTGAATACTTACCAAAAATACAAATTTTTAAGTCATAATTTCTGTTGGTCAGGAGTCTGACATATTTTAGCTGGATCATCTGCTCAGGGTTTTTCAAAAGGCTATAATCAATTTATGGTCAGCTATATCCTCCACTAAGGATCCTTTTCCAGGGTCTCTGGTAGTTGACAGCATTTGATTCCTTGTAGTTGTAGATCTGAGGTCCCTATTTTCTTTTTTTATTAATTATTTTCATTAACATATAATATATTATTTGCCCCAGGGGTATAGGTCTGTGAATCATCAGGCTTACATACTTCATAGCACTTACTATATCACATACGCTCCCCAATGTCCATAACCCAACCACCCTCTCCAAAACACCACCCCCCCAGCAACCCTCAGTTTGTTTTGTGAGATTAAGAGTCTCTTATGGTTTTTCTCCCTCCCGATCCCATCTTGTTTCATTTTTTTCCTTCCCTACCTCCCAAACCCCCACTCTGCCTCTCACATTTCTTTCTGACTATTAGCCAGAGACTGCTGTCAGCTTCTAGAGGCTTCTCTCTGGTCCTTGCCATGTGGCCTCTTCCATAGGCAGCATACAACATGGTGTTCAAGCCAGTAGGAGACTTTCTCTCCAGGAAAGGCCCAGTCCCTCTTTTAAGAGCTTTCTCTATTTAGGCCCACTCAGGATAATCTTTAAATTTGTTTTTTTACATTTTAAATTTAAAATTAAAAGGTGTGAATTGTGTTAAATTATACATAAACTAGTTTTTACTATTTTAAGTGTAAAGGGTCATTAAATACATTCACATCGCGTGCAATGATCATAACCATCCAACCTCTAGAAGTTTTTTCATCTTGAAAAACTGAAACTCTGTACCAACTAAAGAATAACTTCATTTTTCCACCCTTCAGCCTCGGGAAATCATCATTCTTCTCACACTCTCTATGAATTTGACTACTTTACGTACTTCATATGAGAAGAATCGTATAGTATTTGTCCTTCTGTGACTGGTTTATTTCACTTAGCATGATGTTCTTAAAGTTAATCTATGTTGTAGCATGTGTCTCATTTTTCTTTTTAAGGCTGAATAATATTCCTCTATGTGTGTGTGTGTGTGTGTGTGTATGTGTGTGTGTGTACATACCTGTATGTCATATTTTATTTATTCACCTTTCAGTGGACACTTGGGATATTTTGACTTTTTAACTGCGGTGAATAATACTGCTATAAACATAAGTGTACAAATATATTTTCATGCCTATGCTTTTTAAATTCTTTGAGTACAAACTCAGAAGTGGAATTGCTCAGTCATATGGTAATTCTATATTTAATATTTTTGAGGAACAATCATACTGCTCTCCATAACATTTCTGCAATTCTACATTTCCACCAGCAAGAAAATCTGCTTTTGATTAACTAAAAGTCAGCTAGCTGGTTTGGGGTATTATTTACATCCTTCACTTTCATTATATATAAAACCTAATATAACCTAATCATAAGAGTGAAATCCATCATATTCAGTTTCTCCTGACACTCCAGGTGAATGGGTTATATGTGGTGTGTACACTAAAGACAAGAATCCTGGGTGCCATCTTAGAAGTCTCCCCACCATACTTCCATAAGAAGAAAATATATTTATGGAAAAGATGTTGAATGCTTCCAGAATTAGTGGGAAGCCTGGAGAATGAAACCCAAAAGTGAGCAAGGACAAATTTAAGGCAGGTTGTAACAAGTATAGTTTAAGATTGTACTATAAGAAAACTCTAATAGAATGGTATTATTGGTAACCCCACCACCAGACATTAAGTATTATAACAATTGTAATAATCAGCCTCCAAGAGGGACCCCAGTGATCTCCACCTCATGGTATCCATGCTCTGTGTAGTGCTTTCACATTGTCCCTGTGTTGTTCTGTGTGACCAATATCATACAGGGGAAGTGATGACCTGTCACTTCCAAGATTATGTGATAGAAGACACTGTGGCTTCAGTTCTGGTTGGTTGCTCTCTCACTCTTTAGGATCACTCACCCCATGAGACTCAGGTTGCCATGTGTGAAGACACAGGCAACTTTATGGAGAGGCCCACATAATGAGGAACTGAAGCCTCCAGCCAGGTGAATGAGCCTTCTTGAAAGCAGATCTTCCAACCCTATTCAGGCCTTCAGATAAATAACTACAGCATTCTTGCCAGCAAGCTAAGAATGGTTTTTTATATCTTTAGAGGATTTTAAGCAAATAAAGATGAATATGGGAAAGAGATCATATGTTCATGTAATTTCTAAACTATCATCTTGCCCTTCGCAGATATTGTTTCCTTGCCCTTCCCCCAGCACTGCTGAGAAATATCATGAACTTTTCCTTCAGCTTTCCAAAATTTTCTTTATATTAAAAGCACTTTGGATGCATGCCCCATTGGTTAAGCCTAGTCTCAGTGGTCAAAACTTAACTGCCAAAGAATCAGAAAAGAGAATGTCTAGCCTCATGTAACTTCTGTAGTGGGTGTCATGGTCTTTTCTCCCAATAAGACTCAGGAATTGTCCCCAGTTAAAAAGTGTTCAGATGCAAAAAAAAAAAAAAAGAAAAGAAAAAAAGAAAAAAAAGTGTTCAGATGTGACAGCTAACAAATAACAAACAGAAAAATGACATAGCTCAGTATAAACCAATCAGATTAGCTCTCCTCATCATTTAGCAGACAAAATTTATATGTCCAGATGATGGTACCCTAAAAGAGACTATCCTGGTATTCTTGCCATCACTTACATTGTTTTTTTTTTTAAATTTAATTTAATTTTTTTTCAGTGTTCCAAAATTCATTGTTTATGCACCATGCTCCCAGTGCTCCATGCAATATATGCCCTCTATAATGCCAACCATCAGGCTCACCCAACCCCTTAGCCATCTCCTCTCCAAAACCCTCAAGTTTGTTTCTCAGAGTCCACAGTCTCTCATGGTTTGTCTCCCCCTTCAATTCCCCCCCCCGCCACTCACTTCTCCTCTCCATCTCCCAATGTCTTCCATGTTATTCCTTATGCTCCACAAGTAAATGAAACCATATGGTAATTGAGTCTCTCTGCTTATCTCTGATTTATTTCACTCAGCATAATCTCTTCCAGTCCCATCCATGTTGCTACAAAAGTTGGGTATTCATACTTTCCTTGGTTTTTTAGCTTTTTTTTTCTTTCAATTTTGGGAACTACCCATATCCTCTCAATTAATTAATCAATTAATTTTTTTTAAGTGAGAATCAATTTCTGTGCTGGCAACAAAGACCCCTACCTGGAAATGATATTATTGATAGTAAGTGACAAAGATCATCAGAAAAAAATTTCAAGTTTGTTAATAATATTTTATTTCTCCAAGACACTTTATTACACAAACTGAGAACTTTCCCCCAGAGGCAATATCTCATAACTATTGCACTTTTCACCAGCGAATGACATCAGGATATGTTTCTGAACACTTGCATAATAATAAGCATGAGCAGAAAATTACATGTTATAAAACATAAGGTTTAAAATAAACAGAGTAAATAAATGCTGAATAATTTCTTTCTACAGTTAGATTTATAACCATCTATTCCAGAACTCATGTGTCAGAGCCCTACTCCCTCTATTTTGCTAGTTATCCCTTAAACTCAGTTTATATCATTCATTTATTCGGCTCATTCAGCAGATATTTATGAGCAACTGCCATGTATCAAATTCCATGTAGTGCTAAAGTTATAACAATGTACACACATATTCCCTACAATTAACAGCTTATAGTGGGCAATAATGCAATTTCATGGTCAAACATAGTACCATGAACAGTAGAAGAGGCTCCGTTATGGGCTCTAGCATTATCTGTGCAATATTTTTGCCAAAAATTAATAGCTTCAGTCAAACTCAGTCTTTTAGATCAAATGTTATGAAGGGAGTAAAGAACATATTAGATACAAGGATTTAATAAGAAAAACCCAAATGTAGGGTAGTTTACAGGATAATTGACCTGGTCTCTTAAAAATGTTAATGTTGTAGAAAATATAAAACAGGGGATGTTTTAGATTGAAAGAAACTGAAAAGCAAAACAACCAAACTAAACATGTAAATTTTAATTAGGTTCTGGTTTGGAAAAAAAGTTTTAACAGATTATTGAAAAAATTTGAATGTAAATTGGGTTTTAGATTGATGTTAAAGAATTTTTTTTGCTTTTGTTTTTTTGTGTTCTAAGATGTGGTAATAACGTTGTGATTTTAGAACTAGTCCTTAATTTAAGGAGATGCATGTATATATAAAGTGTCATATGTTGACAACTTCATTTCAAATGGTTCAGCAAAATAAAAAAATAAATACAAACACACATATATAAGAAGATAAAACAAATATGACAAGATGTCAATAAAATCTGAATCTATCACCCAGTTACCCCATTCTCTTACCCACTCCCTTCTGCAACCCTCAATTGTTTCCCAGAGTCCAAAGTCTCTCATGATTTGTCTCCCTCTCTGACTTCTTCCCATTTCTCTCCCTTCCCCTATGGTCCTCTGTGTTATCCCTTATATTCCACACATTAGTGAAACTATATGATAATTGCCTTTCTTTCCTTGTCTTATTTCACTTGGTGTAACACCCTCCAGTTCCATCCATGTCAATGCAAATGATAGATGATGGGCATTAAGGAGGGCACGTGATCTGATGAGCACTGAGTGTTATAACACAACTAATGAATCATTGAACACTACCTCAAAAACTAATGATGTACTATTTATTGGTTAATTGAACTTAATAAAAAAATAAAGGGGTGTATAGAAAAAAAAATAAAATCTGAATCTAGCTAGTAGGTATTCAAATGTTTATTGTACTATTTCAGCTTTCATGTTTGAAATTTGTCATAATAAAATGTTGAGAGAGAAAAAAAACACCTATTGGGGGAAAGCTATGCTGTGCTCTCTAATAGGACCAGTACCATTGCCCCAAAGGCATTTGGAAATGTGGACGGGGATATTTTGGTTATTAAAATAACTAGTGAGCACTAGTGTGATGTAATGGGGAGAGAGGCAGCAGCAATCCTGAGTAACTTACAATATGAGGGAAGTCACATAATATCAAATTGCCCTTCTCAAATTCAAGACCTCACCTGCTGAGAAATACTAAAATAAACAAGTAAACAACTCTTCCAAAAAAATTTCTCCTCTTCCAGTACACAATTTTAATGTTTCTTCTTTATTCCACAAAAAATAATCCTGATAGATAATCTTTATTCATGGTTTCTACTTTGTCATTTTTTAAAAAAGATTTTATTTATTTATTGGACAGACAGAGATCACAAGTAGGCAGAGAGGTAGGCAGAAAGAGAGAGGAGGAAGCAGGCTCCCTGCCGAGCAGAGAGCCCGATGTGGGGCTCGATCCCAGGACCCTGGGACCATGACCTGAGCTGAAGACAGAGGGTTTAACCCACTGAGCCACCCAGGTGCCCCATGTCATTTTTTTATTCATTCCTTAATTCACTCTAGTTTGGTTTCATAACCACTGTTCCTTTTTTTTTTTTTTAAGATTTTAATTTATTTATTTGACACAGAGAGAGGGAGAGACCAAGCACAAACAGGGGGAATAACGGGCAGGGGAGAAACAGGCTCCCCACTCAGCAAAGAGCCTGACGTGGGGCTCAATCCCAGGACCTGGGATCATGATCTGAGCCAAAGATAGCCGCTTAACCAACTAAACCACCCAGGAATCCCTATAGCCACCATTCCTTAAAAAATGTTCTTATTGAGAGGACTATCAATGTTATTGCTAAATCCAATATTGCTAATATTGCTAAATCCAAATATTGACACTGTTCAATATTTAGCCATGATGAATATAGTTCCTCCTCCTTGAAAATATCCATCTTCTGGGACACCATCTTCTGGTTTTCCTCCTAATTCTCAAACTAATACTTTTTTTTTTTTTTTAAAGATTTTTATTTTCAAGTAATCTCTACGTCTAATGGGGGGCTCTAACTTACAAGAATTGTAAGAATTGCATGCGCTACTGACTGAGTCAACTAGGCACCTCTCAAACTACTACATTTTTTTTAAGATTTTATTTATTTGATAGAGAGATATCACAAGTAGGCAGAGAGGCAGGCAGAAAGAGAGGGGGAAACAGGCTCCCCACTGAGCAGAGAGCCTGATGAGGGGCTCGATCCCAGTACCTTGGGATCATGACCTGAGCTGAAGGCAAAGGCTTAACTCACTGAGCCACCCAGGCACTCCTCAAACTACTACTTTTAAGACTCCTCTCATATACATCTTTTTCTCTGTCCCACACCTAATTTCACAGGACTTCATCAATAATTCTCTTTTCTTTTCCCTTTATAAAGTCTTTCTTAGATCTCCATCTCAAGGCCAGACATTCCATCTAAGTTCCCTACCTATTTATACCCTTGCCTACTGACATGAAATAGCCAAGCCTTATAAACACGAAATGGATCTTAGCTCCCTACATATACTTGTTTCTTCCTTTAGAGTCTTTATTGTAGATAATGACTGGGATTTACTCAATACTTTTTGAACCCACTGTAAAGATACCTATCCTAGATGGCCAAGGGAGGGAAGGAGTAGGGAGAGAGTTGGCTTCTGGGAGGAGATGACACTTAAGCAGGATAATTAATCAAAGAAGAATTGGATGAGGTGTTTGGGAGGGAGATGTTTGAGTTGGGGAGAAGGCTCTATCAGAGCAACAGAGGAAGAAACGCTAAGGCAAGAAAATTGCACTTTTCTTGGAAATGATGGTAACTTGCAATTGATGAAGCACTTGTACTTTTTTTTTTTAATAGAAAGAACTGGCCAAGAGATAGCGTTGGAAAGATAAAAATCTTCAAAAAAAAAAAAAAAAGGAGTAGTTTGAGAATTAGGAGGAAACCCAGAAGAAAATTGTGTCACAGAAGATGGAGATTTTCAAGGAGGTAGAAATAGATCACGAAGAGCCCTTTATGCCATGCTAAAAGTTTGGATTTTATCTAGTCAGTCAGAGGTGACAAATAGATTGCCCACAGACTAAAGAAGTGGTTTGTTTGACTCATGTTGTGTTTAAAAAGTATTGAATTGTTACATTTAAAAATTTAGAAATTTCACGTGCAAATCTGGACTTCTAGCCTCTCTTGAAGAATTGGGAATTCTGGTCACATCTTTGCAAATTTGGGAGACTGCTCTCACCACTCTGCAATAGTTCCTGACTGATCTGCTTTATTCAACTGTCACTCATACCACCTGCAAAGCCCCTGTGCCCAATGGTAATTCCTACTTTTGTTACAGATGATGGGGGTCACTGAAGAACTGTTAGCAGGAGAGGAGTAGCATCAGTTATTTGGGTTAGAAAGACCTGAATTCTGGGAAAAAAGAGGATGGATTCTGGGGAATAGAAGAGGGTGCCATAAGAAATGTATCTGTAAATTCTAGAGCAACAGTGGGATGTGGATCAGGAAGGAGAATAAACTCATCACTTTGCTCCCCACCCCCTGGCCCCTGTCCCTGCACACCATCTATCATCTTAAACCACTGGATATCTCAGAGGAGGCAAGACCTTTGCAGAGCCAGAGAGACAGTTGGGGAAAGCCTCAGCAAGGGCAGTGATAGTACGGATGGGAAGGAGGGGCTGGACATCAATAAAGCTTAATGATTGGTTATACATGGGGTGTCAAAAATGGAAGGAATGCAGGATAGTTTCTGAAAGGATGATGAATGACAGGGTCTAATATTGCTAAAAATCCTCATTGATCACACTGCCAACTAATAGGTAAGTTCTTTTGCATTAATTGAATAGATTGGCTTTTCACAGTGATCAGTACACTGGATATATTTTCACATCACCCTAGTAACTATACATCAATAAATCATACATTGTTCCTGGGTAAAACTTTAGGAAAAGACAATTAGACATAAAAGGAATGCAATGTATTGCACATTTGAAATTTACTAAGAACATAAATCATAAAAGTTCTCATCACAAGAAAAAAATTGTAATTTTGAATGGTGACAGATGGCAACTAGACTTACTGTGATCACTATCAGTACACACAAGTATGAAATCCTCATATTGTACTCCTGAAGCTAATATAATGTTATATGTCAATTATACCTCAATTTAAGAAAAACTTTGAGAAAAGATTGATAATTACCAGGCACAACTAAAAGTTCTTGGAAAATACGCCATGCTAATCTAAGCTCACTGATTAATTGTTTGCCTGTTTGTTTGTTTATTTTGTTAAAAACGTGAGGCTAAGTCAGAATGATGTAGAATCTGAGAGGGTAACTGCAATTTATAGTTTCTCTAAGAGGTTTGACTTCACAACTACATGACAGACACTGGATTTCTTAGTCTGAAAAATTTCTCCAACTCTATCAGCTTTCCATTTTTCTTAAGTATCCTCCACATTAACCTAATCTCTTTTTCTACTTTTTAACCCTTCCATTTTCCTTTCATTCACCAAGAGTGAATATATCTAATTATATATATCTATTGGGCTTTAGATGCTTCTAGTTCCCCCAGACTATATGAATTTTATTTAAGTCTCCAATATCATTACACCTATTGTACCTGTCTTTACCTCTGACTCATCCTTCTCACTGTTGATATACACACATACCAATTAACACATTATATGTAAATTATATGTAACTCCTTTGAGTTTTTAAAAAGATTTATTTATTTTGGGGGGGAGGGGCAGAGGAAGAGAATCCTTCAAGCCATCTCCCTGTTGAATGTGGAGCCTTACTTGGGGCTTGATCCCACAACCCATGAGATCACTACTTGAGACAAAACCAAGAGTCAGACACTTAACTGACTGAACCACCGAGGTGCCACTCCTTTGATATTTATTTCTCAAGTTATCTGAATTCATTTCACTTTAATCCTATTTCAGATACATCCTTGTGAGTTTTATCTTTTTCATATCTTATTTTTTATTTTTATAGATAAAATTATATAACTGACATTCCTTTATACCTTCAACATAGTTATCTGAGTAGCTATATGTATATGCTCTATTCACATTTAGGGCTGTAAAAGAAAATATGAAAGGTGTGTTGAGAGGGATAAAATTATATTAGCCATATATGTATAGGTATGTAAAACACAAACATATTGAAATTATGAATGAAAATGTTTTTATACTTACTTTCATTTACTTCTATTTTTTTAAGTTGTTATTTAAATTCCAGGTAGTTAACATACAGTATTATATTAGTTTCAGGTGTACAATATAATGATTCAACAATTCTCCATCACCTGTTGCTCATCACGAGAATGTCTTTATTATTTTTTTTAAATTAAGATTCATTTATTCATTTGAAAGAGTGTGTGTGAGTGGGAAGGAGGGGCAGAGGGAGAGAATCTTAAGCAGGCTCTCTGCTGAGCAGGGAGCCCGACTTGGGGCTCAGTCCCATGACCCAGGAGATCATGACCTAAGCCAAAACCAAGAGTCAGATCTTAGTTGACTGAGCCACACAGGTGCCCTGAGAATGTCTTTATTCTTTATCTTTAAAAAATTATTTATTTATTTATTTATTTATAAAAAGATTTTATTTATTTATTTGACGAGAGAGAGATCAAAAGTAGGCAGAGAGGCAGGCAGAGAGACAGGGGGAAGCAGGCTCCCTGCTGAGCAGAGAGCCCAATGTGGGGCTCCATCCCAGCACCCTTAGATCATGACCTGAGCTGAAGGCAGAGGCTTAATCCACTGGGCCATCCGAGAGCCCCAATTTTTATTTATTTTTAACATTTCTTTTCAGTGTTCCAGAATTCATTGTTTATGCACCACACCCAGTGCTCCATTCTTAATGAATTTAAAGCTAAGTAGGCAATAAGCTAAAATATTTTTACCTGGGAAGGCAACTAATTTTCACTTTTCTTTTAGCATAGGTTAAAAGCAAACCTTAGAATAGATGAGAAATCAATTCCTCTGCACGTTTTCATAAAGACCATTGCAATGTTCTATTTCTTCAGGTACAGGAAATATTGGTGTGGCATCAGATTGGTTCAGCATGGAATGAAAGCTTAAAAGCCTGTCCCTAAAACCTTGGGCTGGTACTTTTGTAGCATTCTTGTGTACTTACACTGGCACCCTCTTGGGCTTCCTTCATTTCCATTACTTCTATCACACTTCAACTCTGTTTACCTCATTTCTAGAGATGAAATTTGGTATAGTATTGTTTTCTCTATTATAAGATCTTATAAGTATGTTATGGACTTAATTCTGAACACAAATGTTTCCTCTGGACTGAGTAAGGGAAGAAAAGGAAGAATATAGAAAAATGAGAGTACTAATATTTGAAGTGATAGAGCTGTTCTCTGTCTTGATTATGGTTATGGTTACATAATGGTATACATTTGTCAAAGGTCACAGAACTGTACATGAAAAAGTGTGAAACTTACTATAGCCAAATTATACCTCATTTAAAAAAGAGAGAGAAACCATCTAATTTCTAAGACTGTCAATGTTGCAACCAGAAAAAAATATGCTATGTTCATAAAGTCACATTTATAACCCAATGATAATTTTCCTGTTATGATAGTAAATATTATGAATAGTCTTCAGTATAGCTTAGTTACTTTCTTTAAAACTCTGGAAGAAAACAGTTCAGTTCTCAAAAGCCATCTTACATTCTATGTCATTTGTTTTTCAGAAGTTTAAATTTGAACTTCAATTAATAATATCAAACTGGTTAAATAAGTGTAGTAAGGAGTCTGCCTCCAAGATGGCCCCCAGTGAGTCTCACCTTCTGGTGTTGTCAGGTGCTCTCCTTCTTATCTCTCTTTTTATCTCCTGATGCTCTGCCCCTCTGCCTCTATTTCTCCATCTCCTTATCCCCATATCTCTCTGTCTCTCGCTTTCCACTCCCCAGTTTCTCCTTTTCCTACTGCTGATTTAATTTTTCTCCTCTTTTCTTGTCCCTTTCTCGGCATCTCTTCTCCCCCCTTCTAAATCTTTCCATTATTCCTTCCCTCTCTCTCTGTCTTTGTCCATCATACCCCATCTTTCCTTCCATCCTCCTTGCCTTCCCCTCTCCCTTCCTCTTCCTTATGTATCCCTCTCTCTCTCTTTTTTATTTTGCATCATCTCTCATTACTTACTCTATCTTTTTTGTCCTTTTCTTCTGAAGGAGGTCTGCCTTCAAACTTAAAATATTATGAAGATTCCAAGATCAGTTTAATGACTAAAGCCAATTTAAAAGATCCCATTAAAGTTTTCTGAAATACAAAACATCTCAGAAATCTGGAGGTTACAAGATCCTTAGCAATCAATGGCAGTATTTAGAAACAGGAAGACAAGAAAGGCCTCAGAGCAGCTAATGTAAATGTCTCAAAGTCCATGAACCCAGTTACTTTATATATGGGAGCACCTACCTTTACCTCTTCAGGTCTTATGCTTAGCCTGCAATAAATTAGAAGGGGAAAAAAAAGGAGAACACTGCTAAAGTCAAATTCTTGGCAGCAAGTGGCAGGTGACACTTGAAGAATGAAAGATTACATTATTTAACAACCATAACAACAAAAAGCAGACTCAAGATCCGAGAAAACAGAAAACATAACAGCATGGACCGAATCAATAACCATGCCAACAGTCTTATACTCTTCAGTAGTCTGGAGCAAATTTATCGAGTAGAGGATTTCATTATAATACATTAAAGAGAAGGTATCATATTTTATTTAGCTATTTAAGATGGCAAGAATGTACTTTGTTGGGTAAAACATTAAAAAGTGTGACCCTTAAAATGTAAGCTCTGGACATGAAGAAAATTTAGATATGAGGAATATCACATTTCCAGATGATTTTAATAAAAAGTTAAGTATTTTAAATAAAACCCAACTGTTAGTTTTAGTTTTTTTTTTTTTCATTGTTGTAGGAGAAAAATTCATAAATTCAGCCTTTGGTGTAGTACAGTCCAACAGATCTTAAGACACTAATGCCCTTAAAATTAGAAATTTAAAGTGATATAAAAAGTATTACAGGTCTCCATCAACCTCATCTTAAGTGCAAGCATTAAACCAGTTCAACAAGTGGTTGAAAGATAAACTTCCTTCTGCCCATGAACACAAGTTAGCAGGTTTTTATGCCCTTTACTAGTTAATAGTAAAAATGAATCTTATAGATATGTTTTCATTCTCCAGCTAGTTCTAAGATCTTTTAAAGCACATTCAGCTTCTTCTGTTTTCTTACACTGTGAAGTATCATGTCCCTTATGTTATGCATGCTTGACAAATGCTTATGATTGATTAATTGAACGATACTGGAGTTTGCAACAGGGGCTGTTGGCAAACCTAATAGTTTCTTTTCAAATGTGCTGCATTCGTGGACATTGTAATCATTTCTCAGAGACCATAGATTAAACTTCCCCCTAAATGCTCATCAGACTTATTTTGTGTAGTTTTTGTTTTCTGCTTATAAAGCTTATTTATTCTCATTGCAAAATTATCAGGAAACAATAAAATATGTAAAGAAGAAAATAATGTCATTTGTAATTCCATTACTCAGAAATCTTTTAACATTTGGTGCCTAGAATATCTTCCAGAATTTTTTAAAAAAGATTTTATTTATTTATTTGACAGAGATCACAAGGAGGCAGAGAGGAAGGCAGAGAGAGGGGAGGAGAGGCAGGCTCCCCACTGAGCAGAGAGCCTGATGCAGAGCTCGATCCCAGGATCCTGGGATCATTACCTGAGCTGAAGGCAAAGGCTTCAACCCAGAGCCACCCAGGTGCCCCAGGTTTTTTTCTTTCAATACATTCATAAATATATACACATGTGTATTTACTTATTAGTTTTTTTATTCCAAGTTTTTATTTAAATTCTAGTCAGTAAGCATATATGGTAAAATTGGTTTCAGGTGTAGAATTTAGCGATTCATCACTTACATATAGCACCAAGTGCTCCTCACAAGAAATGCTCTCCTTAAAACCCATCACTCATTTAACCCATCCTCCACCCAGCTCCCTATTTATGAAAAATTTTTAAATTGAGGTATAATTGACATATAACATTATATTACTTTTAAGTGTACAACATATAATATGAATGATGACTACAATATGTCTGGTAAACATCCATTACCATAAATAGTTATAAAAATTTTTTAGAGATGAGAACTTTTAAGATTTGCTCTCTTAATTTTCAAATATGCAATACAGTGCTATTAAGTATAATCACCATGTTGTATATTGTAACTCTATAACTTATTTACTTATTTATTTGAGACAGAGAGAGAGAACATGCACAGAGACAGTGGGAGAGGGAGAAGCAGACTCCCTGCTGAGCAGAGAGCACATGGCAGGGCTGGATTCCAGGACCCTGAGATCATGACTTGAACTGAAGGCAGATGCTTAACTGACTGAGCCACCCTGGTGCCCCTCTTCTTTATTTTATAACTGGAAATTTGTACCTTTTAAAAAAAGGACTTTATTTATTTATTTGAGAGAGGGATAAAGGGGGAGAAATAGTGCAGGAGAAAGGGAGAGGGAGAGAATCTTCAAGTAGAATCCTCACTCAACACGGACTCTGATTTGAGTCTTGATCTCATGACCCAGGAGATCATGACCTCAGCCAAGCCTAGAGTTAGATGCTTAACTGTGTCACCCAGGTGCCCCTGAAATTTGTACCTTTTGATCCTTTCATTCATATTTCTCAGCCCCAACCCCCACTTTTGTCTGGCAACCACCAACCCTTCTCTGTATCTATGAGCTGTTGTTGTTGTTTTTTTTTTTAATTCCATGTATTAGTGAAATTGCATGGTATTTGTCTTTTCTTGTCTGACTTATTTTACTAAGCGTGAAGCCCTCAAGATCCATTCATGCTACCATAAATGGCAAGATTTCCCTCTTTATTGTAGCTGAATTAAATTCCATTTTACATATACCATATATGTATAAAAAGGAACTATTATTATATTACATATTAAAATGGAATATGTGTGTGTGTGTGTGTGTGTGTGTGCGCGCGTGTGTATATGCCACATCTTCTTTTTCCACTCATCCATCATGGACACTTAGGTTGTTTCTGTTATCTTGGCTATTGTGAACAGTTCTGCAATAAACATGGTGGTGCGTATATCTTTTTGAGTTAGTGGTTTTGTTTTCTTTGGAAGAATAGTTAGAAGTGGAATTGCTGGTTCATGTGGTAGTTCTATTTTTAGGTTTGTGAGTCACCTCCATACTGTTTTCCACAGTGGACACACCAATTTATAGTACCACCAACAGTGCACAAATGTTGCCTTTTCTCCACATCCTCACTAACTCATGTTATTGCTTGATTTTCTGATAGAGCCATCCTAACAGGTATGAGATGATACCACATTCTGGTTTAGAACAGGTTTATTAAAACAAACAAACCATGAGGTAACTTTATACAGAATTTAATAATCAACTTTCTCATTTAACTATACATTGTGAACATCTTCCCACGTCAATGTACATAGGCCTATTATACGTAGATGCATTGTATTTTATTTAATCAATCTTCTTTTGATGGCTTTTCAGGTACTTTACAATTTCCTATTATAAAAAAATGCATAACTGCATAGCTTTGACTCATCCTTCTTAAGGAAAAATCCCTTAATATGTAGTTGCATAACAGAAGTTTGAGCTCCAAGCATGAGATTAGTAAATACTTACTGATTGATCATCAGACTACATGACTGATTATAGGGACCCAACTATTGTTTAGCTAATTTGGAATGGTTAGGCAGAGGATGGTGTTTTATAAAAGTATATTTTTGAGGTAATTCTAAATAAATAACTCCACTGACAAGTACTTTGAAATGTCTATTTAGTAAGGAAACTTTCGAGAACTTTTTTGGTCTAAAGTTTGGGTAAACTCAATACACACTTAACTACCAAAGTCTTGATGCTACTATCTCCCACAGGGAAATACAATCACAGTTGTTTTTGTGGTTGATATTCACAGTGAGGTTAAACATTAATAATGTTACCTGCTAACAATAGGGAGATTCTTTGTAACTGTAGTTATCATGTATCAGAGGAAGTGGTAAATTCATACCAGAAATTAAATTTTTTTTTTTGTTAATTCAAGGATCTTGGGGAGATATTGACCTTTTACACTCAAGTGACTAGTGAGTTGAGTTTTAAAGAAACTTTCTGATGAAATTTTAGTCAGACGAATTCATGAATTCTTGAAAGAATTATGTGAGGCAGTTAATAGAACAAAGTTAGCACAGCACAATGTTCAGGCACATATGCATAGATTTTGATATTTGATAATTTATGGTGGAATACTACTGTTTTCTCTGGAGCGAGTAAAAACTTCTTTAAGCATTAGTTTTCTCATTTTAAAAATGAAAGTGATAATAATTTTAAAGTTACTGAGAAAGCCAAATGAGATAATGCAAAGTGCCTGTTATATGGTAAGCACTCAAAAAACTTTCAATCCTTCCTCCTTTTAATCATCATGATACTCTACTTCTAGCAGGTAACTATTACTACTGTTGAGAGATGAGCATTCAACCTCAACCAATTCACAATGACCATTAAAATTAATTCCACATTTGTATAGAGTTCAAAATAATTTGTGGTGTATAAATATATACAATCACACTAATTTTATTGATGTTAGAAAAAAAAGCCTAAATTAGTAAAAGATGTGAATTACAGATTTTTTAAAAAAAGTAAAGATAGCTATATTACTTTGAAATTCATTTAATTACCATAAGTAAACTAAAGGTTTTCAATAAGTTATTTAAGGGAATACATTATGTTACAGAAGTAAAACTAGAACTTTTTCACTTAACTGATTACTAGTAAGTTATTGTGTGCTAATAAAATTTCTTGAGGTAAATACACAATCTGCACAAGTAATTTAAAACATTTTCCCCTTAAAATCTCCATTCTCTTGGAAGCTGTTGTACTCAGAAAGGCAACATTTGTCAACTTAGGATTTTAAAAACTGCAGGTTGACTTAACTGACTTTTTCACTGGGTGTTTTTTATATAAGCTAGCTAAAGGAAAAATGAGAGGAAAATGACCCTTTCTTTGAGACCATTTCAATTTAATGTTAAACTTACAGTGAAAGCAATGTTGGCTTTAAACTAAAACATTATAAAGTATTAGAGACCCTAGCACTTCAACCTAATTCAATTAATGAATATTAAACTCATCTTATGGGTTCAGCATTGTGTTAGGAATACAAAGATGAATTTTAGGCAGATGTTAATGTTGGGAGGGAATTCAGAGGTAATTTAACAGAATCCTCTTAATAGACAGAGGAGGAAATTAAGGCCCCTGAGAGATGAAGTGGCTTTCCCATAGTTAGTAGATGAAGTAACTGAGCCAAGATGAGAACACTTCCAATTTAGTATTCCTTGCATAGCCTCACACTAACTGCCCCAGGGTTTTACAAATATACTCGGTACAGTTTTTACATTGAGTAGAGCTCTTGTGGCTGGGCTCTCCCAACAAAGCAGGTTGGGAAAATTTCCATGATAGTCAGCATCTCAAAATAGCTGCAGGCCACTGCTGTTTTGTTCCTAACTCTGTAAGAAAGAAAGAAATTCTAGTTATACAACTGGCACTGGACAAATGGTCCCTCTTGACAAATTTAAATGCTTCCCATGTGCCTGGCTCTGTGCTATCCTCTAGGAATGTAAAGTAGACTCAAACAGCTTTGGTCAGAAGAAACTAACAGTCTAATGGAGGAAACAAACAGATTAATTTCAGTAACACTGCACAGCCTAAACCAATGCCCATGAAAATGCATTTCAATTTTTAAAAAAATCATTAGTTGTTAAAATTTTGTTATACTTTTAGGGTGTTTTCACCAGACACAAATACCTAACTCCCACTTCAATTAACCGTCTAAGAAGTTGCTGTGGCAGAAATATGCAAAAGGAACTATGACAAAGGGAAGCACACTTAAAACCTTGGCTCCGAAACTCAAAACTTGCTGCAGAGAAACATGATAAACTGAATAATAGTTTGAAGGAAGTGACCATTTTCTTTTTTTTTTCCAAAGATTTTATTTATTTGACAGACAGAGATCACAAGTAGGCAGAGAGGCAGGCAGATAGAGAGAGAGAGAAGGAAGCAGGCTCCCTGCTGAGCAGAGAGCCCGATGTGGGACTCGATCCCAGGACCCTGAGATCATGACCTGAGCCGAAGGCAGCGGCTTAACCCACTGAGCCACCCAGGCGCCCCGGAAGTGACCATTTTCTAATCTAACTGGACTTAAATTATCTTAGCCCAAAGTATCTTTAACACTCAAATTCCACATTTTAAAGATTTTATTTATTTATTTGTCAGAGAGAAAGAGAGCGAGGGAGAGAGAGATCACAAATGAGGAGCAGCAGGCAGAGGGAGAGGCAGGCTCCCTGCTGAGCAAGGAGCCCAATGTGGGACTCGATCCACCCAGGTATTCCTCAAACTCACATTTTAGAGCATATTCTGGTCATATGGAACAAAAGTAAGTGTGAGAGTGAAGGTAAGCTAGCTGATTAGGACTCTGACATTCTGGACCAGCCCTGGTCTTTATGCTTGGATACCTGGAAGAAAGCAAATCAGACAGAACCCCTACACCCGATATTTCTCTCCTGGTGTCCCACCTACTATCAAATATGGCCTAATCAATCACTTTCAAGCTGATGACCTTTTCCTCTCTTCCTGGGCAGTTTGGTGTCTTTGCATAAAGCATTATTTCCTTCCTAGAGTGTTCTTTCCCTTTTATTCTGGCTGATAACTTCCTTAAAAACTCCACTTAAATTTTATTTATAAGATCTTTTATTTAATGCTGGTAGATTTGGATCAATACTTTTCATTGCACCACATCACCCATTACATTTATGACCACATAGATAACTAAGATGTTCAGTACTATTTTGCTGTCCTAAGTCAAGGGAAGAGTTGCGAGTTTCAACAGAGGAGCTACTCAAGCACGTAGAGTTTAAAATATTTTTAGATAGGTCACGAGAAGTGACAAACATTTTGAATGATTACAGCTCTGTAATTCTGTGAGCCCATTTTTATTTTTGAAATCTTGGCATTACACAAGAAACAGACACTCTTGACAGAATCTGATGATTATCTCATGAGGAAGTGCAGCTGTGGACAACAAAAAGCGACAACCTGGCTACTTTGGTCCAGAAAGCCCTGCCTTTAGTTTTGTCTTTTCATAAGCTTGATCTAAGAGCTCTGTAATACTAGGTGTTTGCTTTTTCACATTTGTCACTTTTGAATGACACTGGACTCATAAGCTTTTCTGTGTCAAACATCAATGTTTCCCCTCAAAACACATTTTTATAATCCCATTAAAACAAGCATTTAATTAGTTTTTTATTTTTTAGATTACAACCTGCAGGAGAGTTACTTATTCAACTTATTTTTTTTCAAGATTTTATTTATTTATTTGACAGAGATTAAAGTAGACAGAGAGGCAGGCAGAGAAAGAGGAAGGGAAGCAGACTCCCCTCTGAGCAGAGAGCCCGCTTTGGGGCTCGATCCCAGGACCCTGGGATCATGACCTGAGCTGAAGGCAGAGGTTTTAACCCACTGAGCCACCCAGGAGCCCCTACTTATTCAATTTAGGTCTTCAATTTAGTTGAACACGCACTGACTACAAGCATACTATGTGGCAGAACTTTTGCCAGGTGCTGGAAATACAAAGATGACTACAAAATACATTCACAGTGTGTGAGTGTAGATAGATTAGCCAACGATAAATGCTATAGGAGTAGTGGGAACACTGCTAAAGGAAGGAAAAACATGGAGATATACTCCTTGGGTGAAAGGAAGATCGGTGCTGGAGAAAAGCAATCATTGGGATTGTTGCCACTACAATATGGCACCAGTGCCAGCTCCCTTCCAGGGCTCCTTGACATTTGGATTTTACCCTCACATCCACCTGCTTCTTCTATTTCCTTTCTAACTATTCCGACTTTCACAACCCCTTATGTGATTCAACCCCTTTTTTATGTTTCATCTGCCTTTGCTTCTTGCCCTCTTCCTTCTGGCAGACCACCAGTTTGTCTTGTTCACAGAGCAGATAGTTTCTCTTGCATGAATTCCTTCAATATCTGCACTTTTCCATTTCTGCCACCCCTGCTATTTCAAATGATACATGTTTTCTTTTGTTTAATTATTTTTTAAATATATAATATATTATTTGCCCCAGGGATACAGGTCTGTGAATCATCAGGCTTACATACTTCACAGCACTCACCATATCACATACCCTACCCAATGTCTATAACCCAACCACCCTCTGCACACCCCCAGGCCCCCTAGCAACCCTGTCTGTTTAGTAAGATTAAGAGTCTTTTGTGATTTGTCCCCCTCCCAATCCATCTTGTTTCATTTTTGCCTTCCCTACCACCAAAACCCCCACTCTGCCTCTCAAAAATTCCTCATATCACGGAGATCATGTGATAATTATCTTTCTCTGATAGGCTTATTTCGCTCAGCATAATACCTTCCAGTTCCATTCATGTTGTTGCAAATGGCAAAATTTTATTTTTTTGATGGCTGCATAGTATTCCATTGTTTGTTTGTGTGTGTGTGTGTGTGTGTGTGTGTGTGTGTGTGTGTATACACAACATCTTCTTTATCCATTATCTGTTGATGGACATCTAAGTTCTTTCCATAGTTTAGCTGTTGGGGACATTCCTGCTATAAACATTTGGGGCACATACCCCTTTGGATCACTACATTTGTATCTTTAGGGTAAATACCCACTAGTACGATTGCTGGGTCGTAGGGTAGCTCTATTTTCAACGTTTTGAGGAACCTCCATGCTGTTTTCCAGAGTGGCTGCACCAGCTTGCATTCCCACCAACAGTGTAGGAGAGTCCCCTTTTTTCCGCATCCTCTCCAACATCTGACTTGTTTCCTGACTTGTTAATTTTAGCCATTCTGACTGGTGTGAGGTGGTATCTTACTGTGGTTTTGGCTTGTATTTCCCTGATGCCAAGTGATGTGGAGCACTTTTTCATGTGTCTGTTGGCCATCTGGATGCCTTCTTTGCAGAAATGTCTGTTCAAGTCCTCTGCCCACTTCTTGATTGGATTACTTGTTCTTTGGGTATTGAGTTTCATAAGTTCTTTATAGATTTTAGATACTAGCCCTTTATCTGGTATGTCATCTGTGAATATCTTCTCCCATTCTGTCAGTTGTATTTTGGTTTTGTTGACTGTTCCTTTGCTGTGCAAAAGCTTTTGATCTTGATGAAGTCCCAATAGTTCATTTTTGCCCTTGCTTCCCTTGCCTTTGGTGACGTTCCTAGGAAGAAGTTGCTGTGGCTGAGGTCGAAGAGGTTGCTTGTGTTCTCCTCAAGGATTTTGATGGATTCCTGTCTCATATTGCGGTCCTTCATCCATTTTGAGTCTATTTTCATGTGCAGTGTAAGGAAATGGCCCAGTTTCATTGTTCTGCATGTGGCTGTCCAATTTTCCCAACACCATTTGTTGAAAGACCGTGTTTTGTCCATTGAAAATTTCTTCATTGTCGAAGATTAGTTGACCATAGAGTTGAGGATCTATTTCTGGGCTCTCTATTCTGTTCCATTGATCTATGTGTCTGTTTTTGTGCCAGAAACATACTGTCTTGATGATGACAGCTTTGTAATAGAGCTTGAAATCTGGAATTGTGATGCTACCAACTTTTGCTTTCTTTTTCAACATTCCTCTGGCTATTTGAGTCTTTTCTGGTTCCATATACATTTCAGGATTATTTGTTCCATTTCTTTGAAAAAAATGGATGGTATTTTGATAGGGATTGTATTAAATATGTAGATTGCTTTAGGTAGCATAGATAATTTCACAATATTTGTTTTTCCAATCCATGAGCATGGAACATTTTTCCATTTCTTTGTGTCTTCCTAATTTCTTTCATGAGTAAGTTTATAGTATTCTGAATACAGATTCTTTGCCTTTTTGGTTAGGTTTACTCCTAGGTATCTTATGGTTTTGGGTGCAATTATGAATGGGATCAACCCCTTAATTTTTCTTTCTTCTGTCTTGTTGTTGGTATATAGAAATGAAACTGATTTCTGTGTATTGATTTTATAGCCTGATACTTTACTGAATCCCTATACAAGTTCTAGCAGTTTTGGAGTAGAGTCTTTGGGTTTTCCACATAAAGTATCATATCATCTGTAAAGAGTGAGAGTTTGGCTTCTTCTTTGCCGATTCAGATGCCTTTAATTTCTAATTGCTGAGGCTAGGACTTCTAGTACTATGTTGAATAGCATTGGTGATAGTGGACATCCCTGCCATGTTCCTGACCTTAAGGTAAAAGCTCTCAGTTTTTCCTCATTGAGAATGACATTTGCTGTGGGTTTTTCATAGATGGCGTTGATGATATTGAGGTATGTACCCTCTATCCCTACAGTTTGAAGAGTTTTGATCAAGAAAGGATGCTGTACTTTGTTACATGCTTTTTTCAGCATCTACTGAGAGTATCATATGGTTCTTGTTCTTTCTTTTATTAATGTATTGTATCACATTTTTGATTTGTGGATGTTGAACCAACCTTGAAGCCCTGGAATAAATACTTGGTCATGGTGAATAATCCTTTTAATGTACTGTTAGATCCTGTTGGCTAGTATTTGGTGAGAAATTTCGCATCTGTGTTCATCAAGGATATTGATCTGTAATTCTCCTTTTTGATTGGGTCTTTGTCTGGTTTTGGGATCAACATAATGATGGCCTCATAAAATGAGTTTGGAGGTTTTCCTTCCATTTCTATTTTTGGAACAGTCTCAGGAGAATAGCTGTTAATTCTTCTTTAAATGTTGGGTAGAATTCCCCTGGGAAGCTGTCTGGACCTGGGCTCTTCTTTGTTGGGAGAGTTTTGATAACTGCTTCAATCTCCTTACTGATTATGGGTCTGTTCAGGTTTTCTATTTCTTCCTGGTTCAGTTTTGGTAGTTTGTATGTCTCTAAGAATATATCCATTTCTTCCAGATTGTCAAATTTACTGATGTATTGTTGCTCAAAATTTGTCCTTATAATTGTACTTCTTAGGTGCAAGTTGTAATCTCTCTCTTTTACCCATGATTTTATTTATTTGGGTCCTTTCTCTTTTCTTTTTGATAAGTCTGGGCAGGGTTTTATCAATCTGGTTAATTCTTTCAAAGAACCAGCTCCTAGTTTTGTTGATTTGTTCTACTTCTTTTTTGTTTTCTATTTCATTGATTTCTGCTCTGAATTTTATGATTTCTCTTTTCCTGCTGGGTTTAGGCTTTCTTTGCTGTTCTTTCTCTAGCTCCCTTAGGTGTAGGGTTATGTTGTGTTCTTCAGACCTTTCTTGTTTCTTGAAAAAGGCTTGTATTGCTATATACTTTCCTCTGAGGACCGCCTTTGCTGTGTCCCACAGATTTTGAACAGTTTTGTTTTTATTTTCACTTGTTTCTATGAATTTTTTCAATTCTTCTGTAATTTCCTTGTTGACCCATTCATTCTTAAGTAGGATGTTCTTTAGCTTCCATGTATTTGAGTTCTCTCCAACTTTCCTCTTGTGATTGAGTTCTAGCTTCAGAACATTGTGGTCTGAAAATATGCAGGGAATGATCCAAATCTTTTGGTGCTGGCTAAGAGTTGATTTGTGACCCTGTATGGGAGCTATTCTGGAGAATGGTCCATGTGCAGTAGGGAAGAAAGTGTATTCTGTTGCTTTGGGATGGAATGATTTGAATATATCTGTGATGTCTACTTGGTCCAGTGTGTCATTTCAGGCCTTTATTTCCTTGTTGATCTTTTGCTTGTATGATCTGTCCATTTCAGTGAGGGGAGTGTTAAAGTCCCCCACTATTATTTTATTATTGCTGATGTATTTCTTTGATTTTGTTATTAATTGGTTTATATAGTTGGCTGCTCCCATGTTAGGGGCATAGATATTTAAAATTGTTAGATCTTCTTGTTGGACAGAGCCTTTGAGTATGATATAGTGTCTTTCCTCATCTATTATTATAATCTTTGGCTTAAAATCTAATTTATCTGATATAAGGATTGCCATCCAGCTTTCTTTGGATGTCTATTATCATGGTAAATTGTTTTCCACCCCCTTACTTTAAAGAGGTCTCTTTGTGTCTGAAATGTGTTTCTTGTAGACAGCATATTGGTGGGTTTTGGTTTTTTTATCCATTATGATACCCTGAGTATTTTAATTGGGGGAATTTAGCCTATTTACATCAGGGTAACTATTGAAAGATATGAAATTAGTGCCATTATATTACCTGTAAGGTGACTGTTACTGTATATTTTCTCTGTTCCTTTCTGTTCTACTACTTTTAGGCTCTCTCTTTGCTTAGAGGACCCCTTTCAATATTTCCTGTAGGGCTGGTTTGGTGTTTGAAAATCTTTTAAATTTTTGTTTGTTCTGGAAGTGTTTTTTTTTTTTTTTAAAGATTTATTTATTTATTTGTCATAGAGAGAGAAGTAAGAGCAAGCCCAGGCAGACAGAGTGGCAGGCAGAGGCAGAGGGAGAAGCAGACTCCCTGCCAAGCAAGGAGCCCAATGTGGGACTCGATCCCAGGACGCTGGGATCATGACCTGAGCCGAAGGCAGCCACTTAACCAACTGAGCCACCCAGGCGTCCCTATTCTGGAAGTGTTTTAGCCATCCTTTTATTCTCAGTGATAGCCTAGCTGGATATAGGATTCTTGGCTGCATGTTTTTCTCATTTGGTGCTCTGAATATATCATGCCTGTTCTTTCTGGCCTGCCAGTTCTCTGTGGATAAGTCTGCTGCCAATCTCATATTTTTACCATTGTATGTTACAGACTTCTTGTCTGTGGTTGCTTTCAGGATTTTCTCTTTGTCACTAAGACTTGTAGATTTTACTATTAGATGACTGGGTGTGGACCTATTTTATTGATTTTGAGGGGGGGTGGTTCTCTGTGCCTCCTGGATTTTGAGGTTTGTTCCCTTTGCCATATTAGGGAAATTCTCTACTATAATTCATTCCAATATACCTTCTGCCCCCCTCTCTCTTTCTTCTTCTTCTGGCATCCCAATTATTCTAATATTGTTTTATCTTATGGCATCACTTTTCTCTCAAATTCTCCCCTCGTGGTCCAGTAGTTGTTTGTCTCTCATTTGCTCAGCTTCTTTTTTCTCTGTCATTTCATCTTCTAACTCACTCATTCTCTCTTCTGTTCATTTATCCTCGCAGCAAGAGCCTCCTTTTTTTATTTCAACTTGGTTAGATTTTAGTTCTTTTATTTCTCCAGAAAGGGATTTTACTTCTCCAGAAGGGGTTTCTCTAACATCTTCCATGCCCTTTTCAAGCCTAGCTAGCACCTTGAGAATCATCATTTTGAACTCTTGTTCTGACAAATTACCAATGTCTGTATTGATTAGGTCCCTAGCCGTCAGTACTGCCTCTTGTTCTTTTTTTTGTGTTGAGTTTTTCTTCCTTGTCATTTTTATCCAGATAAGAATATATGAATGAGAGAATAAAATACTAAAAGTGTTGCCAAGACCCCAGAAAAATTTACAGTAACCAAATCAGAAGAGATCCAAGACTGGGGGGGGGGGGGGGTGGAGAAGAAAGGGGAGAAAAATAAAAAAATAAAAAACAAAAAACTTTATATATAATTATATATGTATATATATATGTATATATATTTATATATATATTTTAGACTCATGAATAGAACAGAGCCACCTACTTGATTTTGGGTGTATTTTGGTCTTTTAGAAGAAATTGCCTTCCAAATTTTAAAGAAAGAAAAACTTGTATATACAAAAATAAGGGTAAACACAATGTAGGGATGGAATATGACTGTGAAGAAGAAAATTTAAAAAAATTCTAAAGAAGGAATTGATAAGTTGGTTTGAAAAAAAAAAAAAAAAGGAAAAAAAGGAGGAGGGAATGTGCTTAGCCTGGAGACTAGAAAAAAAGCCATGTACTAGATTAGGGTATGTTTCGATCTATCAGAAGAGATTGTACCCTAAATTTTTTAGAAAAAAGAAAACCTACATGTATACAAAAAATAAGGTCAAATACAATGAAGGGATACATTATGTCTATAAAAATGAATGTTTAAAAAGTTATTTTTAAAGAAAAGTATTGTTGAGATAAACTAGTTTAAAAATGCTTAAAGAAGAAAGAAAAGTTAAAAAAATAGAATAAGGAAAAAAAATAAGAAAAAATTTAACTTTGCAAGACTAAAGGATCATGGGCAAGATGCCATGATTTCTATGTGTTGCTTTCCCCTAGCTCTGGAGTTCTGCTTTCTTATTGATCTGTGAGCTTGGTCTTGGATGCATGTTCTTGCTGATCTTCTTGGGGAGGGTCTTGTTGTAGTGATTCTCAAATATCTTTTCCCAAGATGGAATTGCACTGCTCTTGCCAGGGACCAGGCTAAGTATTCTGCTTGGGTTTGCTCTCAGAGCTTTTAGAGCTTTTGTTCCCTGAACATTGTACACAGAACTTTGGAGGATGGGAATGAAAATGGTGGCCTCCCAATATCTGGCCCAGAGGAACTGAGAACTTGGGGTCCCACTCCTCAGGGCGCCTTCAGAGAAAAGCAGTCAATCACTCCCGTGTCCCTGGCCTTTGGCTGCACTCAGTGCTTACCCAGCCTGTGACTGTTTCTTTCTCTGGCACATGGCCCCTTTGGAATCTCCAAACCAAGCAGATTCCTGCTGTGCTGCTCCTCCCAGAGCAAAAATGTAAGTCTCCCCGTATATGCCACTTGTGGGGGTCCCTCCTCAAAAAACAGTGGCCCGACTGTGCCTAGGATCATGGTTTAAGGTAACTCTGATATGAAAGCTCACTCTTTGGCTCTGTCTCTGTAGCTGGCTTCCTTGATCTGATCCATGACAACTCTGCCACATTCAGACACCCCTGATCTTTCTATGACCCCACTGACCTGAGACCACACTGTCCCCATGAGGGGTCCATCCCTGCTGAGCCGCTGGAGTGCTATCCCTCAGTAGAGCAAACTTTGAAAGTTTTGATTTTGTACTTCACTGCCCTACCATTTGCCGGGAGCTAGCCCCTCCTCCTACAGTCTATCTTCCCATCACTTCGGATTCACTTCTCTGCATTCATCCTACCTTTCAGAAAGTGGTGGATTTTCTGTTCCTAGAATTGCTGCTCTTCTCTTCTATCTCCTGTTGAGTTTGTAGATGTTGGGAATGGTTTGATACATATCTAGCTGAACTCCTGGGATCTGATGTTGTTTCAGTCTGCTACTCCTTCCACATCTTGCCTCCCTCTTGTTTTTTTTTTGTTTTTGAGTGAAGTACAGGGAATTTTTTTGAGAAGAATAAACTTCATAGCCAACCAACAATCTTTACCAGAAATGCGGAGGTAAAAATAATTACTAAATTTGCACATAAATCTCCATAAACACAGAAAAAGACACCAATAGTATTTATTATCTCCCTTTTGTAAGCACAGTTAGCATTGCTTAGATAGTATATAAGTCAAAGAGGAAAGCCTGGTGATTATCACTATAAAAAAACACTTACTGTGATAGATACTTGAAGCAGTAGTGAACATGTGACATAAATCAGTAAACATTAAGTGTAAGCAAAGATAAAGTACCTATCATGTAGGGTGGCCAGGTAAAACACAAGATACCCCATTGAATTTGAATTTAAGATAAAAATAAATAATTTTTAGGATAAATATGTCCCTTGTATTTCACAGGAAATACTTATAGTAAAAATTTTTATTTTTCTGTATTTTTACTTGCTAAATCTGTCAACTCAGCTAATATAACAAAATGACTTAATTTCTTATAGGGACACAAAGATTATCAGAAGTTCTGTGGTTTTTGGAAGTTGAGGCTGGAAGGAATTTGTTACCACATTTCTAGCTGGTGAGGCCACATTTCTTTTAAATGAATTCAATTCAATTCAAACATTTGTTGAGTGTCTCCTAACCTTGATGGAATTGTAGGTGCTGGCTATGTAGAGTTCAATAAATTGATTTCTTAATATTCTCAGAGCTCAAGTAAAGATGGTTTCAGGCCTCTGGTACAGGTGGTCCAGAAATAATGTGTGAAGAAGAGAAAGCAGGATATGACCATTGAGCAAATGTGACTGTGAGGAAATAGCTGGGTAGAAAAAAATGTATAATGGATGATAAGCAAGTAGAAACTTCACTTTAACAATAGGTAGCAGCAGATATTAATAATATGCTATGAGAGAGAGAGGCTCATGTGCTACCAGTGGATGTGACATATCAACAATTTACTCTGGAGATAGGTTAAGAAATTATAATGTCTTTTTTGAAAGAAGTGTTGAAACCAGTTAATGTGTAAAAACTCCTCCCACTTTTCCTTTTTTCTTTTTTAAATTACAGTTTTAAATTAAATTTTAAATTAAATTAATTAAATTTTAAATTGAGAGAGAGAGAGAAAGAAAGGGAGAGGAAAGTTGGGGGAGGGGCAGAGGCAGAGGGAGAGTCAGAGAAAAAATATATTTGGGGTGTGTGTCCACAAATTAGGTCTTATTTGTAAAGGGGAAAAAAACCCTTACTTTTACAATGGAGTTACCTGATCAATTAGCATAGCTATCAAACCTAGGATTACAACAGACAAGCTGAAGTATGTTGTTCTGGGTGTGGTCACAGAATTATAGTGTCAGTATGCACAAATGTTTAGACTAAATCCAATCAAGTTTAAACTAAACCTAATCCAATCCCCAGATTACAGGAAAGAGAAAGAGAAGAAAGAAGGAAAGAAAGAAAGAAAGAAAGAAAGAAAGAAAGAAAAGATAACAAGTCTAGTGACACCAGAAGACTGGTCAAATCACTCAAAGGCAGTGTGATTTGGTCAGAGAAGCCTGAAAAACCTTTTGGTTTTGAAGGTAAATAAGCAGAGGTTGCTTCTGCAGCTTTCATTGAAAGCCCTATTTGTTCATAAGGATAACATGTTGCTGCTGTTGGTCTGAGCATTTTATTCAAATATAAAGAAATAATTTTATGCTACATAGCAGAATAACTCTAATTTCAACATGAAGAAGCAATGCAAATTTAAGAAACATTAAGCTTTTTTGAGAACCAGAGACCTTTTTCTAAATAAAAGAAGAAACAGTTCTTGTCTAAATAAGGGCATTTTGATTGCTCAGTTCCACTGATCCTTTTTGCTGCTTGCTACATTAAGTTCTCATTCAATGTGCACTTGCCTTCTTTGCAATGAAAACAGATTAATCTCTAACATTGATTTTTAAAATGTTCTTTAGACTTCTAACTGGATCATTTCTTGTTGATGCCGTTACACTGCTATGACATTTTGGACTTAGTGAATGTCATTGAAAATCACCTTTCTTAGGTTATACTTAAGCTTAGGTGAAATACCAGAGAAGCATATGATTCATTTCCTTCCCTACAGAATGTAAAGAGCTTAGACTATGGGCTCTTCTTGATTCGGAGGAGAGAAAATTCAGAGATATTAGAGGATTACATCCTGGTTTTGAGAGAGGAGAAAGTTCAGGCTCACCCTTTTGGAAATGCCAGACAGCATAGCTTCTGAGCAGAACTACTCTATTTTTGCCACCGGCAACTCACCCATGCTGTTCCCAGAAACACCCGTTAGTTTCCCCTCTTTGAACTATGCTATTTTATTCCCCTACTGGTTAGTACACATCATTACTGTTAAATAATAATCAAATACATATTCTTGTATAGTTTAGAGACATCAAGTTATTTTATAGTCTTGCTACATTAGTGTTAAACTTTAGGTAGCTCTTCTATCTTGTATATATGAGTACAAGAACTAGGCTAATGATAGAAAAATGGTTGCTTTATTGCATTTGTGGATAGATCAGTTTATAGTCTTACAATAGCCTAGAGTCTAAGCTAATAGTTCTTAATGTGTAATGTCTAGACTTGCAGCATCAACAGCATCTGGAAACTGGTTAAAGTTGCAAAAATTTGGAACTTACTTATTGAATCAGAAACTCAGGGTAAAGCACCAAAATCTGTGTTTTAAGAAAGCATTCAGATGATTTCTTATGCATACTAAAAGTTGGGAACCAGTCTAAGCCATGAGTTTCCTTATGTTCCTTTATTGGTTAGTCAACATATTTAAGCATCTTTTGTGTACTATTGTCCATAAAAAAGTAATATCATAATCTCTGTCCTGAGGGTGGTAATATGGTACATAAGAAGAATAAAGTTTACACATAAAGTTATAAGAGGCACTTATTATAATCTGTCTTTCCAACTACTGGGTGTTCCCAGGCTAAAGTCTATAGATATAAGTGGGTGAACCATGTTAACCAATGGCAAAGAGGCTAAACTGACATATGTATTTATAGAAAAGAATAGCTCCTGATGTGATTACCAAGAGTTAGACTTAAAGACTAAAGTGTTAAAGGTCAGTGGACTTGGCTGGGATATGGCCCTGGGGGAATTGCACTGCTCTTAGAGAGAAAGCAGGCAACCAACCTGCAGACATACAACACAGAAAAAGCAATCCAAAGAGCACCTGAGGTACACAGTAGGGAGGTTATTAGCTCATTTTTAAGTGTGTCCCAGAGAGATAGTGTTCACAGAGAAACCCCTCCAGAAACAAAGGAACTGGCATTAGCCATTTCTCTCCCCTGCTTCCTAGCATAAGCACAGAGTAACCTATGGGAACCAGTATAGCAGTGACACTTAACTACCTAACTTGCTTATATAAAGCCCCATCTCCAGTGCTCTAGTGGAACCACCCTTCCCAGTCATACTTACCTCATTCCCAAAGTGGTAAGTCCCTCCTGTCCCCACAAGAAGATCAGCTCAACCCTCTGCTCACACCATGTCTCCTGGTGCAGGAGTTTTGTGGAGACTTGGTTCTGATGGCAGTGGCAATAGGTCTTATATCACAAGGAGACCAGAGCACACCTAATTAAAACACACCACATTTAGGCCAGGGACCAAACACTGATCACAACAGGCAAAGAGAGCCTCTGCAGACAAGTGGCCTAAAGGATAAATCAACCAGGATAAAATAGCACAGCTCACATGGCAAACATTGGAGCCATTCCTGGACAGGCCAGGCCCTGGTAGGAGACACTATACAGCAGGGCACTAGAGGATCTCTTTGTTATAAAGCCATTATCCTCAAGAATAGAGATGTAGTCGACTTTCCTAACACACAGAAATAGGCAAAGACTTGGAGAAACTGAGAAGACAGAGAAATTTAGCCCAAATGAGCAAATAGGACAAGGCCACAGCCAGAAATTGAAGCAAAACAGATATAAGTAACAGGCCTGATACAGAATTGAAAGTAATGATCATAAGGATACTCACCAGAATTGAGAAAAGAGTGGAAAACAAGAGTGAGACCCTTGACACAAACATAATGAATAACATAATAGAAATTAAAAGGGCTCATTAAGCCAAATGCAAAACACAGCTGATGGAATGAACTGTAGGCTGGAAGAAGCAGAAGAATGAATTAATGACCTGGAAGACAAAATAATGGAAAGTAATCAGACTGAACAAAAGAGAGAAAAAATAATTATGCAAAATGAGACTAGACTTAGGGAACTTGGTGACTCCATCAAATGTAATAATATTTGTATTATAGGAGTCCCAAAAGAAGAGAGGGTAAAGGGAGCAGAACAAGAGAAAATAGATGAAAACTTCTCTAATCTAGGGAAGAAAACAGATATCCAGATCCAGGATGCACAGAGAACTTCATCAAAATCAACAAAAACAGAGACACAACAAGACATATTGTAATTAAATTGGCAAAATATAGAGATAAAGAAAAAAATTTCAAAAGCAACAAAACAAAAGAAGGTAGTAACTTAAAAGGGAAAACCCATAAAGATATCAGGGGATTTTTCAGCAGAAACTTTCCAAGCCAGAAAGAAGGGGTATGATATATTCAAAGCACTAAACAGGGACAATATTCAGCTAAGAATACTCTATCCAGCAAGGCTATCATTTAGAATAGAAGGAGAGAAGAGAAGGAGAGTTTCCCAAACAAGCAAACAAAAACTAAAGGAGTTATGACCACTGAATTAGTCCTGCAAGAAATATTAAAAGGGACTTTGGAGAGAAAAAAAAAAGTGACAATATAAAGGTAGGAAACACAAAAGTATAAAAATGGATATTTCTAAAAGATACCTAATAATAAACAAAACAATCAAAGAAATTCATAAAATAAAAGGATGTAAATATATCAACATATACATAAAATATAAGGAGGAAAGTAGTGAAGAATGTGTTTGAATTTAAACAACCATCAACTTAACATAGACCACTATATGCAGGAGATGTTATGTACAAACCTAATGGTAAGTATATATTAAAAACCACTAATGAATATGCAAAGAATTAAGAAAGAAATCTAAATGTGTCACTAAAAAAAAAAAAATCAATAAACCATGAAAGAGAGAAAGACAAGAAAGGATCAGAGAAAATCTTCAGAGATAACTAAAAAAACAAATAATAAAATGAAAATAGATATGTATATAACAATGATTACTTTGAATTTAAATGGACTAAACACTCCAATCAAAAGACACTGAGTAACCATCTATATGCTTCCTAAAAGAAATTCATTTTAGACCTGCAGACTGAAAGTAAGGGGATGGAGAAACATCTATCATGCACATGGATGTCAAAAGAAAACTGGAGTACAATATCAGAAAAAGTAGACTTTATTTATTTTATTTTATTTTTTAAAAGATTGTATTTATTTGTCAGAGAGAGAGAGATCGAGCACAGGCAGACAGAGTGGCAGGCAGAGGCAGAGGGAGAAGCAGGCTCCCCGCCGAGCAAGGAGCCCGATGTGGGACTTGATCCCAGGATGCTGGGATCATGACCTGAGATGAAGGCAGCTGCTTAACCAAATGAGCCACCCAGGTGTCCCAGAAAAGGTAGGCTTTAAAACAAAGGCTATAATAAGAGACAAAGAAGGACAATATATAATCATAAAAGGGACAACTCAATGAGAAGATATAACAATTGCAAATACTTATGCACCCAATACAAGAGCACACAAATACCTAAATCAGTTAATAACTAACATAAAGGAAATAACTGATCATAATACAATAATAGTAATATTATTGGGGACTTTAACACTGCACTTACAGCAATGGACTGATCATCTAAGCAGAAAATTCAGTAAAGTCACAGAAATCTGTTGCATTGCTATACACTAATAATGAAGCAGAAAGAGAAATTAAGAAAACAATCTCATTTACAGTTGTAGCAAAAATAATAAGATACCTAAAAATATGGGGTGCCTGGGTGGCTCAGTCATTAAGCGTCTGCCTTTGGTTCAGGTCATGATGCCAGGGTCCTGGGATTGAACCCTGCATCGGGCTCTCTGCTCAGTGGGAAGCCTGCTTCTCCTTCCCTCTCTGCTTGTGTTCCCTCTCTCGTTTTGTCTCTGTCAAATGAATAAATAAAATAAAATAAAAAGATACCGAATAATAAACCTAACCAAAGAGGTAAAGGCCTGAAAAATATAACACTGATGAAATAAAGAAGACATCTAAGAACTGGAAAGACATTCTCTGCTTATGGATTGAAAAAATAAATATTGTTAAAATGTCTATTCTACACAAAGCAATCTACAGATTTAATGCAATCCCATCAAAATAACTACCAGCATTTTTCATAGAACTAGAACAAACAATTCTTAAATTCATGTGGAACCACAAAAGACCACAAATAGCCAAAGCAATTTTGAAAAAGACAAGGAAAGCTAGAGGTGTCACAATTCCAGACTTCCAAGTTATGTTACAGAACTGCAGTAATCAAAACAGTATGGTACAAGCACAAAAATAGACACATAGATCAATGGAACAGAATAGAAAACCCAGAAATAAACCCACAATTATACAGTTAAGTTATTTTTGAAAAGTATGAAAGGATACTCAATGGGAAAAAGACAGTGTCTTCCAAAAGTGGTGTTGGAAAAACTGGGCAGTCACGTGCTAAAGGATGAAACCAGACCACTTTCTTATATCATACATAAAAATAAGTGCAAAATGGATTAAAGACCTAAATGTGAGGCCTGAAACCATAAAAATCCTAGAAGATAACACAGGGAGTAACTTCTTTGACATTGGGCATAGCAGCTTCTTTCTGGATATGCTTCCTGAGATAAGGGAAACAAAAGCAATTAATAACTGTTAAGACTACATCAAAATAAAAAGCTTCTCAAAAGCAAAGGAAGCAAGCAACAAAACTAAAAGACAACCTATGGATTGGAAGATAATATTTGCAAATGACATATTTGATAAAGACTTAGTATCCAAAATATATAAAGAACTTATAAAACAAAATATTTAAAAAACTACAAAAGACTTACAAAACTTGGCACCCCAAAAACAAATAATGCAATTAAAAATGGCCAGAAGACATGAATAGACATTTCTCCAAAGAAGTTATACAGATGGCCAACAGACACATGAAAAGGTGCTCATCATCACTCATTATTGGGGAAATGCAAATCAAAACTACAATGAGGTCTTACCTGACATTTGTCAGAATGGCTAAATCAAGAACACAAGAAACAAGAAGTGTTGGTGAGGAATTGGAGAATTCCTCACAGTACATGTACTGTGGAGGTTCTTCAAAAAGTTAAAAATAGAACTACTCTATGATCCAGCAATCACACTACTGGGTATTTCTCAAAGAATACAAAAACACGAATTCAAAGGAATATATGTACCCTATGTTTAGAGCAGCATTATTTACAATAGCCAAATTATGGAAGCAGCCCAATGTGTAAAGAAGTGGTATACACACACACACACACACACACACACACGTATATACACACATATATACATACATATGTATATATGTATACACACATACAGTGGAATACTATTCAGCCATAAAAAGTGAAATCTTGCCATTTGCAATTACACTGATGGATCTAGAGGGTATAGTGTTAAGCAAAATAAGGCAGTGAAAGACAAATACCATATAATGTCATTTATATGTGAAATTTAAGAAATGAAACACATGAGCAAAGGGTGAAAAAAGAGAGAGAGAAAATAATCAAGAAACAGTCTCTTCATTATAGAGAATAAACTGGTGGCTACCAGAGACAAGATTTGTGGGGGAATAGATGAAATAGGTGGTGCGGATTAAGGAGGGCACTGTGATGATGAACAGCAGATGATGTATGTAATTGTTAAATCTCTATATATTGTACACCTGAAACTAATATAACACTATATGTTACCTAACTGGAATAAAAAAAAACAACTTGAAAACACTAAAACTAAATAAAATAAATAGTGTATTAAAAAGGATTCTGAGAATATTAAAAGAAGACCTCATTCTATTTTATAATGAGAAAGTGAAATCTACTAAAGAACATTGAGAAATGGTGGGAGAGATGGTAGGAGAACTGGGATGATCCAGTTTGAGGGAAAATTTAAATTATGCACCGTGTGTGCAAACAGCATTATCTGTCCTTATCCTGTTGACTTAGCTGTTTGGAGTTCTGTCACAGATTCAGTTCCCTATTGAGATGGGATAAATTATTCTTCTTCTTGGCCATAGTCTACATCCCACTTACAATACAAGGCATCAAGGTGGAATGGGGCACTGGGGAAGGACGGTAGATCATTACACGTTCATCTCTATTTCTGGGTGAATAACTGAAGGCCAATGAGAGTGAGTGGTAGTACCATCTTTGTAGGAGGTGGTAGACAATAGATGATAAATTTCTCGAATATTTTCCCAAAGCTTTAATTAGTACAGAGAGCTGTTGTTTTGTGAGGGTTTTCTTCAGGCAAATTTACCTTTATGAAGAAAAATACATAATAATTTCTCAAGGAAAATTAGTAAAGTTTAACTTAATGCTCTTATAATTTTTCTGTTGTATAACTTCTAAAATGCTTCCTTTGGTAAAATTAGCTCATTTAAATATTTATATCAGCACATAAATATGTAGCTCTCTTTTTTTGTACCTTAAATAGGTCTTGAAGATATTAAAAAATTTAGAGGTTAATCTCTTGCATCCATATAAGGAGACAGAAGTTAAATGCATCACTTTTAAATATAACTGGCTGCAACCACCAACATCAGCAAAGATGGCTTAATGTTTCCATCCATGCAAAACTCTGTTCCTAATTCAGCCCTAGGAAAATGCCTCGAGGTAGAACTTCAAAAATCTATCTTTCAGCAGAACTTTTCATAAAGTTTCTGAGTTTAAAATTACTATCAGTATTTATTAGAATATTCATATGCTCAGTGTTTCCCTGTGTCTCATATTTGAACAAATAGGAAAAATTTATAGTAAACATAATCACAATAATGATGAATGTCACTGGGAAAAATAATTTTTAAAAATAATTTCCCATCATCATTTAATACCAAGAAACTATGTGCTTTAAGAAAAAACCTTTTTCTAAAAATAACATTTTTTATTTTTATTTTTTAAAGATTTTATTTATTTATTTGACAGAGAGTTCACAAGTAGACAGAGAGACAGGTGAGAGATGGGGGGGAGGCAGGCTCCCTGCTGAGCAGAGAGCCCTACTCGGAGCTTGATCCCAGGACCCTGGGATCATGACCTGAGCTGAAGGCAGAGAGGCCTTAACCCCCTGAGCCACTCAAATGCCCCCAAAATAATATTTTTAAAAAATTTATTATTTTTATTAACATATAATGTATTATTTGTCCCAGGATTACAGATCTGTGAATTGTCAGTCTTAAAAATAACATTTTTAAAGAAATATAAATCAGTAAATAAATCCACAAGCTGACAGCTAGGTGCCTTGATCTTGGGCTACCTCCAAGGACATATGTCATGCTTGTATAAGAAGATAATGTTGCTTGCCAGCTAGCATTAAGACTGATTTTCTTATAAAGGGGTAAATAATTGTATAGAAATATGAACTTACAAAAATACATTTTTATACAAACAATCTATTGAGTAGAAAGACTTGGCTTTCTGATTTTGGAACAACCAATGACAAGGATTTTGTTTTCTTTCATTTTGTTTAAACGATCATAAAGCACTTATAAAGAATCATTCTGAAGCTAATAAACAGAATGCTTTAGTTAAGGTGTCAGTATCCTTCACTATAGGGTGGGAAGGAATCAGGGAAAATAAATTTTTAATTAACCTATTTGCCAGATAATTAAATTATCCTCTCTTTGGAGACCAGGAATTGCAACCTCAAATGTTTGCAGGAGCCAGGTAGATAATATGGGTGATGAAATAAGACTGTATAGCATGGAGAAAATTCTTAAGCTGAAGATTCACACCCAGTCTAAATGAAGTAGCAGTACTCCACTCAGTTCACATACTAATAAGAATCCCAGGGGCGCCTGGGTGGCTCAGTGGGTTAAGCCACTGCCTTCGGCTCAGGTCATGATCTCAGGGTCCTGGGATCGAGTCCCACATCGGGCTCTCTGTTCAGCAGGGAGCCTGCTTCCCTCTCTCTCTCTCTCTCTCTCTCTGCCAGCCTCTCTACCTACCTGTGATCTCTCTCTGTCAAATAAATAAATAAAATCTTTAAAAAAAAAAAAAAAAAAAAAAAGAATCCCAAAATTTCTAGGTCTTTTGATTTTCAAGAGAAACTCCAGTGTAGATTTTTACAAAGTTTCCCAATCACTTAATGCTGAGAGTTAAATAATTTTTAGAAACATTGTGTTTGTCAAATAAAATATACCTGCTGGGTAGATTTGTCTTGTGATCTATCAATTTATGACCCTTCATTTTGTAAAAAATATTTTATTTATTTATTTGATAGAGAGAGAGAGATCACGAGTAGGCGGAGAGGCAGGCGGAGAGAGAGGGGGAAGCAGGCTCCCTGCTGAGCAGAGAACCCGATGCAGGGCCGGATCCCAGGACCCTGAGATCATGACCTGAGCTGAAGGCAAAAGCTTTAACCCACTGAGCCACCCAGGTGCCCCATGACCCTTCATTTTAACCCCAAACTGAGGTATTTTCGTCTGTCTTTCTCTGCCATGAGATACATTGAATGGCCAGATGCACATAAAATCATATTATAAAAAAATAAGGAAAAACTCACAATTGTTTATTTTTTGAATACAAATTAGGAAAACTAGTATATATATTTTGGGCAAAGTCTTCACCATAATCAATACACAAACCCACTGACATGTGAACTTGTTTCCACTTAATGGGTGAGTTAGGAATGTTAATTTTACTGACCTAAAACCACTGACTCACTGAAGAAAAGAAAGCTGGCCTCCTGCTCTCTCATCACACACACACACGCACACAGGCACTGTGAAACAGAATATGCATTGGTAGATGTCACCATGTAATTATAAATCTGAAAGGTCAGGGTCCATATGTATACAAATAAAACCCTAATACATCTAATATAACCCATGTGTAATTATTAAATGATAAGAACTTTCAGAAATTATTAAAGGACATTTGGAAGTGATCTTGCCTCAACAATTCTTATTTTCATTTAACTTCTAACATGCTAGCACAGTATAGATCATTAACAGAAGCAGGCAGTCCTTGGCATGAATGAGTGAGCTCTTTTTATAAATTAAAAAGATGCACGTTGAGGCAAAGATGAAGAATAGTGAGTTTTCTCACTATTGAGTATGTATAGTTTATAATTATCATCTCTGGTGCTTATTAAGTATGTTTACGTTTGTACATTTTTAATGTAAGCATTTTACTTATTTTAAATAATAAATCATTAAATAACCCAATGGGTGTTTATTAAATAAACACAAGGCTATGTCTTATTTTCAAAGACCCAAGCTTTAAATCTTTTGGAATGACTTGTCAATGCATTTTGCATATTTAGTTACATTTGAAAATAACAGTATCTCTAATTTATGCCTTTTTTTTTCTTTTTTCTTTTTTTGCCTTTGACTCCGATTAAACTTTTGATCACTTGTTTCTGCAAGCATTTGTCACCAATAGCCTTTTCATCACACAGCACTAAGGCTGTGTCTTGAGCAAATTCATTACTATTACTTCTAGGTTATTCTTTGGAGTTATAAGATAAATGTTTTCTAATATGACACTTTTTTAAAAGAAGGAAACTTGGTCATGGTATCTAAGAATATATAAATATTAAATAAGTACCCTTAATCCTTAAAAAGGATAAAATTTTGGGACATCTGTGCAGCTCAGTCGGTTAACCATCTGCCTCCATCTCAGGTCATGATCCAGGGTCCTGGGATTGAGTCCTGCATCAGGCTCCCTGCTCAGTGGGAACTCTGCTTCTCCCTCTGCCTCTGTCCCTCCCCCTGCTAATGCTATCTTTCTGTCTCAAATAAATAAATAAATACATAAAATCTTTAAAAAAATAATAAAATTTTAAAATTTCCAAATAATCTTTCTTGCAGGGAAAAGAAGAAGACATTTACAAAAATTCTTATTACTAGAATCAAAGCTAATCATAGATTTCATCTAAGCAATTTTATTATAAAGCATATACCTATAAACATATTATGTAATTTCTTGTCTGAATAGTTAAAGCAGGTCACATATCACAATCAAAACAAAGATAAACACATGTGGTAACCTAGAAACATGGTTAAAAATTTTACCATCTTACATAATCAAAGCATCATTTAAGTTGGTGAGCCAAAATGATTACATATAGTTCAGTATATTAATTGATAAATTCGGAAGAAATTTCATTGTCTGTTCATGCTAAGAATTTTTTTTAGTTCCTGTGTCTACTTGGAGTTTTAGATTGATTATTAGATCAGGTTAGACTATTATAGTAGAATTTTCAAATTGATGCCCGAAGATACTCTGTATCTTATCCAGAATGATGGTGCAAAGTAGGCTGTCTATAATTATAATTGAGAGAGACAGCCCAAGGTTGGAATGTTTTCTTTCATCTTCAAAGATATGCATATTATAGAACCATGGGCCATTGCATCTGCAAATTGCTGGTGAAAGTAAATCATGTCATCAAAGCAAAAGATTCCAATAAAGTAAAATTTTATCTACCAAGCTAAAAAGTTCTGGTTGATTGCACTATAAGTTCCAAGGAAAATTATTTTACACAATGGTCCTAAGACAAGCCACTTTTGATCCTTTATGTGTGGTTATGTGATCAGCAGAGAGTTGGAATTTCTATTGATCCAGTCTTGTCTTTAAGGATATAAATACTCAGTGATTTGGTCTACTTCTATAGACACTATGTTAGGTACTGAGGATTCAAAGATGAGCTCTCATGCATGAGAAATTCAGTGTCTAGTCAGGGTGGCAGACACATTAACCCATAACCACAATATGATATTATAAATATTAAGTTGGAAGCAGGCACAGAATGCTGTGGGAACACAGAGAAAATATGGAGTATGGTTTCCAGAAATGTGTATCTCAAGGTAAGGAATCCAGCACAGGGGCAACTGAAATACTTTTCTCAAAAGATGGGCCTGAATTAGGGCAACAGTTTTTGGGCTGGAGGAAGGGGATAGAGTTAGGCAATAAACAGGAAATACAAAAGGCAGGATTTAATGATTGATTAGACAAGAGGAGAAATAGAAGTATAGATATAGATTAGATAGATAGATAGGTAGATAGAGAAAGATTATGGATAGATTTCTGGGTTAGATGAAAGTGTTATTAATTGAGAGTGGCAATATAGGTGAAGAGCCAGATTTGAAGGAAAATATAGTACTGGTTGGGACAAGGAGAGGTAGGAGATAAAGTAGTAAGTTAAAATTGGGGTACCTGTGGCACATCTTCATAAATAATATACAACATACAGTTTAATATAAGAACCTGAAACATGCCTAAAGGTAAAGTGCCAGTACTCAAGGAGATATTTAAGCTCTAGTTGAGTAAGAGGATAATAAATGGGGCCCCATCGTTGTGATACTCTGAACCTTATTATCATCCTGATCTTTATATATCTAACATCTTAAATACTCTTACGTCCTATAAGTTATCACTGAGTACTACCATCTCCTTGGTTTCACCAAAGCCACCCATGATCTCATTTGAAGGAAGTATTTGAGAGCCTAATATTAAACCAGTCATGAGATTGGTCTCATTTTAATTTTAACCACAGTCTTGCCCTTCCCCTTAGTTTTTGTTTTTTTTTTTTAAGATTTATTTATTTATTTATTTGACAGAGATCACAAGTAGGCAGAGAGAGAGGAGGAAGCAGGCTACCCACCGAGCAGAGAGCCTGATGCAGGGCTCGATCCCAGGACCCTGGGACCATGACCCAAGCCAAAGGCAGAGGCTTTAACCCACTGAGCACCCAGGCTCCCCTCCCCTTAGTTTTAGTAGCAGTTCCTAATCATGCTGGTTCATGATTGAGTCCCACTTCTGTGGTTACCCCAATCAGTACTTGCAGTCCACCAACATTGCTTTACTCCCATCAGGGCTCCCAGACACTGGAATCTTGTCTAGACCTCATGGTTGTGTCCCTGCTGCAAGACCACTTTGATTCAAGGTGACCCACTCATGCCTGGCCCGCTGCCTCAGTGTGGACATTTGTTGTATATGGATCCTAACACTCACAAGTGTTCTAATAAATAACAGTCAGATTTCCCTTTGGTGAATCCTTTCCATCTCTGTTAGCACAGGTGGTCACTGTGAAGCTGACCTATGCTCTTCTTGTTTTTTTTTTTTTAATTTTTAATAAACATAATGTATTATTAGCCCCAGGGGTACAGGTCTGTGAATCGCCAGGTTTACACACTTCACAGCACTCACCATAGCACATACCCTCCCCAATGTCCATAACACAACCACCCTCTTCATAACCCTTCCCCCTGGAAACCCTCACTTTGTTCTGTTAGATTAGGAGTGTCTTCTGGTTTGTCTCCCTCCCAATCCTATTTGTTTCATTTATTCCTTTCCTACCCCACCAAACCTCTCACTTTGTCTCTCAACTTCTTCATATCAGGGAGATCATGACTTATTTCACTAAGCATAATACCCTCTAGTTCCATCCATGTCATCAAAAATGGCAAGATTTCATTTCTTTTGGTGGCTGCATGGTATTCCATTCTATATATATACCACTTCTTCTTTATCCATTCATCTGTTGATGGACATCTAGGTTCTTTCCATAGTTTGGCTATTGTGGCCATTCCTGCTATAAACATTCTGGTACACATTACCCCTTCAGATCACTACATTTGTATCTTTAGGGTAAATACCCAGTACTGCGATTGCTGGGTCATAGGGTAGCTCTATTTTCAACTTTTTGAGGAACCTCCATGCTGTTTTCCAGAGTGGCTGCACCAGCTTGCATTCCCACCAACAGTGTAGGAGAGTCCCCTTTTTCCTGCATCCTCTCCAACATCAGACTTGTTTCTGACTTGTTAATTTTAGCCATTCTGACTGGTGTGAGGTGGTATCTTACTGTGATTTTGATTTGTATTTCCCTGATGCCAAGGAATGTGAAGCACTTTTTCATGTGTCTGTTGGCCATCTGGATGTCTTCTTTGCAGAAATGTCTGTTCATGTCCTCTGCCCACTTCTTGATTGGATTATTTGTTCTTTGGGTGTTGAGTTTCATAAGTTCTTTCTAGATTTTGGATACTAGCCCCTTATATGATATGTCATTTGCAAATACCTTCTCCCATTCTGTCAGTTGTCTTTTGGTTTTGTTGACTGTTTCCTTTGCTGTGCAAAAGCTTTTGATCTTGATGAGGTCCAAATAGTTCATTTTTGCCCTTGCTTCCCTTGCCTTTGGTGATGTTCCTAGGAAGAAGTTGCTGTGGCTGAGGTCAAAGAGGTTGATTGTGTTCTCCTCAAGGATTTTGATGGAATCCTGTCTCACATTGAGGCCCTTTATCCATTTTGAGTTTATTTTCATGTGTGGTGTAAGGAGATGATCCAGTTTCAGTGTTCTGCATGTGTCTGTCCAATTTCCCCAACACCATTTGTTGAAAGACTGTGTTTTGTCCATTGAAAATTTCTTCATTGTCGAAGATCAGTTGACCATAAAGTTGAGAATCTATTTCTGGGCTCTCTCTTCTGTTCCATTGATCTATGTGTCTGCATCAAAGCAGCATACTGTTTTGATGATGACATCTTTGTAATAGAACTCGAAGTCTGGAATTGTGATGTCACCAACTTTGGCTTTCTTTTTCAACATTTCTCTGGATATTCGGGATCTTTTCTTGTTCCATATAAATTTTAGGATTTATTTTTCTTTTGAAAAAGTTGATGGTATTTTGATAGAGATTCCATTAAACATGTAGATTGATTTAGGTAGCATAGACATTTTCACAATATTTGTTCTTCCAATCCATGAACATGGAACATTTTTCCATTTCTTGTGTCTTCCTCAATTTCTTTTATGAGTACTTTATAGTTTTATGAATACAGATTCTTTGTCTTTTTGGTTCGGTCTATTCCTAGATATCTTATGGTTTTGGGTACAATTGTAAATGAGATTGACTCCTTGATTTCTCTTTCTTCTGTCTTGTTGTTGGTGTATAGAAATGAAACTGATTTCTGTGCTTTGATTTTACTGAATTCCTGTATGAGTTCTAGCAGTTTTGGAGTGGAGTCTTTTGGGTTTTCCAGATAAAGTATCATATCCACTGTAAAGAGTGAGAGTTTGGCTTCTTCTTTGCTAGTTCAGATGCCTTTTATTTCTTTTATTGTCTGATTGCTAAGTCTGGGACTTCTAGTACTATGTTGAATAGCATTGGTGATAGTGGACATCCCTGGCGTGTTCCTGACTTTAGGGGTAAGCTCTCAGTTTTTCCCCATTGAGAATGATATTTGCAGTGGCTTTTTCAGAGATGGCTTTGATGATATTAAGGTATGTACCTTCTATTCCTACACTCTGATGAGTTTTGATCAAGGAAAGATGCCATACATTGTCAAATGTATCATATGGTTCTTGTTCTTTCTTTTATTAATTGACATTGATTTATTTGTGGAATTTAAACCAACCTTGCAGCCCAGGAATAAATCTCACTTGATTGTGGTGAATAATCCTTTTAATGTACTGTTGGATCCTGTTGGCTAGTATTTTCGTGAGAATCTTCACATCTGTGTTCATCTTGATATTGGTCTGTAATTCTCCTTTTTGGTGGGGTCTTTGTCTGACTTTGGGATCAAAGTAATGATGGCCTCATAAAATGAGTTTGGAGGTTTTCCTTCCATTTCTATTTTTGGAATAGTCTCAGGAGAATAGGTGTTAATTCTTCTTTAAATGTTTTGTAGAATTCCCCTAAGAAGCTGTCTGGCCCTGGCCTCTTGTTTGTTGGGAGATTTTTGATAACTGCTTCAATCTCCTTACTGGGTTATGGGTCTGTTCAGGTTTTCTATTTCTTCCTGGTTCAGTTTTGGTAGTTTGTATGTCTCTAGGAATGCATCCATTTCTTCCAGATTGTCAAATTTACTGACGTATTGTTGCTCAAAATTTGTTCTTATAATTGTATTTCTTAGGTGCAAGTTGTAATCTCTCTCTTTCACCCATGGTTTTATTTATTTGGGTCCTTTCTCTTTTCTTTTTGATAAGTCCAGGCAGGGTTTTATCAATCTTGTTAACTCTTTCAAAGAACCAGCTCCTAGTTTTGTTGATTTGTTCTACTGCTTTTTTGTTTTCTATTTCATTGGTTTCTTCTCTGAATTTTATGATTTCTCTTTTCCTGCTGGGTTTATGCTTTCTTCGCTGTTCTTTCTCTAGCTCCCTTAGGTGTAGGGTTATGTTGTGTTCTTCAGACCTTTCTTGTTTCTTGAAAAAGGCTTGTATTGCTATATACTTTCCTCTGAGGACTGCCTTTGCTGTGTCCCACAGATTTTGAACAGTTGTGTTTTCATTTGTTTCCATGAATTTTTTCAATTTTTCTGTAATTTCCTGGTTGATCCATTCATTCTTAAGTAGGATGTTCTTTAGCTTCCATATATTTGATTTCTCTCCAACTTTCTTCTTGTGATTGAGTTCTAGCTTCAAGTATTGTGGTCTGAAAATATGCAGGGAATGAGCTGAATCTTTTGGTACCAGCTGAGAGTTGATTTGTGACCCTGTATGGGATCTATTCTGGAGAATGGTCCATGTGCAGTAGAGAAGAAAGTGTATTCTGTTGCTTTGGGATGGAATGTTTTGAATGTATCTGTGATGTCTACTTGGTCCAGTGTGTCATTTAAGGCTTTTATTTCCTTGTTGATCTTTTGCTTGGAAGATCTGTCCATTTCAGTGAGGGGGTTATTAAAGTCCCCTACTATCATTGTATTATTGCTGATGTATTTCTTTGATTTTGTTATTTATTGTTTTATATAGTTGGCTGCTCCCATGTTAGGGGCATAGATATTTAAAATTGTTAGATCTTCTTGTTGGACAGAGCCTTTGAGTATGATATAGTGTCTTTCTTCATCTCTTATTATAAACTTTGGCTTAAAATCTAATTTAACTGATATAAGGACTGCCATCCAGCTTTCTTTGGATGTCCATTAGCATGGTAAATTGTTTTCCACCCCCTCACTTTAAATGTGGAGGTCTCTTTGTGTCTGAAATGTGTTTCTTGTAGAAAGCATATTGATTTTTTTTTTAATCCATTATGATACCCTTTGTCTTTTTGGGGTGCATTTAGCTGTATTACATTCAGGGTAACTATTGAAAGATATGAAATTAGTGCCATTATATTACCTGTAAGGTGACTGTTACTGTATATTTTCTCTGTTCCTTTCTGTTCTACTACTTTTAGGCTCTCTCTTTGCTTAGAGGACCCTTTTCAATATTTCCTGTAGGGCTGGTTTGGCGTTTGCAAATTTTTTAAATTTTTGTTTGTTCTGGAAGTTTTTTATCCCTCCTTTTATTCTCAGTGATAGCCTAGCTGGATATAGGATTCTTGGCTGCATGTTTTTCTCATTTGCTGCTCTGAATATATCATGCCTGTTCTTTCTGGCCTGCCAGTTCTCTGTGGATAAGTCTGCTGCCAATCTCATATTTTTACCATTGTATGCTACAGACTTCTTGTCTGTGGCTGCTTTCAGGATTTTCTCTTTGTCACTAAGACTTGTAGGTTTTACTATTAGATGATGGGGTGTGGACCTATTTTATTGATTTTGAGGGGGGGTGGTTCTCTGTGCCTCCTGGATTTTGAGGCTTGTTCCCTTTGCCATATTAGGGAAATTCTCTACTATAATTCATTCCAATATACCTTCTGCCCCTCTCTCTCTTTCTTCTTCTTCTGGCATCCCAATTATTCTAATATTGTTTTATCTTATGGCATCACTTATCTCTCAAATTCTCCCCTCATGGTCCAGTAGTTGTTTCTCATTTGCTCAGCATCTTTTTCCTCTGTCATTTCATCTTTTATCTCACTAATTCTCTCTTCTGTTCATTTATCCTAGCAGTAAGAGCCTCTATTTTTATTACACCTCATTAATAGCTTTTTAAATTTCAGCTTTGTTAGATTTTAGTTCTTTTATTTCTCCAGAAAGGGATTTTACTTCTCTGGACAGGGTTTCTGTAACATCTTTCATGCCTTTTCGAGCCAAGCTAGCACTGAGAATTGTCATTCTGAACTCTTGTTCTGACATATTACCAATGTATGTATCAATTAGGTCCCTAGCCATCAGTACTACCTCTTGTTCTCTTTTTTGTGGTGAGTTTTTCCAGGTTTCATTTTATCCAGATAAGAATATATGAATGAGAAAAGAAAATAGTAAATGGGTGGCAAAGAACCCCCAAAAATGTATGATAACCAAATCAGAAGAGACCCCAAATCAGGGGGAGAATAAAGGGGGTAAATAGAAATTTTAAAAAATAATTTAAGAATGTATATATAAATATAAATATAAATATCTATATATTAGACTAGTGACTAGAACAGAGCTACCCACTAGATTTTGTGTGTATTTTGTTCTCTGAGAAGAAACTACCTCCCAAGATTTTAAAGAAAGAAGAACTTATATATATACAAAAATAAGGGTAAACATGACGAAGAGATGGAATATGACTGTAAAGGTAAAAATTTAAAAAGAATTCTAAAAAAGGAATTGATAAGATAAGTTGGTTGGAAAAAGATAGAAAAAGAAAGTGGAGAGAATTCTCTCTAACTCTGTGCTAGATTTAGTGTATATTTTGATCTAGCAGAAGAAATTGTATCCCAAATTTTTTTTTGAAGAAAAAACCCAATATACATACAAAAAATAAAGTTAGATACAATGAAGGATAAAATGTGACTATAATAATGAAGGTTTAAGAAGTTTTTTTTTTTTGTTTAGATAAACTAGTTAAAAATGTTAAAAGAGGAAAAAGGAAAGTTAAATAAATTAGAGAAAGAAAAAAATAAAATTAAAAAAATTTAATTAACTTTGCAGAATGAAAGAATCATGGGGAGTAAGCCATGAAGTGCATGCTTTGCCTTCCCCTCCTCTGGAATTCCTCTGTTCTCCTTGATCAGGGAGCTTGGTTTTGGCTGGATGTTCTTGCTGATCTTCTGGGGGAGGGGCCTGTGGTAGTGATTTGCAAATGTCTTTTCCTGTGGTGGAATTGCACAGCCCTTGCCAGGGGCCAGGCTATGTTATCTGCTCGGGTTTGCTTTTGGGAGCTTTTGTTCCCTGAACACTTTCTGTAGAGCTCTGGAGGATGGGAATGAAAATGGTGGCCTCCCAATCTCCAGTCCAGAGGAGCCAAGAGCTCAGGGCCCCACTCCTCAGTGTGCTCTTGGAGAAAAGCGCTCAATCATTCCCATCTCCCTGGTCTCCAGTTGCATTCTGAGCTCACCTGGTCTGTGACTGAGTGTTTCTGTCTCTGGCACACAGCACCATTTGGAGTCTCCAAACCCAGCAGATTCCTGCATGCTGCTCTTCTGGCAGAGGAAGGTGGGTGTCCCCAGATCTGCCAGTTGTCAGGTCCCTGCTCAAAGAACAGTGGTACAACTGTGCCATGGATCACAGTTTAAGGTAACCCCAAGCTGAGAGCTCACTCCTCAGCTCCATCTCTGTAGTCAGCCTCCCTGCTCTGATACCTGTGAACTCTGTTATACTCAGACACCCCCAATCCTTCTGTGACCCCACAGGACCTGTGACCACATGGTCCCCCACAAGGGCCCCACCCTCTCTTAGCCTCTGGAGCAATGTCCCTCAGTGGAGCAGACTTTTAACAGTTTGGATTTTGTGCTCTGTTGCTCCACTTCTTGCTGGGAGTTGGCCCCTCCCCCCATGGTCTATCTTTCCATCGTTTCAGATTCACTTTTTCTCACATCCTACCTTTCAGAAAGTGGTTGATTTTTCTGTTTCTAGAATTGCTGCTCTTCTTCTCTTTGATCTCCTGTTGGGTTTGTAGGTGTTCAGAATGGTTTGATAACTATCTAGCTGAACTCCTGAGACCTGATGTCATCTTAGTCTGGTACTCCTCTGCCATCTTAACTCTAAGCCCAACCTATCTCTCCTTAAAGAGGCTTCAGACATTCAGCAACTTGCCTTTCCTTAACTCCAGTGATTGGTTCAAAAGCAGTGTGTGTTCCAAGCAGAGGTGATACTATATGTTCCCTCCCACCCCCCATTCATGGATGTGAAAGTCATGTCCTTTCTCCTGCTGGATGAGAGTAAGAAAGCATGAAGCCCTGCTTGTGGTCTGAGAATAGAAAGAGAAGAGAAACAACACATCTTGAAGATCATATTTGGGCTTTTCATTTGGCTGCTTCTGAAGTCATATCTAAACCTGGGCTCTTCAGGTTTGTTATTTTTGTGTTAAAGAGAATTTGGGTTGGGCTTTTTATTTTCAACTGAAGAAAAACCTTAATTTATTCATAGTTGATTCACTGAACACCTAATCATTGGGGATGCACACCATGTCAGGAGTTAGCAAGGCACTGTGGGTATATGGATATGGAAGAGATTAATCAGAGACAGTCTCTGCCCCATGAAGCTAAGAGTTGATTGGAGGACCACTGGTAGATTTCCCTGACATTAATTTTGTGCTTGCCTGGACTTCTTCCAGGACTTCTGTTGACAGATACCTTTGATTTTGGCTTTGTTTGTGAGGTTTCACAGAATTCTACCAGTTGCATACAAATAATTCAGTGTCTTGTCTGGAGAACTTCATCATTATGGGCCCTCAGCTATATGGGCCACCCTACCCTTGTAGGTCTTTCTAGACTCTGGATCTCAACTATTACCTTTCTGACCTAGGACACTGCTATCTTAACTTCAGTATGTTGTTTCTCATGTTTTACTTTATTTGCTGGTTTTCAGTTATCTTAAAAAATAAGAATTGAACAACTTTAAGGAGTCAGAGAGTCAGAAGGAAGGGGGGACCTCTTAGGAATACGGAAAATAGGTGCATGTTCATTTATCATAAACATACTGTTTCATAGAAACCTTTCAGAGCCACTTCATGGAAAAAAGTAAATTACAATGATCGGAAATTAAAATTGACCAAGCACATAATTGTCCCCCTTCCTTCCTTCATTTTCTCCCCATCTCTCCTCTCTTTTCTCCACTCTCTCCTTTCCTCTTTTCTAATTATATTTTTTAAACCAATTCTTGGTACTGTTTTGGAGGTTGAAGTCCAGCTTTAGACTTCCAAATCCTTGTCATTATGAAACTTGCATTCTAATGTAGAGGCATTGAGTTCAAAGCCTTACATGTCATTCCATTTGAACTATCAAGAAATCATTTTTACCAGTAAGGGAATGGAGAAAAAGAGTTATGAGCATGTAATTTGTTAAGGATCAGAGTCAAGGCAGAGGAGGCAAGATTCTTAGCCATGTTTGTAGCAGAAGAAATCACACTAAGCCCTAAGGGCTGTGAGGAAAACTAGAGCAAGGTATATGGGATACAGAGTGATGGGACTGGGAAAGTTGGAATTCCAGAAGTAGAGCAGGGATCTGAATTAAGCCAGGCAGAAACCTAAGGACAAGCTTTGCAGGTGGAGGGAAAGGCACATGCAGCAGGAACATTCTGGAAGTGTTGGAGTCCTGAAAGGAGGGCAGTGCAAGAAGGGGGAGGGTTTCAGGAGAAGGGGTCACAGGCAGATAGGCCTGATGAAGCATCTTATGGGCCACAATAAGGTCTCTGAATTTAGGTGACACTTGTCACTCTGATCTGGTTCTAAAATGCCAGGTTTTTCTGTTCAAGGTTCAGAGGGTTGAGAAAGAATGAATCAGAGATAGGACTTTGAAAGCTCAGGGATTGGGTAAAACAGATGAGATAACAATGCTCGGGCTTGGGCCAAACTTAAATCCCACAGTGTCACCACACCCTGCTTGGATTTCATTTCTCTCTTTGAACTGGAGTCCGAGCAGAATGGGAGTGGAGGGTCAAACTGCCTCTCTGTAAGAATGCTGTTCTGATCTCTTTCCACTCTGTGCCTGGGCAGAGAAAAAGGAAGATCAGCACAAGTGGGTGTGAGATCAGAGAATTATGCAGCTGAGACTCTGTTTAAAAGGAATTCCAGTGTTCACCCCCACACCAAAATATCAGTGGGAATTTCTGCACAGCTTTCTGTGAAGGCTGACACTGCAGTGTTATACTGACATGCTCTTCATTTTCTCAGGAAGTGCTTTTTGCATGTCTATACAACTCAAATATCTGAAATAAGCCAAACAGAAGACCCTATGTAATATGATCTTTAAAATTGTTCCTGCAGTTTAATATAGATCTCTCTGAAAGTATTGGGTAATTTACAGTGCTTACAAAAATCTTCACTATTTGCTTTAAACTTTAGGACTAAGAGTGATTTTCCTTCTACATTTCCTTTGTTGAACAATTCATTCTATAGTGGAAAATAGAAGTTTTCTTAAAATAAGGAAGACATCATAAATACTCTGTGTGAAAAACATTTCATATTAGAATTGGGTGAAAGTGAAAGACAACATTAAGACTGGGGGTTGGCAGAACACAAGAATGGAATAGAACAGAATAAAATAGACAAGAATTCTGAGCCTAGGTGTTCTTTAAATCACCCCTGACATTTTTTCTTTTTTAACATGAGAGAATTGTTTGGAGTAGTTAAGCTTAAGTTTGAAGTTTGCTCTCCACACTTAAAGTAACCTGTTCTTTCTGTTCTAACTTAGTGACATGTGGCTTTGCCAAAAATGGCCATTTTATTATGACTGTATTTTTATAAATGCCAATGCATATTATGGTGGAGAGTACTTCTGATGGGGTTGGTGATAGGATTTTGGAGGGACTTTGCCAGTTATTTCTCTTATATATCTCTATCTCCATATTTATATCCATATCTAGGCCTATGTCTGTATATTTTTAAACTGTAAGCCACAGAAAGAAATGTATTTTATACTGGGACTCAGCACACACACACACATGTGCACATATAACTAAAAGTTTTTTCTTCTCTTTGTTTATCTTCTCTATGCTTCAGGTTTTTTTTTTATTCTTTTCTATATAATTAAAAACTCTAGTGCCACCCATTGCAGTGATTTTATAACCCACCTATGGGTCTCACTCACTATTAGAAAAGAAGGCAAGATTTTGAAAAAAAATATGATTGACTAATGATAAAACCCATAATAGCTGTAAAAGGAAGCTGGGATTATTTGGGAATCATATTCCCAGGCACATTGGTGGCTGCTATCATTGAATCAACCCATTTCTACTTCTCAGCTAGATAGGCAAAGACCCTGCGTTCCATTTTTTATCTCCTTATCTTCTTATTCTTGGTGTCGCTAATTAGTTGGATTGACCTTACAGTACCTGAAAGAATAGTCACATGTTCTTGAAGCATTTGCTGTATACCATGAGCTCTAAGTATCTTCTTATAGCTATGTAACTCTAGGTTTCAATAGCTGGAGAGAAGGAAATCAAGAGAGAGCAAAGTTCAATACTTCATTCACATGTGAGTTTCAGTCATCAGTCCAAAGTTCTCCCACAACTTGCCACAAACTGTAAAGGCTTTAATCCTTACAACACATAAAAGTCATAGGAATCCCACAGAAGTTAATGGTTTTGGGTCTATTTATAGTCTAAATCTTTCTGATCATGTACCCTAGTTTTCCTATTCTTTATTCATTAGACTGCATCACTATGTTGAAACTCACAATAGGGAACAGCTCTTGTTTTGCTAGCTCAGTATCTATGAATCTCCCTCTGGTAAAACAGTAACTCGTGTTTCCTCTTGGGTACCATCTACCCTGTCCCCTCTCAGTTCTTGCAGTGTAAGTCATAAGGTCAGGGCCTAATTCCCAGCCCTGTCTGTTGTATTTTGCTGTACTTTCCTCCCTATTGCTGATTGAACTTGAACCCCAAAGCATATGCAACCTCACCCTAACCTTCAGGACCAATACTGAGGACACATAACAGTAATCTAAAGAATTCTGCAAGGCAATGTCAGGTTTCTTTTTCTTTTCTTTTTTTTCCCATATTGGTTTCTGACATTGTGCCTCAGTTCTAATAGTGGGCCACCCACCTTAAAACCTGAGGCCCGAGTCATGGTATATAACTTGTCCTTGAATGTCTGACACTTTGCCTCACTCTTGCTTGTTCCTGGAGACTTAGTCTGTGACCACATCAATTATGTCTACTGCTGACTTGACTTAACTGACTCCCTTAATTTTCCTTTAAGCTCCTGGAGGACTGGTCTGTACTCATTAGGTATGTCATGGTTAAGAGGGTTCCTACTTCCTTGTAGAGGTCACCTGCTGGACTACTTGCCCAGGCTACCTCCTACTGTTTGTTGCAATGTTTCAGATTCCAATGTTGTCTTCTCACTGGGCTTTCTCTCAGAAGTTGTTTCAAATGTCTGCTCCACTCCCATGGATGAGCCTGTTGTCAGAGCTGAGCCTCTTATTTCCTTGCTGTTAACTTGACCTTATCTGGTGGAATCTGAAGATATATGAAACTAACTTTTTGTTATCGTTCCCTGTGTCCAAAATAGTATCTTGTTTGGGACACTGTTGAATAACATGTCCATTTGAAATTTATTATCACTCATCAGGAAAACTTGTACCTTGGTAACTACTCTATGTGAGAAAAACTTGGAAAGAATGGGTCTACTTCAAGATTTATTATGAAATAAAATGTCAAAGATCAGGTTCAGAAGGACGTTTATATATGTAACTGCAACATTCAAACTGTTTCAGTTTGGTACTACAACTTTTAGGTATGTTCAATGTTACCTCAAATATTTTAAAATTATCTTTATTATGATAAATTAAAACATTATGATATTATTATGGTATTAAACTGTTTTATGACACAACACAATAGCACAATGGTTATACGACAGAGGTGAAAGAAAGAAAGAAAGAAAGAAAGAGAAAGAAAGAAAGAAAGAAAGAAAGAGAGGAAGGAGGGAGAAAGAGAGGAAGGAGGGAGAAAGAGAGAAAAAAGAAAAAGCTAGGTTCCACTATAGTCCCCTGCTGATACTAACCCAGAGGTCCTGAACTCCATTATGTTCATTCAAAAAACTTATTTTGAAGAAACTAGAATCTCAATGTAATTATTATGATTATTATTATGTTTCAATTTCAGTTGGTAAAACAACACCTGGTTAATAGAAAATAGAACGCTCCTCTTAGTAAGGAAATGCATTCAATTTGGAACATGATTAAAAGTACATTCTGTTAGTATGTTAAATGTCACTTAAAACATGCTAGTTACATTTCTCTGAAAACGCTCCTGGGATTGAAAATTTCTCTTTGTGGATTTTTGTAGTGTGGATATTCAATGATTTTAAAACAAAAGTGAATCATTTATTTGACCCTTCTTACAGATAAGCTTATCAGCCTAGCATGGGGAGATGTTTTCTCCTGTGTTTGAATCTGAGAGTAGCTGAATGAAAGATTCAGCTGGGAAGGGATAAGTGCAGGAAAAAAAAAAATTGTGTAGCAAGAGAGAATGCCAGACAAAATACCACTGTAATTGCTTTAAATGCAGCATCATAGGCTATTTGCATTTTTACCAAATCTGCTTAAGCACCAGAATATTAAAACTAGCTTTCAAGGGGCTCCCTGTCTCAGCACAAATGCAGACAAGCAAACAAATAATTGGAATATTATTTAATGGCAGAGCAGGGGAGTGAGAGACAAACTATCTGGGTAAGTGAGCCGTGAAATCTTCACACTGTAAGCGATGTTTGAACAGTGTAAGTGAGCCATGAAGGCCTCACAAATGCGGATAAGTAGGTTTCAAATGGGGATAAGAACTTGCTGGATGGAGAGGAAAAGGCAGGCATTACGGACAGAGAGCAGCTGGAGCAAAGGCAAGAAGTTGTGTAAGTGCCAGGTGTGCTGAGGGAATCCGTGAATGGCCTAGAGTGGCTCTAGGACAATACGTATTGGGACAGAGTTGTTGGCATGAAGTGGTGAGAAAGGATATTGGGACCAAGTGATGGAGAATTTTATGTCAGTCAGAGGATTTTGGACCTGATTTTAGCAGAGTGTTGGGTGTTTCAATTTTAATAAAAATTTAACATGACAGGGGCAAGTGGGTGGTGCAGTAGGTTAAGCTCAACTGACTCTTGATTTGGGCTTAGGTCATGATCTCAGGGTGGTGAGATGGAGTCCTGGGTTGGGCTTGGGCACCACGCTGAGTGTGGAGCCTGCTTAAGACTCTCTTGCTTCCTCTCCCTCTGGAGCTCTCCCACCCCTGCTCATGCTCTCTCCCTCAAAACAAAACAAAACAGAAAACCAAAACAAACAAACAAACAAAACCCCAAAACTTAATATGACAAATGTTTACAACTTGAATTTTTACATCTTGGTGTAACAGGCCATTTGGGGAGGGGACATGCAGAAATTATTGATTTCTCTGCTGAACACAGCCATTATTTCTATTGTCTCCAAGGTTTCTAACATGATGATACTGTTTCCTTGTATTACAATCATTCCAAAGCTGTTCAGTCACCCCAAATTGTGATCACCATACATTCATCTATCACAAGACCCATAAAGAGATCAAATTCCCTCAGTATTCCTTGGACATGTCTTCTGCTGTTCACTTTCAATGACAACTTCTTGTCTTTAAGTTTTCAACTGGAGAGGTAACTTTTGCTTATGGTGTCCACTCAGTGGACCTAGAGCTGCGTTGAAATGGCAGTCAAGATCCCCTTGAACTCCTGCAATATCATCAGAGTTTTTAAATAGGAAAGAGCTTGGATAGATCCAACAATCTCTTTTCCTAATGTTCCTGGGACACTCAGCCATGGAAACTGTTGTCCTCTGGGTCACTGCCACCTGTCATTCATGCTCTTCAACCTCAGCTCAGCCATTTATCCATTTATCACATGCTCCTTTTAGATTCCATGTTAGAGAGTGCATTGAATCTGTAGACCACTTTGGGTACTATGGACATTTAACACTATTAATTCTTCTAATCAGTGAACACAGTGTGTCTTTCTGACTTGCTATGTGCTATGTCTTGTTTAATTCCTTCAACAATGTTTTGTAGCTTTTAGTATAAAAAAGTCTTTCACTTCTTTCCTTGTTTACTCCTAAATATTTCCTTTTGTCTTTTTTGGTGCTGTTCCTAATTTCTTTTTCAGATAGTTCATTGGTAGTATAGAAATTGTGTAGAAACACAATTGATTTTCGTATGTTGATTTTGTACCCTGCAACTTTACCAAATTTATCTATTCATTCTAATATTTTTTTTCTTTTTGATAGAGTCTTGAGGATTTCCTGTATGTAAGATCATGTTGCCTGCAGACAGAGACTATTTTACTTCTTCCCCTCCTAATTAGATGCCTTTGATTTCCACTTCTTGCTTAATTTTTTTGGTTCTATACCTAGTATTTGAGAGTTTGAATTATAAAATGTTGTTAGATTTTTTCAAAATCTTTTCTGCATCTTTTGAGATGATCATATGATTTTTATTCTTCATTCAATTAATGTAGTGTATCACGCTAATTGAATTTTGGGTGTTGAAAAACGCTTGTATTCCAGGGATAAGTCATCCCACTTGCTCAGAGTACTTAATCACTTTAATATCCTGCTGGATTTGATTTACTGGTGTTTTATTGAGGGTTTTTTTCATCTGTATTCATGAGGGATTTTGGCATGTAGTTTTCTTGTGGTGTTTTGTCTGGCTTTGGTAGAAAGGTAATGATGGCCTTTTGAATTGAGTTTGGAAGGGTGTCCTCCTCAATTTTTTTGGAAGAGCATTGACATTAATTCTTTAATATTTGGTAGAATTCATCAGTGGGGCCATATTTGTTGAGAGGTTTTGTTTACTGATTCAACCTCTTTACTGGTTATATGTCTATTTATACTTTCTATTTCTTCATAATTTAGTTATGGTAGGTTGTATGTTTCCAGGAATTTGTCCATTCTTCTAGGTTGTCCAATTTGTTGGTATATAATTGTGTATAGTAGTCTTTTTTGATGCTTTTTATTTCTGTGGCATCAGTTGCAATGTCTCTTGGTTTTATTTATTTGGACTTCTCTCTTTTTTTCTTCCTCTAGCTAAGTGTTTGTCAGATTTATCTTTTCAGGAAAAATAAAGCCTCTTAGTTCTGTTTTTTTTTTTTTCTATTATTTTTCTATTTTGTTTATTTCTGCTCTTATCATTGCTGTTTCCTTCCTTCTTCTAACTTTGGGCTTAGTTCTTTTTCCAGTTCCTTGAGGTATAAAGGTAGGCTGTTTATTTGAAATAATCCTTCTTTTTTAATGTAACCATGTATCACTCTGAACTTCTTTTTTAATAATGCTTTTGTGGCATCCCATACATTTGATATGTTGTGTTTTTGTTTCTGTTTATCTCAGGAATTTCCTTTTTGATTTCTTCTTTGAAGCAGTGTTTGTTCAAGGGCATGCTGTTTAATTTTCACATTTGTGAATTTTCCAATATCCTTCTACAGATTTCCAGTTTCATTTCATTGTGGTCAGAAAAGATACATGATATGATTTCAATCTTCTTAAATTTGTTAAGACTTGGTTTTTGACCTAATGGCATCTAACCTGGACAGAGATCTGTGTGTGGTTGATAAGAATGTGTATCTTATTGTTTTTGGATGGAATGGTCTGTACATGTGTTAGGTCCCCTAGCTCAAGGTTTTATTTCTTTATTGATCTTATGTGAAGATGTTCTTGTCTATTATTGAAAATAGAGAATTGAAGCCTTTACCACTGTTGTATTTCTACTTACTTTTCCCTTCATTTTTGTTAATGTTTGCTAAATATATTTAGGTACTCTGTCATATATATTTTTAATTATTGTATCATCCTTTTATCATTATATAATGTCCTTCTTTGTCTCTTGTGGCTTTTTTTTTTCCACTTAAAGTCTAATTGGTCTGATGTAATATTGCCACCCAAGCTCCTTTTTTTGGTCATTTTTTTATACTGACTTTCCTTTCTTTTCATTTTCAGCTCATGTGTTCTTAAATCTAATATGACTTTCTTATAGACAGCATATATCTGGGTCTTAGGTTCTAATCCATCTAGTCACTTTATGCCTTTTGATTAAAGACTCAGTTTATTTACATTTCAAGTAGTCATTGATAGGGAAACTTTTTAATTACCATTTTGTTAATTATTTTCCATAGGGTCAGTTAAACAATTAAAAAAAATCAATGTAGACAGATACTTTTGTAAGTTATAATAAAAATGAATTACTAGGAAAACAATAAAAAATCAAACATAAAAAATATAAGGCCTAATTACTATGTCAAATTGGTATAAAAGTTCCTAAACACTTAATCTTAGTTGTTGTATTTATCTCTTGGAGAATGAGTCCTAAGTAGCTTGCAAACCAGCACTGGCCAGTAGACCACATTTGGGGTAGTGTCAGCCTAAAAGGTAACGTAGAAATCAACCAACTAATAACTCAAGTGATTATCTTAAATCAAATTTTACTAAGAGCTTTGATTAAAAACAATAAAATTATGTGTGACTTAGTTACAGAGGGAACCAAGATGGGATTTCTGAAAAGATGAATTCTGAGCTGAGGCTAATGCATGAATATAAATTACTCAGACAAAGAGTATATTTTTACTAGAATCCATTGAAAGAAAACATTCATGGAAGTAGAACCACACGTGCAAAAAACTTGTGGGGGGAAGGAAATTATTATGTGTCTTCAACTGTGTTAAGCCTTTTGTGTGTTTTTCTCATTTAATCTAAACAATCTTATAAGGTCATTCTTATGTTCTCATGCATGCTCTAATAAGTTAAGCCAACCATTAACAAGTGTCTTTTATCTATAGTAGAGATGAGAAACCTGAGGAGTAGAAATATGACATAACTTACTTAACACATGTTGCTAGCTAGTAAGGTATAGGATTTGGAGTTGGATTCCAAAACTAATGAGGCTATAATCTGTTCTTTTACCCACTGTGCCATGCTACTATCATATTTAATCCAAATAATCATTTACCAAATGATTTCAACCCTGGAGCCATTTGCTTCTTAGCAATTCTGAAGAACCACATGAATTTCACCATCTTCTTTGGTAAAGCTATAATCTATAATTGGCTTTAGCACATTCCTAACCATTTCCACTGAGAAAATGGGTGGAGACTCAGAACATTCAATGAAGGCTTGTATTAAACACCATAGTCATTTGTAGTAACTCTTAGTAGGAGAGGTATGTGGCTCATATCAGAATTAGGTTCATCTGTAAGTAATAAAAACCTCAAAGCAACAGTTGCTTCAAGATTAAAATTTGTTTCTTTATCTTGTAAAACTCCACAGACAGGTAGTTCAGAACTCTATTCCACGAAGTCATCAAGGCTCCAGGCTCTTTCTGTCTTACTGTTCTGACATTCATAGCAAGCCATCTCATGATCTAAAATGTCTGCTTAGGCTCTGTATTAGCTTCCCAGGGCTGCTGAAACAAAGTACAGTGAACTGGCTTACAATGATGGGAATTGATTGTTTTATAGTTCTGGAAGCTAAAAGTCTAAAATTAAGAAGTATGGTCAGACTCTCTGTAAAGCTTGTAGGAGAGAATCCTTCTTGCATCTTCTAGCTTCCACTGTTTGTGGGCATCCTTTGGTGTTCATTAGCTTGTAGATGCATCACTCTGGTCTCTGCCTTTGTCATTCACGTGGGCATCTTCTCCCTGGATGTCCCTACACTGCCTTCCCTCTCTGCCTGCTAATGTATCTTCACATGGCTTCTCCTTGTATGTCTATGTTCAAAGTTTCCTTTTCCTATAAGGACAATAGTCACCCTGGATTAAGGCCTACTCTCATCACCTTATCTTTACTTGATTAAATCTCCAACGACCCTATCTCCAAATAAGGTTAGGACTTCAACAAATCTTAGTTTGCAGGGAGGCACAATTTAACCCACAACAGACTCCAAAATCATATTTACATTCATCCTGCAGATGTAGTAAAGGAAGAAGGGTGCTATGCCCCTTCTTGAAGGATACTTCCTATATGGTGTGCAGAAAAATTTTGCTTACCCTGGACATACTTAGGGTGCAAGGGAGGTTGGCCAGCTTTGTACACAGCAAAACTGGAGGTTATGTTGTTAAGGAAGAAGGAATGAATTTTATTGGGTGACAATAAACAGTCTCTGGCAATTTACCACATGGTAATGTGGTCTAAAAATCACTCTTCAACATACAAATGGTTGACAGACACATGAAAAAATGCTCAACATTTTTCAACATCACTAGTCATCAGGGAAATACAAATCAAAACCACAACAAGGTACCACGTTACACCAGTTAGAATGGCAAAAATTAACAGGACAGGAAACTACAAATGTTGGCGAGGATGTGGAGAAAGGGGAACCCTCTTACACTGTTGGTGGACTGGCAAGCTGGTGCAGCTACTCTGGAAAATAGTATTTTTAACATCCTTAAGATGTTAAAAATAGGGCTGCCTTATGACACAGCAATTGAACTACTAGGTATTTATCCCAAAGATACAGATGTAGTGAAAAGAAGGGGCAGATGCACACTAATATTCATAGCAGAAATGTCCAGAGCCAAACTGTGGAAGGAGCTGAGATGTCCTTCAATAGATAAATGGATAAAGAAGATGTGGTTCATATATACAACGGAATATTACTCAGCCATTGGAAAGGATGAAACCTGTCATTTGCATTGACATGGATGGAACTGGATGGGATTATGCTAAGTGAAATAAGTCAAGCAGAGAAAGACAATTATCATCTGGTTTCATTCATATGTGGAACATAAGGAATAGCAGAGAGGACTGCAGGGGAAGGGACAGAAAACTGAATGGGAAGAAATCAGAGAGGAAAACAAACTATGAGAGACTCTGGACTCCAGGGAAACAAACTGAGGGTTACAGAAGGGGGTTAGGCAGATAAGGTAACCAGGTGATGGGTATTCAGGAAGGAATGTGTTGTGATGAGCACTGGGTGTTATATGCAACTAATGAATCGTTGAACACTACATCAGAAATGAATGATGTACTATATGTTGACTAAATGAACATAAAAAATATAAAATCTCTCTTCAAACCAGTTACACTGATTAGTTTCTTTCATTCATTGGACTGCAGTCTTGTATACTTCTACAGAGAGTTACATAAACATATCACCTGTTTTAGGCTGGAGCAGAGATACATGGCTTTCTGGGAGATTCTAACAAGCCACTCCCATAGTGTGGTTATGTAACTTAGTAACGTGATCTTGAGCTAGTCAGTAAACTTCCCCACATCTTAATTCCCACATTTATAAATAGGATAATACCTACCTACTATGACTATTGTATGGTTTAAGTAGGGTGCGTGTGTGTGTGTGTGTGTGTGTGAAAGTTCCTGGAGTATATAAGGTAGTTTATATCTACTTATTATATATGAATCCGACAAGAAAAAGATGGAAGGAAAGAGAAAAGAAAGGAGGAAGGGAAAGAAATTTTCTTTCAGGATATAACATTCAAATGGGGGAAAAAAAAAAAAAAACCAAAACAACAACCCTTACGTGGGGAAAGCTTTCTTGAGTGTACTTTTAAATGAGTCATGGTTCTTCTGAGAAAATATTGATCTATTTGCTCTCAACAGTTCTTTTGATGTGATATAAATCCCATAGAGTTTAAATTACTACTTGAGACTAATTCTGAGCCTGTCAGTTCGAAAACAACCGTTGATCAGATAATCTCACCTGACCTGATCAGTGGCAGCCGTGGCTATTGCAGCTAACCCAGAGGAGTGGTCCGAATGACCCCTTTGGCATTGTATCCACTTGTACTCAGCTTTTCTGGCAGACATGGTGGCAGAATCTGCTAGTGGTGCCCCATATCCATATCCAGTTCCCTTTCTTTTTCCATGTGGTTGAGTATTTAGCTGGAACACATGACCATCTATCAAATGATTGTATTTCTCAGCCTCTCTTGACACTTGGCGTGGTCATATCATCAAACCAGTGAATATGAGCACAAGCAATGTGTGCAACTTCTGAGTCCTGCAAGGAAGAGGCATTTCTTTTCCTGAATCTCTTTTCTCCTCCTGCTGTTTGAGATAAGGACATAACACAGAGACTTCTTTGATGAGAGCAATTACTTAGGACAGCAGAGAACCAAGATAACTTGAGCCCTGTGTTCCTAATACCATGGAGCTGCCCTAACAGCTTAGTTTGGATTGCTATATGAATATAGATTATTTTTTTTAAACCACTATTATTCTGGGTTTTATTATAGTACCTGAACCTGTATCCTAAAAAGTGCAAAATTTGTTACCTCCAAGTAAGCATTGGTTGAGTGGTACAAGAACACAGTTTCTGCATTCTGGAAAAGTTGGCTGTCATATTACACTGTGGAAAAATATTTGGAAAACTGTCATCAGTAATCACTTGAAAAGTGGACCAAATGCTTATGGAGACCACAGCTCTAAAAGAAAGGTTAAAATCCATCCATCCATCCATCCATCCATCCATCCATCCATCCATCCGGATGTTTGAATGTATTAGCTGTTTCTTTACCTCTTTTGGCAAAATTTTTAAGACAGGTATGGACAGTCTGAACTGGATTGAGTCAATACCCTGCAGAAACAAGACAATACAACTTTCCTAAGAGAAGGTCTCTCCACCCGGACCAGCCATCTGGGTTGACTAAACATGGAATAATTTAAGAAGGGTTGGAGGAACCAGCTGCTTCTGCAGGCCAAACTGTAATAGTGATAAAAGGTGGCTATGAGCAGTAGGAGTGGAAAAGTTGGTTTTAGTTCATTATGAATCTCTACCACACCTCTCAAGCAGGTCCAAAGAAAAATAATAATCCATTTTCCAGTTGATTTTTTCAATGTTCAATAAAAGCATTATTATAAAACTTTAACTGTTTATCAATTCACATCCACCATCTATGTAAGAAGAGTGTGTTTACTATGAAAACATAGCCTCAGATAAATTAATCTGGTTCAAAGATTCTTAAACCAAATTGTGCAATCCCTAGGTCACAGGAAGAAATCCTTGTGGGTACCTGGACACATATAAATTTAAGAGGGCCAATTTATAGACCTTACACTTTCATGTTTATCTTTTCTAAAAACTCATCTACTTGAGAATTTCTCCATGGTCAAGAGTCATTGTACTTCTCCTTTGCTACTTTTTCTTTCAACCCCTCTTCCACCTACAATCCTAGCATACTACAAATGTGCAATACTTTGTGATCTTACAGTAATTGATGACTAAAACTAATGCTAACCAGAAGACTTGTAACGAAACACTTAGTTGTGATTATAGGGCAAAAAACCCTATTCAATGTAAATGTATATACATAGTCTGTTGCAAAGAAATATTATAGAGGTGATTGATATTAGATGGAAAACACAAAATATATTATATAATATAGTTTCATGAAAGAAATGACAAGGAAGCAAGAATTTAAGGAGCAAAAGGAACTGTTAAAGAAGACCTTGTTCGTATTTATATTTAAATGAATGGTGATGGTATCAAATCATTATATTACTCACCTTCTTTTTGATACATTTAAAAGAGTCTTAGACCCATTTTGTATTTAAAATGTCAAACTACACAATATGTTGGAACTGTACCTTTTGCTACTATTTAAATTTATAATGGAGATAATTTTTAATATTTGGATTTAATAATGTTGGAGGGGCTTCTGAGTATTTAAATTGTTCTTTAGGGGCACCTGGGTGGCTCAGTGGGTTAAAGCCTCTGCCTTCGGCTCAGGTCATGATCTCAGGGTCCTGGGATCGAGCCCCGCATCGGGCTCTCTGCTCAGCGGGGAGCCCGCTTCCTCCTCTCTCTTTCTCTGCCTGCCTCTCTGCCTACTCTCTACTCTCTTTCTCAAATAAATAAACAAAATCTTTAAAAAAAATTGTTCTTTAATTGTACATTCAAGCAAAAATGCTTGAAGACCTCACTTGTATTCTCCATTATAATTGGATTACTGCCCATAAACTATTCTTATATGGAGATAGGGACCCTCTGTTGTTCCAGAGCAAATAATGCCTTTGTTTAGAATTGCTGATGACTTCTGGATAGTTGAATATTGTCTATGGCAGCCAAATGAAATCAGCAGAAGTTTTGTCTACATAAAATGTAGGGGAAATTAAACTTCAAATTAGGGTAGAACTATGGGCCTTTCAGTTTAAGTGTAAACAGTAATATTAGGTTATTTGAGGTGAAGAAACATATGAAGAAACAAACAACATATGCTTGTCTTTTTTCTTCTTTTGCCAAGCTTTCCTTTTCTTGCAGAAGAGGTTGAAAGCACACTTTCTCATTCCTCCCATATTTAATACCTTCACATAGAGATAATCTTCCTGAAAAATTGTTATTCCAGATGCTTTTCATGTATCCAAAGCAAATACTAGTTTCCAGTTCTTTGTATTTTTTCAAATAGGATTGTTGGAGTTCCCAAATATGAACTGTACTCATTCTGCTATAGCTAGAAGGCTTGGCAAGTGTTTCCTAATGAAACACTGTATACCTTATTAGGTTTGTTACTTTTTTTTTTTTTTTTTTTAAAGAAGGGAGATCTGGAAGAACACATCAATGAAATGCCTTAAAAACCCTTTACCTTGATATTCTAATAAGAAAAAAAGTATTAAAAGTATGAGCACACTGATCACTTTTTAAAAATAGGTGGGGATTGAATATCATTTGAATAAAACTTAAAAAAAAATAAAAATAAAACTTTAATTTCTCGGGCGCCTGGGTGGCTCAGTGGGTTAAGCCTCTGCTTTCCGCTCAGGTCATGATCTCAGGGTCCTGGGATCGAGCCCCGCTCTGTCAAATGAATAAATAAATAATCTTTAAAACTTTAATTTCTCTTTAACAGAAATGTCCTCTTTACTATAGTACATATTAATTATTCCTATTAAAGCTAACTGTGAAAAAGACTAACAGGGCACAGTTGAATTTGTCTTCCAACTGGAATATATTGATTTTACATACTTTTTTCCATTTTTCCTATTGAAATAAGAGGAGTAAAACTAGAACTAATTTAACCTGGGAATTTGAATAGTGGATGAAGAATCCACCAAGCTATATTTCTCTAGGAATTATTCATTCTACCAGAAGGATGTCTCCTCCCCTCACAGTCTTATTTCTATAGAAAGTATCACTTTCAAAGTACTCAAATGATTGGACAAGGGGCTGCAGCCCTCTTCCTCTCTCCAACCTGAGCAAAGCCAATCAAACTCCCTCCCAGGAATTTGGAATTGGAGTTGAGAGACTGGAGTTTGTTTTCCACTTGTGACTGAGGCTACTGCTTATTTCCTTGGAGCATATAACCTACCTTTGGGGAAGAACTTGCTTATCCCTAACACGAATGGTACTAGGAGTGAGAGTACAAATGGTAGTTGTTGTATCATGCATTTAATTATTGGAAAGGCATAAGTTAAGGAAACAAACTGTTAGATATGATATTTTCTATCTTCTTATCTTGACAAATATAATTTACAACAACCTGGGAGATGAGGTCTGGAATTTTAAAATACTAAAACTCAGAATTCTATTAGGAAAACTGATTGTGGGGGACAGATGATCTGTAATCTCTTCTTTTTCCACCAAGTGTCCATATATTGCATGGACATGGACATGGACCCTCCAGGAAATCATTTAATCACCACCTGCCTTGACCATGTTTGGGATTAGGGAGGCACACCTGCAGAACAGTCTGTCCTTGAGAAAACAGACCCAGGAAAGAGGCTGCTGCAGTTTCTGGAAATAAGCTGACCCACTGAAGGTGGAGGGAGGGAATTCTGAGGTCTCAGGTGTCCCAACCATGTTCTAGAAGGGACTATGTTGTCTCTGGAAAGGCACAGCTTTTGTTGTCATTCTTGTTGTCATTGAAAACAGACTTCAGTTTTTAGAGCAGTTTTAGGTTCACAATAATGTTGAGCAGAAGGTACAAAGAGAGAGTTTCTATATACTTGCTGCCCCCACAAAAACACAGGGGAGACTCTACATGCCTGGGAGCACATCTTTTTAATCTTGCAGTCAAGGGACTCATGGGGAAGGTCACAGTTAGGGAAAGGCAGAAATGGGACCTTCTAAAGTTTTGAGCCTAAAGCAGATGTTCCTCTTGCATGGGCCTAAGGACATTATTGGAGAAGAATAAGGTAAATTGAACTAATAAAACAAAGAGACAAGATAAAGAGAATACAAGGGATCTTTTAATTCCTGGCTTTAGTCTTTTCCAAGGCTCTGCTGTTTTTCTGTTCTAGTTTGTTTATTTGTTTGTTTTTTTGACACTATGGCATTCTTATAAAACATTTCCCCATTTTTTAAAAAAGCTAGTTTCATGGGGTTTGTGTTGGTTGTAATCCATGAGACCTAACTAAGAAAACAAGGGCATCAAACTGGGGAGACTTTGAACTACTAATCTAATTAAAGTTTTATTACCCAAATTTATATATTTATACTATGTTTACTGTCCAAAGTGTTTTCACATCCACTCAGTAATCTCCACAATACCTTTTGAGGTAAGAATCACTATTTCCATTTTGCAGATATAGAAATGAAAGCTCAATTAACTTGTCCAAACTTCTAAACAAGATTTCCTTGTGATGCATAAGGGGACTTATGTATATTGCTCTCCAGATATTAGGGTGCATGAGAAAGTATATCAACAGGTGCTAATAGGAAAATCAGGAGGACACCTCTTCCCACAAAAGCTATTAGGAACAAATTAACAATAGATCAAGACATCATTTGTATTCATTTCCCAAGCAAATATGATCCTTTTGAAATATCCTTTGAAGAGAGTCCAAATGGCAAGAATAACAGAATTCAATTGTCAACATCCCTTCTTTGGTGTCCTACACCAGGTGCTAAGCCCAAAGTATGCTTTTTAACTGTGAGTGTGCAAGGTGTAAATGCAAGAAGAACTCTTGTAGACTCACAGGAAGTTGGGAGGGAGAAGATATGCAGGTGTTAAATTTCTAACTGAGCTATGTGGGGATTCCTCAGAGTTTTAGGAATCCACAAATTTCTGGTATAATTCCTAGTTATAGAAAGAAAGTGAAGGTGTGATGTGTGGGCAAATAATTCTTTTCTGGTTTTGAAAATATGGCTCCCTAAAAATGGAGCTGAGGTAGGTGGACAGAATGTAAGTTCACTGGAAGTTAGCTCTTTAGGATAACACAAGAAAATGTGGTGTGAGTGTCCCTCAAGCTAACTAATATACTAACTTAAGTGTGGAAAAAGATAGATCTCAGAAGGATAAGCACAAATAAAATAAATAAATAAAATTAGAATTATGATGATGCCTGGATGCAAGCTAAGGAGGGTGGATCTGTTGGTGGAATGCAAATTGGTAGGCACTGTGGAAAACAGTATGAAGGTTCTGCAAAAAAATTCAAATAGGAAGACCATATGAGCTTTTCACAGAACTAGAACAAAGAATCATAAATTTTTTGTGGAACCACCAAAGATCCCAAATGGCCAAAGCAATCTTGAAAAAGAAAAACAAAATGGTAGGTGTCATGATTCCAGATTTCAAAATATACTACAAAGATGTAATAATCAAAACAACATGGTATTGGCACAAAATAGACACATAGATCAATGGGAAAGAATAGAGTCCAGAAATAAACCCATACTTTTATGGTCAATTAATCTGTGACAAAGGAAGCAAGAATATATGAGGGAAAAAGACCGTTTCTTTAACAAATGGTGGTGGGAATACTGGATAGTTACATGCTAAAGAATGAAACTGGACGGGGCACCTGGGTGGCTCAGTGGGTTAAAGCCTCTGCCTTCTGCTGGGGTCATGGTCTCAGGGTCCTGGGATCGAGCCCCGCATCGGGCTCTCTGCTCGGGGGGCGGAGGGGGGGAGCCTGCTTCCTCCTCTCTCTATGCCTGCCTCTCTGCCAACTTGTGATCTCTGTCTCTCAAATAAATAGATAAAATCTTAAAAAAAAAAAAAGGATGAAACTGGACTACCTTCTTACACCATACACACACGCACACACACACACACACACACACACACAGGTGCACGCGCACACACACATATACACCTCAAATTGGATTAGAGACCTAAATATAGGACCTGAATGCATAAAATTCTTAGAAGAAAACAGGCAGTAATGTCTTTGACATCAGCTGTCAGAACACTTTTCTAGTTATTTCTTTTTTGGCAAGGGAAACAAGGAAAAGAAAACAAAAAATAAACTATTGGGAATACACAAAATAAAAAAGCTTTTGCACAGTGAAGGAACCCACCAACAAGGCAAAAAGACAATCTATTGAATGGAAGGAAAGATTTACAAATGATGTATCTGATAATGGGTTAATATCCAAAATATATAAAGAACTCCTACAACTCAACATCAAAAAGTCTTGCAAATAATTCAACTAAAAATGGGCAGAGAGCATGAATAGATATTTTCCCAAAGAAAACATACAGGTGGCCAACAGACACATGAAAAGATGTTTAACATCTCTTATCAAATCAAAACCACAATGAGATATCACCTCACACCTGTCAGAATGGCTAAAATTGAAAACACAAGAAACAAGTGTTTTCAAGGATGTGGAGAAGAAGGAAGTTTCATGCACTGTTGGTAGGAAAACAGCATAGGGTTCTTCAAAAAATTAAAAATAGAATTACTATATGATTTGGTAAATTGCATTACTGGGTATTTACCCAAAGAAATGAAAAACACAAATTCAAAAAGATATATGCACCCTTATGTTTGTCACAGCATTATTTACAATAGTCAAGAGATATAAGCAGACCATGTGCCCATTAATATATAAATGGATAAAGAAGTTGTGGCATATATAAAGCAGAATATTACCCAGCCATAAAAAGGATGAGATTGTGTCATTTGCAACAACATGGATGGATCAGAGAGTATAATGCTAAGTGAAACAAGTCAGTCAGAGAAAGACAAATACCATATGATTTCACTCATATGTGGAATTTAAGAAGAAAATGAACAAAGAAAAAAAGGGACAAACAAAAAAAAATATACACCTTTAAATATAGAGAACAAGCTGGTGGTTGCCAGAGGAGGTGGGTGGGAGAAGGTGTGAAATAGGTAAAGAGAATGAAGAGTATACATCTTGTGATTGAGTAACCATGGCATCACAGGTGTGGCTATTGATTAAATAGCAAAGAGCAGTTTTTTAGAGGTTTCTTAGTAAGAGTTCAGGAGCCAGATTTGTGGGGATGAGGGATGGGGGTATGAGAGGTGAGGAAGAAGGGGCGTGATAAACTGGCCTTGTTTATTTTGAGAACTGAGGCTGGATGTGGTGAAGAAGGAAAACACACCTGTCATGGGATGAGGGAAAAATGAGAAGATCAGGCTCGTGTACATCAAATGTTACTCAACAAAGTACTGCTACTCATATGTAAGTGTATGGTAGTAACAGGGTTGTTATTTTTAATAGTCATAGGAATTTGTACTTTTGGCCCACTCTTTGACCTCTGTGGGGATGATACTGGGTAACAACCCTTTGCAGGTTGATTTCTTAGCTTTCATCCATCAGAGCCCCTCACTGGAGCATTTTCAGCGCCCCCCCCGACTCCTCAGCTTTTCTTTTTTTTCTTTTCATTTTAAGATTTGAAGTATTTTTTTCAGTTTTTAAAATTTATTATTATTTTTATTAACATATAATGTATCATATGCTTCAGGGTATAGGTCGGTGAACCATCAGTCTTACACAATTCACAGCACTCACCATAGAACATATCTTCTACCATGTCCACCACCCAGCTACCCTATCCCTACCCCTCCACCCCCCAGCAACCCTCAGTATGTTTCTTGAGATTGAGTCTCTTATAGTGTGTCTCCTTCCCAGTCCCATCTTGTTTCATTTTTTCCTCCTTTCCCCCCATGAACACCCACTCTGCCTATCAAATTCCTCATATCAGAGAGATTATATACTAATTGGTTTTATCTGATTGACTTATTTCAATTAGCATAATACCCTCTAGTTCCATCCATGTTTTTGCAAATGACAAGATTTTGTGTTGTTTTGGTGGCTGCATAATATTCCATTGTGTATGTGTATATATACACACATATATGTATATATCACCTCTTCTTTATCCATTCATTTGTTGATGGATATCTAGGTTTCTTCCATAGTTGGGCTATTGTACACATTCCTGCTATAAATATTCGGGTGTGCATGCCCCTTCAGATGACTACATTTGTATCTTTATGGTAAATACCCACTAGTGCTATTGCTGGGTCACAGGGTAGCTCTATTTTCAACTTTTTGAGGAATCTCCATACCGTTTTCCAGAGTGGCTGCCCCAGCTTGCATTCCCACTCAGCAGTGTAGGAGGGCTCCCCTTTTTCTGCATCCTCGCCAACACCTGTTGTTTCCTGACTTATTAATTTTAGCCATTCTGACTGGTATGAGGTGGTATTTTCCTGTGGTTTTAATTTGTATTTCCCTGATGCTGACTGATGTTGAGCACCTTTTCATGTGTCTGTTGGCCATCTGGATGTCTTGTTTGCAGAAATGTCTGCTCATGTCTTCTGCCCATTTCTTGATTGGATTATTTATTCTTTGGGTGTTGAGTTTGATAAGTTCCTTATAGACTTGGGATACTCGCCCTTTATCTGATATGTCCTTTGCAAATATATTCTCCCATTCAGTCAGTTGTTTTGTGGCTTTGTTGACTGTTTCCTTTGTTGTGCAAAAAAAGCTTTTGATCTTGATGAAGTCCTAATAATTCATTTTTGCCCTTGCTTCTCTTGCCTTGGATGATATGTCTAGAAGAAGTTGCAGCTGAGTTCTAAAAGGTTGCTGCCTGTATTCACTTCAAAGATTTTGATGGATCCCTATCTCACATGGTGGTCTGGTCTTTCATCCATTTTGAGTCTATTTTCATGTGTGGTATAAGAAAATGATCCAGTTTCATTGTTCTGCATGTGGCTGTCCAATTTTCCCAACATCGTTTGTTGAAGAGACTGTGTTTTTTTTTCTATTAGACATTCTTTCCTGCTTTGTCAAAGATTAGTTGACTAGATAGAGTTGGAGGTCTATTTCTGAGCTCTCTATACTATTCCTTTGATCTATGTGTCTGTTTTTGTGCCAGTACCATACTGTCTTTATGATTGCGGCTTTGTAATAGAGCTTGAAGTCTGGAATTGAGGTCCACCAACTTTGGTTTTATTTTTCAACATTCCTCTGGGTATTCAGGGTCTTTTCTGGTTCCATATAAAGTTTAGGATTATTTGTTCCATTTCTGTGAAAAAAATTAGTGGTATTTTGATAGGGATTGCGTTAAATGTGTAGATTGCTTTAGGTAGCATGGACATTTTCATAATATTTGTTCTTCCAATCCATGAGCATGGAACATTTTTCCATTTTCTTTGTGTCTTCCTCAATTTCTTTAATGAGTACTTTATAGTTTTCTGAGTATAGATTCTTTGCCTCTTTGGTTAGGTTTATTCCTAGGTATCTTATGTTTTGGGGTGCAATTGTAAATGGGATTAACTTCTTAATTCTCTTTCTTCTGTCTTGCTGTTGATGTATAGAAATGAAACTGATTTCTGTTCATTGATTTTATAGCCTGATATTTTACTGAATTCCTGTACAAGTTCTAGCAGACTTGGAGTGGAGTCTTTTGGATTTTCCACATAAAGTATATCATCTGCAAAGAGTGAGATTTTGACTTCTTCTTTGCCAGTTTGTATGCCTTTTATTTCTTCTTCTTGTCAGATTGCTGAGGCTAGGACTGCCAGTACTATCTTGAATAGCAGTTGTGATAGTGGAAATCACTGCTGTGTTCCTGACCGTAGGACCTTAGGGGGAAGCTCAGTTTTCCCCAACTGAGAATGATATTTGCTGTGGTTTTTTTCATAGATGGCTTTGATAATATTGAGGTATGTACCCTCTATTCCTACAGTGAGGAGTTTTGATTAAGAGATCATACTTTGTCAAATGGTTTTTCAGCCTCTATTGAGATTATCATGTGGTTCTTCTTTCTTTTATTAATGTATTGTTTGACATTGATTTGTGGATGTTGAACCAACCTTGCAGCCCGGGAATAAATCTCACTTGGTCGTAGTGAATAATCTTTTTAATGTACTCTTGGATCCTATTGGCTAGTATTTTCATGAGAATTTTTGCATCTGTGTTCATCAAGGCTATTGGTCTGTAATTCTCCTTTTTGGTGGGGTCTTTGTCTGACTTTGGGATCTGGTAATGCTGGCCTCATAAAATGAGTTTGGAGGTTTTCCTTCCACTGCTATTTTTTCAAACAGTTTTAGGAGAATAGTATTAATTCTTCTTTAAGTGTTTGGTAGAATTTCACTGGGAAGCCATCTGGCCCTGGGCTCTTGTTTGTTGGGAGATTTTTGATGACTGCTTCAATCTCCTTACTGTTATGGGTCTGTTCAGGTTTTCTATTTCTTCCTGGTTCAGTTTTGTAAAAAGTTTATACAACTCTAAGAATGCATCTATTTCTTCCAGATTGTCAAATTTCCCTGTGTATAGTTGCTCAAAATATGTTCTTTTAATTGTTTGTGTTTCTTCAGTGCAGATTGTGATCTCTCCTCTTTGATTCACAATTTTGTTAATTTGGGTCTTTTCTCTTTTCTTTTTGATAAGTCTGGCCAGGGGTTTATATCAAGGGGTTTATCAATCTTATTAATTCTTTCAAAGAACCAGCTCCTACTTTCATTGATTTGTTCTAGTCTCTTTTTGGTTTCTATTTCATTAATTTCTGCTCTGATCTTTATGATTTCTCTTCTCCTGCTGGGTTTTGGCCTTCTTGTTCTTTCTCCAGCTCCTTTAGGTGTAGGGTTAGGTTGTGTTCTTGAGACCTCTCTTGCTTCTTGAGAAAGGCTTGTATTGCTATATACTTTCCTCTGATGACCGCCTTTGCTGTGTCCCACAGATTTTGAACAGTTGTGTTTTCATTTTCATTTGTTTTCCATGAATTTTTTCAATTCTTCTGTAATCTTCTGGTTGTTCCATTCATTATTTAGTAGGATGTTCTATAGCCTCAATGAATTTGAGTTCTTTCCAACATTCCTCTTGTGATTGAGTTCTAGCTTCAGAGCATTGTGGTCTGAAAATGTGCAGGGAATGATCTGAATCTTTTGGTACTGGCTGAGAGTTGATCTGTGACCCAGGATGGGAGCTATTCTGGAGAATGGTCCATGTGCAGCAGGGAAGAATGTGTATTCTGTTGCTTTGGGATGGAATGTTCTGAATATATCTACGATGTCCTTCTGGTCCAGTGTTTCATTTAGGGCCTTTATTTCTTTGTTGACCTTTTGCTTGGATGATCTGTCCATTTCAATGAGGGGGTGTTAAAGTCCCCTACTATTATTGTGTTATTATATTATTGTCTATGTGTTTCTTTGATTTTGTTATTAGTTGGTTAATATAGTTGGCTGCTCCCATGTTAGGGGCATAGATATTTAAAATTGTTAGATCTTCTTGTTGGACATATTCTTTAAGTATGATATAGTATCCTTCCTCATAGTTTTTGGCTTAAAATCTAATTTGTCTGATATAAGGATTGTCACCCTAGCTTTCTTTGGATGTCCATTAGCATGGTAAATTGTTTTCTAGCCTCTCACTTTAAATCTGGAGGTGTCTTTGGGTCTGAAATAAGTTTCTTGCAGACAGCATATCAATGGGTCTTATTTTTTTTTAATCCATTCTGATACCCTGTGCCTTTTGATTGGGGTATTTAGCCCATTTACATTCAGGGTAACTATTGAAAGATATGAATTTAGTGCCATTGTATTGCCTGTAAGGTGACTGTTACTGTATATTGTGTCTGTTCCTTTCTGTTCTACTCTCTTTAATATTTCTTGTACGGCTTTTAATATTTCTTGTAGGGCCGGTTTGGTGTTCGCGAATTCTTTTCATTTTTGTTTTTGGAAGCTTTTTATATCTCCTTCTATTTTCAATGACAGCCTAGCTGGATATAATATTCTTGGCTGCATATTTTTCTTGCTTAGTGCTTTGAATACATCATGCTGGTTCTTTCTGGCTTGCCAGGTCTCTGTGGATAAGTCTGCTGCCAAACTAATATTTCTACTGTTATATGTTACAGACTTCTTTTCCTGAGCTCGTTTTGGATTTTCTTTAGTCACTAAGGCTTGTGAGTTTTACTATTAGATGACGGGATGTGGACCTATTTTTATTCACTTTGAGAGGCATTCTCTGTTCCTCCTGGATATTGATCCTTGCTCCTTTCGACAAATTAGGGAAATTTTGTCCTACAATTTACTCCAATATACCCTCTGCCCCTTCTTTCTTCTTCTTCTTGGATCCCAATTATTCCAATACTGTTTCATGTTATGGTATCACTTATGTCTGAAGTAGTTGTTTGTCCAGTAGTTGTCTCTCTTTCGCTCAGCTTCTTTATTCTCCATTATTTGATCTTCTATATCATTAATTCTCTCTTCTGCCCCATTTATCCTAGCTGTCAGAGCCTCCATTTTTTATTGTATTTCAATAACTTTTTAAATTTCAACTTGTTTAGATTTTGGTTCTTTAGTTTTAGTTCTTTTATTTCTCCAGAAAAGGATTTTATTTCTCCAGAAAGGGATTCTCTAGTGTCTTCCATGTTTTTTCTCAAACCCAGCTAGGAGCTTGATCATCGTCATTGTGAACTCTAATTCTGATATCTTACTAATGTCCATATTGATTAGGTCCCCACCCATTGGTACTGTCTCTTCTTCTTCTTCTTTTTTTTTTTTTTTTTTTTTTTTGGTGAGTTTTTCCACCTTGTCACTTTATCCAGATAAGAATAGGTGAATGTGGGGCACCTGGATGGCTAAGTGGGTTAAAGCCTCTGCCTTTGGCTCAGGTCTTGATCTCAGGATCCTGGGATCAAGCCCTGCATTGAGCTCTCTGCTCAACAGGGAGCTTGCTTCCCCTCCTCTCTCTGCATGCCTCTCTACTTGTGATCTCTGTCAAATAAATAAAATCTTTTACAAAAAATTAAAAATGTACAGGTGAATGAGAGAATGAAATAATAAAGGGGTAATAACAACACAGAAAAATATACACTAACCAAATCAGAAGAGACCCAAAACCAGGGGGAGAAGAAAAGAGAAATATATAAAATATAAATATATAAATATACAAATTAGACTGGTGAATAGAACAGAGCATCATACTTGATTTTGAGTGTATTCTGGTCTTTTAGAAGAAACTACCTCCTAAAATTTTAAAGAAAGAAAGTAAGAAAGCAAGATACACACACACACACACACACACACACACACACATAAGGGTAAAGGTGATGAAGGTTAGAATATGACTATAAAGATGAAAATTTAAAAAGATTCTATAAAAGGAGTTGATAAGATAAAAGTTTGTTGAGAAAAAAAAAAGAGGAAAGAATATGCTCAGGCTGGATATTACAACAATGCCATGCACTAGATTTATGGTATATTTTGATCTGTTAGAAGAAATTGTATCCCAAAATGTCAAAGAAGGAAAAGCCTATATGTATACAAAAAATAAATTTAGATACAATGAAGGGATAGAATATAAGCATAGCAATGAAAATTAAATGGATTTTTAAAAAAGGTATTGATAAGATAAAATAGTTAAAAAAAGGTTAAAATAAGAAAGAGGAATCGTTAAAAAATAGAAAAAATAACATTAAAAAAATTTAACGTTAAAGACTAAAGAGGGGCACCTGGGTGGCTCAATCATTAAGCATCTGCCTTCGGTTCAGGTCATGATCCCTGGGTCCTGAGATTGAGTCCTGCATCTGGCTCCCTGCTCAGTGCAGAGCCCGTTTCTCCCTCTCCCACTTCTCTTCCTTGTGCTCATGTTTCCACTCTCGCTGTGTCTTTCTCTGTCAAATAAATAAAATCTTAAAAAAAAAAAAAGACTAAAGAATCATGGGAAAAAAAGCCATGAATTCTATATATTGCATTCCCCTACAGTTCTCATTGATCAGTGATCTTGCTGGATATTCTTGCTCATCTTCTTGGGATGGGACCTGTTGCAGTGAATCTCAAATGTCTTTGCCTGAGATGAATTGCACCACCCTTGCCAAGGAGCAGGCTAAGTAATCTGCTTGGGCTGGCTCTTAGGAGCTTTTGTTCCCTGAATGCTTTCCGTAGAGCCTTTGAGGATGGGAATGAAGATAACGACCTCCCAATCTATGGCCTTTAGAAGCTGAGAGCTCAGGGCCCCAGCTCCTCAGTGTGCCCTCAGTCCTTCCCATCTCCCTGATCTCTGGCTGCACGCCAACCTTACCTGGCCTGTGACCGAGCATTTCTATCTCTGGCACACAGCACCATTTGGCATCTCCAAACCCAGCAGATTCCTGCTGCATACTTCCATGCCACTTCTCCTGGAGGAGGAAGGAGGTGGTCTCTTTGGATCTGCTGCTTATTGGGTCTCTGCTCGAAGAGCAGCGGCCCAACTGTGCCTTGGATCATGTTGTAAGGTAACCTCAAGCTGATAGCCCCCACCTTGTTTCCGTCTCTGTAGCCGGATTCCCTACTCTGATACCTGGCAGCTGTGCCACACTCAGGCACCCCCAGTCTTTGACCACACAGGTCCTGAGACCACACTGTCCCCGCTGGGGCTCCATCCGCTTCTTAGCCTCTAGAGTGATGTCTCTCAGGAGAAGACTTCTAAAAGTCCCAATTTTGTGCTCCACTGCCCAACTGTTGCCGGGAGCCTGCCCTTCCCCCTGTGGTCTCTCTTCCTGTGTATCGCCTAGGAATCACTTCTCCTCACATCCTACCTTCCAGAAAGTGGCTGCTTCTCTGTTCCTATAATTTCTGCTCTTTCTCTCTTCAATCTCCTGTGTAGTTTGTAGGTAGTCAGAATGATTTGATAACTATCTAGCTGAACCCCTGGGACCCGACAATATTTAAGTCTCCTACTCCTCCATCATCTTGTTCCTTCCTGTCCTGACTCCTCAGCTTCCCTATAACATTTTGACACCATTATCCCTGCAATTCTGTGAGTGTCTTTGGACATTGGAAATAACATAAATTGGGTTTTGACTCTTGGGCCTTTTAGTACAAAACCCAGAATACTCTCAAGTGAGTCATTACTCTTGTCCCTTTTATCACCATTCAAAAACTTCTCATTCTTCAAAGCTGCAATAATGTGACAACTTAAATGCTATGACCAAATCGTTTATTGTTTTTGCTTGGCTTTATTCACCTTTTTCATTATTCCCATTAGGATATGAATTAGAAATAAGGAGTCAGAACTCTTTTGTTGTCAGTTGCTCAAATTAGCTTATTAGTCTATTAAAATAACTCAAATTACAGCACAATTTGTAAATATATAAGAAGATGAAGATTATCAAAGGCATTAATGAAATTCTCTATTATAAATGGTATATACTAGTGTACTATATAAACAGATCCATGAAGACGTTGTTCCTTATTTTAGGAGGTTGTAATCAGAGATAGAAGTGTAAGAAATTTTCCATTTTTATGAATTAATACAAACTAGAGAATATGGGCTTTGAAAAAAAAAGATCTTTAATTTATGAAAAGACCCTGAGATGTCAGGGGTGTGCTTGATGATGAGAATAAAATTACATAATGTTGGATGAATATGTGTATATGTATACACCAAGCTACTTACTCATACTTAAATACCTTATACAGGTATTACTTACACGCTCTAATAATAATTATCAGTCATAATTGAATGTTTACTCTGTGTTGGGTAGAATACTAAATGCTTTATTTATATTGTCTCATTTAATTCCATTAAATGGTCTATTCAAAAATAGGTTGGGCATTTTTTTTCTCAATTTACAGATTAGGAAATTGAGGTCCAGAGGATGAGGTAATTTGGCCAAGATTAGATAGTTAGTGATAGTTAATTGGTAAGCTTCTTTGACCTTCACACAGAGGTCAAGACTCCAAAGACTCCACATAACATAGTCCAACTATCAAGTATAAACATATTCAGTATTAGGTAGAACTGTTGCATGCTAACACCTTTGGCTCCTTGTTTTCTGATACTGCTCTAGCCTTCTCCAGTGTTTCCTGCCAGTTCTTTCATCCTGGGCTAGTACTGCTCTTCACCATCTTGAACTGTTCTGCCTACCTCTGTGTTTCCTAGATTGCACTCTATTTTCTACTTGCTGCAAGTTCATCTGGAGAGCCTGGGGCCTATCACATATCTGCTAAATTTTAGTCTCTAGGAGTCAGGTCTGAGGATCTGCATCTTATTGATTATTCCAAATGATTTGCATTCATATGAACCATTGAGAACCATCAGGCAGGTTTTAAATTTTACCACACCTAACCTACCTTATATAATATGTGAGGAGTAAGAGCTAGGAATGGGGATAAGAGGATGAAGGGAGTGAAGCTACGTTGCATACTTAACATACATAAATACTACATAAGCACACCAGATTAATCATGTTCATTTTATAATACCATTAGTAATCTGGAACCCAGCTTCAAATTCAGAAATAAATTAGAAACCCCAAAACAGCAACAAACCAAAGATCCCTAATTGGCTGTGAGGCTGACAAAAGTGAGCCAGCCTTGAAACAGAGTCTGCCATTTTAGAACTATAATATCCCATTTTAAAAAGTTCACAAAGTAGGCTATCTGGTGTCCTCTGCTAAATGTTAGCCCTCTGTATGTTTACAATGACCTAGATTAGAAGAAGTTAAGAAGGAAGATGGTTATCTGAAGAAGAATCGCTGTGCAGAGAAAGTGGACAGCAGAAGCAGGGGCTTCACCAGATACAGAAGAATTCGGTTAAGTCAGTGAGTAGAAAACATCCACTTGTCTCAGTGATCATTGAAGGAATCACTACATGGCACACAAGAATGGATGCTTAAAATAGTGTTTCCAAATCTCAGCTGCTCTTTGGTTGAAACTTTGGATTTGTCTCTGACTTTCATCTTTCTTCCTTAATGTATATCTCCTCTGTCAACAAATCCCACTGCTCCTGCCTTCAACATATATCCAGAACGCAAATACTTTTTACAACACCACTACTGCCCCGATCCAAATTACCATCATCTCTCTCCTGGATTATTCAAACAACCTGCTAAATGGTCTTCTGGAATTTGTCCTTGACACTTAAAGTCTATTCTCAATATGCAGCTAGAGTGATCTGGTAAAAACAAAAGTTACATTGTATTACTTCTTGGCATAAAAACTTCCAATGGTTTATCATCTCTTAAAGAATGCATTCAAAGTTCTTCCTTTGACCCAAGGACCCTTACAATAATCTCAGCCCCCATTATGTCCTTCAGCTAATCTCGTTCTATTTTCCCTGCTGATCACTCTGTACCCATATAGTAGCCATCCTGCTCTACCGGGAACATGCCAGACACCTCATCCTGGAAGCACTTGTTTCCTTCCTGAGACGCTTGACCATTTTTTCTTTTTTTCCTTTACTCTAAATTTTCCCAGTGAAAAATTTCCTGACATCATATTTCAAATGACAGCCATCTTCACACATCTTATCTATCTTCTGTGCTTTATTGTTCTCCATGGTACTTATCTACTTACCACCAATGAGAAATGGGGCTGGGCTAGTAGTCCTAATTTTTTTCTTTGTGTACCATCAGGCTGACTCATTAGGGCCCTGTTGGTGTGGGGAAGCTTTGAGGGACTGCTTTATGGAGTCTCAACTGGAGATCTGAAGCAATAGCCCCCTGCCTAGTTCATTTACATAACAACACCTCTTTATTCACTGAATCAGAGTTTGAAAAGAGAAAAATTGAGAAACACGCCTCTGATAACTTCACTCTCCTCTCTTCTTCTCTGCCTCCTCCCCATAATTTCCCAGGCCAAAGAACATGGCTCTTTTATCTTCTCTATGTAAAACTATGGTCAATCCTTCAAACTCTATGGTTTACCCCAAATCAGGCCTACCACCTGGTTTTGTATGCCCACAGGCTAAGAATGTCTTTCTCCTTTTTAGATGATTAGAAAAAAAAAAAAAAAAAACCAATAATATTTTGTGACATGTGAAAATAATATAAAATTCAAATTTCAATGTCCATAAATAAAGTTTTATTGGCACATAGCCACGCCCATTCATTATGTATTGTCTATGGTTGTTTTGTGACCCAGTGGCAGAATTGAGCAGTTGTCATGGAGACTGTATGGTCTGTAAAGCAGAAAATGTCTACTCTCTGGCCCCTTACATAAAAAGTTCCTTGACCTCTGATATAATAGAACGCCTTTCTGACTCAGGATAGGAAAGAATTTCTTAAGACATGAAAGGCACTAGTCACAAAGGAAAAGACTGATGAATTGAATCATGGTAATACGAATCCTACATAGAGATTGGGACAGGGCAGGGAAGAGAGAAAAGGAGCAACTACATGAAGAGATGATATTTAAATTGAACTCTGAAAAATTTTAAGCACACGTCACTGTACAGTTCTCAAAATCCAAGACCAAACAAATGCAGAGTATAGATGACAATGTTTCTTAAAAAAGACCTTTTAAAGGCATAGTTACAGATTTCCTTTTGACTTTAAAGAAAAGATTATTTTTCTACATAAAATTGTAGTAACTGTGAAATTTTTCAGAACTTAAGGACAAATTTTATGTCTCTGCCACTCATACTGTTAGGGTCCGTAATCAAAGGAGTGAGACTGAGACGCCCTGACCGGTCAGTATGATTCTCGATGCTTGGTGCGAAATAAAGCTTTGCTTGACCTTCGCTTTGTATCAGTCTCGCTCCTTTTGATTACGAACCCTAACAATACTTCTGTAGGCACTGGACTGCTCTTTGCCAGGTGGGTATCTTGTTGCCTGGTACCTTCCAGAACTCCCTTACATCAGGGATGAACACCACCACGTCTTAAACCTAGAAAGAGAAAAAGAAAAATTAGCATGAAATATTGCCAGTTTGTTCAAGAATTTGGAGATACCTGGGGGTTCCTTAGATAAGCAATGATCTACTTGTCATGACATATATCTTCTAAAAGGTTTGTAGTTTTGTCTTTCATCTTTAAGATTTTTAACCTGGATTTGATTTGATTTTGTGTATAATGAGATAACCAATTATCCTGGTGGCAACCACCTTTCAGAGCCTACTGTAAAGTGTATTCTGCCATAAATTGAAGAATCCATTTTTGTATGGAACTTATCTAGTCCTTTGACTCTGGTGTATTTCTCTTTTCCTGTCCCAGTATCTCACTGTCTTTATTACTATAGCATTATAAGAAATTTCTAGATTTTGTATGCCGGTCTCTCTGATCTTCTTCTTCTTATTATTTATAAAATTTTCTTGACTGTTTGCCACCCTTTGAGTTTTTATATAAATTCTAAAGTGATCTTGTCAAATACTATCAAGAACCCATTGGGGATTTTGATCATTATAGCTTTGACTTTTTATTTTTTTATGTATTTATTTTTTTCTTTTATTTATTTATTTATTTATTTTTTTTATTTCCAGCATAACAGTATTCACTTGAAAGAGAGAGAGAGCATAAGCAGGGGGGAGGGAGAGGGAGGGAGGGAGGAAGAGGGAGAAGCAGACCTCCCCCCACCCCGTCCCCTCTCAGTAGGGGCCTGCCCCAGGTCTCTGGGGCTCCATTCTAGGATCATGACTTGAGCTAAAGGCAGACACTTAACTGACTGAGCCACCTAGGTGCCCCAGCTTTGACTTTTTAAACCAATTTGTAGATGTTGGCACTTTTGTGTCATTAGGACTTCCTGTCTCCTTTAAAAACTATTATTATGAAAAATTATCCACCATCCAACTCTAACAAAAACCAACATTTTGACATATTCCCTCAATGAAACCTGTAATTACTTTTGCTGAAGTATTTCAAAGCAAGTCTCAGAACCGTGTCACTTCAATCCCTAAATATATCAATATGCATCTCAGAAAGGGAAAAACCTTTTTTCACATTATCCCCATGCCATTATTGCACCTTATATAATTATAAATAATTTTTATTATGATCTAATATTCAGGTCACATTCAATTTCCCCAATTATCCAAAAATGTCTTTTTTGCAGTTGAGTTGAATTAAGATCAAAGCAAGCTACTCTCACTATTTTTGATTATTAGATCTTTTAGGTTATTTCTATTGTAGAATGGTGCTCTCTCCTTTCGTTTTTTATGCTTTTGATTTGTTAAAGAAACTGTATCAGGTGTCCTGAGGAATTCTGCATTTGGTAGATTTCTTCCTATGATGTCCTTTAACTTCCTTTAACTTGTTTCTCCATCTGTAGTATTTCCTATAGAATGGAATTTAGATGTGGAAACTTAGAATTAGTTTTAACTTATTTTCGCCAGAAATACCGTAGATAATTCTGTGTATTTCCAACACATGCAGTATTTCCTATTACATCCTATCAGATGACATATCATGCCAGCTCATCTCACTTTCATATTACTAAGATTGCTATACAGGTACAAGTGGCAATATCCTGATCCCTTCATTTCATTGTTTCCCATCAACCCATTAATCTAGTGTTATTACCTCCATTAATGATCATATCCCAAATCAGTTAGTTCATTAGGATTTGTAAATGGCAATTTTCTAATTCCATCATTGTATCTGCATTTAGTAACTGGTATTTTTGATGAATAGAATGACCTGTTTTCCTCCACCAAACATACTTGATTACCCTGAAATATAATTCATCCAAGAAAGGCAGAATAGAATGCATAATTATGCCCATTTTACCATGAATTCATGGAGTAATGATTTTGTGCTCTCACAAATTTCCATAGTATCTAATGAGTTCTGTTTTACTGTCTGTCTTTTCCTCCCATCTTTTTTAAAAACATCATCATTATGAACTCATTATCAAACTCATATGTTCATGTGTTTTACCAAATTGCCGGATTTCATCTATAGGCCAGAGTCTGTTGGTCCCTGTTCTAAATGGAGGCTACTCCATAAACCTGATCCCCAGGGAAGAGTAGCACAGAGCAAAGCCTCCAATTGACCTGCAAAGGATATCCGGCATATGAAAAAATAAAAAGACTTGTTATCTCAAGCCATTACAAGTCTCTTTCAAGTTAAAGCATAACCTAGTTCAATCTGAGACACCAGTTTTGTTTTTAAATGGCAAGGCAGCAATGATTAACAGGAATACAAGGGTTAATGGAAAGAGAAAGGAAAAGGGAAGCTGAGAAAGGACCAGGAGTTTGGACTGAAGGTTAAAGAGCTTATTAAAATTTTGACAGATTATTCATTCTTTTCATCTGAACTCTGTATCTTTAAATCCCAGTCATCTGTCCATCTGCAGGTTTCACCACGTACCTTCTACTCTTTCTGGGTATGTTTCTGGAATGTTGATTGTTTAAAAAAAAATTTTTTTTTTTAAAGAAAGTCATAGAAGGATTTTTAAGTAGATCTGAAAACTGCGTCAGAAAGTCAGGAAGGCCAAAATAAGGAGCTCTGTTAAGAGACATTCCATCAACAAAAATATCTCTTCTCTCCTCTGCCATGGCAACTCCAAAATAGTAAAGAATATGTAATATGCAGTATCCTTATTTGAACCAGGATGCTGAGACGTGTGCAGCCAGCAAGTGTCTATTTTGGTGGCAAGCAGGGGCAGATTCTGAAGACACTGCACTGATTCTCTTGCATTGCTGGAGCTTTCCCGGCTTGTAGTGGCCAGATTCCAAGGATGCTCAATGGATCTACTTTCCAACGGCTTAAACCGTATATTCACCTTGTGTGTCTTTGTAATTGTCAGAGCCCTGATTCTAACACGGTTGGTGTGTGTCAAAAAACCCTTTTCTCTGGATGTGCCAGAGCTGAGATGTTTGTGAAGAGATACACAGGAGATGTTTGTGGTGATAAAAAGAGAAGAGATGTTTGTGGTGATAAAAGATTGCACTTGTTAGAGCCTCTTGCCCTAGAAATGTTGGTGAGGAAACTGCCCTTATTTGATCATTTTTAGGGTGAGAGAAATGAAAATAAGTTGTGTGCACAGGCTGCCTCAGGGCAGCTGAGTGGGAGAGAGAGGCTCTTTGGAAAACCCACAGTTTATTCTTACAAAACAATGTAGCCTCTAAGAAGTTGAAAACATTTGGAGAAAGTACAGAAATGAAAAGCATTATTGTGTGAAGTTCAAAATCTCAAAAGAAAAAAAAAAGGTGTTCTATAAAAGTCTCAGACTTTACTTTTTGCCTTGGAAATCCTCTGGCCTACAATAATATGATTTGTTTAAAATATAGCACTTAAATATTTAAATGTAGCAGGCCCTATGTGTTTAATTTCTTTGTTTAACTGATGCATAGTTTCCCAACTATGTAGTGACTGGTGTAAAGTGTTCTATATTTATGTGGTTCAGCTTTCCAGAATATTTGGCTACTGGCCTTAGATATGTACAGTATCATTCCTTTGCAGTAGTGTTGACAGTGCCCAAATATATTAATGTTATACCTCCATGGTCTACTTTTCTGAAGCATGGTTAGCGATGAGAAAAGTAAGTAAATTATCAAGTAGTTTATCTAAACTGCAGAGACCACAGAGAATTACAAAGTTAAATTTCCATTTCACGATGTACAATGTCAGATCCTGGTAAAATCTTTCATTTATAATTTAAATAATTATGACTTGAGTATATAGATCCTTTATGCAATGTCAATATGCATTCTGATGGAATTAATAGCATGAAGCACAGAGCGAGGCATTAAGAATTTAAAAAATAATCATTTTTAATAGCTGCTTTCCTATCAGAAGCTGTGGGGAAAAAAAGTTTTTGAAGGAAAAAGAAGTGAAATGTTACTCTCTAGTGAATGCTTTTATACAGAATGAATGTGTCTTCTAACAAAGGTTTGATTATCCTGATGCCCTGTGGCACCAAGACATTGTTTTTAAGTGTAGAAAAGAGAATGTGGATGCCACGGTCTGGTCATGACCTCTGTGGATACATGGAACCTCTCCCTGGGACTGACCTTCACTGCAGTGAGGTCAGTGACAAGAATGTGGCCTTGAAAAAATCATAAATTGACAAGCAAGCAGAGAATATGAAAGAGCACATTTTCTATCAATCAGACTTTATTAGCCCTTAGGAAGACAGCATATGTTTTAGAAAAAGCAGTCTACTCCTGGCAACTGGGTCCCAAGGCAGAAATGAATGAAAGAATAGTAAAACAGGCTAAGAGGCAAAAGAGATCTAAGGAGTGTTTATATTATAAAGCACATGCTAAATTCCATAATGTGCAATGCTCAAAGCAAGCAAGATTTTAAACGATACAGATGTTTCAAGATATATAGCATTTTGTGGTTCTAAGAACTCTGAGTCTGCACAGACTTTCTGGTTCAAATAGTGTGATACAATATTTCTGTGTATTCTGTAGGAGACCATTAATCCAAAAGATTCTGTATGGCTTCCTAAAACACTTTATTAACCATAGGAAGATCTGTTTCTTAAGAGACTGTGATTCCCCCCCGCCTCCCCCGATGGCACTATTCCTTCCTCAACTCCTGGCTGGGTAAACTAGTCTTCTTGTAGAACCACCCCTTTGGCCCCTGGACTTGGTGTGTGAATTAGAAGCATGGATTTGGTGTGTGTATTTGACCTTAATTCCAATTTTAGATAATCTGCTGGCTTTTGGTAATCCAGTCTACCCTCATGACTTTGGACAAGACCATGCTAATCTCCTCCAGACCTGTCATGTGCATGCCCCACACTGTGATTCCACCTTATATGCAGTAGATTGAGATCACCTTTTCCAGAACGCTGCCTTAATTGACCTTCCTCTGGTTTGGTGTACTGCATAGCCATCCACAAAAGTCTACCTTGAAAAAATAAAAATATTCATCTTGTTGAAAGTTTGATGTTTGTAATCACAGCAAACTTTCTTAACCCCTGCATATCTTCCTTCCTATGCATTTAAAATGAAAACAATAGCTATAAGTTCATGATGCAAAAATATACAAATAATTCTGATTTTCTGCAGTTGAATAAAAGCTCACTTTCTCTTTTTTTCTTTAGAATCCATTCTTAGTCTTAAGACTAGTAAAGAATAGGTGGACAGGGTCCTGAGTGCTCAGTTTTGTTAAGTGTCTGTCCTGGACTTAGGTCATGATCCCAGGGTTCTGGGAGCCCAAGTTGGGCTCCCTGCTCAGTGCTGAGTCTGTTTCTTCCTCTTCTTCTGCCCCTCTGCCCTGCTCATTCTCTCTCTCTCTCTCAAATAAATAAGTAAAATATTAAAAAAAAAAGAATAGGTGGACATTCTTGGATACCATATTATCAGGGAGATTCAAAGAATTAAGACTAGAAGTATTGCTTGGTTTCTCTTGAAATTGTGGTAAAGCAGTGGATACTTGTTAAATCCAGGAATTAGGTGGGAGGAGTAGTGCCCCAAAGTACTCACAGTTCATAAAGGCATGACCTGAAAACCTCAGCTAGCAGGGCAGCAGCAACAGCTCACAAACATATGTGGGTAACAAATAGAACTTGTATTGTTTTTTTTCTGGTTGAAATTAATATCCATTTTGAGTTTTGGCTACATGGAGTAGAGTAGTTGAACACCATCCAAGTTAACTCAGGGTTTCACCATCCCTTCCCCAAGCTTGTGGCTAATTTCTATCATGGTTTATGGAGTATCAGGCCAGCAGTGTGGAGACTTTACATCTTGCCTTGGTTGTTTTGACCAATTCACCCAGGACTGTGTTGAGATGGACATGATCTCTCTGGTCTTCTTCATCATCCTTAGAGGTTGCAGCTAAACTATCTCTTGCTCAAACATAAGAGACTCTTAACTACAGAGAATAAACTGAGGGTTGATGAAGGGATGTGGGTGGGGGATGGGTTAAATGGGTGATGGGTATGAAGGAGGACACTTGTGATGAGCACTGGGTGTTGTATGGAAGTGATGAATCGCTAAATTCTACTCCTGAAACCAATCTTACACTGTATATTAACTGACTAGAATTAATTTATTTACTTTTTATTTTTTAAAAAAGATTTTATTTATTTATTTGACAGAGAGAGAGACAGTGAGAGGGGAACACACGCAGGGGGCGTAGGAGAGGGAGAAACGTGGGGCTCAATCTCAGGATCCTGGGATCATGAACTCAGCCAAAGGCAGACACTTAACTGAGCCACCCAGGTGCCCCATTAACTGACTAGAATTTAAATAAAAATTTGAAGCAAACAAAAAAATAAACTATCTCTTGCTCATCATGGTCTAGTGGGAAGGAGAAACTTTTGGTGGCTAGTTGTCCTCTCTGTGGCCACAGGACCTCTACAAGTTCTCTTAGCCTCTCTCTGACTTTATATTACCTATATGGCCAATATTATTCCATTGGTCCTAAGCCTTACTGAGCCCTGGATCTCAGAGTCTCCATGTAACCTGTGAGAAAGGGAACTCCAAGAGTCTCTCATTCTCTCTCTCTCTCACTCCTGTACCCTAAATCCTGGATTTGGTCAGGGCATGGTGTCAGGGCATGAGACTTCCATAGAGACCCAGAATCCCCATTCTTGTCTTCCATTCTCTGAGTCATTATCTTTTTCAGATCTGATTTCCAAAGTGAGCCATAAACACTGCCTCTAGTTGATAGTACAATCTCACAAGAATACTATTTATAGAATCATATTTATGCCCAAAGCTCTTTATTTAGCTACTTTTGAAGTTATAAAGCCCAGGTTCTAGAAACTAAAAAGTTAAAAAATTTGACACTTTTGGGGTGCCTGCAGCTCAGGTCATGATCCCAGGGTCCTGGGATCGAGCCCTGCATCGATCGGGATCTCTGCTCAGCGGGGACCCTGCTTCCCCCTCTCTCTCTGCCTGCCTCTCTGCCTACTTGTGATCTCTGTCTGTCAAATAAATAAATAAAATCTTTAAAAAAAAATTTGACACTTTTGTTGTTTATTATTCTAAGCTGCCTAAACTGCTGTCTAAATGAGAGAGTGGGTCATATGTGAACAGAAAGTACGGAAAACAGAAATCAAGCCAACCAAAACACACAAAATTAGTGATTTATAACAAAACTAAAGAGTCCATGGAACTGAAACTTAACTACCAACTCAAGTCTGATAGCCAAAAGTTGGTTGCCAAAGCTCAGAAGATAGTCTAAAACCTAGATAGGTTATTTATCTATTATCTATCTATCTATCTATCTATCTATCATCTATCATCTGTCAACTACCTATGTCTTCCCCCCACATCAGCCCTCCTCCCCTCTCAGCGAATCTAGAAAGATTTAAACAGGCATGAATTAAAAATGAGTTATAGTCATCAGTGGCAATGAGAAAGGACCAGAAGCAAGGCTAGAAAAATTTTAAAGATTCTTTAAAGGGAAGAACTTCTTGCCACTGGTTGTATTCGGGTCTCATGGTCATGAATGAGGGGCAAGTTCTGAGTAGTAAAGGCGGAGAATGGCAACCACATCAGTCTACAAATGTCAAATGGGGCCAACTTAGATCCAGATATAACCTATAGCAACACCAAGAATCAGTTCATTTTTTAGGGTGGGGTTTTAAAAATTATTTTATTTATTTGTTAGGAAGAGAGAGAGAGGGGCGCCTGGGTGGCTCAGAGGGTTAAGCCTTTGCCTTCGGCTTGGGTCATGATCTCAGGGTCCTGGGATCAATCCCCGCATCGGGCTCTCTGCTCAGCGAGGAGCCTGCTCACCCCCTCTCTCTCTGTCTGCCTCTCTGCCTGCTTGTGATCTCTGTCTGTCAAATAAATAAATAAAATCTTAAAAAAAAAAAAAGAGAGAGAGAGAGAGAGATGGAGAGAGAAGAGAGTGCACAAGCAGGGGGAGCAACAGGCAAAGGGAGAAGAAGGCTTTCCACTGAGCAAAGAGCCCAATGTGGGACTTGATCCCAGGACTGTGGGAATATGACCTGTTCTTAGACCCTTTTCTGACTAGGCCACCCAGGCATCCCTGAGTTCATACTTTTAAACTCAGAACTTTATAATGACAAAACAATGTACTGGGAATGACTGTAATCACACTGAAGATTTACAGTAATTAGTCATCAACTCTTCTTACAGCAACCATTCAAGGTGAGGATTACTGGTCTCTTTTATAGATGAGGAAATAGGAGTCTGAGAACTATCTAAAATAATGCCACCCAAGGATACATGGATAACATGCTAGAGTCAATGTTGTAACCCCAGTTTATCGGCTCCCAAATAAATTCTCTGCTACACCAAGTCTATTTATTTCCATATACAAGTGACCCTTGAAAAACAGAGGTTTGATCTGTATAGGTTCACTTAAAAGTGTATTTTTTTCACTAAATACAATAATGTAAATGTATTTTGATTTACAGTTTACATAGACTAAGAGTGGTGTGGCTCAGTGGTTATGAACATGGACCCTAATGTCCTCCATAGCTTGAGCTAGAAACTTACATTTTCATCTTGAGGAAATTGCACAGAACTCATTCATTGCTTGATTCTTATTGCTGTGTTACAGCTTTGTTTCTTTGGCTCCAGGAGCATTGAAGACTTCTTGCTTTTGTCATTTCTTGTCCAAGTTTTGTGAGCACTGATGAGTTTCTTTAAGTCTGTATACTGCACTTAAAAACAAAATATAATTGACCCTTGAACAATGCAGGAGTTTGGGGTACTGTCTCCCCATACAGTCAGAAGTCTATATATAACTTTTGACTCCTTTCAAACTTAACTAATAGCCTATTGTTGACCAGAAACTTTACTGATAACATAAATTGTCAATTAGTATGTATTTTGTATGTTGCTCATATTATATGCTGTATTCTTACAATAAAGTAAGCTAAAGAAAAGAAAATGTTATTGAGAAAAACACAGAGAAAATATATTTACATTACTGTATTTATTGAAAAAAATTCACTTATAAGTGAACCTATACAGATCGAACCTCTGTTTTCCAAGGGTCACTTGTATATGGAAATAAATGGATTTGGTGTAGTAGAGAGTTTATTTGGGAGCCGATAAACTGGGGTTACAACATTGACTCTAGCATGTTATCCATGTGTCTTTGGGTAGCATTATTTTAGATAGTTCTCAGACTCCTATTTCCTCATCTATAAAAGAGACCGGAAACCCTCACCGTGAATGGTTGCCGTAAGGAGAGTTGATGACTAATTCCCTATTTTGCTAATATCCTATGAGTGTCTCAAAATGTTGATTGAGTTCAAACATTTATATGAAATATAATAGTAATAACAATAATGAATCATTTTTATTTGTGTAACACATTTAGATTCTCCTACCAGTACTTATGCACCTAGAAAAAAAACAACATTATAAGCAAAAAAAAAAAAAAAAGAAGAAGTGATAGTCTTTATTTGACAGATTTAAGTCTCTGGTATTGTTTTACCTATCTAGTTTTTGGCTCTAACATGCAGTATACATCTCAATTAAATAAGGTGTCCATAATCTGCTGATTTCAAGATGAATAAGTAATTGAAATTCTGTATACTTACATATATTTTCAAATTTTCTCTTTTCCAACACCTTCCCTCAGGTATACTGAAGTGTCCTCTGTCTTTAAAAACCCTCTCTTAGCCCTAAGACTGTCCATTATTCTATCATACCAAAGAGTTTTTTTTTTTTTTTCTGTGTCTACTCCTCCATCCAAATGTTAAATCTTTAATTTTGTTTTTTAGAGTTATTTCTTAGATTATGTCTCAGACGTCAGGTCGTCCTAGGAACAGAAAGTAAGTTAAGTATTTCAAACAGAACAAAATAAAAAAGGAAAGACTGTAAAGTACCTGATGTTATGCTTCAAATTTCGCACCAAGAAATGGAAGCTTAGATTGTATTGTGCAGTTGATCCTATCATTTCTGCTCTGATGGTGTGAAAGTCTATCAACATTTATTGATTATCTGCCATGCAATTTCTGGGCCTAATTCAGAGATTAAGGGAAAATATCCACAAAGCATTATCTTTTGTGTCAGGGAAAACCAAGGGAGATAAGGGGAAAAAAAAAAAAAAAGAAGAAGAAGATGAAGAAGAAGATGGAGGAGGAGGAGGAGGAAGAGGAGAAAAGGGAGTAAGGGAAATCATAATCAAGGATTGTTTTGGTTATGAGACACAGAGGCCCAGGTAAGCTCGCTTAAAGCAAGGTGAGTTTATTCCAAGAATTCTGGGATATCTTAAAGAATCCTGGGTCAGAAAATATATTTGTTGTTTTGTGAAGAAATGGGAAGTTGTCAGTAATTAAGAATGATTTGTTGTCTTATATTCTTGGCCTTGTTTTCACTTTCTCTTGTCATGCGGCCTCATGTTTCTGCCTGTTTCTGAATGTCTGTTATTTCACTTTCTTCTCCCTGAAATCAAGCTCCTTCTGCTTCCTCATCAGTACAAGTACATCTAAATGGCCACCCTGGGTCCTGACATGACAGTACCTTTTTAATTTTAGCTGACTCCCAGTTTCTGGGACTCTTAGATCAAGTCCTTAAGTGAGGGAGTCTGGGGGGACCCAGCACAGGGGTCAGATGTCCACCAGTGATCCAATCAGCTGCCGGCCAAGGAAGAGCGAGGTCGTGCAGTATAAACAGTTGGGACTGTACAGAGATGCAGGGCTCAGAGCAGAGGGCATGAGCTGGACGAGCATCCTAGAATGTGTTGATGACAGGCAGTAAGCCGAATGCCCAGGATGGTTTTAATTCACAGTATGGTTGCTGAGGAACAGTTTGGAAAAACAGCTTATGGTAGAGGTTCCAAATTGTGTGTGTGTGTGTGTGTGTGTGTAAGAGAGAGGGAGAGAGAGAGACAGGGGGAGAGAGAGAGAGAGAGAATACAGAATTCTCATTATAGAAAAAGCCAGACCTAAACAGGAAGGAAAACATCAAAACAGGTTGTTCTAGGGCTGGAGGATAGAAATTATTTAGACTACCCAGAAAACTGAACCTGGAGGACAGGACCTAGAGCAAAAGCATTGGATATCACCGGTGTGTGTGTACCACAAGGGCTGTTACGAATTTCGTGCAGCTTGAACTTATACATGTCCCTCTAGAGGAAGTCCATTCTAGCTGTAAGGGGCCTAGATCATTCAGGCCCTCCAGACTCTTACGTGACATATAAATGAAATAAATAATGCGAAAAAAAAAAATAAAGTGAATAGATGTAGAGAAATGGCAGAGCTGGGGGCAGGGAGAGGGAGGAACAGAGGGGAGGGAAAGGAGGAGAAAGGAAGGGAGGGAGAGAGATTGTTTGCTACTTTAAACTTAGACCGAGCTAAGTACTGGGAAACTACTTTAGGAACATTAATCTTTTAAAAACGTACACCCAGAAATTCCCATCCAATAGGATAAGTTAGCTCAGCCTTTGGCCTGCCTCTGCATGTTGTCCAGAAATGGAAGAGGGATAAAGTTCTCTCAGGGATGAGCCAGGAGGGAAAGGTTTGGGTCCAGAGATGTGGTTTTTTTTGCTGGCAAAATTGCTTTTTTCTTTCTTTCTTTCTTTCTTTCTTTCTTTCTTTCTTTCTTTCTTTCTTTTTTTAAGTTCTTGGTTGGGTGGTAACAGAGACCACACTCAAACTTTAACAGTGCATGAGTTGGGTGTCAAGATCTAAAATGATTGTTTCCAAGCAGAATTTAAAAACATAGTCATAAAATGTTAGTACTGATGATTCCTGGGGAGTAGGATTGAACTTGAGGAGGAGTAAAAAGAGGGATGGTACTTTTTGTTTCTTAATACTTTACTATGTCTGATTTTTAAAAATAATTTAAAAAGTATAGTAACTTCATAGGAATACAAAAAATATCATCTGTGTTAAAAAATCATCAATATGCATAGTGACACTAATAGTGGCAACTAATATTTGTACTTGGTTGGAGTATTAGGGTTTTGTATAGCCGGGTTTGTTTTTAAATGTCTGCAGTTTATTCTGCAACATTTCAACTATTGAGATACTGCTCTTTTGCCTTCTTAAAAAGAGAATACTTGATGATTCAGTAATTTAATGGTTAGAGTATGTAGAAATTTATAGGAAGGTTACAAAATTCAGCATCTTGAATTTTACGTGAATTTCTAGTCTAATGCATAATTGCAACATAAGATGTTCTTTAAAAAGAGTACAGTATGTGGTTCCAGGATTCTGGAATAAGGATATGGAAAACAATGAAAAAAATTTGTTAAGTAATAATGACTTCACCGAAGCTGATTGTTCTTAAGTATTTTAATATTAAATTGAAAAAGAGGTGATACTGTGTTATTATTATTATAATCATGGCACTGTTATTTAAAATGACTGGAAACCAAATCAAATCCAATATGTTGCCTAGCAACGACAAGAAACAAACACTTTGTTTCTTAAGCTAACTGACATTAAAACATTACCAAAGATTCCTAAAAATACCTGCCTCAGAGTTCAGTTCTCAGTTAATCTTTTTGGATCACAAACATAATTTTTTCCTGTTGGAACATGTGACATTAAAATTCCTAAGATGCACTTTAGTAATTATCCCAGTTAATTTATTAACTTTTTTGCCATTTCAATCTTCAGATAATTTTAAGTTGCTTTTTTACCGATACTGTAACATGATAAATGAAATGCCTGTAAACATATATAACTTAGCAAAGCTTTTGGCTTGGGATGTAATCATAAGGAAGAGGGTATGTAACTGAACACTTTTGGTGCTGCAGTTAGGTGTTGAAGCAAGAAGTGATTCACAGGTGTCTTTTACAAGTGAAGTCCCACTATCTGGGTCCTCACCCTGCAAATACGTGATTTGTGAGGGAGGAGGAGGGAGTCTTTATATCTCCATCACTCAGAGCAGGATTAGAAGAAGTATGTCTAGCAGATGAAGGCCTTGCCTAAATAGGAAATCTAGAAATCACCTAAACAAATGTGACTCCCGGGAGGGGAGTTGGTTTATACTCCTGCTGTGAGAAATATCAGCCAGTCGCTGGTTTTTGAAAATACTTTAAAAATACTGAATACTCTAACAGGAAAAAAATTCTCTTTTGTCTCTTTTGCTTCGGGCTAAATGGAGACAAATCAGGGAGAAAAGATGTAATGCAGATAGAAAAATAAATGCTGTTTATTTAAAGTCAGAGAAATAAAAATAATGATGCTAGCAAATATTTACTAAGCATTTCTTATGTGCTAAGTAACTAGGTAGAGGCTCTACATTGAGTCCTCAAAGCTACACTTGAAGCAGGTAGCTAGAGTTATCATGTTAAATGTGAAGAATTAATGGATAGAAAGTATCTTGCCCAAGGTCGCACATGGAAAGTGGCAGAACCAGTTTCAGCCTGAGTCATTCTTGGTTCCAAAGGTCTGATTCTTTGACGAGGAGAGTATGTTTAAATCCTCATTTATTGTTTGGTAATAGCTAATTGGTTTATATTATTAGGCTCATGTTCTGTTTTGAAATTTTATGAAGACTGCCAGATAATCAAGAGATTAACAAATTACTGGAAACTAGAACATTTGCGTTTCGCCGAATTTAACTGAATGAAAGCTATCATCAAAAAATCATAATGAAACAGTGTCATCTTACACATATAGGTGACGTGCTAACTCATTTTATTTTTCTACTGTGTTTTATATAATTTTATATAATTTCATTCCCCTAGAGCTTAGCTCCAAACCTTACATATAAGCGCTTGATGAAAAATTGTTGAATGAGTGAAGGCCATTTATATTTAGGTCTTAAATATGATTACTCTTAGTAGTTAAATCTGTGTGTTGACTTTGTCAGGGTCTAGCTGTGGTAGCCACACAGAAGCATTATGAGTCACAGTAATATAAATCTGTCTGTAGTATGTCGTAGCTGCCTTGAGTGCTGTATATATGTTAGCTCATCTAATCCTTCCAATCATCCTGTGAGATGGGGACTAGTGTCCCTATTTTTGGATAGGGAAACTGAGGCAGCAAGAGATTAAGGAATTTGTCAAGGTCATAAAGCTTGAACCTAGTGCAACCAGGGTACAAACTCAGGCTATCTGACTGCAGAGACATGACTTTGAAAGGGCCAAGAGAAGGAGAATTGGAGGGTTAGTATCAGGTTGCCTGGGAAACAACAGTTTGTCATGGCTTTCTTTTCCTCTTCATCCAGTCTCATATTCTGCTCCACACCCCATCCCGACTCCTTTCCCTCATTCCCAAGAATTATACTTAAGATGACTGAATCATTTCTCACACAGACAGGGCCACTTTTTTGAGGAAAAGGCAGCACTAGTTAGATGGCCTACCATGTGTGAACGCAGATTGCCCTGGGAACTGGGATTTTTGAATCATCATTAATATGTTGTGCCAGTGTTCTGCTTATTTCTTTGTTGTTTTATGACGTTAACAGAGTAAAACATATGTACCAATGTAGATTTTGCCAGTCCCTACAGCAGGATATTAAGCTGTCCAGTGGTCTGCTATTTTAAAAAAAGCTACAGGGACACCTGGGTGGCTCACTTAGCTAAGTCTCTGCCTTTGGCTCATGTCATGATCCTGGGGTCCTGGGATGGAGTCCTGCATCGGGCTCCTTGCTCAGCAGGGAGCCAGCTTCTCCCTCTCCCTCTGCCTGCTGTTCCCTCTGCTTGTGCTCTTTCTCTCTCTCTGTCGAATAAATCAATAAATAAAACTTTATATAAAAAGCTGTAGTGTATAATCTTTTGCCTTCATATTTCACACATATGCATAAGGAAATCTGCAGGACCATCTTTGCTAGGCTAAAGAGTATGCATACTTGTAGCTTTGATAGACATTGTTATATTATACTTCAAAGAGGTTTTACCAATACCCACTCGACATGCTTGAGAGTCTGTGTTCCCAATACTCTTGCCAGCAGAGTATGCAATAAATCATTTGGGTCTTTGCCTACATGATAGGTAAAAAATGATACTTCAATGTGAAGTATATTTGCATTTCTCTCATTTTTAATTTCCTTTTCTATGAGCTATTTGTATTCTTTCCTACTGTTTTATCTTTTGGTTAGATGGCTTTGCTATTTGATTTGTGTGTGCCCTTAATACAGACTTTTGTGATACTTGTTGAAATATCTTTTCCAAGTCTATCATTTGTCTTTTCATTTTGTTTATAATAGTTTTTGCTATGCAGAAATTTTTACTTTCTTAGAGTAGTATTTATTTGTTCAATTATACTTTTTGGTTTTGAGTCATACTTAGAAAGTCTCCCACACTCTAAGGTTGTATTTTTTTTTAAAAAAAACACACTGTAATTTCTTCCAATTCATCTGAAATTTATTTTGTATACTTGTCCTACAGATAGAATAAACTTGTTGACTACCAGTTTCCCAACATCAGTTATTAATCCATCGTTCCCCTCCATTTGTAATGCTACTTTCATTACATACAAATTCTGGTATATATTTGGCCCTAATTCTGGGCTTTTCATCATGCATCCTAGTCATGTGCAGGTACAGATTGTTTTAGTTATTACAGCTTTATAATATCTTTTAAATATCTAAGCAGGCTATTTCCTCCACTCTGCCTTTTTTCCCCCAGAATTCTCCTGTTCTTTCATGTTTATTTTATATATTAATTTTAGAATTATCTTGTCTAATTATAAAAAGCATATAGTTATTTAATGAGTATGTTAATTTTTAAATTATAGCAGAGAAAATTGGTGTTCTTATTACACTGTGTGCTCCTGTCTGAGAATGTCATAAGCCTTTTCAACTGTCCAAGTCCTGTTTAGACTTCTTTCTCAGTGTTTAAAAAATTCCCTTGATGTGGATCTTGCTAATTTTATTTATATTTATTCCTTTGAACTTTTTCTTTTACTGTTGCTATTATAAATGCAATTTTCTTTCATTGTATTTCCAAACATAGTATTGTGTGAATATGTGAAAGTTTGTTTTATTTTTATTTTTTTGGTACTTTTTCTTTAACATATAATATATTATTTGTTTCAGGATACAGATCTGTAATTCATCAGTCTTATACAATTCACAGTGCTTACCATAGCACATACCCTTTCTAATGTCCATCACCAGGTCACCCCATCCCTCTTTTCCCCCTCCCCTCCAGCAACCCTCAGTTTGTTTCCTGAGATTAAGAGTCTCTTATGGTTTGTCTCCCTCTCTGGTTTCATCACATTTCATTTTTCCTTTGCCTCCCCCATGATCCTCTGCCTTGTTTCTCAAATTCAAACCCGCTTTATGCTCAGTGTGCGTTCTGCTTGAGATTCTCTCTTTCCTCCTTCTTCGGCTCCTACCCACCCCCCAATGCTGATCTGTCTCTTTCAAAATAAAATAAATCTTAAAAAAAAAGAATGACTTATGAACACACACATACATCCCCAATTCAAAACTATATAAAACAAATTCTCTCTTTCTAAAAACCATAGTTATTTTTAAAGCTATTCAAATATGGGGTGCTTGGATGGCTCACATTGGTTGAGTGTCTGACTTGGTTTTGGCTTAGGTCATGATCTTATGGGTAATGGGATTGAGCCCTGCATTGGGCTCTGTATTCACCCTGGAGCCTACTTGAAAGATTCTCTCCATCTACCCCTCCCCCTTCTCTCTCTTTTTCTTTCAAATAAAAAATAAATAACTCAAAAAATAAAGTTATTATAATATAGATGTTTATACACAGCATAGAGATAATATGTTAATCTTTTATTAAAATTTTTTATTTTTTATAAACATATAATATATTTTTATCCCCAGGGATACAGGTCTGTGAATCGCCAGGTTTACACACTTCACAGCACTCACCAAAGCACATACCCTCCCCAGTGTCCATAATCCCACCCCCTTCTCCCAACCCCCCTCCCCCCAGCAACCCTCAGTTTGTTCTGTGAGATTAAGAGTCACTTACGGTTTGTCTCCCTCCCAATCCCATCTTGTTTCATTTATTCTTCTCCTACCCACTTAAGGCCCCATGTTGCACCACCACTTCCTCATATCAGGGAGATCATATGATAGTTGTCTTTCTCTGCTTGACTTATTTCGCTAAGCATGATACCCTCTAGTTCCATCCATGTTGTCACAAATGGCAAGATTTCATTTCTTTTGATGGCTGCATAGTATTCCATTGTGTATATATACCACATCTTCTTTATCCACTTATGTGTTGATGGACATCTAGGTTCTTTCCATAGTTTGGCTATTGGGACATTGCTGTTATAAACATTCGGGTGCACGTGCCCCTTCGGATCACTACATTTGCATCTTTAGGGTAAATACCCAGTAGTGCAATTGCTGGGTCATAGGGTTGTTCTATTTTCAACATTTTGAGGAACTTCCATGTTGTTTTCCAGAGTGGTTGCACCAGCTTGCATTCCCACCAACAGTGTAGGAGGGTTCCCCTTTCTCTGCATCCTCGCCAGCATCTGTCATTTCCTGACTTGTTAATTTTAGCCATTCTGACTGGTGTGAGGTGATATCTCATTGTGGTTTTGATTTGTATTTCCCTGATGCCAAGTGATGTGGAGCACTTTTTCATGTGTCTGTTGGTCATCTGGATGTCTTCTTTGCAGAAATGTCTGTTCATGTCCTCTGCCCATTTCTTGATTGGATTATTTGTTCTTTGGGTGTTGAGTTTGCTAAGTTCTTTATAGATTTTGGACACTAGTCCTCTATCTGATATGTCGTTTGCAAATATCTTCTCCCATTCTGTCAGTTGTCTTTTGGTTTTGTTAACTGTTTCCTTTGCTGTGCAAAAGCTTTTGATCTTGATGAAATCCCAATAGTTCATTTTTGCCCTTGCTTCCCTTGCCTTTGGCAATGTTCCTAGGAAGATGTTGCTGCAACTGAGGTCGAAGAGGTTGCTGCCTGTGTTCTCCTCAAGGATTTTGATAGATTCCTTTCTCCCATTGAGGTCCTCATCCATTTTGAGTCTATTTTCATGTGTGGTGTAAGGAAATGGTCCAATTTCATTTTTCTGCATGTGGCTGTCAAATTTTCCCAACACCATTTATTGAAGAGGCTGTCTTTTTTCCATTGGACATTCTTTCCTGTTTTGTTGAAAATTAGTTGACCATAGAGTTGAGGGTCTATTTCTGGACTTTCTGTTCTGTTCCATTGATCTATGTGTCTGTTTTTGTGCCAGTACCATGCTGTCTTGATGATGACAGCTTTGTAATAGAGCTTGAAGTCTGGAATTGTGATGCCACCAACTTTGGCTTTCTTTTTCAATATCCTTTTGGCTATTCGAGGTATTTTCTGGTTCCATATAAATTTTAGGATTATTTGTTCCATTTCTTTGAAAAAGATGGATGGTATGTTGATAGGAATTGCATTAAATGTGTAGATTGCTTTAGGTAGCATAGATATTTTCACAATATTTATTCTTCCAATCCAGGAGCATGGAATATTTTTCCATTTCTTTGTGTCTTCCTCACTTTCTTTCATGAGTACTTTATAGTTTTCTGAGTATAGATTCTGTGCCTCTTTGGTTGGGTTTATTCCTAGGTATCTTATGGTTTTGGGTGCAATTGTAAATGGGATTGACTCCTTAATTTCTCTTTCTTCTGTCTTGTTGTTGGTGTAGAGAAATGCAACTGATTTCTGTGCATTGATTTTATATCCTGACACTTTACTGAATTCCTGTACAAGTTCTAGCAGTTTTGGAGTGGAGTCTTTCGGGTTTTCCACATATAGTATCATATCATCTGCAAAGGTGATAGTTTGACTTCTTCTTTGCCTATTTGTATGCCTTTGATTTCCTTTTGTTGTCTGATTGCTGAGGCTAGGACTTCTAGTACTATGTTGAATAGCAGTGGTGATAATGGACATCCCTGCTGTGTTCCTGACCTTAGCAGAAAAGCTTTCAGTTTTTCTCCATTGAGAATGATATTTGCAGTGGGTTTTTCATAAATGGCTTGGATCATATTGAGGTATGTGCCGTCTATCCCTACACTTTGAAGAGTTTTGATCAGGAAGGGATGCTGTACTTTGTCAAATGCTTTTTCAGCATCTATTGAGAGTATCATATGGTTCTTGTTCTTTCTTTTATTGATGTGTTGTATTACATTGACTGATTAGCGGATGTTGAACCAACCTTGCAGACCTGGAATAAATCCCACTTGGTCGTGGTGAATAATCCTTTTAATGTACTATTGAATCCTATTGGCTAGTATTTTGGTGAGAATTTTCGCATCCGTGTTCACCAAGGATATTGGTCTATAGCTCTCTCTCTCTCTCTTTTTTTTTTTTTAAAGATTTTATTTATTTTGACAGACAGAAATCACAGGGAGGCAGAGAGGCAGAGAGAGAGGAAAGGAAGCAGGCTCCCTGCTGAGCAGAGAGCCCGACGTGGGGCTCAATCCCCAAACCCTGGAATCAAGACCCGAGCCAAAGGCAGAGGCTTTAAACCACCGAGGCACCCAGGTGCCCCTATAGCTCTCTTTTTTGATGGGTTCCTTGTCTGGTTTTGGGATCAAGGTGACGCTGGCCTCATAAAATGAGAAGTTTTCCTTCCATTTCTATTTTTTGCAACAGTTTCAGGAGAATTGGAATTAGTTCTTCTTTAAATGTTTGGTGGAATTCCCCCAGGAAGCCGTCTGGCCCTGGGATTTTGTTTGTTTGGAGATTTTTAATGACTGTTTCAATCTCCTTACTGGTTATGGGTCTGTTCAAGCTTTCTATTTCTTCCTGGTTCAATTGTGGTAGTTTATATGTTTCTAGGAATGCATCCATTTCTTCCGGATTATCAAATTTGTTGGCGTAGAGTTGGTCATAGTATGTTCTTATAATTGTTTGTATTTCTTTGGTGTTAGTTGTGATCTCTCCTCTTTCATTCATGATTTTATTTATTTGGGTCCTTTCTCTTTTCTTTTTGATAAGTCTGGGCAGGGGTTTATCAATCTTATTAATTCTTTCAAAGAACCAGCTCTAGTTTCATTGATTGGTTCTATTGTTTTTTTGGTTTCTATTTCATTGATTTCTGCTCTGATCTATATGATTTCTCTTCTGCTGGGTTTATGGTTTCTTTCTTGTTCTTTCTCCAGCTCCTTTAGGTGTAGGGTTAGGTTGTGTACCTGAGACCTTTCTTGTTTCTTGAGAAAGGCTTGTACCGCTATATATTTTCCTCTCAGGACTGCCTTTGTTGTGTCCCACAGATTTTGAACCGTTCTATTTTCATTATCATTTGTTTCCATGATTTTTTTCAATTCTTCTTTAATTTCCCGGTTGACCCATTCATTCTTTAGAAGGATGCTGTTTAGTCTCCATGTATTTGGGTTCTTTCCAAACTTCCTTTTTTGTGGTTGAGTTCTAGCTTTAGAGCATTGTGGTCTGAAAATATGCAGGGAATGATCCCAATCTTTTGATACCGGTTGAGTCCTGATTTAGGACCAAGGATGTGATCTATTCTGGAGAATGTTCCATGTGCACTAGAGAAGAATGTGTATTCTGTTGCTTTGGGATGAGATATTCTGAATATATCTGTGATGTCCATCTGGTCCAGTGTGTCGTTTAAGGCCTTTATTTCCTTGCTGATCTTTTGCTTGGATGATCTGTCCATTTCAGTGAGGGGAGTGTTAAAGTCCCCTACTATTATTGTATTATTGTTGATGTGTTTCTTTGATTTTGTTATTAATTGGTTTATATAGTTGGTTGCTCCCACGTTGCGGGCATAGATATTTAAAATTGTTAAATCTTCTTGTTGGACAGACCCTTTGAGTATGATATAGTGTCCTTCCTCATCTCTTATTATAGTCTTTGGCTTAAAATCTAATTGATCTGATATAAGGATTGCCACTCCTGCTTTCTTCTGATGTCCATTAGCATGGTAAATTCTTTTCCACCCCCTCACTTTAAATCGGGAGGTGTCTTCGGGCTTAAAATGAGTTTCTTGGAGGCAACATATAGATGGGTTTTGTTTTTTTATCCATTCTGATACCCTGTGTCTTTTGACAGGGGCATTTAGCCCATTAACATTCAGGGTAACTATTGAGAGATATGAATTTAGTGCCATTGTATTGCCTGTAAGGTGACTGTTACTGTATATGGTCTCTGTTCCTTTCTGATCTACCACTTGTAGGCTCTCTCTTTGCTTAGAGGACCCCTTTCAATATTTCCTGTAGAGCTGGTTTGGTATTTGCAAATTCTTTCAGTTTTTGTTTGTCCAGGAAGGTTTTAATCTCTCCTTCTATTTTCAATGATAGCCTAGCTGGATATAGTATTCTTGGCTGCATGTTTTTCTCGTTTAGTGCTCTGAAAATATCATGCCAGGTCTTTCCGGCCTGCCAGGTCTCTGTGGATAAGTCAGCTGCCAATCTAATATTTTTACCATTGTATGTTACAGACTTCTTTTCCCGGGCTGCTTTCAGGATTTTCTCTTTGTCACTGAGACTTGTAAATTTTACTATTAGGTGACGGGGTGTGGGCCTATTCTTATTGATTTTGAGGGGCGTTCTCTGAACCTCCTGAATTTTGATGCTCGTTCCCTTTGCCATATTGGGGAAATTCTCCCCAATAATTCTCTCCAGTATACCTTCTGCTCCCCTCTCTCTTTCTTCTTCTTCTGGAATCCCAATTATTCTAATGTTGTTTCGTCTTATGGTGTCACTTATCTCTCGAATTCTCCCCTCGTGGTCCAGTAGCTGTTTGTCCCTCTTTTGCTCAGCTTCTTTATTCTCTGTCATTTGGTCTTCTATATCACTAATTCTTTCTTCTGCCTCATTTATCCTAGCAGTGAGAGCCTCCATTTTTGATTGCACCTCATTAATAGCTTTTTTGATTTCAACTTGGTTAGATTTTAGTTCTTTTATTTCTCCAGAAAGGGCTTTTATATCTCCCAAGAGGGTTTCTCTAATATCTTCCATGCCTTTTTTGAGCCTGGCTACAGCCTTGAGAATTGTCATTCTGAACCTAGATCTGACATATTAACAATGTCTGTATTGATTAGGTCCCTAACCTTCGGTACTGCCTCTTGTTCTTTTTTTTGTGGTGATTTTTTCCGTCTTGTCATTTTGTCCAGATAAGAGTATACGAAGGAGCAAGTAAAATACTAAAAGGTGGCAGCAACCCCAGGAAAATATGCTTTAACCAAATCAGAAGAGATCCCTAATCATGAGGGGGGAGAAAGGGGATAAAAAGAGGTTCAGAAAGAAGGAAAGAAAAAACAAAACAAAACAAAAAACAAAACAAAACAAAAAACAAAACAGAACAAAAAAAGAAAGAAAAGAATTAAAAAAAGGAAATGAATAAAGAAATGTATAAAAAAGAAAAAATATATATTAGGTAAACTATTTAAAAAAACGTTAAAAAAGAAAAGGGTAAAAGTTAAAATAATTTTAGCAGAAGAAGAGAAAAAAAATGAAAAAAAATTTAATTAACTGCAAGACTAAAGAATCATAGGGAGAAAGCCATGAGTTCCGTGCTTTGCTTTCTCCTCCTCTGGAATTCTGCTGCTCTCCTTGGTATTGAAACTGCACTCCTTGGTAGGTGAACTTGGTCTTGGCTGGATTTCTTGTTGATCTTCTGGGGGAGGGGCCTGTTGTAGTAGTTCTCAAGTGTCTTTGCCTCAGGTGGAATTGCACCGCCCTTACCAGGGGCTGGGCTGAGTAATCTGCTCGGGTTTGCTTTCAGGAGCTTTTGTTCCCTGAGCGCTTTCCATAGAGTTCTGGAGGACGGGAATACAAATGGCGGCCTCCTGGTCTCCGGCCTGGAGGAGCCGAGAGCCTGGGGCCCCACTCCTCAGTGTGCCCACAGAGAACAGTGCCCATTAACTCCTGTCTGACTGACCTCCGGCCACGCTCCGAGCTCACCGAGCCTGCGACTGGTTCAAGGTAACCCCGAGCTCTGAACTCACTGTCGGCTCTGTCTCTGTAGCCAGCTTCCTCCTTCTAATACCTATAAGCTCTGTGACACTCAGACACCCCCAATCCTTCTGTGACCTTGCAGGACCTGAGGCCACGCTGACCCCGCGTGGGCTTCACCCTGGTTTAACCTCTGGAGCGATGTCCCTCAGCCGAACAGACTTTTAAATGTCCTGATTTTGTGCTCTGTTGCTCCGCCGCTTGCCGGGAGCTGGCCCCTCCCTACGGGGGTCTATCTTCCTGTTGCTTTGGATTCACTTCTCCACCAGTCCTACCTTTCAGAAAGTGGTTGTTTTTCTGTTTCTAGAATTGCTGTTCTTCTCTTCGATCTGCCGATGGATTTGCAGGTGTTTGCAATCTTTAGATAAGCTATCTACCTGATCTCCTGCTAGCTGAAGTAGTCTCAGCCTGCTACTTCTCTGCCATCTTGACTCCTCCCCTAATATGTTAATATTTGTACTTGAATATTCAGATAAATATGTATAAGAATTCAATATCCAATCATCACATATATATTATTATTTGTATATTTCTTTAAGTTAGCACTGGGCTTTCCTTCCATTATAGTTGGGCAGTGAATTGTCTCCAATTTATTAGGAAGAATATTTTTTTCAGCAAACTGGTAAAGGCAAGAGAATGTCAATTTAAATTTGCTTCCTTTCCCCCGCCCCCACCATCTTCTCTTTCTCCTCAAGGTATGTCAGTGATATCAGTTGATACATTCTAACTTCTTTCAGAAAAGAAAAGAAAAGAAAAGAGGGAAAAAAACCCCAAAAAACCCAACAACCAAATATGCATTGTTCAAACTCCTTGGGTTCCTTTAGTTTCAGAGAAAAATTTAGGGAATTCTTTCTCTCTTTGGTATCATCTTTTTTGGATTCAGATTATGTTTACTCAGTTTATTCTATAATTAAGAAAGGAGAAGCATTTTCCTTTTTGGTAACCAATGTGTTTTATCCCACATCATTCTGTAGCTATTGTAGTGAAATAGAAAGAGTTTTTTGTTCTATGACATGGCCCTCTTCTTACCCACAGTTGTTATCCCTCTTACTGACAATGTTTTGCCATTCTTTTCAGTCTCCCCTGGGCTCCCATGCCTCAGTTAAGTTTTTTTTTTTTTTCTTTTTTCCTTTCTTGGTGACGGTACCACGATGGCTGCCAGAAGGAGAGGTGTTGGCACATAAGTGATGTGCTAAGGCCGTTAGCTAGCAGTTGCCTATTGCTCACATCTTGTTTTTTTTTTTTCCCTTTTCCTTTTTTTTTCCCTGAGCGAAGCTGACTTTATTTAATTTCTGCCCCGAATGAGGTTTTTAGACTATGTGGGGAAAATATCTTTGGTAAGAGAAAACAAACAAAATTAAAACAAAAAAACAAAAAACCAAAAAAACCAAACACGAAGGGTTTTTCCCTTACAGTCCAAAATCTTTGTGATGATTTTGTTTCTGAAGATAATTTTAGAAAATCATCTCCATACCATAAGAACACAAATTTGTCCTTGTTCTTGACAGCCTTAAGTGTTCAAGATGAGGACTTCTCAAACAAGTAGCTTAACATGAAATGATTATGAATGTTTGGAAATTCCATGCTAAATATGTGGAGAGGAAATTGTCACTATGTTAGAAGGGTGGACTGAAGGTACTCTACTTTCAAAGGAAACATGATCTATGCAATAGGTGGGAAATGCAAGTAGGATGTGATTCTTCTGGCAACATAGTGCCATAAGGCAGGCTTGCAAATCAGACAGATTGGATGGAAACTCTAGCTACATAACATACAAGGATCTTGAGCTTGGGTACATCTCTTAATCTCTCTAGATCTCAGCCTCTTCGATCATCTTAAGTGTGTCTGTGTGTGTGTGTGTGTGTGTGTGTGCACATGCATGTGTGTAAATGCTTACTTTGTCAAATCAGCTAAGATATATAAAAACACCAAACCAAGTGCTTAAAAAATAGTAGATATTATTTTAAGTTTAAAAACTGGGCATGTTGGGGCGCCTGGGTGGCTCAGTGGGTTAAGCCACTGCCTTCGGCTCGGGTCATGATCTCAGGGTCCTGGGATCGAGTCCCGCATTGGGCTCTCTGCTCGGCGGGGAGCCTGCTTCCTCCTCTCTCTCTCTGCCTGCCTCTCTGCCTACTTGTGATCTCTCTCTGTCAAATAAATAAATAAAATCTTTAAAAAAAAATAAAAACTGGGCATGTTAAGAGTGTATTAAGAGTGTACTATAAACATTAAAAAACCTGGAACGTGTTAAGTACCACCACAGAGTCAAATCAGTAGGTATTTAATTTGGCTACATTGAGCTTTTAGTATCAGTGAGATATTAGTGCTATGAAGACAAAATAATGTGTGGACCATCTCTTTGGGAGCAAAATTTTGTGCCAGCTGTCCATCAAAGAGGAAGATTTCAAACAACTAGTCTTTCTAAAACTACCGCTGCCATAAACCAAAAAAAGGTTTTCATATTTGTAGAGTGACAACAAAGATTGGCTGGATATCATGTCAACAGGAATTTACTAAGTGTATGGAAATGCTCAGTTTGCTTCTCCGAGGAGTTTGTTTTCTCGTTAGAGAAATCAAGATATCCATGAATAAAGCAATGAAACCCAGCCTTGTACTGAATTGAATTATGTACTAAATTCCAAAGTGTGTTTCCAAATGGAAAGGATTCCAAAGCCAAATAAAAAGAGTGCCTGTCCAGATGTTATGAAGAGCTATTGCCTCTGGTTGCCTGAGATCACTGTCCACCTTCTCTGCCTACTTCTTTTGGACAGTAGCTCGTCAGCTACAATCACATGGTTGTGGGAGGGACAATCAATCATTTTTTTCCCAACTTGCTCTTTATACACTCTCAACCCTGCCCTCATCCGGGGATGGGTAAGTGACTTGATTATTCTATCCTATCACCCTCTTGCTCACAAGGATCAGTCATAATTAGGGAATGACTCTGGCCGGGCTAGACATAGTACTTTCCTGAATATCTTTTGTTGTTTTTTGTTTTGTTTTGTCTTGTTTTTCTTTTTTGAAATTTTTAATTGTTTTCTTTAAAATTATAAATCATTGAAGAGATTATTTAGATGTATTACATTAATATTTCTTTTATCTTAAGATTTTTTCTCTTTGTACATTTATTTATTTCTTATTTTTTTATTATATTATGTTAGTCACCATACAGTCCATCATTAGTTTTTGATGTAGTGTTCCATGATTCATTGTTTGTGTATAACACCCAGTGCTCCATGCAATCTGTGACCTCTTTAATACCCATCACCAGGCTCACCCTTCCCTCCACCCCCCTCCATTCTAAAACCCTCAGTATCTTTTGAACTGAAATTCGGGATTTATTTTTTCTCTTTTTGGTGGTGAAGCAAGTGAGATGTGAACCTGGAAGTGCTAATATACATAGTTGCAGCTTCATGGAGAAAATCTGATTGTGAGAATGATGGCAATGGTTAGAGAAAGGTAGCGATACCAAAGGGAGAGGGACAGAGGGACAGTGAGGCCCTGGTTCCCTTTGTCATTGACCCTGAGATTTGGATTGGATTCTTGTCATCCTTAGTCAAAGAGTCCTAAGTTATGTGATGCCATCCTGTGAACATTGCTTACCTCATTTACCTATTTTGGGCAGCAGGGTAATGACAGCAGATCCCATTTAAGTGTGGGTTGCACTCCTTTCTGTAACCATTTTCAAAGGAATCCCTTTAAATGAGAAAAAATTGTGTGTGTATATGTAATATTCAGCCATGAGAAAGAAAAAAATTCTGCTGTTTATGACAACATGGCTGGGGGAATCAGGGAGATGTTGTTTAAAGGGCAAACTTGCAACTAGGAGATAAATAAGTTCTGGAGATCTAATGCACAACCTAGGGATCATTGTTAACAATACTGTACTGTAAACTTCAAAGTTGCTAAGAGACTAGTCTTTAATTGTTCTCAGCACAAAAAGGAATTTTATTTATGTGACATGATAAAGGTGCTAGCTCATGTTACTACGGTAATCATACTGCATACATAAAAATCAATCAAATAAAAGATTAGTTTAAAAGAACCACAGGTGCCTTGTTAGCACAGTAGGTAGCACGTCAGTCTCATAAAAGAACCTCAATGAGTATTAATTGAATTTATATAATTGAGTATATGGCCTCCATCTTCTAGTATTAAGCAGAATACTGTTGGTTTCACCACTTATGGGCCTTACTGCTTTGGTTTATTTTGCTCTACTTTACACAGCTTTAAAATATGTATAATGATTATACATGACTTACCTAAGAGATAGTATAGGATAATGGTTAAGAACATAGTCTCTGGAAAAAAGAATTTCTATAGTCAAATCCTGCCTTTATAGGATTTACAGAACTTGTTTGTGGTTTATTGGGACCTGGGGCAAGTTACTTAACCTTCAGATGTCTTGGTTTCCTTATTTGTAAAATGGTGGTAAAAGTAGGTATCTACCTTATAAGATTGTGTGTGATGCATGTTTAGTGAGTTCATGTGTTTAAAGCTGTTCACATAACAAGTACTATCTAAGTGTTAATATGTATTATAATGACATTATTCAGTTGTAACTGGATTAAATACAATCCACATCATAATACCTTCATCATGATTAGCCCTCAGTAAATATTAATTTCTGTGGCTGTGGATATTTGGGTCTAGTTCCAGCTCTGTACTGACAGTTGGCATACCGCCGTCACATTAATCTTATTAAAGTCACATTTTGTCATGTTTTGCTTATGCTAAACACAATCAGAAGCCACCTATTATCTGTAGATTGTTGTCCTTTTCAGACCATTTCTATCCTAATCGTTTTCATCTATTCCCCAGGATCACCTCACATGATCATTGCACTTATTTGAAAGATTTTTCTCGTCTCATTATATGTCAAGATCTCATTATATGTGGGGAGTCTGAGATTTTCCCTAACTTGCAAGCTAACAAATTAGCCTACCACTACTTCATGGGTGCTGGCAGAAGATGTGACATTCCTGAGTCATTACAGTGCAACAAACAGCATGAGCCTCATGTTTACACCGGTTGTCCTCAATCCAGAAATCCCCTGGGAGGGGGATGCAGAAGGGCTCAGGTGGGTGTTCTGCATGCAGTGGCTGAGGAACTTCAAGCTTAGGGTACCCAATATTCTTTGATTGGCAATCAAAACTCAATAAATGGTAATTTCATAAAGCTTAGTTGCAAGGTAGAATCTGAACCCATATTTGTTAACAGTGTTTCACTAAAAACAGATCCTGATTTCATGGCCCTGATCAGTTGGGGACTGAGACTGAGAACCCCTATATAGTGCCAAACTAATATCAGAGTTTGATGTGAAATTTTGTTTTGTTTTGTTTTGAGAGAGGGTGCAAGTGGTAAGAGGGGCAGAGAGAGAATTTTAAGCAGGTTCTACACTCAGTGCAAAGCCACACATGGGGCTTGATCTCTTGACCCTGAGATCAGCAACCCCTGAGGTCGGGACCCTGAGATCAGGACCTGAGCTGAAATCAAGAGTCAGATGTTTAGCTGACTGAGCCACCCAGGTGCCACCTTGATGTGAAAATCTCCCTCTGTGTTTTAATTCAGAACATTACTGTCTCTTATTACCATTGTTTCATTACAGTTTTATAAAACTAGCCTGGAGTCTCATTTTTTTAATAAGTGAATTCCACCCAGGATCACAGTTATATTTTTAGTCTTTTTTCTAAATGCCAACATTAGTCATTAGATAGAAGACCTGGTCATGAACCAGGCCATTGGATGACTCAAGACTCCATCACTTGACCTCATACTGAAAATATGAGAGCCAAACAGAGTTTGTTTGACAAGCAGCACTGTAGCAGTGTTTTCTGCTTTTCAGTTTCACTGTACAGGAAAACATAGTCAGTTCTAAAATACTGGTTTTTCTTTTTTTGGGCCAGTGGCCATGTTGCTTTTTATTGAGAATGGTCCAGTTGTAAAAATCTCTGCTGGGGAAGTGGTTCTAATTGAATGCCAACACCACATTTTATGGCCTGCTAAGGCCAACAGATTCCAATTAACTGGTGTCAGAATGAATTTCTCTAATTATTACTTTAATTTGGCCACTTCCTTGCTTAAAAGAATTCTTTGGAGTATATATTCAAGCCTTTTTAATCTGGCCAAATTCCTTTTTATGAACATCCCTGCAAGAACCCTATATTATAATTACACTGGTCTACTTTCTTTTCTTTAACTCTTCATTCCCTTACTTGTTTTTCTTTTGTTAGTTCTATTCTTATGTATCTTATAGTATTTGCTTTGAGTGGAATGTTTTCTTCTGTTATGGTATCCAATGGATTATTACTGATGCTTAAGAATATGCCATTGGTTTTTGTATGTAGCCCTTTTAGACATAAATCTGCTGACTCTCTTTAAATTGAAATGGCTGGATTTATTTATTTATTATTATTATTATTTTTTGAAATGGCTGGATTTAGAGACTATTGAATTTTCTGTGTGCATAACCATATTTTCTACAAACACATGACAGTTAGGCCTCTTTATTTCCAATTATTATGCCAAATAATTTCATTAGCTTGCATTTACTAGAACTTACACTAAAATGTTCAGTAGAAGTAGTGATAGTGGGTACTCTTGTCTTTTTCCCCAACATTTAAAAGAATGTGTCTCAAATTTCATCATTAAGCTACTTCATGAATAACTATATATGTGAGTCAGCATTCCAGATGGTTAAGAACTAGGACTCTGGACCCACTTGCCTGGATTTAAATTCCAGCTCTGTCACTTCCGGCTATGTTACATTGGATACATTAACCCTCTCTCAATTTTCTCATGTATAAGATAGGGCATGATAGCACCCTATCATAGGGTTGTTGTAAAGGTTCAATGAATTAATACTTGTAAAGTGCTTAAAACTATCTGATGCATGGCAACCATGATGTAAGTGTTCCTTATGTAATATATTGAATCAAACATTTGAAATTTTTCATTCAGTATATTTTTAATTTATATTATTATATTGAATACCTTTTAAGTTCCCAAGATGTCATATTTCATAATGAGTTTTTTAAAAATACATTGTTCACTTCTATTCAATATTGTACTAGAGATTGTAGCTGGGACAATTAGGCAAGAAGATGATATAAAAGACAACTAGATTGGAAAGAAACAGATAAAACTACTCACAGATGACATGATATTGTGTATAGAAATCCAAGGGGGAAAAGAAAGAAATCCTAGGGAATTCATACATGCATACATACCTATGTGCACACATACACACACACACCAATGATGAGAACTAATAAATTCATCCAAGTTGAAGGGTACGGTATCAAGATACAAAAATTAATTGTATTTCTGTATACCAGCAATGAACAATTAAAAAGGAAATTAAGAAAATAATTTTATTTATAGTAGCATCAAGAAGAAAATATTTAAGAATAAGGTTAAAAAAGTTATACACTGAAAACTATAAAACATTTTTGAAAGAAATTAAGGAAGAACTAAATAAATAAATACCTCTTGCTCATGGATTGGAAGACTTATTAAGATGGAAATATTCCTCAAACTGATCTACAGATGCTATATAATCCCTATTAAAACCAGCTGCCTTTACAAAAAAGAAGTTGTCAAACTAAACCTAAAGTTATATGTAGATGCAAAGGTCCCAGACTAGTCAAACCAGTCTTGAAAAATGACTAAGTTAGAGGACTCATATTTCCTGATTTCAAAATTTACTACAAAGCGATAGTAATCAATGCAGTGTGGTACTGGCATAAGGATAGATACATAAATCAATGGAATAGACTTGAGAATCTAGAAATAAATGCTTCTATTTAAGATCAATTGATTTTTTAAATTTTATTTATTTTTATTTTTAAAGATATATTTATTTGAGAGAGAGAGAGGGCATAGAGGGAGGGAGGGGCAGAGGGAGAGGGAAAGAGAATCTTTCAGGGCCGGATGTGGGGCTTGATCTCAAGATCCTGAGATCATGACCCCGAGATCACTACCTGAATCAAAACAAAGAGTCAGACAGAACCAACTGTGCCACTCAAGTGCCCTTAAGATGAACTGATTTTTGGCAACAATGTCAAGGCAACTCAATAAAGAAAGAATAGTCTTTTCAACAAATGGTGTTGTGACAACTGATCTCTACATGTATAAGAATGACATTGGGACCCTACGTTGGAACATAAATAAAAAGTAACTAAACAATGTTTAAAAACTCAGAGAATAAAACACAGAAATGAATCTTATGACCTCAAATTAGGCAGTGGTTTCTGCTATGACACCAAAAGCACAAGAAACAAAAGAAAAAGAAAAAGGACTGCATCAACGTAAAAATTTTGGAGCTTTAAAGGACATTATCAAGAAAGTGATAAGATAAACCACAGGATGGTAGAAAATATTTGCAAATCAAGTATCTGATAAGGGATCAGATTCAGAATACATGAAGAATTTTGGCAGGTCAATAATAAAAAGACAAATAACCCAATTAAAATTGGGCATAAGATTTGAAAACATTTCTCTAAAGAAGATACACAAATGGCTAGTAAGCCCTTGAAAAGATGCTCAAAATCATTAGTCATTAGAGAAATGAAAATCAAAACTATAGTGAGATACCTCCTCACACCCACTAGGATGGCTATACTAAAATAATAGGCCATAACAAGTGTTGACGAGGTTGTAGAGAAACTTGAGCATGTGTACATCTCTAGTGGAAAAGTAAAATAGTGCAGCTTTTTTGGTAAAAGAGCTTGTCAGTTAATCAGAAACTTATAGATAAGGGTTACCATATGATCTATATGATCCAGCAATTTTACTAAGTATATACGCATTGAAAATACATACCCACACAGAAAATTGTTCACAAATATTTGTAACAGCATAATTCATAAAACTCCAATTTGGAAACAACCCAAATGTTCATCAACTAATGACTGGATAAACCAAAGGTGGTATGTCTATACAATGGAATATGATTCAGCCATAAAAAGCAATGAAGGACTCACATGCTACAATATGGGTGAACCTTGAAAACATGCCAAAGGAGAGAAAACATTCACAAAAGATCAGTATCATATGATTCACTTATACTAAATGTCTGGAATGGGAAAATTCAGAGACAGAAATTGAATCAGTGGCTTTTAGATGCAGGAAGTAGAAACTGGCAGTGTCTAGTTATGGAGACAGGATTTCTTATTGGAGTGAAGAAAATATTCTGGAAAGGTTGTACAACTATATGAATGTACTAAAACCCCCTGAATTATATACTTAAAAAGGGTCAATTTTAAGATATGTGAATTACAATTCCTTAAAGATGTTAAAAATGTATAGTTGATTTAACTTTCTAGTATTTAATTCAGGATATTTGCATAGATGTTTATAAGTGAGATTGTTTTTTGTTTTTCTTACACAGTCTTTATTTAGTTTTGGTATATGAACCTGAATAATCTGACTTCTCTTGTATGTATAAACTGTCTTTGTTTCTCTTCTGGTCTAATTCCACTTTAGTGCTAATTCTTAGCCCCTTTTGCCTACTTAAGAATTTGGTTAAGAATTTAGTTCTAGCAAATTCTCCCTCTCCTCCCTACATTAATAATTTTTTCCTATTATCTCCTTGATAATTCTAATAAGTATTCAAAGTGATGTGATGTCTTTTACTGTGAAAGCACACTCCCTTGACCCCACATTCATCTCCAGTAACTACCATGTTTCTTTGTTCCTCATGATAGCAAAACTTACTGAAAAATTAATTTATGGTTACCAGCATCTTTTCCTTCATCCTCTCTTGAATCCATTTTGTTTTTATTTCATTTTGTTTTGTTTCATTTTATTTCTTAAAGATTTTATTTGAGATAGAGCGAGAAAGAGAGAGAGAGAGAGAACACGAGTGAGGGGAGAGTGGAGAAAGGAGAAACAGGCTCTCCACTGAGCGCGGAGCCCAATGTGGGGCTCAATCCCAGGACCCTGAGATAATGACCTGAGCTGAAGGCAGGCAATTAACTGACTGAGCCACCCACACACCCCTATTTTATTTTTTTTTAGAGAGTTATTTATTTATTTGAGAGAGAGACAGAGAGGGAACACTAGCAGTGGGTGGGGGCAGAGGGAGAAGGAGAGAAGTAGACTTCCCATTAAGCACAGAGCCCCATGTGAGTTTGATCTTATGACCCTTGAGATCATTACCTGAGCCAAAATCAAGAGTCGGTTAACCAACTGAGCTACCCAAGTGCCCCTCTTCAATCCATTTTATGAGGCTTTTGTCCTCTTTTAGCCACTAAAGCCACCAGTTAGCTCCACATTGTTAACATTCTACTGATCAGTTCTCTGTTATCATCTTACATGAACTTCCAAAAGCATTTGATTAAATGATAACTCTCTTCTTGAAATATTTTCAATTTAGTTTTGGGATGCTACTTTCTTGGCTGTATGATTGAGGGTCATGGCTTTTTGTTAGCTGTAATTTTCCAAGACCATTTTCCAATCCTACAGACTACCATGATTACTTGCCATTCGGGCTTCTCCAACATGGCTGCTTACTTCATCAAGACCCCAAAGAGAGTCTCTGACCTCAGGAAGAGCTCAGCCTCTTTACTTTAGGACTTTTCACTTAATTAACCAGACCCACCAGGATAATCTTGCTTTTGATTAACTCAAAACTGAGTTAATCAATCAACTGAGTTTTGATTTGGGACCTTAATTACATCTCAAAATACCCTCTCCTTGGCCATATTCTATTGGTTAGAAGCAAGTTACAGGTCTTGGATTCTCTTGAAGAGTGGGGATTCTATAGGTCAGGAAACACCAAGAGGTAGAAGTCATAGGAGCCATCTTATAATTATGTCTACTGTACTCCTTATCTGTTTGATCTCTAAAATTGTAGCTCCTTGGCACTCAGTTCTTGCGTCCCTTTGTCTGTTATGCTGAATATCTTTTGCCTCTCCACATTTGCTTTCTCCCTTCTCTTCTTTTATTTGTGCCCTAAGAGTTGGTTTGAATACACTATATGAACAGATGCCCTTGTTCTTGTCTTTCCTGTTGGTCATTGGGAAGAGGGTGAGGTTGGGCTATTTATTCTTCTAGCCTCTCAACGGCTGTGTTGCTCCCCTTGACTAAAAGTTATAGCTCTTTTCAGGGATCCCTCTCCATTCGGGCACCACTTTTATGTTCCCAGGAATTCCTACCTTCTTTTACTCATTTAGGTTCCCTGCTATTGGGGTAAATGCATATGCCTCATTATTATTTACAGTAAACTCAGCTACACCACTTAAATAGAAACTTTGTTAGACTCTTCTCAAGTTGTATTGTTGGAGTATGCTCCTTGTACTGATGTATAAGTCTACAGGCTCTTCCTTGCTCATCTCATCAAGTCTCATGGATTTAAATTTTCATGATTCCACTGATGACTCCTAAATTTTTATCCATAGCCTGGGCATCTTCCTTGGAATTCCTACTTGAAATTTCTACTTGGCTACCTTCTGTATACCACAAACTTTACATGTCCCAAACCTCCAACTCCGATTCTCACCCAACTTCCAACCTCAAACCTGGCCTCTCCACATAATTTCCGGTCTCAGTAAATGGTAATATCTTTCTTCCACTTCAGAGGCCAAACAGTCTGGAGTTATTTTTGGCTTTACTCTTTCTTTCATACTCCCGATTTGATCCAACATCAATCCTCTTCTTTCTCTCTATTTGCATTTTAACCACTTCTTACCACCCCCACTGCTTCCACATTGGTCTAAGCCATCATCTTCTCTAACCTGGACTACTGGACCAGAATTCTAACTAGTTTCCTTCCTCCTTTCCTTGCTCTTCACATTTCATTCCAGTCTTTTCTGAACAAGGCTGTCATAGTGATCCTTTCAATATGTAAGTCACATCTTGTGTCTTCGAAATCCTTCGGTGGCTTCTCACTTCATAGGGAGTAAAAGCTGAAGACTTTAAAATGACCTAGAAGGCTGCATGTGATCTGACCTGCTGCTACAATTCTGACTTTGCTCTTACTACTCTTATTGCTTATTCTATTTCTGTTTCTTTGCTGTTCCTTGAATATGTTGTGCATGCCCCTGCCTCAAAGCCTTTGAACTCCCTGTGCCATCTGCCTGGGACGCTTGTCCCTTACCTATATCTATATGTCTGGCTTCTTCAAATACCGGCTTTTCACTAAGTCTTCTCTGGCATTCTTTATAAAATAGCATCCTTCCTTCCAGTTCTGTGTTCTTCTTCTCCTTACGTCAGTTTATTTTTTCTTCCTAGGACTTTTATCCCCTGAAGTACTATAACATTCTCTTGTTTATTTGTGATCTGTTTCTCTTTCTGTCCCCCCAATCCCTGCAACTACAATGTATGCTTAATACATTAGGGACTTTGTTTTGTTTGCTTATTTTTCTGAAGCACCTTGAATGCTGCCTGGTATGTAGTGCTGTTCAATAAATAGCTGTTGAATAAATAATTGAGTTTCTTAATGACAAAGTTTGAGTGATTAGGTATTATAGTGGTTTAGTAGACAACATCTATAAAATCTCTAGAGTTGTGTTTAGGACTCCTGATCCATGGTAATATTGGAGATAATGCTGATACAGTTATGGTGCTAGGAGGTGTTTGGATCAGTTCTGGTCTTAAGATTGTATTTCTTTTTCCTCCTACTTTCTCAGGTCCAACGCTGCCTAATAAACCACAGTCCCTATCATCAAATGCATTGTTTAAGCCTCCTCTATGCTCATGGTGGTCTCAAATGCAGCTGCAGCTTCAGGCAGGATGCCTGCTTCTGCCTACTTATCTGCCTGAGCCTTCCTTGCTCACTACATTGCCTTTCTGTTCTATTTCATGTCCACTGAGATTTTTATCTTGATTCTGTACCCAGCTAATGTCATTGGGCTTTTAACTTTTTATACATTTCCAATCATGGCTGTGGGTTTGGAACAGATAATGCATGGTAATTTATGAACTCACTAAACTGTCTTAACTAGAAGTCTCCATGCACTTCCAAAGTTTGGATTATTGCCAAATTTAAAATCTAGGAGATAGCACATAAAAATTCAGATTTACCATTTATCTTGAAAATTTGTAATATCTGGCAACTCTTGGCCTACATTTCTGCATAGGACAACTGGGTGGAGGTAAGTAAATACTAAGACCCTTCAGTGGGTCAAGTACTTTACAGGTTGCCAAGTTCTCACTGCTGCACATTTTCTTAAACATGATAGAGATGATTTCATTGCTTTGCCTTATCTTCCTAACCCCTGTAGGCATTTTAATTTGTGACTGCTATTTTGGGTATATTATGAGCTAAAGCATCAGGTAATTTATTAAGAGGTTAAAAACTAAATGCCACCCAAACCAAAAACACATTCTTTATTTTGAATAGTATGTGTGAAATGGAGAGAGAGAAAGCACTCTACGTTTTTCTTCCTAGCGTCAGTTTTTTCTCCTATCTCTTCCAGTCTAAAATTTCCAAGCCTACTAAACCTGCAACTTTTCCATTTTAGGCCAGACTTCTCCCCTTAAATAAATTTCTTTTGGATAAAACTTTATATCAGGGAATACCCTGTAATTGAGTGATGCCATTACACAGTGAGTAACACAGCGCTGAGAATGTAAGCTGTCTGTAAGAGCTCTACAATTCAAGGAAGAACTAACTCTTTTGATGCTATTGACAAGCTTTTCTTCCTAAATTGAACTGAGTAGTTATGAGAAACTGATTTTTCATGTATACAACTTTGGTCCAACTACTACAGATATTCTTCCCAGAATATTAGAAGTATGTTTATACTTCTTGAATTATAAATTTCTGGTTTATACTGAATAGTGACTTTCTGTCCTCAAATGTACAACTTTGTACAAGAGTAACCATGAAATGGACATTTGCTTAGTTTATGTAACTTGTAGAATATCAGAAAAACCTACTGCTCTTCCTGCTTTCCCTGCCAGTGAGTCAGGAATTGAAAAGGTGATATTTCTGATTATAAATCAGAAATTTGGGGCGCCTGGGTGGCTCAGTGGGTTAAACCACTGCCTTTGGCTCAGGTCGTGATCTCAGGGTCCTGGGATTGAGTCCCGCATCGGGCTCTCTGCTCAGCAGGGAGCCTGCTTCCCTCTCTCTCTCTGCCTGCCTCTCCATCTACTTGTGATTTCTCTCTGTCAAATAAATACATAAAATCTTTAAAAAAAAAATAAAAAAAATAAATCAGAAATTTATTAGGTTAATGCAATGAAGCTATTGTTGAATAGCAAATGAATCCTCTTTTGTTTGTGCCATTTGTCATCTCATTATAGATTTCAAGTTTGCAAGGGTGGTTTACACAATGCTACTTGCTGTTTTCTGCATACTCTCCCAGAAAACTTAATGACCCTATTACTTATTACTTTCATGCTTACTTATTACTTACCTTATTACTTACTTAGTACTTACCTGTGCCTAGGTAAGGGGGCTTATTTGTAGTCCAGATAGCTTAATTTTTGAAGTATGTTTTTGAAGTTATAATTGTAGTCCATTTTTCTGTTCAATTGTTGTTTCCCTTCCAAAAATTAGAATTCCTTCAAAACATTTACTGATGTTTAATCTCTACACTTCCAAGGAAGAGTCACATGACACAAGATTTAAAGAGAATCAAACATTAAGCACAAAAGTAAGCAATAAAATTAGATATTAATTAAATTTGTCTAATCCAAGTTTGTTTTTTCTCCTCAACTTGAGTTGGATCAATTTACCTTGAGTTACAAATGTTTTCATTGATCCTTTTTATTATTTTGTTATTTGAATACAAGTCTTGATGGTTGATTTCATTCAACATTAGAGGAAATCTTTAGCTGCTTGCTTCAGAATTAGAAGGCAAGTTGTGACTGAGCGTTTCTATCTCTGGCGCATGGCCCCGTTTTGAGTCTCCAAACCCAGCAGATTCCTGCAGTGTGCTGCTGCCCTGCTCCTCCTAGAGGAGAAAGGAGGGAGTCTTTCTGGATCTGCCACTTGTGGGGTCCCTGCTCAAAGAGCAGTGGCTCCACTGTGCCTTGGATCATGGTTTAAGGTAACCCTGAGCTGAGAGCTCCCTCGTTGGCTCTGTCTCTGTAGCTGGCTTCCCTGTTCCAATACGTGGGAGCTCTGCTGCACTCAGGCACCCCTGTTGTTTTTATGACCCTGCAGGTCCTGAGACCATACTCTCCCACAAGGGCTCCAGCCCCTGCTTAGCCTCTGGCGTGACATCCCTCAGTGGAGCAGACTTCTAAATATCCCAATTTTGTACTCTGCTGCTCTCTCACTTACGGGGAGATCTGCCCTTACCCCGGTGGTCTCTCTAACCATCACTTCAGTTTCACTTCTCTGCATGTCCTATCTTCCAGAAAGTGGTTGATTTACTGTTCCTGGGATTGTTGCTCTTCTTCTCATCCATCTCCTGTTGGGTTTGTAGGTGTGCAGAATGGTTTGATACCTATCTAGCTGAACTCCTGGGACCTGATGATATTTCAGTCTACTATTCCTCCACCATCTTGCTTCCTCCTCCTGAGGAGTTAGACTTCTCAGGTGGCCAGGACACAGGATCACTCAGGTAACCTCACATGAATGGGGATATTTTATAAAGACATGAAGGGATGAATACCTCCTTAGCATCTGTACAGTGTCCTTCATGGAATCCCATTCATCATTGTTCATCATTCAGCTACTATAGCTCTAGTGATCTAAATCCCATCTTTGGTGACCTGGTCATTTGCCTACTCCAAGAAGTGGTTATCCATTGCTCTTCTCAAATTCTAATGTCTCAGCTTTTCTTAATTTCTGCTTCTCTCTTTTTGTGACTCATTTTCCACTATACCCCACCGCCCCAATTGCTTCTGCCTACTTCATCTTCTATTCTCTCCTATCATTCTCAAATGATCTTATTTGATCATTTGATCTTATTTGATCATTTGATCTTATTTGATCATTTGATCTTATTTGAACTTCTAATACCATGCTACTCAAAGTCTTGTCCTCAGCCCAGTAGTTCAACAGTAACTGATAACTTGTCAGAAATGCAGAATCTCAGGTCGCCCTTCCAGACTTGAAACATATTCTGTATACTAACAAGGTGCTCAGATCTAGAGAAGTGTTGCTCCAGTGTGCTAACTACTTAACTTTCTTCCTCCTTCCAGCCTTCTCATCTGTTTTCATTCTTTGACCATTATTATTTACTTTAGGTCCCACAGTCCTTTATTTGAAAGACTCTCATCAATAGTCTTAACTCCCTGTCCCTTTGTCTCTTAAGGCTTTCCCTCCTACTTATGCGATAAAAGCCCAACTTTGAATGAATGCATCTATGTTCTCTCTATGTCTATGACTGAACAACCTGGCACTCTGACAAAAAGTCACCTGTCAGGGCAGAATCATGCCAATACACCGGGCTCTTTAAGTGTGCCAATTCTTTGTTCCTTTGGTAAATTTTCTCCCTCTATTTTCAAAAATTGTTCTAAACATTATATACTCTATTCAAACCTCAAATATTCTTAGCTCCTCCTCAGTCTCAGCAGATGACTTCACCTCCTACTTCCTGAAGAAAATAGAAGGGATCAGATGGGAACTCCTTCAGCTTCCTGCTACCAAATTCACACAGTTCCATCTGTACCCATGTTCTTCTCTTTTCCTCCTATTTTAGCATAGGATCTAGCCTTCTGATCATTTAAGGCCAATCTTGCCACTTGTGTTTTGGATTTTGTTCCTTTATGCCTTATCAGGGACCTTACATTATCCATTCCTCCTCATCACCTCCACTCTGCTATTTATTCAACATATCCTTCTCAGTTGGATTATTTCCAGGTACATTTAAACTTGTTCATGTCTCTTCTATCTTAAAAACAACCACCTTTTTTGGCTCCCACTTTTCCCTCCAACTCCTTTCAATCTTTCCCATTTCTTTAAATCTGAATTTTCTAAAAAGTTCTCATTATTTGGTTTGTCCATTTTTTACCTCTTCAACTTCCTCCATTATGACAGTTGTTTCTAGCTCTGCACCTAAACTGTGGCTAAGGCTACCAGTGACCTCCAGAATTTAAATCCACTGGATATTTTCCAGTCATTTTCTCTGATCCTTAAGCACTCTTGCCCACTCCAAGTTGTTTTTGTTTTTGTTTTTGTTTTTGTATCATGTTAATTTTGGCTCCCAGGACACAATGCCATCCAGGTTTTCCTTCATACTTTTCTAGCATTTCCCTCTTTGTTACTTTGCTGATACACCCTTCTCTGGTTGGTGTGTTCTGAACACTTTTCCCTTTCCATTTTATATTCTATTATATGTTGGGTTCTCTAGATCAGATGTTGTTGTGATAGAGTTTGGGGTGCAAGGTGTTCATTGTGAACCAACACCTGTGGAAAGAAAGCAGAGATGTGAAAAAGAAGTTGAATTTGATACAGTTCCAACCAAGCTTTGGCCAATTTGGGAATGAGTATGGGGGCATCATGAATTATGGACTCATCCACCATTAAATCGAAATGTCTGAGCCTTCATATACCTGCCTTACTCATTCACCAGATGTGAGGTGCCCAGAGAAGGCATGAGGTCCTTCGAGGGGATACTCTTAGCTGAAGAAGATGCTGAAGGGGCTGAGAACTGAATAATATCTGTTGGGAGATGTGAGTGGTATATCTTTGAGTCTATCACATACTCTCTCTTTGGACAGTATTTGCCATATGCATGGTTCATTTTCATCAGTTGTCTAATGATTCTCAAATTTATACCTCTAGTCCAGACCAGACCAGACCATACACTGAATTGTCTATTCAGTATCTCTACTTGAGTGTCTCAAGGAATTCTCAGGCTCAATGTGTCTAAACCATAAAACAAATATTAATATTCTTGGAATCATTCATCTCTCTCCTTTTCTGCTGCTATTGCTCTAGTTCACACTATCATTTTCTCTAGCCTGAACTCCTGCAAAGTCACCCTACTTGGTCTTCCCTTATCCAGTCTACCTCTTTCATCAATTTATTATATTGTACTTAGAGTAATATTTTTCAAGTACAATTTTAAGTATGTTATCTCTTTTCTATGCCTGAAATCCATGCCTTGAGAGACTTAACATTGTTGTTTTTGGCAGGGACCAAAATAATGCATATGGCCCTCAAGGGCTTCTATGGTTGTCTCCTATCTGTGTCTCAAACCTAGCCTCAACATATTCTTTTCCTCAGTCCCTGCATTCCACTGGCACTGATTTATTATTTATTTTTAAATTTTCTCTAATGGGTATACAAGAGCCTCACAGATTTGCTGTCTCTACTAATAATACTCTCCTCTTACTTTTCAGCTTCTTAGTTCTTCTCCATTTTTTCAGCTCAAGTCACATTTTTTTCAGGTAAGCCTTTCTTAAGCCTCTCATATTGAGTCAGGCTTTCAAAGTATTTTGTTTTATTTCTTCTTAGCACATGTGTTAGAACGTACATATTTACTTGTTCATGTGATTATCTGACTACTATTTGACTTCTCCATTTGTAAGTCTTATGAGTACGGAAAAATCACTGTCCATTCTTCAATGTCTACTCTACTTAGTGCACTTTCTGACCCAGTATATGTTCTCAATATGCACTTGTTGAATGAATAAATATGCCCTAAGCTAGAACACCTAACAGGGTTATTAGTTGTCACTTAATATAGAGTCCATCATGTAAAATTTTTGTTCCAGGCTCTTAGTTCAGCCTAGCAGTTGCTTCTGGAGAGAAAATTGGTTGAGGTATGTGTAGTGCAATCACATGCAACCAACCTCAACCAACTTGAATTAGAAGTTACATGTGGTTGCTTTCTTAGAAGGTGCCTGTGAGTATAACCAGTTTTAGAGGATGAGAATCTCTTCTTCAGGTTAGACTTCTAGCTTATTTACTTTAGACATTAGATGACATTAGATCAAAGTATTTGGTGGATATAAGAGGAATCAAATCTACCCATACTTCTCTTTACTGACTGTTTTGTGTAGTAGCATTCCAAACAAGTCCTTAGTAAGCAAGTCTGTTGAATGTGCTATTAACTCTGACTGAGTACAGTAGGAAAATTGCCTTAGAAATGTAAACTACAGGGGCGCCTGTAGTTTCAGCTCAGGTCATGATCTCAGGGTCCTGGGATCGAGTCCTGCATTGGGCTATCTGCTTGGCAGGAAGCCTGCTTCCTCCTCTTTCTCTCCCTGCCTGCCTCTCTGCCTACTTGTAAACTCTGTCTGTCAAATAAATAAAGTCTTAAAGAAAATTGTTCACTACAATTAACTGACATTGCATAAAATCTAAATATTTTGTTCATACAAGTGCTCTATTATTAATGGCTCTCATATGACTGGAAAATTCTCAAAGTGATTTGCTAACACACAAAGTTCACCAATATCAACCAGGTCTGAGACTGCAGTGGGGGGGTAGATCTATCATGCTGCACAATTAAGCCTCTTCAAAATGCAAATTCAAAAGAACACCTTATTCAACTGAAGCTTCAGGGGAAATTTAGAAAGGCAAATGCAATTACGCAAGTTGGACAGCTGCCAAAGAAGGAGTTAGCCAACATATTTAATTTTGCAAAAAGGGTCATTATCAATTTTTATATATAAATCTCCATCTGCCCCTGGAGAGATAATGAGACCTCTAGGGTACAAAGTGAAGAGATGTTTTTCATGGAGAATCAGTAATATGTAAACAATTATGTTGATGCCAAGATACTTAGAGCATCTGCTATCAAATAGACAGTAATACTGCATATATCCAGACAATGCTAAGTAGTGACCAAAGCCTAGAATTTTCATTATGCATGAATTTTAAAAAAAGATTTTATTGATTTATTTGAAGATAGAGATTACAAGTAGGCAGAGAGGCAGGCAGAGACAGGAAGGGAAGCAGGCTCCCTGCTGAGCAGAGAGCCCGATGTGGGGCTTGATCCCAGGACCCTGAGACCATGACCTGAGCCGAAGGCAGAGTCTTTAACCCACTGAGCCACCCAGGTACCCCATGCATGAATTTTTATTTTTGTATTGTGAACAGCTCCCTGGTGATATTAGACAGAAGACAAGTATGTCACATCATTTTGTCTCTCAAAGGGCTTAGAAAAAAATCTATTTGAACATATATAAACAATGAATATCTAGAAAATAAATGTTAGTAAATATTTATTTATGATTCCTCTTATACCCCAAATAAAATCCTGAACTTAGTAAATATTTTTTTAGTTTTTCTTATGGTCTTCTTTCTTTCTTGGGAAACTAAGAAATCAACTGAAAAGAGTTTATTTTTTATATCAAGAATTTATAAGTAGGGGTGCCTCTTTTTTTTTTTTTTTCTTTTTTATAAATTAATTTTTTATTTTTTATAAACATATATTTTTATCCCCAGGGGTACAGGTCTGTGAATCACCAGGTTTACACACTTCACAGCACTCACCAAAGCACATACCCTCCCCAATGTCCATAATCCCACCCCCTTCTCCCAACCCCCCTCCCCCCAGCAACCCTCAGTTTGTTTTGTGAGATCAAGAGTCACTTATGGTTTGTCTCCCTCCCAATCCCATCTTGTTTCATTTATTCTTCTCCGCCTCTTAACCTCAACTTTCCAATTTGTAAAAGTGGAAATATAATGATTATGTAATTATTTATGTAATAATTATGTAAAACATAAATAGTGCCTATAATTACATAAGCCAATAGGCCTGGCCCCAAATAAGTATTTAATAAATTTTTCATGAAGTAGTGAGCTATAGAAGAAAACAACCTGAGAGCTAGAGCTAAAAGGAAAATCATTAGAGAGAAGGTTCAAGGCACACAAGATAAGGAAGAAGATCATTTGAAAGCAAGAGCCATCAACGATGTCAATGCTGCAGAGAGATCAAGGAAGACTGGGACAGAAAAGATTTGGCAATGTGGAAGTCATTGGTGACCTCTATCTGAGAGGATTGAACCAAAGTAAAAGCAGAAGTCAGACTGTTGTAGGTCAAAGCACAGAGGAGAGCTGAGGAAATGGAGATACATAACTAATTCTTTTAAAGTGTGGATAAGAAATTGGGGATAGAGATAGGATAGAGAGTTTAAAAATAAAATTAAAACTACTGAGTAAAAGGGGAGTCATTCTAACAAGAGATATGAAAATAATATTGCCAATTGATGTTGAGGTCCCAAATCTGCTGTGAATCCTGACTATTCTAGGCACCAACCTCTTAGTTCATGTAATCTCCAGCAGTACTTTGCAACTCTTAGCTATTCTTGTAAGGACTCCACAATTATTTTTAAGATCCCAGGTGTATGGCGATGACAGATGATTAGATTGATTTACATATGAGTTTTTTGAAAGTTTGGTGCAAAGGAAAGTTCATGGCTTCAAGTGATAAAAACCCAACTCAAACTAGCTTAAACCTATAAGAAAATTGATTGGGCTATATAATTGGAAATTTTAAAGTTTACCTGGTTCCAGGGGTTAACTGCTGTCATTGTCTTTTTCTCCAGTTCCTGACTCTGCTTCCCTCTGTTGTCTTCCTTCTCAGGAAAATTCTTCCTTACTGGTGACAAAGGAGAACACTTGAATCTTAATCCATTCTTACATAGCCATCCCCCTCAAAAAGAGAGCACATCTTTCCCATCAGTTTCAGAAATTCTTACTGAAATGGCTCCTATTTATCTTCTTGGATCACAGATCCATCCCTAAATCAATCATGTGGCCCAGGCAATGGAGTACTCTGATTCGCTACCCCTGGAGCTTGTGGGTGGAGTAGATTCCATTCAAACCACATGCACTGGGGCGCCTGGGTGGATCAATGGGTTAAGCCTCTGCCTTCAACTCAGGTCATGATCTCAGGGTCCTTGGATTGAACCCCACATTGGGGCAGGCTCCCCCCGGCTCCCCACTGCCCGCCTCTCTGCCTACTTGTGATCTCTGTCTATCAAATAAATAATTAAAATCTTTAAACCACATGGACTAACCATGTATGTGGGAATCCTTATCCAAAAGGAAGAGATGCAAGGCTGACAAAATAAAAATGAAAACTCAAAACCATGTCACTTGTCTTCTTTATTTTACTTTCCAAATGTCCCATTTGCATTCAGACTAAACATCATGTTTTTTTAAAAAAAAATTAATGGTTTCAGTGTTCCAAGATTCATTGTTTATGCACCACACCACTGCTCCATGCAACTTGTGCTCTCCTTAATACCCACCACCAGGCTCACCCATCCACCCACCCCTTTCCCCTTCCAAAACCCTCAGTTTGTTTCTCAGAGTCCACAGTCTCTCATGGTTCATCTCCCCCACTCTGAATTCCTCCAATTCACTGTTTTCTTTCCTTCTCCTAATGTCCTCCATCTTATTCCTTATGCTCCACAAGTAAGTGAAACCATATGATAATTGACTTTCTCTGCTTGACTTATTTCACTCAGCATAATCTCCTCCAGTCCCAGCCATGTTGATACAAAAGTACAAAACATGTACAAAAGACACAAAACATCATCTTTTAATGCCCAGATCTAAACTTATACTTTTTATATTTCTAAATACCAAGCTTAATCTTTTTTCAGTTTCTCCTCTACACATTCTCATCATTCTGTTCTTTGGTTTCACCTTCTGTTAATCTACATTCAAAATAATAATCTTCACTTCTTAAAGTCCTCCATTGACCAATATTGTTTCAATATTTAAAAAGCAAATCTATTTTAATCTTTTCCAATGAATTCAATTTAATTAATTTATTACTCATTCTCAAAATGACAATGGGATCAATATTAATTTCAAAATATCTCCTTATATTTAAGGACATAGTGTGAAGTAAAAGGTGTAGATATCCTGCACACATATATTATTCCACAGGTAATTCAGTGAATATATATTGGCAGTTTAAATGTAATCAATGTTAAACTTGGTGGTTAATACAAATGGATTATGTTTCCTTCTGCTTAGAACCCTTTAGTATTTTCTATTTCTCTGAAGGAGAAGACCAAACACATTAGCATGGCACATAGAGCCCAGCATGGTCCAGCTCCTGCTGCCCCCTCATCATGACATAGCCCCTCCGGACTCATTTCACTGCAGGCTCACTAGTCCTCTTTCAGTCCTTCCTACATACTACACAACCTCCCACCACAGAATCCTCTTATAGGCTCTTATTTTGCGAGCAAGTTTTTCTTTTTTCATCCTTTGGAACTCTGCTCAAAGTTCTCATCTTCAGAAAAGAAAAAGCCTTTCCTGACCTCCTTGACCACATCAGTTCATCGATTAGATTAATTTCAATTTTTCTAACACTGCAATCTGCATTTCTCTTGACACAATTATAGCTTTACAGTTGTTTACGTAACTACTTCATTATAGTCTATCATACTCATTGCATTATAAGTGCTAAGAAAGATAGGGACTGTTGTATCTCTAGTACCCAATACATTGTCCTGCACATTGTTGACACGTGATAAAGCAAATATATATTGAATGAACCAATCTATTTGTAAATTCTTTTTTTTAAAGATTTTATTTATTTGAGAAGGAGAGAGAGAGAGTGAGCAAGAGCTTAAGATCAGGGGGAGGGAGAAGCAGACCCCCTTCTGAGCAGAAGCCTGACACAGATTTTCATTATATTTTATAGCAAAACATGGAAGATATTCCAAGTTAGCTCTAAGGTAGGCTTGCAGGGTGGTTTATGAAAAATGTATTCTTTGTTGTTGTTGTTGTTGATTTAAGTTTTTTTTAGTTTATTCATTTGAGAGAGAAACAGAGAGTGAAGGAGCAGAGGGAAGGGTCTGAGGGAGAGGAAGAAGCAGACTCCTCACTGAGCAAGGAGCCCTATTCAGGACTGGATCCCAGGACTCCAAGACCATTACCTGAGCCAAAGGCAGATGCTTAACAAACTGAGCCACCTAGGTGCTATTGGTAGATCTTAACCAACGATTTTTCTAACTAATTTTTTCTTAATGATTGACTACTTTAGATCCTATATGCCCAAAATAAGCTCATTATTTTCCTAGTAGAATAGAAAGGTTTTCTTTGCTTATTGATCATAGCCCTTACATATACCCCTTACCCAGAATTATTTATATGTATGGAGATATTAGCATTTGTTCATATCTCAAAATTTATTATTATAATGATTGAAAGTTTTTGCTCCTTCATTTATCCCCAAAGTAGAATCTTGGTCTGAGTAAAATTTTTTTCAAATGTGCTTTGTTCTCTTTTCTTCTTATCCAAATGGTATGGGCATATCAGCTCAAAGTTGCTACACTATTGTGTTGCTCCATTTACCCATGTTTAAACATTGTTAATGGACATGGTTTAAAGATTCATAGTCACATCCTTTTACTTGAACATCTTTTCTTGGAGGTGGGTCGAGGATTTACTTCAATGAGTGCCAGACCAAGTGATTAGTGCCACAGCAAGCAATGATTGTTGCACAGTGCTCTAATTGTCATTTCTACTTGGACCAGCTGAATCATACCCTAGAAAATCATGTGTGATGGAATACATACTGCTAACCCAGTGGTTTTCTATAAAGGAAGCCCATTGTGAGGATTAATTTTCCACTGTACACTTTTGAATAAAGTCTCTCTTCATTCTTTGAGAGATTCCTCTATCCCACAGATATGCATAAGTTAAAGCCCAGCATTACCCAGCTGCAATGTTATGTGAACATATGCAAACAAAAATGCCCCAAATAATATCCTCATGTATTTGACTTATATTTACTTCTTGCATCACTCGTGCTCCAGCTGTCTCTTCTGCCCATTTTATCAAGTGAAGACTTGCCAAGGCATCCTTTCCCACTCTTGTGTTTATCAAGGCAGGGAATAAAATCATCTATGTTTTATTGTTCTTCTATGGTACTCCTTATAAACAAACAAATAAATAATTTTTGGGATGCCTGGGTGGCTCACTTGGTTAAGCATCTGACTCCTGATTTTAGCTCAGGTCAGGATCTCAGGGTTATGAGATTGAGCTCCCCATAAGGCTTTACTCTGAACATAGAGCATACTTAAGAGTCTCTCTCTCCCTCTTCCTCTATCTTGCCCCAACCACTTGTATTTTCTCTCTCTCTAAAAAAGAAATAAAGAAAAAAATAGATAATTTTTATTGAAACATATTTGACATATAACACTATGTAAGTTTAAGGCATACAATGTATTGATTTGATACATTTATATATTGTAATATTATTGTCATTGTAGTGATAGTTAACATCTTTATCACATCACACAATTATCATTTCTTTTTTGTTTGGAAATAATTAAGATCTAGTCTCTTAGTAAGTTTGATGATTATTATAAAATATTATTATCTGTGTTCACCATATTGTATGTTAGAGCTTCAGGACTTAATTAATAGATATGTAATATTAAGTAGTTCTTAAGTGCTCTAGAAATACATAGTTTATGATCTCTAACTTCCCTGGGGAAAAATAACCTTTTGTTGAGAGTAAATGCTTTAACTTAATATAGAGGCATTGTACCAAAAAGAATAAAATACCTGGGAATAAACTTAAACAAAGAAATGAAAGTCCTATATTCTGAAAACTATAAAACACAGATGAAGGAAACTGAGGATGACACTAACAAATGGAAGGACATTCCATGCTCATGGATCAAAAGAACAAATATCATTAAAAATGTCTCTTCTACCCAAAGCAATCTACAGTTTTAATGTAGTCCTTATGGAATGGGAGAAGATATTTGCAAATGACAGTACAGACAAAAGGTTGATATCCAGAATCTATAAAGAACTCCTCAAACTCAACACACACAAAACAGACAATCATATCAAAAAATGGGCAGAAGATATGAACAGACACTTCTCCAACGAAGACATACAAATGGCTATCAGACACATGAAAAAATGTTCATCATCACTAGCCATCAGGGAGATTCAAATTAAAACCACATTGATATATCACCTTATACCAGTTAGAATGGCCAAAATTAACAAGACAGGAAACAACATGTGTTGGAGGGAATGTGGAGAAAGGGGAACCCTCCTACACTGTTGGTGGGAATGCAAGTTGGTGCAGCCACTTTGGAGAACAGTGTGGAGATTCCTCAAGAAATTAAAAATAGAGCTTCCCTATGACCCTGCCATTGCACTACTGGGTATTTACCCCAAAGATACAGATGTAGTGAAAAGAAGGGCCCAATGTTTATAGCAGCAATGGCCACGGTCGCCAAACTGTGGAAAGAACCAAGATGCCCTTCAACAGACGAATGGATAAGGGAGATGTGGTCCATATACAATATGGAGTATTATGCCTCCATAAGAAAGGATGAATATCCAACTTTTGTAGCAACATGGACGGGACTGGAAGAGATGATGCTAAGTGAAATAAGTCAAGCAGAGAGAGTCAATTATCATATGGTTTCACTTATTTGTGGAGCATAGCAAATAGTATGGAGGACAAGGGGAGATGGAGAGGAGAGGGAGTTGAGGGAAATTGGAAGGGGAGGTGAACCATGAGAGACTATGGACTCTGAAAAACAATCTGAGAGTTTTGAAGGGGTGGGGGTGGGAGGTTGGGGGAACCAGGTGGTGGGTATTATAGAGGGCACGGATTGCATGGAGCACTGGGTGTGGTGCAAAAACAATGAATACTGTTACGCTGAAAAAAATAAATTAATAAAAAAAAAGAATATATCACTCTCTAACCTAAAAAAAAAAAACACCAGCATTTTTCACAAAACTAGAACAAATAATAACTAAAATTTGTATGGAACCACAGAAAACCACAGAACCAAAGCAATTCTGAAAAAGAAGAACAAAGCTGGAGGTATCACAGTTCCAGATTTCAAGTTATACTATGGAGCTGTAGCAATCAAAACAGAACAGTACTGGAACAAAAACAGACACAGAGGTCAATGGAACAGAATAGAGAGCCCAGAAATAAAGTTACATATATATTGTCAATTAATCTATAACAAAGGAGGCAAGAATATACAATAGGGGAAAAGACAGTCTTTTCCATAAGTGGTGCTGGGAAAACTGGACAACTACTTGCAAAAAGATGAAACTGGACTACTCTCTAACATCATACACAAAAAAATAAGCTCCAAATGGATTAAAGATCTAAACATGAGTCCCGAAACCATAAAAATCCTAGAAGAAAACACAAGTAATAATTTCTCTGACATCAGCCACAGCAACATTTTTCTAGATATGTCTTCTAAGGCAAGGGAAACAAAAGCAAAAATAAACTATTGGGAGTACATTAAGATAGAAACCTTTTGCACAGCAAAGGAAACTATCAACAGAACAAAAAGACAACCTACTGAATAGGAGAAGATATTTACAAATAATATTTCCAATAAGAGGTTAATATTCAAAATATATAAAGAACTCATATGACTAACACCAAAAAAAAAAATCTGATTTAAAAATGGGCAGAGGTCTCAAATAGACATTTTTCCAAAGAAGACATACGGATTTGAACAGATACATGAAAAGATGCTCAGCATCACTTATCATCAGGGAAATGTAAATCAAAACCACAGTGAGATATATTCTCATGCCTATTAGAATGGGTAAAATCAAGAAGACAAGAAGTAAGTGTTGGTGAGGATGTGAAGAAAAAGCAACCCGCTTGCAGTATTGGTTGGAATGTAAGTTGGTACATCCACTGTGGAAAACAGTATGGAGGGGTGCTTGGGTGGCTCAGTGGGTTAAGCCTCTGCCTTCGGCTCATGTCGTGATCTCAGGGTCCTGGGATCGAGCCCCGCATCGAGCTCTCTGCTCAGCAGGGAGTCTGCTTCCCCCTGTCCCCGTCTCTGCCAGCCTCTCTGCCTACTTGTAATCTCCATCTGTCAAATAAATAAATAAAATCTTTTAAAAAAACCAAACAGTGTGGAAGTTCCTCATTCAAAATAGAAATGCCATATGATCCAATAATTCTCCTATTGGGTATTTATCTGGAGAAAATGAAAACATTAATTCAAAAAGGTACACGAACCCCTATGTTTATTACATACTTAATGTTTATTACAATACCCAGGATATGGAAGCAACCTAAGTATCCATCAATAGATAAATGGATAAGGAAAATATGATGTACATATACACAATGGAATATTGCACAGCCTTAAAAAGGATGGCATAAAAAAAAAGGATGGTATTGTTCTGAGACAATATGGAGGGACCTAGAGGGTATAAGGATAAGTAAAAAAGTTAGACTGTGAAGACAAATACTCTATGAGTCCACTCATAAATGGAATCTAAAAAATGAATAAATGAACAAAAAGCAGAATAAAGACTATTAATATAGAGAATAAACTGATGGTTGCCAGAGGGGAGGGGAGTGGGAGATTGGGCAAAATGGGTGAAGGAGAAGGGGAGGTACAGGTCTCCAGTTATGGGATGTAAGTCACAAGAATAACAAGCAGAGTTAAGGAATACAGCCAATGACACTGTAATAATGAGGTAATGGGACAGATGATACTTGTACTTGTGAACATAGCATTGAACTGTACACCTGAAACTAGTGTAACATTGTGCATCAACTATACTCAAAAACATATATAGAGGCATTGTGATGTAATACACTAGCAGTCAACATTCAGAGTTCTATAAATTATTTTTCTATATAAATAATGTGGAATAATATGTCTTTCGTGAAAGTGAAAAGTGAAATCACTTTTCACCTTTTAAAACTAAGCTTCACATTTACTGCGATTCTACAAACTGGTAAGAAGTGAGAAATTTCATAAATTGATTTAATATGTGACTGATTGATTTTCTTTACATGCTAAAATACTGGCTCAAGATGGCTCTACTGACAAAAGGCCACAGTTAGGATTTGACTATGCCTGTTTTTGTGTAGATCGAATTACTTGTGTCTGTTGATCTGTCCATCATTTCATGATTTTGCTTTTCTAATTTTGCATGTTGTGACAGGTATCTGATATTACCTGTGTTCAAAGGAGTGAACAGCAAATAACAGGAATTCCTTGCCACTGTTTTCATTTTCATTGTAACTCTAAATGTTCTGTCATTTTCATTCCCTCTCTTCCTTTCAATAAGTTATTTGAGAATCTTTGGTATCTTCCTCACTATTTTCCTTGACAAAACCAAACTGTTTAAAAGAGTTTATTGTTTATTTAGCTTCATTTGAGGGTTTCTTCTTTTTTTGTATTTCAGTTTTCCTGAGAGCACAAGATCTGTTGCAGATTTGTAATAAGTACAGTTATAACTTCACTTAGGTATCCATGGAGTCAGACCAGGGTTTTGAGATCCTGTCTTAGTCTCTTGATTGTTGGACCACATATGTTCAGGTAACTTAAATCCATCACACTTCTCATTGATGAAATAGCAGCCACAACAATGGCTCATACTTATTGAGCCAGGCAACATTCTATGCACCTGATACACATTAACTAATGCAACAGTCACAAGAATTCCATGTGCTAGGTATTATTATGTCCTATTCCTGATTTATAGCTAAAGGGAAGTTACTATAATTATCCCAAATTTACAAAGAAAAAAAAAGAAAAAGAAAGGAAATAGAAAAGGAAAGAAAAAGAAAGGAAGAAAAGAAATTGAGGCCTAGTTAAGTTGAGGGTAACTTCCATACCCAAGGAAAACCTCTAGTAAATGGCAGAGCGAGAAGTTGAGTGGAACTCTACCATACTGTTACCTGCCAGGTCAATTTGTGGGAATTAAATGGATAATTCTATTAAAAACACCTCATTGTATACTTGAATTAAATACAAAAACATCTTACAGTGAACTTTACCTATAAATGCTTAATAAGTACTGATTATTATTGTTTTTATTCAGGTAGCATGACAGTGAGAATGGAAGGGAGGGTGTCATATTCACTGTGGATCTTGCTTACCTGGAACTGTGCTTTGCAATGAATGAAAGAATGCATAATGAATGATATTAAGATAAGATTAAGTTGGATATAATTGATCAAAACCATATATAAAGTTACCAAGTGTTCTAGGTGCATCATAAATGTTGTTATAGTTCATTTTTATAGGGATAAAAAAGTTGAGAAAGTGTTGTAGGAATAGGAAAAATAAGACTATAAAAATGCTGTTATAATAATTTTAAGTACAATAATTTTATTAATTTGTTTTATTAATTGTGATTATAGTTACTAGCAAAAAAAAAAAAAGGCAAGAAAAGAGAAACCCATGATAAAATTTCAGTTTTGTAATAAATTTGTCATAGCCAAAAGAAAAGAAGAACATTCTGTGATTTACTGGAATTAAAGAATAATGAGAATTCGAACTTTGGGAAATTTTGTGAATGCATAGCTATATCAAATTCCTTTTGAATGAATGCCAGAAATAATATTAGTGAGAAATTTTTCTATTCATCTCTTTTTGAGAAGAGGAATGTATTTACTCCATTGATGTATATATATTCACACAAATATTTCTAAAAACATGGTGGTGTTTTGTTATCCTTGGCAAATGATACTCAAATGCTTTACTTAATTAAACATTGTATTTTATTTTTAATAGACCAGGATAACAATTCAGCTTTTATCTATTTATTTATTTATTTAAAGATTTTATTTATTTACTTGACAGAGAGAGATTACCAGTACCAGAGAGGCCCATAGAGAGAGAGAGGAGGAAGCAGTCTCCCTGACAAGCAGAGAGCCCAATGCGGGACTCAATCCCAGGACCCTGAGATCATGACCCGAACTGAAGGCAGAGGCTTAACCCACTGAGCCACCCAGGCACCCAGCAATTCAGCTTTTATAGATGTATGCAATTTGGTACAAAGAGATCACTGAATCATTTAGACTATTTCTGCTTTACTTGTATCTTGTGTGTTAATTTTCTGAAGTCATTCTTACTAAAGATAAAAAGGTGAGACTTCAGCATTAAAATGAGCACAGTCTCCATATTAAATTTCTTACAAGCCTGCAGCGGTTAAAATTTTAATTCTTGAACATTAGATATACTCTATTAGATGTGGCCAACATTATTTTTGTCTAAGAAAACAGGCCATCAGTTTTGCAAAACTATTATTTTGGATCATGTTCAAAATTTTATAGAGTATTAAAAGTAAAAACAAGGTTAATGCTTTTTTTTAAAAAAAAAGATTCTATTTATTTTTCTGAGGGAGACCCCGAGTGCATGAACATGGGGGAGCAGCAAAGGGAAAAGGAGAAGCAGACTCCCCACTGAGCAGGGAGACTGCCTATGGCTAGATCCCATAACCCTTAGATCATGACCTGAACTGAAGACAGATGATTTAACAACTGAGCCATCTATATGCCCTAAGGTTAATTCTTTTTTTTTTTTTTTAAGATTTATTTATTTATTTATTTGACAGATAGAGATCACAAGTAGGCAGAGAGGCAGGCAGAGAGAGAGAGAGAGAGAGAGGAGGAAGCAGGCTCCTTGCTGAGCAGAGAGCCCAACGCAGGGCTCAATCCCAGGACCCTGGGATCATGACCTGAGCCGAAGGCAGAGGCCTTAACCCACTAAGCCACCCAGACGCCCCGCCTATGGTCAATTCTAAATAAGAAAAAAAATGTAAATGTATGGTTATGATGATTTATTTTTAAATGACAGGGACAATGTTGTCAAAAGTCAATTTGTTTAAATAATTATAATCGCTAAAGACAGATTCTACTTGACAAATTTGCTTTAATTACATCTACAAAGAAAGAGGAAAGCAGACATTCTTCCTATTTATTTTACCTACTCGTTTCTACCATGGCTAGCATTATATAAATGCATGTTTAACACTCAACTTGATATAGGTGCTGTAAATACTCTTATGTGTACATTAGATGCAACTCAAACATCAGGGAGAAAATATTAGAATCAATAAAGCTTAAGTTTTCATTTTCTTGGAGACAAATAAACTACCAGTATTTTTAAATATCCTCAAACATAAGTAAGAAATTCAAATTCAGTACTTTTTAGTGTTGACAATTTACTTTAATCTTATTATTTAATATGAATAATAATACCATTATTTAAATATGAATGAATCTGAAGCCAGGTTTAAGTCCCACTGCTAAACTAAATAAATAAATAAATTCCCAATGCTTATGGTTTTTAAATGATGACAAAACTAACACTCATGTACAAAACTACCAAACTAATAAAACACAAAACTACAAAACTAATAAAATATATACTAGTGACATTAATTTTAAGTGACAGCATGAGGTTTTGCTGAAAGGAAATTGTTAATTGTAATGTGAATACTATTTCACAGGACAGCCTCTTTCTAACCTGCTATGTCTGTAGTATAACATGTTTTATGATCACTCATTTTGTCACCATGTTTACAATTTGGACTATAAAGAAATCTTTGTCCAGCCCACCATGATAGCAGTTGGTCCTCACTTGGCACAAACTCATCATTTAGGTATTAAGTTGATCTCTATTCTTTTCTCATTAACTAGTGATGATTCAAGCAGTGCCCTTTGTTGATGGTGTACTCATAAATACAGACACCAACAAGGACCTAAAATTGAGTGGCAATATTCAGTTATGAGGCTATTCTAACAGTCCACAATCTGTTTTTAATCGTGCCATTTTAACGTCAAACTACACATGTGACATTAAGGAAAAAATCCACTGAGCGCACTCAGTTCCTTGAAAAAACTCTCAAGGATCAGTTTGAGAAACAATAATTTACAGTTTTCCTTTCAGATACTACATATGTCCTTTAAATCCATTTAAAAAAATTTTTTTTATTTATTTAAAAAAATTTTTTTTCAGTGTTCCAGAATTCACTGTTTATGCACCACACCCAGTGCTCCATGCAATATGTGCCCTCCATAATACTCACCACCAGGCTCACCCAACCCCCCACCCCCTCCCCTCCAAAACCCTCAGTTTGTTTCTGAGTCCACAGTCTCTCATGGTTCGTCTCCCCCTCCATTTTCCCCCAAATCACTTCTCCTCTTCATCTCCCAAAGTCCTCCATGTTATTCCTTATGATCTACCAGTAAGTGAAACCTTATGGTAATTGACTCTCTCTGCTTGACTTATTTCACTCAGCATAATCTCTTCCAATCCCATCCATGTTGATACAATAGTTGGGTATTTATCCTTTCTGATGGGGGCATAATACTCCAAGTTGTATATATGGACCATATCTTCTTAATCCATTCGTCTGTTGAAGGGGATCCTGGTTCTTTCTGCAGTTTGGCTACTGTGGCCATTGCTTTAAACCCATTTTATTAAAATGTATGAAAACACGTCTGCTAGTCATTAAGGTGTGATGGAGCAGAAAAAGGAATGCACACTTTGAAGGAAAAAATGTATAAAGTGGATTTCCTGGAAAGAATGCTGCTGATTATGGACATTTTACAGCCGATGTAATTTTCTAAATGGCCATAAATTTACAAATGCAATATTACAGTAGTTTTAAAAGGAGATGTTGGGTATATCAGAATCATTACAGGTATCATCCTTAAGAATTTTAAAGGCTTACTAAAGTTCTTATTTACCTTGTTCAACTTTAGTCCTGGTTACCACATTTAATAAACCAAGAGTAAACTCAAAATTGCTAAGTAAAATGAATCTTTAATACTACTACCTCTTAAACATTTAGGAAGATATTCAAGTCTTGATTTTCTATTAGGATCATTATAGACTTAATTTGTCTAAGTGAGAAAATAAAAAAATAAAACTTGGATCAGAAAATAAGACTTTTAGCTGATATTGTTATTTTCTTGCTAGATTGAACTACTACTGAGAGAAATATTCCAATGGAAAAAAATCAACATATAACAAAACAAAGCATCAGAAATTTCAATATTTATATCATTATCAACTATACTTACTAGTAGCAGGTAACATTTACTGAATTATTGCCAAATGACAGGCACTATGCTAATTGTTCTATGTGGATTTTCACATTTAATCTGTGTAAAAACCCTGTGATTAGGTACTAATATTATCCCCATTTCACAGACAAAGAAATCGAGTAGTTTGCCTGAGGTCACATGGTCAGTGAATAGCAGAGCTTGAATTTGAATCCAGGCAGTTTGACTCTGGAGCCTCTTCTACTGACTCTAGGCTGAGAAACTTTCCCAAAATAGTTCACTGGTTGGACCAGTATGGACAAGCAAGAAATTTTTTGTCTCATTAATGACCCCTTTTCAATTTGCACTTCTTACATGGTTAGTGGCTTAAGGAAGCCTTCCATGTGTTACTTTTTATGAGGAAATACTGAAAAGATCTTTGCCAATGAAGCATTTATTCTTCCTATTTGCTAAATTGACAATAATTGAGAATACTAATTTTTAATAAAAGGGAACTACATAAATTTGGCAAATCAAAGTTATGCAGAGAATTAAATGAGTCAATTGTTCTTTAGTAAATCTATTCTAGTATTTTGTTAAAAATTTGCATTTTTAAATATTCACTTTGGACACCATGAACTATCAGCTGTGCAGTGAATTCCTCTCTTGCTTGAAGTCATGCCCAATTAAAACATTAACCAGAAGCATTGCAATGTTGGATGCCAAAAGCAAATAGGAACGCATATATTTCATATAGTCTAAAGAGAATTCTCAAGAAGACCAACCAAACAAATTATAAGGTGGCATTGAAAGCATTAAATATAATATATCAACAAAGTAATTTTGAATTGCTTTATAGAATTCAGGGATGGAAATAAACAAGTAGAACATTGTGTCTGTTCTGCTGGTGAATAGGTATTTTTAAACAAATGGAATGAAAAAGAAAAAACAAAGCAAAACACTGTATGTTCTTACTTAGGATTTTTTTTTTAAGCCTATGGGAGATGTGTTAACTCTTGAAGGTGATGAGATAGAAAGGAGGGTAAACATGAATGTTACATTAAAAACATTATAGGCGTGCCTGGCTGACTCAGTCAGTAGACCATGCAATTCTTGATCTCAGGGTCTTGAGTTCAAGCTCCATGTTAGGCTTAGAGCTCACTTTAAAAAGTACGTATTTTTCTATTTATAAGGGTGAACTGTGGTCCTTACAAAAAATTGCAACAGGGGCGCCTGGGTGACTCAGTAGGTTAAGCCTCTGTCTTTGCCTCAGGTCAGGATCCTGGGATCCTGGGATCCTAGGATCAAGCCCTGCATCGGGCTCCTTGCTCCACGGGGAGCCTACTTCTCCCTTTCCCACTCCCTGCTTGTGTTCCCTCTCTCCCTGTCTCTGTCTCTGTCAAATAAAACAACAAATAAAATCTTTTAAAAAATTGCAACAATACAGAGACATATTAGAGAGAAAAATTATCCTGTAATTCTATTTAGTTTGTAAAATACTCTTATAGGTTTTTCATCTGTATATAGTAGCATGAATAGAATATAGTCTACTTCCATACTTAAATGCACATGTTTTATGTTATATGTAAGTTATGTACATACATTTTTCTTTTACAGTAATTATTATATTATATATGCTGCTTTGTTACTGATTTCTTCTTCATCTTAATAGTGTATCTTGGACATCTCCCTTTTGGGGAATTTTTATTTTTTATTTTTATTTTTTCTTTCAATATTTTATTTAAATTCTAGTTAGTTAACATATAGTATAATACTGGTTTAAGGAACAGAATTTAGTGATTCATCACTTACATATAATAACCAGTACTTATTATGACAAATGCCCTCCTTAATACCCATCACCCATTTAACATATCTCCTTGCCCACCTCCCTCTCTCAACCCTCAATTTGTTCTCTATCTTTAAGAGTCACTTACGGTTGGTTTTCTCCTTTATTCTTTTGGCCCCTTCCCATATGTTCATCTGTTTTATTTCCTAAATTCCACATATGAGTGAAATCGTATGGTATTTGTTTTTCTTTCACTGACTTATTTTGCTTAGCATAATACACTTAGCTCCATCCAATCTGGCAAGGGGCAAGATTTTATTCTTTTTGATGGCTAAGTAATACTCCATTTTATATATGTATATACCACATCTTCTTCATCCATTCATTAGGTGGTGGACATTGGGCTCTTTCCATAGTCTGGCTGTTGTTGATAATGCTGCTATAAACATCTGGGTGCTGTATCACTTTGAATCTCTATTTTTTATTAAATCTTTTTTAAAAATTTATTTATTTATTTATTCTAATTAATTAATTAATTTATTATTTATTTAAAAAAATTTTTTTTTATAAACATGTATTTTTATCCCCAGGGGTACAGGTCTGTGAATCGCCAGGTTTGCACACTTCACAGCACTCACCAAAGCACATACCCTCCCCAATGTCCATAATCCTACCCCCTTCTCCCAATCCCCCTCCCCCCAGCAACCCTCAGTTTGTTCTGTGAGATTAAGAGTCACTTATGGTTTGTCTCCCTCCCAATTCCATCTTGTTTCATTGATTCTTCTTCTACCCACTTAAGCCCCCATGTTGCACCACCACTTCCTCATATCAGGGAGATCATATGATAGTTGTCTTTCTCTGCTTGACTTATTTCGCTAAGCATGATACGCTCTAGTTCCATCCATGTTGTCGCAAATGGCAAGATTTCATTTCTTTTGATGGCTGCATAGTATTCCATTGTGTATATATACCACATCTTCTTGATCCATTCATCTGTTGATGGACATCTAGGTTCTTTCCATAGTTTGGCTATTGTGGACATTGCTGCTATAAACATTCGGGTGCACGTGCCCCTTTGGATCACTACGTTTGTATCTTTAGGGTAAATACCCAGTAGTGCAATTGCTGGGTCATAGGGCAGTTCTATTTTCAACATTTTGAGGAACCTCCATGCTGTTTTCCAGAGTGGCTGCACCAGCTTGCATTCCCACCAACAGTGTAGGAGGTTTCCCCTTTCTCCGCATCCTCGCCAACATCTGTCATTTCCTGACTTGTTGATTTTAGCCATTCTGACTGGTGTGAGGTGATATCTCATTGTGGTTTTGATTTGTATTTCCCTGATGCCGAGTGATATGGAGCACTTTTTCATGTGTCTGTTGGTCATCTGAATGTCTTCTTGCAGAAATGTCTGTTCATGTCCTCTGCCCATTTCTTGATTGGATTATTTGTTCTTTGGGTGTTGAGTTTGCTAAGTTCTTTATAGATTTTGGACACTAGTCCTTTATCTGATAAGTCGTTTGCAAATATCTTCTCCCATTCTGTCAGTTGTCTTTTGATTTTGTTAACTGTTTCCTTTGCTGTGCAAAAGCTTTTGATCTTGATGAAATCCCAATAGTTCATTTTTGCCCTTGCTTCCCTTGCCTTTGACGATGTTCCTAGGAAGATGTTGCTGCGGCTGAGGTCGAAGAGGTTGCTGCCTGTGTTCTCCTCAAGGATTATGATGGATTCCTTTCGCACATTGAGGTCCTTCATCCATTTTGAGTCTATTTTCATGTGTGGTGTAAGGAAATGGTCCAATTTCATTTTTCTGCATGTGGCTGTCCAATTTTCCCAACACCATTTATTGAAGAGGCTGTCTTTTTTCCATTGGACATTCTTTCCTGCTTTGTCGAAGATTAGTTGACCATAGAGTTGAGGGCCTATTTCTGGGCTCTCTATTCTGTTCCATTGATCTATGTGTCTGTTTTTGTGCCAGTACCATGCTGTCTTGATGATGACAGCTTTGTAATAGAGCTTGAAGTCCGGAATTGTGATGCCACCAACTTTGGCTTTCTTTTTCAATATCCCTTTGGCTATTCGAGGTCTTTTCTGGTTCCATATAAATTTTAGAATTATTTGTTCCATTTCTTTGAAAAAGATGGATGGTATGTTGATAGGAATTGCATTAAATGTGTAGATTGCTTTAGGTAGCATAGACATTTTCACAATATTTATTCTTCCAATCCAGGAGCATGGAACATTTTTCCATTTCTTTGTGTCTTCCTCACTTTCTTTCATGAGTACTTTATAGTTTTCTGAGTATAGATTCTGTGCCTCTTTGGTTAGGTTTATTCCTAGGTATCTTATGGTTTTGGGTGCAATTGTAAATGGGATGGACTCCTTAATTTCTCTTTCTTCTGTCTTGTTGTTGGTGTAGAGAAATGCAACTGATTTCTGTGCATTGATTTTATATCCTGACACTTTACTGAATTCCTGTATAAGTTTTAGCAGTTTTGGAGTGGAGTCTTTCGGGTTTTCCACATATAGTATCATATATCTGCAAAGAGTGATCATTTGACTTCTTCTTTGCCGATTTGGATGCCTTTAATTTCTTTTTGTTGTCTGATTGCTGAGGCTAGGACTTCTAGTACTATGTTGAATAGCAGTGGTGATAATGGACATCCCTGTCGTGTTCCAGACCTTAGTGGAAAAGCTTTCAGTTTTTCTCCATTGAGAATGATATTTGCGGTGGATTTTTCATAGATGGCTTTGATGATATTGAGGTATGTGCCCTCTATCCCTACACTTTGAAGAGTTTTGATCAGGAAGGGATGCTGTACTTTGTCAAATGCGTTTTCAGCATCTATTGAGAGTATCATATGGTTCTTGTTCTTTCTTTTATTGATGTGTTGTATCACATTGACTGATTAGCGGATGTTGAACCAACCTTGCAGCCCTGGAATAAATCCCACTTGGTCATGGTGAATAATCCTTTTAATGTACTGTTGAATCCTATTGGCTAGTATTTTGGTGAGAATTTTCGCATCTGTGTTCATTAAGGATATTGGTCTATAGCTCTCTTTTTTGATGGGTTCCTTTCCTGGTTTTGGGATCAAGGTGATGCTGGCCTCATAATATGAGTTTGGAAGTTTTCCTTCCATTTCTATTTTCTGGAAGAGTTTCAGGAGAATAGGAATTAGTTCTTCTTTAAATGTTTGGTAGAATTCCCCCGGGAAGCCGTCTGGCCCTGGGCTTTTGTTTGTTTGGAGATTTTTAATGACTGTTTCAATCTCCTTACTGGTTATGGGTCTGTTCAGGCTTTCTACTTCTTCCTGGTTGAGTTGTGGTAGTTTATATGCTTCTAGGAATGCATCCATTTCTTCCAGATTGTCAAATTTGTTGGCATAGAGTTGCTCATAGTATGTTCTTATAATAGTTTGTATTTCTTTGGTGTTAGTTGTGATCTCTCCTCTTTCATTCATGATTTTATTTATTTGGGTCCTTTCTCTTTTCTTTTTGATAAGTCTGGGCAGGGTTTTATCAATCTTATTAATTCTTCCAAAGAACCAGCTCCTACTTTCGTTGATCTGTTCTATTGTTTTTTGGTTTCTATTTCATTGATTTCTGCTCTGATCATTGTGATTTCTCTTCTCCTGGTGAGTTTAGGGTTTCTTTCTTGTTCTTTCTCCAGCTCCTTTAGGTGTAGGGTTAGGTTGTGTACCTGAGATCTTTCTTGTTTCTTGAGAAAGGCTTGGTTGTGTCCCACAGATTTTGAGCCATTGTATTTTCATTATCATTTGTTTCCATGAATTTTTTCAATTCTTTAATTTCCTGGTTGACCCATTCATTCTTTAGAAGGATGCTGTTTAGTCTCCATGTATTTGGGTTCTTTCCAAATTTCCTCTTGTGATTGATTTCTAGCTTCAGAGCATTGTGGTCTGAAAATATCCAGGGAATGACCCCAATCTTTTGATACCAGTTAAGACCTGATTTAGGACCCAGGATGTGATCTATTCTGGAGAATGTTCCATGTGCAGTAGAGAAGAATGTGTATTCTGTTGCTTTGGGACGAAATGTTCTGAATATATCTGTGATGTCCATCTGGTCCAGTGTGTCATTTAAGGCCTTTATTTCCTTGTTGATCTTTTGCTTGGATGATCTGTCCATCCAAGGGGAGTGTTAAAGTCCTTTACTATTATTGTATTATTGTTGATGTGTTTCTTTGATTTTGTTATTAATTGGTTTATATAGTTGGCTGCTCCCACATTAGGGGCATAGATATTTAAAATTGTTAGATCTTCTTGTTGGACAGACCATTTGAGTATGATAGAGTGTCCTTCCTCATCTCTTATTATTATCTTTGGCTTAAAATCTATTTGATCTGATATAAGGATTGCCACTCCTGCTTTCTTCTGATGTCCATTAGCATGGTAAATTTTTTTCCACCCCCTTACTTTAAATCTGGAGGTGTCTTCAGGTCTAAAATGAGTTTCTTGTAGGAAACATATAGATGGGTTTTGGTTTTTATCCATTCTGATACCCTATGTCTTTTGATTGGGGCATTTATTCCATTAACATTCAGGGTAACTATTGAGAGATATGAATTTAGTGCCATTGTATTGCTTGTAAGGTGACTGTTACTGTATATTGTCTCTGTTTCTTTCTGATCTACACTTTTAAGCTCTCTCTTTGCTTAGAGGAGCCATTTCAATATTTTCTTTAGAGCTGGTTTGGTGTTTGCAAATTCTTTCAGTTTTTGTTTGTCCTGGAAGCTTTTTATCTCTCCTTGTATTTTCAATTATAGCCTAGCTGGATATAGTATTCTTGGATGCACGTTTTTCTCATTTATTCCTCTGAATATATCATGCCAGGTCTTTCTGGTCTGCCAGGTCTCTGTGGATAAGTCTGCTTATATTTTTACCATTGTATGTTACAGACTTCTTTTCCTGGGCTGCTTTCAGGATTTTCTCTTTGTCACTAAGACTTGTAAATTTTATTATTAGGTGATGGAGTGTGGACCTATTCTTGTTGATTTTGAGGGGTATTCTCTGCACCTCCTGGATTTTGATGCCTGTTCCCTTTGCCATGTGAGGGAAATTCTCTCCAAGATACCTTCTGCTCTCCTCTCTCTTTCTTCTTCTTCTGGAATCCTAATTATTCTAATGTTGTTTCATATTATGGTGTCACTTATCTCTCGAATTCTCCCCTTGTGGTCCAGTAGCTGTTTGTCCCTCTTTTGCTCAGCTTCTTTATTCTCTGTCATTCGGTCTTCTATATCACTAATTCTTTCTTCTGCCTCATTTATTCTAGCAGGGAGAGCCTCTATTTTTGATTACACCTCATTAATAGCTTTTTAAATTTCAACTTGGTTAGATTTTAGTTCTTTTATTTCTCCAGAAAGGGCTTTTATCTCCCGAGAGGGTTTCTCTAATATCTTCCATGCCTTTTTCGAGCCCTGCTAGAACCTTGAGAATCGTCATTCTGAACTCTAGATCTGACATATTACCCATGTCTGTATTGATTAGGTCCCTAGCCTTTGGCACTGCCTCTTGTTCTTTTATTTTGTGGTGAATTTTTACGCCTTGTCATTTTGTCCAGATAAGAGTATATGAAGGATCAAGTAAAATACTAAAAGGGTGGTAAAGACCTCAGGAAAATATGCTTTAATCAAATCAGAAGAGACCCCAAATCATGGGGCGGGGGAGAAAGAGGATAAAAAGAGGTTCAGAAAAAAAAGAACAATTAAAAAAAGAAAAAAATAATGAAAAAATATAAAAAAGAAAAAAAATGTATATATTAGATAAACTAGTTTAAAAACGTTAAAAAATAAAAGGGTAAAAGTTAAAAAAAATTTAGCAGAAGAAGAAAAAAATTGAAAAGAAAAAATAATTAAATTAACTGCAAGACTAAAGAATCATGGGGAGCAATCCATGAGTTCTGTGCTTTGCTTTCTCCTCCTCTGGAATTCTGCTGCTCTCCTTGCTATTGAACCTGCATTCCTTGGTAGGTGAACTTGGTCCTGGCTGGATTTCTTGTTGATCTTCTGGGGGAGGGGCCTGTTGTAGTGGTTCTCAAGTGCCTTTGCCCCAGGTGGAATTGCACCGCCCTTACCAGGGGCTGGGCTGAGTAATCCGCTTGGGTTTGCTTTCAGGAGCTTTTGTTCCCTGAACACTTTCCGTAGAGTTCCGGAGGATGGGAATGAAAATGGCGGCCTCCTAGTCCATGGCCAGGAGAAGCCGAGAGCTCGGGGACCCCTCCTCAGTGCGCCCTCAGAGAATACACCCAGTCACTCCCGTCTCCCTAGCCTCTGGCCACGCTCCAAGCTCACCCAGTCTTTGACCGGTTCAAGGTAACCCCGAGCTGAGAGTTCATTCCTTGGCTCTGTCTCTGTAGCCGGCTTCCCCGCTTTAATACCTGCAAGCTCTGTGACACTCAGACACCCTCGATCCTTCTGTCACCCTGTGGGACCTGAGGCCACGCTGACCCTGCATGGGCTTCACCCCGGTTTAGCCTCTGGAGGGATGTCCCTCAGCGGAACAGACTTAAAAGTCCTGATTTATGCTCCGTTGCTCCACTGCTTGCCCAGGAGCCAGCCCCCGCCCTCTCCGGTCTATCTTCCTGTCATTTTGGATTCACTTCTTTGCCAGTCCTACCTTTCAGAAAGTGGTTGATTTTCTGTTTCTAGAATTGCTGTTCTTCTTCTCTTCGTACTCCTGTTGGATTTGTAGGTGTTTGCAATGTTCTATCTAGCTGATCTCCTGCTACCTGATATAGTCTCAGCCTGCTACTTCTCTACCATCTTCTATTGGCTAGTATTTTGTGGGAAATTTTTGCATCTGTGTTCATTATAGTTATTGGTCTGTTATTCTCCTTTTTTTTTTCTTTTTTTTTTTTTAAAGATTTTATTTATTTGTTTGACAGAGAGAGATCACAAGTAGGCAGAGAGGCAGGCAGAGAGTGAGAGAGGGAAGCAGGCTCCCCGCTGAGCAGAGAGCCCGATGCGGGACTCGATCCCAGGACCCTGAGATCATGACCTGAGCCGAAGGCAGCGGCTTAACCCACTGAGCCACCCAGGTGCCCCTGTTATTCTCCTTTTTGATGGGGTCTTTGTCTGACTTTGGGATCAAGGTAATGCCGGCCTCATAAAATGAGTTTGGAAGTTTTCCTGCCATTTCTATTTTTGGAACAGTCTCAGGAGAATAGGTGTTAATTCTTCCTTAAATGTTGTGTAGAATTCCCCTGGGAAGCCCTCTGGCCCCGGACTCCTGTTTGTTGTGAGATTTTTGATCACTGCTTCAATCTCCTTACTGGCTATGGGTCTGTTCAGGTTTTCCATTTCTACCTGGTTCAGTTTTGATAGTTTATACATCTCTGGGAATCTTCCAGATTGTCAAATTTGCGGGTGTATATTTGTTCATAATGTTATCTTATAATTGTAATCTTTGCTGTTGGTTGTGATCTCTCCTCTTTCATCCATGATTTGACTTATTTGGGTCCTTTCTCTTTTCTTTTTGATAAGTCTGGCAGGGTTTTATAAATCTTATTAATTCTTTCAAAAAACCAGTTCCTAGTTTCATTGTTCTGTCCTACTATTCTTTTGGTTTCTATTTCATTGATTTCTGCTCTGATCTTTATGATTTCTCTTCTCCTGCTGGGTTTAGGCTTTCTTTGCTGCTCTTTCTCCAGCTCCCTCAGGTGTAGGGTTAGGTTGTGTACTTGAGACCTTTTCTTGTTTCTTGATAAAGGCTTGTATTGCCATATACTTTCCCGTGAGGACTGCCTTTGTTGTGTTCCACATATTTTGAACAATTGTGCTTTTATTTTCATTTTTTTCCATGAATTTTTTCAATTCTTCTTTAATTTCCTGGTTGACCCATTCTTTCTTTAGTAGGATGCTCCTTTAGACTTCATGTATTTTTATTCCTTCCAACTTTCCTCTTGTGATTGAGTTCTAGCTTCAGAGCATTGTGGTCTAAAAATATGTGGGAAATGATCCCAGTCTTTTGGTACTGGTTGAGACCTGATTTGCAACCTAGGATGTAATCTATTCTGGAGAATGTTCCATGTGCAGTAGAGAAGAATGTGTATTCTGTTGCTTTGGGAAGGAATGTTCTGAATATATCTGTGATGTCCATCTGGTCCAAGGTGTCATTTAAGGCCTTTATTTCCTTGTTGATCTTTTGCTTGGATGATCTGTCCATTTCAGTGAGGGGAGTATTAAAGTCCCCTACTATTACTGTATTATTGTCGATGTGTCTCCTTGATTTTGTTATTAATTGGTTTATATAGTTGTCTGCTCCCATGTTAGGGAGATAGATATTTAAAATTGTTAGATCTTCTTGTTGGACAGACCCTTTGAGTATGATAGAGTGTCCTTCCTCATCTCTTATTATAGTCTTTGGCTTAAAATCTAATTTATCTGATATAAGTATTGCCATCCAGCTTTTTTTGGATGTCCATTAGCATGGTAAATTGTTTTCTAGCCCCTCATTTTAAATCTGGAGGTGTCTTTGGGTCTAAAATGAGTTTCTTGTAGACAGCATATTGATAGATTTTGGTTTTTTATCCACTCTGATACCCTGTGTCTTTTGATTGGGGCATTTATTCCATTTACATTCAGGGTAACTATTGAAAGATATGAATTTAGTGCCATTGTATTGCCTGTTAGGTGACTGTTATAGTATATGGTCTCTGTTCCTTTCTGTTCTACTACTTTTAGACTCTCTCTTTGCTTAGAGGACCCTTTCAAAATTTCCTGTAGGGCTGGTTTGATGCTTGCAAATTCTTTTAATTTTCCTTTGTCCTGGAAGGTTTTTACCTCTCCTTCTATATTCAGTGATAACCTAGCTGGATATAGTATTCTTCACTGCATATTTTTCTCATTTATTGCTCTGAATATATTATGCCAGTTCCTTCTGGCCTACCAGGTCTCTGTGGATAAGTCTCTTGCCAAGTTAATATTGCTACCATTGTGTATTACAGACTTCCTTTCCCAAGCTGTTTTCAGGATTTTCTCTTTGTCACTAAGACTTGTAAGTTTTACTATTAGATGATGTGGTTTGGACCTATTTTTAATGATTTTGAGGAGGTTTCTCTGAGTCTCCTGGACTTTGATGCTTGTTTCCTTTGCCATATTAGGGAAATTCTCTACTACAACTTTCTCCCATATACTTCCTGCCCCCCTTTCTTTCTTCTTCTTTTGGAATCCCAATTATTTTAGTATTGTTTTGTCTTGTGGTATCACTTATCTCTCAAATTCGCCCCTTGTGGTCCAGTAGTTGTTTGTCTCTATTTTGGTCAACCTCTTTATTCTCCATCATTTGATCTTCTTTATCACTAATTCTCCCTTCTGCCTTGTTTATCCTCGCAGTAAGAGCCTCCATTTTTAAAAAAAGATTTTATTTATTTATTTGACAGAGATCACAAGTAGGCAGAGAGGCAGACAGAGAGAGTGAGAGGAAAGCAGACTCCCTGTGGAGCAGAGAGCCCAATGCGGGACTTGATCCCAGAACCCCGAGATCATTACCTGAGCCAAAGGCAGTGGCTTAACCCACTGAGCCACCCAGGCACCCGAGCCTCCATTTTTTATTGCACCTTATTAATAGCTATTTTGATTTCAACTTGATTAGATTTTAGTTCTTTTTTGTCTCCAGAAAGGGATTTTATTTCTCCAGACAGGGTTTCTCTAATATCTTCCATGCTTTCTTCCAGCCCAGCTAGCACCTTGAGAATCACCGTTCTGACTCTAGTTCTGACATATTACCAATGTCCATATTGATTAGGTCCCTAGCCATCAGTCTTGCTTCTTTTTCTTTTTTTTCTTTTGTGGTGAGTTTTTCAGTGTTGTCATTTTATATAGATAAGAATATATGAATGAGAGAATAAAATACTAAAAGGGTGGCAAAGTCCCCAGAAAAATGTACACTAACCAAATCAGAAGAGATCCAAAACTGGGGGGAGAAGAAAAGGGGAAAAAGAAACAAAAATTTAAAAAATCCAAGAATAAAAAAATAAAATGTATGTATATATGTATATGTTTATGTATGTATATAGTAGACTGGTGAATAGAACAGAGCCACCTAATTGATTTTAGGTATATTTCGGTCTCCTAGAAGAAATTATCTCCCCAAATTTTAAAGAAATAAAAAGTTATATATATACAAAAATAAGGGTAAACATGAAGGGATGGGATATGACTGTACAGATGAAAATTTTTTTAAAAATTCTAAAAAAGGAATTGATAAGATAATTTGGTTGGAAAAAGAAAAAAAAAAGAGGGGTAAATGTGCTCAGACTGGAGACTAGAAAAAAGCCATATGCTAGATTAAGGTATGTTTTGATCTATTAGAAGAAAATTTTTTGTCTATTAGAAGGAAATTTTTGTGCTCTCTGTGGCAGCACATACACTAAAATTAGAAGGAAATTTTTAAGAAAAAAAACCCATATAGGTATAGAAAAAATAAGGTTAAATACAGTGAAAGGATAAAATATAACAGTGAAGGTTTAAAAAGATTTTTTTAAAAAGAAAGTTATTGTTAAGATATACTAGTCAAAAAATGTAAAAAGAGGAAAGAGAAAAAGTTAAAAAATAGAATAAGAAAAAAAAATTTAAAAAAATTTTAATTTTACAAGACTAAAGCATCATGGGGAAAAAGACATGAATTCTATGAGTTGCTTTCTCCCAGTTCTGGAGTTCTGCTGTTCTCCTTGATTGGTAAGCTTGGTCTTGGCTGGATGTTCTTGCTGATCTTCTGGGGTAGAGGCCTGTTGCAGTGATTCTCAAATGTCTTTGCCAAGGTGGAATTGCACTACTCTTGCCAGGGACCAGGCTAAGTAATCTGCTTGGGTTTGCTCTTGGAACTTTCATTCTGTGAATGCTTTCTGTACTGCTTTGGAGGATGGGAATGAAAATGGTGGACTCCCAATCTCCAGCCTGGAGGCTCTGAGAACTGAGGGCCCCACTCCTCAGTGCACCCTCAAAGACAAACAGTCAATCACTCCTGTCTTCCTGGTCTTCGGCCGCACTCTGAGCTCACCCGGCCTGTGACTGAGTGTTTCTATCTCTGGCACATGGCCCCGTTTGGAGTTTCCAAACCCAGCAGATTCCTGTCACACTACTCCTCCTGGAGGAGAAAAGTGAGTTTCCCTGGATCTGCCACTTGTGGGGTCCCTGCTTGAAGAACAGTGGTCCAACTGTGCCTTAGATCATCGTTTAAGGTAACCCCAATCTGAAAGCTCACTCTTCAGCCCTGTCTCTCTAGTCAGCTTCCTTTCTCTGATACCTGGGAGCTCTGCCACACTCAGACACCCCCGATCTTCCTGCGACCCTATGGGACCCGAGAACACACTGTCCCTGTGAGAGCTCCACCCCTACTTAACCTCTAGAGTGATGTCCTTCAGTAGAGGAGAATTCTAGAAGTTCCAATTTTGTGCTCCACTGGTCCACTGCTTGCTGGAAGCCAGCTGCCCCATGGTCTATATTCCTGTTGCTTTGGATTCATTTCTCTGCACACATCCTACCTTTCAGAAAGTGGTCAATTTTCTGTTCCTAGAATTGCTGCTCTTCTCTTCTATCTCCCATTGTGTTTGTAGGTGTTTGGAATGGTTTGATACTTATCTAGCTGAACTCCTGGGATCTGATGTGATTTCAGTCTGCTACTCCTCCACCATCTTGCCTCTCCTGCTTGCCTTATTTCACTCAACATAATCTCCTCCAGTCCTGTCCATGTTGATACAAAAGTTGGGTATTCATCTTTTCTGATGGAGACATAATACTCCATTGTATATATGTACCATATCTTCTTTATCCATTCATCTGTTGAAGGGTATCTTGGCTCTTTCCATGGTTTGGCGACTGTGGTCATTGCTGCTATGAACATTGGGGTACAAATGGCCGTTCTTTTCACTACATCTGTATCTTTGGGGTAAATACCCTGTAGTTTTTGCTTCCATTTTCGTTGGCCTAAGGAAATAACAAAGTCATGCCTCATGTCATAGGATAGGGGAATATAGTTGTTCCACGTGGCTGAAAGTAGATGAGATCTGAGTACTGCCAAAGAGAAGAAATAAGTACCACAGTGATTACCTCATTGATCAGTTGTGAACAATAAGGAGTCCAAAATACCTGAGAATTCTTGAGTTTAAGTTATAAGCATTGGAATGTCATTAACTAGATCCTGGAGTTCTTCTTGGAACGATTAGTTAATTAAGATAGGATGGAGATTGTGGTGGGAGTTGGATCAGAGATTATACCTACTCCTTGGCTGTGAGAATTGCCCTAGCAACTGCTGTGCACAGAGGAACTTCATCCTGAAGAACAAAATGTAGTATTGATGGAGAAGCTGTAATTTCAGTCATAGGTCTGGTAAAGATCTGGCAGTAAGAAAAAGGTAAATATGAGTCATATTATCTCAGTAGGTAGCTGGAGACAAGAGTTGAGATCCAGATCCAGAGTTGAGATCCAGAGTTGGTGGCATTTGGTATTTCAGAGTATTTCAGAGTCTTAGTATTGGCTTTGGAGAGTGATATGGTTCTAGGTGTCAAGATAGGATTCATGATCAGAAATGTCTCTGGGGTACCATGACATAACAAGACTCACCCAGTGGTTCTTAACATTAAAAAGTTTGTGGTGTACTTTGTAACACTAGAAAAGATAAAAAATGAATATTAGTTTTTAAAAAAAAACAAGCAATCTTTGGAACATTGATAATATCATATAGTTGTTTCCCATATCTCTAGGTGTGCTTTCACACTGAGGACCTGTTTGAATAGAGCTGTTTAATGCCCTAAATATCTTCTCAGATTAAAATTCTAAAGCACGTGGCTCTTCTTTTCACTACCTTCAGTTGTAACCTCTTCTCTCATACCCTTTACAGACAAGGGTCATATTAATATCTAATTTAGTTATCTCTGTTTATCTTCAACTCACTTTTGGGGGGGTTTAATGCAAAGAAAATATTTAAAAACTTTTATTGATTTAGAAAGATATGGCCTTGATTACTTACTTACCCTTTAAAATTAATTAAACAGCTTTGTGGACACATAATTCACACAGCATAAAATGCATGCTTTTAAAGTGTAAAATTAAATGGTTTTTTGTATATTCTGGTATTGTACAACCATCATCACAAACAATTTTAGAATACAGTGGTGCCTGAGACTACAGATAGTACCAAGCTTTATCTACATTATGTCCTATAATACATACCCATGATAAAGTTTAATTTATAAAAAACAGACACATAGACCAGTGGAACAGAGTAGAGAGCCCAGATATGGACCCTCAACTCTATGGGCAAATAATCTTCGACAAAACAGAAAAAAATATACAGTGGAAAAAAGACAGTCTCTTCAATAAATGGTACTGGGAAAACTGGGCAACTATATGTAGAAGAATGAATCTCGACCATTCTCTTACACTGTACACAAAGATAAACTCAAAATGGATAAAAGACCTCAACGTGCGACAGGAATCCATCAGAATCCTAGAGGAGAACATAGGCAGTAATCTCTTCAATATTAGCTACAGCAACTTCTTTCAAGATATGTCTCCAAAGGCAAAAGAAGCAAAAGTGAAAATAAACTTTTGGGACTTCATCAAAATCAAAAGCTTCTGCACAGCAAAGGAAACAGTCAAGAAAACAAAGAGGCAACTCATGGAATGGGAGAAGATATTTGCAAATGACAGTACAGACAAAAGGTTGATATCCAGGGTCTATAAAGAACTCCTGAAACTCAACACACACAAAACAGACAATCATATCAAAAAAAGGGCAGAAGATATGAACAGACACTTCTCCAACGAAGACATACAAATGGCTATCAGACATATGAAAAAATGTTCCTCATCACTAGCCATCAGGGAGATTCAAATTAAAACCACATTGATATATCACCTTACACCAGTTAGAATGGCCAAAATTAGCAAGACAGGAAACAACATGTGTTGGAGGGGATGTGGAGAAAGGGGAACCCTCTTACACTGTTGGTGGGAATGCAAGTTGGTGCAGCCTCTTTGGAGAACAGTGTGGAGATTCCTCAAGAAATTAAAAATAGAACTACCCTATGACCCTGCAATTGCACTACTGGGTGTTTACCCCAAAGATGCAGATGTAGTGAAAAGAAGGGCCATCTGTACCCCAGTGTTTATAGCAGCAATGGCCATGGTCCCCAAACTGTGGAAAGAACCAAGATGCCCTTCAACGGACAAATGGATAAGGAAGATGTGGTCTATATACGCTATGGAGTATTATGCCTCCATCAGAAAGGACGAATACCCAACTTTTGTAGCAACATGGACAAGACTGGAAGAGATGATGCTGAGTGAAATAAGTCAAGCAGAGAGAGTCAAGTATCATAGGGTTTCACTTATTTGTGGAGCATAACAAATAGCATGGAGGACATGGGGAGTCAGAGAGGAGAAGGGAGTTGGGGGAAATTGGAAGGGGAGGTGAACCATGAGAGACTATGGACTCTGAAAAGCAATCTGAGGGTTTTGAAGGGGCGGGGGAGGTGGGAGGTTGGGGGAACCAGGTGGTGGGTATTAGAGAGAGCACAGATTGCATGGAGCGCTGGGTGTGGTGCAAAAATAATGAATACTGTTATGCTGAAAAAAACATTAAAAAAATCAGGCACTGTAAGAGATTGACAAAAATAACTACTTATAAAATAGAACAATTATAATAATGTACTGTAATAAAAGTTGTCTGAATGTGACCTCCTCTCCAATATTTTATTTTACTGTAGTCACCTTTGTTCTTATGATGATGTGAGATGATGAACTGTCCACATGATGAGATGTGAATGACATGGGAGTGTTGGGCTGTTACAGAACTTCTGGAGATATGTCAGAAGGAGGATCATCTGCACCCTGACTGTGGTTCACTACCTGAAACTGAGGAAGGCAAAATGGTAGATGGGGAGTGATGGTGGGGATCTACTGTACTTGGACAGAAACTATTCCTGTGAAAATGTGGCTATGACAGTGCCTAGCAGTTTAAATCTCAGGAATCGAAGGGTGAGCTCTTCCCTGATTTGAGCTGGCTTTGATTTCTATGTGCCCTAATGTTAGTTGAAGAGAAGTGAGAGTTTCCTGGAGGCAAGGAACCTACATTTATTGATTACCTATTGTTTTTATGCTAGGTTCTTTATATATTTTTATTTCATTTCTCGCAAGTCTGTGACCTGGAGAACACTATAGCAATTTCGGGAAGGGTGGAAAAAATGAGACCCTGGAAGTTGATTTGGTTGTTTAACATTTCTTAAGTACTAAATGGTGGGATTGAGAGTCAAGCCTAGTTCTGTCTGATCCCAGATTCATGCAGTCACAATGGCTGTGGTTAGTTATTCTGGTTCTAGCAGATTCTATTTAGTTCGAAGCACATGTTCAGCCAGTGGTAGAGAAACCAGGTCTGTGTTTGGTCACATGCCCATAGAATAATCAAGATATATCATGCATTTATGTATGTCTACTTTTCAATCATGTAAGGTTGATTTTATGATTAGTAGTCACAAACCTACTTATATCTTTAATAAAATTACAGTTTCATTTTGTCATTATATAGTCAGAGTTTGAGAACCTAGACCTAGAGGTTGAAAGCAGTATTGTGCAATGGTTAAGACCCCAGGTTCTGGAGGAAGAACATTTTGCATTTGAATCCTGGCTTTGCTATTTACTCTCTAGCTAGGTGACATTGGGCAAGTTACTTCACTTCTCCAAGGCTCAGTGTTTTTACCTATAGAAGGAAGACACCATTGAATTCATAAACTTGCTATGAGGATTAAATAAAGTGATCAATGCAAGTTACTTAGGACTTGTCTCAGACTAAACACTGAAGTTTTAGTTTCTATTATAATTTCTCTCCTACCAAGAATTTAAGAAACATTCTAATTTTAAGAGGGAAAATATTTAAAATGGGTAAGAACTTCTGCATTCAAATCCAGTTCCATCCCTTAGGACCTATAACTTTGAAAAGTTACTTTGAGTTTTTTGTATCAGTTTTCTATAAGGTGCCTTTAATGATTAAAATGAAATTATATAGATATAGCACTAAATGAAGCATATGAGAAATCATAAGTGCTCAGTCCATGATAGAGATGAGAAATATGATAATTATGATTTAATCATTAGGTATAATTTAATATTTACTTGGATTAAGTAACTTTTCAAAAATAGTCATGTAAGAAAATGTGTGACAGGACTGAAAACAGCAAAATCACAATTTCTCAGCAAGCCTTATGGGCCTGTCTCTGTGTTAGACAATATTATGTGGTAAAAAATGATGAGGTCTCTGACTATAAAGGAACTTGCCATCTAATTTGAGATAAGAGTCACCCACAAATGAGATAATGTCTATAATGCGCTCGGTACCTGTCTGTCACACAGTAGGACCTTAATCACTAAAAGTCGATGTTTTATTATTATTAATATTATTATTTTATTAATTACCAAATACTACATAGCAAAGAGCTAACCAATATAATAGTAACAATTAGAGTCTAAGGCCATGTATAATAAAGGGCTAGGTTTTTTTTTTTTTTAAGGTTTTATTTATTGGACAGAGAGATCACAAGTAGGCAGAGAGGCAGGCAGAAAGAGAGGGGGAAGCAGGCTCCCTGCTGAGCAGAGAGCTTGATGTGGGGCTTGATTCCAGGACTCTGAGATCATGACCTAAACCAAGGGCAGAGGCTTAACCCACTGAGCCACCCAGGCGCCCCAATAACGGGCTAGTTAAGAGGTAGAGCTATATTTAAATTTGAGCAATATGAATGTAAGCCACAGTGAATTCTTGTTCTTTGCAAGTTATGATCTATAAAGTTGTTGAGAACATCAAATTAGGGAATACTGAAGTGAATTGTTCCAGTAAGCAAGCACTGCTTTCAGGGGAAATACAGGGTTAGGTTCCTGTGAGTCTGGTTACATTTTCATCCACCGATCAATACATAATCTTGTTCTATGTGTGTCTCTCTTTAAAGACACTTACTTAATGTACATTGTTGATTCATCAACACTGATCTCACAGCCAATAGCACTGCAACTCACATCTGAATGAAGATCATCAGACACATGCATTCTCTCTGTAAGACATCACCGTTTGCTTATGCTTTGGAATTCTCAATAGCACTTCAGCACCATGGTTGGCGGCCATTTCAAACAGCCAAATCACCAACAGAAAGCACCAATATGTAAAAGAGCATCAAATATATGACCAAAAGGCCACCTGCTTATAGTATGAGAGCTGAAAGATGAAGGTAGAGCATTGCCTAGCTTGACTTTACCTGAAAAGCTGCTGCTCTCCACATGTTTTTGAGTGATTGGGAAAGGACCACAACTATTGATTTTGGGGGTGACAAATACACTGTAGCCAGGAGGTGAATTTGCAAATACTTAATCTGTGAGTAATGTACATTGCAAACCTGGAGGACTGGCTTCCTGGAAGAGGCAATTTTTGCAGTAGGCCTTGCTAGTTGAGCAAACGAGGGTGAGAGAGATAGATGGGGAGAGACAGCAGGCCCTCATGGGGTCGAGTCTCCCACACATTCTTACGTTCCTCTCGCAGATTGTTTGCCTACTTTGGGATACCATGCTGTCTCCCAAGCTGAATCTTTGAACTTTGCTGTTTATTAAAGAAGCAGTTTCATAATCAAACACAGGAAGACATCTCCTTTACAGAATAAAGTATTGTTAGGTGTCTTTCCATAATTAAGGTAAACTTCTTTTGTCAATGAATGAAAACAGGTTGGAGGTTTCTCACTTAGGGATAGGTATCAATTAAAACCCCTGGGTTCAACCTGCAATGAAATCTGCAAATCAGGACAGATCGTTCTCATTTTTTTTTTTATTGTGCACCTATATTAGGCAGAACAGAGCTAGAAAATTGGGGGACAAGCAAGGAGAGCCTTTTAAATCTAATAATGCTTTCGAATCCCCAAATTAGCTTATGTTGTTTTCGATTGTCTTTAAGTGGAAAAAAATGATTTTCTCTAAATCCATTTTTCAAACATTGCTTCTCAAAGTGATAAAAATAGCATGTAGGTATTAGTCAAAGATTTTCTTTTTCAAGATTTGGCTGAAAACCAAATGAAAACTTCCATGTGCTCCAATAAACCCAGTGTTTCTCATAGGTTGCTATTTCTAATCCCTGTTTCCATGGAAATGGACTTTTTACATCAGCGAAATGGGGATGAGGTACTGAGTGATTTATACCTGCTGTTTGATATTTTAAGTGATTCACCACTGCTCTTTTTCTTTACTGTAGAAAATGTATACAGATATTTTTCTTGCAGGGCTCTCAGACCCTCAGGATAGGAGCTCTAGAAATAAAATCCTTAAGGGATAAAGCCACAGCCAGCATGTCCCTTATAAGACATTTAGGACAGAGGCAGCAGTGGTTATAAGAGTAAACCTAGAAGTCATGGTAGTTCACTGCTCTACTCAAAATGGTTTGATGGAAATGGGAGATTTATGAAGCATTTATAATATATCCTTCAATCCCAGCTAGGAGATAGAAACCTTTAAAAACTATTATTAAGTCAATAGCTTAAGAATGACTTTTATTTTTTCCCCCTCTCTGTAGGATTTTTTTCCCTCTTTGTTAAATCTAAGAATCCCTGAATAGTCAGTTAGAGGAGTTGTGATTTGGTTCTAATCGGCTCCCAGAAGCAGAACTGGTAGTTCTGATGGGTCCCCTTGTGGACCTGCACTTTGTGGCTATTACATTTGCTTCTACATTAATGGGAATAATTCATTAGTCAGAAGTCAGTTCTGAAAGGATCAATCATATACATGGCTGCTGCCAACTTCCTTTTTTTCTGAGCTTAGTTCCCCTGTCTCCCTGGAGCCTGGAAAATAAGGATCCCTTCCATGTATAATTGATAGATTTGACACTCTCAAAGTTTGTATAAAAACTCAGGAATTTTAGCTGCCGAATTGGTAGCAAATATTGTTATTTTAAGAATATAGTTTATACTAACCTTATTAGTAGTGAAGTTCCATGTAGACCCATGCAGTTGATTTCAACTTTTAAAAAACATCCTGTTTTTCTTGCTAGAAAGTATTTGACTGAATTCATTATGTTAACCTGTGTTTAGGTGTCATGGAAAACTAGTAACAAGCTCATTATTTTACAGAAGTTAACCTCTTTTCCTTATCTTTCAAGTTGGCGTTGGGGGTATGAGCTATTCTTACAACTCTAGAATGTTTATGCAAAGGAAGAATGATTCAGTCTGGCTGCAGTCATTGTGCTAAGATGAATAAATCCTTTCCTACCTTTGTTTTTCCAGTTCCTCTACTTTCACTTTTTCCCTGGGTGGCTGTTTCCCATTTCAAATGGAGAAAATGATAGTATATTAAAAGAAAGTTCTTTTCAGTTACCAAGGCAAATGTTTTTAAACTCCCTTCTCCAGCATGGAAGCTCCATGATCTTTAAGAATTATTCGATTTTCTTTACATTTATATTCCTACAGCACTAGGTTCATAGTTGGTGCTGCCCAAGCATTAAATAACAGCTTGAAGAATATTTTATAATTCCTGCATGCTTATGAGTAAACATCCAATGAACAGTAAAATGGAAAGCCCCAGTTTTAAAAAGTGAGTGTCTCTTGCAGTGATTCAAATGTTTGCTTTAAAAGCACTTAAGAAGTTCCTGCAGAATCTCTTGCTCTCTCCTTGTTACAAGTCCTGCTTGCTCCTCCTACATGGAAGGTTGATGTTACCACAGGAGTTCAAATAAAATGGCGTGGTACAAGTCCACACAGGCCAAATGCCTCCAAGTTCTTTTTGTGGTGCGGAGTGGGTGGAATACAGATCCAGTTTTCTTAACACAAAGAATTCTAAGTACTTTGAATATTTTAGTGTAAGAATCAAGGTAGTCAGTCACACACCTCCTCATTCTGGAACATTTTTGTTCTTGTCACCGCTCCCCAACAATACCCTCCCTTCTGATGTTTAGGCTCTTGGATGGTGGCCAAAAATACAAGGCTAAATGGAGACTCTTTTCATTCCTCCTTTACAGTCTGCACTCTCTTACAACTGTATTGCAATCCAATTAATGTAAAATAAGGAAAATATTTACATTATAGCCTTGCTATAATGTTCATCAGGAGTCCTTGTGGAAAGAGAGTAGAAAGGTGGTGCCTGGTCCTGGGCATATGTTACATCACCTAATCATTATATGTATGAAAGTAGTTTTATCTTTTTTAAATCCTTATTTAATAGATGGAGAAACTCAGTCTCAAACTGGTAAAGCAGCTTTTTTCAAGGGCACAGAGCTAGTTACCAGGGAAACCTGAGGCTGGAATCTCTGTTTATCTGAGTCCCACACCATACATGTAAAGAAGGGGAAATGGTATGGTGTTGATGTCCTCAGTGCAATTAAACAGAAAATTGTTTGGGAAGGGCTCCAAAATTAATCTGCTCCACTTAAAATTTTTTTATTCTGGAGAAAGGTTATTTGGTCTTTAAGGATCAACTGAAATTAAGCAATGTTCTTAATTCTGCTAACACAACCTTATGTTCTCTTATGTAACAATGTATCCAGCCAGGCTTCAATTAGTTCCAGACCCATGAATTTACTTGTTGGTTGCAAACTAGCCCAGGGTACAAGAGGGCAGGGAGATACTAAAGAAAGAGACAGACCACTCCAAGTTGGTAGGTGGCATGGGAATTTACACACAGGCTTGTCTTTTGCAGAGCTCTGCACCTGCTGGCCAGAATCTTCAAAGCTTACAGAAGTCTTGACTTGATTCAGTCACTGTACCATTCAGATAGTCTCAACAACACATTGCTCTCTCAAGGCTGTGTCCTTGAATATGGTTTCAGCTGTGGGAATGATGGGCAGAATGCACATTCCAAGGACAGGGTTGGAGGTGAGGAGCCTCCTATCTTCTGGGTCTAGCTCATGGGTCAACTGGCGGTCACATCCTCTCAATGACCTCCTCCAACATGACTGGTGGATAAAACCACTCAGATGCCTCCTGGGCACCTCAAACTCAATACAGGTAGGTTGTTGAGCATGAATATCATGGTTGGGGGACTCTGCCAGAAATATCTGTGTGACTGAGCAACTCACCCAGCCTCACTGCATCTCTGTCTCCTCATTGGTAAACTGACAGACTTGCTATGAGGTTTTGAGGAAAAGAAGATATATTCTGTTTTATATATATATTCTCTGTGTGTGTATATATATATACACACACATACACACACACACGCACACACACACACACACATATAGCCAGGTACAGAACTATTGCTATGTAATTGGTTGCTTGTTGTGCACACACACACACATACGTGTGTGTGTGTGTGCATAGATAGATAGATAGATAGATAGATAGCCAGGTACAGAACTATTGCTATGTAATTGCTTGCTCGTCACCCAAATGACCTTATTACTTTTCCCCAAGGCTAGGGTCTTTATATGTTCCTTGTGTGAACTGCCTTGGTGGTCCAAGCTAAAGGACTGGGCATGAGCTGATTCTTTCCCCTCCTTCACCACCATGTCTAATCAGTCACCTGGTCTTGCTGATTTTAGCTTTCAATCTTTATGAATCAACCTATTTCTCTTCATCTCCACTGCCATTTCCCTAGTTGGAGATACAATCTATTTTATCTTGACTACTTGAATAACTTTCTTGAAGATCTCTTTCCATTCATTCTCTCTACTTCTAATTGCATCCATTTTCCTCATTGTACTTAGTGTTTTGAAAAATGTGTCTGATGGTGTGACTCCTCAGCTTCAGTCTTGCTATGGCTTGCTACTGTTCTTGAGGTAGGTGCGACTACTATAATTTTAATATGGTCCTACTGACTGACAGCCTCATCAGAGCCATCTCTCACCACTCAGTCTTTGCACTCTGAACTCTGGCCACAAGCGCCTTCATTTGTTTTCTTGTAGACTTCACACCCCTTCTGGCTGTGGGTCTTCTTACTTGCTATTCCTCATGTCAGAATGTTCTCTTTTCTCTTCCCATAATTAATTCCTATTAATTCTTCAACACTCAGCTGAAGTGGTAGTTCCTTCAACTAAGACTGAATCAGAACCATTTATTATATGTTCACACCACTCTGTACTTCTCTTTAATGGCACTATTTCAAATGCAATGAAATAATGAATTAGTTCTCTTCTGTGCTAGAATTTAAGCCCCATGAAAGCTTTCCTATCACTGATGAATACATATTATCCAGCATCATGCCTTGCACCTATTTGGCATTCAGTAAATATTTATTAAATGACTTTCTCATTTAAAATGGTAATAGAGGCATAAAGTAGAGGTACTATTAGTATGTTTTAAAAGCTTACACATTTGAAAACTATCATACAACTCTTTGCAAAAAAATGGGGTTATTGGGGTGCCTGGGTGGCTCAGTCGGTTAAACAACTGACCCTTGAACTTAGGGTCATGAGTTTAAGTCCCTAAATTATGAAACTGCTTTCAAGATAATATTATATTCTAGGCCCCTGATAAATGATAGCTTTTCCTTGCTTCTAAAGATTCATCAGTATTATTTCAAGTATGATTAACTTTTCCTGGCCTGAGGTTTTGAATTTGAATTTAGTTCATATGAGAAATACCTCAATAATTTCTCTATTGATTTATTCTAATCACCTGTTGAAGTTGGGCTGTAAAGCAAAGGATTTCCAGTATTCACATCCATTTAATCTGAAAACTACTCAGTAAGCATTATTAGGTGTGCAGCACCCGGCTCCTGCTGTGAAGGATACAGAGCTGTATGAGGTAAAGAACCTATTCTGAAAGCAGTTTGCAACTAGTAAAGAAGACAAGAAAAATGTTTGACTATCCAAATTCAGTACATCTGTGATAGGGCCAGGATTCTAACTTTTAAAAAATGTTATCATGCAACTTGCATCATTATTCCTAGTGGTGTGGGGATCACTGTTGTATGACTAATGTTAATAGTATTCTGAATCCTATATATAACAAGGTCTGATGGTGGGCAGGGCACCCTAAGATCTGATTATTTTACAAGAGAAATAGTTCTTATGTTGAGTGTGCATGCAGTAACTACTTGTTGAATGTTTCTAATTCCATCCCTTTGATACTGTGATAAATAACCTTTAAACGGGGCACAAGACAGATATACCATGTGGAAGCTAACGGTCAACCCTCACCCACCAAGAAATGTCTTAACCTCACAGCTCTTCCCCCTCCCAGACTCTGTTAGGAGGTGCTTAGAAAAACCATCAGCCTCAAGATCTTCCATTTCTCAATACTTGCTGCTCCTTAGCACCTGGGAGCTCCAATAAGTTGATACTTGGGGCCCAGCCAAGACCAATTAAATCAGAAATGTCAAGGAGGGCATATTCTGTGCTATCTGTGGAATGGAGCACCAAGCTTACTTGGGGAAAGACCCAACTCAGTTGGCTAATTGGGACCAAGGGTACATTTAACAATAAAATGGCCACAGTGTCTTACTTCTTCATTGCCTTCCATATTCCTTCAAGAAGGCCTGCCTTGAATCAGGGTGGTAAGAGTAAGGTTGTGAGTGAGGCTGGAAGGAGGAACTGCCTGGTGAAGCAAGTCTTTTTTTTTTAAGATTTTATTTATTTATTTGACAGAGATCACAAGTAGGCAGGGAGGCAGACAGAGAGAGAGGAAGGGAAGCAGGCTCCCTGCTGAGCAGAGAGCCTGATGTGTGGCTCCATCCCAGGACCCTGGGATCATGACCTGAGCCAAAGGCAGAGGCTTTAACCCACCGATCCACCCAGGCGCCCCTGGTCAAGCATGTCTTAAATGCAAGGCATTATCTTAGATGCCTATAGGTTATGTCACAAAAAGGTTTAGTAATGATTATGTATCATCAGTCTTTTAAAAAATATGCTCAATTCATAAATTTTTTTAATGAGGAAGCCCAAAATATTAGAAAATAAAAACTAAAATTAAGAAAATACACTGAGAAAAAGATTTGTGATTAGATTAGGAATATCTTGTTTTTCCGTAAAATTTGTTTGGAGCTGTTGTAAGAAGATATACAGTAGAATTAACTCTGGGCTTTAAACATCTGTGGAGAGCAAGTCACATTAAAACAAATTTAATTATCACTTAGTCATAAAATATTAGAGTTAGAGACATGCTAAGGTTTATCCTTCATTTTGGAGAAGTTAAGTTACTTGTCCAAGGTCACACAGCTAGCTATTTTGGTAAATTTTCTCACATGCCCCCTAAATTTCCAAAAGAAACAGAAATATTGATAGTAATTCAGAAGATGTTATGTCAAGATGTCCCAGAGATTTTACATTTGCATTACATATTACCATTGTTCTTAGACAGTTTCCAAATTGTCCTAATTAAGACTTCTTCTATTTGGAAAGTAAAGATATTAGTTTTTAACGCAACCTATAAAAAAGTTTGCATATATATCAGGAATTGCAAGTGTCATGAACCCTGATTTAAATACAAAAAGTGAAAATTGATAACATCTTTGTTCTATATTCCAAATCTTGTCTCCCCCTACCAGACACCCCTTTTCAGGCTTTACGTTTCTGAATAAGAAAAGGTAAATTTTTATCCATTGCACGACTGCATTCCAATAACTATTGCTGAAGGTGGTTTATGGAAAAGTTTACAAAGCACTGGAACTTGGCTGTCAATATACGGGGGTGCACCCAGTGGAAATCATGAATGGTTTGGTTCCAAAAGGTGCTGGGGAAAATACCATCAACCATGTGCATATAAAAACATTTCCATCAAAACACAAGCAGACTGTTTTGGGAGCATGTTCAGAGTTAACTGTAGAAGCAAATTATCTTATCATATCATTAGAAATAAAAGGGAATTGTTCCAAGGTCAACAGGGAAGAATGGATGCAAATCACAACTGCTGGGCTGCACTGATGAAAACATTTGCTGGCTCCAAGGCCATGGAGCCTCGTCAGCTGTTACAATCAGATGCCATCAGTCAGTGTCTGTGTGTGGCAAAATTTACGCGTGAGACAATGAGGAAAGATGCTTCAGCTCTTGGCAGCTTTGCCTTCTCATGAAATCATCACTTCTTCCTGTCTTCTTTTAGGACAGAATGGCCTTTTCAGGACCAGGAACCACTTCTTGCTGACACTGTGGCATGATCCATGTCCATGATCAGTGATTGTGATCTTCACAGACTGTGATAATCTGATTTAGGTGGATATCCCCGTGATGGGCAGCCACACTTGTGTTTGTTTATCTTCCCAAAGACGGACTATCCATCTTCTTTATTTTGCTATCCTTTATCTTTCCTCTTCTCTCTATATTTTTATTAATTCCTTTTCTCTTCTTCTCCTTATATTTTCTAAGCTGATGCACACTTTTAGATTTTCAGGCAACTAGAACATCTTCTATAGGACATGATGATTTTTGCAGACACCTTGTGAAAAACACACATGCACTGGTGTGTAAACAATGAATCTTGTAACACTGAAAAAATAAAATAAAATTAAAAAAAACCATATATACAAGCATACAAATGTGCACACACACAAATATACACATGGACACAGAGACATACATGCAATCCTCAGGAGAACTCACTATGTACAATACTTTGGGTTGAATTTGTTCATGTTCTGGAATGGCTTGGTTATATTTGATTAATCATTACCATACAGAAGGTAATTAATGGTGAACTTTCAACTCTTTTATAGTTTCTATCTTTCTACTTAGTTTAATTGATTCAGCAATAACATGACAGTATTTTTTATTAGCACTATACTGAAAATAATGTTTTTTGAAGCATTTTGTTCTACTTCAGTGAGTTTGCTAAAAATGGTATTTAGCTACCAATTTGACAAATTTACTTATTGCTTCAATTTGCTAAAAATACATGTCTTTTAAATGTTGGTGATTGTTACAGCAAATCATAACGGGTAGGATGTTCAGCTTCTGCTGAAGCTGGCTAGACTTGCTCACCTGTGTTCGTCAGAGGGGGCTTGGATGTGGATTGCACCATGTGGACTGTAGAATGGCTGCTTTAGTTTCCTCTTGATGCCATAAAAATGACATAAAATTATTGAACTGTTATTCAGATAGTCAAAAGAAACAAGACTTTTGTAAATTGCTAATATCAGCGAGTTGGCAAATGAGCTTTTTACTTTAGTCATTTAGCTAATTGCCTTTTAGTGAATTGGCTTTAGAAAATTTGATTTTTGGCATACTGACTTGCTCCCCTTTCAGATACGTTATATCATTTGAGCTTTACAGTAATTCTGATTATTTTTATTCTGCGATAATTCTGAGTAATTGTTAGTGGCAAGTGGGTGGGATCACATCCAGCTTTCTTTAGCCAAATAATTCTAAGCATTGTGAATCTTATCAGGATGCACACCTGTTGTCAGTTTGTCCCATAATCAGTGATGTGAAATTTGATAACTTGGCTCAAGTGACATTTGGCAGATTTTCCCATTGCTCAATCACTTTTTTCTCTCCATAATCCATAGCAATCTGTAGGGAGACACTATGAGAATATGTCAATATCCTATATCTAAAGGAACTTCCACCCAATGGTTTTAGCATCGCTTCATGATTTTTGTTTAAATCAATTATTACCTTGATGGTTGCACAAAGCTGGTTTTCTAATTCTAACGTTCATTCTACATTTATTAGCTGGCATTCTTCTATAAAGAAGTTTCCTTGCACTCCCTTTTCTTTGGTATCACTTTGGACACATCAATTCTTTTTTATTTTTTTTAAAGATTTTATTTATTTATTTGACACAGAGAGAGATCACAAGTAGGCAGAGAGGCAGGTTGGGTGGGGGGAGCAGGCTCCCCATGGAGCGGAGAGTCCAATGTGGGGCTCCCTGAGTTATGAGATAAACATGCATTGTAATTTTTATTTACTATCCTTGTGGATGTGTAAGATTTTTTTAAAAGGATGTTTAGACAAATTTGGATTTGAGAAGACTTCATTATTTTATGGGGACACAGAAAACTACGCACTGTCTTTTCAAGCATTTAAAGCTGGAGTTGACCCATCCTTTCAATTCACATGTCATTATTGGCCAGAGAAACACCTGACTGGTCCCACTCAACTTCAAGGGGTGAGAGCAGTGCAAATATACCACATGCCTAGAAGGGTACATGGGTATACCAATGATTACCATCACATCCACCTCAGTGACCAAATGTTTACAAAATAAATAACCAACCACTCTCTGTTAAGGCTTTCACTATTAGACTAGATTGTTCTGGCAAAAGCTTATATGAAACTTTTATTAGGGAATACAGGAAGCTGGTGTGAGTAAAAAGGAGAATGAGACAGAGAAGGAGCTAGAGCCAAAGGAAGATATATTCTCATCTGGCCTTGGTACCAGCTGGTATCAAATGCAATTGATTACTCACTCTCGAAGAGCCTCCTTCCAAAAGGCCATACTAAATTACTGCAACTCTTAATGGTCCATCTTAGGAAGAGGAAACTACCCATCAGCTTTTCTCTCCCAGTACTCAAAGAGTTGTTTCATACAGTGTTTGGTTCCCTGCATTTTGATTGTGCTTTTGTGTGTCCTGAGCAAGCAAGGAAGGGTCTTACATCTCAGTGGAAACAGAGAAACCCTGAGATTGAAAATGAAAGATATATCCACTGACATGAATGCGCAGGTGCTATTGGGTGTACCTACTGGAGCCCACACTGAGTTGGTCATCAAAGTGAAGGCTCAGGTGGACCAACTGGAAAGGACCTCAGAGACAAATGAGGTTGAGAGTATTTAGGGTGGCACTTAAAGGGTATGCGACATAATGGTTTTTGCCTCTGAATCTTAGTTACCATCTTAATTACCACCTATAAATATATATAAAATAGAGCACATCATGTCTTCTCAAAAAAACTCATTTTTTTTGCTTTGTTTTTCCCATTAATGACATTTGAATCATTCAGTTAATTTAGATTGGAGACCTTGAAATGATCTATGACTCCTGCTTCTTCTGCAGTCACCGTAAGAAGCCCAGTTATGTAGAATGTAACTTCACAATAGCTCTTGAATCTGTTACATCATTCCTATTCCTAGTGCCATCACTTTAGCTTAGGCTTTGAGTACATTTTGCTTGAAATAATCCCCTCATGTTTTCCTTACTCTTTGCCTCTTGTTTCTCTTGTTCGCTCTGAAAACTGCTTACCAGAATAATCTACCTAAAGCATCTGATTTTTTTTTCTTCTTTATGACATCAACTGCTTCCAAGAGTCTACCAAATTAAATTTATCCTTTTTTTCCCCTGTAGGATCTAGAACAATCCACAAACTAATAAGCCTACCTTATCCACCAGGTTGTGTTTTACTAGTATCCACAGAACCAACTGCAGCCAAATTGGGTCTCACAGATTTGCTTGGACACTGTGTTTTCTTGATTTCATTATTTGCACATATTCCCCTCAATCCTAAATGCCTTTTCTACTACTGCTGTTTTGCAAAACATCCCTCTTCCTTCCAAGCTCATCTTTTAAATGACCCCCTTCAGGAAGCCTGGACAGTACTCTCCAGCGTGTTGTTTTCATCACTGCCCCTAGCCAATCTCTTGCACTGGTGTTCTTCACTTCTTATTTGGGCTATTTTTAACTTTCCTTTAAAGAGGGGAGTGTGTGTGTGTGTGTGTGTGTGTGTGTGTGTGTGTGTGTGTTAGGAGGAGGGGATGTGCGCCTGCTCTATTATTGGAACCACAAGAACACTCTGAGATGCTGTCTAGTTTCAGAGCTAAGCCCAAGGCAGGGAAGAGGTGAACTTGACAGGCTAAGATGAAGGACATTAGAGCTACTTATGTTGTAAAGATACATATTCTGTACTCTTAGCCCGAGCTCCTTGATCATACAAATTTGTAGAAAGGTCTAAGCTGCCATCAGGCTCTGAAGTATCATTGAGACAGACTGATGCCAACCAATTTTGCAAAGACAGTTAACTACGTTATCTGTTGATTTGGGCAAACAAGCAGGACTGGGTGGAGGTCTGCTTGTGGCTTAGGAGGTGAAGAAGATATTGGATTTCATATGCCAAAAATGCTTAATTATAAACAAACTCTAAATTCAATTACATTTACAGAATATAATGAACAGTAGCTCTATCAGTAATTCTGTACCACAGCCTTTTAGAGTAATACAGAATATTGTTTAATTGATATCATTTCAAAAACTCAGATATCATTTGCTTTGTTTGGGTGGAGTTATTTTTACTAATAACAAAATTGCGGAGAAATGACTCTTACTGCATGTGAGCTGACATTTTGTACTAGTAAGAACATATTTTGGTAGGAAAAAGATGAAGGCTAAAAATAGCATCCTGGAGAAGTCATTTTTATCAGGCAGAGTCTGACTGAGAGAGGTCCTAAAACTCCTGTCTTAAGAAGTGTTTAATCTTAGATCTGTTTTTTTTGTCATTTAAAGAAAAGGAACAGGATTGCCTTTTGATATTGATACTGGATATTAAACAGAGTTTCTTGTTACAAAGTAAATAGAATATTTACTGAGAAGAGGCCTGCTTATAAGGAGGAAGCTGGCTAATTTTGGCCCATTTCCCTGCAATCACAATTTCCTATCTGATGGGAATGTGAGGAGCATGATTGTTTATGCCCCAGAAAAGACAGTGGGAAGAAGAGAGGAAACAGCATCAAGGGGTTGACCTTTTGACCCAGCTGACAGCCACAAAATCCAAGATTTTCGAATTAGGATCAAAAGGCATCAGGCACGCATCTCTCTAAGGCAAATGAAACACAATTCTGAATTCTCTGAAGAATGCAGGACTCTCCCCCGACTATGTCTTGAATCCTTTCGTTCCTCTCCACCATTTCTTCACAGGATAAATGCAACAGCTTCTTACCTGGTCTCTTGGCCACAAGAGCCACATAACTTCAGTTCCTCCTGCTGCGAGCATTTTAACTGGAGTGATAGAGGTTCTCTATTTTGCTCACTAGACAGTACCCGGTAATAACAGATAAATGAAAACATCAAAAGAAAAAAAAGATGAATAAATGTAATGATTTCCAAAAACAACAAATTCAAATAATGCCTGCCCTTTGCTTATAAGTCCTTATTGTCTTGCTATTGATTACAGTAAAATGTCAAAATCCTTAAGCTCAACACTTCCCATCAGTGTTAGTGCATTGGATTTCCAATGTATTGGGATGATTTATTGACATATCACTCTCACACCTAAGCAGTGAGCTCTGCAAATGTGGAGGTTATGTCGTATTTATCTTTATATATTCAAGTCCTTAATATATATATTTTTGGCTCATTGTAGGGATTCATTATATTTTTCCATTTTAAGATGCTAGTTAGTAAACAAGGTCTTGTTGACTCTAGTTACACGATGTATTTCAGTTCAAGGAATATCTGTCGAATGCCTTCTTTATGTCTAGAACTCCCCGACTCACAACTTTGTACACATAATATATCCTTTCACCAGTTCTCTTTAGAGAGTGTTTGCTTGTTTTCCTTTTAACACAGTTTTCGTCTTCTCTTACAAGCAATACTACTATTCTTTTGATCTCATTAAGTGAGGCTTTTCAGACTTTTTCTCCCATCCCCACTTCACCCTCTCTTCCACCCAAGCAACAAAAAGCTTGAAAATGCTGTCTTTTTTGAGTCTTTGTCTTTAGCTTGATTATGTCACCCACATTAGGCCAATCATAGGATGGGATAGCTATGGTGATAGATTTCTAATTATCTCCTTCTTAATGCCTTTTTTCAGATAATGCAAAAAAGATGTATGGTAAGTTATAGTAAAGCAACTGCAAAGATTTATTGACAAATTATAATATGTATTATTTCTTTAGGGTTTCTAAATATGCCAGGCACTATGTTGAATCCTTACTGGATTATTTTATTTGGTCTTCACAACAACCTTGAGAGTAGACAAATGTTATAAATGAGAGCATAAATGATTCAAAAATCGTAATTATTTCTCTAATGTCATCCAGGTAGTAAACAGCAGCACACATGGGATTTGATTCCAAGTCTTTCTAAGTCTTGAGCCCAGGTAGTCCCACCACTCCCATTGTTTTGTCTTTCTTTCTCTTCTTCCTTCTTCCCTTCAACTACTTTGTTTAAGAATCCACTTGGTGACTTAACATCATGGCTCTTTTCTTGCACAGGTAACTGATGAGGCCTAGAGTTGCTATAACACCTGCTAAGAGAGTTTCCTGTATTTATTTACAGAGAATAATGTATAACCTCCTTATAAAAAATGTCCCAAGGATATCCTCTTCCTTAAGGATCTCTCAAAAAAAAATCCTAGTTTGAGAAATACTGATTTAAGAGACCAAAGGTTTATTCTATGAAAATGTTCTTCAATTTGAATTATTCCTACAAAGAGAAGTTTTAGATCTAGACAGGATAAGGTGAATTGTTAAAAGATTTTCTTCAACATAAAATCATAACCATTAAAAATCTTACATGTTCACAAATTTGTCCTTGGACTCTGGGGTCCTTAGGCAGTGGCATAGCAAAGGATCAACTTGGGGTTGAGGAAAGGGGGATGGCCTTTGCAACCATACAATTTTCATTATCCACACCAGGAGTGGATGCTGTGGTGTGTCCTCAAGGTCCTGCCTTCAGCACCAAGACCCTCATTCCCGTGGGCCAGGGGTTTTGGTTGCTGGGGGCTCATAGTTGATCCCTACCCCAGGGAATTCTTTTGGCTGCCAAGGCTACATCTTATTCCTGGGACCATTGGGTTTCCTGTGACTGGTTGATGGGTGTGAAGATGGTGAGAGCGGGTGTGAAATGGGAGGGGCATGAAGGTGCAGGTCCTGGCTTCAGTTCAGGTCAGATCTGAGGGATCTTCCTCAACTTCTGAGAACTTGTGGGATGGGCTGAGTCCTCTCTTGCAAGTGTAGCACAGATCCCCTTCTCCCTCTGCCCTGTCCTGCATCCCTTACTCCCTTATATGCGTTGTTCTTGAGAATACCCTACAATAAACCACCTGTATGCAAATCTTTGGTTCAGGAACCAACTCATGACAACTTTGAAAGCCATCTCAACACATGAAGCCTTTAAGGTGACTCTCCTAGGCCTACCTATAACTCAGAGTCTTGCCCCTGAAGCTCTTCCATCAGATATTCTAGAAGAGAAACTCCTGACCCTAACATAGTATAGGTGTGAACATTAATTATGTACAACCCCCTCATCTTTAGAAGCCATCCTATAGAAGTCACTCATTCCTCCCTAGAGGGGAGAAACTGTACAACACAAAGTAAATTCAACCACCTCAGGTTAAAAAAAAAAAAAAAAAAAAAGCAATTGTAGTAGCAGCTTGATCTTGTTTGGTTTTCTAAATTGATCAAGTAAATAGAATAATTGACACTAAAACTGTCTACTTTGTATCATGTAGATGGTCTAATATTATAATACAACATGGCTAAAAGGGCTTAGTTGCCATTGTGAGGATGATAAGATAGTACATATCCATAGTGGGAAGTTCTCTGTGGGTTTGTGGGGCCATCTTTTCAGCCCTCAGTAATCTTAAACAGGAACAATTTGTTTTGAGTTCCAGTAATTGGAGGTGTGCCTGAGTTGTTGAGCAGTAAGAATGTAAGAAATGCACAGAGAGTATATGAGATGACACACACTTACCATATGTACTAGTTTCAGAACATGATTTTGGAAACATGAGAGATATATGCAGAATCATCATTCAACTAATATAAAGAATTCAAGCCCAATCCATCTGAGGTTCACACAAACTTCTTTGAATGTTTTTAGGTTGATTAAAACAAGTAATTATCAAAACCATTCCTTTCCTTTGAGTCATGTAGATAACTAAAAAGAAAAAAGGTATTTGAGATCACATTTAAGCTTGATATACAGATACACTTCTAACTTAGGAACTTAGTTCAACGATGCATTCTAAAGTATAAACAAAAGAAGTACAACTAGTGAATAATTGAACATTACATCAAAAACTAACAATGTATTATATGTTTCCTAATTGAATTTAAATAAAGAAAAACAAAAACAAAGAACCCTAAACACTGAGAGATTGGGGGAAAAGAAAATAAGTGCACTATCTCCCAACACCAAAATAATATCAGGTATCTGTGTCCCCTTACATGAGGGTCATGACATATCTTGATAATCAATGGAGGCAAAAATGATTGTCCTTAGCTCAGTATGCAGGGCTATGGCAAAGCTGAAATGAGGCTAGCAGGCAAGGAGGAAGTTAGATGTAGGGTACACTACAAGGTCCACTGCATGGGTAATTACTAGCATTACTATGTAATGGAAAAGGGGAAAATTCTCCTAGCTGGTCAAGATGTGGCAGTGGAGAAAAAATCCAGATGTAGATTCAGAAAATAATTTTTTTTTTTTTTGCATAGTCTTTGCTGACTGTGTTTATAAAAGTAAATGTCAAGGTAAGCTTGGCAAGGAACAAAAGAGATGAGTCACATTTCTCCAGTCTCATTCCAGAGATGCTATCTTTTTTACCTTTCTGAGTATGCACAAGTCTGGCACTGGGTTTCTGCTCCTTTATGGGAACAGTATGCAAACACTCAAATAAGAGCAGGACAGTCATTTTTCATATATGCTTTGTTTTCATTTCTAGGACTTGGAAAGACCAAGTTTCCAAACGCAGAAATCCATGTAGTTGCCCTGCAACTTGAGTCCTCACTTGCCCTCTGGATGTTATAAAGCAATTAATTTTAAACATACTCTCGGGAGAGAGAGTATAAGCTTTGAATTAAAAACCCTTTTCTCTGTGTCTTGTTTTCACGTCCAACAAAACCAAGTTCATTTAGAGAGTAGAAAGGTGTGAATAATACTTGTCAGTACCTCTGTCTTTTTTGCCTTAATTATATTTTCCCATGTTTCTGAAAGAGTGTCTATGTAATCAACTATTATGTTATAACCTGCTAAGCCAACAGGTGTTAACATGAGACTGCCAGACCTCTTTAGAAAACAGTGACTTTTAAGGTTAAAAATCTTGACTTGTAATACTAGCAGAAAAGACCATCACACGGTTTCCTTATAGCTTTGTAAGGAGGGTGGTATCACCCTTCCTTGACTTCAACATCTTGAATCATTGCCTCATTTTTTTCCTGCTTTCTTTTCACTTCCAAACTTCCCTAAAATACTTTAATACTTGACACCTCTATTTCCTGCCTATTCATTCTTTATTTTCTTCTTTTTTTTTAGTTTGAAAGGATTTTTTTTTTTTATTTCCAGCATAACAGTATTCATTATTTTTGCACCACACCCCGTGCTCCATGCAATCCGTGCCCTCTATAATACCCACCACCTGGTACCCCAACCTCCCACCCCCCGTCCCTTCAAAACCCTCAGATTGTTTTTCAGAGTCCATAGTCTCTCATGGTTCACCTCCCCTTCCAATTTCCCCCAACTCCCTTCTCCACTCTAAGTCCCCATGTCCTCCATGCTATTTGTTATGCTTCACAAATAAGTGAAACCATATGATAATTGACTCTCTCTGCTTGACTTATTTCACTCAGCATACTCTCTTCCAGTCCCGTCCATGTTGCTACAAAAGTTGGGTATTCATCCTTTCTGATGGAGGCATAATACTCTATCCCCAGGGGTACAGGTCTGTGAATCACCAGGTTTACACACTTCACAGCACTCACCAAAGTACATACCCTCCCCAATGTCCATAATCCCACCCCCTTCTCCCAAACCCCCTCCCCCCAGCAACCTTTATTTTCTTCTGATTCGAATTCAGTCTCATCACTTTCCTCAAGTTTTTTTCATAGTCATCAGTGACCTTTTAGGAAACACATCAAAGCTTTTTAAAAACTGACTCTTTATTTTTTTTTGGACTTTCCTATAACATTTGTCTTGTTGATTGCCCTCACTGCAAAGTCTTCCTTTCTTCTCTTAACATCTGTGAAAGTATATAAAACCGTTTCTCAAAACCGTCAGATGCTCTATTTCTCTATTTTGGTCATGGATTCAAACCAGAAATTACAATGGATTCATCTCCATCCCTTTTCTACTCAATCTTAAGTCTTGTATATTTCTCCTTTGTATTACTCTATCTCCTTTTTTCCTTCCAAGTCCCACTGTTACATACCACCCTTGTCCAAGTCCTATGTCATGCTTTTTCTCAACCGGTCTCTTTGTATTCAATTTTTTCCTCATTCCAACTGTTACTAAGCTGCTGCCAGATTTTTTCATCCAAACATTTTTTTTTTTTTTTAAACAAGTCACTCCATCATGCTCTCTGCTTGGAAGTGGCTGGATTTAAGCCAGGTGGGAATTTATCTGTTCTTGAGGATATATTTCCCTTAAAACTAGACCAATACACCCACTGAAGAGGTAGAGAAAACATATCAGTGGTCATCTTGGATGTAGATGCTGAAGTAGAGCAATTTAGTCTGAAGCTTAGACTGCATTGCATGAGCTAGGGGTCAGGGCTGTGCAATCAAAGACAATTTGAAGAGTAGATAGTTGAAACGAAGCCGATGCAGAAATGGGTTGAAGAATATTAGGGACTCTAAATGAGAAAGAATAAGATAGTCTGAGTACAGGGGCGCCTGGGTGGCTCAGTGGGTTAAGCCGCTGCCTTCGGCTCAGGTCATGATCCCAGAGTCCTAGGATCGAGTCCCGCATTGGGCTCTCTGCTCAGCAGGGAGCCAGCTTCCCTCTCTCTCTCTCTCTGCCTGCCTCTCTGTCTACTTGTAATCTCTGTCTGTCAAATAAACAAATAAAAAAAAAAACTTAAAAAAAAAAAAAGATAGTCTGAGTACAGACTGACAGGTGATTTAAGGAAATAGACAGCCAATAGACTAGAGTAAGCAAATTTTGGTTGTTACACTACTAGAGAGATGTGGGGGTGGTGGAGGTTGGGGGAGTGGGGAGGTAGCCAAACTGAGTTCTATGGTTTCTGCTGTGATTTGTGCCTAATGAGTAAAGTTGTGCTGAATGGGCTTAGGAATTGTCTGAAGAGCGAGGCTAAGGATTTCCCAGACTGATTTGCTGAAGAGTGGTTTTTCCACGATTTCTTTGTATCAACCTCTTGTTTGTTGATCAAATGAATCTAGGAATTGTTCCCAAGCCCGTTCCCGCATCTCTGCCATATCTTCTATTAAAACCATGATCTTTCTTTTCTGCTTTTATGAATTTTACCTTTCTTTGAAAACTCATGCATGTTTGATATGCTATCAGTTAGTTCTTGGTTCAATGCAATGAAAGGGAACACTGGTTAACTTAAGCCCTACCTTGCTGTCTACCACAAAAACCATGAGAAAGCAAAATTTACTAGAAGGACTCAGAATTCACAGAAGTCTAGAAGATAAGTTTGGGGCAGCTGGAACCAATAAAACTCTAGAAAGTGAAGAAACAGAAGACATACGAGCAAGCATCTCTCAGCAAGGAGAATCCATTAAGGACTCGGTCACTGCCACTGCAGCTACCATGACCTTGACCTCCAACTATCTCCTATCACTCACACCCCTCTCAGAATTCTAAGGCCTGGCATAGAGCATCCATTTGGCCCAGACTAAGTCATATGTCCATTTATTCGGTCCAGTTTGTGGACAGGACCTCTGTTTCCAGAAAAGTATTTCCAAGCAAGAGTATGTATACCATGGGCTTTCCCAAAAGGAGGAGTTAAATATTGTTAGGAGAAGGACAGTCAGATGCCAGAGAGCCTCCAAATGACAAATTCCACTGTTGACCTCCTCCATGAATAATTCTTTTGTACTCCAGCTCAAAGTAACTGCTGCTGCTCCTTAAAACGTTTTTTCCTCAGCCATTTCTTTGGGGGTGTAGTTCCCAATACTTAATACTGTTTTTCTATGTCCTCTTTCCTTAAGAAGATGGAAACACTTTGAGAGTTGAAAAAGAACTTTGCACATGCTGTGTACTAAATTATTTTTTTAAAGGATGACATTGACCAACTAATTATTTCATTTCTAGTGAATGGTGTCCTATGAGAATTAGCTTCATGTTCTATTTCATTTAATAAGCCAGGAGAGGGTAACTGGCATTTTCTGCACATGTACTATGTGTACCATGCAGAATAATTTCTCTTATAATAATAATGATAACAATAACAAGTGGTATTTATTTAGCTTTATTATGTGCCATCCATGAAATGAAGTGATTTACATAATTTCATTTCATCCTCAAACCATGTGAGATAGATCTCATTATTTTGGTTATTTTAGATGATGATATTGTTGGTTAGAGATGTTTAGTAACTTTCCCAAAGTTTCACAGCAGATCCATGTGGAGCTGGAAGTTGAAGCTGTTTCAGTTTGATTCCCCAGCCTTTTTAATATTTTGCACTGTTGAAATAGCAAAAATAAAGTTTGAACAAACATATAATTTCAATAAAGATTTCATCTCCTTCACCATTAACTGTATTCTGGTTTCTCAGTCTCACCTGGGAACTTGTTTGAAATGTCAGTTATTGGGCCTCACCACAGACCAGCTGGGTCAGAAACTTTGGAGGTAGAGCCCCAAAATCTCTTAGCAAAAGAGATTTTGATGCTTCTAGTGTGCATTATGGTTTGAGAAATGGCTAACTTATATTCTTTCTCATTGTCTGTGTCTTTATGTGGAACTACACCTATGCAAGTCATGCTGAACCCCTATAATCTGCTTATTGTAATCTATTACATGTCATCATTTAAATGTTACTTACATTATCTCTTGTATTTTCCAGTTTCTAGGTTTAGTTCACTTATCTAGTGCATTTTTATGGGCTGCTTTTGTTGAAAATTTAAAAATACAAAACTATATAGAAAGCATGCCTATGTGAATACCAGTTACCATATTCCAGAATAGACCTCAGTGCCCTGGGCATTTTTATCTACCAGGAAGAAAACAGAATGAGAAACAAACTGCCCGCAAGATTCATCTCTGCTGCTTCATACCATTTGTCAGAGGAGCCGAAGTTTTTGGGCAGTAATTTCACATTGCCTTCTCTTCCAACAAGGATGTCAAAAAATCAGTTATGACTCTACATCTCTCTAACTTGCTTTGGATTCATTGAAAATCTGCACAGATGCTCCAGATGTACTATATACCAATTATATGTGACCCTCTTCTTCTGTAAAACATAATGCTGTCTGCTGATAATTTCAGCCACAACACTCTTCAGGACCAGGTATGTACTCCAAGTGAATGAAGGTTTTCCTGCCCTGCTCCTCTCACCCGCATATCAAGCAAATTGACCATTATGGAGGTGGTTTTGAAGATCACATTAAGATATATGAATGTTTTCTCCCACTTTCAACAGGGAAATGAGTCAGAAAGGGGGAGATGAATAGTTAATTTCCCCTCTCTTTATGCATCTCTCCTGTTGCATTTATATCAAAAATGCATTTCACTCGACTCTTAAAGTCAGTTCATTTATTTTGATCTTTGAGTTTAAAATACAAGTAAAGTGACTAAATCCATCTAAATTACCAAGATTAGGTTTTAGTTACTTATTTTTCTTGTATCTAAGGAAACAATCCTGATGCTTGTTACTAAGATCTTGCCTCTGTATTTAAAATTTGCTTGATAAAAAAGGTTTTCTTTCTTTATTTCTTCCTTCTTTCACCTCAACGTCTTCTTTCCTCTTCCCTCCTCACCTCTCTCCCTTTCCCCTTTCCTGACCCTGGCTCCACTTTGATCACAAAGAAGGAGGAAGGAAGGGAGGGGCAGGAGAAGTGAGGAAAGGAGATAAGAAAGGCCAGCAAACATTAGTTGAGCACTTACTCTGTCTCAGAAACTGTACTAATTCCTTCAGATTTTTTCAATCTATTCTCTTTTTGGTAATCCTTCCTACATTCAACCATCTCTTTCCACTGAAACTTTCATGCTTTCCCTCGTCACAATTTCTCACCGAGTTCCATTGATTCAATTCTTAAATATCATTTAAATCTATCCTTACCACTTTATCATCTTAAGTATCTAAATGGCATCAGCTTAAGTATCTAAATGACCTCTGAACTGGTTTCCCTGACCTCATTTTCTTCAGCCTCTCGTGCATATATATATTTTTACCACTGCTAAAACAATCTTTCTACCATGCAAATCTAGTCAGTGATTGTTTCAACAAATATTCATTGAGTGTCTATTATTTTAGACATTTTTGTGCTGTGAATACTTGTATGAATATGACAAGATTTAAAACCCCCAAATGTTCCCTATTTAGCAGAGGGGACAGGTGTATAATTGGTCAATAATTCTAGAATGTGATTCATAAGAGGATGAAAATATACACACAGTATTTAGGAAGCATTAAGGAAAAGTATAGGATTCTAGAGTTGAAGTTGGAAGAAGGACTCAGGAAGGACTTGCTGGGCAAAATATCTCCTGAAATGCATCTTGAAAGATGAACAAAAGATAATTTAGGGAGAAAGATGGACATAGGACTGGGCATGGGTGCTAGAGGAAAAGGACATTCTGAAGCCAGAGATCATTTTAAACAATGGCAACAACAGCCACCAAAATAAATAGCTTGATGTTTCCTAAACTAAAGAAATTCTGTTTATTATTGTTTAAATTGTCTAACTTTTAGAATAATTTTTTATGTAGCAATAGATAACTAATGCAGTAACTGGAGGGCTATTTATAAAAATAGTACAAAGAGAATCTGAACTGGGTTGGTAACTATAGAGATGGAGAGGATGATACAGACTTAAAAAACTCAAGGAATTAAAATCTTTAAGATATGATGATTTTGACTGGGTGAGTGGGGAAAGAAATCAAGTTTCAAGTTGGGCATGGCATAGATTTTACTCTCCCCTCCTTAAAACCCATTAATGGTTCTTCATTATCCTCTAGGATAATGATCAAATATCATCAAAAACTACTCTGACCCCTAGAAGCTGGCTCTTTGCTACTTTGCTTACTGACTTCATTACCAGTTATCCTCACCCCCACTATACCCCACCATGTTACTGATTTTGGAACATAATCTCTCTTGCTTTTTTAAAAAATTTTTGCTTGTGGGACACCTGGGTGGCTCAGTGGGTTAAAGCCTCTGCCTTCAGCTCAGGTCATGATCTCAGGGTCCTGGGATCAAGCCCTGCATCAGGCTCTCTGCTCGGCAGGAAGTCTACTCCCTCCTCTCTCTCTGCCTGCCTCTCTGCCTATTTGTGATCTCTGTCTGTGAAATCAATAATAAAATTTAAAAATATTTTTTGCTTGTGGAGATTCCTCTTCTAGGAATGTTTTTGCTGTCTTCGCTCTCCAACCTGGATTACACTTCACATATGCCTCAGTTGCACAAAGCACTCTTTCAGAATTCCACGTCCATCCCATGGACCCACCCCAAGTCAAAGTTAACTATTCTCTCTTCTGTGTTACAGCAGCATTTTCTACTTATCATCATAATTATTTATTTATTATTTATTAATAATTATCATATAATTATTATTTATGTCTACCTATTCTTCTGGACTGTAGACTCCTCCAAAAAAAAAGGCTTGTTGTCTTATTTATTTTGGTGTAAGTGCCTATGCTAGCACCTGGTATATAGGAAGTGTTGAATCAATGTTACTGAATATACGAATGAAAATGCGTCCTCTAAATCAATGAAGTATCATAATATCTTTCCTGAATTGTTAAATTCCTCATTTTGAGATTCATATTGGAGATGCTTACACATGGAGTTTACTTGAAATTAATCTAGCTTCAAAGAATTTGGAACCACCTGTCGTTGGTCTCTTCACCGCCTAAACATTCTAATCAACTTTTCAGCTGCTTTATAATGTTTTTCTTCTCTTAATTTATTTGTTCCTCAGAGTAAACTATTTTGCATTTCTCTAATTTCTCCTATTTGCACTAGTCCCAAGGAAGTTAAGAGACACATGGGTCAGATGTGGACCCAACTTACAACTTGGACCTAAGCCTAATCAAGCCCAAACTAGATCACCTAAACCCTAGACCAGATGTCTAATCAAGAAAATACACTGTTTTTTAGAGCCACTGCATTTCAGCATTGCTTGTTAAATGGCATTGTTAGAGCAATAGCTGACTGAAATAATCAGGGATTCATTTTTTTCTTTCCCTTCCATTCTCAATACTATCATCCTCTTTCTTTCACTATTCACCCAGATTGTTGGCATAGACCACCAAGAGAAGTCTTCCAACCTTCAGTTTCTTTTCTTCTCAAATCATTTTATGTACCACATCAGATTATTCTTCCTGTTCTAAAACATACAATGATTTCGTATTATTCTCTAAATAAAATTCAGATAAGTGGTTTACCTCCATTTATTGAAGTTCTATCTCTCCTTTGATGTCCATCTCAAATGCTACCTTCTTTAGGAACCTGCTATCTTCCTCCCAACTGATGAGCTCTCATTTTCCTATGGACTTTAACATCTCCCAATCCCTCCGTGCCTCAACTCCTGGTAAACACCAGTCTACTTTCTGTTTCTAGGAGTTTGACTTTTTAATATTCTAATTATATACAAATATACAATATCTCTGTTTCTCTGTCTGGGATATCTCACTAAGTGTAATGCCCCAAGGTCCACCCATATTGTCAAAACAGTGGGATTTCCTTATTTTTCATAGCTGAACAATATTATCATATCTCCTTTATCCATCATCTGTCGATGTCTCCAACTTCTAAATATTGAAGTTCTACAAGGTTTAGTCATTGGAAATATTCTCTTTATTTTTATTTATTCTGCATAGAAATTAATGGTCTTCTTGAATCTATGGGTTGATACACTTCATTCATTTTAGAAAATTATTAGTTATCATCTCTTTAATGCTCTGTCCCCTTGTTTTTAGCAATCCAGTTATATGTTGAACTTCATAGTGTACTCTAGCTCTCTTAACCATATGCTTTGATTTTTCTCTACTGGATTATTTTTTTCTGAGTTTTTCCAGTTCCCTATTTCTCTCTTCAGCCAGATATAATTTGCCTTTAAATCCTTCCATGACTTCTTAATTTTGGTAATTATAATTTTAGCTCTTTTCAAGTTTGCTATGATTTATTTTTATAGTTTTTCAGTTGTCTGCTTTCCATGACTAAAGTAAGCATGGTTATGCTAAAATCTAATTTTGGAAATTCCAGTATCTGGAGCCCCTGTGGATATCTTTCTATTGTCTGTTGTTTTTGCCATATCTTCTTGTGTACCTCGTTACCTTTGATTGCTTATCAAATATGACAATGGAAAATTGACTACAGAAATACTTTGAGGCCTAAACATATATTATATTCCTCAGTAAAGGACTCTTATGGTTTCTGCCAAGTTCCTGAGGGCATTAGCAATCCAGTATCACCTTCTCAAGGGTCAGGTTTAAGATATTCTGGGCTACTCAGATGATTTGAAGCCTGGGTGATCTTTGTTTTTCTGAAGATGAAAGTGTTTTTATATGTAGTTAAACATAATTTTTTTAACATTTTGTTTTAGTTTTATCGATGTGTAGTTGACAAATAACAATGATGTACTTAAGATGTATAATGTGATGATTTGATATATATACACTGTGAATAGTTTTTCAACAACCAAGCTAATTAGCATATCCATCACCTTATATATTCACAATGAAAAAATTCATTTATAAGATGAAGAAGTTTGGGGCATCTAATATATAGCACGGTGACTTTAGTTCAGAATACTATATTGTATACTCAAAATTTGCTGTAAGATCAACACTTTTTTCCCCTATAATTTGGACATTTATTTTTCTTTTAATTTTTATTTAAATTTAATTTAGTTAACATATACTGTATTACTCATTTCAGAGGTAGAATTTAGTGATTCATCAGTTGCATACAACACTCAGTGCTCATTATATCACGTGCTTTCCTTAATGGCTATCACCCAGTTATCCCATCTCCCCACCCATGTCCCCTTCAGCAACCCTCAGTTTGTTCCCTATAGTTAAGAGTCTCTTATGGCTTGCCTCTCTCTCTGTTTTCATCTTATTTTATTTTTCCTTCCCTTCCCTTATGTTAATCTGTTTTATTTCTTAAATTCCACATATGAGGGAAATCATATGGTATTTATCTTTCTCTTACTGAGTTATTTCACTTAGCATGATACCCTCTAGTTCCATCAGTGTCATTGCAAATGGCAAGATTTTATTCTTTTTGATGGCTAAGTAATATTCCTGTGTGTGTGTGCGTGCACGCGTGCATGTGCACACCCACATTATATCTTCTTTATCCATTTATCTCTCACTGGGCATCTGGGCTTTCTCCATGATTTGGCTATTGTGGACACTGCTGCTATAAACATTGAGGTACATGTACACCTTTGAATCACTGTATTTAGACATTTAGGTTTTAACAAAAGAATCGTTCTGAATTATTTTGTCTTTTTTGCTATTCTCACTCTCATACAATCTTATAGATCCTCATGACTTTAAGCATTCTCCTCTCTATAGGTTGATAAGACTGAATTTGTTTCTTTAGCCTGGACTTCTCTCTTGAATTCTGATCTTGTATATGCCATGTCTGTTTTAAGTCTCATTTTGGATGTTTAATAACATTTTCCAATTAAAGCTGCCTGAAAATAAACTTCTGCTTTTCCCCAAAGCATGTTCTTCTTGAAGTTTTCCCCATCTTTGTTGATGGCAATTCTATTCTGAATACTTAGTCTAAAAATATTAACATCTTTCTTCTTTTCCCTTTCTTTCACATTCCAAAACAGATCATTTGGTAAACCCTCTTAGCTTTAAATTTAAAATATATTGAGAGTACAGTCACCTTCATCACCATTATTCTGGTCCCAGACAGCATATTCTTTATTTGTATTAGTACAATAACCTCTTGCCAGGTCCCCCAGCCACTGTCTTGTCCTCATACAATTTATTCTCCACATGAGGATAACATAATACCTTTTTGACCTCAGGGGTATACCTCATGCTATATTGTTGACCTTTAGTACCTAGTTTTCTCTGCTCCTTCCATCCTGTCTTCCATCTGCTGGTTTCCAAATATTCAAGGAATGCCTCAAGATTTTGGACTAGCTCTTCCATATACCTGGAATGTATTTTTTCCAGACAGACAAATAAAGCTATTGGTCTTGTTCAAAAGTTTTCTACCAGGGACACCTTTTCTGACCACCCTATTCACAATCGCTATCCTTGCTCTAATCCAAGCCTTCCAGATATTTCATCATTCCTTGTGATTTTTCTCCTGTTTTATTTTTTAAATAGCATTTACTTGCACAGACATCCTATATATTTTATTTATGTTTATTTCTCATATTTCTTTCCTTGCATTCCACTAGAATGTAAGCTTCACAAGGATAGGGATTTGATCTGTTTTGCTTACTATTTTACTCCCAATACCAGGAATATTGCTTGGTACATGATAATGTTAAATATGTATTTCTTGACAGGATCACTGTTGCTACTCACAGGAATAAAGTGCAAATTTTGGACAATTTCATATAAGAGATCCTATTAGTGCAAAAAGCTCTTTTTTAGGATAATAGGACAGGATTGTTTAAAGTGTAATCAGAAAGGGTAGATTTAATCTTTTAAATTTTATTCTGTTAAGTCAATTGTAGCTGTCCATTTTATAATGAAATGCCAGTAGTTACTATAATTTCATGTTACAAAGAAATTTCTAAGCAACAAAGAAAATATCACTGAATTGTTATTTTAGTAAAAATTCAATTACCATCTAGTTCTATGATCTTCATGAACAATCAATTATGAATAGTCATGTTCATGTGTACACAATGAAAGACATTGGTATAGTGTTTCAAATAGGTCACTGCCTGGACAGTACTTTGATGAACTTATAAGAAATGGGATTGACCAAAATCTCTTACTGAATTAAGTATTTGACCCTGGACACATCAGGACACTTATTTGGATGATTTAGCATTATCTTACTCTGTGCTCAGGTCTTAATATGCTTTCAAAACACTAATTAATGCTGACCAAATTCTGAGAATTTATTTTTAATCCTGATTTTACAGATGAGGAAGCAAATAGAGAAGAAGTTAAATGACTTATTTAAAACCACATCACAAATTAACAGCAAGCTGGGACCCTATGCCAGGCACTCTTGTCTCATGTTTCTAAGTTTATTAATGTCATGATCTGATGCCAGGATAGTCACAGGAACCCAGGCCTGGGGAAAAAGATTTATTTTCTGAGGCTGCTGCCATGATGGCTGAAGATCTTTCCATTAAAATCTTGGACAAGACCTGCTTCACAATGATTAAAAAATGGAGCTCTAATTTGTATTTTTGTTCTTGGGGAAGAACTATCTTCCTGATGACTTTCAACCTTTCAGATCAAGGTGCTAATATAATAGGCTCCATGAAGAAAATAGAGTTCCACATATTTTGATGTTAGTACAATGGAGTATTACAGTTTATAAGTAGAATTAGAGTTGGAGTTTCCTTCTCAAAGAGGACAGAGTTAAGCTAGATACCACTTTTCCAGACAACCACACAGTCAGTTATACAGATGTGGAGTAACTTGTTATGAATCAAAATGTATGTGTTCCTTACAGGTATAGGGGATTCTTACTCAAGCTTGCCTTGGACAAGCACTTCCTTCCTCCCTTCACTCCTGTGTGTGTCTCTCCCTCTTTCCCTCCCTTCCTTCATTCTTGCCTCTCTTCCTCCCTCTTCCTTCCTTCCTTCCTTCCTTCCTTTTTAAACTATTGAAGTATAGTTAACATGCTATATTAGTTTCAGGAAGGACTCCTTTCTTTATGTTAGAAAGAAGGGCTTAGAAGTATAATTATACTCAGTTAAAACTTCCAGTTGGTTGATAGGATTATTTTATTCTTTCATATTCTTAGTTTCCTCACATGTAACATAATGATAATCGTGGAACCTCTCTAACAAAGTTGTTAGAAGAATTAAAAGAAATAAACTAAATTGAATGTTTAGCTAAACTTAGTTTAGCAATCTAAGTTGAATGTTAGCATGTGCATTGCACATGGTAAGCACTACAAAATTGTTAGTGCTATTCTTCTCCTCTTCCTCCTCCTTCTCCTTATTACCATTATGCATGATGATGATTAAATGAAGATGAGAGCATATGTTCCCCAGAGGAATGGGAATGGGTGAAGAAGTTTTTTAATCTTCTTCATTTCAAAGATTATGAGAGCTTTTGCTACCAGATGCAAGATAAGAATATCAACTACTTTAATAGTCATGATTCCAATACAGAAAGCCAAGAGCTAAATTAGCATTTTCAGGCAATAAAAGCAAATGTCAAGAAAATCTATAAAATCATATTTTACATTATAAAGTGGCAAGAGTACAATAACAGACTGTAGCTGAATAGGATGTGTTCTCAGAGAATAAAAGAGTAAAGATAGAAAGGTAAAATTAATATTGAGTATTGGCACATTGCTAACACCAAAATGTTTTTTAGATGAATGAGCAAATGAATTGGTGGGTGTATGGTTGGTTCCTCAGCTAATTACAAGTCTCTGAAAATGTTCAGTGTGGCAGATGTATTATCTTACCTATCTTTTCCATATTCTTTTTAGTGTGTTCTGCAGTATTGTGGAGACTAGAAAGCTAAAACGCACATCTCTTAGCAAGGATGCCAGCTGTGAGTTAGATCTGGTCAAATTGATTAATGAGATTTAAATTATGTCCTGAAGGGAAGAAGGGTAAAAAGTATTGGTTTTGCTGGTGCAGATTGCTGTAGAGACAGATGGTCCTGGGGCTGGCCTTGGAAGTGGCAGCTCCTTGATGGTGACATGTGAGGTGATATCTAGGAATTCCATTCCCACAGTGAGAACTTGGAAATTATTCTTGGACACTCTGCCCAGTGTTAGTTTATTTAGTTCTTCTAATTACTCTTTACACACTTGAATACCTGGGAATTAGAGCAATCCCTTTCAATTTAAAAGAGGTTGGTATGGATTCTGCCCTCTGCAACTAAGCCTTGACTAACACTAGAAGTGGTTCCTTCTACTTCCATGTCATCCTTCATTTTTCCTGTCCTTTTTTCACCTTGTCTTTGTCAAATGCCTCTTCCCTTATCAAATATTCCCTAACCTCTCCAACTAATATGGTTTATTCAATTACCTGAAAGGTTTTGTGTTTCTATGATGACTTTTTCAGATTGTGTCTTATGAGTTAGTCTTCTTACTCTGTTCAAATGCAAGCTCTTTTGGGGCGTGTAAAATTAAAATATACTTTTAGACCTTTTTGAATTTCCACAGTGTTTATCACAGTGCCATAAGTATAGTTGGTACTTCATGAATATGAGAAGAATTTTAATAAAATAACTTTAGGAAGGCTGCCTTTAGAAACACTAGGTACCTAGGGGTCATGTGCCGATAGTTGAAACTATAATGTAGGTGGTGATGGCCACTCTCTATTCAATGTAGGCCTCTCTTCAGATTTATTCTTCCAGCCACTACCCAGACATTATCAACTGATATTTCATTCACACTTTATCTATTTATTTGGTCCAAGTTTTTAATTTAAATTTCAGTTTGTTAACATACAGTGCAATATTAGTTTCAGGAGTAGAATTAAGAGATTCATCACTTACATAACCACACCCAGTTCTCATCACAAGTATCCTCCTTTTACCCCTTTACCCATTTGACCCACTTTAAACCAAACACTTCCCAAACTGAATTCACTGTCTATACCCTCAAACCTGCCTTTCCTTCCCTGCCCCCTACACTAATGTATGTCAGGCATCTTCGTTCTCTTAGCCTCATTCAAGCCAGGTCCCTGAGCAATGATCTCAAATATGTCTTTTGTTGTTGTTGTTGTTGTTGTTACACCCCTTCAGTAGCCAAGTCACCTCCACCTAAGTTCCATCTACTTCACCCGTCCCCCTTTCTTCATTCCCTCTGCTACTGCCATTTTTGGCCTAATCATTTCCCACGGGGACTGCAGCACTGATCCCCTCATGCTACCTCACGCTGCTCTTAGTGTAGCAACTCTTACATTTTTTTGGTTGTTTTTCAGCTTTGCCAACAACTTTCTGTATTTCAACTTCTGGATCAGTGCAACTGCCACTGATGTTCAGAGATAATTTGCTGGGGTATACGGATCATTTTGAGGGACTATACCTGGAGTTTAGTTTTAAGGTAGATGGATTTTGATGTCTGCTTTGTTTACTAGTTGTGCTCAGTTTTGTCAGAAGATGTGTTTTCGGACAGTTTTAGCATTATTAATTAAATAACCACATCAAATGTCATTTACTATAATTAATTATTATTTTGTTAAGAAGTACAGCACAAAGCTGAAAAGTGAAGACTCTGGAGTCAGACTCACTGGGTTGGGATCACCCAAGTTCTGCCCCTAATGGCCTAGAGAACTTGGGCAAATTCCTTAATCTCTTTGTGCTTCAGTTTCCTTATCTGTAAAATATGGAAAATAATAATATTTATTCTGAATCTTGTAAGGATTGAGTAAATCAGTATATGCCAAGTGCTTAGAATGGTGCCTAGCACTTAGTTAATATATGGTGCCAGCTGTTATCTTTACTAGTTTTTAAACACAAATTTGAGCTTTTAAAGTATCTAAATGATCCAACTAATTAAGAGAGAAGAGCTGTTATCTTTGGGAATATATGTGGACTTCAGTGGTGGTAAAAATTGAGGGACTTTTCTTTACATTTATGATATAAACATATCTAGAATAACTTTTTAAAAAATTTATTTTTTATTTATTTTCAGCGTAACAGTATTCATTATTTTTGCACCACATCCAGTGCTCCATGCAATCCATGCCCTCTATAATACTCACCACCTTGTACCCCAACCTCCCACTCCCCCGCCACTTCAGACCCCTCAGATTGTTTTTCAGAGTCCATAGTCTCTCATGGTTCACCTCCCCTTCCAATTTCCCCCAACTCCCTTCTCCTCTCTAACTCCCCATGTCCTCCATGCTATTTGTTATGCTCCACAAATAAGTGAAACCATATGATAATTGACTCTCTCTGCTTGACTTATTTCGCTCAGGATAATCTCTTCCAGTCTTGTCCATGTTGCTACAAAAGTTGGGTATTCATCCTTTCTGATGGAGGCATAGTACTTCATAGTAACTTTTAAAATTCACCTAACCTACCAAATTTATCTTCAGAAAAATAATGTATGAACAAAGTTCGAATTGTTCTGATGATTGTTATTAAAAAGTAGCATGCTCCACAAGAATCATAAATAACCAGTGATTTTTCTATAACTCTTGCAGATGTATATTAGAATTCAATGATCTTTTCATTCTGGTACCTTTTTTTTTTTTTTTTAAAGGCAGGAGCAGGTAATTATACTCTGTCACATTTCCTGAGTTCTTAAATTGCATGAACTAGGCTGGTGATTTCAAGGGAAAAAAAGACAAGATATTTTTATTAGCTATATTAATAAAATAGACTGTAAAATGATCTTTCTCTTACCTTTTGGATTAATTTGTGGAATTTAACATTGGTGTTATCTTATCTTTATTTTTCTCCTCTAATAGGAAGATGATATTAATGACTCATTTTTTTTTTAAGATTTTATTTATTTATTTGACAGAGAGAGATCACAGTAGGCAGAGAGGCAGCAGAGAGAGGGGAAGGGAAGCAGGATTCCTGCTGAGCAGAGAGCCCGATGCGGGACTCGATCCCAGGACCCTGAGATCATGACCTGAGCTGAAGGCATCGGCTTAACCCACGGAGCCACCCAGGCACCCAATGACTCATTTTTTAACAATCAAGTTATACCATCAGAAAGTAACAATGATCAGGTATGGAGAGGAGGATATCAGGCACTTATTTATTGGCACTCAGTGTCCAGGGAAGAAGAATACTGCCTCCAGGGAACTTGGGTGTGCTGAGCACCTATTGCCCAGCCCTTACACCATTCCTTTTTCGTAGGGGCTCAGTACACATGCACTGATTAAGTGAAGAGGCAGACTTCTTTCATTACGCCTTGCCATGCTCTGGATGAAATCCTTTTAAAGGATGTCAACTTTTCTTGGTTTGCTTCCCAGTCTTGGATTCTCTGAGATTCAGACAGAGAATCAACCACCACTCAAGATTTTCACATCAGTTCAGCAGAGACATAAAATCAAGCATTTCAAGTGGCTCAAGTTCTACAGAGTCTTCAGGGTTAATGGCTGGTAAATATATTTTTTCTGTATATGTTTGTTGTAGAAAGATTTAAGGCCAGCAACATAATTTGTCTTTGAAAAAAAATAAACCATATTTAAGGAAGCACCCGAACAGCCACTCTGAGGATGAAACGGGAAACCGTCCCCCACATTCCCTCCTCACACTGTCCTCCCTCATTTTCAAGTGGACTTGGTCAAGATAAGATAGACAGATCAAGGGGGAGCTATATTGCTTGCTTCGTATACTGAATGGGTATACGAACTTTTGAAAGAAGTTTTGAAAGAAGACCAAGAGAGAAGGAGAGAGAGACTCTTGAGAGGGAAATGATAAGGGAAAGACTTACATCAGCACCATCCAAAAAAAACATAGTGTGAGTCTTCCATATACTTTTAAGTTTTCTATAAGCTAGATTAAAAAAAAATTTGAGAGAAACAGGTGAAGTTAATTTTAGTCATATATTTTATCTTGACAGCACATTCCAGTTTGGGCCAGCCAAATTTTAAGAGCTCAGTGGGCACACATGGCTAGTAGGTCACTGTATCGGACAGCTCAGAGGTAATGAGAGGAATGTCAAAATCATAACCAGAGTCTGCAGTCCTGGGAAGAGACAGGCAGTTAAAGTCCCAAGTGATGGGAATGGAGAAGGGCGCTGAAGTTTCCATTTTTCATTCATTTTCTGTGTTATGCTGTGATGTAGTCTGCCTACCCCAGCATTATCTCTATGTCTTTGGTAAAATGATGATACAGAATGTAAGACATTTTCAGTGAAACTTCTCCATATCTATATTGGTAGGAAGCGCTATTCCTAAGCTTTCATCCAAGCCAGGAACATAATATCTCTCCTTTTCTGGGAGCCTATAAATCCGAGTCCCATTCATTCTATAGCCTTAATATCATCTGTATTTCTTTCCCCCCTTTATATCCCCACTTTGCTTTGTTTGTATCGGATACTCAAAGGAAAAGGGGTTATATGCCACAGTTGGGTCACACAAAGCAGAGAACACAAAGCAGACATCAGAAGTTAGATGCGAGTAAGATGGGAACTCGGCAGAAAGGGTAAATCCGAGAAGGCTTGGAGATCTGGCAGGGTGGCAGGCAGGAAGTTTCCCACTCTTCATTGGAGAAGAACTTGACTCATTTTTATTTAAATATTAGAATGAAATTTGGAGAACTTAGTGCCACTCAAGCCACTAGTGATATCTATGGGAAGGTGTGGTTGTGAGATGTGGGAAAAACCGTGCAGGATAAATTAACATAGTAGTATTCCATCTTGAAAGAATAATTTGGTGACAAAGTCCTATCTGATATATTTGGGTCTAAACATGGCATAAATTAACATAGACTATTTATAGTCTTTGTTTTCACATTTAGGGTGGATATTCATATATTTTGCAGCAAAAATATTAATGTATTCAATGATGATATCCAACTATAGAACGTTACATAATATAAAGTATAAGTATTCTTTTTAAAAAAAAATTATTTATTTATTTTAGAGAGAGAGTGTGTGTGTGCACAAGTGGGGGGAGGGACAGAGGGAGAAGCAGGCTCCCCACTGAGCAGGGACCCCCCAATTCAGGACTTGATGCTGGACTCGATCGATGTGGGACTTGATCCCAGGACTCTGGGATCATGGGATCCGAAGGCAGACACTTAACCAACTGAGCCACTCAGATACCCCTAAAGTATATGTACTCAAATTAACTTTCTGTAGTCCAAACAATTCAGAACTCTAAATTCTGCTGGCCTCTTAGGTTTCCAGTAAGGGGCTGTGGACTTGGATTGGAGGTAGCGTGGGGATAGGGAACACATGAACGGGAAAAACTTCTAGAACACCTCAAATGAAGGGCTAGATGTCACTGCTTAAGTTGCCTCTGTTTAAAGTGATCTCTGCTGATAGATACATCCTTTTGTTTCATTAATTGAACAAAGGCTCTTTCTCTCCTTCTCTTAACTTTGTTTTTTCCATTCTTCATTTTTGTCCTCTACCTTCTGGAGTCCTGCAGGATTGTGTATATTTCCCAATGTCAAATTCTAGCTTTGTTGGATGGTAGGGAGAAACTCTTGAATCTCTAATTAAGAGATGGTGTTGATCAGAGTTCATCTCTGAGGTGTTTTTTTTGTTGTTGTTTTTGTTTTTTTGTTGTTGTTTTCTTTTGAACAGAAGATACTTGATTCAGGTTTATCATATTTGATTAAGTATGTTTCTTGCTCTTGAAGGATAAAGAAGGCAGAACATAGGTAGTAAATATGTGCTCCAAGTAACACATCTGTCCTATTTTATTTATAGCATAGTGATTCTGACCTTATCAGAAGAGTAAGCTGCTTATGTAGTATGCTCTTCAGGTGTACTATCTACATTCTCTATCTAGAAATTCTCTCATGCTAAAAGAGTTAATGGCTCTATATAAATAGGGCTCAATTTGCCCTCAGAGAATAATTTACTTGGCTGGAGAGAGGTATATATTTCTTCTGTGTATTCAGAGGCATCCCAAATACTCTGACACTTTGTACATCTCTTGATATAGTTTCTAATGAAAACAACAACAAAAATCAATGTCAATAATTATAGAAGGGAGCTTGCTCTCCCTCAAATAGAAAGTCCGACATGACCAAAGTTCATTGCTTCTCATAAATCTTTCCAGAATATTTTTTTCTGTTTGTCTTACTGAGCCAAACTTCTTTCAAGAATTATATCTCTCCTCTATGTGATATTCATTTTGAAAATGCTTCTCTTTCTCTGTAGCTTTGACAGAATAATGTGTTCCCTGCTGAACAGAATGTAGAGTAATTTCTTATCTAATAAAAATGAAAAAAGAAAGCTGTTCAAAAGAAACTTCCAAACTGCCCTACAAAGAAAACTCCAGAGAGATACCCCAGCAAGCTGGGGGATCAAAGGGTAACATTCAGGACTCATCCACTCACATTTATCATTCATCTGAGCAGCTAGTGATGTGCCAGTCACTGGCTTTTGGCTGTTTCTAAGGCAGCAAACAAATACAATAATTACTGGAGAAAAGACCTGCAGCTTGGTGGTAGATGGAAGAAAACTCAAAATACGTCTTAATTTCACAGACATCCATTAACATTGGTTTTCACTTTAGGGCCATGAAGAGCAGTTGTTATTCACCTTAGTTAAGTCAGGAATCGTCACTGAATAGGAAGGACCCTTTCCTCAGAAAGATGAATGCACGTACAATTGTGTATAATTTAGGGAAGTGTGTGGGTTCTCTGAAGCTCATATCTGTAACCTGGGATAAGTCTAAGAAGAGAAAGACTTAAACATAGACACCCTTTATTTTTTTTTAACTTTTAAAATCTGTCTCTGAAAAATCATGCTTTGTTTTATATTTGCATCTTAAAGAAATTACAGAGAAAAAGAAGACAAAAAATGTTCAGTTATTTAATTCTTGAGTTGTGTGTGGCTGAAATAATAGATTATAGGACTCACAATAAGATTAATTTCAAAATCCTGGCAAGACAGAGTAGCCCAAAACAAACCATCTTGTGAGGTCTTTAAGGTCTAAAATATCAGTTTATCTGAAGACATTAAAAGAAAATTCTATCTAAAAAAAATTCTGTGGGAATAGAGGCATTTTATGTACCTAAATTAGTAATGCTTTTGCAGAGCATTGACTTGGAAATTTAAACATTTACTGTTCCCTTTAGATGGACTTCTTGTGGAAGGTAGATTTTCCAGAATGGAGGGAAGGGTGGGGATTAGACATGGGGGGAGCAGTTAACCAATTATTAATATCATTGTGAATGGATCTCCAACTTATATGACATTTAAAAATTAATATTAACCTCAAGAGCATCATGAATTCTGTGCCTCATAGAATCCAAAAATATCTAATCATTAACTTTGTATCACTTTGAAACTCACTTTGTAGGCACTTTTCACAGATATCTTTACAACCACATATGGTAATTATCATTACCATTCTTTTTTTTTTCTTTTTTTTTTTTGATTGAGGAAATTAAGTTCAGAGAGGTCAAATAACTTGCCTTCCCAATCCCGGTTGTGATAGATCTGGGGCTTCTGATTTCCCTTCTTTTTACTCAATCAAGAAACCACATTCCATGGCAGAGTCACCTGGCCCTGCAGCCTCTTGGTCTGGCTGTCACTGTCCATGACAATTTATGAAATTAGACTAATTTCTTCTAGGACCAGAAAGGACACGGTCATGTGAGTATGCCAGGCTACTTGTCAGAGAGGAGCAATGATAGCAAGCAAGACCTTGATGTGGTGAACAGCAGTGGCTCTTGGGAGTTGGAAGTTTAGTAGAAAAGAACGGAAGAAAATAGATTTCCTTACCGCTCAGCTGTGTCAGAGCCAAATCCTACAGAGCACAGTTTGATGATGTGAAAGAGGTCTTTAAGAATGGGAAGAAAATAAAAAAAAAGGAAAAGGCAGAGACCCAGTCAACTTTGTGCTTCATTCTTTGTTAAGGAAGATGCTAAGATTTTCCCTCCCAAATTCCAGCTTGAAGCTGAGAGGTCAGAGGTACTAGAACAAATAGTGACAAAGGCACAGTATGTTCTAAACCTAATGACAAAGTAGATGCAAATAAATAGCTGGGACTGGAGGGCACTCATCCAAGAGTAGAGCAGAGTTCCTCTGAAGGAACTCAAGAGTAAAACAGTCTGTGGGTCTAAGGCAATTTATAGTCACAGATGACCCTTGAGTGTTTCTAGAATTTAAGGATAGGTAACAAATCCAATCCCCTATTATAAAAATCCAACATTTGTCATTAATTTGTTTTTTCTTCTATTTAAAAAATTAATTCATAAATGTTCATTGAGTATCTAGTATAAGGCATTATGAAATAATTGTGTTTTTGACTTTTCAAATTGTTTTTATTAGATTTTCAGAAAGCTCAACAAATCTCAGACATCTCCATAAAATTACTTATAGACTTAGCAGCCTGTCAATTCAAGGACTTTTATTGTAAGTTAAGACCATGACTTTAGGGAAATAAAATCACAGACCAATACCCAAAACCTAAAACACAGTTGACAAACACTTCTATTTAGGAAAATTACTATACTAAAAGCAGAAAAGCAGAAACATGCCCCATGATCCTATGCATAACTGAGCCTACAACAAAAGACTCTCAACAGGTTCAGATGGGACTATCAGAAAGCAGGCAAAGCAGTAGTTTCTAACACTGATTCTCCAAATTAGTCTAGTTTTTTCTTCCAGGTAATTTAAGAGATGATGTTGTATTGACTTATCCTAAATAAGACATAGTTTTTGAATGAGGGCGATAGGAAAGTATATGTTTATTTCTTTTCTGTCCTGCTAAGCAAGAAATTATTCCCTAAGATTTCTACAGAAGGATAGTATGGCCTTGAATTGAAACTTCCAAGTACACTGACACAAGTTCTTTTATTTCATACTTTTCAGTTGACCTGCGAAACTATCAGAATCAGAAAAGAATTTTGAGGTAGGTATTAACAATAGAGACATTACCACAAAGAAAAGCAGTATGTAGGTGAAAAAGCATTTTTTGCTAATGGTTGTAAAAACGCAACTAAGGCAGTGTATTATTGCAACTATAGAAATTCCAAATGTCTTTTTTTTTCTTCTCTTTAAATAATACCAACTTGTAAAGGAAAGCTAGATTTCTGCTCCCTGCTTTACCTTTCCATGGTACTTGAGCACCAGGGAAAGACAGAGGGCCTGTAGAAAGGAAAAGGAAAAAATGAGGCACATTTGGATATTCTTAGTATTAGTTGGATTAGGAGATCCCAACTTTGCTGGGACGAAGGTAACAACAATCATAAAAGGCTTGCTACATTTCTCTCTCCCTCTTTTTTTTAAAGATTTTATTTATTTATTTTAGAGAGAAAGTGACAGAACATGAGCCGGGGGGAGGGTCAGAGGGAGAAGCAGATACCCCATGGAGCAGAGATTCTGACAAGGGGATTGATTCTGGGATTCCTGGAATCATGACCTGAGTGTAAGGCAGATGTTTAACCAACTGAGCCACCCAGGCACCCCATGGCTTTCTACATATCTGTATATCTTTTAACTTTAGGACCACATGGTATGACTGTTCATTTTGGAAAACTCCATGTATTGGTGGGTCAGTTAGTAATAAGGTTCTGTTCTATTTTATCTTTTTTTATTGTAAGTATTATCTAGTTCAAAAAGTGAGTTTTCCTATCTTTTCTCTCCACTCTTTTTCTTATTGGCCTTCTCCCCTACCTGCCTTTTTTTAAGCATAAAAAAAAGGGAAATCAGACCTAAAGGGATTAGAGGAGGGCTTGTTTGGCCTTCCTAAACCTTATACATTCCGAGACTTGCATTTTATTGGCAGTAAATAAATAAGGCTTTTCTTATATCTAGCCATAAACTATTGCTGGTTTTTGAGTGAGAAATGAATATTCTCCTCAGCAGTTGCCACTATTTACCTGGAAATTTTTCTCACATAAAGTAAAGAGTTGACATTATGTCTAAATGTAGCAGGAATATGGGGTTTTTGAATGTGCTATTAATTAGAACTGCTGTCAAAATTATGAAGGGTCAACAGTTATTTTTTTCAGCTGCCTGAAATGTTAATTGAGTTGAGTAATGTTGAGTTCAATAGCGTTCTAACTTTAGGCTTTCTTTTTTTAATTAATTATTTTTATTAACATATAATGTATTATTTGCCTCAGGGGTGCAGGTCTGTGAATCCTCAGGTTTACACATTTCACAGCACTCACCATAGCACATACCCTCCCCAATGTCCATAACCCAACCACCCCATCTCTACCCCTACCACCCCCCAGCAATCCTCAGTCTGTTTTGTGAGATTAAGAGTCTTTTATGGTTTGTCTCCTTCCCGATCCCATCTTGCTTCATTTTTTCCTTCCCTACCCTCCAAGCCTCCCACCCTCTCAAATTCCTCCTATCAGGGAGATAATATGGTAGTTGTCTTTCTGTGATTGATTTATTTCACTTAGCATAATACCCTCTAGTTCCATCCACATCATTGCAAATGGCAAGTAACTTTTGGCTTTCATCTGTATTTCTATCTCTGGGCTCAACCTAGGAAGTGCTCAATAAAGAAATATCTTGAGTATCTACTAAGTTCCAGGACATCTCGCAGTTTAGGAGGATAGGCTCTGGATATAGAATTGGGTTGGCATTGTGATTCCACTGCCAACTAGCTCAGCACATTCTTAACCTCTTTCTAGCTCAGTTTTTTCTTTTTCTTTCTTTTTTTTTTTTTTTTTTTTTTTTTAAAAGATAATAATAGTGCCTTCTTTATAGGGCATAAGAGTTAAAGGAACATATTATATCAGGCTGTTTGGGGATTGTTTATGTTCAGGTCTAGTCCCTGCCCTTCCCCAACTCTAGCTCATATCACAGAGGGTCTCACGCCTCCAGGCTGCATTCCCCAGGGTCCTGTGTCAACAGGCTTCTGGCTGGTGGAAGACTGGAGGTGTGGAAAGAAAGGAGAATCCGGGGCATCTGTCTTCTTTCCTCTCTGCTTGGGGATATCCTTGGGCAGCAGCTGCATCTCCTCCATGACAGTGGCTCCCGCTGGACCGTCAACTTTCTTCCTGCTTCCTTCAGGTGTCCCTAACCCCTGGGTTCCCGCAATATCACCTCCTCTGTCTCTCAATCCTAAATGTGATTGACTGTAACTTCCTGCTCTTGCTGCTCTCTGGGTTACCTCATTCTTCCCTGTTTGGCTCTCAGTTCCTCTAACCATTTGCATGACCAAATTCCCTGAATCGGTTTCTCTGCTGTAAATTCTATTTCTTTGTTTATTTATTTATTTATTTATTTGAGAGCGAGAGAAAGAGAGAGAGAGAGAGACAGAGAGCACAAGCAGGGCAGAGGGAAGGGAAGAAGCAGACTCCCCACTGAGCAGGGAGCCCAACGCAGGGTTTTATCCCAACACCGCAAGATCATGACCTGAGCCAAAGGCAGAACCTCCACCAACTGAGTCACCCAGACACCCCTATCTGTTTTAAGTTCCTGCAGTGGTTTCTGTTTTTCCAGTAGGTTCCTTATTGATGCATGTGTGTGCATGTGTGTACTATTTATTATAGTATCTGCTCAACTATAAATTGTCCTTGTATATGGGTATAAACAAATACAAACCAATTAGAAATTAGTAAATCTTAAGGAATTTTAAGTATATGAAAAACCCCAACCCCACAAACCCTTATCCACAATTCTAAAATCTGTAAAGCTCTGAAAACTTGAGTTTTTTAAAAATTAAGTTTATGGGAAATTCATTTAATTGTAAATTCTGACTTGAGTTGACATGCTACCCAAAGTTTTTATTCATCCCATTCAGTGTGCTTTTATTGATGTTTTAATACATAAAAATTGATGTGTTTGATTTCAAGAGACTGATCAGGCTCTACTGGGGATATTTCTTAACAAATGGAAGGTGCCCATATTCTTTGTCGAAACTCCAAAAGATTCTGCCTTCAGAAATCCACTGGACCCAAGTATGTAGAATAGGGGAGCATGTGACTGTATAAAATTTAAGAAAAGGAAAAAGTTATCTTTGAAACTGGCCTTGTTGGGATGCCTGGGTGGCTCAGGCATTAAGCATCTGCCTTCAGCTCAGGTCAGGATCCCAGAGTCCTGGGATGGAGCCCCGCATTGGGCTTCCTGCTCAGCAATAAGCTTGCTTTTCCCTCTCCCACCACCCCCTGCTTGTGTTCCCTCTTGCTGTGTCTCTCTCTGTCAAATAAATAAATAAAAATCTTAAAAAAAAAAAAAAGAAATGGGCCTTTGAATTGGTAGAGATAGGGGCATATTGAGTGAAGAGAAAGTTTTGGGAAAAGGTATGGAAAAAGGGAAAAATGAGATGAATGTGGAAAATGGTAAGTAGGAGTAGGAGGAAGTGAAGAGAGAATAAGTTGAATACAAATCAGGAAAATCTTAAAATGTTGATTTTTTTTTTGTTAAGATATGGAGAACCCTTGAATTTTGTGCAGAAGAGTAACTTAAATAATATTGTGCTTAAAGGAATATTAAACTAGATAGGCTGGCATAAAGAAAAAAACTTTGACAGGTGGAGATACCCTCAATAGGCTGCTTTGATAGGGTGAGCAAATGCAGTTGAAAGGAGGGACAGTAGACCCTCCTTATCTCTGGTGTCTGTTATCCATGGTTAAGTGGTCTGGAAGCAGGTGACTCTCCTGACGAATCATTGAAATGTATCCCAACAGGACATCACAATGCCCACGTCACTCACCTCGCTTTGTCTCATCATGTAAGCATTGCATCATCTCACAATGATACAAGTAGAAGGATGTGTATAATACAATGAGATATTTACTCATTGTATAGAGTATAGACTACATTTATATAACTTCTATTACACTATATTGTTATAATTACTCTATACTATAATTACTCTATTTTATTATAGTTGTTGTCAATCTCTTACTGTGCCTAATTTATAAAGTAAACTTTATCATAAGTATGTATGTATAGGAACAAACAGAGTAAATACAGGATTAGGTACTATCCTTGGGTTCAGGCATCCACTATGATCTTGGAATATATCCCCAGGGAAAAGTGGGGGGGACTACCATAGTGGCATGCAGAGGAAAGTACAAATATAGAATCTGTAGGCCTTGACCCATATGGAAAAAGATGAAAGTGTGATGGTTAATTTTATGTGTCAGCTTAACTGGGCTATGGGATGCCTAGATAGCTGGCAAAACATTATTTCTGAGTATGTCTGTTTCTGGAAGAGATTAGCATTTGAATTTATAGATGGAGTATGGGAGATTTCCCTCTCCATTGCGGGAGGGACCATCCAATCCATGGAGGGCTTGAATAGTATAAAAATGATGAGGAAGTGCAAGTTTGCCCTCTGCCTGAGCTAGAATATTCATCTTCTCCTGTCCTTGCACATTGGTGCTCCAGGTCCTCAGGCCTTCAGAGTTGGACTAGGACTTACCTGCTCCCTTGGTTCTCAGAACTTTGGATTGGAATTACAACATGGGCTTTCTTGGGTCACCACTGGCTTTCCTTGCAGATAGTTGACTGTGGGACTTTTCAGTCTCTGCAACTGTGAACTAATCCTTCATAATGTGTCTTTCTAGTTATCAATATATATCCTATTGGCTTGGTTTCCCTGGAGAACCCAGACTAATACAGAAGCAAATCTACAATAATTAAGTTCTTGCCTGGTCAATTAAAAGAATAGTGCTAACATTGCAGAAATATGAGACAGGAGGAGGAGCAAGCTTGGTGGGAAGATGGTATGTTTAAGTGATGACATATTGACAGATTCAAATATTGAAGCAATGTGGAAATGATGGAATGTTTGTGAAGATAGCAAGTAACTATAAACTTTGCTATAGTCCATTTATGGATTCATGAGATTGTGAGAAAAGTAATTTCAAGTCTGTTCTTCACTTGAAATTTACATATGGAAATCTGACTTCAGAACTGATGGATTTGCTTTGGTAAATCTCTTCATAACAAAAGAGTTGCCAATGCTAGAATTTAAATAAATATCCTCTAAATCCAGAAATTCCTAATTTTATATTAACAATTCACTTTCCCAGCACATATGGTGTATACAGTTCAAGAATTACAAATTCAATGAGTACACAATTACAAAAAAGAAATCCCTAAGTGATTTTTAGGATTTTTACTTAGGATGAAATTAGAATTACCACTCTAAGGTGTTATGAAATTTCCTGTTCTGTAACAATAGTTAATTAAATAGACATTTATCCCCTTCCTTTGTAATTGTCAATCACAAAACCAGTCATATTTTTATCACTGCTTTATATACAACTGAAACTGCAGTGTCATAGAAACAGACACACTTCTCTAATGATAAAGTGTCCTGCCTGAAGGCAAACACACTGTTCAAATTTACAATTAGTTCCTTCTTAGTAAGGGGATATTCTTATGACTAGAGTGGGATTCATTGTGGTCCATGTACACAAAGACACCTGTATTCATTTGCCAGAGCTGCTATAACAAAACATCACAAACTGAGAGGCGTAGGCTTTTATTTTTAAGATTTTTATTTATTTATTTGACACAGGGAAAGATCACAAGTAGGCAGAGAGGCAAGCAGAGAGAGAGAGAGAGAGAGAGAGAGAGAGAGAGAGAGAAGGGAAGCAGGCTCCCTGACAAGCAGAGAGTCTGATGCGGGCCTGGATCCCAGGACCCTGAGATCATGACCTGAGCAAAGGCAGAGGCTTAGCCCACTGAGCCACCCAGGCGCCCGAATATCAGCTGAGATCTAGCCTTCTGGTTTCCATTGGAATTGAGTCAATGAGACAGATCAGCAGGTCGTTAGAGACTAGGAAGTAAGGGTTAGGTTACTGTCCTGCAGCCTTAAGAATCGGCAATGGCTAGATTCCTAAAGTCACAGCTCCCATCTGGTAGCCCTTTCCCAGAGCTATAGCTATCGCTTCCCATGAGTTCTGGTAACTGCTTCCTCTCCTGGACTAGAGCTGGTAATAGCTTCCCAGTGTTGCTGGTCCTGCGCTGTTGGTTTTCCTTACTCTACCCGTATCTTGTAGATGGCCCCTTCACTGGACCTTCTTCAGTTACCCCTTCTGGCTATACCATCTATGCTCTGTCAAAACCACGATACAACTTCCTACGGTAGAGTCAATACATACATTGAGAAACAGGTGGTGCTAATATTCTCTCTTTTCAAATGTAAGCTTTGCTAGATTAGTGATATCCTATTTTTTAATATGTATTTTCATACAGTTACCTTTTCATTTGGAAAATGATTTTATCTGCGTTAGAGCTGCTTTTTTCTTCCGTCCTCTCCCTCCCTGCCTTCCTTCTTCCCCTTCTTTCTTTTCTCTTCTTCCTTCCTCGCTTCCTTCCGCCCGTCCTCCCTCCCCATGCTTTCTTTTTCCTTCCCTTCCTCCTGCTTTGTCTTTCTTCCTTCTTGCTCTGTGCAGTAAGACAAGGAAGACATTTGAAATCTAAGCAACCCTGGTACAAAACCATAGAACAGGTGTTTTGAGGAAAGAGATTACCACTAAAGCCAGAAAATTTGGTGCCCATTTTATATTAGAAAAAAGGTAAAATCCTGGTGTTTCTATTTATGTATTATACTTTCTCACGACTTATACTTCTAATCTAAATACCACACTCATAATTACTTCCCTGCATCCTTGCCGTCTGTTACCAAGCCTTTATATATTCTACTTTCCCAATATCTCAAGGTTTATTTTTTAAATCCTCATTGTACCTTCCTCTGTAAATTCCATCCTGTGGTATATTTGAAATAAATAATAGTTCTTAAACTTGTATTTATAATGGCTTAATTTAACTTTTTCTCCCCAGCCAAACTCAACTTAGCCCATGAATCCTATTTACAATTTTGGCAGAAACTCATTCTTATTAATTCAAGGTTAACTCAGTTATATTATTTCCCGATGAAATATCAGACAAGAGCCTCACCCAGGGTCTGGATTCTGCATACTTTGTTTTCTTTCTGCTTCTATGATATCTCACTGCTGTTCACATGAAGCCATGGTAAACCGCCTGCAGTTCCCCAAACAACGAGCTTGGTGCTTTTACTGCCTCTGTTTTCAGACATGTAGTTCTTTTAATTGGGTAAACCACAGTCCCCTTTCTCTCTCTTTACCTTATTCACTTCATAGGAATAAATAAGTGACGATTCTCTTTAGTTGACTACTCTTTCCAAACGTTTGATAAACACCCAGCTTACAAAAGTCCTATGGTAGTAAGATCATTTCCACTCCAAAGGTAAGGAAACTGACGCTTAGAGTGATACCCAACATTAAAAATTTGATAAATATATCGGTTGTGGAGGTGCAACTGAAACTTCTCTTTCTGACTCTAAATTTTGTGTCCTACTCTCTACTTACAATAACCAAACTATTTATTCATACAGGAGATATTTGTGGAATTCCTAATATGTAGTAATCACTGCAATACAGGGATAGTTGGAAAGTGCTCACTTTTACAACAAGGGTTGTAAGTGGAGAGATGGACAGGAGACCAATTAGAGAAGAGGTAAAAGACAGTAGAGGAGGGGCAGAGAGAAATGCCATCCTCTGGGAAGGCAGGAGAATTTTCCTTAGAGAGATAACATTTAAGTTAGTTTTTGAATGTAAGTAAGGCTTCCCTAAGCAGAATGAAATTCAGGAAGGATAACTGATACTGTGTTTGTTTAAAATTTTGATTTTTATTTATTATAATTTTTTGCATTGATTTATACTTTTAAAGCATTGCATTAAAGTGTTTGTCTTGATTCCCGAGCATTTTTGTGCCACCTTTAAACTTGGTGCTTGAAGCAAGAGCCTCGCTCTTCTCATTCTAGTCCTTTTTCTGTAAGTCATCAGTGGAGGGGTCTAATTTTTCCAGTAAAAAGTGACACTCCAGCCTTGGTGAAGTGAAGTGTGTGAGCTAGGGATAGTGGTGGGGGTGGAGACTATCCAAAGACAGCGCTGCTGCTGGGCTGTGGAATGGCTAGGTCACAGCCTAGAAGTCTTGGTTTTGATTTTTTGAAAGAGTCACTGGAAATCTTTCTGAAAAAAAAAATCAAGAATGGTAAAATCAGATTTGATTTTTGAGAGATCTTTTTATAGAGGACTGAGTGGAGGAGGCAAGACTTAAACATGACAATAAACTATGAGTTGGTTTCATCAAACAAGATAAGGAATATTGGAAACCTAAATAAAATCAATAAAGCTAGCTAGTGTAAGAGGGGTAATTTGATCTTATATTTAATTTTCCAATAAAATTTTCTCTTGCTAAGCATAGAACTAATTTTTTTCCTTCAAGGAAAGCTCATTTAGATAAGACTTTTTTAAGTCATCATCTTGTCTTCTACTTTTTAATATTTGACTTGTCTCTAGTTAAACTATAAAAAGATAGTGAAGTGCAACTTTACATCTTTACCACATAGTACCTTATCTGACCAACGTTGCTTTTCTTGTTCTCCCAAAAAATCAATAGCAGAGTTGATTTTGTTTAGCATGTCACCACCTAGTTAAAAAAAAAAAATGAAAGAAATAGAAGAAAGCAAAACAAGTGCAAGACGCTTGAGCAACTGCAAGTATCTCCCAGTCACTCGAGCATTGCCTCTCACAATACTTTACAAACTGTCTTCAACCCTAATAAGGAGAAAGCTCCTCCACTACATAAATGTTCAATTCATTCTACTGTAGTTTTCTCATTTGTTGACTTAGCAACAGCCTTTGACTCTGAGAGTTTTTGTTTTTATTTATTAATTTTTTAAAATTAGAGCTTATAAGGTAAAAACATTGATTTACCTAATGAAGTAAGCATCCTTGGAAGGTAATTTGTCCAACTATAGGGCAACCAGGGTCATGCCATATTTCATAAATGAAATTGTGCTAATTTTTTTTTTTTTTTTTGAGAGGGTCTCAGAGTAACTCTCCTGGGGAATTAAGATATGAAAATGATAAAAGTCAACTGTGAGTAGCATTTAGTGTCCCTGATCAGGTCACACCATGTCATTGACAAGGGTTATAGCTATAAAAGTATGAAGTTAAAAAGAATGGAACAAAGGCTATAGGAAGTTTGTTCTGGAAAAATATGAGGCAATAAGTAACTTTACTTTGGCAATGACTCCTGGCTGACTTGGATAGTATCATTTAATAGATTTTTTTCTGAGTATGTTCCTAATAGGACATCTTCGTCATGAAATTCAATGCCAAGTGCCTTATCTTGAAAGTTCCTATCTCTTCTTTCAGTGGACAGAGAGTTTTTGAGAAGTCCTTTTTCAGTTTGATGACTAGAACCTTCTCTAAGCAATTAGGAAAATGAAAATGCATTTCTAGTGGATGTTAATTAGGATTCTGTTAGCATCATCTTTCCCTCCTTCCTTCCTTCATTGTCTTTTGCAGTTATATGGTTTTACATTTAAATTTAGGCTTACAGGGACACCTGGGTGGCTCAGTGGATTAAAGCTTCTGCCTTCAGTTCAGGTCATGATCCCAGGATCCTGGGATCGAGCCCCGCATTGGGCTTGATGCTCAGCGGGGAGCCTGCTTCCTCCTCTCTCTCTCTCTCTCTCTCTCTCTCTCTGCCTGCCTCTCTGCCTACTTGTGATCTGTCTGTCAAATAAATAAAATCTTTTAAAAAATTTAGGTTTACAATCCATTTTAAGTTATTCTTTTGTATGAAGAGTGAAGTATAGGTTAAGGTCAATTTTTTTCCCTCTCTTTGCCTATGGATAGTCAATTGTTTTATGCCATTTGTTGAAAAGAAATCCTATCTCCACTGAATTGGTTTCATACTATTGCCAAATACAAACTGACAATATTTGTGTCTATGTTTTTTTAGATTTTCTCTTCTGTTCCATTGATCATTTTCCTTTCACTAACACCATCCTGTTTTGGTCACTGTAACTTTGCAGTAAGTCTGAAAAATCAGATGTTGTGGGTTCTCTAACTTTGATCTTACTTTGGCTTTGAATTCTTTTGGTTATTCTTATTATTTTACTTTTCCATTTAAACTCTAGAAGGAGTTTTTTATATCTTCTGGGAAGAAGAATCATACTTCCAGGTTTTTTATTGGGACTTCATTAAATCTACGGGTCAACTAGGGGAGAATTGACATCTTGACAATATTCTGCCTTCCAATTAATGGATACTGTATACCTTTCCATTTTTTTTTTAAAAGTCTTCAATTTCTTTCATCAGTGTTTTGAAGTTCTCTGCATACATACCATGCATGTATTTTTGTCAGATTTACACCTCAGTATTTAACCTTTGTTGGAGTTCTAAGCAGTACTTTTCAAAATTTCAATTTTCACTTGTACACTTATATAACAGATGAATTTTTATATTGATATTGTATATTATGACTCTTTTCAATTTACTTATTAATTCCAGCAATTTTTTGAATTTATTTTGGGATTCTTCTACATAGAAAATTGTATCACCTGTGTATAGAGATAGGTTTACTTGTTTTTCAAACTGAATGGATGCCTTTCCTTTTTTTTTTTTTAAATTTCTTTTCAGCATAATAGTATTCATTGTTTTTGCACCATACCCAGTGCTCCATGCAATACGTGCCTCCTTTTTTTTTTTTTTTTTTAAGATTTTATTTATTTATTTGTTAGAGAGAGAGAGAGAGCAGGAGCACAGGCAGACAGAGAGGCAGGCAGAGGCAGAGGGAAAAGCAGGCTCCCCGCCGAGCAAGGAGCCCGATGTGGGACTCAGTCCCAGGACGCTGGGATCATGACCTGAGCCGAAGGTAGCCGCTTAACCAACTGAGCCACCCAGGCGTCCCCAATACGTGCCTCCTTAATACCCACCACCTGGCTCCCCCAACCTCACATCCCCCACCCCTTCAAAACCCTCAGATTGTTTTTCAGAGTCCATAGCCTCTCACGGTTCACCTCCCCTTCCAATTTCCCTCAACTCCCTTCTCCTCTCCATCTCCCCATGTCCTCCATGTTATTTGTTGTGCTCCGCAAATAAATGAAATCATATGGTAATTGACTCTCTCTGCTTGACTTATTTCACTCAGCATAATCTCTTTCCTTTTTTATTCTCTTGCTTTATTACTATGGTCAGAACCTTCAGGCATATTGAAAAGAAATGTGAGAGTAGACATCCTTGCCTTGTTCCTTATCTTAAAGGGAATACATTCAGTTTTTCAACATTATTATCTTATTTGTTGGTATTTTATAAATTCCTTTTACCAGGTTAAGGGATTTTTCCTTTCATTTTGACTTTTTAAAATTTTATTAATCATGAAAAAATTGTGAATTTTATCAAATCCTTTTCTACATTTCTTCATATGATCATGTGGTTTTTTTTAGTATGTTAATATGATGCATTATATTGATTTTTGAGTATTGATCAGCATTGCATTCCCAGGATAAACCTCACTCAGTCATGATCATATTATCTTTTCAAAACATTGCTGGAAAAAATAAATAAATAAATAAATAAATAAAACTTTGCTGAATTCAGTTTGCTAATGTTTGCTTGGAAATCTTTGTGTCTAAGTTTATGACAATATTGTTCTGTAGTTTTATTTTCTTAATAATTTTTTTGGTATCAGAGTAATATTGGCCTGCTAAAATTAGTTTGAGAGTGTTATCTTCACTTACAATGTCTCGAAAAGATTGTGTAGAATTGGTATTATTTATTTTTCACAAGTTTAGTAGAATTTGCTAGAGAAAACATTTAGGCTTGGAATTTGCTTTGTTGAAACATTTTTTAATATTTCTTTAATAGATACATAACTATCTAGGTTATCTCTTTTTCTTGAGTGAGTTTTAGTAGATTGTCTACTACAATATAAGATAAAATATAATGACTTTTTAGTTTGTGTTATATAAGAAATCTTTGCAAAAACCAAGGTGATGAAGATCTTCTCCTAAGTTTTCTTCTAGAAATTTTAGCTCTTAATTTATCTTCTAGAAATTTTAGCTCTTAATTTAAGGTTTATGATCCATTTCAGGTTAATTTTTGTATATGTTGAGAGGTAAAGGGTGGGGTGCATTTCTTAATTATGTGGTTATCCAGTTGTTTCAGCACCATTTGTTAAGAAGATTATCATTTCTGCATTGAACTACTTTGGCACCTTTGTTGAAAACTGATTGACCATATACTTGCTATTTCATTTTGCTGATCTCGTTGTCAATCTTTTTAATGATACCAAACTGTGTTAGTTATTGAAACTTTTTTTTTAAAGATTTTATTTATTTATTTATTTGACAGACAGAGATCACAAGTAGGCAGAGAGGCAGAGAGAGAGAGAGGAGGAAGCAGGCTCCCCGCTGAGCAGAGAGCCCGATGTGGGGCTCGATCCCAGGACCCTGGGATCATGACCTGAGCTGAAGGCAGAGGCGTTAACCCACTGAGCCACCCAGGTGCCCCAGTTATTGAAACTTTTTAATTTTTGGAACCAGAAGGGTAAATCCCTCAGCTTCGTTCATCTTTATCAAAGTAGTTTTGTTGACTATCTCTCCTTTTATGGTCATAAAACTTTTATTGATCTCCTGTCTTATTAAATTACCACCAAAACATACACATCACTTTATAAGGTTCTTGTGGATTGATATATTGTTAGTTATTATTAATATATTATTGTTTATTTATTTAAAAATATTCCCCTCTTTACTACCTGTGTTTTTAAAAAGCCTTGATTTTAATTCTGGTTAGCTAACATATAGTGCTGTATTAGTTTCAGTTATATAATATAGTAATTCAGCACTTCTATACATCTTCATGTGCTCCTGATAACAAGTGCATTCCTTAATCCCCATCACCTATTTAAGCCAGGCCTGCCCCCCCCCCCATAGTCATCAGTTTGTTCTCTATAATTAAGAGACTGTTTCTTGATTTGTCTTTCTTTCTCTTATTTTTCCCTTTTCTTGTTTGTTTTATTTCTTGAATTCCACATATGAGTAAAATCATATGGTATTTGTCTTTCTCCAATTGACTTACTTAATTTAGCATTATACTCTCTAGTTCCATCCTTGTTGTTGCAAATGGCAAGATTTCACTCTTTTTTATGGCTGAGTTATAGAAATGTATCTATGGATATAATCTCTATATGAGATATATATATATAATTTATACATAATATATAAATTATATGTAATTTTATTTATATTATATATTTAATTTATATATTTAAATTATATTTAATGTATGTATACAATTATATAAGTCTATCTATCCAGGTAGGATAGATAGACATTTTCTTTATCCATTCATCAATTGATGAACAATTGGGCTACTTCCATATCTTGGCTATTGTAAACATCCGGGTACATGTATCGCTTTGAATTAATGTTCTTGTATTCTTGGCTGATTATCTGTCCTTTGAATTTTTACAAAATTTTATTTGGATTGCATTTAATCTATAGATCAATTTTGGGGAAAATGACATCTAAACAATGTTGATCAACTGATTCATTAATCTGGCATATGTCTCTATTTGCTTAAGTCTTTAATTTTTTTTTTACAGCAATATTTTGAAGTTTTTAGTGTATAAGTCTTATATATATTATATATGGTCCTTTTAAGTTTGTTTTTATGCTTTGTGAGGATGAATCTTAGGAGGTTTAGTCTAGGTTATTTTGCTCCACTACTGGGGTAATACCCTTCTGAATACTTTACCTAGTGCCCTTTGAATTACAAGATTTTCCATTGTGTCTTATGGGAGCATGAATGATTCCTAGCCCTACGTGAATTTTGGAGATTGTTTCTTTGGTTCCTTTCTGGTGTTTTTGTTTGTCTGTTTGTTTTTTGTTTCGCCAGCATCAGGTAGTTTATCATACATGCATGTACTAATCAGTACTTAACAATATTTAAGGGGGACTTTCTATAGATCTCTGGAGCTTTCTCTTGCAGCTCTCCACTCTACAGTACTGTGCTTTACAAACTGGCCACCTTGGCCTCTTCCATCTCTCTCCCCTGTCTCCTCAACTCATGGGAATTATCAGACTTGGTCTGGGATCCCACCACCAGAAGAGGAGTAATCTGGGGGAATTGCAGTGCTCACCACATTATTCCTCCTCCTTCAGTGATCCCTGTTCCATGTTGCCTGATTTCCAATATTGGAAAGCCATTGTTTCATATATTTTACACAGGTGTTTAATTGTTACAGTTTCAGTTGTTTTAATTCATAAATTATATCTGGTCTCTGTTTACTCCAACTTTCCTGGGAGCAGGGATGATAATACTTTTTAAATCTTCCATCTCTTTTTATCTTCTTGCATGTGTACATTTGTATTTTGAAAGCTATTTCTTTCTAGCTAGTGTGGAAATGATGACTCTTTTTATTTTAACTATGACTTTTGAAGTAGGAGTTTCAGATAAGACTCCAATTCCATAGAGAACGGGGATATAATATAGACACTGTTGTGGGTGTGAAAAGGTTTATTACTCACTTCGAGAAGCTTTCTAAGGAGGGCAAGGCAGGCTTCCAAGTAGGTCTGAAAATAGCTTGTGAGAGCAAGGAAAAGAAGACTGCCTTGTTTTTTATTGTGATTATGGTGGGGCTGGGGTAAAGTACCATCACCCTGGGGCAGGCTTACATGGTGTGAACTTCCTACTGGAGCTAAAGGATAGAACTTTCTTACCAGCTTAACCACATGTGGGACATAAGAGGAAGCGGGAATGGTAAGGCTTGAAACTGTCAGTAGCCAAACATCAAAAATGAAGTCAGACTCTTAATTGGAGCTCACCCCTGATATTTGGCTGGTGACTGAAATGGGCCATGTTTCATTTAATTGAATTTGAGCTTGCTAAGTAAGTCATTATGGCACTCTATAAGACCTGTAGCCTGAGGCCAGTAGGAGAGGTGAAAGCTTAATTAAATGTCTTTTTCAAGACCACCACATTGTGTATTATGTGAAATGAAATGGGTGTCTTGCTCACCTTTAGTAATGTTTGGAACCTCGAAGGATATAGGGAGTTTCTCTCTGTCTCTGAGACCTTATATTGTGGCTCTCATATGTGCCGATACATGGGAGATCTTGATTTGTATTTTGGGTATCTATGAGACAATATTGACTAAAGAATTATTGCTGGAATAGATGGACCAGCCAATGACATTGGCTTAAGAGTTTGTTTTCCACCGCTTACTTTTAAATCTGGAGGTGTCTTTGGGCCTGAAATGAGTTTCTTACAGACAACATATCAATGGGTCTTGTTTTTTTTTTTTTTTTAATCCATTCTGATAGCCTGTGTCTTTTGATAGGGACATTTAGGCTATTTTAATTCAGGGTAACTACTGAAAGATATGAATTTAGTGCCATTGTATTGCCTGTAAAGTGACTGTGACTGTATATTGTCTCTGGTCCTTTCTGGTCTATGTTACTTTTAGACTCTCTACTTAGAGGACCCCTTTCAATATTTCTTGTAGGGCTGGTTTGGTGTTGTAAATTCTTTTAGTTTTTATTTGTTCTGGAAAGTTTTTATTTCTCCTTCTGTTTTCAATGACAGTATTCTTGGATGCATATTTTTCTCATTTAATGCTCTGAATATATCATAACAATCCCTTCTGGCCTGCCAGGTCTCTGTGGATAGGCCTGCTGCCAATCTAATATTTCTACCTTTGTAGGTTATAGACCTCTTGTCCCAAGCTGCTTTCAAGATTTTCTCTCTGTCTCTGAGACTTGTAAGTTTCACTATTACGATGGGGTGTTGATCTATTTTTATTGATTTTGAGGGGGGCTCTTTATGCCTCCTGAGTCTTGATGATCGTTTCCTTCCCCAAATTAGGGAAGTTCCCTGCTATAATATATAGCAATGTAATATATAACTTCTGAGGCATCTGACAAGGAAGTGAAGACAGGAGAAACCGCCTCCTCCTACAGGTGGGCTATGCCAGAAGGTCCAGGTTTGGTTCTATCCTGTGGGTACTATTTCCGTTTTAGCAAGGGAGCTTGGCAGCCTTGCTGAGCTTTGTAGAGTGTTGCTTTTATAATCCAGTCATTTTGAGCAGTCAAGTAAGACAGTCACAGTCAAGGCCTGTGAGAGTCTTTGTTCCTGTCATAATCCAAAAAGCAGTCAGCCATTGCCCCTCTAATGGCATATAGCATGTACCTGAGGAGGTCAGCTTTTTACACCTGAAAACCAAGGGCAACTTGTGATCATCATGGATGGTTGGTTCATAGACTCCATAGAGGAGGTTGCTAAGGCCTTTACAATAATAAAGTCTCTGGAGGTAATGCTAAGGAGAATGTGATTGTTATTGCACTTTGAACAGATTCTGGAGCCTTTTGTTATGGAGAGTTGCATTCAAGGTGGGTCATTTGGTGAGAAATGGCATAAATAGTCTTAAGAAAACTTTTAAAATTAGGAATATGTTGCTTCAGAACACAAAAGGCTTAAAAGTTATTGATCTTGTTTTAATGCCATGGGTGCTTGAAGAATCATTGATAGTTGTTTTACGACAATGTTAGAAATGAAATGGCCTTTAGTTTACAAACTGATTTTCAGGAGTTTAACCAAGGTATCATGTACAAAGTATGGCTCAGTGATCTTTTTTTGTACATGAACTCTTGTATTTGTATGTCCTGAATGAGTACATCGAGTGAATCTCCTTGGAGGAGGAAGACATCAGTGTATTATGACTATGCAGAATTTAGGCAAGGCAATTTTTCTGAAGGCTGAAGTGAGATAGGGATTTGTCCTCTATTTTATGTTTCATTTACTCTCCTGAGAGCATAGAGGGCATCTTATTCAAATTTAGTGCTATCCCTAAGTTTAATTTTTTTTTTTAAAGATTTTATTTATTTATTTGACAGACAGATCACAAGTAGGCAGAGAAGCAGTCAGAGAGAAAGGAAGGGAAGCAGGCTCCCTGCTGAGCAGAGAGCCTGATGTGGGGCTCGATCCCAGGACCCCGAGACCACGACCTGAGCTGAAGGCAGAGGCTTTAACCCACTGAGCCAACCAGGTGCCCCCCTAAGTTTAATTTGAGCACTGATATTGATTAAGATCATGAAAGGTTGCCAATTGGTACATTTCAACAGATGTTAAAGGTAATTTAGATCCTCTGTTGTAGAGACACAAAAGCTGGCCAGCACCCTTTTATCTTTCTATTGTATAAATTCTTTTAGTTTTGCATTTTGGATTTCCAGTTAGGTCAAATTATGGATCTCTGTCACAGTGTTTGATTTCCTCTCCCTCTACATCCAAAGCTGTTTTTTTTTTTTTTTCCTTGTGGTTATTGCATATGCTTTGGTGGGAGTAGGTAGTTCTCTTCCTTTTTCTACCTGTTCATAATTTAAGTTTTTTTTTCTAGAGAGTCTCTAATCAGTGTTATCAGGATTAGCCCCCTATCCTCATGGCAATGACTGCTTTATAGGATTTACGGTCTCCAAGTTTAAGTCAAGTTTGAATTAATACCTTGGTTGTACCCTGGGGGTGTCATGGGTGTCTTCTGTATAACTCTGAAGATCAGGATTTTTTGGCAAGAGATGCACAGGTTATAGCATCAGCAAGAGCAATTTTTAGGGTCCTAGTGAGCCATCTGCTTTTAGGAATGTGACACCAGCATGCTGCGTGATGACTCCTATTCCTCATGTAAGTGACCAAACATAAGTGGTCTGTATAAGATGTCAGTGGGCCTGTATATTCCACAAAGTATCTTCCTTTATCCTGAGCTCTCTGTGGAATTAGAACCAATTCCTGGTTGAGGCATGCATCAGTCACAGGGTAAGAATCATTCTCCTAAGCTTAGCATCAGTCACAGCTTATTCTAGAACTGGACACCTGATTCAATCTGAGATACACAGGTTGGTCTTGTCTAAGATATATAACCTGAGAGCCACATTAAGTGGTTGTCCCTAAATGTTAGTTATCAAAACTTCCTACTTAGGTTGGTTCAATCTCTGACAGAAGCTCAGTAGGACTTAGCAAGGGCAGCAAGAAAGGGCACAGCTCAACGTGCAAGCTTGCCAGCAGGCAGCAACATTGCCCAAAGAACATGCAAGACAGCAGGCAGTAGAGCCAGTGAGCCAAGGGTTTAATCCAACAAATTCCCTTTATACCTTTTACACTACCATAAGAAAAGAAAAGTTAAATGGTAGGTACATGGTTATAATAAACCAAGGAGTTCTTAATTAAGTATGAGTTCAGCTAGAAAAATAAATAATTGTATTATTGTACGATTGGTCAACAGGGAGGTAGGTTAAAGGCACCAAAGAGAGTGTAATTGTTTTTCTTAAGGTAGAGAAGGAGGGAGAAGAGAAGGATTCAAAGAAAAGGAAACGTCGAGCTGATTTGGAAGGAAGATGACTCCAGGAAGAAGGAGGTGTGGATGGCTGGACTGGTATTGGAAACTGAAAAGATTGCATGTGCAGAGATGTGCAATGGTGTATTTGAATACTTATAACACTCTCAAGATGATCAAAGCAGAAGGTTCACATCAGCAGGTAGGCTGAAGCACAGAATAGAGATCTTTGCACCCCACTGAAGGAAAATCATGATAAAGTCTGCATTTGGAAAGAGAACTAATGCAGCATATGCGAATGACTTGGAGGGAATACCTAGAAGCAGGGAGACCCAAGTCTACTGCTAACCCATATAGAACTTTTATGCAAAGTTGAAAAGTGTACTCTTTCTCAAGGTACTTTATTTGTTGGAAAATAGTCACATCACTGATTATAGTAGATGTTTTACTGTAAAGTGAGAAGATTTTTGCAGAAAAATATAAATCTGTAATGCCCATGATGTAAATGATGCCTTCATTAATTATCTCAAGTGTGGTGACTGTGTAGACCACAAACTGTACAAACAGGTCTGTCTGTCTGTCTATGCATCCATCTATCTACTAACAAATAGCATTAACTCAGGGTGGTAAAATCCAAGGGTTTGGTGGTCTGTGATTACTCAGACTCAAAATTCTAGATGCAAGATTTGAAGAAGCAGTAGGACCCTTAAGGTGATTTTTTTTTTTTTTTTTTTTTTTTGGTCTTGGGAAACTAGGTGCATAATTATGTCATCTGCTAAAGTAGCTAATAGAAAAGGACAGAGGATGGTGGTTGGTGTGACTTAGGAAATGAATTTGATTTAGTTTTACAGATGCTAAATTTGTAGTGTTTGTGGGCTTATCTATAGGCAATTAGATATATTGATCTGGATCTCAAGACAGGAAAGATTGAAGCCATAGGCTTAGTAGTCACAAACATATAGGCAGTTGTAAAAACAATGGGAATGCTATATTATAGGCAAACTGTATGACTGAAAGAGCCAGGACTAAGCATTGTCCCTTGGTTTCTCCCTCTCATTTTTTTCCTGGTATCTTGAGAGGATTCTTACATGATTTCATAGATGGAGGAACTAATCTGTCAAGTGGCTGGCATAGGACTATTGCTCTTCTAACCTGATGGGTGGGGGCTCAGAGACAGAATGAATTCAATTAAAAAAAAAATGAAGTAGTGTGCCTTTTCTTAAACCTGCTAATTCATACTCTATGCATGGAGGCACCAGAGCTTTCTGGCTGGAAACATTGGCCTGGAGGCCAGTATTCCTTCAACTTGAGAAAATGGCATCCTACAGTGAGCATGGAACATGGAGAGAAGAACCAGAATAGAGATGACACAATGATAAGGGCAATCGGGACAGAGAGGCAGTAAGCAAAATGGTTAGGGACATTGACTTTGAGATCAGGCTGCCTGGGTTATAATGCAAGCTCTGCCTCCTACTTATTATATTAAATATAAGTTAATCTCATGGTGTCACTTTCTTTATCTGTAAGATGGGATACTAATGGAATGACCTTATAAGGTTCTTTTACTAGTCATAGGATTAAATGAAATGATGTGCATAAGGCTTTTAGTTGAATGCCTTGCACATTACTTTTCAGAACATGTCAGTGATAAGCATTTTACTTAGAGAATCTATATGTTTGCCTCTACACAAGGGTGTCTTTAGAGTTTGTGTAGAAAAATATAAGTACATATTTATTAACTGATGCTTCTTCCAATTTATCACAGAAGAGGCTGAGGTGGCACTACCATAAGACACAAATATAAAGAGAGTATAATGAAGGGATAGATAAATCGAGTCATATAAATTCAAGAGGATGTAGACACATAGGCCATAACATCCAACACTATATCTGTAAGTTGGCCATATATTTAGGTCAATAAAGCAAAGACAGTGGAATCTAGATTTGGGGTTATTTCTTCTTTCCAAGATAGTCGTGGAGGTCAGGCTGTTCCTGTATTTCCACCCTGCACCTCTTGCATTTTGGCAACATAATCATGTTAACTCTGCCTAAAGGAAAAATATTTACAGAGAGTTATTTTCCCCTGTCTTTCCAGCTCCGCTGAAACTTTCTACCGTATGACCAACTCCCAGATTTAAAACTTTGGGCTTTTCTTGGTTGCTTTCTCTAAATATCTACTCCTCAGAAGACATTTTTTTTCTGCCTTTGCAACTCCTCTCCCAGGAGGTCTTCCCTTTCCATTCCTGCCACTATGCCCCTGGTTTAGACCTTCGTCCTTTTATTATTTTCCTGTTTTTCTCCCTGCTTCTTGGTCTCACCCTATTCAGGCTCTCCAGTATATCCCTATTAGGTATATCTTCCCCAAACAGAGTTCTAATCATATTACTCGCTTGTTAAAAAGCTTTGAGTGGCTCCCTCTTGCATTCTAAATCAATGTTAAATGCCTCATATTGAAGGGAGCCTCACAATCTAAACCCATTCTTTATTTCCTGATTAGTCCTTCCCCACTTCCCTCCTCACAGCTATGTTCTGCTACCCCAGTGCTTTCTTCTTTAGTGATTCCTGCATATTTAAATTCTTGCCTGTCTTCTTCCTCTCTGTATTCCAGAGAACACTGTGTACAATGCCATGCTCATGCTGAAGGTAAAGAGTTCAGTTAAAAATCTCAAGTTTTGCTTCCTGTGAATTCAAAACCCATAGAGTGCTGCCCTCTTTTGGTTAAAGTGGCCCAGAGTCCAAACCACCAAATAGGGAATGATGCTGAATGACTCATCTTTTCCTTTTGGTTAGAACCCTCATGGAAACAAACAGGCAGGATGAAATAATTCCATCCTCTTTTCTCATTTCATCTAGCTTCAAAGATTGTTTGGGGAGATAGAAAGAAGATAAAATTCTGTATAGAAAACTTGGAACTCTACTGTTTTAAATCATATATTATTCGTACACTCAGAGCCGAAGTAAAGCCAATAATTACTTTGAACGCTTCCAAAACTCTGGAAACCTTCAGGCCTCCACACCCGACTTTTATGTAAAATTCAGGGGATGAGCAAAGAACAAGCATTCCTTAAAAGCTCTGTAAGGGGATAAGCAGCTTCTTGATGTAAGGGACACGAAGGCAAGTGTCAAGATCATTTTTTCACACTGATAACTTGTTGTTTGGTCCTGTAAGAAATAATGAGGCCTGGCCTGGAAGGTCAGCTGTCCTTCCATAGATCTTGCTGGATCACAGTCTTTGCCTCTGGCTGAGCCCGTCTTGAAGATCCAGCAGAAGGAGAGAGGAAGGAGGACTTGGAGACCCTGAGGAGTACTGGTCACATGGATTGTAAGCAAAGATGACAGGATGAGAGATGCACAGGAAAAAGATATGATTCTTGATTATGAAATGGAGGTCTAGGGTTATTAATTTGAGAGCTTTATCACCATGTCATTGTTTTTTTTTTTTTCATTCTATTAACATGTCACATATTATTTGTTTCAGGGGTACAGGTCTGTGAATCATCAGTCTAACACAATTCACAGCACTGGCCATGCCTTCCTCCATGTCCATCACCCATGAATCCTATTGAACTGCGCTAGGTACAAAGACAATGAATAGTAAATAGGCAAACACTATAGATAACAGGAAAGCTCAGTTAAGGCAGACCGTGAGCTTGATCTCAAATGTCAACAACACCAAGCTTCCTTGGATCTGAAAGGGAAAGGCATTCTAAAACCAAAACTCAGCGGGTGACAGGATGCTCCACACCTTTCGCAGGAGGACGGAAAGGTTTGTGGGTTGGTGTCTGATGCAATCTTGGCACCATCTTTGATTAGGAGCTAATGTTAGCAGAAAGATCAGGTGTCAGTCATGACCAGAGCTGTTCTCTACTATCTTGAGAAGGTCACCGGATTGCTGCCCCTTCTTTTTTGAAACCTGATCTGAGGGCCACAAAGAGCCACAATGAGTTGGATCACTGCCATACGCTCTAAATTGGGCTGACAAGGCTGACTCTGTGCCAGGAGTTGACACAGGATGCAGCTTGAAATATTCAGCTGAGGAGAGGGTTGAGTTTTCTTTCTCATTTTCAAGCATGCTATTTGAGGAGATAGGATTGTATATGAACATCAAAGAGTGAATTAAATGAGGTTTGTCATGCATTTGGGTAGAGGAGATCCACATAAGTCTGCAACTTCCCTGTGTTAAATTTTAGGCTCTGGATTACTTTGCTATATTGGGAGGCTGCTGTTCCTTCTCAATGTGGTGGGCAGTCTCTTTAACTTTGTAAATATAGCATTTGTTTAAAGGTCCATAAGAAACAATGGAAAATCCCTCCTGTGAGTAAGGATATGTACACTTCCATAAATACGGGTTCTTTGGTTTGTGTGTGAATTTGCAAGCAGCACCTCACTAGAGCTGAACTTCTGCTATATAAATAAAACCATCTGGTGTATCCAAAGAATTTCAGTCTCTAGAGAACAGGATCATAAACAATCGATCCTCCACAGACCTTTCAGTATTTTAGTCTGAGTACAGCTTTCCCACAGCGCTGCTTTGATTATTTGATCTGCTTTTAATCTTCCAAGGATTTTATAATTTGGTCTCTCTAATCTAATGTCTTTTTGTGGGTCTGTAAGGAAAAGGTCTACCCCACCACTTTTGGCATCCCTTATGTTATTTTGATGAATGGATCACAATTAGATACTCAGATTAATAGAGAGTTTGGAAGAAGGAAGTACGGTATATTATTCCACTTTTCTGATGGGAAAATGAGAGATAGAGTGATAAGTTCAAAGTCCCACGTCCCACAACTATTAACTGCTAAACATGAGCCAGATTTTGTGAATCCCAGTTGAATACTCTTTTTACCCAACACTGTCTCTAACTTAATGTTTATTTTCTTTGAAGCGTGCTTCTTAGTAAAACAAAGAAAATCCAATCTTTGACCAATTGACCAAACAAGACCCACCAGCTGGGAAATTGGTAACATCTCATAAGAACGCAACTGGTTTTCTTCTGCTTTTCTTCTTTTCTTTAACCTCTCCTGCCTCCTTTAGCAAAAGCCATTTAGTATTAATTCATTTCTTGGAAGAAGCAGATTTATAGGCAGCTTCTGAAACTGGAATATGTTTGCCTGGAAGACCAAAAGGGATAGATCATAAAAGTCATGTCATAGAACCTTGGCCAGGGTGTCTCCATCCACAAAGCTGCATTAGAATCACTGGGGTGGGGGTGGGGTAGCTTAAAAACAAAGTCCTGATGCCTGGGTCCCATACCTAGAGAGTAGCATCTCATTGGTCTGGGTGGGGCTGTCTAAGATAATTCTAAAACGTATAGGCAGGGGTTGAGAGTCACTGTATGATGCACCTGGACCACATTATTCCACAGGGAAAGCAAGCCTATGGATTCTCATCTTTCTCCTAGGGTGGTCTTTTATGTTTAGAAATAATTTTAAGTGAAGTTAAGAAGTCAGATAGCAATATGGGAGGAGTCTTAGGAGGGATCAAAAGCAGCTGTAATGGGAAGACTCACCAAATACTGATTTCCACTTTTTCCTGAAGTTTAAGTAGATCTCCAGTGTTCCTTAGGTGATTGGAAGTAGGGTACATAGGTTGGCAGAATCTGCTGACCTTGGCTCCTGCCAGAGCTGGTCAGAGCTTCTCTGGCATGACTTTTTTTTTCTTAAGATTTTGTTTATTTATTTGTGTGTGAGAAAGAGAGAGAGTGCACCAGCATGGGGAGCAGCAGGCAGAGGGAGAACCAGGCTTCCTGATGAGCAAGGAGCCCCATGTAGGACTTGATCCCAGGACTGTGGGATTGTGGCCCAGGTTGAAGGCAGCTGCTTAACCAATTGAGCCACCCAGGTGTTCTCCCTTTTTTTTTTTTTTTTTTTAATAGCAGGTTGAAATATCCTAGATTCTGCATTTAATTTGGGTATATAACAATGCTGTTGTTTCCATGATTTATTTTTGGCACATAATGGCATTACTAGCAAGTATCTTCATTACAGTTTTATTTGGTATGTGACTTGTCCGGCTGTTCATATGTGTGCACTGATATTTGCTGAGCTCTTCGGGAACAGGATGTGTCCTGCCTCTTAAACGACCCACGGAAGAGCCTCCCCAGGCCGGTAAAATACACACACCAATGAGGACAATTTTTAAATAATTTAATGCTGAGACAAAAAAAAAGAAATTCAAAGAAGCATAAAAAATTATTAAAGCTGATGTCTTTCTCTTTTGGACATCAAGGCATCACTGGTCTCAAATCAGTGTTTGTAGTTTGGAAAGAATCTATTCCACGAGTTACAGTGCCCAAAACCATGGGCAAAGGGAACACTTATAGCACAGCCTGAGAATTAATCCGAGTTTTGTTTAGTGCTAGTATTCTTAGTGGTTCCTTTTTAAAAATAGTTCTTCCTTTACTTTGTAGTTCATGCTTTTCCCAGGCTGGTGTGGAGGAGTCTTGGTAGGGTTGTAGCAAAGAAGGCCATCTGTCCCGTCCCGGCAGGGCTGGTGCTCAGAGGCGGCGGGCTTTCTGTGAGCACCGGGCGGTGGGCTGGGACGGAGTCTGGGTGCTTCACCCTGCATGTCTGAGGCCTCTGCCTCTACCCTGGAGAAGAGGTCTGTCCTGGCTCTGAAGACACACCTTCAGTTTGTTTTACATTGTGACTTTAACGTGATTGGATATTGCCCAGATACTATTTTGAAACAAGGCAGGGAAGCACTAAGGGAATTTTAAAAAACCATTTAATGTGTTTCTTAACATATTCAAGGTTCCTCCAAGAACAGAGTATTTTAACAATTTATAAAGTTTTATTTAGTTTGTTGTTTCTTCTTCAAAGTAGAATTGTCCTATCCAAACGGTTGCCCTTTTCCTGAGACAGGATATTAAGACTACTTGACAACTTGTTCCATAAAGGCTTTGGGGTTAAAGTAGGTTTATAATGGTTACATTTTAATAGAGAGGGTTATGGCTCACAGTCAGAGTTCTGCTCCCAGCTCTGCAACTCTGTTGCTCTGCCACAATGAGCAAGTTATCTTCAGCTCTGTTTACATGGCAAGAGAGGGCAGAGAGACCACTTACAGGAACTTTATTTAAATCTGATGGTCCACTTAAATAAGATTTACATTTCAGTGAAGGAATTCTAAAAGGAAATTTCATCCAGACTCGCTTTTGAGAAACCCATCTCTGTGTGCAAAATATTACATTACCCATGACTTCAAAGGACCACCATTTACTCTCAAGAATATGTAGCAAGTAGTGAACAAAGTATCAAGACATACTCCACCACCCCTGCTCTTTCCTTCTATGGGGAAACAAACAAACAAACAAAACAAAACAAAACAAAACAAAAAAACAACAAAAAAAAACCCAATCCTACTCCAGGGCCTATGTATCTTGGAAGTTCTGATGCAGTATGTCTCTTGTGGATACCCTCAGGACATATGGTAAACTTTTTGATGAGACCAGTATGGCAAGTCAGACCCCAGAGCAAAATTTTCTTGGCAATTGTTTCCGTTCTCACAGAACTTGGTGTACAGTTGGTATTTTTTGTTTTGTTTGTTTTGTTTTTAACCTCCAACACAATCCATTCAGTAACGTGAGGGCTCCCCTCTGCTTGTCAAGCTATGGTTGGCTACACTGTCCTGACTGAGATGGCTGTAGTCCAAGATAAGCCAGTTACTGCTCACTCCTCCACCCCAGAATTTTCTCCCAGATTCTTATTCCTGGTCTGTTCTTTGCTTCACCATATGACCCTACTTTCTCACAGACGTCTATGGGAAAGTAGAGGCTTTGGGTGTGCCCCTTTCAACAGTGAATATCCACACTGGAAACCTTGCTTTCACTAAAATAATGTCCTGGATTTCACATAAAAAGGAAGTTTCACGTAAAAAAGAAGATTTTGTGAAGCATTACCAACCAAAACTCTTGTTACTAAACATAAAAAATAGCAAGTTCTCATAACAGGCAGTTCTTTTTGAGGGAAAATGCCATGTGATTCTAAGTGAAAAAGGCATATTTTTGTCCAATGTATTATTTTAAATTAGGGGAAGTATCTGGCAAATGAAAAAGAAAAGCTTCTGATAATTGATGAAAATTATTGAAAAACTAGTAAGTGGTTGTTAACAATCATACTAATTTTTTTTTTTTTTAAACCATGAAGCTTCTAAAAGTAAGCAAGCATGGTAAATTGTTAGTACATATCCAGATATTTCATGAATAAAAAGAAAGTTATTACTTCAACAATCATTTGAATTGGGAGATAAGGGATGTGTTCCTCACTGATATAGAGTATGGGTTTATTTCAAGTGTTTTTTTAAGATTGTTGGTAGAATTATCACAGCAAGATTTAGAGGATTATACATGTCTAACGAACCCTCAGATTCTCTTTATCTGGAAAATACGGAATGTCCTCTAGATGGAGCACCAAGCCTTTTCTTTGGTAAGATAAATTAAGTCTTATTTTTATGAGAGGAACTGCAGAAATTCATTTTGAACAGAAAATAATTTAAAGAACCTTACACTTAACTTTGAGATGTTTTACCCTGAACATCTACTCTTTAGTGAAGCAAATGTTGTATTTCAGACAACGTAACTTATCTTCATATGTGCTGGAGTAAAATATGGTTGATTTTCAAGTTCTCCAAGTGAGATCCACTGAGTTCTGGAGGCCTGTTTTGGCAATTGCAAGAGCCAGAAAAGCTACAGATGTCTTCTGAAGACTTAAGTAGAACCATGAGGGAGGGATGGTAAGGTCTGAGAACCACAAGGGTCAGGAAAGTTCCCTTCATTTAGATGGAAGCATTTCCAAAGGTAGTTGCAATGTTTGCCCAATTAGCCATCATGAATGTGAAAGGCAGGAAGTTCTAAGACTTCTAATACATTCTTCTCATTTTATAAAAGAAGAAACTGAGACCCAGAGAAGTAACTGTTTTTCTCTTTTATTGAGGGAGTTTTATGGCACGCACAAAGTTGAATCAACAGTGTAGTGAAGTTTTGTTGTTTTATTTATTTTTATTTTTATTTTCGTTTTTATTTTTATTTTTATTTTAGCTGTCTAACATCCATTCCCTTTTTCTCATGACACTAATTTTCTTTTGGGAATTACATTCCCCCAACTATATGGAGTTTTGGAAAACTGGTAATGGAAGTAGGAAGTGTCCCATGAAATTCTTTTTTTATAGCCAAGGGTTAGGCATATGACCCAATCAGTCACTCAAGGGACCTCAGATCTTAAACAGAGTTTTTGTAAGGAAATATGAAACAGTTGGAATTCACTTATCTTAGGTGATAACCTAATATTCATTGTACTAAGCATGATTTCCCCTCCCAACTTTATTATTGAGATATAAGTGACTTATAAAATTGTGTAAGGTTAAGAGGTAAAATGCAATGATTTGATACATGTACACGTTGCAAAATCTCAGCATGATTCTTCAATCTTTCTATTAGTCCTGTGAGATTCTAATAACCTCCTGATAATTCCCCTTTTGCTTAAGTTGGCCAGAGTTAGTTTCTGATATTTGCAACTGTAGAAACTTAAGGGATTCCAGTAACTACCATCCACCCAACAATCAAGTAATGCTTTGTTACTATAAATTTAAACCATCCGGTAGCCTGGGTGGCTCAGTTGGTTAAGCTTCTGCTTTCAGCTGGGATCAAGTCCTGAATTTGGCTCCCCAGCTCAGCGGAGAGCCTGTTTCTCCCTTTTCCCTCTGCCCATCCCCTCTGCTTGTGCTCTTTTTCTCTCAAATAAATAAATAAAATAAAATAAAATAAAGCAACTTAAGTCACCCAACAGACTCACTTTAAGTCACCAGGAGTAACTTAAAACTGATTCATATAGGAAAGGTGAAAACACCCTTTTTAAAAATAACTTGACTGGAAACATAATCAGAGTGTTACATCCTAGACAAATTTTGAATTCTAGGGAGAATAATGTGACAACGCTATTATAATAAGTATTTGCTATGTAAGTAAAAACAGTTTTCCCTTACATAATGTTATACCACGGAGGACTCTAAAATTATATTGTGATATAGTATTTATTTTTTCTGATGATGAAAAGTAATAATGATTTCTTTTGCTCAGGTTTTTTTAATCTTAAAAATTATTTAGATGAATAATAGACTATTGTTTGTTTTCCTATTAGAAGCAAGGAAAAAAATCTTCCACACTGGAAAAGTAGTACAAGCAACAAGGCATAGAAATATGTGAGTCAGACTAAAATAACAATGAAATAATAAGGCCTTTAAAATTATTTTCCCCATTCAAATTCCTTCTCAAAAGCATCTGACTTAACCCTGCTATTTAGAAAATGTGTTACAAAAACCTCATTTTTCTTTATAATGTAAATCCATTAAATGTACCCAGCAACTAGACACTTACCGCCCTTTCTTTATCTCAGAATATAATTTTTTTTAAAAGGAGTTTGATGTTTATAAAAGTTTCTTTAGGCTATTATAACTAATCTTGGCATAAAGCAGAATGATATGATTTATAAGCTGACAAGTCTCATGTTTTAACAATAAAATCTCCTAGAAACAGTTAGGTCACTCTTATCTTAATGGCATTTTTAAGGCAGAATTTGCAGTTTAGCTCAGCTTGGCAAAGCAGAGGAAAGGAATGCTCTAAAGGCTGCAAAGCATGCACACCGGCTTTCAGAAGCGAGCCAGCAGAGGGCTTTTCTGTCATTGCTGCGAGTGTCTTGTTAATAGGAAATTTGTAGAGCAATGGAAGAAAAATTACCTTATAAGATCTAAACTCAGGCTAAAGGGAAATCAATTTCCTGGATATAAGCTGGCTTAAATGAAAAGAAAATAGAAAGGATGGATAGTAGAATGAAAGTTATATGATTTCATTCAAGGTGGTATTTGAATTGTTAATGTAACTTTTTTTTTTTTTTTTTTTGAAGATCACAATGTTCTGATGGGGTAGAAGGGCAGATAAAAACTCACCAGTTTTTGGGCCCACTTGAATGAGAATTTGACATAGACAATGTCCTATCACAGCTCTTTACCTGGGTCGTAGTGCGATGGTGTTACCAGGAGAGCTGATGGTATGTGGGGGCAAGATCCTGTTGGCTCACGGATGCTGGTTACTACGCTTGTAGAAATGTTATGAGTCCATTGAAATCATATTGCACTGAAGCCCCTCTCTCGCTTTACTTCTTTCCCCTTACTTCTTGCTTACTTTCTCCCTTCTGGTCTTTCACAGCATGTTGTACCTGCACTTGTCCCTAGCATTGCCTCAGTTCTCTCTTCCAGGATCGTAGAGCTTTTTAGCTTCACACCTTAAGGAGCATCGCTCATTGTTGATATAGTCCTATCGTGTGTGCGTGTTTTTAAGATTTTACTTGTTTATTTGAGAGAGAGCAAGGACAGGGGGAGTGGGAGAGGGAGAAGCAGGCTCTCTGCTGATCAGGGAGCCTGATGCAGGGGGGGCTTGATCCAGGACACTGGGATCATGACCTGAGCCCAAGACAGAGATACTTAACGGACTGAGCCACCCAGGCAGCCCTATCGTTTTTTATAAATGTGGTGGGGCCTCATGTTGACTAACACTACATTCATATGTGCAACAGACAATTAAGGTCTTTATTTTCTTTCCCATCACTGACCTTCTGACCACCATCCACTGCTGTTTGGATGGTCTAGGTTACTATGTGAGGTACTATGCCTTCCTCCACTGGCATGTAGTGTGGGGCGTGACTCACTTGTCTTTGTCTTTGGGATACTGGCTCTTAGGTCCGTGTAGTGTTCTCTGGAGGAGGGCGGGTCCTAGCAGAGAGCGGCTGGTCTGGGCTTCTCCTGGGGCAGGCCACTCCTGCTGTGCACAGGGTCCTACCCCTAGTGTCCTGCTGATGTTTCCAACTGCTGATGGTAACTGCTCTAACTTCCGCTTTGTTCCTCTGGTTATTTTCCCTGATGATTCCAACTTGAGCTCTCAATGGCTTTAGGGAACTCCCTGAAGTCTGCCTGTGAATCCAAGGCCACAAAGTCCAACTTGCAGACGTCTGCTACCGAGGTGTCTCTTTGTTAAGAGAGCGGCCTTCTTGCTAACTCTGAAGTCAGACTCTGGTCAGCCTTCTGCAGCAGGCGTGTGGCTGCATCTGTCCAGTGGCATCAGAGGACTGCCCAGGAGAGCTGGTCTTTCCTCTGCTTCTTGATACTCGCTTCTACCTTCAGCATGCCCTTTGTGGGGCCGTCTTCTTTCCTACTACTGATTCTTTTCCTTCCACTTTCCCTCTGACTGTGGATGATGAGATTTAACTCCTTCCTCCTCTTACCTCAGTGGGAACGTAAAAAACACCAAGATCCCGTCCCTCAGTCTAGTCTAGAAACTCGCCTTCCTTCTTGAAAAAGCCTGTCTCTTAAATGTATTGCCTTTCTGCAAACCAAAAAAAAAAAAAATCCCATTTTGTATGTTCGAAGCTGAATATCATATTTTCCTTTTCTCCTCTTTGTTTCCTGGATAAACTAGCTGGAATCCCCAAAGCAGATGCATGCCTCATTCTAACTTGGGAGAAGGTCGTACACATGAAATTACAAAAGAGAAAGACATGTTAATTATATTTGAAACATTATCCCCATTACATGTACTTAATTTCTCTGGCTCTCTGGGTTATAAGTTTCTTGAGAGAAGGCTCTCCTACTGGTCAAGAATTTTGAGCAGCCTCTTATGTCTGTATCTCCAGTAACTACTTCTCTGTGGTATCCTTCCTATCAGCTTTTAAATAAGGACCTGGATCTCTGTGAATAAAGGAACAAAACAGTTCTCCCTGGACTTCACATCCATTCAAACCTGTTCTTTCTCCAGGGTTTCCTATCTCAGTAAGCGACATCTCCACCCCCACAAATGATCATGCCAGAGGACAGCATCGTTTTCATCTAGTTTCTTCTCATGGGCCACAGTTGGTGAACTAGGAGATTCTGTGAATCTATTCCATATATTTCTTGAATTTGGTTCTTTTTTGCATTCACCTTTGTTCTCCTTGGATAGAGAGTAATTTTAAAACAAACAAATAGTAGTTTATACAATCTGTTATATGCATGTCTGTATACATAAAAGTACCTATGTGTGTACATATTAGTATATATTCACATATGTGTGCGTGTATATATATAATACGTATATATACCATATATAAAATCACATTTATCTTACTCTTTTGCTTCAAGCTTTCCACTAGCTTCTACATTTCTTGGGGTAAACATCCAAAATTCTGACAATGGTCTGAAGCACGTGAATGACTTTTGCTGCCCTCTCATCCCAGCCTTGTCCCTTTCTCTCCCCGGCTCACTCTGCTCCAACTGTACTAAACCTTTATGTTTTCAGATCTACAAAGCTCTTTCCTTCTTAAGGCATCTGAACAAGCTGTTTTCTCTGTTTGCTAAAATCTTGGTTCTTTCCTGCTAATTCCTGTTCTCAGTTTCAAAGGAATCGTCTCTTGGAAGTTCCTCCGGATCCCGATCCCTTCTCTTCCCTGCAGGACTCTCTCATGGCATCTGATACTCTCTTCAAGGACACACACCACAGTTATAATAAAATACTTCATTTCGTTTTTATTTTTAATGTTGTTGACCTGTCTGGCTTATAATCTTTGAGAAAGGAGGCTATCTTATACTTTTCTCTATTCCCTCTGCCTAGACTTAGACTGCCCATTAAATTAGGTTAAGAGATGATTTGTCCATGTTTTATCTTTATAGTTGAATCTTTACACCATCTAATATAGTGTTTTACCCTTAGTAAGTGTCCTAAAGCTTATATGAGTAACTATTTATATTTTTTACTATTATTTTTTCCCCTCTGCTTGCTTCAAGAGGTTTTTGTCTTGTCATCTAAATGAAAAGGAGAGGGTTTTTTGGGTGAGATATTTGTGTGAAGATGAAAGCAATTAAACTCAAAGAAATAAGCCAGCTAGTGGATTCTGAAATGTTGAATTCAACTTCATGGAGCATACTGCTATCAAACAGCTTTTTTAAAAAATGGCCACTGAAATTTCTAACAGATCTCCACTGTCTCTAGGAGCAAGTCCATTGTATTTAGCATTGAATAGAAGGCTTTCCATAATTCGGTCTTAGCCTCCCTTTCTAGCCTTATTTCCCATCCCACACCATCCCACCTTCCAATCCTGCCCACCAAGCTCTGTGAACATAGCGGGAGAGGGAGATTACCATAAATTTCACCATTGCTGTCACCACTAATGAAATTTAGTAAGCATTAGTTTATATCAAACACCGCATGGGAGCCTGTGGAGACAGACAAAGACGTGTACGTCAGACTTACAGCTCTCAATCACCTGTCAATCTAGTAGAAGCGATAGACATGCTCATAAAAGATAAATACCAATATAAATTAGTTAAATAGTAAATGCCTAAGAGTAGTTGAGAGCAGGAGTGCAATTTCCTGAGAGGTAACCAGTGCTCTGCTTTTGTTTTATGTTTCTGCAAATAAATGTGGCCCTTGGGAAACAAGGAGAGGTAGGGAGGAGATATTTAATGGTTTGCTTTTCTCCCTGAAAATAAGTCCCGTGATTTATCCATTGCTCTGTCTAGTCTCTCTTCTTCCTTATCTCCAAACCTGCTGTAACTGTGATCTTAATTCAGAATTCAAAGGAACAGGTATTTGTCAATGACTCAGAATCCTCATCCAAGTCTCCTTGAACCCTGGGCTCACTAACATACAAACTCAAATATGTTGGCTTGACCTGTGGAAGCAGTGCTTGGATTTATCCACACGGAGGAGTTAATCTGGTCCACTGGATGGGCTGTGCATTAAAATAGAGAGAGTAAAGAGTCTATGAAAAGGGTCTTATAGCAGAGAAACACGTTATCTTTTTTTTTTTTTTTTTTTTTTTTTTAGGAAATAAGTAAGGAACTTTATTTTTAACATTCTAATTTAATTTTATTTTTTTCAGTGTTCCAAGATTCATTGTTTATGAACCATACCGCCTGCTCCATGCAATACGTGCCCTCCTTCATACCCACCACCAGGCTCACCCATTCCCCCCCTTTCCCTCCAAAAGCCTCAGTTTGTTTCTCAGAGTACACAGTCTCTAATTTATTCAACTGATGAATATTTTTTGATAAGGAGGAAAGGAAGAAATTAAGATGAATCCCAAGTCCTCAAAAATCCACAGCAGGTGAAAAAATCCACAGCAGATGAAACAGCCATAAAGAAATATACATATAATACATTGTGCTGAGAGCAATGATGAGTAGGAAGCAAGACGTGGGGCTCAATCCCATAGCCCTTAGATCATGAACTGAGTTGAAGTCAGACGCTTAACCAACTGAGCCACCCAGGCAATTCTGCTTACTGACTTTTTTAAATGAGCCCAGATTGATGCCACAATAATGTTTCATATAACTGACAACTCCAAATCTCAATGGCGTTCCACCTGTTAATTTCTAGCCATGGGAGTCAGCTCTTTGAGGAGCTGGCTGGAGGCCACATGTTTCCTCATTGTCCATGGACTAACAGTTACCCAGGACAGATTCTTCTTCTGGTAGGTACAAGAAGTGCAAGAGAACAATCCAAAACTCTGAACCACATTTAAAGGTGTTGCTTAAGTTGTGTCTGCTAGCATTACTTTGGCAAGAGAAAGTCGTATGAGCAATTTAACATCAATAGGGAAGGGACATATGCTTTTTCTACTTCAGAGGGAGGTATTGCAAAAGCACAATAAAAAAGGGAAGACATGTAATTCTATAACAAGGTGAATATGAATAAGGAACTGGGAACTATAATCTAACCTATCCAATGGTGTTCCTACCCGCTATCATCCACATACTGCCACAGAATTCTTAGATGAAAGTCTTCATCCCTAAGACCCTTGGTGCCAAAAATGTCTTCTAAAGTTCCAATCTTGCCACAACTTCCTGGTCATTCAAGTAACGCTGACTCCCATCAGTGGAGTACTGTGATAGAAATCTAACTCACAGGTTCTCCTGGATCTGGATCTGGCTCTTGGACAGCAGAAGAGTGAGCAAGACTTAGTATAATGCTTGGTAGAAGTGAAACTATTTCACAATGTCTCATTTATCTTTCTTTTTGGGTTCTTACTCACAACTTTCATATCCTTCTTACTAATACCTTTCAAGAGGTTTTTATGTGAGAAAATTTATGCATATACGTATATATATACACATCTCACAGTTATCCAGCTTTTCTTAGGTCTAAGTAGATTATTTGGGGACCTTGGTATAGTAAATGCCATATGATTTATTTATCTGCAGTCAGCAAGATGGAGAACTTGTAGTGTGGTTCTTGTCTGAATCTGAATCTGAGTCTGAAGACAGGAGAAGACTAATATTCCAGCTCAAAGACAGTCAGACAGAGGCAGGGAATTCTTCCTTAGCCACGTTTTTTGTTCTATTCAGTCCTTCAGTGAATAGGTGAGACCTACCAACATTGGGAAGGGCAATGTCTACCAATTCAAATGTTTACTTCATTCAGCAACACCATCACCAACACATTCAGAATAATATTTAACAAAATATCTAGGCACCTTGTGGTCAGGTCAAGTTAACACATAAAATCAACCATCACAGTCATCCTCCTTTCCCTCAGTCCCTCTGCATCAGTCATGGATATCGGGGAATGAAATTGTGACCAAATTAACTCAATCAGAAAGAAAGTTATTGGATAGATGTAGTCATAGAAACCAGAATTTGAGGGGCGCCTGGGTGGCTCAGTGGGTTAAGCCTCTACCTTCGGCTCAGGTCATGGTCTCAGGGTCCTGGGATGGAGTCCTGCATCAGGCTCCCTGCTTGGCGGGCAGCCTGCTTCCTCCTCTCTCTCTGCCTGCCTTTCTGCCTACTTGTGATCTCTCTCTCTCTCTCTGTCAAATAGATAAATAAATAAACAAACAAACAAATAAATAAGAAACCAGAATGTGATGAAGCATCTTTCCTATCACGTATTTCTTTGCCTCCCTCTAAACATCTGCTCCACTTTCCTACTGCTCTTTCCTACTTCCTCTCTCCTACTTCTCCTACTTCTCTCCTCAAAGCTTTGTTTGCTTATTTAATAGTATGCACATGACTGAAAAAGAGCTGCCCTCTAAGTCTGTATGACCACAAAGCTCCATGGCCTACAACCTTATGACTACGTGGGACTTTTATGTCTGTAATTTATATTTCAATACCCGAGAAGGAGAATTGAGTGCGTTAGGTTCCTATTGCTGCTTTAACAAATTACCACAAATTTAGTGGCTTAAAACAGAAATTTATTTAATTCTGGAGATCAGAAGCCTGAAGTGAGTTTCACTGGGGTAAGTCAAGATGTCAGCAGGATTGAATTTTTTCTGGAGGCTCTGGAATGGAAAATCCATTCCATTGCATCTTTGAACTTCTGGAAACTCCCTGAAATCTGTGTTTGCGGCTCTTTCTTCAATCTTTGAATCTCTCTTTCATTCTGATCCTTCAGGCTCTGTCTTTCACTGATGCAGATTCTTGGGATTACATTGAACCCATGAGGATTTAAGTTAAAGGAATCATTAACTTAATTATCTCCATAAGTCTCTTTTGCTATATAACAAAATTTGCTGGTTCTCGGAATTAAGACATGGATGTCTTTGGGGAGCCATTATCCCACCTATCATGGTGAGAATCAAGGTGTGTTGCATTTGGGAGGAATTTTTTTTTCTTTTTTTGTTTTTCTGCATAAGGAGTGTGGTAAGAGTAGGCAAATTATAGAACATACCTACTTTATTTTCCCAAGCAAGGAGCTGTTCACGAGAGGGTAGTGAGGCTGGCTTCCAACCTCCATTTAATTTTTCTACTCTCAACATCTTTCCCTCCAGTGGGATCTGTCAGTGCTCCCATATTTGTAATTCACTTGCATTCCTTTCTCCTACTACAATGAACTAGCTTGGTATTTAATTTCCCCAAAGTGAGATTCTTTATTACAGTACAGGTGTCTAATCCACTTAGACTCATGGATCAGAAAACCTATGGGATGTAGTAGAGGTGGGTTTGGAAATCCGTTCTTCTAATGCACTCCCTAGGTGATTTTTACACCTACCAAAGTTTGAGAATCATCACTGTATACTAATGTAAAGTTGATAAACTTACCTTGTTAGCAGAGAGGGCTAAAGAAAACCTTCCAAGATAATGTGTTTGTTTTTACTGCAGCTTTTGGGAGGAAATGGTAACAATTTTGCATATAACTCAGTAAGACTCTAATTCAGGTTAGGAGCCAGGGAGGAAGGCATGTCATGATAAAGGACATTTCTTTTTGAGATTTTCCAAACCTTATGTGGTTCTTAAATCACAGTCAAGGTTTTGGTTTCTTCTAAGTTATGTTTTCATACTGATCTCTGCTCTGCTGAAAACCACAGTGATGCTGTATGTCTCCAAAGACAGTTTTCCTGTACCCGCCTTGTCAATTTAGGGAACATGGAAGATGATAAGTTGATGTTTGGTTTTCCAGTGGCTGTTGCAGTGGCTCTTGTCACAAATGAGGTTGTCAGGTGTTTAAGTTGAAATGTTGATGCAATATGAAGTCATCCAACCATGACATTTAGATATGTAAGAGGTTTTCTTTTATGTTTTAAATAATTTGTTCCAAGTATGACATGTTTTGATATGCTTTCTTTATAAATTTGTATTTGTTTGGAATAACTTGGTTAAAATTAGCAGAGTTAAATTAGATAAGTATTTGTCTATGAATCATAGATGGCTGCACATTACATGTTTGTAATTCAGCTGTAAAAGTAAGTTGCTAATATATAAATTAGAAACTTAATAAATGAGGTCATTGATAGCTGGTGATTCTGTTTTTGGAAATATGGTAGATTAAATGATTTAAATATTTGCCAGCTATGAAATACTTAAATATGCTAAATTAAATAAAAGAAACATCCATTTAAGTGGTTGGACGAGTTCACAAGAATGTAAGGGATATCACCAGAGGCCAAAACCAAAGTAGAAACTGGACTCTGGCCTTCCATTACTTTGGGTTTGGGATTTGAATATATATTTTATAGTCTGGGAATCCTCAAACTGAGATTAACTGAAATTTCTTGAAGCAACTGAGAGAAGCAGTCTTTTCTAGTGGGGCATATTCTCAGCCCTGAAGTAGAGGATTTCCACAGAAAACAACCTACAGATACGGACCCAAAATTCAAAATCACAAAAGCCATGAGGTATTCATCCTAAGCATGAGAAGAAAACACAACAAAAAACAGGTTGATATCCCTCCTCCTCCTGAGAAATTCAAATAACATTATCCCTCAGCAACTTTAAAATAAGAACACCTAAAACGATTGAAGATACAAAATGAAATTGAAAATATGGGAGACAAATTTGGTTTATATTATTATATAGAGAGTGTATTATATATTACACTATGTAATATAAATCCATAGTGTATAATAGTTTAGAGAACGAAGAGAACTGTAGGAAATACTGGCATTATATCTTAAAATTATCTTAAAATGTTGACAAGAAAATACTAGTTGTAAGAACATTACTTCTTTCAAGATATCAGTTAGGATTGCAAATCAGTGGCACCATAGCAACTTGAAAAACGGATGTCCCTATGAGATACAATACATTAACTTCTGGGAGTGGGCTTTAGATTGAAATCACGGCCAACACAGATATCCCTTATGATGCATAATCATGTCTTTTATCCAGAAAAGCTAAGAAAATGCCATTTGTAAATTAAATGATATGAAACATCTCAGAAACTGCCAAGCAACACACCTCCTGAAAGCATAAATAGAATACTGCAGAACTGTCTCATAATAAGGCAGTTAAATTCAGAGTGGTTAGAATCATGTCAAAGATACAGGATTCTTTTTGTTTGTTCAATGATAACAAATTCAGGATAACATCACTGGACCTGAAAGTGAGAAATAATTGCATTTCACGAGTAGAATGTGATATGATGGGAATCGAATGTTATCTCCTTTAGATTTGATCTCAGTGAATGAAAAATGAGTGCTATATCAATCACCAAAAACATTCATTTTACCCAAAGATAATGAACTTCATTAAAAATACACACTCTTTTTTTTTTTTAAATTATTGATGTAGAAGGCCAACGTTTTCCCATCTTTGCCAGTTGTTTTTAATGTGGCGTGTTGAGTCCAATAGGCTGTCAGGTGTCAACTTTCTAAAGATCATATTCCATGTGGGAAAATGAGCAGTGCTCTTGTAGCAGAAAGAGAACTGTTTATTCCATGCATTATGTATCGCCTCAGACTTCTTTTGAACATAATATCTCTTCACAAGCCGATAGCTGACTCCCTTTTTGCCAAAGTTCTTTTGTCACGGTAGAATGAAATATAAAAGCTGTCAACTAAATTTTGACATTAATAACTACATGTAGCAATAGTCATAAATTCCTTTGTTGTGGCTCTGGGTCTAATCTTTTATCTAAACTCTCAGTTCTATTGTAGCTATTCATGGAAGTCTATTTTGCCTGTTTTCATGCAACCTACCATTTAGTGTAATGAGTTCATAATGTAGTTAGTTGAAAAAGACCTTGGGATTTGTCATTGTTCTCTTTGCTGTTGTTCATTCTCCTTTACTAATCTCCTACTGACTGTAAGCCTGGAAGGAGGAACAAGAGAAAAAAAGCATACACTAAACCTCTCTCTATAGAACAGTGGTCACCCTGAAAATTTCTGTTGTGATTTCTATAATTTCCTTCTGCAGAAAAAAACAATTTATAGTTTTTAAATGCATATAGTTCAAAACAGAAAAACCATAATAAAAATACCAGATGATATAGCCTTGGAATTTCCAACTTAAACCAGTGAAAATGGCTGTGATGATTTTGAATCAAGAGTTTAAAGATACTATATGAATTTTGAGATGAGAAGTTCAGAGTTGTCACATTTGAACTAAGTACATAAAATATCAAAGCTCACATTAGAAATAAATACTTTTTACATGCCTTTATATCTCTGTTTACTAACCTTTTCTCATCAAGTTCTGGTAATGTTCAGAAAAAACTATGAGTATTACAGAAATGTTTTTATTTTTTGAATCATGAAATTAAGGTTTGGTTTCTATTTGGGATTTTCCCACATGTGTGTCACTTGTGAAAAACTTCAAAGTCAAAGAAAAAAGACAAGCAGTTAAATAGACTGGGAAAAAAAATCCTAAAATCTGATTTATGGTTCATTTTAGACTTTATTTTATTTAATTCTTTATTTTATACTGACTTATACAGGAAATGAGGAAGCCAAGAAAAACTACTGTAAATTAAAGAGGGGACTGAATATGTATATTTGTTAAGTTTAATTTCTACCCTTTCCAGAGAGTTAATAAACATTCTGCATAAAAAAAATTGCTCTCTTAATTTAAAAATTTCTCTGGAGGACAAAAGTAAGAATTTCTTTGGAGGAAAATTATTATTCTCTAAGTAAATTTCAAGCTTAACTTTTAAATTTACTCTGTATTCCCATCTTAAGTATCTAGAATATTTTATAGTTTCTATTGTGGTTGAGTAGACACATAATTTTGGACAAATATTTAAGGTATAACCATAAATAACTAAGCCTATCTGTTTAGAATTATATTAACTCACTGTCTAATTAGTTTAAGAGTAATCATGAATAAACTTTCAATAAATATTTATTAAACATATACTATACTTCATTTATTTAAACCTATCCATGAAAATTTTAAAATGAATTGTGCAAGTGTAAGTAATGTGTCTGTAGATAGGTGTGTAGTCTTATAATTTCAATGAATTATATGTGTTTTCATGCTAAAAATGTGAACTTATAGGCAAACATCTTCTCTTGGCTCATGGAATTAGCAATCATGTAGGCAATGGAAATGAATTAAGTTCATTTAGAACAAGAGTGAAAGGTCATTGAGTTTGGGACTTAGACAAGAAACTGTCTATATAATAGATAGGCATGCAATATAATAGGGTATCAAGGACACTTCACAGAAGAATGAAAATTCATTACTGAAGAGGTGTCTAAGTACAACAAGATGTTAAGAACTAACTGCTGTGCTTTTCTGTCTCAAAAGGTAGTTCCTGTGTAATCAGACATTCTTTACTACTATGCCCCCATCCTGTGAACAAGTGTGGTAATAGAGCAGATAATGGATGAAATCCACTATAGGGTATGTACTCCCCTTATATAAGCATGGCTTTAATCATTTATGGGGCTCAGATCATCTCTGTAAGGTTCATTATGAAATATTAGCAGTGTTCTGTGATTCCCAGCAGGGTAGTCAGCCAGTCGCTTCTAGAGCAGAATGTGCTTCCTGCTGGAGTAAGAAGCCCTCCTTTGCTGTCTAATTAGGTATTCATCACAGAAAATGGAAAAAAATGGAGTGTGAAGGGAGGGTTTTCGGGGCTGCATGAGTTACTTTAATTTCTTTGTAAAATCAGATATTAGAATATCTTCTTGTGTTATTTTCTACTTGTGTTGCAGAATGTTTCCCAGGAAGATGTGTGGGCCCAGGAATATGTCAACTTAAACTACACTGTAATGGGACTTGCACTGAAACTATGCACACATAATCCTAGTTTACTTTTAATTTCTAAAGAAAAAGGAATGGGAACATCTGGACATTCTAAAAATGATTAATAGGATTTTATTTCACCTTTTTTCCAAAGACAGGTAATTATTTTACGAATAAAACACAGATAATATACCAACAACTAGCAATCATGGTTATCTTCTGTGACATTAGGAGATAACAACAGACTTTTTGTATTTTGAATGCTGCTGTCTCTAGAAGTTGTAAAGGGCTAGTATAGACTAAAAAGGTGTGTGATGTGCAGGAGTGGGATAGGGTGTAACTGATCCGGGCTTAGGTAGGCAGCTGCCATGCATCACTAATGAGACACTCAGCCAAAGGCTTGCCTGCAACCTGTAAAGCTTCAGATGCTGTATGTAGTTAGAAAGACTGGAATTTCTTTTCGAATTGCTTTACTACGAAGCTATATTTATAAGAATTTAAGCCCTCTACACATACACATACTCCTAAGATGCCATCATAGTAAAGACCAACAATTTGGTTGCATTTCAGGGAGAAAGGCTCCACTGAAATGAACATTGTGAGGAAACTCAATTTAATGATACCTCGGAGTGTATTCTTGCTTCATATACTGTTTTCATTACAAGGTAAGAACCTATATGAAATTCTAACCTTATTTTATTGTATTTTATTTATTTATTTATTTATCTTAAAAGATTTTATTGTGTTTTAGTCTCTCTTGCAACTGATAAGAAGAGTACTTTGGAGTCATTAGAAGGGATATATACTAAATGACACATGGACCACCTTTTTGAAAATTCGTAGTAGGGTAGATGATTTGGGACTTCGGTTTTCATTTTTTGAGTCTTCAAATCTTAAAATTTGGATTTTATCATGCTAGGCAACTATACTGGAAGAAACTCTGATTCTAATTTTTTCTTTTCTAAAAGATGATTTATAGTAGTTTTCTGTATAACTTAAACATTTGAATTTTATAATAAATTAAGAGAAATTGAGTACTTAAGTTTTCTTCATGCATGAACCGAAAGGAGAATGGTAAAAACTTGTTTGTAAGAAGGGCTTTGTTTTTTTTAGGGCTAAGAATTGTTTTCAATTATTATTGATGGCAATTTTATTTATAAATTAATGTTTATAGAATATTCTCATGGGGAAAGCATTTATTTACATTCACTTGTTAGTTTTTAATCCCTGAAAAGAGCTGTATATTTTGGAGCTTGTAGGGGAAGTGGGAGAAGTTACTGAAATGGAAGACTAGCAAGATCATGGTCCCCATCTTCCAGTCCTTGTAGTGACTGAAATTCCAAGGAGAAAATGTCATAGAGCATTGAGAACTGGAGGGGAGTTTCAAGATGCACTTGTCTACTACCATCATTTTATTTATGTGTTTGCTAGCTTGCTTAACCTTGGCATTTACTAAATGGTAGGACTGAGACTAAAACTTGGATCTCTGACTCCAATTTTAGTGCTCCTTGCACTGTATTATGTCTCTCTGGATCTAGGTACCCTGTTCCTTCTATCCAGATTAACGGGGAATTGGCTGCTTAAAATCCACTAGGAAATGCAAACTAACTCATAGCAAAATTCAGTCTATGTTTTAGAATCTAGGTTAAAATGATCTGTTTAATAACCAGAGCATGAGACCAAGATATCTGAATAATTTTTTCCCCATTCTTATCTCTACATATTTATCTCTGGCAGGATATATTTGCGGATCATCCATCTTGACGAAAGTATCAAAGTGAGTGTTTCTTGTTCTTTCTGTCCTCTAAAACATAAGGTTAATGGGAATGAGCAGACCTCAGTGGACAAATGTATCTGCTTTTGAAAAAAAAAAGATATTTTACAAAGTAAAGGCATGAGATGTGTTCTTTAAAAGCAGTTCCAAAAATTAAAAATTATCAGCCATTTGTTTCCTTATTTATGATGAAAAAATATTTCTTTTTAGTTTAATTACAAAATGAGTTCTTGGTGGTGTCCAATGACTATAGATACTAAGGAGATGTTAATTTCACTTCAGTGATTTATAAAGATGTTATGTTGGGTAAATTCCCCTTTTATATTGTTATTATTAATATACATTGTTTATTATAAATGTGCTCTATCTTAACATAAAGCAATTTTTGATGATAAAACAATAAAATTGTTTTAGCACTAAATAATGAAAATCATTTTTGGACTTAACTGATCTGCTTAACGAAAAGCAGAATTCTATTCATCATTTGATTTTGATAGATCACAATTTGATGTGCTTATTCACATTAACGTTAATCTGTGCTTTATGACATGAAAAGGGAGAGAAGTATTATGTTTGGAAAAAGTTTATGTGCTCCTGGCAAATACATACCTCAGCAGTTTTATGAAGTCATGTGGAGAAAAGTGCTCCTGGCAAATACGTACCTCAGCAGTTTTATGAAGTTATGTGGAGAAAATACCGTGTGTCAGTGCTACAATATTACAAGATTTTGTTTATTTCTCTGTCTTGAAGTTCCTTCCTAAAATTCAGTGTACATCAGAGATTGGAGAGATCTGGGGACACTCTTGAATTTTGTAAAATGAGACAGCACCACCACCCAAACGTAACCCCTCCAAGAGGGGAGGGAGACCTTTTAAATGTTAAACCAAGAAAGACCTCTTTGATAAAGTGATGGAAATCAGGAGGAAAACATCAGCTCTCTCCTGGGAAAGGCTTGTTCAGGTTGCCTAGGGGCCTTTGACTATACAAGTTCTTTTTGTTTTCTTCCAGAAACGGGTTTAATGAAAATCGACAGAAAAGAGCTCTTTTAGCAGCACAGGTAGGTTATGCCTCTGATGGAGAGAGGCAGAGAAATAATCCATTCTGCTTTGGGACTCCGCTGTCACTTCAACAATGAGGCCTTTGTGAAGGGGAATAAATGCTAAAAACAAGACAGGAAGGAGAAGAGGCAGAGGAACTTCTCCACTGCTTTTCTGCAACCCTCAAATCCATGCTCCGTTCACATTAACTTTTTGCTCGAGTGTTTTTTTGCTGTTCACCTCCGTTACCTACCAATAGGCTCACAGTGTGTGGGAGATTCAATGTCATCAACTTGCCAGAAATTTTTAATTGGTTTAAAAATTAAGCACGATATCAGAGCAATGACAGTAGAACAAACACAAGTAAAAAGGGGCAGAGAAAGGTATACATGGTGCAAAAGGGTGTCGAAGGTGGCCTGGTGTCCTGACAGACAGCTCTGTTAGTGTCTGACAAATCTCAATGAGAGACACTTTGGGGGAGGCGATCTTTGTTTTTGGAGCGTCGTGTAGCCCTGAATCCAAGAAGGCCCTTTTGGCCAGGTCCCCTTCAATAAGGGATGTTGGATAACATAATTGCAATATTTTCAAACTCTGACTGGAATGTTCAAAGAGGTGGTTTAAAAAATATATTTGTCTGTAAAAAACAGTTGGGAAAAAGGAGAATCCTAACTTAAAGATGCGTGTGGGCAAGTAATGTGATGTGGGTATTTATATAACAAATGGCTTATGTATTTAAGGAGGCCTTTGTCAAATCCTGAACTGCAATCCATGCTGCTAGTATTTTCTGGTAAAGGCCTGAATTTTTATATTTTTCGTGTTAATTAAAGAGAAATGAAGAAGATGGATTTGACAGTTTAGAGGACAGAACTAATTTATTCTTATTCACAATAGAATTTTTTTTGTACTTAGACGGGCAAAAGCCTGGAATGGAAACACTTTTTTAAAATTTTCCTTAAAAAGTGTTTTGTGTACGTAAATACTTATGTATCATGTGAAGTGGTTAAAATGGCTTTTCTCTGAGAAATTTAACTACATGTTTGTCAGTTGACCATGTTATCCACAAGAAGACATCAGCATGACTCTAGTAGAAAATCCAATTTTGAAGAAACTGCATTTTGGAGAGCCCACCAGTGTCAAAATCTGTGAAATATATCCCAAAGTTATCACATAAAGTGACCTCTGGTTGGGGTTATACTGTTGTCCGTTTAGATATTTCTAGAATTTGTCTCATTTACCCCAACAGAGGTAACTTTGGTTAGTAGGTGAGGAACACACTTACCTTGTCCTGAGTTCCCTTTTAGAGAGAGTGAAGAACAGGCCACCTACACTGGCTCCTCAATGTCCTGCAGCTAGAGAACATGCACCAACATTATGTAATATCTGAACAAGTTTTAAAAGAAGAAACGCTGAAGAAGAAAAGCAGTGAGGTCATAATCTCACACTGCACTGTTTAGGATCTCATCTGACATAAGGCCATTCTTGTCCGCTGATTCACGACTCCTGCTCTAGCAAGACGGAGCATTGGTGGAGAGACATCTGTGCAAGTAAGGGTTCAGATATGCTGACGATGAGATACACAAAGAGCCAAGAAAGGGGAGACACGGACCCCTGCCTGTGGTGTATTTCTGTGCCACACACATTTTTCTCTAGATTTCTCACCTGGAGATGGTTTCTCTGTGCTTCTCACCGTCCTGTGGAGATGTTATCAGCAAGGAGGAAGAATGGGCTGTCACCTTTTTATCGATTATGTGAATGTAGGCACCCACTGCCTGGAATTCTTTTGCATTTGGGTTACATTTCAAAATTTGTCTCCTAAAAGCAGGTGCTCAGGCAGACTAAGGTGCAGCTAATTTATTTGGTGTGGGATTGAAAAGTGAGACCAGGAAGGAGCAAATCTTAGAGAGTATGTTGAGGAGGGGCTCCTGAGGCTCAGGCTTGGTGGGGGGCCCCCTGAGGAGCTGTGTAGAATTAGTTGTGGAATTGTTTCTCCAAGGAATGGGGGAAGTTGCCCGTACTTATCTACTGATTCCTGTCTCTCCTTGATTGAGGTGTGGCCTTTGGGGGACCTTTTATCCCCAGGGAGGCGTTTTCTGTGGTCTCTCCTACTTGGATTTTGCCCTGAGGCAGAAACAGAAAGAAACCAGTGCTTGAAGCTGAAGGGTCTTGATGTGCACAGAAACCCAGATGCAGGTGGGCTGACAGGATGCGGAGGGAGATTCAAGAGAATCTTTTATAGTCACGGTTCTGAACAGGCTTGGCAGGCAGATTATTCCTATTTGAATAATGCCTAAATTCAACTCAGTTGGTATTTGTTGACGACATTCAAGAGACAGTGCTAGAGACATAGAATGAATAATGGTACTTATTGCCTAGATACTCAATGCCTCTTGAAGGCAGGCGAGTAAAGAAACTATTTCTGTGCAGCTTGTTCATCGTATCTAAGATGCCATTAATTGCTGTTATTTATATGACTCAAAAACAAAAGTGTTCCCAATTATAAATGTAAGATGCCATTATGAGTTCAGGTTGGTTAAAAAAGTAAAAGCTATGTATGGGTCTTGTGTTAGTATTGGTGAAATGTGGAATGATGCATGAAACATGTGGTCATTAGGTTGCCAAGGTAACTAGGATGCTTCTGTGGCCAGAAGGATGGTATGTTGAGCAATTGTCCTTTCCAAGGAGGTGTAGCCTGAGTTGAGTCAAAAAAAATTATATTTCTAGTCTTGGTCTATTCTTGTCTGATGTATTCAGTTTTTGCTTAATAATTAAATTAGGTAACATTTACAACCCTTGTTGTGTGCCCAGCTCTACTATTGGGGCTTTACTCTCTCCATTTCATTGAATACAGTTCTACTCTTATTCCATTTTATAGATTGGGAACTGAGGCTGCATAGGTTAAACAGTTTGTTCAAGGTTAAAAGCCTGTATGAGGCAGAGTTGAAGTCACTATACACTTTTAGTGAGCATCGCAGATAATTCACTGGAGCTGAAGTCAGATTTTGGTGCCCAGGATTAATGGTGGCTGTGCTAGAGGTAGGCAGTTGGAAACAAGATGGCTACAGACAAGATAATATTTGCTGTCTTGGGGAATCAAAGTCAGAGACTGTTGTGAGTTTAACTTAATTTGAAGACAGAGGCAAAAGCAGAAAGGAGAGATTGAGCAGTGAGGATGAAACCTGGGAGAAATAAGAACAGGAAACAGTGAACTTGGAGGCATAGTATCAAGCAAGGAGTTTAGAAAGGAGTATTAAAGTTGAGAGAAAGTGTGGAAGTCCTCTTCTCTGACTTGGAGCAGGTTTGGCTATTAAAAGAAAAACTGCTTCGCTGGAAAATACTAAAATAAAACTGTGTGTGTGGAAAGGAGACTGGGATTTGTTGAGGTGGGACTTTGGACCTGAAGTCACATCCCTATCACCGGTCTTTTCTTGTCTTCACCCTTTCCAGATTTTCTGACAACATCTGGTACTCAATTTGACAATTACATGGCAGGCTTTGGGAGTGTATGTTCTTCTGATGAACATAGAAATCCTATTTGAAAGGACATTGCTTTAGACCGTATGCTAAATTATCACTGAGTTTGAATAAAAATCCTTAATTAATTAGTTTCAGTAATCCACAGTTATTTGCTAGTAAGCTCTATTGACTTCCAAAAATCTTAAGGTTCGTCAGGACTGCTTAGATTAATATAAATATCTTTATTGCTAATTCTTTCTATGTGAGGCACTACACCAGAATTTTTACATACATTATTTGAATTTATTGTCATAACCGCACAATTAAGTAGGTACCCATCATTCCCATTTTACAGACAATGAAAGAAGGCGCTAAGAGGTTAGAAAACTTCTTTTTGTTAAGAGTTTAGGGAACTTGTCTAAGAATATGGACTGGAAGACTTAGGACTCTCAACCAGGTTTCTCTGATCCCATAATTCATACTCTTAGCCATTACCCTAAAGTGGTGGGAAATCTATAAAAATATACATTTGAATATTCTACGGACTTCAAAGTGTCAGTTCTTTGGAGACTGAGGGGGGACACTCTCTCTGTAGCAGCAGAAGCTTCTGTGGTTGGTGTCCTCACAGATGGCTCTGCAGGCAGTGTGGACGTCCCCGTCTGTTGGTCCATCAGCCCCATGTGTTTTCTCCAGCCCCATCTGTGCTTGGAAATATCAGAGAAGAACTTCTTCTGTAGGCAAAGCAGTTAGTTAATGTAAAGATTAGACTCCACCCAGGTTCTTTTTCAAGGAGGACAAGGAGGCAGGAGAAGAAAGAGCTCAGAGAGGACAGAGACTCGTCAAAGTCAGGTAAGAGGCAAAACCAAACCTTGAGGTCCTGTCCTCTAACCACGAAGGGTTCTTCTGGGAGCCTCCTTTGTTGCCTCCAGAAGCCAACAAAATAGAGTCAATAATTCATAATTTCTGTATCTGTAGCTATTTCCCAGACTTCCTGATTGCTTATTGAGCTTGAATTAAATAATTTAACTGTCTTGAATTCTTATTTCTGTTTTTCAAAGTTGGAAGCAACGTCTTCAAGATATTTCTTCCATGAAGCTATTAATTGGGGTGAGAGCAAAATAAAAGGTCGGTGTCACACCTTTGTTTTTGTATTTGCTTTCTTGAAAGTCCCCTTTGAGGGATATAGTGAATTAACTATTGCCATTTAATGCAAGGAAGAAACTGAGCCAGGGTGGTAATAATGGGAACAGTTAAGTTCACTTCATGTAAAAATTTGAATTATGTTTGGAAAGAAGCAGGATTAAACAATTAAAGTAGGCTGATAAATCTGTGATCAGGAAGTATCTGGGTATCAAACAATTTTTTTCTGCATCATTTCCTGGCTCCTTGTTTCCTTGGCCTCCTTATTTTTACTTACCCATTTCCCATTTTCATTAAGCAGAATGCTGAGGAGAACTTGAACTTTAATTCAATTTTTTCATTTTACTCAAAATATAGCAATTCCTGGCTAGTTTTGGATTGATAGTTGTTTTCAGGAGAATAAACAGGGCTTGTAGATAAATTTTTGAAGGAGATACATGTGTTTGTCTAGGTGTTTAGGCATTTGTTTATTTATTGTAAAAAGTGTAAGATTGTGATCTAAGATAAAATTTAAAGGGGAAGAAATTTCACTTAAATTTGTGAAAAACATAAATTTTTACCTATATTGATGATCAAAATTGAAACAGCTCATTTTTCCTCAGTTAAGATGTCCTTAGAGACTTGTAGGTGTTTCAATGTAAAGAGATATTTTAGCTCAGTGGATCTTAAAGGTAGAAAGACAATGGCGTTTTCTAATTCTTGACTTGGGCAGAATTGGGTTTAATCATCTCAGCTAGTTAACTGTCTTCCACGACCTTAACGTAGTCCAAGAGGTACCACTTTGTGGTGACTCGAAGATGTGTTCTCATTCTCTTGATGTGTTACTTAAATTCTTCCTGTTTGAAATTTGCTGATTGCTCCTTGTCCTCTCTCCTTATTAGAGGAAAAGTTTTCACTGTGGTTCATTTGCATTTTCCAAAACTTACTCAGAAGCTCATGGTTTCTTGCTTCCTATTTCAACAGAATCCTTTGGGGCAGTGTTTCTTTCCATGAAAAAGAATATTTTTGGTGATGGCTGGTTTAGATCCCATTAAAATTAAGTATGGGTCAGAAAGAATGGATTATTTGTAATGGAGCCTGAAGATTAATTAACACACACACTTTGAGTGAAATGTTTTATTCTTCATTGGGGAGGGTATATGGTATGGGTAGTGCTGTGAATTGTGTTAAGACTGATGATTCACAGACCTGTACCCTTGAGACAAATAATACATTACATATTAATAAAAAAAATGTTTAATTCTTCTTCTCAGAAATGAGAGTTTCTGTTTGGGTTTTTTAAATACTTTGTCTGATTCCCTGAGCTAACAATGGACAGTTCTTTAAGACAACACTCATTCCTGGAGATGGAACCCTTTGGACGTGCAGCCGAGCCAAACTCCGTCAATGGAATCTTCTGCAGCTTGTTCATTTCTGGTTCTCATCATCTGGGACAGGGATTCCTTACATGGGAACTTGACCTTTCAATTGCTTGAAGGAAGCTAACCTTTGCTCTCAGGGTAGTCTGAGATGTGAAAGCTTGTCTTTCTTGTTTCACAGCACACATAATGAAATGAACTAGATAGAGACTCGATGGGCTTAATTCTTTAGCTCATCAAGGCAAGAAGCCCAGGGTTCTGTTTGAATTAATAATGGTTACAGTTAGTCCAAGCTAAATCTTGACATATTATGTTTATAAGAACTGATGCACACCAGAAGATAACTTTTTTTTTTTTTTTGTCCTTCAGGTTCTTGTCCTCATGAATGCCTTAACGGAGCTTTCTGTTCTAAGACTGGTACATGTGACTGTCAAATATTTCAGGCACTTGGGACACGGTGCCAGATTGGTAAGTTTCAGGGCTACTTGAGAGAATTATAAGTCAAGGAGAATTTTAAGGTGTAATTGGCTACATCAGTGTTCATGCACTGGGAGTTGAGGCAATCGTATTATGGATTAACTTGTGTCCCTAATTCATTCAGACAATCTAGAAATAATGTAAAAGAAAATGCATATGTCCACTTTCCCTTCTCACTGATCTCTACTACTTCCTCAGGTTTTTTTTTTTTTTTTTTTTCTCCATTTCATGGATGGATGATATCAGTCCATTAAACAAGGTTCTTACTTGTTTCTGTTTCTGCTTTATAAATTAGACTTATTATTTGGAGCCACTCTTTTTCTTACTTTGAATTAATTGGACATTCTGTATATAAAATAGACACAGTTTTGAGAGTTCTTCAAAGGCAGAGGGTTCTTTAAAACATTTTTAACCACATTGTCTGGGATAGGTTCCTACCTCAGTAAGGATAAATATTAATTTGTTTAATAAGTATTCATGGAGTACCTACTAAATCCCAGACCTGCCACTGGGGATACAATAGTGAGTAATACAGACATGCTTCTGCCCTCTGGGAGGTTACAGTCTAGAAAAAAAAAACAATGCATAAGAGATACATATTCATTATACTTAAACCACATGCTATAAAGGAAAGTACAAGATTCTGTGAAAATCTGCAACGGAGGTAAGGCATACTGTCAGAGAAGACTGAACAATGAATTGCTCTGTTTTTTCCTGAAAAGGACAATGTTGGTCAAGGCTAAAAAATTTAGGTAAAATCACACACACACACACACACACAAAGACAATGATTGTGCCTTATTTCTGTGCTCCCTACAGCAGCGTGCATTAAAATGTTTTATATTGAGTGCTTGGTAAAGGTATTATTATTATTATTATTCTAAAGTGAAGGACCTAGAAAGTTAATATAGAATAGAGGGTTATCCACAAAGGGAAGAAGGGAGGTAGTCACAAAGGCAATAAGAATTGAAGTTGTATGATTTAAGATGAATATTGTTTGACATTTGGCCAGTTTAAGGCTATGAATTCCTAAATTCCAGCATCCTTTGGATGACTAATGCTCCCCATCCCAAGGTCTCAGACATATAAACATGATCTTTCTTTTGTCGTGGTTATTTTTCTCTGTGAATACTATTGAGATATTTTTGAAAGAATTGCAGAGTCTGGAACACTCTACTGATGCTTATGCAAATATTTAGGGCATTCGGTGGTAACATTTCTTTCTTTTCTGAGCCACTGTGTTTGTTTTATCTCTATTACCTTCTTTTACTGTATCATTTTCCTTACTATTCACTTCTTCTAGTCTTCTTCTGGGAGCAAAATTTAAAGACGTTTCTAACACAAAACCTTTCTTCAAAGCAACTTGGAAACCATATTTTCCTTTAGGAGAGTTTAATAGTTTTGAGAACAACTGAAAATTTTATATTGGTTGTTTCTTTCTGTGATATTGACCACCAAAGAAGAAAATATTTATTTTCATGAAAATTGGAATCACCTACCATAACTGAACCTTGCCAGAAACAGGATATAATTTCTTTTATTCAATTAAATATTGTCTTATTTCTTTTCAGTGCCAAACATGGGCAATGGCAGAGATGGGATTTGCAAAACCTGGGGACAGTACCACTTTGAAACTTTTGATGGCATTTACTATTATTTCCCAGGAAACTGTTCTTACATTTTTGCAAAGGACTGTGGTAATTTGGAGCCTCAGTACACTGTATGGGTAGGTGATCCTAGGGCATAATTAACTTAAAGATTTTTTTTTTCCTGGCAAAGTTTATATTTTTAAAGGTGTGCACAAATGATGGAAAATATATAGTAATCATAGTGCAAATACTTGGGGCTCTGACTGGGGAAGAAGAAGGATTCGTTTTTAATGTCATGGACCCAATTTGTAGCTAAATTGAGTCTCTCTTATTGAGATGGAGCTTTGGATTGGGAGAAGGGTTTGGATCTGTGTGGGAGAGAGTTATAGGTAAGGCAAATGTCTATATTACAATGTCATAATATCACTTCTGGTTCATATCCCCATCATTCAGATTGTATTCAAACATTTTGAAGAGGGCATGGGTTTGGATGCTAACCAAATTGCTCATACAGATTTCTTTTCTGATGCTACCATTATGATATTCCCCCGGATTAATTTTTTTTTGAAGGCACCCCTTAGTGTGATCAGAGGCTGGCATTCAGGAAATGGAGTACAGAAGCAAGGCCCAAGGACATAGAGACAGGCACTTACTAGGTTGGTTCATACTGTATAATTGAGTGCAAAGAGATAGTGTTTAGCTGAACTCTTGATTTGGAAGAATTCCTAAGAGACTGCTCAGAATGCAAGCTGCAGAGTGGCTCTAGTTGAAGTAAAAAAGTCAGGACTCTTTCCCTGTCTCACTCTCTTGCCCTGACTTTCTAGCTGTCTCCAAGCAGAGTCATGAGACAGCTGTGCTATCCTGTTCAAAAGCTAGAACTCTCCATAGGCATCATTTGTTCAAACCTCTGTTTTCTTTTTTCCTTCTAACTTAAATTGAAGTTGCCTAGATTCTCCTCTCCTAGGTGGTGCAAATTTTAAAAAGTAGGCTTTGAAGTTTTTTAAGAGCAACAAAAGCCTTGTGACCCAGAAAGGAAATGAGGTCTACTGAAAGTTAACTTATGAGGCATAAAGATAAAAAAATCCTTTGTGTCTTTAGATAGGGAAGTCAGTGGCAAGCATCTTCAGTATTTACAGGGCTCCTGTTTTCAGCCACTTATTGTCTGTTTCTCCTCCACTCTCTCACTGGGTTTATCACTCTAACACCTTCTGACTCCCTCATTGAAATGTTCTTGTCCAGGGTCTCACCCTTCTGAAGAATAAAGTGTCAACTAGATAATCTATCCTTTGATAATAGCACACAATGCTGAACTGTGCTCCCAGAGCTAATTTTGTTTCTACTTGGCTCTGTTTTAGCTGGTGGAATTTTCTTTCTAGGCAACAAATCCATTCATTTTAAATGTCATCTTTCCCCTGATTATGGAAATAGTTCATCCACCTTTCTCCTTCTTTCTTTCTTTCTTTCTTTCTTTCTTTCTTTCTTTCTTTCTTTCTTTCTTTCTTTCTTTCCTTCTTTCGATTTTATTTATTTATTTGAGAGAGAGAGAACACAAGTTGGGGAGGGGGCAGAGAGAAGGGAAAGTAGACCCCCTGCTAAGCAGGGTGCCAATGTGGGGCTTGATCCCAGGACCCTGAGATCATGACCTGTGCCTAAGGCAGATACTTAACCGACTGAGCTTTCCAGGTGTCCCTGTTCTCACCTTTGATAAATTTAAACCTCTTAACAAGCTACAAGTTATAGGATGACATGTAAGTGGTTTTACTCAAAAGTTAGTCTAATCTTTTACAAGAAAATTATCGTGTGTCTTTTATACTTCTTGAAATAGTTCGCTTTTCTTATAGAAAATTTAAAAATTTCAGAGAAGTCTATAAAAATAGTGTTTGAACTACTGCAATATAGACTGCAGCCGATGGCCATTTGGGCTCTCTCCATCCTTCGGCTCATGTAGATAATAAATGCTATAAACATCAGGCTGCATGGATCCCTTCGAATTTGTATTTTTGTATTCTTTGGGTAAATACCTAATAGTGCAATTACTGGGTCATAGGATAGTTCTATTTTTAACTTTTTGGGGACCCTCCATATATTTTCCAGGATATCACTCAGCCATTGGAAAGAATGAAATCTTGCCATTTGCAATGACATGGGTGAAGATAAAGAGTAATATGCTAAGCAAAGTCAGTCAGTTAGAGAAAGACAGATACCACATGATTCCACTCATATGTGGAATTTGAGAAACAAACAGATGAACATGTGGGAGGGGGAAAAAGAGAGCGAGGGAGGCAAATCATAATAGACTCTTAAGGTTAGAGAACAGACTGAGGATTGTTAGAGGAGGGTGGGGGATGGCTAGAGGGTTGATGAGCACTGAGTGTTGTATGTAAGTGAAGAATCACTAAATTCTACTCCTAGAACCAATACTTCCATGTATGTTAACTAACTAGAATTTAAATAAAAATTTAAAAATAGAGTTAGCACTGCTAATGGCTTCACATATTTTCTTCTACTCTTTTTTTCTCTGAATTTTAAACACATTTATAATCTTGAAATCCGACTATGTATAATTTTCTGTCTGAGATTTTCACCCGGTAATTATGTTAAGAACTTTCTTCCATGTCAAATATTCTTGAAAAACCAAAATTTTATTAGCTATCTTTGTTCCAATTTATGGAATATTCAAAATCTTTACTTAAGCCCTGTTTTGGAAATTTAGATTTTAAAAAATATTTTCAGTCTTTTTTTTTTTAAAGATTTTATTTATTTATTTGAAAGAGAGAGAGATCACAAGTAGGCAGAGAGGCAGGCAGAGAGAGAAGGGGGAGGAAGCAGGCTCCCTGCTAAGCAGAAAGCCCAATGCAGGGCTCAATCCCAGGACCCTGGGATCATGACCTGAGCCGAAGGCAGAGGCTTTAACCCACTGAGCCACCCAGGTGCCCCTTTTCAGTCTTTTAATGCATACATTGATCAACATCTTTCGGCATATATCCTTTTCTATTCCTGATCATTTTCTTTTTCAATTTAATTTTACTTTTATGAAAATAATACCTGTACATAGTTTTAAAAACTTATCTAAGGCATGTGAAGCAAAAATGTAGCCCCTGCTTGCTTTCACTCCCAACCTTAGCTAAAATCTGTCTCCCAAAGGCAATTGCTTCAACTCCTTAAGCTATTTCTTCTGGCTTTTACATTACATGCCCAAATATGTTATTATTTATTTATCTTTCAAGTTAAGCCTTAGTCATTTCCTACTACAGAAAATGGAATCATCTTTGTTATGTCACCCTTCCTGCCCCTAACACACACACACACACACACACACACACACACACACTCTCTCTCTCTCTCTCCTTCCCTCCTCTTTACAGAGTTGTATTGTCATCTCATGTTAAATGATATGTGGTTTATTATTGTGATTTACATATTACACATATATGTATGTATATATGAATTCATAGAAATATTATTTAGACCTGAGCCCAGTAGTTTATTATGATTTTGTTTCTCCTCTTTGTACATTTGTATAGAGTTATTATCTATACAATTATCCCCTTTTTTTTGTTTGCGACACTTTTATACTCTTAATCACTAATTTTTTTTCTTCAAACTCTTTAGCTCCATAAATTTCTTCTCACTGTGGTCAGATATTTATACTTTACTTTTTGAACCCTTGAAATTAACTTTGGAATAGAGTAAGGTAATCTTTCAGTCTTCTCCTTTCTTCTCTTCTTGTTGTCTTTATTCTCTTTCTCTTTTTCTCTTCCTCCCTCCCTTCTTCCTTCCTTCCTTCTTTCTTCCCTTTCCTTCCTTTTCTCTTTCTTTCTTCCCCTCAACTAAATTTCCCATCAAATTTTGAGAAGTAAACTTTGTCTTTCCTAAAATATTCTTTTATTTTTAGAGCAATTTTATTTTTAGTGAGGTTGTTAAGTCACTTCTGCGACCTCTAGGTATTGCATTGTATAGAGCTCCATTTCATGAGTCTCTAACGTGACATGGACATGAAAACTACAAATGTGTTTCTTTGTGGTGCTCGACTGTCTTCCTGTCAGAATTAGTTTTTTTCTAGTGCATACCAGGTGTCTTTAAAATAATAAGTCAGTCAGAGAAAGACATATACCGTATGATTTCACTCATATGTGGAATTTAAGAAACAAAACAGATGACCATAGAAGAAGGGAAAGAAAAATAGAATAAGATTAAGACAGAGAAGGAGGCAAACCATAAGAGACTCTTAACTATAGGGAACAAACTGAGGGTTGTTGGAGGGGGGGTGGGTGGGGGTGGGGTAATTGGGTAATGAACATTAAGGAGGGCACTTGAAGTCATGAGCACCGGGTGTTGTATGCAACTGATGAATCACTAAATTCTACCTCAGAAACCAATACTATACTGTGTGTGAACTAACTTGAATTTAAATAAAACCTTGAAAGAGAAAAAAAGAATGTTGAGTCTCAACATGCAAAGATTCAGCTTATTTAAAAAATATGCTGAGGGGTGCCTGGGTGGCTCAGTGGGTTAAAGCCTCTGCCTTCGGCTCAGGTCCTGGTTCCAGGGTCCTGGCATCGAGCCCCACATCGGACTTTCTGCTCAGCGGGAAGCCTGCTTCCTCCTCTCTCTCTGCCTACCTGTCTCTCTGCCTACTTGTGATCTCTGTCAAATAAATAAGTAAAATCTTTTAAAAAATGTTGAATTATCTTGTACTCTAAAAAGTTGATTTTGTTGTCCAATTTCTTTGATAAATCTTTTTTTTTTCCCTCTTGAAAATCCTAAATGTTTGTAATTTTGTAAAGTGGCATTAGTCTAACAGTGCTGTAGAACTGTAAACAGACATTGTGACTCTGGGAACTCAAATGAAGGCCTACATATCTTATTGGTTCCAACACTTTCTATTTTTTCGCCCCTTCAAGGTTCATAATAGCCCTAAGTGCTATGGTTCAGTGTATTCCTGTTACCGGTCAATCAGCTTGTTCTTTTCAGACCAAGAGGAAATTCGTATTTATGGGCATGAAATAAAAAAGGATGGAATCAGGTAAGATATGATCAATGATATAATGAAAATAACACCGAACATGTCACGTTTGAAATTGAATTATGGGGAGTGGAAGAAAGGATTTCTGTCAACCAATAACCTTAAAGTTATAGCATACAGACCTTAAAATTCAGCAAGCTCTGAGGCCAGTCAGGTGACCACAACCTAACCAGTTTTACCTCCCTAATGTTTGTGTAGGATACACTTAGGTTTGCACAGGTACAGATGAGATTATAAAAGAGATTCAGGAGAAATCTTCATAGTTCAGCTCTTCAATTATACTTGCCTTCTTTCTTAAATCTTCTCTTCTTTCTTTCTCTCTTTCTTGCATCTTCCCTTTCTCCCCTCTTTCTTCCTCCCTCCCCACTTCCGCTCCCCTCCCCCCTTCCTTTCTTCCTTCGCAGTTACTTAAAGTATAACTAAACCTGTGGAAGTCTTTTCCAAATGCGTACGAATGAGGCTTGGGTGTCACTCGAGACTTTCCGCTAGTATTCTGACCAAGATTCAGAGCCAATAAGTAACTGGCCTTCTTGAATAGATCAGAGAAAGGCCCAGTTTTGCCTTCCTAGCTACCAAGAATAAGGTCTGAGAGTTTGGGCGAAAGGGGTGTTTATTAATGTTTGAAGAGAGGTTTTCCATATGTAAGGTTGGAATACTGTGGAATAAACCACCTTCTAATCTAAATAAATATAGAATTAGTCAATTTTAAGATTTCTTGGCTGAGCTATGCCAGAAAAAGTAAAATGTGGGATGGAACAATTCTGTCATTTAGAATTCATTTGAACCCTGGGGATTCTTGCCAGTCTTACAAACCTGTGTACTTTTGTCTCAGTTTGGACTCCTCAAGAGGCAGCAGGCGATAGCATGAAGGGTTTTGGATGAAGCACCAGGCAGCCAAGCACTGACCTAGGCTTTGTCACAGTCAGGGGACCCCAAACAGTCTCTCACCTCTCTCAGGCTTCTTTTCTTGATCATTTGGGTTCTGTACTTCTCATTTTCTTAGAAAAGAAACCTGTGCCTTTTGAATGGGATAATAATGCAACTGCATATGTATTTTTTGGAGCTGAATTTAAATAGTAATTTAGAATTCCTTATATGGGATTTGGGGTAACACAATGAGCTCTTTAAAAAAAATTATTATGTCTTATAAAACAAAAATACATTTCAAAAAAAATACCTTTCAAGTAGATTTTCAGGGATACTAACTCTTTGTTAAATCTCACAGAAAATATTTCTTCGAGGATTTCCATTTGTATGAGAGATTCCATTTGTATGATTTGTATGATGGAAGAAAGATGGTTTTCTTATTATTCAGCTAAGTTGCTTATACTAATACTGCACCTGGCCTAGGGCCTAATTCAAAGCAGGTGTTAGAGAAATATTTGCCAAAATCAAATCAAATCAAAAGTGCAAGTCTCTGCAAATTGCATCTTACCTCTCTAGACTTTGGTTCTTTCGCCTGTGAAATGAAGGGTTTTGGTACATGTGACTCCATGAATAATTTTCAACATTAATTTGTACATTCATTTTAGTTTGCATTGTGAATGTTTCCTGACTAGGTTACAAGGAGTTTTTCCTAAATTTCTGGTAGATAATGTAATTTTTACTATTATCCCCCATCTCTACTAGCATCTTTTTATGTCATACACAGCTGGATAATCATAGTTAGGCATCTTCTAGTTTCAAAAATTGTGTATTTCATCAAATTTGCTGTGAAAGAATCAAATGATAAATGACCAAAACAAAAAATATCCACAGCAGAACAACTGTATCTCCATACACTTAACATTCTGTAGCAAAGAAATATCTTTATAAAACGTGATTTACTTTTTTCAAGCATAGCTTTTATAAACTTACAAATTTAAATGACATTACTCATATAGTCTTTTACTGTGAATTTAATAGGAATTTCTCATGCTTATAATTTTTATATATAATAAGAATAAGTTACGGTAATAGCTGCAGTCATATTTGTCCTTCAGGGTAAAGTTTAGTTATTTTTTTATTCTTACAACTAATTCTGCATAAAAAAGTGATTTGCAACCAGCTCTATGCAAGTGGTTGCAGATATTTTGAATTGTTTCTTTGGGAATTACCATTTTGTTAATGAGTAAGTTTGATTTTGTAATTTTTATTCCATGGAGCATACTCTTTCTGAAAGGAACTCACTAATTTGAAGTGTTTAATGTATGAACATACTAACTAACCTCCCTCCTCACTCATAGTTTTTAAGTTTCACTTAGCATGGCTATTTTAATAAAAATGATTTTTTCCTTCCATTTTCTTAATTCTTAGTGCCTCCTCTTTTCTGTAATTTTCATGGATGGAAGGAGATCAGTGACTTTTCAAAAGCATTTTAGGTGATTTACTTTTAAAATGTCCAGTTGCTTAGTTTTCTTCAAGTCTCTCATTTTTCCCACTTCCTTTCTTTGTGAAAAGTGGAAGGACTGGACATTGGAACAGGAATTTAAATATTCAATGTGACTGTTATTTAAATAGGCTTAATTACATCCAATTAAAAAAATTTGACTATTACCCCTATGTAATACTGTAGAACAAAGTATTTTATGTTCCTAATAATGTACTTTGAAGCATTAAAAATATAAATTCTAATTAATCATGCCCAGATGTTTTTCTTTTGGAAAACAATGACTTCTGCCATGGTGACATTTTGGAGATAGAAGCTCCTATTTCCTTACAGGCAAGTTTAAAACAAAATTAGACAAAGTCTGAACTCAGTGTTTTTACCTATTTGCACCATTGTTTCTCCTTACTTCAAAATTGTTGTCCAGCATTTTTATATTATCTTGTACTCGCTAGCTAAAAATAAATACATTTAAGCTCTCATTATTCTAAATAGACACGGTTATTTTCCAGTTTTATAAAATTATTGATATTTAGCAGCAATGTATTTTTTTGTCAGTTGAATAAAACATCCAATTATATGCAGAAAATCTTTACCAGTGGGGAAAACAGGTACCAATTTTGGTTGTCTTTTTATTTCGATATTGAATTTTTCCAAAATGTTGAGATTTCCTCTGTAATGGCTGCTTGGGAAATCTAGCTGCATAGTTCATTCAGTAATTTTGAATAATAATGATATTTTATTTACTTCTCAGTCACTTGAAGAAAGAAATTTATCATGTGTAATGAATTCGTCATCATAACTCTTAAATTGCCTTTATTCTATTTTTCAAGTTTAACGTTGCCTCAGACTGTTGGGCAGGTTTTCATTGAGAAACTAGCTGACTACATTTTGGTGAAAACAACCTTTGGTTTTTCATTGGCTTGGGATGGAATATCTGGAATTTACCTCAAACTGTCTCAGGAGCATAAAGGGAAATCGTGTGGTTTATGTGGAAACTACAATGACATTCAATCTGATGATTTTATCATTCAACAAGGTAAGTGCAGTGGAAGAAATGTGTGGTACTTCTGTGGTCCTCTTCACTCACTGATCAAGCTATTTGTATCCAGAAGAGTGCAACTTATCCCAGGTTGGGTAAAATTAGAAGCTAGCACTTGCCTGCTACAGTGATTTTAAGTGAAGATTGAATAGAAACATGTTTGTGTCATTTTCAAAAACCATAAGCTAGTTTACATTTACTAAATTAAGATACAAGTCTTACTCATGTAACAAATATTAAATAAACATTGACTTTGTGTCTGACCCTGTTGTAGGAGCTTGGGGATACATCAGTGAACAAAACAGACTCCTCCCTTGTCTGGGCTTATCTTTTAGTGATTCAAACCCATTTGAAACAAACTTATCTACTTTTGGACAAAAGATATTTTGCATCTAGTCTTCATAGGAATGAATTCATTGACTGCCAAATAATGATTTTGTAAAGATAATAATGTGAACAGAACTTATAAAAGCTGAATGAAAACTTGGAAAGTTTTTTTTTTATCATGTATAATGATGTACATACCATCATTTATCTACTTATACTAAGTCATGAAACTAATCTCAGTGTGCCATTAAAAATGGGTTCTCTTTCAATTTAGATACTAGTGTGGAATGGAAACAATAAGAATCACAGGACACAGTTACAAGTTAGGTCAACATTTCAAGGTCTGATAAAGAATACTGTTCTTAATATCAGCACTTTAGACTGTGAATCTTCCTCCAACACTTACATGTTGTGTAACTTGAGGGAACTCATTTAATCTCTCTGATGTTCAGTTATTTTCAGCTGTAAAATAGAGATATAATTATTCTGAGTTCATAGTGTTGTCAGTAATAATAACAATATACCTTGATACTATTTATAGTAACAGTTAATATGAACATGTAGCTATATTATTCCCAACACTTACATCATCCTGTAAGGTTGCTGGCATTTTCTTAATTGTACAATGAGGACTCAAGGGGATGTGCCCAACACAACACAGCTTGTAAATGGTATTATCAGGGTTGGATTACAGACCTTACTGACTTCCAATCCCATGCTTAGATGAATGTGTGAGAAACTGACTTAACCTGTAAAAATGCTATGTCATATGTATGTTTTATAGTATACAATTCACAGAGAAGTGTCAGCCCATGTGTTTTTAGAGACAGTGAAAATCCTACTTAGAGGGTGGGTTCTGGAGTCAGATTGTGGGGTTCAAATCCTTCTTTGCCACATATTAAACTTTCTTAGTTTAATGACTTAATAATAGCGTGGAGTTGCAAGGATTAATTGAGATAATCCATGTACAATATGTAATCCAGTGTCTGGCACATAATTAATACTGAATACATTTTAGCTAATTTATAATCATCTCCAGGTGTTCTCAAGTAGCCTAGAATGGAGCTAATAGGAAAACATTTGATTAAAGACATTGTTTTAAGAGGCTCTTGTTAAAATGCAAACATTTTACCCAAGATGGATAATGCATCATCAGGATTAGTTTACTAGCACTGAGAGTACAGAACAGGGTTCCAAGCTGTCGATTTTTCTCCTATATAAAATGAAGATAATAGTAAAGACCCTGGGAGCTTCCTAACCTTTGAGCATCAAATGAGAAAACGTAAGTGAAAGTGTTCAAAAGTCTGTGAGCACCACACGGATGTACAGTATTGAGATCATCATGAACTAGTGTTTTCATCTGGATATTGAGAATGACAGAATTCACAAACTTGGAGTCTTGAGACTCTATTAGGAAGTAGGGTTTTGGACTCAGGCAGATCAATCAGATGGTTGTTATTGATTTCTTTTTCTTTGGTGTCAAAGCTTCATGAAGAAAATAATACTCAATTCAGTTCTCAGTGTTAAGAGTTAGAAAAGGCTGTTGCGGGCAACTTCCTCCCGGGTTGTCTGGGGAATATGGTACAGAGGTGAGGCTAGAACAAAGCATCTGCTCTTGCTAGAGGAAGAGGGACTCAGGTAAGGATTTGAGCTGAGGGTCAGACAGGCTTTGATAATCTGGAACATAAAATGGTGAGATGCCTGGGCGGCATGCGGAAGAGTGTTAGCAGATTCTGGGTGGCAGAGGACCAGCAGGCGGCGAGTGGACTGAATTACGATTGACTTGGCAGAAGGCAAGAAGGACCCTGGAAAGTTGGTAGGAAGAGCCTGAAGAGAGAGTTCAGATTTTTCATAGTTTAATTTGGTGCACAGTGTGAAGCAGAGTAATAATAATAATAATAATAAACCAATAACTTGTAAGGATGTGACTGGAACTTGCCCTCCAATTTTCTCCTATTCTAATAATGCAAGAACATGTCTACAGTTGAGCCGTATTACCTTTAGCTTTAGCCGTATTACCTAGCATTTTTTGAAACTCAGCCTGTTCTTTGCTGATTAGATAAAACTTCAGAGGCACTGAGGTAGTTTGATTGAAAGCCATTGAACGCACAGTTTCTTAACAGTGATTAAAATTGTATTTCTCCCTGCATTTCTATTCTTCAGGGATGACTTCACAAAGAAATGAGGCTTTTCAGAATTTCCGTGGATATAGAAATATTTTAATTGATTGTCTCAATGAGCTTCTGGTTCCATAATTCATGTTTATAGCTAGCTACACATCAAAATAGATGCCCTGGCTTACTCTTGTTTTTCCCAACATAGTAATTAATAATGCATCATTTTCACTCTTAGAAAGCATTCCAGTATGCACAAGAAATCACTTTACTTGTAGCATATATTATGTGAAACATTTTAAATTTAGTTTTGCAGTCTTCCAGACAACCAATCGATATAGATTTAAGGTCTCATTATAGCCAGCTTTTGGGACTTTTATTATTATGATGTCATAAAAATAGATAAATATGTAGCTATAAACTGGAATTAAAGTGAACTCTAAGGGGCTGTCCAGGTTGTTTAGTTACATTAAAATTTGTGCATAGATATTGAAATCAGTGGGCCTTCAGGTAGTATTTTCAGTCCTACAGACTCTTCAAAAAAGATGTTTTGAAATGAAATGTGACTATAGATTTACTTAAAAGTAACATTGGGGGCGCCTGGGTGTCTCAGTTGGTTGAGCTTCTGACTCTTGGTTTCTGCTCAGGTGTCTCAGTTGGTTGAGCATCTGACTCTTGGTTTCTGCTCAGGTCATGATCTCTGGGTTGTGAGATCCAGCCCCATGTCAGCTCCCCACTCAACAGGGAGGCTGCTTGGGATTCTCTCTCTCTCCCCTTCCAGCTCTCTCTCATGAGCATGAACATAGGCTCCCTCTTTTTAAAAAAATAACATCAGATTTCCCCTTTTTAAAAAAAAAAAAAGTATATTAGGGGTACCTGGGCGGCTCAGTTGATTAAGCATCCAACTCTTAATTTCAGCTCAGGTCATGAGCTCAGAGATCTAGCACAGCCTGGAGCTCAGTAATCAGTGGGAAATAAGGTGGAGATTCTCTCTCCCTCTCCCTTTGCCACCCCTCCCCCACAGGAGCTCCCTCTCTCTCTCTGTCTTTCTCAAATAAATAAATACACCTTTAAAAAAAAGAGTATATTGGACCAGGCTGATGCTTTGTTCAGTGGAACATTTCCAGCTATATCAGAGACGATGAGGTGAGCTGGATAAACTGGAAAGCTTTAGGATTCTAATAATCTATTTAAGTGTTGCACTCCCCCCTTTATTTATTCATTCACTTATTTGGCAAATGTATTTTGAACCCCTACTACATGCCAGATACTAAACTAGGGAGAAGCAATAGGGGCAGCTTTGACAAACCATTGCCCTATATGTAGAAGAAGACAAAAGAAATAGAGAAAAATTAACATATAACTTTGGTAAGCAATAGCAGCTATGAAAAAAAGAATTTGGAAAAGGAGATTAAGAGCGATAGAAGAGTATCTGGTGGTAGTTCAGATCATGTGACCAAGAAGACAGCTCTGAGGAGGTCATATTAAACAGACACCTAGCTGAGAGAATAGAGGGAATTTTGAAGAATGGGGAGCAAAAGCAAGAGCAGGGTGGGAATGAGCTAGAGTGGAGAACAGTATAAGGCCAGTATGACCAGCGTAGACTCAGCAGGGATAAGAGAGGGAGCGGTGCATGGGAGTGGGGTGGGCAAAGGAGATGGGAAGTCAGGGCAGTGCAGGGACCAGATCGGAAAAAGTCTTCCAGCCAGAGGAAAGTTTGGGATCTTATGCTAAGAGAGTGAAGCATTCTTGTAGATGAACTCCCACATTCTCCCCAGCAGTTGTTGTTAACCAGCAGGCATGTTTCTATTCTGAAGATGCAGAGTGGTCAAACGTTTGGCTTGAGAATTCTTATTCTAGTGGTGCAGAAGCTTGTTGTCCGTGGCAGACTGCATAAATCTAAGTGGTGAGAAACCTATAGTTCACTTCTCACGGTTCTCTTCCGTGCAACTTTGAGATGTTGCCTTGTTGGTTCTGCTACATCTCTGAGATTTTAGATTCAACCTTTTTTTTTTTTTAAAAGATTTTATTTATTGGGGCGCCTGGGTGGCTCAGTGGGTTAAAGATTGGTTTTTTTTTAAAGATTTTATTTATTTATTTGACAGACAGAGATTACAAGTAGGCAGAGAAGCAGGCAGAGTGTGAGGAGGGAGCAGGTTCCCTGCTCAGCTGAGAGCCCGATGTGGGGCTCGATCCCAGGACCCTGGGACCATGACCTGAGCCGAAGGCAGAGGCTTGAACCCACTGAGCCACCCAGGCGCCCCTAGATTCAACCTTTGGCTGAATGGGGGAGCAGGATTAATTTTCACACAAGGCCCTTAACTTGTTGTCAGGCCAGGTGCTAACATGATTGAAACTTGATCTGAAACAGATTGCCCAGAAAGCTCACCACCAACCATCTGTCTGCCACTGCCTGTATATTAGCTCCTGAATCTTGCCTCTGCACAGCACTAGGATAATATTGTGCTTCTTTAACTGTCTTGAGCATGTTTAGAAACACTGTTGATCATATTCAGATGAAATGGATTTACTTCTTGGTCTTCTCGGAGTGTCTTCTCCAGTCTTTCATTGTTTTTGTGGCTGTCTTCTGAAATCTTCACTATATATATATATATATATATATATATATATATATATATATATATATATATATATATTTTATTGTGGTGTACCTCAAAAATGGAAACTTGATTTTAGCAAGGTTCTGACTAATCTTAAATATAATGAAAGGGCTGTCAGAAAAATTTCATACCAAACTTTTACTTAACGTCTCTTGGTTTTAGGTGTATTTCCTCCTCTCTACAACACGCTTAGGCTAATGAGAGCTTTACTAATGTGTATGTTGTACCATTCACTTTCAGTGCCTCTTTATGTTGCTTCAGTGATGTTTGCTTTTTCCCTTCAATGACATGAACTTTTGTTTGGTACTTACACTTTGTTCAATGCGGTGTTTTTATACTGAAGTAATGGTGTAGTCTGATATCACTGACAATCATTGGTATTTATAAAGGTATTGAACTTAACTTTTTGGCCAAGAAGTATATGTTGATGAACTGTATTTGTGTAAAGTGATGCTAATACACACATATATATTTTGTGTATGTGTGTGTGAAATAGAGGACTATACAGAAGACATTGCTATGTTTGCAAATAGCTGGTCGGTGCAAATTCCTGATGACACCAAATGTGTACCGATGCCTTCAGACTTTCCAAATCCATGCTCCAGCGGAATGCCAGCATTTGAGGTAAATTTGATGTGGCAATCCTGGGCTTGTTGGATATCATACATATACACTGTATTTGCATATTGAATATTAAGCAGTTTTGGTGCAAACAGGACATAATTAAACCCGGTAAAATTCAGGTAATGTAACTGCAACAGGAATAACTTGAAGATAGTTCAGACATTGTGAACGTAATGAGTTTCATGAGAGCAGTACTCTTTGTGCAAATATGTAGTTAGAAAAATGGTGGTTAAAACCGATAAGGATAAATCACCTTCCCTTTTCTGGTAAGAAGGGAAGACCCTGCCAATAGATCAGTAGAAAAAATGAGAGGACACTTGTATCATTAAATATGTTCTGCTGACTGCCATCCTCTTCCACACAGGCCATCTTCTTCAAGTGTCAGATTTTGTTGCAGTTCCCATTTCTGAGCTGCCATGAGTATATTGATCCGTATCTGTATATTGCCAGCTGTGTTAATGATCTTTGCAAGTAAGTGAAATAATTAGTATTTGTAATTGAATTCTCTTTGTCCAAAAAGAAGAGCAAACACCACTTCTCTAACGTAGCCCTCTCAGCAGTTCACAAAGTATAATGGAAATGTAAAACATAAACCATACTAACAACTGTTAAAAGCTTGCTGGATAATAAGTACAGACTAAGTGGTTTATAGAAGCAGCATGAACAGAACACAGCAATTCTTAAATGGTTTGTTCCACTGTTGCCTTATGGGAGTTTAGAGATGTCAATAAATTCTTTCAAAATAATGTTTTGAAATGCACAAAATCAGACACACAAAAAAACTATATTGAAATAGAGTTATCAAAATAGTAAAAGAATTTATGATATATATGTATTTTTTTAGACAATTCTTTTTAAAAAAAAAGATTTTATTTATTTATTTGACAGAGAGAGATCACAAGTAGGCAGAGAGGCAAGCAGAGAGAGAGAGAGAGGAGGAAGCAGGCTCCCTGCCGAGCAGGGAGCCCAATGTGGGACTCGATCCCAGGACCCTGAGATCATGACCTGAGCTGAAGGCAGAGGCTTAACCCACTGAGCCATGGGCGCCCGATATATATGTTTTTTATATGCCTTTTAAGTCTAACTCTAACTACTATAATATATTATTTGCCCCAGGGGTACAAGTCTGTGAATCATCAGGCTTACACACTTCACAGCACTCACCATAGCACATACCCTCCCCCGTGTCCATAACCCACCACCCTATCCTTATCCTCCCATCCCCCAGCAATCCTCAGTTTGTTTCATGATATTAAGAGTCTCTAATGGTTTGTCTCCCTCCTGATCCCATCTTGTTTCATTTTTTCCCTCCCTACCCCCCAACAACCCCTCACCCTGCCTCTCAAATTCCTCATATCAGATCATATAATTGTCTTTCTCTGATTGGTTTATTTTGCTCAGCATAAATGGCAAGATTTCATTTCTTTTGATGGCTGCATAGTTATCGATAGTTATCTCATATATATATATATATATGTATATATACACACATATATATGTATATATACTACATCTTCTTGATCCATTCATCTGTCAATGGATATCTAGGCTCTTTCCATAGTTTGACTATTGTGGACATTACTGCTATAAACATTGGTATGCACATGCCCCTTTGGATCACTACATTTGTAACTTTTGGGTAAATACACAGTAGTGAGATTGCTGGGTCATAGGGTGACTCTATTTTCAACTTTATGAGGAACCTCTATGCTGTCTTCCAGAGTGGCTGCACCAGCTTGCATTCCCACCAACAGTGTAAGAGGGTTCCCCTTTCTGCACATCTATTCATGCATCTGTCATTTCCTGACTTGTTAATTTTAGCCATTCTGACTTGTGTGAGGTGGTATCTCATTGTGGTTTTGATCTGTATTTCCCTGATGCCAAGTGATGTTGAGTATATTTCTTCATGTGTCTATTGGCCATTTGGTTGTCTCCTTTCCAGAAATGTCTGTTCATGTCTTCTGTCCTTTTCTTGATTGGATTATTTGTTCTTTGGGTGTTGAGTTTGATAAGTTCTTTATAGATTTTGGATACCAGCCCTTTATCTGATATTTCATTTGTGAATATCTTCTTCCATTCTGTCAGTTGTCTTTTGGTTTTCTTGACTGTTTCCTTTGCTGTGCAAAAGCTTTTGATCTTGATGAAGTCCCAATAGTTCATTTTTGCCCTTGTTTCCCTTGCCTTTGGTGATGTTCCTAGGAGGAAGTTGCTGCAGCTGAGGTTGAAGAGGTTGCTACCTGTGTTCTCCTCAAGGATTTTGATGGATTCCTATCTCTCATTGAGGTCTTTCATCCATTTTGAGTCTATTTTTGTGTGTGGTGTAAGGATATAGTCCAGTTTCATTGTTCTGCAATTGGCTGTCCAATTTTCCCAACACCATTTGTTGAAGAGACTGTCTTATTCCCATTGGACATTCTTTTTTTTTTTTTTTTAAAGATTTTATTTATTTATCAGAGAGAGAGAGAGAGCACAGGCAGACAGAATGACAGGCAGAGGCAGAGGGAGAAGCAGGCTCCCTGTGGAGCAAGGAGCCCGATGTGGGACTTGATCCCAGGACGCTGGGATCATGACCTGAGCCGAAGGCAGCTGCTTAACCAACTGAGCCACCCAGGCGTCCCCCCATTGGACATTCTTCCTTGCTTTGTAGAAGATTAGTTGACCATAGAGTTGAGGGTATATTTCTGGGCTCTCTGTTCTGTTCCATTGATCTATGTGTCTGTTTTTGTGCCAGTACCATGCTGTCTTGATGATGACAGCTTTGTAATAGAGCTTGAAGCCCACCATTGTGATGCCTCTTGCTTTGTTTTTCTTTTTCAACATTGTTCTGGCTATTTGGGATCTTTTCTGGTTCCATAGAAATTTTAGGATTATTTGTTCTATTTCCGAGAAAAAAATTGATGGTATTTTGATAGGGATTGCATTAAATGTATAGATTGCTCTAGGTAGCATAGACTTTTTAACAATATTTCTTCTTCCAATCCATGAGCATGGAAGGTTTTTCCATTTCTTTGTTTCTTCCTCAATTTCTTTCATGAGTATTCTATAATTTTCTGAGTATAGATTCTTTGCCTCTTTGGTTATATTTATTTCTAGGTATCTTATGGTTTTGGATGTAATTATAAATGGAATTGACCCCTTATCATAAAAACCATCTATGAAAGACCCACAGAGAGTATCATTCTCATAGGGGAAAAACTGAGAGCTTTTCCCCTCAGGTACGCCAGGGATGTCCACTGTCACCACTGCTATTCCACATAGCACTGGAAGTCCTAGCCTCAGCAATCAGACAACAAAAAGAAATAAAAAGCATCCAAACCAGCAAAGAAGAAGTCAAATTCTCGTTCTTAGCAGATGCTATGATACTTTATGAAGAACACCCAAAAGATTCCACCCCCAAACTCCTAAAACTCATATAAGAATTCAGTGAAGTAGCAGGATATAAAATCAATGTACAGAATCAGTTGCATTTCTATACACCAACAACAAGACAGAAGAAAGGGAAATCAACTGATTTCTTAAGTGGTGTGTTGGAGGTGAAGAGGCTGGGTTTGGGGGCAGAGCAGCCACGCAATACCAAAGAAAGATGTTGTGTTATAAATCAAGTGAGTGGGCCTTTATTAAATAGAAGTGAGAAGCTACCAGAGTTAGCCTTTTATGTGTCTCAATATTTCACCGAGGACTAGTCTTCGTTACATCCCTTCTCCCCTAAAGGAAGTTCTCTTCATTTCTTATTTACTTATTTGTCAGAAAGAGAGAACAGGCAGGGAGAGAAGCAGGCTCTCTGCTCAGCCACCCAGGCGTCCCTTCATTTCTTATATTACAGGATGACACCACTAAGATCCTGTATCAGGAGAAGAGAATTGTGAATCTGCTGAACACAGATTAATTTCCTGCTTACATTATTATAGTATTTTGAATTCAATTCAACACACATTTGCTCAGCAGCGATTCTGAGCTGAGCATCGTGCCACATCTTGGAGAAACAGAAACAGCTTAGACATGGACCCTGTCCTAGGAACTCGCATTCTAATGGGGGAGAAACAGGTCACATGTTCTAAATGTGGTGTACTGTGGCTGTGGAGGAGAGAATTCCTGGCTTTGTCAGGAAACGCCTACCACAGCTCCACAAAGGAGATGACATCTGAGTTGGAATTGAGAGGATGATATAATAACAATCTTTTAACATATGCCCTCCTATTTCTGTTTTAAGAATGATAAACTTACCCTCAGTTTGTTCTCTATACTTAATAGTCTCTTATGGTTTGTCTCCCTTTCTTTTTTTTTTTTTTCCTTTCCTTATGGAGGGGAGGTGGGTAGGGGATGGGCTAAATGGGTGGTGGGCATTAAGAATGGGCAATGGGCACTAAGAACGGGCACTTGTTGGAATGAGCTCTGAGTTTTATATGTAAATGATGATATCCTTAATTCCGCTCCTGAAACCAATTTTACACTGTATGTTAACCATCTAGAATTTAAATAAAAATTTGAAACAAACATTGGTAAACCTGGCAGCAAGGAAATGCTTCTCACTTTGCCATTCCAAAGTTAATTGATTTAAAACAATTATTATGTCACGCTCATTTTCATTATTAAAGTGAATATCCAAAATGGAGCAAATAAGCTCATTTTCCACTCAGTAAATTAGAGTTATAATTTCTTTCTTGCCCAGTTATGAATTTTCGCGTGATGCCATATGTCACGGGCCTGGCGTGGATCCTGGAGTAAACATAGATACTTAAGAAATGGCAGCTATTTTAATAATAGTTGCAAGGGTCTGGGAAACCAGTATTCAGATACTTTGTTAACATTCTCTTTCTTTTTTTTCCCCATTTTCTTCAAAACAATTTTATTGGATAAATGTCTATATTATAATCCCACTTCTTTTTTTAAGTGTTATTTATTTATTTATTTATGTTAGTTACCATAGAGTTCATCATTAGCTTTTTCTTCTTTTTTAAGACTTTATTTTATTTTATTTTATTTTGGCAGAGAGAGGCATGGCGAGAGAGGGAACACAAGCAGGGAGAGTGGGAGAGGAGAACAGGCTTCCCACAGAGCCGGGAGTCCTACACGGGCTCAATCCCAGGATCCCGGGATCATGACCTGAGCCAAGGCAGAAGCTTAAGGACTGAGCCATCCAGGCGCCCCTACATCATTAGTTTTTGATGTAGTGTTCCCTTTGTTAACTGTCAAAGCCTCTATTAATTATAGAAAATAAAACACATCTTTAAACATAAATCAGAAACTTCCTATCTTTCTAGGAATTCAACAATTTTAGCCTACCCACTTTTTTAGAGAATTTTCTTGTTTGGAGGTTTAGAATATTTTCTGAGCTTCTGAAGTTTATATGCTCTGCCCTTTTTTTTCCCTCTAAAACTCAGTTAATTGGACTCAATAAGCTGCGTGACTCCAATTACAGTAGCACAGGAGAAGTGCAATTTGAGATGCTTGGCTTTTACAACAGAGATACTGAAAATGCTAGGGTTCACAAAATACATTCTTAAGGTCATTATCTTGTAAGATGTTTAACTATTCAATTTTGAATTTGAATTGGGTTGAGAAACAAGTCTACTCCCTTATTACCAACCCTGCTCATTTTATAGATGTTGTGTTAACCTGCTGTGGGAATTGACAGACCACTTATATTTGTTCGTGGGGCTTCTAGAGTGATTATAAGAAAACAATGAAGGATTATTTACTCTTGGAAAATATTATAAAAGTAACTAGCTTTAGCAACTTAAACTTGAAAGAATTAAAAATAAAGAACAAAAAAGGAATAAAAATCTTTTAAATCTTAAGTTCAATGCTATTTATTCCATCTTTCAAAACTGCTGTTTTATTTGTACTAGTTTTATTCCAGCATATATACTACTTACAACATCATATCTTAGAAATAATTTTCATGTTTGATGTTTTTATATATGCATCAAATTCGATATATACATCATATTTGGTGCTTTTATATGTTTTATATTTATATATTTAGTATATATAAATATGTAAATATAAATTATATAATATATATTTATATATTTTATATTTATAGATGTAAATACATAAATAAAAATTTATTTCTATTAATTAATAGGATTTTATAAGGTCTAGGATACTTGTTGTGGGAGCAAAGTAATACATACAAAGATTCAGGGTAGAATGTCATAATTGAAATAGGAAATTTTTTCGGTACAGGTACTCTTTTAAATCAAAAGAAAAGTGGCCAAATTATTAAAATAGTTTGATGAGGACAATTTACCCAGGCCCTTTTAAGCTGGGATCTCATGCTAATATGTTTTCTGCATTATTGTATACGATATGTACATGCTGACATCAGTTTATACTAGAATATTCACCATGCAATAAGCATTTCTAGAGATCAGGAGCTCAAAGGCTTGGTTTCTGCCAATATTTCCAGTGTGACTGTGGTTCTGTCTTTTCACTCTCCAGAACTGATGATGATGAAACCTATTGCCGAGCAGCCACTGAGTACGCCAGAGCCTGTTCCCATGCTGGCTACCCTATTCAAGACTGGAGAGATGACTTTCCAGCATGTAGTAGGTTTTTTTTAAATTTCCTAAACCCTGTATATTTTTGTTAATGTCAGGTTTTTCCTAGCACTTAACGCTAATGGTTTGCCAGGATTTGTCATTGTCACACTAACAGTGGTAAACTCGGATACTTTTTGAAACACTGTACTTTCTTGGAAAGAGAAGTGAGTATATTTGATTGACAGCTCCTGTGTTTGCCCATTTTAGCTGATAAATGTGATGATAGCTTCGTCCATCGGGATTGTATCAGTTGTTGCCCACCAACCTGCACATTCGAGAAACAGTGTCTCGGGAGCAATCTCCATTGTCTTGATGGATGTTACTGTGCGGATGGTAAGCACTTCATGCAAGAAATGATGTCTGTACTCAGGGAATCCAGAATCCAGTGATCTAAGAATCATATCATAATGTTACAGTCTCAGGACATTAGGGCTGTTGCAATTTTCTCCCCTTGTAGGATCTGGCCCCAAAGTGACTAGGAGGATGGATGCTTTTCTACTTTGTACATTTCCCAAGAGATTTGCAATCCAAAGTCCTAAAGTTAGCCATGACAAATCTTTTGTTCTTGGATATTTAAGGACATTTAATAATTTGTATATTTTCATATTTTGAAGATAAAAGTAAGTTCAAAAAAAGCTTTGCATGCTGGCAGTATAAAATTTTAGTCCTGATGCAGTTTTAATATTTGAAATTAGAAGTAACATAGCAAGTGATACAGGTGAGATTTAAAATTAGGAATGACTGCTATACTGATAGCCCTTAACCAAGAACACTGAGGATTTATTCAAACCCTTTTAGTTTTACAGATTAAAAAAAAAAATAGAATCCCAGAGATGTTAAGTGTTTTTCCTAACTTAACATGAGCAAGGACTACTTGGAATCAGATCTGTTGACCTCAGTCCTTTGGTCTGTCAGTTCTACTCAAAGCATAATCTTTAGACCAACTCGAGGCCTGAGCTATTTGTTACCAATGATACAATGAAGAGTTTGAACCAGAATAATAATCAATGTGCCAAAATATAAGCCAATGCTTCCTTCACCTAGGAATTCTTATTCTGAAAAAAGGTCAGCCGAATGAAACATGTGCTCAGTAACATGGTTGACTTACATTCTGGCTCAACCATCTTTCCTCATGAGAGAGGCAGCAAAGGCTGGTCCTCTGCCCTGGTCCCTGAGTATGACTCCCTGGCTCTTTAGTATCAGTGTGACAGTAGTGGAAGTCTCTCATTCTGAGATGAACAAAAGTTAAATCAAGAATATGTGTTCACTCTCCTTCCTCCTCCTTCTCTCGAAAGCAAGGAAATACTGTCTAGTTGCCTTTATTCTGTAGAGCGAAACTTGAGTTTTTGAGGGCAAATCATGGGATAAAAAAGTTGAAAATCACCAAAATAGACCCTTAGGACATAGCTACTGATTGAGTTAGAACCAGGTTGTCAGTAACCTCTTTACAAGTAAAATAAATAAATAAATAAATAAACAAATAAATAAATAAATAATAAAATTTTATTTTCAACACCTGGTCTAAACAGGTGTTCAATAAAAGTTGATTGAATTATTGTGTTAAAAATACACATTTTTGTTATTTCTTTTAAGAATTTGATACATATTTTTCTTAAATAGGCCTCATAATGGACAATGGGACTTGCATCTCCTTGGAAAACTGCCCGTGTAGTTTTCATGGATTAGCTTACTCAGTTGGTTCAAAAATTGAACAAGAATGTACTGAATGGTATGTGATTAATGTGCAACCAGTAATTTCTGTGCACCTGGCTAGTTGGTATCTTTACCATGATATATGTTTCAAGAAGCATACTTGTTACAGATTTTCTTCCAAAAATTCCAAGACATGGTTTGCATCTTATTAAAGTCTGTATAGGAGTGAGGCACGGGGTCATACAGATTTTCATATTTTAAAGATGAAAGCAAGTTCAAAAAAAAGTTGGAAAAAATGTAGAAAATCTACCACTTCTTTTATAATCTAATTCGTCTCCCTTCCTTTGGCCATAATTCCATCAAATCATATAGCCATGTTAGACGCCTGTCTGTTGCATTTTCTTTTCTTTTTTTTTAAAGATTATTTACTTATTTATTTGTCAGAGAGAGAGAGAGCGAGAGCGAGCACAGGCAGACAGAGTGGAAGGCAGAGTCAGAGGGAGAAGCAGGCTCCCTGCGGAGCAAGGAGCCCGATGTGGGACTCGATCACAGGACGCTGGGATCATGACCTGAGCCGAAGGCAGCTGCTTAACCAACTGAGCCACCCAGGCATCCCGCATTTTCTTTTCATTTATAACTAGGACTTTGGATATACTTTTCCTATTAGACTCTGATGGTGCTCCTGGCCTTCTCTATTTGGTACTCGAAAAAGTGATGCTCTGTATTGCCAATCCTTGGCCATGGTGACATACATTTAGAATTTCTTATTACATCAGATAATTAAGACTATTCTAGGAAAGCATTGAATCCCTCCAGGGAAGTCTTCCAAAGAAACAGGTATAAATGTCATCAGGCCTTTTTCCTGTTGCTGTCAGTGTAATATAAGTGACATGCAGGTAGATAACCAATCGTGTTCTTAGACACTCATTTAAGCTCCTGCCTGTCAGATACTGCTTCTCTCCTTCTCTCCTTAAACTCTTTTTGCTGACAGAAGGCAGAATTTATTTTACAGAAGGGGACATCTTTTCTCTTTAATGTCTGATGATCCTCAAAAGAGACTTTCTTAATTTCTAATAGATGAGATAATGTATTACCTGTTTATGAATGTTTCCCTAATAAGATAGGTAAATACTTTTCATGTGTGACTTTTTTAAGTCTAAGCTGTGAGAGAAGGACATAAAACAGAAGTTCTCTGCATAGGACTTTTGTTCCTGACCATTCTGTATTCCCTTTGTATCATCTTTACTGATTTAAATATGACACACAATAAATAATATTAGGTACTGGCTAGTCCAAATTTATCAGTTAATTGAACTTCTGTCAATATATTTTTCAAGTCAGATTATTATGAACCTATAAACATTGTATGTTTTGATACATTAATCAGTACATTGATGCAAACGCTAATACAGTTTCTCTATATAAGTAATTAATAATCTTATAATTTCATTTAGTGTATGTGTTGGTGGTGTTTGGAACTGCACTGAACATGACTGTCCAGGTAAACCTTTTAAAATGTTTTTAAAGAAAAATTCTAATTTTCTGTAAATTGAAGGAAGCAATGATTTTCATGAGGTCATCTCATATATAACAAGAGATGTAACAATCAATAAATCCAGATATTCAGAGCATAAATGGAAAATTGTATAAAAGAGGGCTTTGAGTGGGAAACTGGTAAAAGTTTATTGAAGTAGTATAAATTACAGAACCTAAAAATTACATGGAAGAGCTGTCATTCAATAAATTTTAAGTTAAATTTAATAACATAACCTAGTAAGTTCATCAATCTAGTACATTTTAGATACCTTAGCTGTTCTTTTTAATACATGATTATTTACCCAAAGTCAGCTTACTGCCTTTTTTTTTTTTTAAAGATTTTATTTATTTATTTGATAGACAGAGATCACAAGTAGGCAGAGAGGCAGGCAGAGAGAGAGAGGAGGAAGCAGGCTCCCTGCTCAGCAGAGAGTCCGATGCTGGGCTTGATCCCAGGACCCTGGGACCATGACCTGAGCTGAAGGCAGAGGCTTTAACTCACTGAGCCACCCAGGTGCCCCAGCTTACTGCTTTTTAACAATTTCTTTCTCCACCTTCTCCTTCTCTCTCTCTTTATTCTTTTTGTCTTTTCTTATTTTTATGATTTTTTTTTTTTTTGGTAGTTCAATGCTCCGTTGTGGGTGATTCTCATTTTACAACGTTTGATGGTCGACATTATTCTTTTATTGGAATGTGCCAATACATTCTTGTGAAGGGAACTGGAAAAGATAAATTCACAATTACTTTACAGAAAGCTCACTGTGAACAGGTAGGAGCATCTCAAAATGGCCAGAGGAATGTCCTTTATTTTGTTTTGTTTTGGACTCAAGCTTCATTTTAGGTGAAGAGGGATCATATGAATAAATAGTTATTTTCTTCAAAAATAATTATTAAGATGTATCATTATTCTCAATTTGACAAAGAAAGAAAAATGTTGATAATTAATCTGTTTCACTATTGATTATATGATGTATCCTGATTTGATATTAAAATATGAAAACATACATGTTTTAGATTATTATATATGTAATTGTATTTTATTTCTTAAGAAATGGTATTTGTATGTACAGTTTTTGGCATATTTCATGTATGATTGCACAATGGACCTAAGGTTTTGGTTATTTCAAAAACTACTATTTTAAAAAGGTGATTCTTGACAGTGAATAGGCTTCGTAAATTCTAAATAGATGGGATAAATTTCTTAGCATGCTGAAATATTTATTTTACAGCTTCTCTTCAAATAAACACATCAGTTATCTGTAAAGACACAGAGGTTTTCCTCTCTTAAGTCTGATAGTCAAAATTTTGCAGAAATCTTTAATTTTCTACTTTTATCACAGTGTGAAATGGTTATTTCCAATAAAAATTCTGAGCTACTTTATTTGCTTTTTAAAGTTTGATTTTTTTCCTTTGCAATACATCAGCGTCTGAATAAGCTTTCTACATAGAATCTTAATTCTCTTTGTTCTTTTCCTGATTGAATTTTTTATGCCTAATATGCCACTTAAGAGTTTGGAATGGTACTTTAACAATGTACTATGGAAAACTTAATTATTGGCACTTTGTTGAGAACATTTTTATTTAATGTTCTATGTAAAATATGGGTATGAATATGGTATACTTAAGGTACTCCATAAATACATATTTCATTAGGAATGGGGTTATAGAAGATGGATTGTGTGGTAATTACTTTATGATCTTACTTATACTCAAGCCTTCTACATGCCAGAAATGGTTACATCTGTGCACTTTCTTTCTCCTTTCTTCTCCCCTGTCTCTCCCTTACTTTTTCTTATTCCCCTCCCCTACTATCACGGTCTCTTTCTGTGTCTCTATCTCCCTCTCATTTGTTTAACTGATGATTTGATTTTTTACACAGAACCTTGGCTTGGTCTGCCTTCAGTCTATAACTCTGATTCTGGAGGATGATTTTAACAAACAAGTGACCATAAGTAGGGGAGGACAGATCCTTACCAGTCCTAACCAAGGCTTCAATCTGAATGGTAAGAAGCTATGATGTTCTTTCCCTATGTTAACAACAACAATAAAACCAGCTAAATGAAGTTTTCTCCCGTCGGCTGATTAACCTAACATTTGAGCTCCTATGTGTTGCCAGGTCCTCAGCTAGACATCTCAGAGATGGCCATGGTTGTTGGAACTAGTGTTCAACTCAAGTAGACTGGAGTTTGCAAGAGGAGAGATGCAAGCCAAGAGCCACTTACATAAAATAGGATAAACTCAAAGATATGCACAGGGACTTTGGGGGTCTAAGTGAGTGCACCTTACCCAACCTTGGGCAGGAGTGTCCAGGTATAGTCAGGCAAGTTTCCTGAAAGAGGTGATGTTTTGTTCAGCATTCAAATCTGAGGATTATCAGGATGAAGTAAGTGGGGAAAGGGTTTTGTGCAAAGCAAGGAGGTGTAGAACTCTATGGTATGTTTAGGGTATATCATAACTAGCTTGGGACCACTAGCACCTGAAGAGGGTCATGGAGATTGTCTAGCCATGAGAAGAGAGACATAGGAGGTGGAATGAAGACTGGAGAAAGCCTTATATGCCAGGCATCGTTACGGTTTTCTTGTTTCTGCCTGTGTTCCAGCATAGTTATTGTTAGTACCCTCACTCCTAAAGACGTCCCAATTTGTATTATGAATTACATGGTCATGCTAAGGAAGTTGAACTTGATATGAAATTGAATATGAAATTATCATTATTTGACCTTTTTTTGTACAAAGATGACAATCTCATATGGTTCAACCAAATATATAATGTTAGTGAGAAGACTGATACAATCTTTTTTTTTTTTTTTTTTTTTGGTAGACCATTATGGCAACCATGTGGAAACGGCTTTAAGAGATGCTAGCAGGAAACCTGGAGAGTATTACAATGATACTGAAGTAGGGCAGGGAAGGAGGAGGAATTGGTGTACGGCAGGGACAGGAGAGATAGAAAGAGGACAGACTGAAAAATTACTTAGGAAAAAAAGTGGTCTGAAGCTGGCGACTGGTCGGGGAAGGGTAACATGGAAAACAAAGTGATCAAAGAATGAATCTCTGATTTTTGGGTGTGGCAACCAGACTGATGGCAGAAATTATGATAGGGATACAAGAGCGACTCCTGTGCCAGCAAAAGTCATCACTTCAGACCTGAACATTTATGACACCTAAAGGTGTCATAAAATGATACATCTCAAGTCCTGTGCTCCCCTTTTTGCTGAAAGACTCAAGGGAATGAGGAATTTTTGAGGAAAGTGCCACTTCCTTATTGAATCATGACCAGTTTGTGGAGGATGTTAAAAAAAAAAAAAAAAAAAAAAAAAGGACAGACTTCAAATGCTAAGGACTGTCCACACCTGCCAAGAGATGCTTGCCAACTGAAATAACCTGTGAACATGATAACCTATTAAAAAGATCTGCTGAAGATCCAGAAAGGAGAGATAGAAGAAAAATGGGAAAAAAGAAAGAACAAGGTGGCAAAAATTGTCCCTGGTGAACATAAGAACAGGAACTGGGAGCCTGCTGGCTCCAGGCCCTGCCCTCTCTCTCTCTCTCCTTTAAAAAATGTTTCAACTTTTTTTTAAAATTCTAGGTTCCAGTCTCTTGAAAGAAGAGTTCTTGTGTTGTACACTAGCATTTCCCAACACTACTTATGAATCTCAAAGCTGATTTATGTATGTTCTTTCCCCACAGGAATTGTTGAAATTCAAACTCTGTCATCCTTATTTATTCTTCTAAAAACCACATTTGGTTTAAAGATTCTGTTTGCTATAGATGGAGAAAGAATTTATATTCAGCTCACTAGTGCATGGAAAAGAAGAACACTAGGTCTGTGTGGCACTTTTAATGGGAACATAAGGGATGATTTCCTGTAAGTATCATTTCTGGACATGATTTAATGACTAGTAATTTAGAGGATACAAATTCTTTCATTGAAATCATTTACTTAACTAATAATAGCTTAGTCATCACTGTTCCAAGAGCTTTACATGATCATCTATTTAAACTTTATGGCAATCCCCTGATTAGTAGCTCTGTTTTATAGATCAAGAAACTCACAGAGGCCCCAAAGTGGCAAGTAAATAGCTCAAAGTCATTTAGCCCAAATATTGTGGGGCCGGGCTTTGGCTTTGGGTGGTGTGACTCAGAGTCTGTGGGCTAACTCACAGAATAACCACCTCTGATTGTCTCCCCCGGCACCAGTCAAGCTTAACAGTATTTTATTTTTGAACATGCACTGCTTTAAAAAGAAAAAAATCTTTTTTCCCAAAGATTTTATTTATTTATTTGACAGACAGAGATCACAGTAGGCAGAGAGGCAGGCAGAGAGAGAGAGGTGGAAGCAGGCTCCCTGCTGAGCAGAGAGCTCAATGTGGGGCTCGATCCCAGGACCCTGGGATCATGACCTGAGCTGAAGGCAGAGGCTCTAGCTCACTGAGCCACCCAGGTGCCCAAAAGAAAAATATCTTAGTATCATTGGCTATTAATGATAGTAAGTTATACCTTAAAAATATGAATATCATTTGGTATGAATGATACCTCTACACCTACCTTTTGGCATCTAGGTCACCTGGCTTTTATGATAGTTGGTGTTTCATCAGAAGAAAAGCAGTATAGTACAACTGTACCCCGTGTACTGGCGAAGCAGTTTCGCCCACCTGTGAGAAGATACAGTGTATAATTTAGTGAAAATGCTCTGGGTCCCTGTTCTTCTGCTAAGCACCGTAAGACAGCTGAAGCAGGGTCACATGGTTCCCATCCTCAGGCAGCTTGTATTGCAGGTCAGGAGGGGATAACAGCCTTCCAGAAATAATTAGGTCGACCCAAGGTATTAATCAGCTATATATAAAAACACTGAGGTAATTCCAAGATGTTAATTATTGAGCTGTGCGGTGGTGGCTAGAAACATAGGCAGATTTGGAGTAGGTCAGTGTGGACTGTGTAGCCAGGGACCATTTCATGGACAAGCCATTCCTCAAATATGATATTAAAATTTTTTTTCCAATACCCTATTTTTTAAAAGACTTCTGCATATTTTTGCTATTTGGGATGTCTTCTGCTTCCAAGTCTTTCTCGTGAATTCCTATATGTTGTTTAACCCAATTCAGAATTTATTTGCTTCAAAACATGAGCTCACATCCCACCAGACAAAGTTAACTTTGACTGCTATCTATGAAAATGAAAATCTGTCCCTTATCTGTCTGGTTTCCACTTAAAATGGCTTTGAGAAGGAGGATCAAATTCTCGATCCTTCTGTTCCTAGGAACTAACATAAAGTAGATAGTTGAACTTCATGGAGGTACGGTTTTTTTTTAAACTTTTTAAACTTTAAATTCGATTAATTAATGTATAATGTATTATTAGTTTCAGAGATACAGGCCTATGAGTCATCAGTCTTATATAACACCCAGGGCTCATTATATCATGTGCCCTCCTTAATGTCCATCACCCAGTAACCCCATCCCCCAACTCCCTTCCCGCCAGCAACCCTCAGTTTGTTTCCTGAGATTAAGAGTCTCTTATGGTTTCTCTCTCTCTCTAGTTTATCCTTGTTTTATTTTTTGGAAGTAGGACTTTTAACAGGGCACCAAGAAGAGAATTTGCAAAGACAAGGAAAACCGGCACTTGAAATTTTAAATTTCAGAAGAGAATTTATTTAATCTTTTCTTCTGGGTGACTAATTTGTTTTCAGCTTATTTAGTTCATTATGTTTCATTTTTTGTAGCTCAGAATATCAATATCTTCATCACATTCATGAAATAGACTCTATTAAGTGGCTGGGCTAAAATGTGCAGAAAAGAAGTTGAAGCCTTGTTTCTCTTCTTTGTTTATCAGAATGGGTTAGCAGTCAATGTTTAACAGGTGGTAGATCTGTCTGCCTTTTTCTAAGGCACCAGTCTCCTCTGTGTATAAACATTCAGGCGTGATAACAGTGCAGGATAATATTTCAGGGGCAGAGATAACTTCTGAACAATGTTTAGCTTTCCAACAAAACAGTTAAAGTTCTTTATTTCATAAAGGTTAATGCGAATCTGCAAACATAGTGGAATGGAAAATATTAATTACTTGAAAATCTTGTTAAATATGGCGAGTTAAATTAAATTTAACTCAAGTTAAATTTGGTGAGCTATAGGATATTTTATAAAATGCAGTAAGTTAATGGGTCTACATTGTGGTTCCTCTTTTTTTTTTTTTTTTTGTATTTATTGTTTTTAAGTCAGTTCAGTGAAATAAGAGAACCATGCTCTGAGTCAGTTCCTCATGGGAATCCTGACTACACCCATCACCTTGACCTATTTCATTGTCCTTTGCAGGGGTGAAGAGGGAAGGAGAGGGAAAGAAAAGAGCTAACTAACGCTCTTCAATTTCTTTGAGTCTCGGTGTTCTTGTTTGAACAAAAGGAGATTTGTGGTTAGGTGTTTGTTATAATTCTTTACAGTTCTAGAATGGTTTAATTTTGAGGGATAGGAAAGGGGTGAGGTTGGGGAAGTGTTGTGGAATGGTTTGTGAAACTCCTTTTAATTCTCCTCTCCCAGCCACTATCTGGTAAGAAGCTCCATATAGTTCCTAGTGACTAAGGTCAATGGTAATCATAGCACTTCATTTAGGACAATAAAGAAAGCTGAGAAAAATTCTACTCCACTCTTTGGCCATGTTGTTGGGGCTTTCATTAGTCAACTTTTACTTGGTCAGAACTTCCCACGGGAGACCTAGTCCATCCTGATTCTCTAGGTAGTTTTGACAATGTGCCTTATAGTGCCCAGTAGGGATTGTCACTAACTAAGTACTGGTTGGTGAGTTAGTAAATCTTGATGGCTGCGGGAGGGGGCATCTTAGTGTTCAGCTCTTCAGTGTTGTTGTGATTTGTAAGCCTGATTTGGGAAGGGTAGATATTTCTCTTCCATTTTGTTTTGCTGAGGAAACTGAGGAAGTGAGCAACTGCAAATGAAGTATGCCTTTTATACCATTTTCCCTCAATTTTCTTTTGGTTTGTTTGGTAATTTCAAGATGGTACCTCAGTATTTCAGTGCACGTCATGGAAATGAAATACTCAGTCATAAATATAGGCTATTTATATTTGGGGCATTTGCTTTTACACTAAAAAGAATCATGGGAACTACCTATCTCTACCTCTGCCCATGAACTCTAGACCAAACACACATTAGTGATTAGTGTGTGAATGATGTTTCATTAAAATGGTCAGAACTGGATTTGAATCTTGGCTGTGACACTTATCAGCTGAATGATTATTATTTCTCTGAGCTTCTGCATTGCTTTCTCCTTAAAATAGAAATTATATTTTCTTCACAAGGCTGAGGTGATTATTAAATAAAACTATGAATGTCCACAATGGGACACATTATAAAGTCTTAATAACAGAAAGCTACTGCATGTATAATTTTAAAAAATAGAATATTTTAGCCTCTAAGTTTTTTGTAAATTAAAAAAAAATAGTATCCTCCTTTTCGATAGTGGAAGACTAGGAAAAAATGAAATGAATGGGAAAGATTAAGATGTATATTATCTTGGCTCTCTAGTTCTCCATCAGGCATGATAGAAGGTACCCCACAACTTCATGCCAATGCCTGGAGAGTTTCCTCCACTTGTTTTGCACCTGTTCATGTTCCTATGGTGGACCCCTGCAACATTAATCAACAAAATAGTAAGTCCTTCTTCATGTATGAGGAAATTCCATATATTACTGTAATCTTACAATATCAGAGAATTAGATATGCCTCTTTATCTAATCTAGGTTATTTTTTTTTAAAAAGAACTCCAGAAAATGACTATTTTATTTACTAGTTCACATTCACAAGTGTACTTATTTTAGGTGTTTGTGAATCTTCACACTCTTCACGAATGTGGTCTAGACTTTTGGAGGTTTCAGATTCTTTAAATGCTAAAGAAGAATCTCTGGAAATCCTGTAATAATGCTGTTACTGGCTTGCAATGTTCGACTTCAGTTCTGTAGTGTGACAACTCAAGCAGAGTCTTCTGTTACCATCAGGAGACAGGTTCCTAATCGTATGGCATGTTTTGGCTTCATAAGCAGGAGCCAGTGACCCAGGGAAGCCTGTGCTATCAAGTGTGCAACAATTTGAGATGGTCATGCTCCAGAGTTCCAATTTGCAATGACAGTGCAACAAACATGCCAAGAATTTTTGGCTGTGTTTTTGTACTAAAGCTATAGCAAACTATGCAAAAGGCTATTTCACTGATCAACAAATGAAGACTTTATACACACACACACACACACACACACACACACACACACTCACATACTCATAAAAACCCAGTACAATCTCTGGATTTTGCAGTGGCTGTTCAGAAGGATTTTGTTGATTATCAAATGGTCCTTATTATTAACGTACAGTTTTGGTATCCTGGAAAGAATACAAGATAATGTTTTCAGTGATGCTGTTGTTCTGTCTAACCTAGCTTCTAAACTTGTAGAAGATTGTTAACTCCTGTGGTCATTTTTCCTATCTAGAGTAAGAGGATTAGACTAAAGTCTTGTGGTCTCCATAACTCAATACTTTTAATCTCGCTCCCATTTAATGATACTTTCTCCCCTGTTCTGTCCTCAAATTTCTACTAATAGAGTTCCTTCTCCTTCCATCAGTCTTGCTCAGTTTGTTTCTAATTTTCTAGATTCTCTTTTTGATATTGCAGCAAATTTATTTTTTTTAATAGCATGTAAATGTGGGAATAGAGTCTAAAGGATAAATTCAAATTCCCCCTGGTCTTTTATGACTTCCCTTTCATATAATCACTTTTATTATATGTATAATCACTTTTATTCCCCTGTCTCATGTCTTCTATGACATATAGTCTAGATATTATCCTTCTTCACCTTTGCCATGACCCAGTTTTTAAAACTTCAAATAGGTAAGCATAGAAAGATCCCCAATAAAGGAAAATAGATACAAATCAATAATTCTGAAGTGGATTTTGAAAGATATTTGTCACAAGGATCTTCTTGAGGCACCCTTTTACTTAATGCTAGTAAGAATATTTTTTGATCTACAAATCTTTAGGGCACATAGTAAAAGCCCCACAGTTGAATTCCTTTGTTTTGGAGTTCTTGCGGATTAGGAGAATGCTTGCCAACAGAATGCTATTATAGTTGTTATAGTCTAAGTTACCTGTTTTCATATATATATGCATAGACATGCAAAATATAATATTCAGAAAATTACCATGCATTTCCTTATCAATGATAAATATATTTAAAATACTCAAAATAAATTCAGATTTTTAAGAAAATTCCAGTTAGTTAATATACAGTGTAATCTTAGTTTTAGGTGTAGAAGTGATTCATCACTTACATATAACACCTGGTGCTCATCACAAGTGCCTTCCTTCATACCCATCACCCATTTAGCTGATCCCTCCCCCACCCCCGCTCCGGCAACCTTCAGTTTATTCTCTATAGTTGAGCGTCTGTTTCTTGGTTTGTTTTCTCCCTATGTTCATCTGTTTAGTTTCTTAAATTCCACATAGGAGTGAAATCATGTGGTATTTGTCTTTCTCTGACTGACTTATTATTTCGCTTACCTTATTATTTACCCTCTAGCTCCATCGACGTCATTGCAAATGGCAAGATTTCATTCTTTTTTATGGCTGGGTTCAGGTGTTTTGTTTGTTTGTTTGTTTTTAGAAAGATGGGATCTAGATTGCTTTGTCAAACTTGGTTACTTACATCATTTCTGTCTGATCAGTCATTCTAAAGGGAAAAGTCAATAAATTTCAAGAAATGGTTACACAGACCTCCCAAAATGGCTTGGTAGTTATATTTCATGGCCTTTAGCATGTGATCCAATCCCTAATTTCTATTCATGATTCATTTATTCATGCATTCCTAGGTTCACTTATCAGACATTTTTCAGCTCCTAATATTTGCCAGACATTGTGCCTTGTGCAGACATTGTATTCCATGGCTGTATGGTAACTGCCACGGTACATTCACCCCAGAGACTTCATTGGAATGAGATGTTTGCCAATCCTTCCTGGATAATTGTGTATTCTGGGGAGTTGCTACAGCATCCTCAGTCTGGCACCACTCTCACTGTGTGTGGCTGTCTGGAGATAAGCCTTCCAATACTCACCAATTCTTTACAGCAGAATTGGGGCAATTTTCTATGAAGATCCACAGACAATGGAGTGATTGAGGCCATTTCTATTGACCCTTCTGTTACTTCTCTTACTCAGCTATAACACAATACTTCTTCTTCTTCTTCTTCTTCTTTTTTTTTTTCTTTCTTTCTTTTTTTTTTTTTTTTGGCTAAAAGCTTATTAGGTATGGAATAAGGGCTGCCATCAATATCACTAAAGGTAAAAACAAACCCACAAAACAGGATAAATGGAAAATAGTGATTCTTGTTGAAAATAATACTGCAATTCAGTATGTTCCTAGAAAAGCAAGATGCTTAGATAGTTCTGGAAATTGGTACTTAGCGGTATGATCTATACTAATAAATGAGGTGCTAATGGATTTTGGTGGGGGGGGGGGTTGTCTGTTAGTTGGATATGCAGCACACTGTGATGTTATCCACCGAGAGCTCTTCGCAGCTTGCCACATCTACATCAGCCCCGGGCTGTACTATCAGCTGTGCCGCCATGATGCTTGCAAGTGCGGAAGCGCCTGTCTCTGCAATGCTCTTGCCCACTATGCCTACCTCTGTGGCCAGCGTGGTATTATCATTGATTTCAGAGCTCAGATTTCGTTCTGTGGTGAGTATGATGACAGCACAGATAAAGATGATCAGATGACACTTTAGAGATTTTTGTGTAATTAACTGCCTTTTTTTTTTTTTAAGAAAGGTCAATATTGCCCAAGTTATCTGGAATATGATTATAGTGTGCAAACATGAAAAACAAACACAGTACTTCACTTCTTAAAATTAGAACTATATGGGATAAGACCAATTTTTTTTTTACTATTTTTATTATAAGCAAAATTAGAGTTGTAACAGCATGGTTTGAGATATGCAGCAGAAATAATGTGAAAAATCTGAAAAAATTTATCATAGAAATGTCACATCGAAGTATTGGAAAATATAGGCAATTTGTAGGTAAATACACAACAGGCAATTATCTTAAGTTCAACCTCATGGCTTATGGTGTCTGTTGTCTCATTCATGGTAGATTGTGTCCTTTCTTTATATGATCTATAATTTTTTATGAGTTAATCTATATAAGGGCTACCCCTTGCCCTACCGCTGTTAGAATCTTGCAGCCCCTGGGTTTCAGGAATGTTATTCTCTCTACCTTTCCATCCCCGCTCCCTGCTACAGGTTTCATTAAGCTTTTTCCTATTGCTGCAGGGGTATGGCTGGCCAGTTTTGATAGTAATTTGTCAGCTTGGGCTTTCTAAGATAAAAATAATGTAAATACATATACCAAACTGCACAGGATGTAAATCTGAGATTTCTAATTTCTCAGAGGATACTTTATTTCATCAGACACCCCACAGAATCAGAGAAGATTTCCTGGCCTCTTCCTGTACTATGATCCAATTTCTTCTAGTTCAGGAGTTGGAAAATGATACCTTTGGGCTTCCTATATTTTTGTAAATAAAGCTTATTGCCCATATACATCCATATTGTCTATGGCTGCTTTGGAGCTATAAGGATAGAGTTGAATAGTTGTGACAGAGACTGTGTGTATGGCCTCCAAAGCTGAGGCCATGTACCATTTGGCCCTTTACAAAAAAAGTTTGCAGACCTCTGCTGTAGTATGTCTTTTAACTGAGGAAGGAGCTTTTCTGAGAGTCAAGTTAAAGTTCTCCCAGTTCCTTGCCTTGTGAAGGATCAACTCTCATTTCCCTTTCCTACATGAGTTAAATGTAAGGTTCAAGATTACTGGGACTCATTCTCCCTTTCTCTTCTCTAAGTTCTGGATTTTATTTCCCTCTTCACATCTGGTATCTGGGGAGATAACCCCTTGCCCACTTTTTCCTCACAAGATCAATTATACATTTAACATAATTTCCATTATATTTTATCTAGCTGTTTCTAGGGTTTTTTTTAAAAAAAGGATTTTATTTATTTGAGAGAGAGAGAACACAAGCTGGGGGAGGGGCAGAGGAAGAATGAGAGAATCTCAAGTAGACCCCAAACTCAACTGACTGAACCACCCAGACACCCCTCTAGGTTTTTTTTAGTTTTTTTTAAAATTTTTTTTAAAATTTTTTATTTTTTATAAACATATATTTTTATCCCCAGGGGTACAGGTCTGTGTTTTTTTAGTTTTTTTACAGGTGTGTTTTTAGATTATTTTACCTTGTCTACTATAACCAGTTTGGGTTGGTCTAAAGAGAAATTGGGAAGGTTTAGAAAAAAGTATGAACATGATTCAGAAAGTGAAAAGTAAGATCTATGAGTATGAATCAATTAAGCCAACTTTTGCCTTATTTGTAGAGGACTTAAAGGTTACTTAGCTTTAAAGAATGTCACAAACAAGATGATGTCAGTATAGCAGCAATAGATTTAAAATGTGAGGACAGAAAGTTTATTTGGACTTGCAAATACCTTATATATTAAAAGAATATAGTACAGATTGTTAGACTGTTATGGAATGTCACACTTCAGAATGTTTCAAAATAGAAACTTTATACATCTGTTACACTTCTATTGAGGCAAATACAGTTGATCCTTGAACAATGTGGGAGTTGGGGGCACTGATTCCCCACCACCTACACACTCCAAATCCATGTATAGCTTTTGACTCCCAGTAACACTCAACTACTAATAGCTTACTATTGCCCAGAGCCTTACAGATAACATAATGGTCAATAAACACATATTTTGCTTATGTATTATGTAGTATATTCTTATAATAAAGCAAGCCAGAGGAAAGACAATGTTATTAAGAAAATCATAAAGAAAATACATTTACTCCTGTTCTTGATTTATTGAAAAAATCCAAGTATAGGTGGACCAACCCGTGTAGTTCAAACCCATATTATTCAAGGGCCAACTGTAAGCATTTTATTTATTTGCTTATTTATTATTTCTTTCTATATAAATAAATATATATAAAAATATAATATATATAAAATAAATATATATATCTTTTTAAAAATAATTTTTTAAAAAATTTATTTGAGAGAGAGCATAAGCACAAGCAGGGGGCAGGGGAGAGGGGCAGAAGAAGAGGGACAGGCAGGTTCCCTGCTGAGTCCCACAGTGTGGGACTCAATTCCAGGACCCTGAGATCATGACCTGAGCTGAAGGCAGATGCCGAGTGACTGCGCCATCCAGGCGCCCTTGTTTACTATTTCTATTATAGGATTATGGAATGTTCTAAGGTTTACCGATGTATAATGTATCTTGGTTTTTCATGCTTCTATCAGAGGCCTATGACCCAGCATAAATGTCTCTGCCTCCTGGGGCAGTCCTTCTCACCTGTTGCTCCTTCATCCTAGGGGTTGTATGCCAGAAGGGCATGCTGTACCATCACTGCTCCTCCTTTTGTCGGCGCTCCTGCACTGCCCTCGCCGCCCCGGAGCAGTGTAATGATGACTGCGCTGAAGGCTGCAACTGTCCGGAAGGCAAATACTATGAAGACACGCTTAGCTTTTGTGTGCCCATGTAAGTCACAGGAATGGGCTGCCGGGCTCCAGGGTCTCTTTGTCCTTACAGGTTAAATGGGCTTGCATGCCTGTTTCGTTTCGTTTCTTTTCTTTTCTTTTCTTTTCTTTCTTTCTTTCTTTCTTTCTTTCTTTCTTTCTTTCTTTCTTTCTTTCTTTCTTTCTTTTTTCAAATTTAACCAACTCAGCACCATTTACTGGGAAATAAATTTTCTCCATTATTGAATAACCACTTTCCCCCTACACAAGTATGCATATAGGCAAAGATCTGCTTGTGAGCTGTGTCATTAATCTTTCTTGCTGTCTTTACCTTTACTGACTTATTTTTAACCCTGCCCATGTTCACCAATAGCTGTAGAAACAGCGAAGGAAAGTGATGGTTAATCCCAACGTTTATCCCTGCTTGTTTTTACCACATCAAAATTAATAATAAGGTTTTTGTTTCACTGTCGTGTGACAAATTTCAGGAGCAGGATTGTCTGTCAGCGCTCAGAACGTCCTGACATCTCCTGTGAGATCAGGACTTTTGTCTCGCACGTAGGGCGGGATGGTATATCGATTATGTTTCTCTGAAGTGCATTCGGGGACGTTTTTGTGACTTAAACAACATAGTCTGTACTGTGACTAACACCCTAGAGCTTCTGTATGTAAGAAACATGATCTGAAGCTGCACGACACTCCCCAGGGAAACAGTTCCCGCCATTAATATGGTAGAACTATGCACAGGCGATGGATAGGGTCATCTTCAGTGTGCGCCTTACAATGACCAATACGGAGCAGAAGGGCTGCATGAATTTTCATGGATTTTTTTTATGTATATACTATTTTATTAACTTAACTCCCCTCCCCCCCCTTTTTTTTTTATAGATTTCACTGCCGGTGTCATTATAGGGGCAGCATTTATCAACCCGGGGAGCTCATCCCAACACCGTCGGGCTTATGGTAGATTTATTTCAATGATGGGGCTTATACTTGACAACAAGAACTGATAGACTCCTTTAACCCAAACTGTGATTTTAAAAATGACTTCTGTGATTTAAAATATAGAGATAACCTTTATGTGGCTTTTTCCATATGTATATTACATTTCAGCCCAGAATGCCTAAGTCTTGTACTCATAACTGCAGAAAACAGTTACTAATTGTAGTGGCATGCAGCGAAATGGAAGCCCTTTGAGGGATTTGGTTCTCAGAAATACTGCAAGTTGGGGCACTTGGGTGGCTCAGTGGGTTAAGTGGTTTCCTTCAGTTTGGATCATGATCCTGGGATCCAGGGATCGAGTCCTGCACTGGGCTCCTTGCTCATCACGGAGCCTGCTTCTCCCTCTGCTTGCCTCTCCCCCTGCTTGTGCTCTCTCTCTCTCTCTAAAAAAAAAAAAAAAAAAAAAAAAAGAAAAGAGAGAGAGAGAGAAAGAAAGAAAGAAAGAAAGAAAGATTGCAAGTTGCTGAAGGATTTTAGTTGGACTGACCAGCTGATATCACATGCTGAAATCAGTGAACCTCCTCCCTAGTGACATCGATCCTAGCAAGATAGCACTTATTAATAGGATAACACTCTTTCCTGTCCTAACCTGTTCGTTAAAAATGCACACACATCCATGCAGTAGTCCGCATGGATCTCCACCCAACTCCCAATCTCCGTCTTTCAGTTGCACCACAGGAACCGGCAGATAATAATACACAGCAGATAACAGTAATAATAATGGTAATAATGATATCTAAGCCTCACTGTGCATATTCTGCAGTTCTGGTACCCTTCTAAGGGTTTGATGTCTGTTATTCAAACACTCACCCCCGTAACCCTATGTCCCAGGGACCGTATGATATGGAAAACCTGGATCTGGGCCCCGAGATCCCTTGGTTCCCCTCTGCCATGCCCAGTGCGAGAGAACTATACCTCTGGGTGTCAGCTCAGTGTTACATGATGCATAAGTGTATGTTTCATGTAACCTGGGCTCAAATATAGAACGCATGATCTGGTCCAAAGCTGAAATAAACGCTGTTTATGATGGAGTTCTTGAGAACTCGTGTGCTGTTTCCTATCTTGATTTTTTTTTAAATGGACATATAGTTAAGTGCTATCTTTTTAAAGGACTTTCAAGATTAATCTTGCTTGATTTGGTTTGCTTTATGCCCTGAATTTAGATCTTAAGTTGCAAGGGAAATGTGACTGCACTCTATCTTCAATACTGTTGCCAGAAGGAGTTTTCTAGAATTGGAGCCAACCTTATTACCTCTCCTTTTAAGGTCTCTGGGATAAAGGCTTAGCATCTTAATGAGGTTGACCTTGGCCTCTTTGCCATCTGCATCTCCTGTCACTTCTTGCATTGTACTTTGTCACACAGAACACTGCTTTGTACCACATCTCCCCTGAGTGTTATAGCCTTCCTGCTTTATCCATATCATCACCTACATCCAATTCTTTAAGACTGTCCAGGCTTTACCGTCTTTGACTATCTTGATGTCAGTTGCCAAGAGATTTTAAGACATTTTTTGGCGCTTTACTTTCATATTTTGAGCATATTTCTCTATTGTATATGACATACTGCATACATTATTTATTTGTATGTTTTCCTTTCTTACTAGAATATAAGTAGTTGGGTGAAGACCATGAATTTTGGGTTTTGTATTCCCTATGCCCATTGCAGTGCCTCCGACATACGTGTTTGATAAAAAATGAACCGAAATAATTATTTCAAATTGGGCCTAAACCAATAACCTATTTATTAAAAAAAATATGTGGAAAAAGTAACATTTGTCTGTCTATCCAATCAGTGCTTGCACAATAGATTGTTTTTGAAATACAGAAAAAAACTGAGGTGTGGCTTCATAAATTAACTATTTGTTTACCTCTGCCAGCCAGTGTTCCAATGGGACCGTGAAATGTGATGAACCAGCAACGCCCTCTACTGGTAAGATCGAGATAAGTGTTTTCCTTAAAGAGAACGCAGCTCTAACACCTTTCCCATTTTCCTGGAAGTCATAAATCCATCGCAGCCCACCTTGCCAAGATGCATGAATACGTAGCCTTGGGAGTGTTCCTCAACATGGTGCTCCAGTGCTTCCTTAGTTTTTTCATGTTGATAATTATAATATTTGTAGGACATCTTGGGGTGAACTGACAAGGCTGCGGAGGGGCAGAGCTGTTCAACCCAGGGATGCTGCCTACAGGCCTCCCACCCCAGAACGACTTCAGGGACTACACCAAAGGCTTTAGGCTCATGTATCCAGGCATCTGTTGAAACCAGCTGGACTGGAAATTGGGAAACTACTCTAAACCAGGACTTCCCAGGTGTAATGTATACGCAATCTCCTGGGGACCCTGGTGAAACATTAATTCTGATCAAGCTAGTCAGGGGTGATGCCCAAGATTCTACATTTCTGCTGCCACTGCCACTGTTTCTTAGGCTCCAGGACCAGCAGCCATCAGGTAAACATGGCTTGCAAAATGACATCTACTGCCATCTCTCTTTAGAATGTTATATTCCTCTTACATATCATTCCTGAAAGTCCTATATATTAAAGTACCCTACCTATTATTTATTTTCACCACTACAAAGCCTCAAGTTTTTAGTCATGGTGTAGAAATTCCAGACAAATAACAACAACACTGCCTTCATTGATTTTAATGGATAGAATGAGGGCAGGCTGATAAAATGGAGCTTCGTATTATTCGTATGGTCTTGTATATATTTATAATAAATTTGCTTCGCTTTATATGCTCTGCATTTGCTTTATGAAGATTCAAACTATCTAGGCTTCTTTATGGGCTGTGTTCATGGACCACACACATATTCAGTATTAATGGGGCCATCCTTGCCCTGCCCTATCTGCTTCAGGGTAGCTTCAAGTTAAAAAGGGAAAGTCCAGGTGGCCAGACTTCTCACAGAGGAATCCACACCATTTGATCCCATTGGCCCCAAGGAGGCAACATACTGAATCTCTCTGAGCCCAAAAGCTTTCTGGAAGGCTATGTAACCCCTACACTGCCTATAATTATGTCTCCTTTTGTACTTCTACACTCTATTGAGGACTGATGTAAATAATGACTCAGAGGGGAGGATCTGAACCTATCATGTGTTCATTGGAAACACATGGCTTTGTAAGAGTATAAGTATGTATCGTACCAGTCTTCAAGAAATTGAAAGTGTATGTTTGGATTAATCCAAATACCCTGATTCTTGACTTCAGAAAATGATACAATAGTTGTTTAGTTATTGCTCTGTGGAAAGCAGAGAAGGTTTTCCAACTCCAAATAAGTTTCTGAAATGTAGGAGACAATAGAAAATCTTCCTGGAGAAGGTTTCTAAGTTCCTCAGCGGAATGTTACAGACTCAGAGCAACAGCTAGTAATTACTGGTAGGATATTCTAGGATGAATTCTGCTTTGACAACAAATGCCTGTCAGTGTGATTATTTGTCTATGGAACAAATACAGAGTTAAGGGCATTTTTTCTGTGTCTTTCCCCTGAAGTTCCTGCCTGTCCCGAAGGAAAAGTGTATTTTGACTGCAGATTTCCTGACCCTGAATTGCCAGCTGGTGGTGTAAATTGTGAGACTACATGTGCAAACCTGGCCATGAACTTCACTTGTGCCCCATCCTCCCCCTGTATAAGTGGCTGTGTTTGTGCTCCAGGGTAAGTGTCTTTCTCTCTCTCTCTGTCTTTTTTTTTGAAAATATTCAGGATTTGACAAAATATTTGATAGAAATATTTAGAAATATTTAGCTAAAATTGTTCTGGAATTTGGTTAACTGTGGTTAACTTTGAGTTGGTAACTAGAAGACTATTGCAATTATTTTGCTATATTCATGTAACATATCCCATGTTATATTTTAAATATGACATATGACATATAACACATGATTATGTCACACATGTTATATGTACAATATTATTAAAGTAGTACAATGAATTGAAGAGAGAACTCATTTCAGGATGGACTTGGCGTTTATCTCCTGTTTTGACTGCAATTTTCAGAACACGATAGTGAGCCATTATCTATTTAAAATACGTTAAGTGCATATCTTTTGTATATTCTGTTGTGCTATTACTGTTGTTGAAATTAAGTCATAACAGTGATGCCAACTGCTTTATTTTTTTATTTTTACCTTTTTAAGATTTTGCTTATTTATTTAGCATGAGTGGGGGGAGGGGCAGAGGGAGAGGGACACAGAGAATCTCAAGCAGACGCTATGCTGAGCATGGAGTCTGATGGGTGGCTCGAACCCACAACCCTGAGATTATGACCTGAGTTGAAATCAAGAGTCAGATGCTTACCCAACTAAGCCACGCAGGCATCTTGCCAACTGCTTCGCTTAATGGATGTTACAAAAAATGGTGTGTTGAGGCTACACAGGGCAGTGGGTAACAGTGGGATCTCTGGGTTCAAACACACTGGAGTTCAAACCACAGCTCTGCTGATGTTAGCAGAGTTATTTTTCTTTTAAGCCTGTGATATACGGTGTGTGTGTGTGTGTGTGTGTGTGTGTACTCAATAAATATGAATCACTATCTTATGGCAGAATAATCTACTCCTATTTTTGTAAGTTTCCTTTAATAGCAGGAATGCCTCGTACATGGGGAAGTTAAGTACAGAATCTGGTGGTTATTCGTTTCCCTGCAGGCACATAACATCTGGCCTCACTGGCCCTCCCTCCCCTGGTAGTGAGTGGAGGCAGAGCACAAGGAGAGGCCATCTGAGGCAAACAGGTCACCCGTTCTTCCTTGGTGAGCCTATTCACACAGAGGGATTCCTGGGCTCGGGTCATCTGAACCATGAGCAAAGAAGAGAGAGGTTTTGTAGTCTGTTTCTCAGGAGAGTTGGCATTTGTCCATCCCCATCTGGAGTAGAGGGAAGAGCCAAATGACTTGGTACTGTACCAATCTCTTCAGAAAGGGAAGAGGTTGAAAGAACAGGTGCCTGTGCGTGGGAGAATAAAGGCAGATAGAAACCAGGCCCTAGAGCAGGTGAGTGAGGAAGACATTTTAGTAAAAAGGACAAGGGAAATATCACCTTTATGATGGTAAAATAATTGAAACCTACAACAGCACTTGATTAATTTGATATGATTACGACTCAAGGGTGCATGGCTGATTAGATAAAGCTGCATCCTAATTTTGTTTCACAGGCTTGCAGTTGACGCTCTTTTTTTTTTTTTTTTTTAAAGAATATCTAGTTACTGTCACCTTTGACTTTTTAGTTCAACAATGATTGATTGATTTACTGGTCTAATTTCATTACAAAACTCAAGAAATTTTCTCCTACCTTCTCTTATTGTATTGAAGTAAATATGGTTGGAATTAACTAAGAGGCCTTTGACTGATTTGGAAATAATTTTATTATATAGAACTTTCCTGTTACAAAGCTGTTCATGGTAATATGATTTGGATTGTCTTCCATATGACCTTGGCTGGCTTATTTTAGGACAATAAGCCTCATATCCCCTGTTTTATGGGTCTCCTCAGAGTGACAGCAGTTCATTGAGTATGAAAGGAAAGATCCTCATTCCTTGGTTTAGAAATCATTGTTGGAGCGTCTGGGTGGCTCCTTTTGTTTAGTGTCAAACTCTTGGTTTCAGCTCAGGTGGTGATCTCAGGGTTGCAGGATTGAGTCTCTGGCCAAGCTCCAAGCTCAGTGGGGAGTTTGCTTGAGTTTCTCTCCCTCTTCCTTTGCCCCTCCCCCTCTTCAAATAAATAAATCTTAAAAGAAAAGAAATCACTATGGATTAAAGAAATGGAAAGTAATATAGTGAAAAGTGTCATATAAAAATGGTTCAGATATTGGCTCTCCTTATTAGCTGAAGTACCTCAGGGCAAGTGACTTAACCACTTGGAATCTTAGCTTCCTCTTTTTATTTGTTATTTATTTTTTTAAAGATTTTTATTTATTTATTTGACAGACAGAGATCACAAGTAGTCAGAGAGGTAGGCAGAGAGGGAAGAAGAAGCAGGCTCCCTGCTGAGCAAAGAGCCCAATGCGGGGCTCGATCCGAGGACCCTGGGATCATGACAGGAGCTGAAGGCAGAGGCTTTAACTCACTGAGCCACCCAGGAGCCCTCAGCTTCCTCTTTTTAAAGTGTATCTACAAATGTCTATTTCATGGGGGTTGAGTACGTGCAGTGTACCAGTCATATGGTGTTAATGTTTGGGACACCGTGTTAAGCTACAAGTGGGGGGCACTATAAAATACATGTATAACAACAGAATCTGCCTGTGGGACTGTCACTAGGATTAGGTGATTTAGTGCTGTATTTAAAGTGGTTGGAATAGTGGCTGGGCCCTAGGAGGCACTCAAAAATATTAGTTTTTGCTGTTTGTGTTTTTTTAAAATTTCTCTGTGAGAGAGTTAATCAAGTACTTGCAGTTCATTGAGATGGATCCTCCAGTAAAGGTTTTTTACAAATTTCTATGTATGGGGAATGCGGGACATAAAAGATTGCATTAATTTGAGTCTTAAATGGTGAGGAGTTGTTTGGGCTGAGCTGGGGAGGAACAGGGTTTTCCAGGCAGAGGAGAAATGACGATGATGCCAGGGAACGTGGAGAGAAGTGTGGGATGGGGGGAGCCGAGACTCTCGGACTCTGTTGTCTGAAAGGAAGAAATCTAAATGAGTTAATGCAGCATTTACATAGGTTCATTTGGTCACCTTTATTCAATAATTGAGTGTCTGCTGTATGTTAGACTTCAGGACACAACCATCAAGATATTCATGCCTTCCTGAATGGAGTGTGAAGTCTAATGGACAATGTATTCATTAAATAAGGAATTACACTGCTGTGCTAGAGGAGCTGTGAGAGGGAAAGCAGAGAAGGAAATCAATGGGATCATTTTTACTCGAGAGAAGAGGCAAGAATCCGGAATTCTTGACTTCTATGTAAATTTTTTTTAAAGATTTTATTTTATTATTTATTTGACAGACAGAGATCACAAGTAGGCAGAGAGGCAGGCAGAGAGAGAGGAGGGGAAGCAGGTTCCCCGCTGAGCAGAGAGCCCGAGGTGGGGCTTGATCCCAGGACCCTGGGATCATGACCTGAGCCGAAGGCAGAGGCGTTAACCCACTGAGCCACCCAGATGCCCCTCTATGTAAATTTTGATAGCAATGAATTATAACATTTTAAAGCATATTCAGAAAACACTTCATATTTTCTATTTTTAATAGTTACCTGTTTTTATTATTTTATTTTAAATTAGTATATCAGTTATATTATTATGATTTCAATTTTCTTTATTAGTAGTACTTTATTGTTGATGAAATAAATTCTTGAGAAAAGAGTTTAAGCATATTGAAATATTTTTCTATATATTTATATTAAGGGTATTGGAATATGTATCATAAATCTTCAAATCAAAATATTTTGAAAATACACTAACAGTAATTATCCCTTGAGATTATAATATTTAATTGTTCTATTCATAGATATTTTAAGATACTTTTTTATGGGATAACCTTTCAAGAAGGAAATAACACATTAAAGGACACTAACATTTAAATATACTATTAATAAAAAATGTGAAACACTTGATATAGTGACTTTTTATTCAAAACACATCTTAACTCTCAGGATTTTAAATTTAAGCACTTACATAAGGAGCTTTTTTTTTTTTTAAGATTTTATTTATTTGACAGAGATCACAAGTAGGCAGAGAGGCAGGCAGAGAGAGAGAAGGGAGGAAGCAGGCTCCCTGCTGAGCAGAGAACCCGATGGGGCTCAATCCCAGGACCCTGGGATCATGACCTGAGCTGAAGGCAGAGGCTTTAACCCACTGAGCCACCCAGGCTCCCCCATAAGGAGCGTTTGATTATTCTCTCTGTCCTGCAACAGAAAAGGTTATCCATTTCATAATTTACTCTTTTATTGAAAAATTTTTAGGCCCTATGGATTTTTTTCTCTTAAGTAGCAAATACCGAAAAAAGGGGCCCTCACATATTCTTTAAATGTTGTTTTCACAATAGCTCACTGTCCCCGGAAATTTAAGCTTGTGTTTATATTTTATTGTGCTAAGCAATAACAAACAGTTTAAAATATTGCAACTGATCACTTGCTGGCATTTCATTTACTCTTATGATCTGCAAGGTACTGTGTGAAAAAGAGAGAGCAAAAGATTAGATCCACCCCCTCCATAAGTCAGAGAGAACATGCCTGTGGCAGTCGTAACAAATATAGATGGTGGTGAATATAACAAGATTTCTGATTCTTAAAAAACTGAAACTAAATAGCATTTACTTCTTCATCGGAAGAATGGCAGAGCACAAAGGAAAATGTTATGTTCCTGAAAGCTGTCCGTGTATCTGGAAAGATTGGGAGTACCTCTCAGGAGAAGTGATTGCTACACCATGTTATACCTGGTAATGAGATCCATTTATTTCAAAACATTTTTCCTAAGCAATTGTATTAGTTTCGATCATCTTATAGTTAATGTGACTGACTTGAGCAAACACTAAATCAAGCCTGAGTAAATAAGATTTTAAAGGCAGTCAGGAGTTGGTAGAAAGCTATTCCTACAGGGGAATCATACCATTATTTTGAGGCATATTTCTTTAGCCCAGGGGGGAAAAAAAACAAACCGTGAAATGTGAAAACTTGAAAATTTAATAAGGATAAGAATATCTCAAATTTATAAGAAATTAATAAATGCACCAAAGAGAAGATCACATTTAATATAAGGTCTTATGTTTGGAAATAAGCCAAAACAATCCCATAAAACAAAATTGAAATATAATTTCTTTAAAATGTGGGAAAAAAATTCCAAGCTCATGAACAATGTCACATGTAGTATATTTAAACTGATCCAAATATAGGAGATGGCATTATGGGATTTTTTGCTCCCATCAGGGCTATGTTCAATAATTTATTCTGTCTTCTGCTTTCAGGTGAACGAAGCAACAATTTTTAGGCTTGATTGTGCTCTCTGATAATATATTTAAGCAAAGTGATAAACATAGGCCTAATTTGTCAATGTAATAGATGTTATTGAACCAATTGGCATGTAACTAAGGGCTCTTGGCTCAGTGAATGTTCTTGAATACAAAGCTTACAATGTTTTTACCACTTGCAAAACTCTAATTAGAGCCAAACGTCTTAGAGAGATAACTGGTGTTATTTTTGGCTAGTGTTTGTCGACGAGGGATGTTCAATTGCACCTACTATCCATGCCCGGCTGTGTGTACAATATATGGGGACCGGCATTATCATTCTTTTGACGGACTGGAATATGACTATATCAGTGATTGCCAGGTATTTCTGATAAAGGTATGTCACAATTAGGTACTTTTATTTGCCCTTGTGTAAAAGCTTAATGTAAAAAACAAGTATGCCAATATATGATACATCAAATCCACATGTCATTAATAAAACCTACAAAAGTGATAGCAATTTTAAACATTTCACATTTCACTTTGACTCATAAGTTTTATTATTTAATAGGAGATGGGCTAATTCTTTCTTTTTTTTTTTTTTAGAGATTTTATTTATTTCTTTGACAGAGAGGGATCACAAGTAGGCAGAGAGGCAGGCAGAGAAGGCGGGTTGGGGGGGGAAGCAGACTCCCTGCTGAGCAGAGAGCCCAAAGCGGGGCTCAATGAGATGGGCTACTTCTTAAACTTTCTCTGCTTCTGTTTTCTAATTTGCAAAATGGGGATAATAATTGTACCTGTATCCTGGGGTAGTCTTTAGGATTAAATAAGATAAAATTATGTAAAGCTTTTAGACAGTGCTTGATGTATAGTAAGTGTTCAATAAATGCCAACCATTTTTATTTTTATAGGCTTAGTTTGGTGAATATAAATATAAGACATTAAACCATGCACTGAATAATATGTATTGTTCATGATTATAGCAATAAAGAGACATTATTCTTAATTCTAGATACATTATCTTGATGATATACTATAGTCAACCCTGGGCTTAGTGTACCCGATAAAATCCTTAAAATTTCTCATATGCTTAATGCATTTGGGTTTTCTTTATACCTGCATTTTATTTAGACATCACTGACCCCAGAATTAAATTTCTAAATATAAAAATGTTAACTTTAGAAAGAAGTTGTACAAGAATAAACAAAATAACATCTTTTCTTCCAGTAAGGTAACCTGTGATTATCTTGAATGCATGTCTTATTTCTGGGTAAGGCTTTTATGTTAATAGATGTGTGTGTGTGTGTGTGTGTGTGTGTGTGTGATCCTGTTCTTTAAAGCATATATCAACAAAGTAGACACATTCCTATTTTGTATCAGTTCTATTAAATTAAAAAAAAAAAGGTGAAATCCATTGTGTTCTAGACTTAAACAACTCCTGTTTATGTTTTAAACCATTAAATTTCCCATTTGGTACTATCCTCAGCTTCCACTCGGAACAATTTCAAGTTTCATAAAGAATAAATCCAGATTTGTCCAAGAAAATTCTGAAGTTGAGAAGATTGGAATCATGCCTTACATTTTTTTCCCTCCCCAAGTCATTTTGCAAAATGCTGAGCATTTGGCGAACTCTTACTAACTACTTATTTGAGCTCTGTGCTCTGCCTGGCTTTTCCTCAACCCCTCATTTGTCTTCACAGTAGAGAAATCATAGTGTTTACCAGTCTATTTTAAAACAATGATTGTGCAGAAAACATTTCAAGTAGAATATTTGTCTCAACTCTGATTTTTGGTTAAGTGAAAGTATGTGCTTGTGTTTGTTGCTGAATGATAATAGCAGCCTTAAAAAAAAAAAAACTGTATATGTGTGTATATATGTATTTATTTATTTATTTCTGGTGCTTCACTGTAAGAGTATCATTCCATTTAGCAGGCAAGAGCCATTAAAGTTTGACTTTTAGACTTTTAAAACCTGACTCCTATCATAACTTTAATTTGCTACTATATTCTTCTGTTAAAAATCAATATCTCATGTTCAATTTCAAATTTTAATAAGATATGCTTGTCTGTGTATGAGAAGATATGTCACAGGAAATAGTCTTCCAATCTCTTAGTAAGCAATGAAATTTAGATCCTGAATTTAATATCTAGATTAAGATCTGTCATTAGGATTCATGTGGTAAGATTAAAGTCTATATTTTTAAGTTCTGGAATTGCTTTTTTTTTTTTTTTACCAAAATAGAAGTATTTTTCCTTTTGGTACTTTAACAATGTTCTTTAAAAAAGAAAGCATTTACAAAAGACAGACTTCAGAATATAAGTTTCACGGATTTCAATTTAGTAATTAAAGAGAAGAAAAACTACTATTAATAATTAATTAGAATTATACTAGAGAATTATTTACTATATTGTAATGGACATTTTTATGAAAATCAGTAAAACCAGTACTAGGCCCCAAAATAATTAGGATAATTTGATCAACATATACTTGGTAAGTCAAGAAATAAGTTACTTGATCATGGAGCAGATAATTATTTCATATCCAAGATGAATTAGTGGTTAACAATGCAGCCTAATTTTCATGGGTTTGAAATCTTTTCATGCTGGATAGTAAAATTCTCAATGCTTAAGGTTTTGCTTTGTTTTTTTCCCTGTTTCAATTTTTCTTCCGTAATTTTTTTATTTGGTTTGGTTTCGTTTGGTTTTGATTTCTTTGTTTACTCTACACACCTAACTTTCTCTTTTGCGGGAAGAATCAGCATTTCCTTTGAGAAGGATAGAATTGCTGCTTACCCTTTCATTTAATTACTACTTTTTCAGGGACAAGAATAATTTCTGTGAAGTACAGATTTAATTCTTTCTTCCTTGTCAAACAGTTCTCTTGCCTCCTTCCTTGATTATAAATAATTCTAGGTTTTATTTTTGTTATGTGTAATACATTTTTATCTGGTGAAACTTAGGACCTTCTGGTGGATCCAGTAACCTCATCCATAAACATGTCTCTTCATTTGCCAATTAGACTTCTAAAAATTAATACTTATTCAGCTTTACTTTATAAGTAACTTGACCGTCACATTCAAAGAGATATGGAAGTCCCCCCCCCCCCTGCCCCAATCTCTGGATTGTGGCATTCTCATTGTAATCTAGTTTTAGGTACAAAGTAAGTACTTACAATATCTTTGTTGAAGCTTGTCAAACTTTAAAAATCCACGTTCTCTGATATTTTATTCATTTTGGAGGCTGTTTACCCTTTTCTGTATTAGCATATGGAATATACAGCACATTGTTTTTTAAGTGGTTTGAAGCACATTTAAGACAAAGGTATAATGTATAACCAGATGTAAGACTTGTTTAACAGTAAAAAGAGATGAGGAACCAAATGACATCTTGACCTAGGCTGTAAACTCAAAAAGAGAGAACACTGGGTATCTTCAGCAAAAATAGGAAATACAATATTCTAACTACCCAGATTCAGAGGCTACTTCTGTATTACTACTGTATTACTACTCTGTATTACTATCTGTAACTCTGCTTCTATCTAATCTATGACAAGCCCCAATCACTGCTCGACTTCTTCTTATAATTTGTTCCAGATTAGGTTTTCAACATTTTCTTCAGGTGAGATCTTAAACATTTAGTGCTCTCCTTAAGCCTCTGAAAATGCTTCTAATTTCATCACTCTCCATCATTTGTCCCATTAATGTTTCTGGTTTGTCTTCTTGTGTCAGGCCCTTTACTGAGGAGTGCAAGTATGATGATCACCAAAAATAAAGATGGGCCTTGCCTCTGAACATGAGGCTGGGGTGTGGTGGGGGGGGGGGTTAGTTATTAATCACCTAATCACAAAACTCATAAAATTTCAACTACAAAAGTCAATGATGACCTGAATGCAAAACCTCATTAAACTTTTAAAAGTTTATCTTCTTTTTTCCTTTAATGTAGCTTGTGCTTTGTCATTCTGCTGCCTCTGCTGGTCCCTTGTCTCTGATCACTCCTCAATAATCTTCTGATGGCTCCTTTCTTCAAGAGTTTCTTAGAACATAGGGCTTACAGGCTCCATGTTTCCATGTCTGTTTCCTCTGCAAATCTCTAAGTAAGGAACAAACTGAGATCCTAAAAACATTAGAGAGTTTATATATAAGTATTTCTTTTAAAAATGATAAATATGCTATCTTTCACTTTCTCTTCCTGTGGCCATCCTAACATTGACTGGAAATGTTATTCCCATTACAAAAATCTTTTGATTTTTTTTTTTAATATTTTCTTTGTTTATTTGACAGAGAGCTAGAGAGAGAGCACAAGTAAGTAGAGCGGCAGGGAGAGGGGGAGAGAGAGAAGCAGGCTCTCTGCTGAGTAGGGAGCCTGATGCGGGGCTCGATCCTAGGACCCTGGAATCATGATCCGAGCCGAAGGCAGCTGCTTAACCAACTGAGCCACCCGGGCACCCCTCTTTTGATGTTTTTGACTGACTTCCTGTTCAGCAAATTCTGATTGTCTCCAATCTTTTTTTCCAGTTCAGTCCCACAGAAGAAAAACTACTCTAAAATGATCTTATAGTTACAAACTCAGGAGATGGGCAGCCAATTTAAAATTTTCTCCAAGTAGTAATCATTTACACGTATTTGCCATCTCTAAGCTAATCATTTTTATTCCCTGAAATGAGGTTCTTAGTGTGGTTTGTCTTCCGGGTGCAGTTTTTATTAATATTCTTTGTGTGACAACAATGCTGAGGACAAAGGAATCAGAGACAAAAAGACAACAACTTAGACCTTTATTAATAGTTAGTATAATATACCTTGTCTATAATACAGTGGATATTATTAATGCACATCAGTTTTTTTTATAGTTTCCTAAACATTTTTATATCAGGAAAATCAGAAACATTTATAATGAAATTAAACTGTATGATAAAAATATAAAGAAAATTCCCTATCATTTCTGATACATTAATGTTGCCAAAGCTAAAATGGAAGTGAAAAATACATTACTTTTATTTAATTTTTAAAATTATATGAACAAAACATTATAGACAACCCTGGGGTATTTTTTAATCTATTTCAGTAAGAAGATGAAAATCTTGGAGTTTATGGAATTAATTCTGTGCTTTATCTTATTTATTTATTTATTTTTTTTGAGAGAGAGAGAGAGAGCACGAGTGGAGTAGGTGGGAGGGCAGAAGGAGGAGGAGAGAGAATCTTAAGCAGACCCCATACCCAGTGCAGAGCCCCATTCAGGGCTCGATTTCAGGACCCTGAGATCATGACCTGAGCCAAAATCAAAAGTTGAATGCTTAACTGACTGAACCACCCAGGCGCCTCTGTCAGTATCTTTTCAAAAAATTAGCATTTAATTAATTTTCTACTTTATCCATGTAAACTAACTCTTAAATATTGTATCATTATTGAAAATTTCAGGGACGATGATTGTGATATTTTATCCATAAGTTTGATCTCCATTATTAATCTTAGATATTAAGGTTCAATATTTACTTTGCATTGTAATAGTTTACCTACTTAGATAATACACCCTTTATGTTAAACCTTCTAAAACATTCAGTAGCACAATGATAGCATAGGTTTTCCAGTAATTATTTTTGTACCTTTCTTTCTTTCTCTTTCCCTTCCTTCCTTTTTTTCTTTCTTTCCTTCTCCTTCCTTCCTTTTCTTCCTTCCTTCCTTCCTTCCTTCCTTCCTTCCTTCCTTTCTTTCTTTCTTTCTTTCTTTCTTTCTTTCTTTCTTTCTTTCTTTCTTTCTTTCGTTTGTATTTAAATGTACACTCTGTGCTAGGAGCTGTTAAGGGTACAATTATTAAAGACATTAGCTTACCCTCAATTGTTTTATGTTTAGGGGAGTCATTAATAAACAAGAAGCTAGCAGGATGGGATAAATGAAAACTTTCTTGTGGGAATGTAACTAATTTTGACTAGAGAAAGAATAAGCAGCAAAGTTTCATGGAAGGGGTAGGAATTGGTACTGGAGTATTTCAGCCCATTATAACCCACCTTTTTTTCAGTGTATTTTCAGGCAGAGTTCCTTGGTAATGAAACACCTCAGGATGGTTTTCTTCTCATGGCATCCTGGTTAAGCACCTGCTGTTTCAGGGAACCAACAGTAGTGTGTCCTGTGGTAATCCTCGTGCAAAACCCCAAGGGAAATACCATCCCAAGGAAATTTTTGAACAAGACTATACACCTCACAAAGGTGACAGCTGAAGGATGGTTTTGCCTCCCAAGCAGCAGGAGTTCATGGATGTTTTGTTGTCATTCATGCCACAGGGACAATTTCTGTGTGACTGCTCTACTCTCTTCTTTCTCAGGCTTGCTTATATAACTCTCTTTTCTGTATTTTTTATCTTTGCATCTGTTCAATCATTGTTTCTGCTTCCTTATATTTTAAGCTTGCTCTCTTCTGTTCAGCAGCCTTCTACCTTTTATCCTCTTTCTATTTACCTTCAAATCTTACTACAAAAAACTTTAAAAAAACCCCATCATTTTCCAGTTCAAGCATGAGAGATAATCTAATAGGCAAGAGTTGTCTTTTCATGCTTTCATTAAATTCCATTGGCTTGAGTTGGCACCATGACTGTATCAGTCTAGCTCAGTGGCTTAGCTGCATCCCAGCAAGATCACCTCTTCTGTGTCATTGTGTGAGGAGAATGAGTTCTCAAGCAATCTCATAAGAAGCCACAGTAACCAGAAGGTCATTTTGATGCACCAGAAGATTCTAATTTAGAGAAAGTACTATTGACAAAATTTCCAGATTATGTTAATCCTGTTACTAAAGAAAAAGGTGGACCCAGAGGCACAGAACCTACCCAATATGCAATTGGAAATGTAAAAGACGCTGTATTGATTTTAAAGCCACATATTATTAACTTCATGACATGTTTCATGACAACTATCAAATATAGAGATAAAATTTGGTGGCATGAAAGCATTTATGGTCTTTATATCCACCAAAGACTAAAGAAAAAAAAAACCTGAAGACTACCAAAAACTGATGTAGCAGCAATGGAAATGCATCATTCAGATCTCCTCTTATGGGAAGCAGAGTTGACTGAGAACCTCAGGTGTTACCTCACAGAATCCCCCACTGGGTTTCTGCTGAAGCCACACTTCCCCCAGCTGTTCTTAGCCAATGAATGAGTATGGTGGGGCTGCAGTAAATGAGTATGCTGGCCCACTCCCCTGATGGGTGACATTGGGTCAAGGACGCCCCATTAGCCTCCCCAGAATTTTCTTGGTACAGTGCTGCTGTTAAAGACTCTTCCTACCCAGTCCTCCTTTTTCCTCTTTCCCCATCACAGGTGTCAGATTCTGCCTACTTTGCCCCTTTAAAGTTCAACACATCTCCCCAATAAATCTCTTTCATATAAAAACAAAAACAAAAACAAAAACAAAAAAACCCAGCAGAACTCTTTTGACCCATTGGTGAATGTACTGCTTTGGGACCTAAAACATGGCTTCCTGAGGCTACTGTATTAACAAGGACTTTGTGTGGGATACTTACCCTTAAAAGGGTAGGGGCTATGACAGGTGCTTAGATTGACTGACATTCGAGTAAAATAATATTCTACCTTGAGAGGTGCTGACATTTTGTTTTAGAATCACTTGGGAGAATATTTTCCATAAATGTTTGCAGTACCTCAGAATAAAGGGTTTGAGGAATCCATGCGGTACACTGATGTTGACCTTTTCCCTCTAGCTTTATAATCATTACTTATGTTGCTTAGCAACTCTGTAGCATTATCTCCAAACCTCGTATTAACTTGAAATACAATAGAAATGAAAATTATAGAAATGTGACTCTTAGGAATTGATATTTTTTCAAGTTACTGTCAGCAATAACATGGTATTATATTACAAGGCAGACTATACAATATAGAATATTTTGTGGCATTTCTGAGTTTAATATAAAGACTAATCTAACACCGAGGAACTTTAATTAATAACAATAGAAATGTAATGGTAATAGAAAGCCTTTCAGCTGGCTTTTCACATCCCTTAATCTAAACAACATTCTCAAGAGGAAGAACAAAACCAAACCCTGAATTATATATTTTTTTCTTTGAAAATCATTCATAAAGGCACAAAATGTGGCATGATTTTTTTGAGTAGTACAATGCCATAATCATCTTAATGATCTTTATTATTCCCTTTTCAAAATTGGGGCAATGCTTTGCAAAATGATTGTTTAAGAAGAAGTAAAAGCTTTCAGTTCTTATGCAGGAAGGAAGGAAAAATGGGTCACAGAGGGACACATTAATTACTTTGTCAACACCATTCATTGAAAACCTATCCTCTTGGCACTAGGCTATAATAATTACTTATAAGACGAAAGAATTTGGCCAAACCAAAAGAAATATTGAGCCAGTGTTCATATTGCTGGTGATATGAAAAACTAAATGGAGAGAATTTATAAGACATGTATGATTTGCAGATATTTAAAGACTTTTTCACTTTGAAAATAAACAGTGACCTGTATATCTAAAAATGAAAAGAATTCAGGAAATGTGTGGGCCTTTGAAAATTGAACATAGAGTTCAAAGAAAGTTCTCTCTGTTGAAATCCCCACCTTCTACAAGTTAGTGAAAGCCCTCTTAGAGCAGTGTGTCTTTTAACTTTTGGAGGGATAAGGACCACTTCAAAAATCGGATGAAAACCATGGACTTTCTTCTTAGAAAAATACAGATCATCAAAAAACATTTTGTGATGAATTTCCAGGGTCTGTAGAGTCACAGAAGCCCACCTGAGGAAACTGATAGCAAAAAAAGAAACCCCGATTCAGAGAATGTGCTCTTAGCAGGTGCAGTTGGGAGTGGCTGCAGGAAGGTGGGGGTGCGGGTGGAGGGGGTCCAGTTCAGAGTGTACAGGGCTAAATAACATTCTCCCAAATGAAGAACTCCCTATAACTTAATGATTGACTTTTCTCCTCAATCATTGCTAAACCCTTCCTAATTTCTCTGCAAGTACCATAACAACAATAACAACACAAGATTGGGATTTGGAACTTTGTCTCTGCTCTTATTTAACCAAGTGACCTTGGACAATCAGTTAATCCTACTTCACTTCACTTCCTGCGCTGTCAAGTGGAGATAATATTTAACTTAAAAATTATCTTAAAAATTAAATATCATATGCAATGTTCAAAGGAAGCCCTCAAATGATATGTGTTATTATATTCACTAACACTGCCAAAATTTTGTGTCAATTTGAGTTTAAGCCTGTAGGCAGATAATTATTTAGCCAGAAAACTTTCGAAAATACAACAAAAGATGTTACCTAAAATGAAAATATGTCTTTTAAAATTCCCCTAAGTGACATGCCTTGGGTATTTGTTGAAAAGAAACTGGTCAATACATTGGAGCTATAATAATGAAATAAAAAAAATTGTTAAAACAAAATTTTAATAGAAGTTATTGAAGATAAATGTTTAAATATTGAATTGCTTTGGTATATTTTTATGAATTTATTTTACATTATTAGATAAGAATGATTTGAATTTTAGAGATAAGCTGTATTTCTTTTATTTAATATTTTTGAGATAATCTGTATTTTAATTTCAATACAAACTATTGCTGATCTTAGTTTTCTTTAAGGTTTGTTACAAAAAAGGTTTATAAAAAATAACTAATAATAACACATAATATACATTTATTTGTTAATTATACATTTATTTATTTATTAATGCATTATTTTTGACATTTCAGAGTGTAGATGATTCAGATCTATCTGTCATTGCCCAGAACAAGAAATGCTTTGACAACGATATTGTTTGTTCCAAAAGTGTTTTGATCTCGGTTGGGGACACTGAAATTTACCTGAATGATACTCCTTACAAACAAGTGAGTAAACTATTTCTTTTAGGATCATTTTATCTTGTCCCGAGAATACTGAAAACAAAATAGAAACAATTCAGAGAACTTTTCTCTGCAAGTGATGACTAGATTCAGGTTTTCTTTGTTGTTTTATGTGGTGTCAATAAATCATACGTGACTTGTCTCTTTGACTTACTTTTTTAAAGACTTATACATTTATTTGAAAGAGAGAGTGAGAGCGAGAGAAAGAGTGGAGAGAGGAGAGTGGCAGAGGGAGAAGGAGAAGCTGACTCCCCGCTGAGCAGGGAGAAGGTTGCCGGGCTGGATCCCAGGACCCTGCGATCATGACCTAAGCCAAAGGCAGATGCTTAATTGACTGAGGCACCCGGGCACCCTGGTCCCTTTTGTTTATGTTTCACTTCTCCATATTCCAGTTCTTTCCTCTTTTCTTCAAACCCATGGTACCATGCTGGCCCTAGCATCTCCATCTCCAGTTCCATCTACACTGGATGCTTGGCTTCCCGAGTTAGTTCCTCTCCTCTTACCCTGCCATACTGCAGCCAGGGCAGTTTTTTTCCCCTAAAATGGGGATCTAATCTTCCATCAATGTAGTGCTTCAAAACTCTCAGATGACTTCCCAGTTCTCTGATAATTCTTTACCAGTCTGACCATCATCACCTCTCCTTACTTTCTGTTTTGAGCCCATGTTACAGAAGTCAGAGTTTTCATTAGTTCTTTTGATGGCCTATTCTTTCTCTCACCTCTGTTTCTTCGTGAATGTCATTTGCTCCTGCCTGGATCTGCCTTTTCTTTAACTTATTCTTCTATGATAGGTCTCATCGTAAGTCCTTCAGGAGCTCCTCTTCATACCTTCAAGCGCCCTGTTAGGACACGTAGCATACATTAGTGAGATTTCTTGTGTGATTGTCTGTCTTCTGTCCATTTGTCTAAGAGTTTTGTGAGAAGTAGGACTGCTCTCTCCCTTATTTATTCCTGTATTCTTGGAGCCTGCCCAATTTGAAAGAATGAAAACATTTAATTCATTCATCCATTCATTCATTCATCTACTATCTCCCCAAATCTCTATTAATTATTGGGACTAAAACAGTGAAAAGACACTGTGCTTATCTTTCAGGAATTATACTCAGGGGAGGGAGACATTCAAATAAACAAGAATACGCCATGGAATGTGCTATGGACAGAGTGTGTTTAGGACAGTATGGGAGTCCCCGAGAAGAAGCCAACGTTGGATATTTAGGGTAGTTGTTAAGGGTGTAGACTTTGGAGTCAGTCAGTGCTCACCTAGAACCCCTGCTCTGTCACTTGCTGGTTGTGTCACTTTGGGCAAGTTTCCCTCACCTATTTAAGCTGCAGATTTCTCAATTGTAAATTTGGAATGATGATAGAATCTACTTCAGGGGCGCCTGGGTGGCTCAGTGGTTAAGCCGCTGCCTTCGGCTTGGGTCATGATCCCATGGTCCTGGGATCGAGCCCCGCGTCGGGCTCTCTGCTCAGTGGGGAGCCTGCTTCCTCCTCTCTCTCTCTGCCTGCCTCTCTGCCTACTTGTGATCTCTGTCTGTCAAATAAATAAATAAAATCTTAAAAAAAAAAAAGAATCTACTTCATAGGTTCATATGATGTTTAAATGAGATAATGGATTTCAAGAAATGACTTTCTTCCTCTCTTTCACCCTCCTTATATTTGGAAGGCTCAGAAGATATGCTTTGGATTAAACGATTGGAACTGAATCTTTTTTTTTAAATATTTTATTTATTTACTTGACAGAGATCAGAAGTCGGCAGAGAGGCAGGCAGAGAGAGAGGAGGAAGCAGGCTCCCTTCTGAGCAGAGAGCCCGATGCGGGGCTCGATCCCAGGACCCTGGGATCATGACCTGAGCCGAAGGCAGAGGCTTTAACCCACTGAGCCACCCAGGCGCATATATATATATATATATATATATGTATATTTTAAGAAAAAAAACTGAAGAGAAAATAGTAAATGCTCTTGCAGAAACAATTTGACACATTTTTGAAGTGGTAATTACAGTTCAGTGTAACTTTCAACTTCCAGTGTTCACCTGTATGCAGGCGTAGATGAATCTTCATGTCAGTTGCGAAGTATGAAGTAAGATAAAGGAAAGTCATAAAAATACTTTGACCCTAACAAGTACCTTGCTAATATTTTCTCTTGAACATCAGAAGTGAAAATAAGTACCACTATTTTTGGCAGATGGATTGCTCATTGAGGGGAAGAAAAAAAATGTTATTCTTTCAATAAACACAATTTTGTTTCATCAAACATGTTAAGATATAAATGTTTTATAAATTTATTTAAGTGGCACTTTAAATATTTTCAGTCTCCACCTTTATAACTTATCTTTCTAACATCATTGGAGTTTGTTGAAATTGCTACAATTCTCATCTGAAGTAGAGGTCTAGATTTGGGGCAATTCACAGCACCCTCCTTTTTCTAATGGAAAGCATCTCTACTTCTTAATCTGAAAAGAAAGAAGCACACTATCTCCTTTTGACCAAAGAGAACTGTTTTTCTTGTCTTAAACTCCCCTGTTTAGTAAAAATGAAGGATTTTTACCTCTACGGGCAAATAGAAAAGATATCTTTTACATCAGGAAAACGGATGTAGCAACAACCTTAAGAAGTCTAATGATAAGCTGCCTGCCTTATCCAAAAATTATTTTTAGGCTCTAAAGATAGGTCAACCAGTCCAAGAGAACTTTAATAGGAAAATACACAAAAAAGCATCTTATGGATTGAAAGGAGCTATAGGCCACCAATATTCTGCTTACTTGCTTTAATTCTTGCTGATCAAGCCGTAAGGTAAGAGCCGTGAATGGGCTGTTGCAGGAAGGTTTTACACATCTATACATCACACCTTGATCCAGAAGCCGAGGATACTGTTATAAACTTGATAAAGTACCTCTTTCAATGAGCTAACATTCAGGTGGGGAGAAGGCAGATAATAAAACCGAAGACAAATCATATAATAGAAAGGTACTGAAAAGTATAATCAAAACAATAAAAATAGGTTCTATGGCAGAGAGTGACTTGGGGTCAGGCCAGGCTACCCATTGGGTGGGCCTAGTAAAGAATGATAATGTGATGCCTCTTGTTCAAGCAGGAATTATTCTTTCTCCCTTTGTTTTACTGTCTCTTTTGACCTGTCATGGTGTGTGCATGGTTCTTTTTTCTTTATTATTTAAGGCCTTGTCACTCAGGAGCAAGGATGCTCCCAGGTTGTGTGCAGACTCTCCTAGGCACCCAGGTCCTTGCCCCATACCTCCAACTTGGCACCTGGGAGGAGAAGGAAAAGAGGTTAAGGAAATCCATTATCCATGTGTATGCTTATACAATATACACTGTTCCATGTAACATATTGAGCCCTTGTAAGTTTGAGCTTGTTCTAGAAAACTCTTTATGGGTGTGACGAAGTTTATTTACCTTGCCCTAAGGAATGTTTCTAAAATAGTATTTCCAAACTCTGACTTTGTTATCCTATAATCAAAGGATAGTATATCCACTTCACAATTTTTTATTTTGCATCTGCCTGAATTTGCTTTACTTTCTTTGATTTAATTTGATTTTAATATTTTTAAAGTTATTATATGAGTTAATTACAATGTCAGATTTAATGGGATCTTTTACAGGGTATATAGCCTCTGCTCATAAGGAATGCTGAATATTTGCTCTTTAGGCTAAATGTGCTCTTAATTTTCCCAACAGTTTCCATCTCCAGTTTCTCTCTAAGGTTGTTATTAATAGCCTAAAAATTATCTTCCTTTAATATAAGCATAGTCCATCACTTTCCTATTCAGAAGCTCTTACTGAATGCATTTTGCACATAGAATAGCAGCCTTTGACTGTATGGACAACTTGGCTGCAAAAGGGTCTCTTACTATGCTTCTCATGAAACCCATGTTCGAGCCTTTTGGTGCTCTCCTTACCTCTGAACAGATTTTGAATTTTCTTGCCCCTAAGTCTCTATTCAAGCTATTACTTTTGTTTGGAATGATTTCTTCTCCATTCTCATTTCCAGCTCTTTATACTTTCTTGTGTATGGTCTCTTACAGATCCGTTCATTATCTCACTTCTTGCAAGAAGCCTTTAATGGATCTTCCAGATCCCTTTAATGGAAATCCATTTCCCCTTTCTCTTTTGCTCTCTCTCTCTCTCCCTCAATATAGATAGATATAAATATGGATACAGATATAGATGCATCTATCTATCTGTAGATATATATATATATACATATATACCTATATATGTTGATGTATCTCTTTATCTACCTATAGATCTATTAATCTATCTATATATAATGTATTTTTGGTACTTAATCATATGAATTATCATCAGCATAGAATTTCTGAGTTAGCAGATATAACCCCTTACCCTTAATGTACTCTATGCTCATGCTTTTGTTTACGCTCTTTTCTACAGCAGAAATACTTTTGCTTATTTATCCATATTGAGCCCATCTATCAGATTATGTCTCATTACCAATTTATGTATTTCCTATTTTATGCATATTTTATGCATTTGTTTTGTCTTTTGCTATGGAGCCAACCAAAAATACTTGTACGTAGATACTCATTGGTAGATACTAATTAATGTTTACACTTTGGTTAATGAACAAAGAATTCATTTTTCTATTTCTTTCCTTCTTCCTTTTTTTTTTTTTTTTTTTTTTTTTTTAAGAAACGATCAGGTTTTTTTCTGGAAAATAAGCCTACGTACCAGCTTTGGAAGGCAGGGTACTACATAGCAATATACTTTCCAGAAAATGATATCACTATTCTTTGGGATAAAAAGACAACCATTCATATCAAAGTTGGACCCCGGTGGAAGGTAGGTTAACCTATTTGGTAGGCCAATCAAAATGAGATGTAAGAAATGAAGTTACATTTACCTTTAGATGTTTTATGGAAATAAAACAATTGACATTTTCTTTAAGGAACAAGTTATATTATCAGAATTACTAACTCATAGCCCAGTGAAGAAAACTCTTACCAATTAGAGTACAGTGTTGCGTACAGTTCTTTTTGACTTTAACCTTGGAGTAACCATTTTCTGAAGTTACTTAGGTCAACTTCTTTCTTCCCATCCCTTTCAACGTGGTTATGTGATGTTTGTCATACAGTTAGATTTATTTATTTGTTTATTACATTCTGCATTTCATCTTTTCCTCCACATTCTGGATTTTTTTTAAGTTTGCATACAGTACATTTGTAAAAAAAAAGTTATGGTCTAGAGTTCTATGGATTTTAACAATTGCATGGAGGTTTTTTTAATCTCTCACTAGAGTTTCTATATAGAACAGACCTCTCTACTCCCGATTTCTCCCATGTTGCCCCATTATTGTCATCCTCTACTGATCTATTCTTCAACTCTATAGTTTTGCCTTTATGCTACCTGTTGGGTCTGGCTTCTTTGACTTCACAAAATACATTTAAGGTTCATCCATACTGTTGGCTGAATTAATAGTGTTTTCCTTTATAATGTTGAGTAGTATACCATTGTATGGATGTACTAATTTGTTTTATTTAATCCTGTTCGAAGATTCACTCTGGGCTGGTTAGAATTTTTAGCAATTTCCATTTTAAATTGTTTTAATATTATTTTCTGTTAAATATTGTATAAATATTAAGTATGATTATTATTTAAAATATTAATCTTGTTAAATATTTTAAATTTATATATGAGATTATTTTTGAAACAATACATTTTAAAAATCCAGTTTATCTGAAATTGAAGTTCAGACTCATGGATATAATGTGTGACAAGTTAGGGAAAAATTGGGATAGTAACAACATATTCTTATTAGACTGTGGAAAAGTTACATAGTTTTAAAGATTTTAATATGTTGTAAATTTAAGATATGATTGTATATTAAAGTCATTTTCTTTCAACCTCAAGTGAGATAAAGCCCATAAATCTATTACTAGGGTTTGCTGGCTTTCTGCATTTCTTTGATGCAAATGAAACAAGTTAGTCATTGCCATACATCTTCAATCATGTTTTTCTGCCATCCTTTATTACATATCCTCTCTTCTTTACTTTTTAAAAGTGATTTAATCAGTTATTCTTCTACATCTCCCGCTTTACTGCTGCCTTAAATTGTTGGGTGATCATGGTGGAAGTGGCCATTGTCTTGCAGAGTTATTGTGGCTTCTGAGAAAGGCACAATGATACACAGTGGTCATGACAGTTGCAATCCCAGCTTTGCTGGAGACCTGGGCAGCCTACTTTATCAGCTAAGGGCTATGGTCCATTTTTCACTATGTGAAGAAAACCTTCAGTTTGTTTAATTTCATTGTTTTAAGGGTGGATTTCCATTGTTTTAAGAAGATTATTCTTCTTTGTACTTTTGGTTTATCTTCCTCCCCTAAAAGTAAAGCATTTCACATTATTTGAGAAAATGCAATGGGTAATGTTAATATGATTACTTCATATGGCACTTTCAGTAACCATTTCATAACCTATAACAACCTTTATAATTGTGAAATAAGATGTGGTTTTTATTTATTGTGTCTCATAGTGGCATGATACATGAATATTAAAAAGTTAACTTTTTCTTTTAGATGTTTTGAATGTTTCGGCTTTTCAGAGTATGACCTAAAGAAAAATTTATTATTCTTATTGTTTCAGCATGATACATGAATATTAAAAAGTTAACTTTTTCTTTTAGATGTTTTGAATGTTTCGGCTTTTCAGAGTATGACCTAAAGAAAAATTTATTATTCTTATTGTTTCAACATTTATAGTGTTACAGAACCTTAAACATATTCGGGGGTGGGTTTTTCATCATTAAAATGTATATGTATATGAATATATACAGAATATATATGTATACACACACACACATATTATAGTGTCTGTATTATACTTCTCCAAGTTACTTATATTATTACTTGTATCAGTGCTAAGACAATGGTGTGACTAGATAAAATTTGGGAGATGGCGAAACATCATTAAGAATTTAAAATAACTTAAATATAATTAAATAGATATGAAATTATCTTAACATATTTACATAGTTGTGGAAATTCTAAAATGTCTATTTTAGATCTATTTTAGATTTTTAGTGAATGAGACCTTAACTGTTGATGTGAAAATAGAATATTTCATATTCCATGATTTTTTTTTTCACTTTAGAACAAACTATCAGGATTATGCGGAAACTTTGACAAATGTACTTCAAATGATATGACCACTTCCAATAACTTAGAAGTAAGAAATGCCCAAGTATTTGGAGATAGTTGGGCATTAGGGCAGGTAAGCAGAATATATGTATTATAGAACTCAACAAATATTTTTGGATATATTTATTCACTTAATCACTTTTTCTTATAGGAAAATTTATTTAGGTAATACTACTTAATGTCATATTTGTATAGTAATTCATAACTGACAAATTACTTTCACATTTACCTTCTGTAAAGCTTGTGACAATCTTGTAATGTAAAGGGTGTTATCTCTATATGACAGATGAAGAAATTGAGGCTCAGGAAGGTTTAATGACTTGCTTAATATTGTATGTCCAGAAAGAAGCAGAGATGACATTCAAATTCATGTCTTTTTTTTTTTTTAAGATTTTATTTATTTATTTGACAGAGAGAGATCACAGTAGGAGAGAGGAAGGGAAGCAGGCCTCCCGCTGAGCAGAGAGCCCAATGTGGGACTTGATCCCAGGACCCTGAGATCATGACCTGAGCCGAAGGCCACCTGAGCCACCCAGGCGCCCCAAAATTCATGTCTTTTAATCTCAGGTTTTTCCTTCCATAGCAAATGCTTTATCAATGTACTTATATTTCTAATAATATAACTTTTGCCAACTCAAAGCAATGAGAAAATGAAGGCAGAATTTCTCACCATTTGTTCTCCAGGCATGGTTGTATGGGGTGGGGATCGGTAGGGAATGGATTTGTGGTCCGCTGCCTCTGGGAGCAATTTGAATAAAGTAAGTTAGACATATTTCTTTTTTGAAGGATTTCTTGAGTAATTATAAGCTTCCAAGGGAGGAATAAATCTGAAGTGTTTACCAACTTATTGACACAGAACCTGTTTTTATGTATTAGTTGTCAAAGAAATAGTGTCCTGTGGGCTGGCCACACTTTGAGAAATGCTGAACTAACTCAGAAAACAGAATCAAATTGGAAATTAGCATTACTCTTTTATTCTCCTTTTTCTTTTTAGCCTACTTTTCTTTCTAGCTGAAAGTGGTATCCATAACTACAGCTTTCTGATTTGTTACTATTTGGTTAATTTGCCTTCCTCTTTACCTAGTTTACCTAGTATATCTAAATTTCTTTAAAAACATAAAAGGGGTCTAGGATAAAGCACTCACCTAATTCAGTAAAATTCAGCAGCATATTTGAATGTGGCCCAAGCTGAAAAGTACAAATATTTTATTTAATATATGAACTATCTACTTCATAGATACAAAATCCTTTTTGTTATGGCTGTCATATATCTTGTTGCACTTATAAGTCTTTGAAGAAATTATATTTGTCCATTTAAAATGAATTAAGGAATAACCAATTTATAATAATAATTAAATATTTGGAGTAATCAAAGAATTTTATACTCACTATAATGTGTATTCTTATTCATACTTAATGGCCAAAACTAAAAAAATTTTTTTAAAGTTTTTTCAATTGGTAAGTTTAATTTAGTGCTTAGATGTTTTCCAGGTTATATGAACCCATAATAGGATTAAAACACAACCTCTGTTATTAGGAATTTAGAGTCTAGATTAGTAGTTGAGCTAGAAAAATTAAGAATGGAAATATGAAATAGGTGCTTTGATAGAGGTGAACAAAGCATTGGCTTCATTACGGTCAAAGGAGGTTTCCCAAAGAAGGTGCCATTGGACTGAATCCTATAAGACCCAGGAACTAGAAAAGTGAAGATGTTGAGAAACAGTGTAACATCAAAGGAGGGAATGGTCCATTAGAAGGTGCAGGAAGACGGGTGTGTAATGGGAATTTCAAAAAATTCAATATGGCAGCTCTGGGGAGTTGGAAGTTGTCAGTGGCTGGAATGCAAATAGAGTTGCAAGCTATGAGTGCTAGGATCTAAGGCCCTAAAGTAGTTAGGAGGCTCTTATAATCCAGCTGGTAATGTTAAGTCAGTGAAGATTTAGAAAACTATACAAATTTCAGAGGCATTAAAGATTAAAATCATCAGCATCTGTTGAAAGGTTGCATTTAGGAGAATCTGGAGAATTCAATAAAGTCTCATAGCTTTCTGACTTATTGGGTAGTTGCTGATACTCTTCCCTGAGGAAGGGCAAAAAGGAGAGGAGATAATGGAGGAAAGTAGGTCAGGACAATTGTGTAGAGATAAGAACAGGCTAGGATGCATTGAGAGACGCTACAGTGAAATTTATGTGGAGATGTCCAGTTTTGAGATTCAGGAAAGATATTTGGGCTGGAAATACAGATTTGGCAGTTACTAGAATATGCAGGTTGTTGAAGCCATAAGAAGTGTACAAAATGAGAAAAATAAGAGGTTTGAGGATCAAGCTTTGCACAGAAGGGAGGGGCAGAAGAATGGGGAAGTAGCAGCCACTGAATTAGGAAGAAACTCAGAAGAAAATGGTATCACAAGAAATAAATGTGGAGAGACATTTAAGAAGGGCAAAGTAATACGTAGAGTCAAAGGTAGTGAAAGGTCAGGTGAGATGAAGACTGAAACATTGCCTTTATATTTAGGCAACGCTAATGAAGAGATCATTGATGACATTTTCAGGGCAGTTTCGGGGAGGTGGATTAGAGGAGGCAGAGACCAAGTTGCTGAGTACGTGGGATGTGAGCCTAGAGACACGTGAGCATGTACAACTCCTCAGAGGATGACTCCGATGGAAATGAATGAGCTGAAAATGAAAGGAAAGAGAATCAATTGCTCACATAATTTTTTAATGACCGCATTTGAGACAAATTTAAAACCATTTACCTCTACTCTCTAATATCGCCAGAATTTTAATAGTATGTTTAATTGTTTTCGAAAAGTAATACATACTATTGAGTTGGCTGAACACAGATGCTTTAGGTAAAACTTGACTAAAGGAACCAGAATATATGAGATGTGATTGTAATGACGGAGTCAGAATAGTTTACTCTGGTTTCAGCCTCAGAAGTCATCCCTTTGAAAACTCTCTCTTCTCCCTTATTTCTCTTCAACAGTGTGAAACCCCAAGTGAATTATTTAAACCCTGTGAGGCACATCAAAACAAATTTCCTTATGCCAAGAAAGAGTGCTCCATTTTGTACAGCGATGTTTTTGCTCCTTGTCGCAATGTGGTAAATGAATACTTTACAAAACTTTCATATTTACATGGGTATTGCTGTAGCTGTGACACTGAGATGAACGGGACAAAGAATTTAACCAGCTGTTGGCTTTTTGGGTGGACTATCTAACCATTGTCGGGAAGAGAAATTTGGTAGTTTGTTTGTTGGTAGAAGTGGTGCATTTAGTTGATTTACTTTCTCCCTCAATTCGTCTTATTTAACAGCATACATTTGTACATATTTATTGTAATATTCTGTTCTACTTCATGAAGCATTTTAATACATCCTCAAAGCCAGAAGTGATTGGTCAAAGCCAAAAATTTTGTTTTTATTTAGAGAACATTGCTGCATGGCATCTTCTCCTCAACCCAATGTGTAGTTTAAAATTATTAGTAGTGGCACATTTAAAAGGGTCTTAAAAGCATATGCCAAGATGGAGTAATTTAAATTTTTAAATGTATTCCCAACATAATAATTTTAAGCCTCCATAGTTTAAGAAAATTGCTTCAGGTATTCATAAAAATCACTAAAAGTACAATTGGTGATAGAACATTCTTTTCATTCCATGTGAATATGCTAATAAACAATGAGATTGTACAAAATATCAAAATATGATTATATTGAAGTTACTGAAATCACATTTTTTGTTAGACCCATTATCTGTTTTGCTGGTTCTTTGATTTTACATTTGCCTAATAAATTCCTTTCTCCTTTAGTCCCTATAGAGGTTTGAGACGTTGAGAACTCAAGGTGGCAGTGTTAAGTTGATAATACCAAATTTTGAAAACCTACCAGTTTGTTTTCTTTTAGAAGTTTGAATTTGAATCAGTTGTGGTTAGTACTTATTGAAATGAACTCATTTTCATTTCATTTTCAGATCGATGTTACTTCTTTTGCCAAAAACTGCCATGAAGACACGTGTAACTGTAATCTTGGTGGGGACTGTGAATGTTTATGCACAAGCGTGGCAGCTTACGCATACAAATGTTGTCAGGAAGGGGTATCTGTTCACTGGAGGTCATCCACTGTTTGTTGTGAGTACCCTAGTGAGAACATCATCACCAGGTTGGAAACTTATAAAGAGATTAATTTGTCCTATCACAGAACAAATACCATGCAATTCATGCAAACAGAATTTAAGATAACTAAACTTTCTATTCCTTTGACAATGCAGATAAACTGTAGTACAGCTAAAGGGTTTATAAAATTAAACATCAAGGTAAAATTTTCTATTCTGTTTGACTGTTGTCAGGTTGACATTCGAACTATAAATTGTATACCACCCTCAAATTGTTTATGACTTCATTCCCCTTACGGCTGTGAAGTTTCCCTGTTCTGATTATAAGAAACAGATTTGAGTCTTTAAACTTTTCGTTTACTTATGTAGATGGAAAGTCATCTAAAGATTTTAACACTTTGAGTTCCCATTTCTAAGTAGGCAGACACATTTGTCTACTTATAATCTTACAAAATTTAATTTTTCAACACATCACTCTTAAAGAATCCTCTTTGCTCAGAGGAAGTTCCTAAATAATGATGTCATTCTGTGTTCTTTCACTTGGTCATGGATAAACATACGGCAATATTTTGCATACTTTCAGATAAGGGGTTAGACCTTTAAAGAGTTTAATATTTATTCTTTTATTTTTTTAGCTCTTGACTGTGAATATTACAATGAAGGTATGTGATATTTCAATAACGATTATTACTATAGCCATTCTGTGGGATGTATTTTCAGAGTAAGAGTTTTTCAACAATGTGGGAACAATAGTTTATAATTCAGTACATAACTCAATGAACAGCTTTACTTTATAAAATTTATCTAAATTTTTAAGTATTTGAGTTAAAATTTATTTCCTGTAAAATAAAAAGTGTGTAACTAAGTTTTCGGCATTTAGGAGGCCCTCAATAAATGCTTTTTGTATGACATGAATGAATTAATGAGCGGAGATAGCTAATTTTTTAGGCAAAAAGGATGAAAGACATATACCAAATGCTTATCTTTTACCATTTTGTATAAATATAAACATTAGTCAAACATTATGTCATAGATATCAACTAGTATGATGATAATCATGTAAGGAATTTATTTTGCCATCATTGAAGGCAAAAATAATTACGTATTATCAGAATGAGAATTTATTGATTTAATGGTAATAAGAGGAGGCGCTACCTAAAACTAAGAAATTGACATAAGAAGAAACAGAATATTACATCCTCAGTGAAAATGCCAGATAATGGCAGAATTAGAGCCTGCTTTATTATCAAACCTGCTTATTGAGGAAGGCGTAGCCACTTAAACCTAATTCAAACAAGTAAGATGATCCAGGACAATGTTCAGTGTTCATTTTGTCCATGACTGGACAAATTCTGGACTCATGATGGGATAAATTAGAGTAATAGTTAAAGGGAAACTGGGCCATTACAAAAACCCCAAGCAACTAATCAAAAGCATTTTTGGTGCCTTACTGAGCTAGGGAGAAATCTGTCAGCTATAAATACCCAAAGAAAGCCAGATAATTTTAGAGAAATAGAGATGACGGATTAAAAAGAAAATTGACATTTTAGTTTTTGGTTGTTTCTGTTACATTTATGGAAGTTTGATGGAGAAAAAAAAACCAACATTAAAAAAAAAATTCAGTGGTAGTTAAAGAAAATATAAACCAAAAATATCTCCTGTTGAGAGGTTCACACACACGTGTGTGCGCGAGTGCATGTACGTGTGCGCACACACAGACACATTCTACATCAATCCTTTGGATGTCATGCTGAAATTGAAACTGATTCCCTAACAGTAATAGCTTTTGTTGTTAACTACTTTATGTATATCATGTAATTTAAGCTTCAAAATATGCCTGTAAGGTATTACTATTAACACTTTATAGAGGAGGAATCTGAGGACCGGAGGGGTTAAAATAACTTGGTCAGAGTCACTTGGTCAAAAATGTAGTAAACTGAGATTTGTAAGCAATCTGATTCAGAACCAAAGAGCTTGACCTCCATGCTGCACTGCCCTGAGTATGGTTAACGAACCCCATACTCAGAAAGATCACCACACACTGTGATCATGCACTCTACACAATGTACACAGACATCAGTTTGAAAAAAATTGCTCCAGTAACTTCCTCACTTAAGAAGGCTTGCCTCACACAGTTCTGCTGTAAAAATCTCCATCTGTGCCTTTGTACTTTCTGGCATTTCTTCTGTCGTCCTTTGGATCCCAAAGCAGAATTTTCCGTGAATATTGAATTTCTACCTTTTGCTTCTTGATATATTTTGCTTTCTCTCAACAAGTCTGCTGCACTACTAGTGATGGTTCTTTTTTCTAATGTGTTCTAGGATTCTTCAAACCACTTCCTCTGGTGTCATCTATAATATTCAGAGGACGAACATGGGGCGTTTAGCCTCCATGGGACACTGATTGACTCAGTGGAGTGGCAGGGGAATCTGTTTCCTATGATCAAAATAATAGGCAAAAGCATTAACTGGGCAAGGAGAGTACGAGTTTGCAAACATAATGCAATGAAGATAGATGATTGAAGGGGAATATAGAATTGAGATTGTTGATACTAGTTATAAAAAGAAAATTGTTTAAATGAATATTTTTAATAGGTTTCATCCCCACTAATTTTATAGATATTTTAAACCTACTTAGTTTTCTTAGGATATTCAGCACTGATATATTTCTTCCTTTATTTAGTATATACCAGGCACTGTGTTTTCAAGATACTTATTAATATTTCAAGTTAATGCAGAAGTAAATAATTGTGATTCTATAAGAGGAAAATTTTAAAAAAGTAAGAGAATTCAGAGGTTGCTGTTGATATTATTTCAGCAATCTTTAATGCAAAGGCTATATGTGACATCTTCATATTCATTTTTATGGCATTTGCTAAAAATACAAAGATTTTATTATTGTGATTGCTGTCAGTGAACAAGGACTTCAATATTCCACTAAAAATTGTTGTGCAGGTTTTAAGCTCAGAGTGATTTTATTAGCCAGGATATGCCTAATATTGTGTTAAATAATCACTGAAGGAAATGATTACTTTCAGTAGGTGGTGAAATTATACTCTCCCTAAAGAAAATTAATGATAAAGTCAATGATTTTTGTCTTAATTGCTAGTGAAAATGCATGAGTATCCAAATACAAGATATCAATCATCTGGGAGACAATTCGGAAGCTTTCAATTTTTGTACAAATGGATTTTTCAGGTGAAAATTATCTCTTCAGGTTGCTGTTAGTAAAGAACTCATGCTGTGGACGAGAGATTTTGTTTGGTTGTCTATTTCAGTTCCCTTCTTCTTTTTTTAAAATTTTTTAAAAAAGATTTTTATTTATTTATTCAACAGACAGAGATCACAAGTAAGCATAGAGACAGGGGAAGGGAAGCAGGCTCCCCACTGAGCAGAGAACCCGATGCGGGGCTCAATCCCAGGTACCTGGGATCAAGACCTGAGCTGAAGGCAGAGGATTAACCCACTGAGCCACCCAGGCACCCCCGTTTCCCTTATTCTTATATCGAATGTCCATGAGGGTGCTTCAGTCCCTCAAGTTGTAGTTTTATATGTCTTCTTCATTTTGAATTATATCTCATTGTGATTTACATACTTATCTAATTTATACATTTTTTACCTATTTGTACAAACGAACGTATTTATAAAATGAAATACATTTCTATCTGGGAAGTATATGTTGCTCTTATCCTTCTTAGAAAGTGAGCCAGCAAATAGTGGAGACTAACGATAGAGCTTTCTTTGGTTCTTGTAGATTTGGGCTCTTGTGTGTATTTGTCAGAGCAATGGGGAGGCCATGCTGTGGGCTCATGAAGAGGTTCTCCACTGTATCTGCTCAGTTCCATCTTGGTGGGAGCAATTGTCTTCAAGTCTCCATCTCTACTCAAGTTGTTCAAATTCCTGGTAAAACTCTTTCTCTCACAGCTTGTAAGGGTCCCCAAGTGCTCATTGGTGAGGTGTCTACAGTCCGTGGAGGAGTCAACACTTGAAGATAACTTATCCTGAGTCCTTGCCTCCTCTCTAGGTCTTCATGAAGGAAATTTTGGTTCTTGGTCCCCTTTTTGCTTCAAAGACTTTTGACTCCAGTCTAATTTCTCCCTTCCCCCAAACCTGATCTTCAGTCCTGAAAGAGAAAAAAAAAATCATAACCCTCTGATTTCTTTAGATATTTTTCTCTCCTCCATCTTTAGAGTGGGCTTGGTGAGGAAATTGTTCTTGAGATAAAAATTAGAGGAAAGAAGGAATGAGAAATTCACTGACAGCAACTGGATTGATCTTTTATGATAGCACTTGCCACATACATATTAATATTTTACATAACCTATATCATAGAAAATATACACACAACTATGCCAAGCATACGGGTGATAATTATGTAACCTAATTTTGATGATTCAGAAGAAACTTCAAAGTTTTATAGTCTCTCAGTTATATTAATCACGAAGATTAGACTGGCATGGAGATTAGGCTGGAGGTAAACTGAATTTATTATCACAAAACCTAACTCATCATTTTTTTGAATATCATGAACTTACCTATAATTCATAAGATAAGGTTTGCAGAAAAGTTATTCTGGTTGAGTTTCGAGTTTGTCTCTATACTAATAAGGTTTTTACTACAGTAAATGTTTTCCATTTTATATGGAGCTAGTTAAGTGCATGAGAAGCAATAGCATAAGTGAAAATACTTTGGACATCTTTGTTGAGCTTCGTCTGATTTTCTTTTTTATAGACATGCCTCACTGTCAGTAATTCTCCAAACAGAAAATATCGTAGATCACGTCTGTGACTTCTGTTTTCATGCAATGTAACCTGTTAGAGAGAGATGATTTTTTAGAAGACTTTCAAAATCCCTGGCCATAGATAGAGATAAATTTATGTTTATTGAGAATAGGTTCAAATCATGCAATATTAAAGTGGAGAGTTACCTACACAAACTTTTTCACCTAGGTGAGAAAAACGGAGATCCAGAAAGCTTGAATCAATCTTCTAAGGAGCACTGTTTTAACTTATAGATACATGTAAATATATATATATATATGAAATATATATGTTTTAATTTACATAATCTAAATATGATTTATATATTCCAATTTGTTATAGTATGTTATTTTTTAAAAATAGTTCACTTATTGTATCAAAGATAAATACTTAAGTGCACAATAATTTTTGTGGTATTTCTTTGTTATTAACATCTATCCCATTGAAATGTCAGCTTGAAATGTAAAACTCCAATGCCAACTTATACTTGTAAAACTCCTATGGCAATTTATAATTCTCTTATCTGCATTTAACTAGGGCTTGGAGAAGGGCCATACATGCTGGCAAGTTATGGACAGAGTGGCCTTGTTCTGGGGGCCAATATGACCAGTAGAAGCATTTTCTCTTTGCCAAGGAGTAGTATTCATGGCAATTTATTTTTTAATTTTATGATCACTCCAGGCCTTTTTAAAGAGAAGGCATCATGTAAGTATAATTTCCAATTGAAAATAGGAATTTCATTTTCCATTTACATTGTTTTTCATTTATTCATGTAGTAGCTATTAGTTGGGGATCTAATACATTTAAGGCATTTTTTTAGGTGTCCTAAAGGGTATAAAATAAGAGACTGGTACACGAACCAATTATCTCTTTTGTATATAAAATCTTTTCTTTGTTTATCTTTTAGCATACATACATTAGAATTGAAAATATTTGACTGAATTTTTGGTCCTAAATAAAGCATAACTTAAATTTTCATAGTAACCATTATAGACTTGATTTGAAATTTTGATTTGATATCAAAGTAGTTAAATATTAAGAAAATAAATCAGAGTCTAGAAAGTCTTTTGTCCTTTATGGTCTTGTCTTTCCTGGTACCTGGTCCCACATTTACTGATTTCCATCTGCAGATCTATACTGGTCCTATTCACTTGGCACCTGTTCTAACTAGTGGTTAGTGTCCCCTTCTGACTGGAGATAATCAGGCTACATTGGTGCTATACTATACTACGTTGGTGCCCTACTTAGAATCACTCATGAGGTGTTATATGAGCTTAGAAAATATTTATTAAGTGAATCAGACTTAATTTTTTTAATCTATTTTGAGAATCTCGTGATTTTCTAGTTAGAATGAATTGTATTCTTCTTATATGGTTTCACTTATTTGTGGAGCATAACAAATAGCATGGAGGACATGGGGACTTAGAGTGGAGAAGGGAGTTGGGGGAAATTGGAAGGGGAGGTGAACCATGAGAGACTATGGACTCTGAAAAACAATCTGAGGGTTTTGAAGGGACGGGGGGTGGGAGGTTGGGGTACCAGGTGGTGGGTATTATAGAGGGCACGGATTGCATGGAGCACGGGGTGTGGTGCAAAAATAATGAATACTGTTATGCTGGAAATAAAAAAAAAATAAAAATAAAAAAAAAAATAAAGCAGCAGCAAATTCAAGAAAAAAAAAAAAAAACTTTAGTTCTTTTTAATCTATGAAAAATCCCTATCACAGTCTGAAGTTCCGATTTATGTGTTTGTTCCATACTTTTCCTCTGAAAAAGATTTCTTTTATTCTTCTTTGCATCCTCCAGGGCTCAACAGAAGGACTTGCAAGTTTTAAGATATAATCAATGCCTTTGGAATTATACATTGGATTTGAGCGAGCTCTTCATTTTATGATTTATATTAAGCGATGTTTTAATAAAAAATATCCTAACGGATTTAAATTAAAACCTAAAAAATTAAGGTCTAAGAAATTAAACCTAAACTCTATTAAAAAAAAACTCTTATATCATGGGTTTTACAAATATGAGGAAAACTTTTTCAAGCATTTAACAAAACAGGATGACATTTCTCAAATGTTTTATAATTGTTCATTAGCCCTTTGACCATCTATTGGGAAATAGACAATAATGTTGAGCAAATAGTTTTTTCTTAATGCCGCAAAATCACTTGCAAGATTATTTACCCATTAAGAGCCCAGTTATATTGTAATGCAATGACATGCCTAAATTGATCTGTTTCCTATTCTTTTAGATCATCCAATTTAGCTCTTTGGAGAGTCTGTGCATTTGAAAATGTTAAAGCTTGCAAATACAAATATGTGTTCAATCAGTCATTCAGTTCCTTGTATGAAATTGCATGTGCTGGGGTCCTAAGTTGGTATTTCTTTTGTCCCCTGAGGGACACGAGAAATTATTTAAAAAATAGAACTCAGCAAAGACTGATCTTTTTGAGTTTTTGAGCTAACAATACATTACATTAAAATATTAATTTTCTTTTTAAAGATATTAGAATTCATCTCTGAAATCTTAGAGATGGTCTTCATTATATATGGCAGTTGTGCAATTCTGTCTTTGCAAATACATTTTACAGTGCTGATGCTGATGATCTCCCACCCAGGCGGAAATCAAACATGCTGCTCTATGTTTTACAGCATTGGCACTTGTTTCCTTGGAGTCTGCCGAAAGGCCAAACTACTTTCTCTATGTCCACGATGATGACACTCTCAGTTTGAAACTGTGGCAGGCAAATTCAGCCTTCCATCGAAGAGCCACATTTTTCCACCATCAGGGGCTCTGGATTCCTGGTTACAGTGCGTTTGAGTTATACAGCAAAAAAGGCTTTTTTATCATCCTCACAGATTTTAGTGTCAAAGCCTCAAAATATGATGATTCTGAAGAATTCAAACATTCAAGTAGCTTCAGCATAGAAGGTATGGTTTCTGAGATCTTCAAAAGGAGAATCAATAGATAATTTACCTTATGGCAAAATATCAAAAATTTTTAAGTCATTTGTAAACGAGTCTAAGTAGACTAACTGGTATGACCTTGAATGAGTAAGTTTCTTAACCTCTTTGTCTTTGGTTTATGTGAAATTAGAATGGGGGAAATAATAATACCTACTTTATAGAGTTATTATTATGTCACATAAATTAATTGGCAGATAGTTTAGAACAGCCTTAAATACTGTTACTTTTATTTATGGTCCCAGTTATTACTTTTAGGGCTATCTGGACTTTGGAAGATGCAAGCTTCCTTGCATCTCTTGGGTCTACTGCTTGTACTTTTTCTTTCCTAGAAGGCAGCTTCTCAATATCCTGATTCTTAATGATAAAGGCAGCACGTTTATCTCTGTCTTTTGAATAGTAAGGTAGGTATCTGGTTCCATTGACTTCTGGAAGATTTCCCTGGTTCAGTAGAAGCCTGGTTTTATTTCTAGAAATCCTTACAGTTTTATAGCTGTTGAATTTTCTGAATTTCAGAGAGGAATCTTCACTTCCTCATCTGATGTTTTTTCAAAATCTAGGAGCTTAACACATACCTTGGATCTCCCAAACAAATTACTTCATTTTAACATATCATTTGTTTCATTCATTCATTTGCCTTTTCTGTTGTTGATAAATTTCTGCAAACCTCAATAGTCTTTGGATTTGAGGAATTCAGATGAGCTTCAAATTTTTGCCTATTAAAAAGGGTTCCTGCACTCATGAGAAAAAGTCACTGATATGTCTATACTACATTCTATAGAGCAGATATGATGTTTTTACTTGACTTTACTTAAAAGTTGAATGTTATGAGACTCTGTTTCCCCTCCAGTCTACTTAGACTCAGACCCAGTGGCCCCACCTAAGTTTTAGACAACTGTTGCCAATGGCATCATTAGAATCTCAGAAACTGATCATTGTGGAGTTCTTAAAACTAGGAAGTTCTTGGGATCTACTCTAGTCTTAGAACCAATCCTCTGTCAGGACTCACAATTCCAGTGACCCAGATCTAATGACCATGCTAATCTTTAGATGCACAGATGCCTTCCAAAAAGTTTTATTTTCCTATCCATACTTTAGGATTCCATTCTGTATCCAGAATCTGAGAAACATAACACCTACCATGAATTTTCTCCTTTATGGAGCTCTCTTCTCCAGATATAATTTTGGACTGCTACAGAAAGACTGTTCTATGTTGTGATAAGAGAGAGTACTAGCAGAATTTGTAAAAGGAAACTCTTCAATCAAGGGAGGTTTTATAACTGTAAGCATGTATTTTTAAAGCCCATTCATTTGTTTTTGTCATCAGATAATTCTTACCATGTACAAGGTAATGCTCTAAGTTCTGTGAGAACAAGGATGGAATGCTCTCCCTAGGTTTGATGTCAGGAAACATGTCTTTGGTCTTGCCATTTTCCTAATTGTTTGAACTTGGCAAGTCATTTGGCTCCTCTGAGCCTCATTTTTTTTTCATTTATAAAATGAAAATAATATTCAATAGGCTTTCTAGGATAAAATAGAATAATGGACAAAAATTACTTTGCAAAAAGTAAAATTCCAAACAAGTGTTCAGTATTATGACATGTAGATCATTAGAACCCAGTGAACATAAAGGGAAAAGATTTTGAATTTTTCATTGTTTTCTCCAACTGCTGGGTTTTAAGAATCTTTGGAAGGTGGACTAACATTTAAATATTCAACCTAACCATGTAATATATATATATTTTTAAGAATTTATTTATTTGACAGAGAAAGATCACAAGTAGGCAGAGAGGCAGGCAGAGAGAGAGAGAGAGGAGGAAGCAGGCTCTTTGCCGAGCAGAGAGCCCAATGCGGGACTCGATCCCAGGACCCTGAGATCATGACCTGAGCAGAAGGCAGATGCTCAACCCACTGAGCCACCCAGGCGCCCAACCATGTAATATTCTGATCACCAAGTTATTGCCATGTCTTTTTCCCTAGCTCTGTCTTTTCTACAACATTATGGTCAAGGAGGGGTCAAACCCTAGAAGGGTTGCTATCATAAATCATTATATTTCAAGCTGTACATTAAAAATATGTGCAATCTAGACTTTCTTCTTTCTCCAGAAATACAGGCAGCAGTGCCCTACCGGAGGATGTGTGAATGGAGATACGAACCTTGTGCCACTCCCTGCTTTAAAACATGCAGTGACCCTGAGGCGCAAGCGTGTAAATTTCTCCCACCGTAAGTCATGTTTAACCATTCAATGCACAACTTCCAGCACTAGCACATTCTTCTCTCAATGGACTTTTTTTTTTTTTTTTTTAGAATTTTAAAAGTAAAAGACCATTCTCAAGACTCATTTGTATGTGTTCTATACTTCATAAAGAATTCATTTCCTTGTATTCAAGCAGTAGTTATTGAGCGGATGCGATGTGGCAGGAATTCTAGCTGATATGGATGTAGTACTGAATGAAACAAAGTATCTCCCGTCATGCTGCTTACACTTTGTTGGGTTAAAGCAGAGAATAAGCCAGTGGAAACATAAATGTGTAATACAGTCTATTGTTAGATGGAGATAGTTGTTGTGCAGAAACAGAAAGGAAAGTAAGGGAGACAGCGTAAGGCATGTGTGTCTTTGCTAATTAACATAGAGTGGTCAGAGAAAAACACATGAACAAGGTAGTGTGTGGTCAGAGATGTAAAGGAAGGAAGGGAATTGGCTATGTAAATGTCTGGGGAATGATCTGAGAACAGTGCAAAGGTCCTGGGGTGGGAATATATCTGGTATGTGTGAAGACAAACAAGGAAGTCAGTTAGTTGGGACAAAGTGAACAAAACTAAAAGAAGTAGGAGATGAAACTGGAGAGTCATGGTGGTGTGCAAATCACATAGGGCCTTGTGGTCCATTGTGGGGACTTTGTTTTTTCCTCTGAGCAATGTTCTGGTATATTTTGGACAGAGAAGTGACACGGTTTGATTTATGTTTAAAAAGTTTCCTCTGGCTGTTGTACTGACTATTGGGAAGGCGGAGGACAAGGGCAGAACTGGTCAGTAATTCAGATAAGATGTGAAAGGGATTTGACTAGGTTGCTAGCCCTGAAAGTTGTGAAAAGTGTGAAGATTCTGCATATATTTTCAACTTAGGGCCATGGGTTTTACAGATTTAATATTAATCATGAGAGTTAAAGGAGTTAGATTCAAGGTTAGGCATCAGCAATTTTTAGGTAGAACCATTTGAAATTACCATTTTTGTAGTAAAAATTGCTCAAATATTAGATGTTTCCACTTAATGGGGTGACTTAGTTGCCGTCTATTGAGGTAGGGAGCACGGTAGGGGAGCAATCTGTAGGAAAAGTCAGGAATTTAGTTTTGAGGATATCAAATTTGAGAACAAAATTGTTCATTAGATTTGGCAAAACAGAGAATATGAAGAGCCAAAACAGAGACAGAGTATAAACAGCTTCTTCTTTTTCTTCTTTTTTTAAGGAGTTTTGCTGTAAAGGAGAACAAAGAAATGAACAATAATAGGAGGGAATATTTTTTAAAGGATCATTTTACATGAGGCCTCTATGAGCTTCATTTCTGTGATAGACACTGGGTCTACAAAAGGTTCTGGGCACGTGAATGAATGAGACACAGCACTTCTTTCCAGTCTTTAGGAAGAGGACAGAAACAAAACCCAATAATGATAATACAGTGGAAAGAGGGCTGAAGCAATAATGAAAACAACTAACACACTGTAGTCTTTGTAGAGTGACTCACACGATGCCGAGTGCTGTGAATTGGGTCATCTCTTTATCCCCACTGTCGGGGGGGATAAAGAGGCACAGGGAGGTGACACAATTTGCTCTCTATGACAGTTTCTAGACACTCGGGCCAGGAATTGAACCTCTACTGGGTATGAAGTGCCATGGGAGCAGAGAGAAGGAAGTATTTCTATTTCTATTTCTTTCTCTCTCTTTTTTTAAAAAGATTTTATTTATTAATTTGAGAGAAGGAGTGTGCAAAAGTGGGGGAGGGGCAAAGGGAGAGGAAGAGCAGATTCTCTGCTGAGCTGGGAGCCCGAAGTAGGGCTCGATCCCAGGACCTGGAGATCATGACCTGAACTGAAGGCAGAAGATACTTAACCATCTTAACCTCCCAGGCATCCCTCTATTTTCTTAAAAATAAGAACAGCTAATTCTGTATAAAAAGGAGACATGGCCAGCATTCACTTGGACCTCTCACGTTCATACACCTACTTCCTGCCTCTTCTGGTAGCCCTCAGGAGGAAGGGACACAACAGGGAAGGGGGGCACAATGAGTTGAGGCACTGGGGCAAGGAAGGGAGACAGAGGGCAGAGCATTGCCCACCCAGGCACAGGGGAGGAAATGAGCTATAGTTTGAATTAGCGTATTATTTCTTGTGTTATAACCGATCTCCTAGGCAGCTGAACCCAGATGCTCAGTGCTTCCGTAGTTTGGTCTGTAGCTTATTCTAAAACTTTCGGTTAGGATTCAGAGAAGAGATTCAGGATGAAACTTTGCCTCTCCCAAGCTTTCTCATCTCTGTCTTCCTTCAGCTTCTCCCTCTGCCCTGCACTGAGATGCCTAATTATTTCTCCTGAGGAAGACTCAAGTACAGATCTGGGGCTTTTTTTTTTTTTTTTTTTTTTTTTTTTTTTTAAGATTTTATTTACTTATTTGAGAGAGATCATGGGAGGGCAAACGGTCAGAGGGAGAAGCAGACTCCCTGTGCAGGGAGCCTGATGCAGGACTCGATCCTGGGACTCCAGGATCATGAGCTGAGCCGAAGGCAGTTACTTAACCAGCTGAGCCACCAAGCCGCCCTGGAGCTGGGGCTTTAACACACCTCTGCTCCCCTCTCCAAGTCCCCCACAGAACCACCATCCTCCTTCTAGATTTTTGCAGTTTCTGGCACATAGCAAGTGTTAAAAACAAAAATATCTAGTGGAAACGAGAACTTCTATGAGAAAAGATGCCAACTAGCATACCATAGAGCCCATATGTAAATACAGTTTTTCCCTTATGTAATATACCTATTATAAGAAATGGTCTACATCTGAGGCATTTATTTATCAGTCAGAAGTTGAAAAGATGATCAGTTGTGTGACAAAATAAAGAAGAATCTGCTGTGTGCAACTATGAAGGCGTTTTAAAGGAATAAGTTACTGATTTTTGCAAAATATTTTAAGTGGCTTTGGTTTTGACTTGCATAAAACAATCATGAAGTAATTGAGTTGCACAAAAAATTGATGTTTATTTAATTTAATGATAACCTACTGTCCCTAGTCTTTCCATCCATATAGTAACTTTAATTTTTGTGTTTTGTTTGATGAAATTTAGAATAGACTAGGAATATCATACACCAGTTGAAGTTTTATTATTCAAATTCATTTTATAAAATAAACAATTGGTCACATAAACTAAGCTATTTATGTAAAAAAAATAATCTGTGAGAGAGGTATCCAAGAGATGGCTAAATGTGTCTCATGTTAGAAGAGAAATTAGCTTTCCTTGTTTTTTTGTGGTTTTTTTTTTTAAAGTGTTGCCTGGATTTCTTTCCGTCAACTAGTGCCCTCTGGTGGCAATACTTACTCCTAATGTCAGGTTCATTTTCATCTTGAACTGGAAAGAGGCTTTGAGTATTTTTAATTCAGATTCTCTACAGATATTGGAAATGTCTAAAACCGGAAATGTCTAAAAATATTTAAAATGTTATTACTAACTTCTAGTGTATTTGAAAGTCAGATAAGCAAGGCTTTTTATAAAAACATTTGTGGGGACGCCTGGGTGGCTCAGTTGGTTGGGCAGCTGCCTTCGGCTCGGGTCGTGGTCCCGGCGTCCTGGGATCGAGTCCCGCATCGGGCTTCTTGCTCCGTGGGGAGCCTGCTTCTCCCTCTGACCCCCTATGCTCGCTCTTGCTCGCTCTCTCTCTGACAAATAAATAAAATCTTTAAAAAAAATAACATTTGTGTTTATTCTCTCTAGCATGTATGAATCCAATTGGTTATACACAAAAGATTGCATTTATTTTCTTTGAATTAGAACAAATTGGACTCTGAGCATCAATTAGACAAGAAAGAAAATGTAACCTCACTTCTTATATTGACTTCATTCCCTTAGATAAAAGCATTCCAGATGACCACTCTTGTCTTTGTCCCAAGACATTCAAGCCATAGCGCCTTCAAATTTGGGACCCCTGCTTTGCTTCCGTGCCATGCATGGGAAGTGGAGATCCTTAAGAAAACCGAACATCCTGGAATTTGCAATCCAATATCCATAGACTTATATACAATCATATCCTCCCAGGGCACTGCCAAACTTTTGGGGTCTTGAGAACCACCCCTTCTGCTCCTCCCCTCCCTGTTCTAGAAGAACAGCAACCATGTTCTACCTCCATCTGTTCCACCTGGAGAGTCCTAATACCTTTTCAATGATTTAGGACTTAATAGTACTCAGGGAGAGCCACTGAATGTCTCTTTTGTTGTGCCAGTGTCTTTAAGGCAAGGATATTTAAAAAGCATCTCTATCAACTGAGATTTGGAGGAATGTAAGAGTGGAAAGAACAACAAATACAGATTAAAATCACAATAAATGATTCTTCTGCATTTCCAGTGATTTATAGAGCATGGCTTTAGTGTGTTCCAAACACAAGCATATGCTTTGAAAATTCTGTGTTCAGATTCTTCATTAATCATGAATGATACCTATTTATCATCCCTTAGGAATTGGGATTTCATAAAATGAAGTATGATGGAATACAACAAATGGAGCACTCCTTACTGCTTGGCAAACAGAGTAGAAGACTTTCAGGAAGAATATGTGTTTATTGCATATATTAAATACAGTATTTTTTTTTATTCTAAACTTTTTTCACTTTTTTTTTTATGTAAAGGGTTGAAGGATGCTTGCCCTACTGTCCTAAAAATATGATCCTTGATGAGGTCACCCTCAAATGCGTTTATCCAGGAGACTGTAAGTGGGAAATGTTCCTAATTTATTCTGAAAAATGAAACACATAAGTGTTTTTTTCTCTACTGATGGCAAGTGGTTATAAACAGAAGTTTTAGACAACAGACTTTTATAAGATTCTTCTTTAATATCCTTTCCACTTTTTTTTGTTGTTTTTACTTCTAAAACATATAAATCTTCCCTCTGACACCCCTCCTGTGTTTTCTCCCCCAAAACATTTTTCTGAAAGCTAAAGATCCTTTTGGAAGTATATATGGACCTCATTTTAAGCACAGCAGATTAAGGAAGTGTATCTTTGTGCTTTTTGTTTTTTGTTTTCATTTTTTGTTTTTGTTTTTTTGTAGGCATACCTCTGATTCCCACAGAACCTGCATTAGTGCCACCAGGTAAGCCGTCTCTACCCATGTTTACAGCTATTGTTACCATTTGAGACCCTGAGATTAGCATTATGTAACTTAAGTCTTAGCACACTTAATAACGGCTAACTGACATCAGTATTACCCATTGGCTTGAAAACCCAGCAGTCACTTTGTTGCGTTCCGTAGCTGTTCACTGGCTCAGCATGCCAGGTTTTCTGAACAGCTTCATCATTTGGTTTACTGCTTCCTCTATTTCGGTAGTACAGATAACAAGGACTTCCCTCACATTTTAAACTTAGAATTTGGGTGTCGCTAAATCGTGCATAAATATTCGCAGTTGTTAAGTAGACTCTGAAGAGAGGCTCATGCAAATGAAGTCATCCTTTGGCACTTCCATTTTTGTTCTGTCCCAGCCTCTGGAGTGGACATTCTGGCTCATACCTCACTCTCTCCCTCTCTAGGAAATTTGGCATAGGAAAGAGTTTGATAAATCTGTTAACAGTAAGCTTGACAAATGTATTATTTTTCCGGAGGTTATACTTTAGAAAAGTTCAGATACTTATTCTATTTTTTTTTGTTATATTATCATAGCTTCACTGTATTTCTAATTAAATTATCTACTTAAAAAGGCAGGTAGGTGTTGTGACCTTATGTAAGGGTTATGGCTTTCAGAATCCATTCCAAGAGATTTTAAAAATAAAAATGTTCTGAATCAATTATCTAAATAAACAAAATTTTAAAAATTGAAGTACCGTCGACATACATAAACCTCTCAATAACTATTACTATTCCTACTATTCTTCCTGGCTCCCAATTATCAAATATTTAGCACCTGCCAAGCACTGGACTAACCACTTGGCATACATTTAATCCTTGTAAGTCATTAGAATTTTCCATGACTCTGTGTTTATTTTGGACTAGAACTTTATTTCCTCTTCTATGGCTTAAATGATTATGATGATAACAATAAAAATATTTAGGTTTGTATTGTTTCATATTTTCTAGAAGATGTAATCTTCTAGAACATGAATACTGCTCCTAGGACCAAGGAATGAGAATTTTGTTGTTCTTTATTCTTAAATTAGAAATGATAAAATAAGCACAAAATTAAGGTTACTTAGAGAATTTATTTCACTGAAAAAGTAAGTTTTCTCTTCTATCATTGTGATAGACTGAACTATGGCCCTCCAAAGATGTTGATCTCTTAATCTCAAGAATTTGTGAATATGATCTTACATGCAAAGGGACTTTGCAAATGTGAATAAGTTAAGAGTCTTGAAATGGGGAAATTATCCTATATTAATCCATGTGTTTCCAGTATAATAACAAGGGCCCTGATAAGAGAGTGGCAGGAGTGCTAGAGTCAGAGAAGGTGACAGGATGACAGAATCAGAGAAGGGGAAGGAGAGAAATTTGAAGATATAATTCAATGGCTTTGAAGATGGAAAATGGGACCATAAGCCAAAGTAGTCGGGTAATTCAAAGAGTCGGAAAAGGGAAGGAAACAGATTCTTCCTTGGAGCCTCTAGAAGGAATGCAGCCCTGCTGATACCTTGATTTTTAGGACTTTGATTTCCAGGACCACAAGATAATAAATTGGTGATATTTTAAGCCATGAAATTTGTAATAATTTGTTACAATAGCAACAAGAAATGAATACAGTCATTTTTGGGCAATATCAACTCAACAGTGGGTACCAATTATAGCTAGACAAAATTTCGACCATTCATTTTGGCTCTTCTGTGGTCCTTCAGACTTTGACTATTTTAGAGATGACTTGAGTCCTAACAATAGATTTTGAAGGTGCCTTACACATGTGTTTACCAATCACATCTTCCCTGTCTATGGATCCCTTCTTCATTGCACCCCCACTGGTGGTCCACATGGGACTCAAAGCCCCATCCATTCTGCCTGCAAGGAAAACATTCTAGAAATTCACCAAGCGAAATAAATTAGCTTCACTACTTATTTTTAAAAGGCAATAGAATTTGTAACTCCTGAGCACTCTTCAGTGATACTGATATTTTTACCTGTTCAGACAATTGTGTTGACACCATCAAGACGGTGAAGAAGTTTATAGAATGGTGGTTAAAAATCTGAGATTTGGAATAAGAATCCCAAGTTTGAATTCTGGCCCTTACCCTTCCTAGCTTACCTGTCTATACCTTCATTTCCTTATCTGTAAAATGATAAGAGTGTTGTTACCTACTTTACGGAGTTCTTGCAACGAATAAATGAAATTATCTGTATAAAGCTCCTTAGCACACTTTCTACTGCATGCAAATTCCTTATATGATAGGTACCATTCCACTAATGGAAAGGATATCTTCATTTCTAATAGGTCCAGAAATGATTACTCCATCAGACTTCACTGTATTGGACATGCTAACTCCCACAACGACAGGTTTGGAATGTGAGGTATGGCTGGGTGATCTAGTCCAGTTACTGGAATTCCTCATAACATCTGTTCAAGTTTGTGTATCACTATCCAAATGCTATTAAACTTATCTTGCTATGTTCTGTAGTCTCTCTTTGCCAAGAGATAATAAGAAATATGCATTACATTTTAGCAATTTTTTGGTGCCCTCTTAGAGGGACAAACTACTGTATTTTCTCACGTGGTTTAGACATGTCCTACTGATTAGATTCTGGTCACACTAAAAAACAAAATTCAGATGAAATCTTTTTCTTCTTCCTTAAGATTTTATTTATTTATTTGAGAGAGAGAGAGATGAACATGAGGAGTGGGGAGTAGCGACTCCCCACTGAGCAGGGAGCCCAGAAGAGGGCTTGATCCCAGGACCCTGAGCTCATGACCTGAGCCCGAAGCAGGAGCTAACTGACTGAGCTCCTCAAATGAGGTCTTAAGTGTGATACTTTAATAAAAAGTTAACTAATGTGGGCTGCTCTGTAAGATGGGAATTCAAAAATATTTATTAAGCAGCTATTATATGCCAGGCACTATGCCAGAAAACAAAGATACACATTGGCAAGCAAAAAAAGTTCAGCTCATTGGACCCCAGAGCTTGTAGTTGTCTTGGCTGAGACTTGAACACTTGGTCGTCTTCTTGCTTCCAACGTGCTACTTGTTTGATAAGCCAACTATTCATTCCACCAATATTTATTTAACACCATTTTTGGCCAGGCATTATCTAAGTACTATAAATAAAGCAATATAAAAGCAAGCAAAAATTCATGCCTTTATGGAGTTCATATTCTATTGGAGGCTCTAAGATAGCCAGTAAGCAAAATAAGTTACTAAATTATAGAATGTTAGAAGGTGCTGCTCAAAGAAAAATAAATCTGTTTTCAATGACATGCTCAGAAAATCCTCCCAGATAAAGTAACTTCAGAGTAAACAATCTGAAGAAGTTCAGAAATGGATCCCTGCAGAGAACTAAGGCAGTGGGAATAGCTGTGGAAACCAGGAAACAGGGTTCCAGGCAGAGGGACCAGCAAGTGCAAAGGCCCAGAGGTAAAAATATACCTGACATTTTAAAAGAATATTAAGGAGGCCATTAAGCTAGTAAGCAATAAGATAAGAAATAAATTAGATTATTTAAGGCCTTGTAGATGATTGTAAAGACTGTGGCTTTTATTTTAAAAGACATAGGAAGACAGTGGCTATTTCTGAGCAGAGCGATTACACAATCTGATTTGTTATAGGATCATTTTAGCTGTTATGTTGAGAATAGGGTGCAAACAGACAACAGAACCAGTTAGGAGGCTATTGTGAGAATTTAGGCAGAGATGATGGTGGCATGGACCTGGGGAGAGCAGTGAGGATGGTGAGAAATTCCTGGGCTCAGAGTGTATTTTGAACATAGAGGGCACAGAATTTGCTGAAAGATTAGATGTGGGGTGTGAGTAAAACAAAAGCATCAAGGATTCTAAGATCTTTTCCTTCAGCAATTAAAGGATAAAATTGAGTTTTGCCATGTGAAGACTGAGATTGTTCCTAGACATCAGAAAGGTGCAGATGTGCAGTTCTGGTAGACATAAATAGAGCTTAGAGCAGAGGTCAAGCTGAATTCAATTTTGGAACTTCTCAGTGATGGGATGAAATCACAAAGGGAGTGGGAGCAGATAGAGAAGAGGGGAAGGAGGAAGATATGACAACAAACGAGCAAAGGATAGTGAAATAGGAAAAAATGGAGGAGATCGTAGGTGGTCTAGAAGCTAGGGAAAGAAAACACTAAGGAAGATGGAGTCCTGTGTTAAATACGTTAGGAGGTCAAGTAAGGGTAGGTCTGAAAACTGATCGTTGGATTTGGCAACGTAGAGTTCATTGGTGACCTTGTTAAAATAGTTTCAGGTAGAGATTGTTTTAGGTGTTTAGATGTTGTAGGGACTCTAGTTTTTGTCTAACTGCTTTCATTTTCCCAGAAAGCAGAGCGTCAATACTGGGAGGTGATACAACCACACCCAGAAAATTTTAGAAAATCAGACTTGACTATTTGCCTCCCTTTGGCTCTCAAATTTGGGAGTGCTCACCTAATAGTCTATTTTGAGAAGTATTTAACCTCTCTTATCCTTAATTTTGATCATATTTAATATTGGAATGATAGAAACTCAACTCATAAAGTTTATGGAGAAGCAAATGAAATAAGCTACTGTTAGTGTACGGCATATAACAGATGCTAAATAGATGTTAGATTTTCTTCCCCATCCCCTGAGATGCAGTATAGAGTAGTGGCCAAGGTCACAGATTCCAGAGTAACAATCCCTGAACTTAAATTCTAACTCTTCCACCTACTAGTATGGGATCTTGGGCAAGTTACTTTGACCTTCATCCTCCTGATTTCCCCATCTATAAAAGAGGAAAAAAATAATAGTACCTACCTCAGAAGGCTATCGTTGGGGGAGTGAAATGTGTTATTAGAATAATGTCTTGAACATAATATGTGACATAAATATTTGATCATTGCTGTAATTATTACTATGACTTAAATATAATAAAATTTATATATTTTAGAAAATCTACCACTGATTTTTTAATTTGTTTAAATTAAAAAGCTATATATAAAAATTAACTTATAATGATTTTGGGGCGCCTGGGTGGCTCAGTGGGTTGAGCCTCTGCCTTCGGCTCAGGTCATGATCTCAGGGTCCTGGGATCAAGCCCCGCAACAGGCTCTCTGCTTAGCAGGGAGCCTGCTTTCCTCTCTCTCTCTCTGCCTGCCTCTCTGCCTACTTGTGATCTCTCTCTCTGTGTCAAATAAATAAATAAAATCTTAAAAAAGAATTAACTTATAATGATTTTATCCAGAGGCTATTAAACTGATCTCACATATGAATGTTTAATGAAATATATATAGCGTTAAGTAATAGTTTTTTTAAACTGACATTAACAGAAGTTATAATGATACATTAGCTTTATAAAACATATGAAAGCCTGACCTGTACTGTATAGGTCTGTTTGTAAACACTAATGAAGACAATTTAGAACAAGATTTCAATGTGCTCAGATGTCTGAGTACATAGGCAATTCTGATATCAAATCAGTATGAAGGTAAAGCTTAAATTAAGTTCAAACTGAGTATTTTAGAGAGAATACACCAATAAAAATTGTACTGAAATTTAAATGATCTCTCAAAAGCTTTTATATTTAGGAAATATATACTATGGGTAATGGGATTGGGCAATTAAAAAATTAATTGGAAACATTTGTTGAAAAGAGGAAAAAGAAAACTAATTTTCTTTTTTATTAACAGCCTCAACAATTTGATCCTGTTTATAATTGTAGCCAATATATATGTCTTAATATGGAATGGCAGTTGTACAACTGGTCCCTCAATTGCCCAAAGGACTTGGAAATGCCCGACTGTGGTTTCCGGGGAAGGCCCGTGCAAGTGAACAGCGATATCTGCTGCCCTGAGTGGGAATGTCCTTGTAAGTTTGCATTTCTTACATGGCAGGCAGTTTTCCAATCAGGAGGAAACTATTTTTTTTGAGCTGATCACCTCGCTCATCACACCCAGTTATTGCTGAACTTTCTCCGTTTAATTTAGGATTTTATTTCCCAGTATGCAACTTTTAGAGTTGCTCCTTGTCAAATGTATTAACACTAATTTAAAAGTGTGTGTGTGTGTTTTAAAGGAGTTATCATTAGTACAAATACAAATAGTGAATAGACCAAATCCATTCTCTACCATGTTTTTTAGGTCGGTGTTCCATGTTGTCAGAGCTGAGCATTATTACATTTGACGGAAACAATGCAGCATTGTATAGTATGGCTTCTTATATCTTAGTAAGAATTCCTGGGGAAATTATCGTTGCTCATATTGAAAAATGTTCCATGAATCAGGTAGGTCATAATTCATTCTCGTGTCATTTCTTCATAAATCTGTAGCTGATGTACACTGCAATGTTAGATATTGTCAGAGCAAGAGAGGGCTCAAGAACTCACTGAGATTTATCTTCTAGTACTTAAAAAAATGTTTCATGTGAATATATTTAGAGGCATGTAATATTAATTTGAATAATGTTTTTAAGAAGTCAAATAATATATTTTTAAAGTGTTTTTTATACATTTTTTTTCAGAATGGAAATTCACTTAAAAAGCTAGTGAGTATTTGTAAAGTGTTTCATAAATTCCTTCTCTTCATTGCTAAAGTTTTGTTTTGCTCCATAAAGTTTTAATTTTTTTTTTCAAATTAAGACACCCTCTGGAAGAATGTATGGACTTTGTTTTAAGAAGTTAAATTTGACAACATCTATGCATAAAATACTTGTTAATCGGGCAGCAAGAAAGGTAAGAACTCAAAGTTAAGAGAGCCTCACATTGGAGAAAATTAAGAAATTATATTAAACACGTTTATTTCCAAAAGCAGGGAAAATTAAATATATCAGTGGAGTTTCATTATTATTGTGTTTAATCATTCATTTCATGGACAGTAAAAAATTGTGCTTCTTAATATTATATTTCTCCTTCCATAATGTACCACGTGTTGCAAATATTTCTCCCCTTGTGAGGTTAGCTATAAAAGCCATGTCAAAGACATGAAATCCCTTTTAGGTAATGTGAGTGCCCAAGTTCCAGAGTGAACATTAGTGTTTTAAATTAAACAAGGTAGAAATGATGTAAAAAATGAGGGATCACAAGGTTGAAAAACCTCGTAGTTAAGAATACCAGAATGCTGACCACCGAGAAAAAAATAGTTTCAAAGTGCTGATGGGTTAATTTTTCAATGAATATGTGATAGCTAAAATAAGAAAAAAAGGAAGAAATATTTAATGACTGAAATAAACTGAAGAAGAGGGATGTTTTATAAAAAGATCGAAAAAAGCCATTTGGTTTAATAGAGAAAAACCTTTATCCCAAGGAATATGTGTTTACTAGAGAAGGGTAAGTTATAAACTGGGTATTTCACTTATATGGTTCTCTCAAAAATGTAAGAAAATGACGTGTAAAGATTTTGCTAAAATGACAGATGCTAAACACTTTCTAGGAATAATTCTGTCTTTTGTAGCACAGGCCAAATATTCTAGACTGGAAACAATATGAAAATGAGCCTAAAATATATTAAGGTGTTAGAAAGCTTTATTTTAAGTAAAGTAAAATATATGAATGGGGGAATTGTTTAGATGATAGCATTTGTATATACTTCTGATTCAATCAGTTGATTCATTGACAGAAAATGAGGGAAATAAATTTAAACTTACATCTGGTCAGTGCTATTAGTGAGCATTTGGGCCAAAGGGCTTATTTATGGTTTCAACTGATTCATCTCTGGTCATGTATTCAGTTAAGAACTAACTCTTTAAGAATCATTTATTGAGAGTTTGTGTGATAAAACAAGAAGATCCTCGTCTCAAGTAACTTGTAGCTGTATGGGAGGTACTTAAATGTAATTGTCTGCCAATTAGAAAGCAATAGGAGGTATAGTGATAGAGTTTGACTAATATATCGCAGAAACAGGTCACCTAATGCAGTTCATAGGATGGTCAAATAGGTGTTTTTAGAGGAGGTGACACCTAAGAGAAATCTTAAAACAAAGTGGAAATTAACCAGGCAGCAGTAAGACTATTTCAGCCTGCAGATGGCAGTATGAGGAAGATATAAAGATGAGAAACTGGATGGTTGGTGAGATATGACCCAGAAAGGTTCTCTGTCTTTTTCATTGTTTAAAACAGTGTTTTTCTAAATATAATGCTTGGATTGCCTACATTTGTATTACCAAGAGTACGTTTTAAAAACACAGAGCCTAGTATCGCATTCAAGACTAGGAAATAGAATTGCAGGGAAACTTAATCTTTACCAAGATTGACAAATGATTATGAAGAACATTATAGTTGAACGGTGATTTCGAAGATCAAAGAAAGGACCTAGATTAAAGAAAACATCCTAAAAATAACTCTATTATCTTAGGTTCATATTAGTAGATAATCTTGTAATCAACATGTATTAAGGGAAACGGACAGAAAGGCATAGGTAACACAGACGAAAGTTAAGTTTTGAAGAAAATAAGGGGCAACAAGTTTAGAACAAATACTGAATATAGAAAGATACAACAAAGGAATAATAAAAGAACTAGAAGTTGTGAGAAGCTGTAGCAGCAGCAGAGAAATAAATTTTTAAAAACTTAGGAAATAGTTTATATTCAACAAGAAGAAATGGAAACATCTGAATTCTACTTCTTTTTTTTTTTTTTAAGAATTTATTTATCTATTTGACAGACACAGACCACAAGTAGGCAGAGACGCAGGCAGAGAGAGAGGCAGAAGCGGGCTCCCCACTGAGAGCCCGATGCAGGGCTCGATCCTAGGACCCTGAGATCATGACCTGAGCTGAAGGCAGAGGTTTAACCCACTGAGCCACCCAGGCGCCCCCTGAATTCTACTTCTAATGTGTGTATATTGAAACATAAAAATTTGTCTAACATTTGTAAACTTATTGTGTCATTTTAGGTAGAAGTGGATTCCATTGTTGTGCCTCTGCCCTTTACAAATCAAGAACTATCCATAGAAGATTCTGGTACCATGTATGTGATTACGACTCCAGCTGGACTAATCATAAAGTGGGCTCACCTTACAGGGATCATAGACATTCATTTTGGCTTTCAATTTAACTTGTCATCTTACACAGAAGGACTCTGTGGTGAGCATTGCTCTTCAAATCTTAATTTCTTTTCATTTTTTTTTTCCTGTTCACATTACACCAATGGCCCCTGATGCCCCACTTTTCATATTTGAGGTGTGATGTTAACTCTCAGTTCCCCTGTGAATACTATTTCATCCCAATAAATGGGCTAAGAAGCAAGAAGTAACATTTCAATTTCCATATTTTATGCAAATACATGTTCACTACTACTATCACAATACTGTTTGTATTCCTACTATATTCTATATCTATCCTACTATATTCATCTTTATTAATTACTAATAAAGTACCAACTGTTATTTTATATACTTGAATTTATTCAATTCTAATAATAGCCCTCATAAGTTGGTATTAATTTACAAGTGAGAAATATGAGTTACAGAAAGATTAAAGGCTTAAATGGGTTTGTTTCTTCCTTATTATGTTAAAATTCAAAATAAGGGAAAACTTAGTTGCTTAAGTCACGTTGAAAGTTACATGCCGGGAACAAATGGTTCTCAATATTTATCCCAGTTTTATTATAAAGTATAATGCCTAAATGTGTCTTTACACCTGGTTAGTATCACATCATTTTACATAGACACATAAAGAGTTATATTTTTTGACACGTAGTTATAAACTAAAGGAAACAAATTAAAATATCCCAGGTACACAACAAAATAAAAAAATATAATACTGAATTTGATATCTGATGGAGGTTATTCTCTTTGTAGCTCTGTGCTCTGAAGAGAACATCAGTTTCCTCATCTTTAAAATGGGAATAGCAACATTCTACCTTCAAGATTGTTGTTAGGGTTGAATGTAAAAATTAATGTCAAACACTTCACACATTGTTTAATACACACAATCAATAAATCCTTGTTTAGTAAAATATACCTTTTTTAAAGGTTTACCTTGCCTATTTATAGCATGCTATACATTGCACAAAATTCCATGGGGAATGAAGATTATCACTGTGGAAATAGCTATTTTTGAGTATGTACAACGTTGGTTAAACATAATCCGTAGTGTTTATTGAGTAATACTCAGAGACTTTAGGAATGCGTATTTTCTCTGATGATTTATCATTTCTGCCTGCTATGATTTTTCTTTGATCTTGTGGATTTTTCTCCTTCACTTATTGTCAGCTTATACTTTTACAGACACACTCTGTTAACTGGATTTTTAAATAATCACTGTTTTATTTATTTATAGAGAAGGGGGTAGGATTGACTTTTTGCTAACTGAGGGTCACCCCCTAATATTTATGACCTCCATAGTGGGTGAAGAAGGTTTTTGTTAGAGGGAAATCTGGGTGCTGTCGGGTCTGAAAAAGTTGCAGCGAACAAGAGTACGACCCAAATTGAGCATGAACACCAGAATGGGAGATCTGTATGAATACTTTGTTCTGGCCAGAACTGTGAAGTGTGTAGGACTGGTGGCTAGAGTTGCAATAAGAACAATTTTTCCTAGCAGTTACCTTTTTCCAGGAAAGTTTAGACTTAAAAAATAGTAGCTGCTTGACAATATAGTTCACTTCACTTGAGTTTTTTTATTTGTTTGTTTCTTTTCATTACCTTCAGTCATTTGTATATGACAAAGCAATTATGGGAGCAGCAACCTTTATGATCTTAATATACCTACTTGAGGATTAACATTTGATACTTGAAAAAAATGTTCAATTATATCTTTTGTAGCTGGTGCCTTGGGGATTAAGAAAAAATATATCTTAAGGTATGGTGGGCTTCAGATAAAGTATGATCAGGGTTCTGGGCTGATTTTCTGCCCTCCCCTTGACTCTGCACTCCACGGCATGAAGAGTAAGCTCTTCCCCCGTCTGGCCTTCCTCAGGAAGATAGAGGCTATAGCAGATCCAAGCATCATAACCACCAATAGGCCATGTCATCGTAAGGAAGAGAGATTGTCTATGTCTTAGAATTTCGAGGTCAAATTCTGTTTGGCAGTGGTTGTTTAAATGTTGAATGTATCCATGTGTCTAGGTGACTGCCTAACCTGACTGGTGTATTATCTGTAACAGTTGTTAATGCACAGGAGTAAGGACTACCTTTATGCCAATCGTGGCCTTCTCCTGTAATGGTGATGGGGCAGGGATACTTCCTGAAGCAGAATTTAATGTTTTCAGGCAGGGTTTTCCTGGAGGAACGGATGCCGGGAGGCAATCATCAAATGCCCACCACCTTAGGGAATATCTTGGAAAGCTTAAGAACTAGTTCTTCAATTGGGTGATAGTGGTAATAGTGAAGGAGTGTGGGAGTGGAGTCAAACTCCTCTTTCTTCATTTTCTATCATCTTTACACATTTCTTGACTTCTAGGATTGTGGTTTCTTCCTTATTTGGTTAAGAAAACTCTGTATTGGGGTACCTGGGTGGCTCAGTCATTAAGTGTCTGCCTTTGACTCAGGTCATGATCCCAGGGTCCCACATCGCGGGTCCCTGCTCAGAGGAAAACTTGCTTCTCCCTCTCCCACTCCCCCTGCTTCTGTTCCCTTTCTCCCTGTGCGTCTCCCTGTCAAATAAATAAATAAAATCTTTAAAAGAAAAAAAAAAGAAAAAGAAAACTCTGTACTATTTTATCAAAGAATCAGATACATAATTTAAAAATCCATCAACATTAAAGTGAAAAGATATACATTCGGAACCTTGTTCAGTAAGTAATTTATTCATTTAAAATCAATTATTAAGATGATTTATTTCTGCTGCCTACATTTGGTTTGAGTGAAAAAGTTTTTCCTTCTAAATGTCACATATCTTTCTAGGAATTTGCAACGAAGATCCGGACGATGATCTAAGGATGCAAAATGGCACAATTATTACAAATATGGAAGACATAGAATTATTTATTGAGAGCTGGGAAATTGAGAAATCATTTGAAGTAACAACAAGAAGACCTGTTAGGAATTGTACTGAGCATGACTGCAGTCACTGCATTGAGCTATTGAAGAGAAGAGTTTTCCTTCCGTGCCATAATAAAGTAAGTTAAGGGAAACCATAAATAAGAACTGTCATGTTGGATGTGTTGAGAGTTAAGCCAATAAATTCCTGTTCTTGCCATGATGTTCTTCTCCTGGGAATAGTTTAGCCCCAAACCTTCTGTCAGTATGCTTTGGAATTCAGAATCATTTGCTTTTATAGACTTAAAGAGATAGGAAGGATACTTATCTTTTTTTCTCCTATGTTTTTTCAGAACTGTATCTATAGTTTTCAAGAAAAAATGAAATTCTGTCCTATGAATAAATGCCTCTAGGAGAAAGAAATCAATGTCACTTGATAACCCAATAGAGAAACCAAGACAGTGAGGATATTGTCAGTTCTCTATGATCTTGGCATCTTAGGTGTATACTTATAGTAGAGCCTGTCATATATTCAATTTAAACATTTTTTATTTGTCTCCAACTTTCTGACTTTATGTGACTAGTAGATATTTTAAGTAATCTCTGTCATTAAAAAAAAAAGGTGTATTGTTAGGGACACACAGGACAGATAAATATGGCATTTCATGAATCCTTTAGTGAGAGTTTGTGAGCATCTAGTACTTCCAAGGCATCGTGTTAAAGTCCTATGACCCAAAGATGAGTAAGACTCTCCCACCTCCCATGCTAGATTATGGGTGTGGATCCCATAATTCTCAGCCTGCCCCATGAGTTCAAAATGGCATATCTTTTGGGAGCTTCAGTTTTACTTGGAGATATGGATGCAGATGGGTTTTAAATGTTCACATTTTTTTTAATAAAGCAAGTATATAAAAATGAAAAAAAAAATAATGAATACTTTAAAACTCAGTTTAGTGTTATTTTAATGTCTTTTTAAAGCACATGATGTTTTGGACACCTGGGTGGCTCCGTTGGTTAAGGGTCCGCTTTTGGCTCAGGTCATGATCCCAGGGTCCTGGGATCTAGTCCCGCATTAGGCTTCTTGCTCAACAGGGAGCCTACTTCTCTCTCTGCCTGCCGCTCCCCCTGCTTGTGCTCTCTCTCTCTCTCTCTCTGACAAATAAATAAATAAAAATAAGATCTTTAAAAGAAAAAGCATGATGATTTTTTAAATGATGTGTTTTTTGTAAAGATTTTATTTATTTATTTGAAGTTTCTTTCACTTACACTTAACATACCTGCCAACAACCATCTTATCAAGGTGTATGAGGTCCTCTACCCTCTGGCCCATCCACTTCTCTAGCTTCCTCTTTGCTGTACCCTTCTTGCTTACTAAGCTCCAGTCTCCTGTCAACTCTTTGAATATTCCAAAGTTTTTCCTGCCAGTGGGCTTTTAAAATTCTAGTTTTCCCAGCCGGAATACTTCTCTCCTCTGATTCATTTTAGTGTGTTGACTCCACTGGATCCTATTCAAAGCCTTTTTTTTAGTTATGAGATCCACAGACAGAGAATAGGTCTGTGTTATTGACCTTTATGTTCCTCATCATAGGACAGTGCCTGATAAGTAGTTAGATGTCCAATAAATTATGAAAGCTTGCTTAAGTGAATATATGAATGGGGGATACAGGAGAGTCAGCTTTTGTGGTTTAACTGGAAAGGTATCTAACTTTTTACTTTGGATAAATTAAGTCATGTGGTATTTCAAAGCAAAATACCCAGAAAAAGCTTGGAAACGTAGTTCTGGAGCTCAGAGGAGGTAAGTTGAGGCCAAGGATCAGGTTTGGGGAATTATTTGTATATGGATTTTTTTAAAGATTTTATTTATTTATTTGACACAGAGAGAGATCACAAGCAGGCAGAGAGGCAGGCAGAGAGAGAGGGGGAAGCAGCCTCCCCACTAAGCAGAGAGCCTGATGTGGGGCTTGATCCCAGGAACCTGAGGCCATGACCTGAGCTGAAGGCAGAGGCTTAACCCACTGAGCTACCCAGGTGCCCCGTGTATGGATTTTTAAAAAATAACAATAAATAATGTGCAGTGTGCCTGAGTCTGCTCTGTACATTTACCGTATATTAGCTCACAACTATCTTAAGTAGTACTAAGTTTATGAGTAACTCTAACTTACGAAGAAACTGAGGGAAAGATTTAAATGCCCAAGATGGTGGTAGGAATCCGGGAAAAACATCTGTCGCTTATAGACGTGACTGTTGAGGGTGAGGTATAGAGAAACACTCAGAATCAGAGGCAGCAGAGGAGCTGACATTGGACAGGAGAAAAGGCAAGAGAATGAACTACACACAAAGTTCAAGGAGAGAGTTTTAGGAAGGAAGCTCTCCGTTTCCGATTCTACAAGGAAGATGCCCTTGACCTCAGCAAGTATTCCATGTGAAGTAGTGGAAAGCAAGGGAATGCTATAAAGAAGACTCAAAGAATGTAGAATCTTGGTCTTTACAGATATGGCCTTTGAAGTAGAAATAATGGGATATGAAAACTGCTAAGTATTGTTATCTGGCACCTTGAACTCTGTCAGAATTTGACATCTGCATGGAGATGTTTAGTACGTTTGCTGAATGAAATGAGTAGAGAGAAAAATGGAATAGATGTTGCTACAAGTTAAATTATTTAGATATCAGGCATTTTTAAGTCAAAATGAAACAATCTATAAGAATAAATGTCTTTAAATTGAAGCATGTCAAATGATTTAAATTATTCAGTGTTCAATATTGATACATAGTTTTTGAGAAGCATTTATAACCTCATTTAACAAGTAATACCAAGTATCATTATGAAATGCTTCAGAAACTTCCAGTTTTATTCCTCATAAAGTCCCATTCTATATATGGAAAAGACAATTGTGACCCAAGGTATAATATCAGAAATAGATTTTGCTGGGTCCACATAATTTGTTTCGCTTTCATCTTTATAAGATAGACTTATATACATTAGTGCAGACAATATTTACTTTATCCAAAATGTATTTTAAAATATTGTCACATTAATGGGTGCCTGAGTGGCTTAATCGTTAAGTGTCTGCCTTGGGCTCAGGTCATGATCCCAAGGTCCTGGAATGGAAACCCACACAGGGCTCCCTACTCAGCGGGAAGCCTGCTTCCCCCTCTCCCACTCCTCCTGCTTGTGTTCCCACTTTCATTTACTCTCTCTCTTTCAAATAAATAAATAAATAAAATCTTTTAAAAAAATATTGTCACATCAGAGGTGACATCTGGAATCTAAGGTCTAAGGAAGATCTGTAATAAGTATTAACTTGCTACTCTTTGATTCTCTGAATAGTTTTCAACTAACGTAGGGCCTTTAGCGAAATAAAACAATGTAACTTACCCCAACGCCAACTGTGTCTCTAGGTTTCACCGCGGAGCTTTTGTGAAAAGATGTGGATCAATTATACCTATTTTTGGAACTATGAATGCGACGCGCTTTCTGCCTACGTGGCTCTGTGCAACAGGTTTGACATCTGTCTTCAGTGGAGAACACCTGACTACTGCTGTAAGTAGTACTTTTTCAAGAATATTTCCTAACAATCCAAAAGCATCGCATGTTTTGCATTCACTTCTTTTTCTTTTCATTTTTCATGAATTATTCTGAATAATTATTCATAAATTATTTTTTACAAAATAATTTCCTAAGGATAAAACCAGATAAAAGCAACCTGAAAGTTAGGGGTCAGCTCTCCCACACAGCCTAGTTCTAGTTTTATTCTGATCTAAATCTAGGGTTGGCCTCAACCCTCCCAAAAGAAAACCTAGTCCACAAAATATTAGTCAGCAAAACCAATGGAAATATGGAAGTTACAAGGGGATTGAACAGGCACTTTAATTCTGTATCCCGGAGCATATTTTGTTGGTTTCAATTCAACCTGCCTCATTTGCCCACTGCCTGTCGCCTAGCTTGTGAAGAAGACGCATATTTTTCTGCTCCCTTCTCCTCCTTTCCTGACACAGTATCCACTTCCTGGAAACTTACCTTTCTGGCTTTCTTTGATTGATATCTGGGTTCAGCCTTTTTCCAAATATATGTTCATGTTTGTGGATCCTTTTTCTTTTGTTGGTATTCTTTGACAGTTTTTACTTATGGGGCTCATGTTTTCTCATCAAGTTATGATGCTTCTTTTCTTTTCATTCATTTCATTCAATAAAAATTTTATTAAACCTATATCCAGTCCTGGGTACATTTCACAGAAAATATTGTTAATTTAAGTTAAGAAATAGCAATTAAGTGGTTTAAGGGTTAAAAGATGGTCAAAATGAATGTTAGTGAGATGTTCCAAAATAAAATAAAAGTTTTCATTTTCCCTAGGAGAAAAGGTAAAATATGTATAGAAAGGATAGCATATCACAAACACCGGTTATATGACTTCATTTCAGAAATAGGAGCACCTGGGCGGCTCAGTGGGTTAAGCCTCTGCCTTCGGCTCAGGTCATGATCTCAGGGTCCTGGGGTTGAGCCCCACATCTGGCTCTCTGCTCAGCAGGGAGCCTGCTTCCCCTCTCTCACTGCCTGCCTCTCTGCCTGCTTGTGATCTCTCTCTCTCTCTGTGTCAAATAAATAAATAAAATCTTTAAAAAAAGAAAGCAAGAAAGCAAGAGCGCAAAGCAGCTCCTGGCGTGCCCTACCATCCCTTCCCTCTCTTTGCTCCCAGAGGTAATCACTATTCAAGAGTGGGTTTGCTTGATTCATAGGAAATCTGTGACATCTCTAATTTTAATAGATACCATCAAATTGTTCCCCACTGAGATTTTACCAATTTATACCCCAACAGCTGTGTGTTCATCTTTTAACAGTATGATATTTTAAGATGACTGAGAATCCAAAGAATTTTCTAAAACATCATTTAGAAACGGTTCAGCAATGGTAGTTTCCTTTGACAGTGAAGGATTAAACCTAAACACACAGCATTTTTCTTTTTTATGGCTTGGTTGAGTTACATACATAAAGCGTATTTCTGTGCTTATTCTGAGTAGACTGTTGTATCTCCCCACTACCAGAGAAATCACTCCATGCCAGCGGACTCAGGATTAATGCCAACCAGATTTGGGCTGCCTCTTGATCATGTTCACTTGCTACAAATCAGATGAGCTTTTTCTACCATAGCATATCACACTAGCTGGACCCCGGAAGATACTCTAAAATACCTATTGCTGGGCACCTGGGTGGCTCAGTGGGTTGGGCCTCTGCCTTCAGCTCAGGTCATGATCTCAGGGTCCTGGGATCGAGCCCTATATCGGGCTCTCAGCTCAGCAGGGAGCCTGCTTTCCCCCTCTCTCTGTCTGCCTCTCTTCCTAATTGTAATCCCTCCTGCTGTCAAATAAATAAATATATTTTAAAAAATCTATTGCTTATTTTGTTTCTAATTTTTGGTTACATAATACATGAAAAATGAAATTTGAAGAGACGGAAATGGGCCAAATGCATTTTCAGAAAGAAATCTGATATTTTTTCCTTTCACTTAATCATCCAAATAGGTGACCTTTCTCATTAGCAAATTCTGTCCTCTGTTATTCATAGCTCTGAGTTGCCCAGAGGGGATGGAATATCAACCCTGTGTGAAGACCTGTGAAGCAAGAACATGTCTGAACAGATGGTTCTATGGGCATTCCTCGTGTCTGAATTTAAGAGAAGATTGTGTGTGCAAAAATGGAACCATCCTTCACAGGCCAGACTCAGTCCAGTGCATTCCAGAGCAAGAATGCGGTAAGCAGTGGAGGGCAAAAATGACTGCCTGGGGACTCGGCAAATAAATAAAGCTTGTTTAGATCTTGGGGAGAGGTGCTGAGGAAGATTGAACAGGTCCCCTTAAGTGTTGGAAAGAAAACCAGTGTGTTTGTAGTTTGATTTTATGATTTCAATCCAAGTTACCCAAATTAGATGTTTCAGTGGTGATGTGGTTTTATTGTTGTTGTTGTTCCAAGTTTTTGTTTAAATTCCAGTTAGTGAACATATGGCGTAATATTAGTTTCAGGTGTATAATTTAGTGATTCAACATTTACACACAATACTCAGGAGCTCATCACAACAAGCTCCCTCGTTAATCCCCGTCACCCATTTAACACCTCCCCACCACAGTGAGGCAGTAATGATGTGTTTTAATCTCTATGCCTGTAATAACTAGGTGAAGATATGATCGATGAAGAATTAAGAGCATAGGATGTGAACTCAATTGAAATTCTAATTATTTCATGTAATAGTGATTCGTCTTTACTTCTTTGAGCCTGGGTTAGCATCAGTAAGATGGGAAAAATAATAGCACTTATCCCATTAAGTTAGTGTGGGGATGCATAAATAATACAAAGCAATTTGCAAGTGCCTAGAGAAAAATAACCACTCAAGAAATGTCAGATAGTGTTATTATATGGGAGAAAATATTTAATTTTTCTACTTTCATATTCAAACCATTTCATTCTGACTCATCATCTCAGTGGTGGTTGCAGATGAAAATAGTGCAAAATTGAGAAAATTACAGTACAGAGCTTATCATTACGATTAGAGGAAAAGAGATTAAGCTAATAATGAAAGAGAATGGGCAAGTAGAAGCAAAATGCATTTATAGTTCCAGAAACAAGTTTGTGTTTGCCATTGAGAAAAGTATTTGTAGAAGACTTTGAGAATAAACAGGCATCTTTGGTTTTTTAGGGACCTGTGAGGTTGGTTTGATAGTAAAGAAAATAATACAAAAGAAGTTCATTTGAGGCTAGGGATATGAAGCTCACTATACTCCTCTCTATCATTTTTAAAAGAACTACCAGTGGACTGTATTTATCACTAAGTAAAACTTGAATAACAAAACTACATAATCACTAAATAATAAGTCACTAAATAATTAGCTACTTCCCACATTTAGATTTTAAAGCTGACTGATATGTTTTGAATTTTCATATGACAAAAATGATAAATATATGGTAGGGATTTTCCCCACTGAGTTTGAATAGCTAATATTGAAAAACTAACTTAAATTCATTTTACTGAGTTTGTTCAAGCTAAATAAATTATATTAATAAGGAAAAATGAATAAAATATAATGAACAGATTATCTTATAAGGGCATTCAAATTTACAGATAGTTATAGAAGGGAAAAATATTTTTGTAGACTATATGACAAATTTCATTGAAGAAAAATGTAAGCTACAAGCCGATTAAAAACAGGACTTTAAAGAAGGATAAATCTGTGACATGTTATCTATGTCATTAAGCCAAGTCATGGTCTGAAATGCAAACATCACAGCCTGATTTATTTTAATGTCTAGGTTATGAGTGATGTAACATTGTCCATCTTTTTAAGCATGCACGGATAGTGAAGGTCAACCACGCTCTGCTGGGGAGGTTTGGAATGGGGGCATTGACGAATGTGCCCTCTACAAATGCTTGGAGAATGGAAGTATTATTCCTATAGAACCTGATTGTGATGAAGAGCCCTCGCCGATTTGTGAGCGAGAAGCTGAAGTTGTCCTGGGCATCATTGATAAGTGGACCTGCTGTACAAAGGAAGTTTGCGGTACGTGTGCAGGCAGAAGCCTTCCCATCTGTCAATGCCACAAAATGTGTTGATATTATTTGTGAAAAAAGCAGGGCATGCATAATGTTTGGTAAACAAAAGGGTTGAGGTAAAAACAGAAATATGGCCATAAATATCATTTATATTTTCTCAAAGCAAGTTTTTCTCATTATGGTTTTGTTGACTTTGCAAATAAACATGCAAAACTCTGGCTATAAGCGATTAATAGTGTTCAATAATATGTGACAAGGTAAAGGTTCTGGGAGTCTTTGACTTATGACAACTGAGGGTGAAAGGGGAAATCTGCTACCATTTCACATTTTCCCATTTGTAAGTTGAATGTGTTTAATTGCCCTGCAAAAACATACACAGTAAGAATCACTTCCTGATTTGAGTTAGCACAGGATTTTAGTTATATTCACTAATATTTTAGTGCTTCTATTTCTTATTTCCAGGATGTGACATGACTTTATGTGAAACTGCTATTCCAACATGTACGAATAGTCAAAAATTGGTTGTTGGCCATAGTCCTCTTTCTTGTTGTCCACAGTATCAATGTGGTGAGTAATCAACTAGGAAAAACAAGAGTGGGGTTCATTGTTTGTTCAGAATAGAGGATTAGATTCTCATTCTTTGGGTCAATAAGAAAATGATTTGTCATAAAATATTGTGGAGTTGTCTTGCTAAAGATAGTTCTTTTTTTTTCCTTAAGATTTTATTTATTTATTTATTTACGATTTTATTTATTTGACACACAAAGTGAGAGAGAGAGAGAGAGAGAGAGAGAGAGAGGTAGGCAGAGGCAGAGGGAGAAGCAGGCTCCCTGCTGAGTAGAGAGTCCGACATGGGGCTTGATTCTAGGACCCTGGGATTATGACCAGAGCCAGAAGCGGATACTTAAGCCACTGAGCCAACTGGGTGCCCCAGAATAGTTCTTTTTTAACCTGAAATTTCTTTGTGTATAAAATCTCTCTCTATATAATATAGTTTATATAAATCTCATATATATATAAATTTGAAGTTTATATATTAACACATGGATTTAGATAATTAGCTCATTTTAAAGATCTTAATCTTAGCAGAAATATATAAGAAATAGCAGGTGTGATATTGTAATTTATAATAAGAAATACATATTCGGTCTTCCACACCATTCTCAGTGAAGCAATCCCTACCCTGAATTTCATAAATGAGGAGACCTATAAAGGTGTCTTTTGTTATGTTAATGTGATGCTTTTGGAAGGCCTTTGGCTAATCTGATAATGGGGGTTGGTTGCCAGGGCAACCAATCCTGTGATTGGAGGGTTAGAATTTTCAGTCCCACCCATGACCTCCAGGGAGGGGAGAGGGCGTGGAGGTCGGATCTGAACTTCAGTAGCCAATAGTTAATCAATCATGCCTATGTAATAAAGCCTCTATAATAAACCCAAAAAAGAATGAGGTTTAGAGAACTTCCAGGTTGGTGAACACAAGGAAATTCAGGGAATGGTGTGCTCTGAGATAGAAAAGCCCCCTGTCCTTTCCCTATACCTTGCCTTATGCATCTCCTCCATCTGGCTATTCCTGAGTTATATTCTTTTATTAAAAAAATGGTGATCTGGTACACAAAGTGTTTCTCTGAGTTCTGCTGGCTGCTCTAGCAAATTAATCAAACCCAAGGAGGAGGTTGTGGAAACCCCTGATTTATAGCCAGTCAGCCAGAAAGGAGCACAGGTAACAAGTGGGGCTTGTAACTGGTGTCTGTAGATAGTGTCAGAATTGAGTTGAATTGTAGGACACCCAGCTGGTATCTAGAGAATTACTCTGTGCTGTGTGGGAACCCTCCCCCAGCAAATACACACTGAGGTAGCAGGTTATATTTAAATTCAAATAGAACTAAACCATATGACTTTATTTATTTTATCGTTTCATTCTATACAAATTTTCAAATACCTTGGTGTTTCTGCAGAATGTGACCCACTGAAATGCCCCAGTATTTCAACACTAGAATGCAGAGAAGACCAATTCATGATTCAAGTCCAACAGGAAGAGCCTTGCTGTTTTTCTCCTCTCTGTGGTGAGTGTTCTGTGAGAAAACTTTTTGGAACAAAGGGAGGGTGTATGGAAAATCTCTTATTTGACATGAATTTCATGGGACCGATGGTAACCAGTATTCTGGTGATACACTGATAGGAATTCAACCAAATAATGACAGTTGAAAAGAAAGTATGACATTTTAAATGACTTGACAATTATTACAGTTAGCACTACTTTCTCTTATTATTTATATGGAATATATATATATATATATATATATATCAGTCAAAACATACTTAAGGCAATATAATTTTTTTTTCTTTAATAAGGCTAGTACCAGTTGTTTTTAGAGAAAAGTTTAGCCTTGGCTTTCCTTGAAGAACCAACTAAAATAATGGACTCTGCTAAGCCTTCGGAGAACCTCTTTAAAATTTGATTTTATATATCATGTATGATATTTGTGTGAGCATGGTGATGATGGAACAGAATGGCAGAAATGAAAGGTGTCTGGGAAAAGAATACATGAGCTATATATTCTGTCCAATGAAATAGACATGAAAAAAATAAAAAGTATTCTATTTTCCATTTCAAGTAAATCTTCAGATCAAAGACTGGTGATTAATGTAGGTTTCAGGTGTATCTATGGAAATCAAAACACATCTCTTTTTACCAGTTAAGGTTCTTTGGGTGCAAGTGGCAAAATGGACTGATCACAGCTAGCTTACACGCAACCAGTTACTGGAAGGCTTGGGGATCAAGATTTTGTAGGATCAAGATGAAGCAGAACAACCAAGCCCTGGGAAGGAGAAACACCATCAGTCCAGGTGGCAGTCACTAATGACTGAGTCAGCAACACCCATTTCCTGCCCTGGTGTGCCTCTGTTTTGATTCAAATGCCATAGAAAGAGTTTCTGATTTGTCTAATGTGGGTTGTTCCTACACAGAGGACTGCTGACAGTCAGGCACCTTTATTAAGAGTCATTCCAAGGCAGTGTGGGTGGGACATTTTGTCAGGGTCTTTCAGAGAATTGTAATTGAAGTGGGAAAGAGATACTGAACAGCCCAAAAGAACAGGTGCCTACTCTATTATTCTTCCACAAATTGGAGTAATCAAAGGTAGCAAATTTAGAAAACTGAAGTAAATAAGTCAATGACATTTTGATATCCCAGGATAAAGAAAATTGCTCTAAAAGAGTTAACACTATTTCTGGTAAGATGGTGTTTTTCTCTGTCACTGTGTTTGGAAAGCATATGCTTGATAGTACTGTTTTCATGACCAAGTGAGGAGATCTGTCATTAAAGCCTTATTTTCCCTGTTTCTTATTTTATTAAACATTATTTCATGTTGATTTTTACGTGTGTGTAGTAATCCAAATTGATGGACAGTTTGTTTTTAGCTCAGTTGTGACTTCTGGCTTTTCATTTTACCTTCAGTTTGTGAATCTTGCACCAAACCTATTCCGCTATGTACTGATGGGGAATTTCTCACTGTGGATCTTAATACTACACATTTCTGTTGTCCACGGTATTATTGTGGTAAGTGTATCTTAACTAACTTAAAATATTCAGCTATACCTAATATTTAAGAAGCCCCATGAATCTTCATTGCGCTGTTATATCAGACCTTCATTGAATTCTACATATAAAATATATATTAAGTATATGTAATAATTTTTCACATCTAAGAGCTCTCCTTGGATAATATTACCTCCCCAAAATAGATTACTATGACTCTTCTCATATCCTAGAATTTCCAGCTTCCCAGGTGATTCCATACATTCTCTGCTTCCTTTCTCTTCTTGCATATCCGGCATGTCTCGGGGCCCTTCACCTGCTGCCGTAGTTCTACTACTGTTCTATCTGCTCGGGAGTCACGTATTCCGTCTCCAGTGATACATGGCAAGTGAGCGGTGGGAGAGAGATGAGGCCATGCACTGCATCAGCAGTGGCTGTGAGCTAACTGGTAGGCAGTGAGGACAAGCTTCTACAAGAAGCTAATCATTATCCATGGAATTTTTTTTCTATTTAGTTTGTGACCCACATCTTTGTCCTGCACCACTACTCAACTGTGCAGAGGATATGAAGCTTGTGAAAGAAAATGTATCTGGTCAATGTTGTCCAACATGGCATTGCGGTAACTAATTTTTCATACTTCATAGTTTTTATTACAGTATAGTGTAATATTCCGACCAATGTAAATATATTGATTTTTGCCTCCTAGAATGTAGCTGTGAAAACCTTGTTACACCAACCTGTGAAGTGGTAAGAATACATATTTTGATTGAATTGTCATATTATTTAAATCAGTTTATCCTTCCTTTACACCTTATTTCTGAGTTCTCAGAGTAGATTAAAGTAATATACTCTGGTATCAGAGAGCAGTAAACCCTTTTTATTTCCTGGAGATAAGAAGATGTAATCCATTATTTTTTTCATTGGTGACTGAATCTACTAGCCTCATATCCACTTCACTGGTCTTAAAATGAAGCCAAACATTGAAAGAAAGAGTATCTCAATATTAAGAAGTGGAGGGTATGTGCTTTGGTGAGTGCTGTGAAGTGTGTAAACCTGGTGATTCACAGACCTGTACCCCTGGGGATAAAAATATATGTTTATAAAAAATAAAAAATTAATTAAAAAAAATATGTAATTAGAACGCGAAAAAAAAAAAAAGAAGTGTTTCCAGTGATTTTTCAAGAAATTGTGCCAATGATGCATCTATTGTGGAGGAGGAGGGTATATAAACATGTAACTGTTGGTATTTTCTTAAGAGTTATCTACGAACATTTTGTAAATAAGGAAGTTGAGGTCTAGAAAGAGCAAATGATTGACTGAGATCTTTAGGACTCTAACAAGGGTTGTTTTATGTCTGTGTCTCCTTTTGTGTATTCCTTTATTCTACTCTGCCATAACTCTTTCATTTCCCTTAGAAACTATAGCCCAGACATAAGTAAAACACAAACAAAAAAAGCAGGTTGAAACTGCCTTGTTTTCATTCCTGCCTGGACTCCTCTTACCTGTGCTTCATTTTCCTCACCTGCAATATAAAAAGAATGATAATACCTATATCTATGAATAAAATAAGTTAATATAAATTACTTAGATAGTACCTGACACACAGAAAGAACTCAATAAGTATTAGCTGTAATTGTTATGATAAAATAAACACAATACTCAGAATGTTAACTACAAGTTACAGATTATCACGGAGAACTTTTTAGGGATGTTAACCATTAAGAAAAATTTGGAAGAAAGTGATAGGTTAGGATAATGGATGAGAGGCATTGAACTATTCTAGATAGAGGCTAGGTTGAACATGAATAAATGCACCAAAGTATGAGGCAAGATACGTATGCTGATAGATAGCAACTTCTCTCACCCTTGAAAAAACCATGCAAATCTTGGTTTCAGCTCAGATCATGATCTCAGGGTCGTAAGATCTAGATGCACATTGGGCTCTCCACTCAGCACAGAGTCCGCTTGACATTTTTTCCCTCTTCTTCCCCCTGCCCTCACCCCACTCCGCACTTGCACTTGCATTCTTTCTCTCTCTCAAATTAATAAATTAAGTAATTAAAATCTTAGAAAAAAGAATCCTATTAATTTTATTACTGATATCATATGAAAAACACACTCAGGAAAAGTTAATACTTAAAAATGCAATTCTTCAAACTTTAAACCTGGTACTACACCAAGGAGAACTTATAGCATTTCTGACAGGGCAATGTTTAAGCATCTGTAAGACAACAATTCATTGACACCTAAAGGTTATATCACACTTTCTGTGTGTCCACCCTATTGTAAGTTCTTTCCCTGAACTGACCCATTTATTTCTCCAAATAAACCTAAGAGGTAGGCAATGTCATCATCCCCATTTTACAGATGAGGGAAGTGAGGAGAAGCCTGGCTCAGTAACCTTCCTGAGATCACACAGCTGGTAGGCAGCAAAGGCAGGAGGGCACAGAGCAGCTTTATTTCTGAGTCTGTGCTATTAGTGTCTTGACTATACTCTTCTGCTCCTGATTTATATGCTGTAGCAACCTTGCCCCATGCAAACATCAGAACCTTGGACCAAGAACATTTGCACCAACAAAAATTTCCAGGATTAGCACATATTTTCTTGTCTCAAATTATCCACTAGATGCCCTGAATCCAACAATATTTTCAATTGTTGGATTAAACATAAAGAACATCTTCTCTACTTTAACTCATTTAATAGATAAATTAAAGTTTAGAGAGGTTAAGTGATCCATAATCATATTGTTTATTGTGAATTTTTTCTGTGGGTTGTTAATTAATGACCACTGGGTTAATCAAAGCATTTTCACTATCAAATATTTAATAAGCACCTGATATGTGTCTGGCTATATAGTAGGGAACTTACTAAATGCTGTACTGTGTATATGTTTTTATAGTTGTTATAAAATAAGCTGTATAAATCACATCTAATGATAATATCTTTCTAATAGGGAGAATTTACTGCAATAGACCATAACTTTCAGAGTGACTGTGGATGTGTACAGTATCTCTGTGGTAACTATGTTTTATCTAGCTTTTAAATGATATGAATATTATTGGTATCTGTTGTTCACTATTCATAAATTAAAAATATTTTCTTTGAGTTGTATTACACATTTTAAACCATTTTGCCAGTTTTTGAGTATAAAAAATGCACTATTATTTTTCAGTTGCCTCTTTTGTAATACCTGTAAATGTTCTGACTAATATGCTAATGGGACAGAAAAATGAATGTTTGTCAGAGGCTTTGCAGAATTTAAAGTTGATTCTGTTTTTTTAATATATATATTTAATATTCTAAAAATAGGCATCTAAAAGGGAGAATTTTTGCTAACTGTTCTATTATTATGGATGTTAACATTGCAAAACATAGAACTGATTTTTCTATAAAATCATAAATCTTCTATTATGTATTTGTGAGTTAATAAAAAACCTTTAATTCAACAGTTTGAGATTTTTGCATTTTTATATACAAGAAAGTTTAAGAGCTTCTGAGCTGAATCTTCATTACTATGGTAGCCTAACTTAATATGCTTCTATTTATATTGGCCACTTTCTTCATCGAGTATGATGTACAAGACTATATTTTGCATCACAACAAAATTGAAAATTTTCTCTCAAAAGAACCATTGGGGCGCCTGGGTGACTCAGTTGGTTAAGCGTCTGCCTTTGGCTAGGATCATGACCCCGACGTCCTGGGATCAAGTCCCACATCGGGCTCCTTGCTCGGTGGGGAGCATGCTTCTCCCTCTGCCTCTGCCTGCCACTCTGCCTGCCTGTACTCTCTCTCTCTCTCTCTCTGAAAAACAAATAAATAAAATCTTAAAAAAGAAACAAAACATGATATGTTAGTGCTAACCATTAAGAGTCCTACTACTTTTGATTTATATTTTGCTTCTGTCTATCTCCACTCCCCCAAATTGTCATGTCATGTTTCCAGAAGAGAGAATAACAAACAAGTAGCTTGGTGATAATTCTACAATTCTGGAGTCTGTGATGAAGTATAGCTTTTGAAGGCAGTTTAAAACAGTAAAGAGGAGTTGAGTTTACAGACCACTTTCTTATTGTATGTTAAGGAATGAATGTGCAACATTCATCATTAAGTAAACTCATTGAGTTGTTAATAATATATAGAGGTAAAGATCTTTATTGGTTTTGAAAAAATTGCACATCATAATGAAAACATAGATATAAATAAAAGCTCCATTGATTGATTAATAAAAAACTCAAAATAGTACTTTCACTGACTTTCTTTTCTTAGAAAAAGATGATGTGTGTGTGTTTCAAGAAGTATCAGTATTGAATCCTGGCCAATCTATGATAAAGTATTTGGAAGGGGACTTTTGTTATACAGTGGAATGTCTGGAAGAAAAAGATAACCATACAGGCTTTCACACTCTGAATTTTACAATAGTGAATTGCTCAAAAGAATGTGACATTGTAAGTATTCTTTGTAAGTCATTCCAGTGGAGACTTAAATTAATCATAAAATGGCAGCTATAGAATTTTAACCAGGGAACATGGCATAAGTTAAAAGTATACACTTGAATAGTTCAATAATCTATTAATGTGTAATAAATGTCTATAATGCATTTTCCTGTGTATGTTCCTGAGCCATATTATCTATTTATCTATATAGCTTGCTTGACTAGCTTGATGAATCTTGGCTGCTAGATGTAAAGGTTAATATTTACTTCACTTTCTAATACAGCCGTATAAAGTCAGTTATTATTTGAAGTGCCTCAAATTCAACCTTTAAAATGCTTACAGGTGTTCTGAGAGAGCATATAGTTATATTGGGAAGCACTTCCAGAATGGATTCATTAAAAATACTGGTATTGTTGTGTGGCTAATTAAATGTATTATCATTATATCCAGCACCAGGTGTATATCCCGTCTCCAAGTGATTATGATTGCTGTGGTACCTGCAAAAATGTATCCTGCAAATTTCAAATGGAAAATGGAACATCACTTATATATGAGGTAGGAATTCCTTAGTTCCCAAGGTAAGTTCTTTGGAGGGTAGCTCTCTGTGCTGTTTTCTGAAGAAGATGTTCTGAATTCAAATAATTTGAAAAATATCACAGGTGCACGCACACACAGAGTTCTACACATAATAAACACACTCATATACAGCACACAAGACACAGTTACATTTTTTACATCTTAAAGTTTCTGATAATTCCTGCTATAAAGGAATATGTTGAACTCATTTCTCAAACTCTTTTTTTTTTCTAGATATGAGGAAAATGAGCTTTGAGAATTGCTTATTTCTAATCATTAGAACAAAGGGGAAAAATTATTTTATTCACAAATTTAAAAAGAAGCATTTTAAAGTAAGATATTAAAAAAACAAAGGGGAGAACACCTGGGTGGCTTAGTCAGTTGGGTGTCTGCCTTCAGCTCAGATCATGATCCCAGAGTCTGGGGATCGAGCCCCGCAATGAGCTCCCTGCACATTGGGGTGTCTGCTTCTCCCACTGCCCCTCACCCTTTTTGTGCTCTCACTGTCCCTCTCTTTCTTTCAAATAAATAAATAAAATCTTTAAAAGAAATTTTTAAAATAAAACATTTTAACAGAAATAAACTCATGAGGTTAACATTTTATTATTTCAGGTATTGAAGATTTCACGGGGTAAATAAAAGATTGAGAATATTTGCCATTTTTTTTTTTTACAAAGAAAATCTCAAGAGTCAGTAATGCTGTACACATCTTTTCAGCAAAAATAATAAAATAATTATTCAGAATTCTCTTATAGTCTCATAATAACTCCATATAGGTTTATAGACTGACCTACTCCTTCCCTAGAAGAGAAAAATGGGACTTTCTATTATTAGTGCAGTTTTTAGTGATGTCACCAGATGTAGGAGTATCACTAATTTTTTTATAACTTACATTACCTTAAAGCTGTTCCAATTTATTATTGCCATTTTAAAGTTTTTCTATTCATAGTTTAATTATCTAGAGGTCTTACTTCTGGTGTTCTTAATTACATGGGATTACTCACATACCCTCCAAATAGATTTCTCCAATCCTGTGCATTTTATTAAGTAAGAAAGATGACCAATTGTCTTCTTGTGCCATAACCCATGTTTCACAGTTATGTGCAAGCTAGTGTTACTGATTTAATTAGTGTTGTTGGTATTGTTTGTTTTATCCTAGCAATATTTCTGTTTTATAATATATTATTTTAAAGAAGGTTTTTTGATAACAGAAGCTTCTAAAATGATGAGGAAGTCATAGGTGTCAGTGAGAGAAAATGAACCAGAGTTTACTTGAAAAAAACACAGAAATCTGGGGCTTTTAGTAAAAGGACAACATAAACTCCATAATCAAAAATCCAGGAACCATCTATGTATATAACTAGTATTCACAGTGAGAGCCTGAAATGTAAATAAAAGACCAAATTATGTTCAGAATATATTTTGAGAACTCAACAGGTAAAGCAATCAAGATAAATAAACATCAAGATCGTTAACTTTTGCTCTTTCAAAGATAAGCTTTAGTTATCTAGGAATCTAATTTCTGTGGAAAAACTAATTTTTTTATTTCAGATAAGATAGTACTATTAGAAATGAATATTGGAATTACTATTTGAATTTGAATATTTTATTTTCTCTTATACCCGGGCTTGTAGATCTTTTCTAATTGATCTAAAAGATCTAAAGAGGGGTGCCTGGGTGGCTCAGTGGGTTAAAGCCTTTGCCTTTGGCTCAAGTCATGATCTTAAGGTCCTGGGATGGAGCCCCCCATCAAGCTATCTGCTCAGCAGGGAGCCTGCTTCCCCTCCACCGCCCCCATCGCCTGCCTCTCTGCCTCTCTGTCCGTCAAATAAATAAATAAAATCTTAAAAAAAAAAAAAGATCTAAAGATATGTAAATTAAAATAGAATCTGGAGAGAAAGAAGTTCGTCAAAATTCCTTACCGTACAAGGAATCTTCAAGTCAGAGTTTGGCTAGCATTTTAAAATGTCGGTTATAAATTAAAAATACAGATTGACAACCACCAGCCCAATAATTATAACATGTCCAGCTGCTTTTATTTCTATATAAGAATTCTGAAATCGGGAATGAAATAAACAGTTACTATGTTTAAAAATTTGCTAAAGGAATAGGGATATGTTTTAAAAATAGGGATAAGGAGTGTAGAGCTAGAAGCAAAAGTCAATAATCACTGTCATCCAAAGATTTTTTAATCGTTTTGCTGATAAGGGAGTAGAAGGAAGGATAAACAAATCTCAAGAAAGGAGGCATATTAGCTAATATGATTTGTTGTTTTATAATTAGTGAGGGAACAGTTGAGCAAGACCTTTGACACATGGCCAAATTGGGTAATTAATCTTGTAGTAGAAACAGATACCTATTTGTTTCTTTCCTCTATTGCTTTATTTCACATTTACATCTCAGTTCTGGTATGAAACCAAACACACATACATGCACACACCCCATCTATGTATTTCTACTCCTTTTAGATAAATTTGAGGATATTTCCAGATAGACATTTTATACCACAAGAAGTTCTCTGCATCTTGACTTGGAGAGGAAATATTCTACTTAAGAAATATATCAGATTTTAATAAACAAAACAGTAACTTTCTCTTATTTTTAGGAGGGGAGTACCTGGCATTATAATTGTACCACATATGAGTGTGTAAAGACTGACGAAGGGACAATGATTCTGAACTACAGTATGGTCTGTCCCCCTTTTAATGAGACTGAATGCAAAATGGTTTGTACTTTATCATGTCTAAGAAAATGTAGTATTACATAGAATTTAGGAAATATGTTTTCAAAGGTTGTATATACATATGTTGTGGCTTATTTACTTTGGTCTATGTTTCATTTTCACATGTGTGTAAAAGCCCTATTATATGCCTTCAGTTTGCCACTTTGAGTTATCAATGGTGTTCCAAATAACTTTGATTCTCCCTGAACGGATATTGTGCTAGTTCCAAAAATTTTTGAAAAATCATTTGATCAGCAGACCTAGCCTCTCTTTCAGTATGAATTGATAATCTATTGGAGGCTGGCCAATTTTACTTCTTAAACACACAGCCAGAATTTATGATGCCGTTCCCTTTTTAATACAAGCTGGCCTAAGTCAGATTTGTCTTGACTCCTCTGAGCACGGCCCTGGTAGAACCTGGCGTATATGACAGCACTGCTGATCCTTAAGGTTAGATTCCCCAACTCCTTCTTCCCTCAGAGAAGAGTCCACTGGGAAAGTAGATTTTTGGAGGTGATACTTTTTTCTTGTAAGATCCTTTGTAGCTTTAACTATTTTGGAGATAGTAATCCTTCATGAAAAGTGAGCTTTGTTCTATTGCATAGGCAATATTTTTCTTAAGTGTGCAGAAATAGCATAGTCTCATTGATTTTTTTTTTCTCCCCAAGATGTGCCCTTTTAGTGATGGTGGCTAGCTAGCTGGGTAGGTAGAGGTCATGTATAATAAAGTAATAGAATTTCAGCTCTGAAAAGAATCTTAGGCATCATCTATTTCACAGATTCATTTTTATGGTGCAAATTCTTTGACTTATATTGTAATTGGTAAGTTACTAAAAGCAATTAGCGGCTTACTGTAAGAATTCAAAAAGGTAATCAATAAAAGTTTTCTTAATTTAGTCCTAGGCAAGAGTCATCCTGAAGTGAGCGATTTTTTTTCTTTTTAAATGTTAAAGAAAAAGATACATCATTTAAACATTCAATTATATTCAGGAACTTAGTCTTATCTCATAGAGTACCTTAGCTTATTCCAAGGAGTTGAAAAAAACATAACGGCCTCAATTTAGAGTACCTATTAGTACTCTGCTTTGGTAAGAATTTTTTGTGCATTATTGAAAATGTTTTTAGTAAATAAATAAATAAATAAATAATGTGTTCTTTTAAGTAAGTTCATCTCTTTGCACTTTACTAGTGAAGAAATAACAAAAATTTAAACAAAATATCAGCTGCTTATTTTAAAAACAAATTCTCATTAAAAATAGTTAAATTTCTATAATTTTCCAGTGAAGGCTTTGTGATATTTAATAAAAACACCAAGAGAGTTAGTTTTCTATTTCTAGTCCAATAGGACATGAACAAACACTGTGAGTTTTGACTTTATTCCTTCTCTCTTCCTAGAATGAAGGGATTGTAAAGCTTTATAATGAAGGCTGTTGCAAGATCTGTAAGTGAGGACATATTATATGCGTTAATTTGATTAGTTTTAATTGCTCATGGTAATTATGATCTTTCTCATAAAATTCAGATCTTATGATGCAAGGAGGGAAGCATATTTTATAATGTTATTATTTAAATGTTTGTCATGTGGTTAATTATTTTGTAATTTAGTCTTCTGGAGTATGAATAAAGTATTTTTAATTTAGATGAATTTTAACCTAAATATCAGAAATTTCTTTATTGTTGTATTTCCCAAAATGTATTGCATAGGATTTTAATATAAGTTTTAAGTTTAAAAGGTCTCTTTTGTCAAATTTGCTTGGAACATGCTAGGCTACACCAAGTTAAGTAAGTTATGGTGAGAATGGCATTTTGGCTTCAATAAGGACCTTGGATTTTATAACTCCATGCTGATTATTCAACAAGTAGGTCCATTTTGTTATCCAAGGGCAGGCAGGGGAAGATCTGTGCAACCGACTGTAAACCTTCTATTTATTGCCTGCCACACATTGGCACAATTAAGCCCTGTAAAGACAGTATTGTAACCAATCTTTACAACAGTTGAGAGATAAATGAGAGGTAGGTATGGTTTCCTCTACAGATAAGGAAATGAAGGTTCAGAAAAGTTGATTTGCACTAATCAGTAATGGACTCAGGCCTGTCCACTGCCCAGGTCCAGGACCTTTCAATTCTTCCAAGCTCTCTAAAGTTGCAGAATAATACCAACCTACCTCAGTTTCTCCCATCTGACATGTAGGGACTTGTGGAATAGCTTCTGCTTGATATCACAAAATCCTTTTCTACAAACTTTGTTTCTGGGTGACTGAGCTATCTTGGACAGACTGGATGTTGGATACTATTGCAAATACCATGCTTAACCAAATGTATTCCCATAGTCTTTAAGAAATGAAGAGGAAATGCCTCTTGGTACTAATAAGTTCAGCCAGCTAACAATAAATTTAAGCTATCTCGTTATATTTATTACACAAATTAGCTCATCAAATAGATTTCTACGAGTTGCCTGTCATGTATCAGGCACTCTTTTAGGCACAGGGACAATGAAACAGTACCTGCATGCCCTAGTGCATATTATGAAGAAGGGGAAGAAATAAGGAATACATAAATATATACTATTGTGTCAGGTAGAGATGAGTGACATAAAGAAAATTAGTACAGAATAAAAGGGATGGAGGGTGGGGAAATGGTTTGCTAATTTAAGTGAGTGGCTGGAGAGTGCCTCTGTGGTGAGGTGTCTTCTGGGTAGAGACTGAGTGACTGAATCCAGCCAGGAAGAATAACAAGTATGGAAAGCAGAGGAAATAGCAAGGTTTGGCTAAGCACAAGGATGAAGGTGACAGAAAGAAGAGGGTGGGTACCTTATAGGTCACATTAGAGATGATTTCTTCCTTAACTCTTCTTTCCTCTGACATGAGAATAGAAGGGCTACTAAAGTAACTAACCACTGAGTGAAAGCACCATAAGGTACACACCAGCCTGTCCTCCATCACAAACTCTGAACCACCAACCAGACGGTAGTTGGGAGGCAAAGGAAAGGAGAAGGGACAAGCATAGGATTCTGAGGAGGAGCCACAATTGAGATGGAGAAAAACCAAAAGGGCTGTTTCAGAAGCCAAGTGTGGAAAGTATATCAAGGAGGAGAGAGTCATAGATGGGGCCAAATGCTGCTGAGAAGTTAAGTAGGATGAGAACTAAGCTATTACCTCTGAAGTTAGCATTTTGAAGGTCAAGAGCGACCTTGAGAAGGACAATTTACTTTCAGGCAATCTTTGCTACTCATCTCTGCTTCAACCTGAGTAGTTTAGCTTTTAGATACTTTACATGTTGGAATTTCATATAAGCACTTAACATAAAAGATTTTGTGGCTAAACTGATTTGGAAACTGAAGATCTAATTCCAATCTTTTGCAAACAAGAAAACTCAGCAGAATGATTTCAGTGACTTTCCTAAAGTAACAAAGCAAGTTATTGTCAGAGTGAAGTAAGAACCTTGGTCTTTGTGCATCCTGATTCAAGGGTTATTTAGATATAGCTTTAAATATGTATTCCTAGGTGTCATCAAGTGGTCATCCATCACACCACAGAGGCATTTTAATATATCATTAATTAATACAAAGTATTTTAATGTGAAGTCATAAGAGATAATTTCAGAGCCATAAATATCAACTGTAATGACTCATCCATACATTTCAAAATGGTTGATAAATAATTCAATTACCTTCATGTATGATTTTATATTAAAATCTATTAAGATAAAGTAGCTTTAAATCTGTTTTTAATTTTAAAATAGGTTTATGTATACATGTATAGCTGCCTAATTATGTACATGTATATATACTTCTACATACAATGTTTCATTCTAAAAATAATTTAATAATTTTAAAAATTTAAATATATATTTTATCTCTCTATATGATACACACAGGTTGATGTTAACATTATTGCATGTGTAGAATGTTTTGATTCTATTCTAGGACAATAAGGTAAAGAGATAAATATAATGCTAAAAATATGAGAAAGTCTATTTAGAAAGTGAAAATAAATATTGAGCATAAAATATTTGAGGGAAATTTTAAGTATACTTTAATATAGGAATGTATTTCATATAAATATATACATTATTTTATTTTAAATATAGGCATATGTTTAATTGAATTAAGAAACAAGGGCATGGGCTTTCTGATGAATCAATACATTCTATATTTTATCAGGCAAACGAGAAGAAAGAATATGCCAGAAAGTGATAATTAAATCAATCATAAGGAAACAGGACTGTGTAAGTCAAAACCCTGTAAGTGGAAACATATAATTTGTTACATAAAGGGCATGTGTCTTTCCAAAAGTATATAGCACTAATACGTTTGTAAGTCAACAAAATGCCAACTGTCACAATATTTAACTTTGCGATTATTCATACATTTTAATATTAAAATATTCTGTTTGTGAAGAAGTATAAACTATTCTTGGCATTAATAATCAATAGTTATGAATCATAATTGCAATCTAGACAGATGGAAATTAAACCAAATATATTTGACTACATATTTTTTTAACTATGCAATTTTACTCAGCAAAAATAGTCTTAGTTCTAATTTTACCCCATTTAATGTGACCTACCCAATACTATAGTCTCCACGAGGTATGATATAATACAGATTACAATAGAATCATTAGATTGTGATGAACATTGTACATATACCTGACTAGTTATTGTGTGCACATTTATTTCAGAGTTTATGTCAGCCTTTCTGTCTTAGGTATCATCATGGAACATCTCCTGGACTTATTCAAGTTATTAAAGTCTAACCTGGTATTTTCTTGCAGTCTTCTAATATACAGTAGCTTGAGACTTAATACAGTGATAATAAAGTTTTGCTTTCCCTTGGTATCATAGGAGAATTGAATAGCCAGTTTTTAAACATTTTAAGAATTCTTTTCTCATTGTCTCTCCTTACAGGTAAATGTTGCATCTTGTGATGGAAAATGCCCATCTGCTACCATATATAACATCAACATTGAGAGCCATCTAAGATTCTGCAAGTGCTGTCGTGAAAATGGAGTGAGAAACTTGTCTGTGCCTCTGTATTGCTCAGGAAATGGCACTGAAGTCATGCACACACTCCAGGAACCTATAGACTGCACATGTCAGTGGAATTAAACTCCTGGATTTCTAGGAACTCTATGCAATAATCATAATGTCAAATGAAGTTACCTTAATGTCATTATTTAGGCACTGGAAGATTTTATTAAACATTAATGTATTTTTCAGATGTTTGGGATATGACAATTTAATGCTGGGTACAAATATATGCTATTTCCTAGAAAAAATAATTGTCAAAATAGTTGTCAAAATAAAAATAAATCAAATTTATTGATTTACTCTATTTTAGAGACTCAACTGATTCTAACTTATTCAGCTGAGATGCAGTTATGTATGTAATTGCAACATGCCACAGCCCTGGGATATTCTCACGCATTAGAAGGTTATTTTGCATTTTCCATTTGCACCCAGTAGAGATTTTTTTGCTTTGCAAAGTCTGCCATAGCTTCCCAAATTAAGATAGCAGTACTCTTTCCTCACTACTGCTTAATCTGGTAAATGTAATTAGTTAAAGCTGGCATCTGGATAGTCATAAAGAGTAGGATATATAGAGACAGGTCACTAAACTATAGGATTTTAGATTATTTAAAGCCCGAATGAATATTAGGATTGTTATTGCAAATGCCTCTTGTTTTGCAGGTGTACCAGGTCACTGGAAAAGCTGTGTGCCTTATAGCAAATGACTTTCTGAATCCCAGTCCTATGCTCTTTTCTTTTGAATGATATAGTAAGGTGTCTGTCACGGAATCTTTGATTCTTAAAGAGCTTGCTTTTCATAGAATTAAAAATATTAAATTCAATTCCTTTTAAAGAAATGAAAAATAATGTCACACATACATATGTATATACATACATATAATAGTAATCACAATAATAAGAAATGGAGAAATGTAGCATCACTTGTTAAAGAGTGGCGGGATATCTTGGACTTTTATTTTTTATACCATTACAACTGCTATGAAATAAGTTGTTACCATTTAACATTTAATTATTTGTTATGCCATGGACCAATGGTTTTTGATACGTATTTGCATTCGATCGAAGTTGCGTGCTATTTTTCTTTTCATGCTGCTGCTTTGCCAATGAAGAATGAAATAAAATGATTTGAATGTATTAATCATTCTGCAATGGAATGCTGCACTTTTTAAACATAATAGGTTATTGATATTTGCAAGGTACATATCTTGAGATCTTTGCAAATCCTCAAATTTTCTGCCACTTACAGTGTAGAATTATTTGAATTTCCTCATCTGTAAAAAAGAGAGAATGCTCTACTTGCTATGATTGTTGTGGGGATCAAATGAAGTCAAATAGCAACATGAAAACAGTAAAGGTGCATTGAAAAGCAGATGTGGGTGAGCCTGGTGATTTCAGCTAGGTGAGTTGCTTGGATTTCAAAATCATGCTTCCCAGAAAAAAATGCAACTTATCAGATATTTTGGACCTCCAGGGTTACTAAGAAACAAATGAAAGAATGAAATGAACATTGCTTCTGCAATGTCCCAGTGCCTTCTATTTATAAAAATGGGCTTTATCTTATTTGTGCTTAATAAAAGTGTTTCATCTAGACATTAACATTTCGGTATTCTTTGACTCCTGTTAACATATAGATTGAATCAAATGTCTTTGGTTAAAATAAATTAACATTGCTTGAGAGAAACTATTATGTACCTCTGCTGAGGCAGGTAATGTTGTCTATTGTCTGCCACACATTTCTTTATTTTCATGCTCTGTAAAATACTTGTAATTAAATTAAAAATACTAAATTACGTTTAGATCTATTTGTGGGGGAAAACGGGAAACATTGTCCTAGAACATGATAAGCATTCTGCAATATAACAGATAGGTATTGAGCACCTTCTCTGAGCCAGGTGCTATTCTGAGCTCTGAGGACAAATGTAAAATAAAGCAGACACAGTGTAGACTCTCCTGTAATTTAAAGTCTTATGAGAAAGTAGGCATTAGTCACATAAACATACCTATGAGAAAGTTCAGAAGGAGTGCCCCAAACTTTGAAATGTAGCATATGATCCAGGTGACCCTCCAATCATCAGAGGTGATGATTTGGGACACCTGGATAATAACCTGGACAATAACCTGCTGTTGGGACCACTGGATAGTAACTTGGATTTGGATTCATGGTGCTCTGCACATGAGCTGTGCTGTTCCTGCCTAGCCGTTTTGAGAAAGTTGGATTCATACATCCATTGACATGAAGATAAATTCTACATGAATCAGAGATTGAAATGTTCAAAAAGGGAGGGAGAGGGTAAAACTAAAGAAAATATGGGAGAAATTCACTAATACCTTAGAGTGGGGGAGAGTCATTCCAATTCTGACTCAACATCCAGAAGCCCAGAAGGAAACATTGATAAATTTAATAAGAAAACTGAAAACAAATTCTGCAAGACAAAAAAAGTCAAAGTCAAAAGAAAAAAATGTAAAACCAAAGCACAATATTTACAATGTATCATTGATAAAGGCTCGTCTTCTATAGCAAGAGCTCCTAAAAAAGAACACAAAAGGAAAATATGAACAACCTAATAGAAAAATAGGCCAATAACTTGTATGATATGAGAGAGAAAAAGAAATAATACTTGAGGACACTGGAAAGATAATTGAGCATACTTTTTAAAGGGATTTATTTATTTATTTATTTGAGAGAGAAAGAGGGAAAGAGAGAGAATGAAAGAATGGTGGGGAGGGGAAGAGGGAAAGAGAATCCCGAGCAGAATCTGAGCTCAGCACAGAGCCTGATGCAGGGCTTGATTCCATGGCCCTGAGATCACAATCCCAGCAGAAATCAACAGTTGGACACTCAATTGAATACACCACCCAGACACCCCAATGGAGCATGCTTTATTTATTTATTTTTTTAAGATTTATTTGTTTATTTGCCAGACAGAAAAGCCCGATGCGGGGCTCGATCCCAGGACCCTGGGATCATGACCAGAGTAGAAGGCAGAGGCTTTAACCCACTGAGCCACCCAGGCGCCCCTGGAGCATGCTTTTAATAAAAGCATTTCACATTCAATTTACACAAAAAAAGCCATTTCTCACCTACAAGATGGTAGCCAATTAAAAGCTTTTTTATACTTTTTTTTTTTTAGGCTAGGTGGCTTAGAAACCATAAACATTTATTTCTTATAACTCTTGAGACTGGGAAGTCCAAGAACAAGGTGCTAGCAGTCTTCTTGCTGTTTTCTCACCTGCAGGAGGGATGAGGGAGCTGCCTGGGGTATCTTCTGTAACGGCACTAATCCCATTCCAGAGGGCTTAACCCTCATGTTCTACTCATCTCCCAAAGGCCAACTTCCTAATACCATCACATAGGGTGTTGTGAATTTGAGGCGGGACCGGGAGTGGGAGACACAAAAATTCAGACCACAGTAAGTAGGTTGAAAGGTGATTAGTGGATGGTCAGTTGAACCCAAAATACACACCTCTCCTGCTGTACTCATGCCCAGATTCACGCAGGCACATGTTCATGTTTCGGCAGCTGGTGGTCCTGGACCTTCTGCCGCCTTCATGGCAATTCTCTCTGCAGGCAGCCTGAAACAGCTGGACGGGAACAGCGCAGTGCACGTGCTGAGGACCAGGCAAAGCCACTGGCCTCCTTGCCTTCCCCTGACCTATGTTTTCTTTCTCCCTGCCATAGACACTGGCTTCTCCCACCACCTCTGAGCCTTCTGTGGAAGAAGCACCACACCCCCATGACTACCCTGATAAACTGGGTGATATGGCCTGGAATAAAGAGGGGATAAGTACCCTGTGAAATGAACTCTGAGCAATGACGGCAGGCCCAGGAGCCCGCAGGTAAATTGCTCACTGTCACTCATCTCACAGACGATTCCCAGATGCAGTGGTTCCTTTGGCTCTCCAGAGACATCTGTGTTCTACGTGAGCTGTGGCCGACTCTCTAGTAATTTTGACTCCTCTCCTGCCCCACTTCCCGTAAATCAGTTCCTTGCAGAGTCTTCCCCACATCAGTAAATAACAAATTTAATGTCTGTCTGTGCTGTGTCAGCACGGACTTGAACCACATACATATTTCCTGACAGGCTCAGAGATTAACACTAAAACTACGAAATGTTAACTTTAGCTTATTAAATCAATAAAGATTTAACTGTTTGCTATGTCCTGTTGGAAGGGAGAAGAGTAAAAAACAAAATCATGCAGTTTCTAGGAGATAAAGAAGAATATAAAACATCCATCTAAATAATTTCTATTGTCATTTTATTTCCACTTATCTCTCTGTCTCTCTTGCTCAAGGATTAAATTGAATATACATCTTTTAATTTTAAATTTCTTTAAGAATTTTTATGTTCTAAAAAGATTTTCTGCACTAGAAATTTTATATGCTATATAGTATTTTCACAAGTGAATATCATGATCTATTTAACTGGTCTATTAATGGTTATTAAATTTGTTTCTCATTTTCCCTATTATAAACCCTTACTCACGAAGTGAAATTGAAGGACCAAATGACATCAACATGCTGAAGAATTTCCATACATTTTGCTAATCTGTCTTCCACAACTGCTGATCAACTTTTTCCTTCCCCAAGAAGTTTATGAGTTTTTTTTTTTTTTATTCTTTATCATCATCAACACTAGGTAGTACCAGACAAAATTCCTTATTGGTAATAATAAGAAAAAAGGTCAGCTCATAGTAGAATGTCCTTATTGATAATAACAAAGAAAATCCTTATTGATGATATTAGAAAAAAGGTCAGCTCACAGCAGAATAGATACCTGACTGTGCCACTGAATTCAAACCTTTCTATATACTCATTTTATCTTTTGTCTATTTTTTCTTTGTCCATTTTCTTAGTGGTAATTTTATAGAGTTCTCTTTCAGGACAAATGATTTTGCAAGCTTTAATTGACCTGTCTCCATCTTTAAGTATTATAATTAATATACCCTGGGACTTTGGGTTCTGTTTTTAAAATTTAATTATTAGGAGTGAAACAAAACCTTTTATTCATGTTAGTTTTAAGAGATGAATATGAATAAATTATTGATATATTTCATTCAATTTAAGCTGAAATGGAGAGAAGACAGACACGGTATCTTGAGGCTCTAATGTCCAAAAGAGAATAGATGCTCTTACTAGGAATTTAAAGGTTTCTGAGCTTTTTCTAGGCAATTAACTATCATGCAATGTTTCACGGTTAATGTTCACATTACATTAAGAACGGACACTACTGAAATAAAGATATCTCAACAATTTCTTAAAATTAATCTTTCAAGAACGTTTGTGGTTACAACATGTAGACTCAGAAGATTTCAAGATACACAAAAGTTATGACTCTGGCCAGACGGCTTACAGCCCAGTGAATTAAGATTCACATTTGCGCTAATATTCCCAGACAAGGTCAATGTGAATGGTCCAGCAGTCTGGTTTCCGTATAGAAGTGCTCACCTGAGGGACAAGGGAGTACTGAAATCTGGCTCATGTTTCTCAAGCCAGGTCATATACCGTGACAAGAAGCTCTTTCTATCCAGAGGAAGGAATGCCTTTTTCTTTGCATGAAGACACTGGTCTCTTGCCAAGCCAAACACCCATCTGGGAGTCATCTTCCCAGAGGGAGGAGCACTTTCTAATAATTCCTGAGGTATTTTCTAATTTATCCACCACACACTGTGCCTTTTCCTAGTGTATCTACCATGAGGAGGCATCTTTTGCTAACTTGCACAAATATTAACAACCATCTTGTTCATAGCTTTCCCATCCATTTTTTTTTTTTCTAATGATGTCACATGAAAGGCTATAGTACTTGAAATCTTGCCTCTAAACAGCATCTTTGGTTGGGGGGGAATATTTGACTTTTCAGAGTTATTTCACTGTTAACTAGAAAGACTGACATTCTGGTTAAAGTTAAAATTCTATCATATTATCAAAAATGTTATCTATTATCAGAAAATAGATTATAGAAACCTTGAGATGGATACAAAATTTTAAAAATTGTGTTTTGTTTACTAAAGATATGGAATTTAAGCTTTCTGCCTTCTTAGTCATATTTATTTTGTGCCAAAATTAAATTTTATCTATTTATTCTATTAAAAGCTATATATGCCTGCACATAAACATACACATAAAAATAAATTCAGTTTTTGCTATCTAATTTTATAATTCTGTATATGGACTAACCACAGTCTTTACTGAGAGTCCTAGTATCTCCATTACTGAATCCTTATGTTTGTTTGATTTCTTGGTTGCTTGATTTTGTCTTCAAGTAATTTTTCTCCAGAAAGGTATATGGGTTATATATTTCCTAAGACTTTACTCACACTTTTACATAATAACTAAGGTCTCAGGCCCTTGGATGAAATAGGTATAAATTCAAATCCTAATATCATATTTTTCTGTGTGACTCTAAACAAACTTAATAATTTTGCACTTCATAGTTTTCAAATTCCTCAAAGGATTTGTGTGAGGCTAATGGAGTTAATACATGTAAAGTACTTACTAGAGTGTTTAACATATAGGACTTGATATATATAAGCAGAGTATAAAAATTTGAGTTCATAGTTTGCTTTCAAAAACTCTAGACATTGCTTCATTGTGTTTGGACATTTAGTGCTGCAAAAGAAAAGTCTGGTTTCCATTTTAGTATATGGTTCCATTATAGGTATATTTCTTTTCTTTTTTCTTTGAACGGTTGCTTATTACAATTTTCCTTTAAGTTTTAAATTCTTCTATTGTGAAAGTGTGTATAGGTATGGTTCTATATTTATTGATATTCTTTTGGATTTTCTGATCTTCACACAATCTTTTTTTAAATATATAAAAGGTGTTTCTTCTATTGCTAGTATATTTTTATTTGATATGTTTCCCTTTTAATCTGATTTTATATTCAGAAAAATTATGTATACATTGTTTTTCTTTCATACCTATGATAATTTCTTTCTATGTCTTCATCTATTTGTCTTTTTTGCTCTTCATAATTGTATATTTTTTTCCATAATAGTTATTCATGCTTACTCTACTTCTGTCAGTGTAGATTGTAAATCTGAAAAATCATTTTTAGTTCCTTGTATTTATTTCCTATCAGATTCTCTTTTTAACTCATCTAATTTTTTTTAACTTCAGGCTATTTTCTATTGATACAAAATTATTCTTCTCAGTATTTTCTCATACTTTTACAGAAATCATGTATTTTACGTACTTCAGACAAAGACAAAAACTTTCCTGATTTCTTCCCTTGAATTCTGCATCAAAGTACTTATAATATCTAATCTCTTCTTTTCCTCAATTTTTAAGATGATATTCTCTTTGCTTTGTAGTACTTTTTCATAGGTCTCATGGCTTATTTTCATGTCATTTTGGCTGTTTATATTAGGTTATATGGATTGCCTGTGGTTGTCCTCTATTACCACTTGAGGAACGGTAAGAATTTTACTCTCATATTTCCAGCTACAGGACAGGATGAAAAAGTCTATTCCTATTTTACTTTCTATATTCTGGCAAGCTTGTCCTAATAGTTTCCAACTACAAAGGTCACAGATTCTCTCTACATCATTTCATGCATCTCTGATATCCTGAATTATCAAAAGTCATGAAAAACTATGATTTTTTTTTGCTCACATCTAGCATTTTTATCCTTCATTTTTCTTGACACTCTCATCTATAATGCTTATCTTGTAATGAGTGCTCATAAAATACAGTGGAGTACTGCTAAACTCCTTTGTTTCCTGGGAACTACTAACTCTCAAGCGATTCAGAAAGACCAGAAAGAGAGTTGGAATTAGAGAAAAGTTTAACTACTTCCTGAAAGACACTGTTTCAGCACCATGTGTCCACTGACCAGCTTCTGATGCACAGAACTCTGAGTTAGGGAATTGGAAATCAGAGAGATGTAAGCTATCTCTTTTGTCTTTCCTGGTAAATTTTACATATAATAAATAACAGATTTTCTTCTGAAGTCAGTTATATTCTGTTACACAGTTTTTGTTTGTGAACTTTGTTTTGTTTTTGTATTTTAGAACAGTACAAACTGAGACTCAAATATTAGCATTATACAAAAGGTCTACAAAATTTTGCAAAGGAGTCTTGAGAAAATACTACAAACTATTGGGATAACAAATGTTTAACCAAACATATGAGATTATTTAATGTTGAGAGCAGTAGATTAAGTGAACATTTAGAAAATTATTTCTTAACTTTAGAAAAAATCTATAAGATATAAATATATTAGACCCGTTAAGAGTAGTACCTGGATACCTGTGCTTTTTGTCATGTTCATTTTCTTGATCTACCTGCAGCTGCTCTAAATTATATCAAATAAGATGAGATTGATTATGTAAACAAGGGGTAAGGATATTCTTCTGTGATTCATGGTTAAGAAAACAGCCTCTGGAACTAGATGCCTGGGATCAAATCCCACTTGCTACTCATTAATTCTGGGGAGGATGAGCGCCACTGCAAAGAATATCTTTCACAGAATTTAAGAATTTGAGATAACCAACTTTGAGATGGGCCAGAGTGAAAGAAATGCCAAGACTTGAATGCATTTATCTCTGCTTCCCTTGCTCTGCCAACTCCATTTTCTCCCACTGCATTCCTGTTGCTCCACATGGCAACCTTGTATATAACTATGGCAGTTTTGATGAAACAACCCTTCAAGATGTTTTCCAACAAAGAGGATAGGACATCCATCTCTGACTTCTTGTTAGGAACTCCTGTGCGACGACTGCCCAAGTTTGCGATCCCATTAACTGTGGGTATTGCTTTTCTATTGCTGTGAAATGAAGTACCACAAATTTAATGTCTTGAATCAAAACATTTATTATCTGACAGTTTCTGTGAACCAGGAGTCTGGGCTCTCTGCTCAGGATCTCACCAGGCTGAAATCAAGTTGTTACTTAGGACTGTGATCTCATCTGAGGCTATGGGTCCTCTTTTTCCAGGCTCATTCACATCGTTGCAGAATTAAGTTCCGTGAGACTCTGGGACTGAGATCACAGTGTTCTGACTGACTGTAGGCTGGCACACACCCTCAGCCTCTGGAGGCAAGGCTCATGTTCTAACCATCTGGCCCTCTCACATCATGGCAACTTACTTCTTAGAAGTCAGCAGGAGAATGGCTTTTTTGTTCTGCTATAGTGAAGTAGTCTATAAAGTAAATAATCATGGTAGTGATGATCTCATCATTTTCACAGGTCCACCAAGCCTCAGGGGGAGGGGATTATACAGGGTGTGAATAACAGGGGGTGGAAATTTTAGGTGTCATCCTAGAATTGTGCCAACAGTAAGGGTTTGAGTATCTTTCTTGGACTGCCAGGGTCATTGGCCATCCCCTTGTAAGGTCACAGATCTCCCTTATCCTCTAGTGTCCCATAAAAAGAGACAAAAACCATGTCACTAATTTATTCAGGTTATAAGTTTTAAGGAGGGATATTTTTATGTTGGTCTTTAACTTCTCCCTTTCATTTTTCAGGGTATAAGGATAGTGGATCTTCCTGTCTAGATTGAAAGCTCTTGTAGTAAAGAAGTCACAGTTTTCTTGCCTTATCTTTCCTGTCCCTTCTGCTGGAAAGTTTCTCAGTAAAAATTTACTGAATTCATTAAACATGTTAAATGTACTGATAATCTCATTTAGAAATAAATTCTCACCCATCTTGGCATACTCGTTAACAAATCTCTCAGGAAAGCCATAAACGTGATGGACCAGACCTCAGATTATTTCACAACTACCCCATTCCAGAGATGCAAGTCCTTTTTTAGTCTCAATTCTCAATATGACATTTGCATTTTAGTCCACACCAATAAATACAAATAAATCTGAGTTTTAATCTTTGATTCTGAAATGCAGCCAATAACACATTATTAAACATACAATTTTCACTCAAAGCAAATTCATTTGGATTAATTTGGATGATTAAATCATTTCACAAAAGATCTGTTGCAATAACTACTTTTCATATTGTATAAATAAATATGCTAAAAAGATAATGCCACAAATTGTTAGGAAATTTTGCATTGTAAAAAAGGCCAATCCTAGTTACAGAACTAAAACACCAAGCTTTTTGGCATCACATTTAAGAAATAAATACAAATGAAAAACATGCTGCTAATCCATCTTTTATATTCTTTCTCTTGTAACTCATGCCAGCAAAATAAAGCTTAGAAATTCTATAGCAACAATGGCTTTCCTTTAAATAATGATAGAAATCTGGCTCACTTTGATTACATGTCAGCTTATAAAAGTCTTATTTTTGTAAGAAAATTTAGAGTAAAATATCTCCTTTGAAAGGGGACATTTAAAAAGACCCATAAAAATAGGAGTCAGGAAACAAGGAAAGACAAAAACACTTCATCTAATTTATCTAGAAGATTTAAGATAGAATATTTTTGTGTTGGTCTTTAACTTTTAAGCACTGTTCCATTTGAACCTTAAAACAATATACTTCTCCACAATCTGGAATGTGACAGATCTTGTTACTCTAAAGAGGAAATCATTAGGGTAGAAAGAATCTCAGGCACATCACAAACAGTTCAGAAAAAGACTCTCCAGTTTTAAAGCAGATCCATATTAGAGGACTCCTATAAGTCATACATTAGTTTTTTTAGAATGACATGACTCATCTTAAAACTTGTATTTGTGTTTCAAAAACGTTTAGAAATATTTACAATGAAGTGAATCCCCAGTGTCACCTAGAAAAAGGAGGTGGCAGAGTTTTAGAATATTTCTCCTACAAGTATTTATTCAAAACATGTTTGTTGAGGGCTCATTATGTAAGATAACACAATTGGATCGTAATATGAAAATCAATAAGAAATAAGACTTATCTTCAGGGAGATTACAGTCTGATAGAGATACTAAGTTGTTCACAGATAATTATATAAAAAAAAAGAATTCTATGAGCCATGTATTAGGGGCACTAAGTACCACAGAAGCACAGAGGAGGGGATAGAGCTCTTGTTAGTAATACCAGGACAAGTTTCATGAAGAAGGTGAAATAAGAGGAAAATATTGGAAAAACAGTGAACTGAACATGTATGAAGTAAACCAAAATATTTCTGGAGGACTTACTGGGTACAGTAAGGAATTAGGGAGGCTGAAGAGTCATTGAAAACACCGTGAGAAGAGTCATTGAAAACACTGTGAGTCATTGAAAACACAATCTGAAGAAAGTTGAAAATAGATTAGAAAAGAAGAAAAACCAGAGATAAGGAGACTTATTTTGTATTGTATTTTGGCAGGGGGCAGAGTAGAAGGTGCAGGTAGAGGGAGAAGGAAAGGGAGAGAGAGAATCTTGAACAGGCTTCACACACAGCACAAAGCACAAGGCTGGGCTCGATCTCAAGACGCTGAGATCATGACCTGAACCCGACTCAAGAGTCAGACGCTTAACTGACTGAGCCACCCAGGTGTCCCTAGAGAGAAGGAGAACTGTTTTAGATCAATCTAATAAGAAGGCATGAAGTGATGCCAGTTATCCAGTGTTATATTGAGAGTTAGAATAAAATATATATTTGGTTCTCATCACTGTTTTCCTTGGAATTTCCTAAGTGATGGGAGCTATAAAAGTGTCTTCTGTTATTTTAATAAGATGACCTTTGGACAGATTCTAAGAATGGGGGTTTGTTGCCAGTGAAGCCAATTATATGATCAGGGGGATGGAAATTTCAGTTCTATCACCATCTCCCCGAAGGGGAGAGGGCTTGTAGGACTGTGCCTATGTAATGAAACCTCCATTAAAACAAAACAAAACAAAACAAAACAAAACAAAAAAAAACCATTGGAGTTGGGGGAGCTTCCAGCTTGGTGAACACATGGACACTTGGGGAGAGTGGTGTACTCCAAGAGGGTGTGGATGTCTCTTCCAACATACCCTGCTCTTGCATCTCTTCTATCTGGCTGTTCCTGAGTTCCATCCTTTTATAATAAATCACTCATCTAGTGAGTAAGCAGATTTTCTGAGTTCTGTGAGCCACTCTAGCAAATTAATTGAACCCAGGGAGTTCAACTGAGCCTACAGTCCATAGGTCAGAAGCATGGATAGCAACCTGGGCGTGTGACAGACATATGAAATGGGGTGGTGGGGGGAGTCTTGTAGGACTGAATGCTTAGCCTGTGGAATTTGACTCTATCTCTGGGTGGACAGTGTCAGAATTGAGTTGAATTATGTATGGGACACCAAGGTGGTATCCCAAGAATTGTTTGGTGGTGTTGGGGTAGCACCTCCCATCCCAATCACACACATTGGAACTGGGTCCAGGAACCCAAAGATTAGATGAGCGGGAAAGAGGTCCTGGATTTAGATAGTAAGAACAGGATCAAGAGGAATATGGCTGTGCATAGGATCATAGTATATAATACTTACTCAGCAGTCCTTCAGTAGAATTTAAGCTAGTAACTGGTAGCTATGTAAGGGAGAACTAGGAACATTTGTTGCTATAGCCTCAGTGCTTAGCCCTGAGCTTGACACATAACATTCACTAAAAACCTTTGCTGAATTCCTGCAATTTGAAGGTGAGGAAGGGTTGGCTATCATTTGTGTAATTGTTACATTTCTATCAGAGATGTGGTTATACATGTTATGTCCACCCAACCTCTGGTGATGATGTGGGTTTCTTGTCATAATAGATATTTAAATAAGATGCCAAACAACATATTTCCTAATAGGGAATTGAAGTTTTAAAACATTAATGATCTCCATTATTGCCTAAATGGCTTTCGGCTGTGTTTCACCATCAGAAAAGTAAGTTCTTTCCATTAAAAACTAAATGTCCTGAAATTGTCCTAATTCAATACTTTCCCATTTCTAGAAAGAGAGGACCCATAATTTTAAAAATCATTCTCTTTGTTTCTCCATAACTAAGTTCCTAGGCCAAATAAAGGAACAAACTCTTAACTGGGATAGAATTTCATAGGGTATTGTGTCAGGAAACAGCTTTTGAGGGAAACACTATTGATTAACTTGCAACCAAGTTTGCTGACTTAGTGGAAAGACTGATGTCAACTATGGAAGGTAGTGGTCTTCTTCTCCTTCTCCTTCTTCAGATTTTACTTATTTTAGAGAGCAAGAAAGAGAGCTCCAGGAGGGTGAGGGGCAGAGGGAGATGCATACTCCCCGCTGAGCAGGAACCTCTGACTCCGGATTCCCAGATCATTACCTGAGCCAAAGGCAGATTCTTAACCCATTGAGCCACCCAGCTGCCCCTGGAAGGTGTAGCCTTAACAATGTCTGTTTATTTAAAATGCCATTGTTTGCAAAGCAAATATATGACTGCCTCCCCCAAAATCCCACCACATACTGAATTAGATATACTTGATTCAATTCACTTGATGGATCGTTATCTTATATATTTATTTATTTTTGTGATCAGTTTCCTGATTTGTCTGTTTTTTTCCCATTTTCTTGAGATACAATTGACATAAGACATTGTACAATTTTAAGGTGTAAAATAATGATTTGATATATGTATATGCTGCAAAGTGATTACCAAAAATGTTCAGTCAACATCATTGGTGGATTTTTTTTTTAAGATTTTATTTATTTGACAGAGATCACAAGTAGGCAGAGAGGCAGGCAGAGAGAGAGAGGAGGAAGCAGGCTCCCCGCTGAGCAGAAAGCCTGATGCGGGGCTAGATCCCAGGACCCTAGGATCATAACCTGAGCCAAAGGCAGAGGCTTTAACACACTGAGCCACCCAGGCACCCCCGTTGGTGCATTTTTAATCTGATCATATTTCTCGAAGCCTAAAACTAATTCATTGGCAATAAAATCATTTTGTGATATACTCCCTTGATACTTTCTACTTTTATAAAGTAAAGATATGTACTACCCTCAGGAATTAAACAAAAATATATAGTTCGTATCTGTAACTGTGCTTAAATTATAAAGCAGTCCATGCCATCAAGGAATTCCTAATCTGGCTAAGGACATAAACACATAAAAACTAAATTTTTGTGTAAGAATATGAATAAAGTCATACAGGAAAACAGAGATGCAAATGATTACGGCCTGTGACTTAGGAGGATACAAGTTAGGGTGCCAAAGAGGAAAGAGGTGAAGATGGAAAGTGGATTTGGCCTGAGGTACTATGTAAGCAAGAGTCAGAATAGGCTTTTAAGTAAGCGCCTCCAGGAGGATCATGTGTGTATTTCAGAAAGCCCGTACTGGCTAACAGTTAGCCAGTGCGGGCTTTGACCTAGTCCAAGTTTAATTGCTGTTTATTTTCCGCAGCATTTGAAGTGTTGATTGAACTCTTCCTCCTTTCTGTGTGAAGTCTGACCTAGTCCAAGTATGAACTTATTGGAAGTAATTTCGACAAACCAGTACTAGTTGTCAGTGTATTAAGTATTTACGCTCCAGGAGCCCTCTACAAGCCTACCGTTGACTACGCCCACCTTTTCAGAGATGCTGAGCTAGTAAACTGAGCCAAACGACCTGAATGAACTGAGATTCCAACTCTTAAACGTGGCATATACTTTCCAGAGAGGAGAGGTAGCCAAGGTTATCACCTAAGCCCATGGCTGTGGGACTGGATAGGAAACAATTGCCCTAAAAGATGTGTTAGAGGCAGAATCAAAAAAGATTTTTGAGGACAAAATTGACTTTGGATAGTGAGGGAAAGAATCTGAAGATGCAGAGTTGATAATTTTTTTGGTGGGGGGGGGTTGGCTGACACTCTACTCGGGAAGGGCTGGGAGAAGGATGATCATGAATTTCCTTTTGGAAAGATGGTTTTGAATTGCTTTTTGGGGACATCAGGGTGAAGAGAGCCAATACTGAGCTGTAGATACTGCAGTATCTTGAATAGGACCGAAATCACACAAGGGAACAAAATAACCCTGACTCAACAAAGGCGCCCTGGGTCAAGTTCACTTTTAAGGTGGAAATGTCAGAGGATAAGGTGGACTAAGATGGAAGATCCAGGCGAGGGTGATGTCAGGGGTGCCAACTGCAGCAGCGTCCAGAAAGGAGGAAGAGTTCAATCAGCACTTCAAACGCTGCGGAAGATAAGCAGCAATTAAACCCCAAGGCCTGTGTCCACTCAGGGCTGTTCACAGCCACCCGGTGGGCTTCTGTTTCTTTTTCACGAGAGGCCGAATTTCCCACTCGGGTTCTCCGTCACCGCCCGCCCCTTCCCTCCCTTCTTCCATGCTGCCTGCGTCCGGCTCCTCCACACACCGACGTCGCGGGGCTCGCCTCCCACTCCCCTTCCCACCCGCCGCCTCTCAGCGTTTCCATGGAGACGTTCTCTTAATGAACCGACGGACAGGGCCCCCAGGCGGGAACGCGACCCGGCGGATCCCGAGCAGCGGCGGGAAGAGCTGGAGCCTCGGGGAGGAGGCTGCAAGGAGCACGGGCGCCAGGTGGGGTGCGGCGGCGAGTGGGCGCCCCGCCGTCTGCGCCTGTCCGGCCCGCACCTGCGCGCGAACCGTGCAAAGCGCGGGCGGCCGCGCGGCGGGGCGGGCGTGGACTCCAGCCCGCACCCGCTGCTGCGCTGGGCGTCCCGCGCCCGGACCTCTGGGCTCTGCCCTCCGCGCGGTCCCACGCTCCCACCCCCACCCCGACCCCAGCGCGGCCACCCTTACAACCGGAGGCCTTTTCTCTCAACCCTGTTCCGCGCTCCGTCCGCCCAAAGTGGGCTCCCGCGGCCTCTTTCTAAACCAGTGCGCCCCAGGGCAGCCGCTCTCTTTCTCCGTCCCGGGCGCGGACCCTGTGACTCCACAGATTTGAATTTGAGCGGGGACTTGGACTTGACGAGCAGGCAGCCCGGAGAGATCTTTCCACGTTGGCATTCTTAGGAGGGGGCACAGCTTTCGCAATGCTAGTTCTCACTTGGAGAGCTGGCGCGGGAGGTGGATACCGCAGCCCCGCGGATAGTACAGTTACCTCAGGTTGGGGGGAAATGAACAAGGTTAAACATTGCACTTTTGTGCAGGTGTCTGGATTGGATTATTACGTATTTTTTAACGGGGTTGACTTTTATCTCAGGTAAACAGCGTGACAGGAACTAAAGAGGATTTTGTAGGAAGGAATTCGCTTTACAGTGGGCTCTCTAGGGGTTTTAAAATGGATCATGGGTACCTGTTTAAATATTATCAGTTTTAGAAATATGTATAATACCAAGTCTGTTAATTTTTTTCCGTTATATCTTTCGTTGAATGGAAAGGTCTCAGTTACCCAGAGAGTCTAGATTCCTAGGAAAAGTGACATAAGCTTTTTAGATAAATGTGCTTTAAAAATAAACTAAGTTGAAAAGACTTAAATGTTTTTCCCAGTTCGTCAATAGTTCTGAAATATTTTTCTTAACGATGGTGTGATGTTAAAATGTGAGAAATTACTTCCATGAAGTAGCAGTGTGTAGGTGTTCTAAATTTCCAACAATTAAGATTAAATAGTTTCACACAATGTGATACAATTTCCTGTAATTGCCTGATAATTCATTTTATTTCTAACACCCCTTTTATACTTAATTATAGCAGCTTCTAGAAGCAAGTTACTTTGTAATTTGTTGGAAAGTACTGGCGATTCCAGTCTTATTAGATGGAGGGTATTAAGCAGCACCTACTTATTAATACTTTAACATTTAGTTGGATGAACAGTCTAACTTGAAAAGATGACATTGAAGTGATATACATACACATCTAAAGAATGTCCAGTGATTTAGTTTTGAGGCTAAAAAAATACATGTTTAATTGAGCTGAATATACTTTATTTTTCAGATGAAGAAATCAATTATTCTATTGCTCTGGTTACAATATGTTGTTAAGGTAAGACATTTTTGAGCATTTTTAAAAAATAATTAGTTAGGGGCACCTGGGTGGCTCAGCCAGTTAAAGCCTCTGCCTTGAGCTCAGGTCATGATCCCAGGGTCCTGGGATCCCCGCGTCGGGGTGTCTGCTAGATGTTGCACAGATTTGTACATGTAAACGGCATCTGTTTTCACTGCTCACACATTGTGTTGGGAAAAATCTGTGGGAAGAGAGATCAGAAATTGGTAAGATTCATGGTATAGTGAGGCATTTTAAAGTTATTTTTGGTAGGAATTTTGATTAAGTATATCATTCTCTTGAGGTCTGAGGTTTTTTTTTTTTTTTTTTTTTTTTTTAATCATCTAAGGAATACATCTCTAATCCTGTGGTCTAGCTGTTTTGTCTCAGTTGCTAACATTTTCTTTCTGTAGCAATAAACTGAATCTCTAAAATAACTCAGAATCGAGCATTTTTTTACTCTAACTTATTTCTGTTGCAAGTGTGTTATCAAGAATGTCTGTGAAATAATTTAGCTCTGTAGCCATTATGATCAAAGTACATAATGGACACACCAGGAGGGGGTGCTGTGCTTTTCTTGTGATTTTGAGTCTCTTCTTTTCTCCCTGACCCCAGGAACATGGTGTTTCCAACTTTGAGAAACATGGATCTTGAATTTCCTTGCTTTCATTTTTACTTATCTTCCTTAAGTCATTTTCAAAATTATGTTTACAAATAAAGTATCCAATGGGATGTTACCTAATTCATGTGTAGAAATTGAGACTGCTGAGATACTTTTCAGTTATAATTTGACATATTATGGGCTTCATTTTTGTAAGTTTTCTAATAAAATAGAAATGGTTAATAATAACAAAGAATGCATTTTTATTATATCTTTACAGTTACTTTTCTTTCCCATTTCAGATCTCAAAAAGTTTCTGTTATATGCCAATGAATAATAAAACAACAACAGTTTTTATTGAATGGGATGAATTTCCTAAGGCAGGAAATCCTGAATTTTATTTTTTAAAATACCAACTTGTTAATAATTTTGCTGAAAAAGTAAGACATTTTTTTTTTACTCTGATAAAAAGTAAGCATAATGTAAATGTATTGGGACTTAATGTCACATCATAGTAGGAATTTGATGGTTATTGAGATTCCTTTTTCTCCAATTTTATTGAGATAATAATTGACATATAACATTGTATAAGTCTAGGGTCGCCTGGGTGGCTCAGTTGGTTAGGTGTCTGCCTTCAGCTCAGGTCATATATAAATAAACATATATAAGTCTAAGGTATATATAATTTGATATATGTGTATGTATATGTATATATGATATAATGATTTGATATTTGTATATTGAAATGATCTGACATTTGATATTTGTATACTGTATATTGCAAAATGATGACCATAGTAAGTTTAGTTAATATGTATTAGCTCACATAATGACAAGTGGTTTTTTTTCCTTATGATGAAAACTTTTATGATCTACCCTGGAGCAACCTTGAAGTACACAACAATATTGTTACTTATTCTCATCATGTTCTACATTATATCTCCAGAAATTATTTATCTTATAATTAGAAATTTGTATCTTTTGGTTATCTTCACCCAGTATTCCCTCAGCTCTGGCAACCACCACTCTGATCTATTTGTATGATTTTAGTTTTCTTAATTCTACATATAAGTGAGATCAGTATTTGTCTTACTCTGACTGATTTCACTTAGTGTAATAATACCTTCAGGGTCCATCCATGTTGTCACAATGGCAGGATTTTCTACTTTTTTATAACTGAATAGTATTCCCCTGTGTTGTGTATGTCTGTGTTTGGGCATGTATATACCAGATTTTCTTTATCCATTCATCTATCAATGGGCACTTTTATTGTTTTCTATATCTTGGCTATTGTAGATAATTCTGTAGTGAACTTAGGGGTGCTGATATCTCTTTGGGATGGTAATTTTGTTTCCTATCTTTCTGGTAGTTTTAATTTTAATTTTTTTGAGAACGTTCCATACTGTTTTCCATAGTAGCTGCACAAATTGATATTCTCAGCAGAACTGCACCAAGGGTTCCCTTTTCTCCATATCCCTACATAGCATTTGTTGTCTCTTCTTTTTGATGATAGCCATTCTGATAGGTGCCATTTTGACACTGTAGTTTCAATTTGTATATCTCTGATGACTAATGATATTGAATACCTTTTCGTATGCCTGTTGGACATTTGAATATCTTCTTTGGAAAAATATTTCTTCGGGTCTTTGCCCATTTTAATTGGATTATTTGTTGCTGTTTGTTTGCTTTTTGTTATTGAGTTATAGGAGTTCATTATATATGTTGGGTATTAACCCACTATCAGATGTGTGGTTTGCAAATATTTTCTCCTATTCCATAGATTGGCTTTTTCTTTTGTTTATCTTTTCTTTTGCTATGCAGTTATTGGGATTTCTTACTCTTATTTCATTAGTGTGTGAAATGTGAGCATTTTGTGAAATATCTTCAATAAGTAGTCAATCAAATTACCCTTGAACTTTTTCATAGGAATGATTATATTTTTAATAATTTATATGTTATACAGAGAGTAATTACTTGAGGTAATATCATTTTATGTAAAAATAAATATTTTATGTATATATTTGTATTCTATTTGAAAAATTGCTTCTTACGAAAGAAATATACAAAAGTCAAACTTTTAATGAACATACCTGACTCAGTTAATAAACATTCCTTAAGCAGATGAATCTAATTATTTACAGAATATCAAAAGCATTCTTGTAAATCCACAAGAGCTTTCAAAATCAATAACATTAGAGGAAAATGAAGACTATCACATCATTCTACAGTCCCTAAAATATGGACAAATTTTAAGTGAAAAGTCATTTAAAATCTGTAAGTAATATATATTTGTTGTTTGTCTGTATTGCCTAATTGTAAAAGGGAAACAATTTTATTACCAGGTAATCTGAATTTTGTAGTAATTAACAGTCATATAATGGTCCAAAATTACATCATGATGATAGTGTTTTGTGTTTTTTTTTAACATAATGTAAACTTCAAAATTTAAAGGAAATTATAAATTAAGAAGAAGATTTTAATTTCTGACATTTGATGTGTACTAATATGAATAGATAGGCATAGCAGAGATGTTACATGCAATCCAGATTATCTAAAAATATTACAATGCAGATTTGTAATCTAAGTCATTTATTTTAAGCAGGGGACAAGAAACTCTCATATAGTCTAGAAAGTATTTCATAGTAGATAATTTGCTCTCCCATCATAGTTATTCTTTTGTGACTCAACATCTTTTGTGTTTCATTCAGTTTTATTTGAATCCAACTAATTATTGTTCTTGATTTTTTTTTTTTAGGTAGTTTCTCAACTAGCAATATTAAAACAGTAGTGACAAGCACGAGTGTTTCTTTTAATTGGAGTGTACTGTCTTCCAATGACATTTCAGTGTCAATATCTCTCAATAATTCTTCACAAATTATGCCAAATAATGTTACAGTTTATGAGTGGGATAATTTAAAACCTAGAAGCCTATATAGTTTTAAATTTGAATTTAAACAGTTGTATTTGGATTTTATAAATATATTGCAGAGACTGGATGTTCAAGTAGAAACAGGTATGCAAATATCTGGTTCATTATTAATATATTATATATCTTGTAGATAACTTGGTAGATGTATTGTTCTTTTCAAAAGTGGCTGAGCCAAATATTAGCTACAGGAAATTGCTTGTAAGTGAACCAGCATAGTTCCTTTTTTCTAACTATATCATTCTGGTATTTGACTGATTTATTGAACAAGCTGGATTTAGAACTTAACAAGCTGGTTAAGAACTTTGTTTCCTTCCACCACGTCTTAAAAATGAAACCAAGTGGGTTCTCTTTTCTTTAGTTCTGGCAACTATTGATAGCTTTTTTTTTTAAGGTTTTTTTTTTTTTTTTTTTTTTTTTTTTTTTTTTTTGACAGAGAGAGACACAGTGAGAGAGGGACCACAAGCAGGGGGAGAGGAAGAAGAAGGTTTCCTGATGAGCAGGAGGTCTGATGTGGGTGGGGCTCGATCCCAGGACCGTGGGATCATGACCTGAGCCAAAGGCAGACGCTTAACTGACAGCCACCCAGGCATCACTATTGATAGCTTTTTAGGTGACTTTAAAATATCAATGAATGGTCTTATCTTCAGGTATTAATAGATCCATTAAAATCCATAAAAATATCAATCTTTCATCCTATATAAGGCTTCTTCATTATTCATCCCCAGTCGGATGTGACCAAAATTTGGAATATTCCAAGGGATAAGAGAATGTACGTTTAACTTCTTTGTGGCTTCCTAGATCCACTTCCTTCTTCCACATGGTGAAAAAGATTTAAGAGAAAAGGAGAGAGTCATAGACCCCTAATAACAGCAACACACTGTGATGGGCTGTGTGCTATTTTAATACCCTGTATAGGAATAAACTTTGAACTCCAGTATAGAGTTACACGTCAGTAATAAGAAAAAGAAAGTAAGGTAATTAAAGCATCCCCTCTTCCCATCTCCTTCTCCTCCCTGTGAAGAAAGAGGACAACAGTTTGTTCAAAAGATCCTTCTTACATCTCCCCAATATGTTGGGTTGAAGCTCTGATAAAATATCTACTCTCCGGGCACCAGGGTGGCTCAGTGGGTTAAAGCCTCTGCTTTTGGCTCAGGTCATGATCTCAGGGTCCTGGGATCGAGCCCTACATCGGGCTCTCTGCTCAGCAGGGAGACTGCTTTCCCCCACCCCCCGCCGCCTCTCTCTGCCTGCCTCTTTGCCTACTTGTGATCTATCTCTGTGAAATAAATAAATAAAATATTATTTTTTAAAAAAATCTACTCTCAATAGCTTGATATTTTCCCCAGTCTTTCCATGGTGTATAATCTTAGAGAAAAAGTCTAAGTGTTTTCTGGAAAGTGAACCCATTTGAAGTCAAGTAGCAATAGCAGAGAGCAGAATTCTTAGCAAGTGTTATATCTAGTTCTCTAAAATATAGATAAACCTGAAAAGTCTCTAAAATATAGATAAACCTGAAAAGTCTCTAAAATAAACACTTAAAAATTCTCTGCCAACATAAGAGTGATAGAAAGAAAGGGCAAACTAAAGTGACTTAGAAAGAAAAGAAATAAATCTGTGGTTTTATTTTAATTAAGTTATAATTGGACAATAATTCTGCATAATTAATTCTTAGAAACTACTTAAAACTATTTTAATTGTTTGTAACCCATTTGCTACTTGAATAATAGCAACTTTAGTAATTTTACTGGTTTGGGAGAACTACAGGGAAAGTGCACAATTAATGCTATGAGATTTTCATGATTAATTACTATAAATGTTAAGAAATGTACTAATTAAATGTTATATTACTGAATTCATCTTTCACAAAACATTTTTCTTTCGGTAGGTTCATGTTCACGAGGATGGCTAGCATTAAGAAACAGTTGTTACAAAATTAGCAAAGAGAGGGTGCCATGGAACATAGCCCAGCGACGCTGTAGGTTATCCTTAAGTTCTGCACACCTTGTGGATATAATAAGTGAAGAGGAAAAAAAATTTATAATTTCACTTCTCAGGTCAAAAAATCAGATAATAATATGGACTGGTCTTAATGACTTGAAGGTTAGTCAATGTAAAGAAGGGCATGTATCATGATAAAGCTATGTTTCCTTCCTTCCTTCCTAATTCCTTGCTTCCTCTCTTCCCCGCCCCCCACCATTCTCTTCCTTTCTCTTTCCTTCCTTTTCTCCTCCCTCCCTCCCTCCCCCTCTTCCTTCCTTCGTCCATCATGCACTAAATATTTAGAGTACTTCTTATAAGCCAGACACTGTTTCATTCTCCGTTTCTCTATCTCAATCTTTCCCTCCCTCCTTGCCTCCCCATCACCTGTCTTTAGAGCAGTTTAGGTTCATAACAAAATTGAGGGGAAGGTCCAGAGATTTCCCACATACCCTGTCTCCACACAGAAATAGCGTACGCCGTTATCAGCATCCCCCACCAGAGTGATACAGTTGTTAACAACCGAGGAACATATACTGACAACATTGTGATCACCCCAAATTCGTAAGTTTACCTTATGGTTCACTTTTAGTACTGTATATTCTCTGGGTTTGGAGAAATGTATAATGACATACACTGATTATTTTGGTATCATGCAAAATACTTTCATCAACCTAAAATCCGCTGTTCTCTGCCTATTTGTCTCTTCCCACCCCCTTCACTCTCTTTGTAGGCATCTATTTCTTTCCATGATCTTGTTTTAATTTTGGTCTTCCCCAGACCTGTTTTAAATGTGGGTGATGTCATCCATTTCTTATTTACCACCTAGCTCAACTGTTCTTATGTATTTACGTAGCCCACTTTTCTCTTCTGCGTTCCGGACATCAAATTTTCTTCTTTTTTAAAGAAGATTTTTAAAAAAGATTTTATTTTTTTATTTGACAGAGAGAGAGCACCCACAGGCAGGGGGAGTGGCAGACAGAGGGAGAGGGAGAAGCACGGTCCCCGTAGAGCAAGGAGCTCAATGCGGGGCTTGATCCCAGCATCGTGGAATCATGACCTGAGCCAAAGGCAGGCTCTTAACTGACTGAGCCACCCAGGCACCCCTATCTTATTTTCTTCTGATTATCTGTTTAGGAATTTTCCACAGACACTTCAAGATTGCCCAGACTGTCCTTTCCTTCCCACCAACCTGCTCTACTTCCTCTATTTCTCACCTCTGTGAAAAACAGAATAATGTGAAACTGAAAATATGGAGTATAGAAATTTTGTTCATTTTATTTTTTTATTTAAAACATCCAGGTTCGTGCTTGCTTTGGCAGCACATATACTAAAATTGGAACGATAAAACATCTAGGTTCATGAAATTTAATTTTACTAAAAGAGTTATAGAAAGATCTAAAGATCTTATGCAATACCAGTGAAATAAGGAATGTGTGATATTTTCTCCCAACATTCTTATCACTATGGAAAATCTCATGAAATTTCATTTTGGTCAGCTTTTTGTAGGAAAACCCAAGACATAGCATAGTTACCTCTGTCTACTCTGTGTTTTCTTCTTGATGATCCATTTATTAAAAATTTCCTTCCACTCAAAAATAAATCTGTTCTCTACCAGATAGCCTGACCTCTAGAGACCCAAGGCACATCAGTTTGATACCATTTTTTTTCCCCCCCTGTGGAACTTTGCATCAACTTGAGGAAAACTATTGACAGTCTTTTTTTTTTTTTTTAAGATTTTTAAAATTTCTTTGAGAGAGGGGGTGAGAGGGACAGAGGGAGAGACAGTCTTAAGCAGACTCTGCCCTGAGTGCGAAGCCTGACCCTGAGATCATGACCTGAGGTGAATCCCAAGAGTCATAGCTTAAATGACTGTACCACCCAGGTGCTCTTTATTGACAGTCTTTAATCACATTTTCATCATTCTCTTTTGGGGCCTCCTTTATCTTTTCACAGTCAGGGAATGAAGTTCTAATAAAGATTCCTCAAATCACAGTTCATCTCTGACTCTCCCAAGCCGGCCTCCCAGCATGCCAGTCTCTTTTCAAGTAGACCAGTGAGTGTATATATATCGTTGTTTCCTGCTGTTAGCATGATTTTTATAAACTGTTAAATTAGAATGTACTCTTCCAGTAGTTCTTGTTACTGGCTTCTGGTATCAGGTTCAGGTCATATGGTCATGACAGCCAAAGCGAGGGTGCCCAAGGTATCATGATGGTTGCTGTGAATTATTCAAAGGGGTGTAAGATACAGTCTCTGCTTTTATGATACTTAAAAATAATTTAGGAGGTAAATGAAACATCAAAGTAACTATTAAGAAAAACTTCCTTTATAATAATAGCTGAGTCCTATAGTGTCTCCTAAGTGCAAAGCTCCATTCTGTGTGATTTACTTGTATGCCATATGAGGAAATTGGAGCACAGGGAGTTAGCTTGCCCATGTGGACATGCATCAGAGTCTGCTCTTAACCATTATATTCTATAACCTCTACGTTAAGGTGGTCTCTTGAGGTTAACATCAAAGTCACCTCCTGGGTTATAATCCCTGTGGCAGGTAGCGAAAGACATCACCTCATTCACTCTTGCTGAATAAGTATGAGTTTGTTACTCGACTTTGAGGATAAAGACAGTGTCTTATTCATCATTCTACCCCAGCTTCCAGTTACGGCCTGGCACTCAGCAGGAATGTGATGAAGGAAAGATTAATAGTTCTGTCTTCCAATCTAGAAAGTTTAAACCGGTAACTCTCATTTAGTTCTCACAACAAATTTATGAGGGAAGTACTGTTATTGTTCTCATTTATAGATAAAGGAAGATGGAGCTCAGAAAAATCCTGGTCACACTGCTAAGAGATGGCCCTGCCAGGCTTTGAATCTGTGTCAGTCTGACCAGTGCTCTGTGCCCTGACCACTTACGTGTACTGTCTCCAATCCTCTGTCTTTTTGCTAAGCTGCAGCCCACTATGTGCAGTTTTTCAAGGAAACAGTATTCTTCTATTCTGTTAGGTGGAATTGGAACAGATTGTTTTAACATCTCTTACCTGTGAGCATTGAGGTTGGTGATACTCACCAGTGACATCCTGTAGTAGAAAGGTATCAATGACCTCCCTTGATGCCTCTGGCTTATTCGGTGAGCTGAAATAAAGTAACTAATCTGTAATGAATAGTGGGGTCTATACTTGGCATTGTGTTGGGCCTTTACCTGCACTGCCTCTGTAATTAATTTAGGATGTTGGTTCTATTATCACAGCCATTTTATGGATGAGAAAATAAAAGCTTAATGTGAGACTCAGCAATTTGCTTGAAGACATAAGGCCAATGGGTGAATAAAAGTGAACTCTGTTTTTGGCTCCAATAATTCATGAAGGATACATATATTTGGAAGATATGACACCTGTTTCTTGTTCTCGGCTTAATTTGTACATCTTATTTCAGAAGGACGGTCATCTCACATGGACAGATGGATCATCTTTTGGCCTTAAGAAAAATGAAACCTTTTCTTTTCCAATGCTACCCAAGAATGAAACAGATTGCTACATTTTGCAACAAAATGCAACTGGATCAAACTATTTCTATACAAGATTTTTCTGTTATGTTCCACTGCCATATATTTGTAAATATGAACGTAATTATTTTTATTAATATTCTTATACCATGTAACTCACTGTCATTATTGTAAAGATAGAATTATGATTTTTGATTACAAACAATCCTCCTCTGTATTTTTTTCAGCACCTTCTCTGCAGGAAAACCTTTTAATCCATATAAAGGATGTTGGAACAACTGAAGTTGTATTTGGTTGGCATAATTGGAATGTTTGGAACACTTTGAATAAGTGGCTAAAACTGGGATATAAAATTATCATTAAGTATTATTTAGATTATACAGAAGAACAATATTTTGAAAGCATATCCCCAAATACTACAGAAAAAACAATTACCAAATTGTTTCCTGGCCATATTTACAGATTTTTACTCTTTGCAGTAAATGAATGGGAGGCAAGAACTATGTTAAGTTCAGTATTTATTGTTGAAACACGTAAGTTACAAAATCTCTGAAAATGTGATTTTTCAGTTATTGAATATCATAACTAGCAGATATTTCCTGAGGGTTTGGTATTTTCTCATAACACTCTTGACATACCTAGATCTTTAACCATTTTAAATTACAGTGGATCTGTTTGACTTTGCTATTAAACTAGATAGCCATAAGGGCAGGAACTATATCTTACTTGTCTTAACAACACAGACTAGACTGGTGTCCAGCCCACAGTGGATAATTGAGACATTTTTTTTTTTGGAACTTAAGTTTTGATATGTACTAAGAGCAGGAGATAAACAGACATGCATTGTGGATTTGGGGAGACTTGCAATGAAGAGAATTAGTAAGGAAGAAAAGTAAAAGCAAACAAAAGATAGCAAAGTGTAGGAAAATGTAGGAGCCTAAATTATCAATCACTTAGTGATACATTTAATAAGTGCTTTCTAGAATTCAGAAGATGGGTGATGGGAAGACTCATGAAAAGGGGAGGCTTAGCTTCAAACTTGAAGGAAAACACATTGTGAGCAAAAGTATGGAGACAGCAGTTTGTGGGGAAAGAATTGTGTAGGTTAACTGGAAAAGATTTCCTCAGGCATGAAGGTAAAAACAGTTGGAGTGGTGAAGTGTACCAGATTTGGGAGTGCCAGGGGTGTGAATCTCAGATGGTTGGACTTGACCTTAGAAGCATTGGAAATCCATTAAGTGCAGTTTCTAAAACTCACTTTACCTTTTACGAAACACTTTTAATGCATAATCTCACAAAGGTCGTACCTCAGCCCTGGGAGTAGCTATATAGAAATGAGAAAACTGAGCTTCGGAAAGGTTAAATAAACTGACTAGAGGAACATGCTTTGTTAGCCACACAGGAACCCAGATGGTCTCATTTGAACTCTTGAGCTATTGCTTCTAAAGAAAGGATCGAAAGGAATGGGTGTACTGTGTGCATGCGTGTGTGTGTGTGTGTGTGTGTGTGTGTGTATGTGTGTGTGTGTGTTTGGAGGTTAGGGATGGATATGGGTTTGAAGTTGATACGTGCAAGGTGCTTTTTAAAGAAAATTAATCTGGAAGGATGGATTAGAAAAACCACTGACTGGGATTGGTTGAAATGCTTTGGTGTAGGGAAAGATTTCTGCGAGGATGAATACCTGAGGTCTAGTGATGACAGAAATGAAGAATAAGGAATAGGAAGTCCCTGCTCTCTAGTCTGACAGGGCAGAAGGGTTAAGAGGCATTTAAGATATGATCACAGAATGCCAGAAATGCCATTTTTGGTGGTTTTGTTATAATAATAATGATTGAACCAATAACAGAGGTCAAATGATTTGTGAAGTGCTCTCCATTCCTTATCTCATTTAATCTTCTTAATAATGTTCCAATATCGCTACTACTGTAATTCCCATTGTACAGTCAAAAGAAAAATACAGGCTCAGGGAAAGTAAATAATTTACTCAGGGAGTAGAGACATACAGTAGAAAAGCTAGGTCTCAAATCCAGTTTTCCTTTTCTCCAACCTAGAATATTAGGGAAGTACTGAGAGGTGCTAGAGTATTCTGCCACATTATATCACTAATATGATCTATTTTTCTGATTTTTGAAATCTCCCAGGCCCATTATCAGCTCAGAATGTCACAGTGACTCTTGTGACCCCAACAGAAGTATTTTTACATTGGAATCCTCCAGATCTTATGTCTTTTCACCATTATCTTGTGACTATTTTGGATGTGGAAAACAACAAATCAGAAGAGGTGCTTGTTGAAAAATTCAGCACATCAGTGAAAATTGGAGATCTGAAATCTTTCCATCATTATCAGATATATCTATTCAGTGTTGGGGAAAGAGGAACTTTAAGCTGCTTTGAGAGACCTATCTCAGCCGTTACAGGTAAGCACAGGCCGATTTTGCCTTTTAATAAAAAATTTAAACTTCATATTTTGAAATTTATCTGCTGAAGTTCAATTATGTTGATCCTTCATCGGTATAAATACAGTTAAACATTTGAGTGTTAAATCAAAATTTAGCATAGATTCTATGGACTAAATTCGTTTAGATTTACATGAACACTTTAAACATCTGCGTTGTTCCTACAAGAGTTCCTAGAAGACATATTTCTTATAATAGCCTTGGCTGGGAAAAAAGTTATCATGAAACATGAAGATTAGTTCATCCACTTCTAGATCCAGCATATTGGTCTGCATATTCTTTTACTCAAATTCATTTTCTTACACAGTGTGAGGAGTTCACCTCTAGGGGGCAGTATCACTCCAGGACTTTGGGCAATTGCATTTATAATCCTTCACCTCCACATGCCAATTTTGAATTCTTGTCTGGAACATAATCATTAGAGTAACCCATCTTTTAATAAAGCAGTAGGTATACTTTTATGAGTCACTTTTTTTTGAAAAGATTACAGTATTATATGAAACAACGCATAGCTAAACACTTTTTGGAGTATATTCCTGCGTGTGTAATTGTTTGTAATTGTATTGTTTGTGCATGTGTATTTAACATGCCTATATGCAAAGTTCTTTAGCTGAAATTCCAGTCAAGTCAGAATAGCTAAAATTTAAACATGCTAGACCAAGGTAGGAGAAATGCAAAATGTGCACAGCCATAGAGCAATTAGCCTTCTCATACTTATTGGGAATACTCGCAATACTTTGAAAATAAAACAACAAAAGGTGCTATTCAATGAGAACTAAATGCAAATGCTTAACATACATGTATGCAGTGTTGCAAATCCTAAGCAAACGTATTTTTCCAAATGGATAGTAGATAGCCAATTTTTTCTCTTCCTTGAGCTCAGACAAAGCTCCCTTCAATGGATAAATGCTTGGTTGACTCTATTACACTTATGAAGATGCTTTCTTTTCTTTTTCTCTTTTTTTATTATATATGCTTCATGTGTACAATATTATAATTCAACATCTGTATACACTACACAGTGATCACTCAAAAGTCTAGTTACCCTCCATCATGCTGCCCTTGACCCCCTTTACCCCTTTTGCCTACTCTCCAATACAGATCTTCTCCGGTAACCTTTGGTCTCTTCTCTGTAAATGTTTCCATTTGTAACTGACAGGAAGACTAGGAGGATTTCTCATAGATTTGTTCATTTTGAAGTCAAATTAGAATCTTCCATGGCATATACCTGCTTACTAGAGGGACAGGAAGAAGGTACATGTGTGTCTGCACTTTTAATTTTGGGGTCATTTGCTCTGTGTATTAACTGTAAACTGACATAGCAGTGCATATGTAGAAATTAGTAATCCCGTGTTCTTTTACTCTTAAGCTTAAGGCAATATCCTTTTTTCATTCATTATTCATTCAATATGTTATTTTTTTAGTATCAGTAATAGGTACTGGAGATGACTAGTATCTAGACTAGAATGATAATAGGTACTAGAGATGCAAAGATGAATAAAACCTAGCTTCTGACTTTAAAGGGCTATGTGCTAATAGAGTGAGACAAGTAATTTAAAAAACAGTGATAATGCTGTCTTATAGTTGCAACTATAGGGGTTCTGCTCTGGGGACTATGGGCCCATAAGAAGGATCAGTTAACCCAGAAGTCTTCTGGTGGAGTCATGCACTGCTTCAGGAGGAAGACTAGGAGTTCGCCAGGGGGCAGTAGCGAGGCAAGAGGATGCTGTGAGTAGGGCAAACAGCAAGTGCACAGGCAGAGAGGACCAAAAAAGAGGCATCTAGGTAGCTATACCTGGGAAAGCCAGAACTTTTAGAAAGGACTGACATTTGATCATTAGCAAATTGGTAAATAGTTTGGCAAGGCTGAAGTACGGGGGCATGCAGAGAATCTAGAAAGTGTAAGCTAGGCACAGAATAGGAAGAGCTTTCATACATATTAAGGAGTATATTTTATTCAGTAAAATTTAACTTTTATGGGTCATGAAGTCTTTTGAGAATGTGGAAAGATTAATGGACCCTTTCCCATAAAAATGCACATGCATAAACAGAAATTTGTGTGAGTAATTATAGGGCTATCACAGACTTACCAGATCTCATCTTTTCCTCAATCTCTGCTTATGTGTGGCATTCATAGATTTCATCTAAGTCCTGCACTGAAGTAAATGTTCGTGAGTTTTGCAATCACACAAGAACAAAGATCTGAAGTTGTTTCACCCTGGAATCTTGTGGGCAGCTTGTCTAATTGGATTATTCTAGCATTCTCTGATCATTTTTATATACATAATTAATTTCAATGCCTCTAGTCAGACCAGCTACAGTTTTGTGAAGCGGTATAGGATGAGCAGATTATGGGTCTGACCCAGAGTGATATTTTCCTGAGAACTAAAAATATGGTCAGTCTTTATTGTGTTGATAGGAAGTGAATCTCAAAACAGATTAAAAGTCAAGTTACAGTTTTTGGGAATAAACTAATGACAAAAATTGTAAAGAATTCTTTGAAGATTATTTAAAGTATAACTACTGAACAGTTTAAAATTACATAAGTATTCTTGGACATAAATTAATGATTGATCTTTGTTTTGGTGAACTATTGAAAGTTCAGAGGAAGTATATGACATGGGATAAACAATTAAGCCTAAAAGGAGGGGATTACTATTTTGACAGAATTGTATAGTATTAAAAATCACAAGGGTTGATAGTCGTGTAAATTGTATAAGGAGCTAATTAGCCCCAAGTATTTTCTTCAGTTATTATGATAGACTATCAAGAGCTCTCTGATGATTTTCTGTAAGAATAGCAACGACAACCTGGTATCATCCTATTTTCAAATAGATATCACACCTTCGGAAATTAGAAAAGTAATATAAAGTTATAACTATTTCTAGGATAAATACGAGTCTCAAAGTCTAAAAAAAAAATCTACATGTTAATAACTCCCAAGTGTATATCTTCAGCCCCCAGACATTACTCCTGAGCTTCAGACTTATATATGTTTACAGTAATATATCTTATTTGGATATCTGATAGACATCTTAAATCCAATATGTCCAAAATGGAACTACAGATGTTTCCACCCAAATCTGCTGTACCTACAACTATGTCAGGTCAGTTCATGGCTATTTCATTCCTCCGGTTGTTTAGGTCAAAAACCTTGAAGGCATCCTCAGCTCTTCTGTTTTTCTTACAGCCTACACCCTAGCTGTCAGGAAATCCTACTGTTTCTATCTTTGCAATGAATCTAGAATCTGAATACTTCTCCCTGCTTTCCTTATGGTTGCTGTCATCCAGGCCACCACTTTCTCTCGCCAGGAGTCCTGGGCTTGCCTCCTCTGTTTCAACCATTGGCTCTCTGTGGGGTTGGTTATTAACGTTAACACCCAAGTGATTCTTTTAAATTTAGGCGAGATCATGCTTCTGCACATAATTGTAGTTGCTACCTACTTTGTTCAAAGTAAAAGCCCATGAAACCTCTGGGTTTCTGTTATCCCCTGACCTCATTCTACTACTTTGTCCTTTCACTCTGGTTTTCTGTATTTGAAGATAACAAGTAAACTCCCACCATGTAAAAGCTTTTATAATAGGTTATAATAGGTTATAATTATAAGCAAAATTTTTCCCCCTGCCTGGAAAACTCTTCTTCCAGATATTGAATATCTATCTTTTTAAAAAATTTATTATGTTCAGTTAGCCAATATATAGTACATCATTAGTTTTTTGATGTAGTATTCAAAGATGTATTAATTGTGTATAACACTCAGTACTCATCAGATCATGTGTCCTCCTTCATGCCCATCACCTAACCCTATTCCCCTACCCACTCCCTTCTGTAACCTTCAGTTTGTTTCCCTGGAGTCCAGAGTGTCTCATTGTCTTCCTCTCTGATTTCTCCCATAAGTTTTCCCTCCCTTCCTCTATGGTCTTCTGAGCTATTCCTTATGCTCTACATATAAATGAAACCATATGATAATTGTCTTTCTCTGCTTGACTTACTTCACTTAGCATAATCCCCTCCAGTTCCATCCATGTCAATGTAAATGATACGTATTCATCCTTTTTAATGGCTGAGTAATATTCCATTGTATATATAAACCACATCTTCTACTTTCTTAACCTCCTTCCAATGCTTAGCTCAAAATCTCATCCTTTCAAAGACACCTGCCCTAGATTCCCTATTTAATACCACAACTTTCCCCCAAAGCCACCTCCTTCCTGGGCTCCCTAGCCTTAGCTTACTTTTTCTTTTTTCCCTTAGCCTAATCATATCTAAAGTACTATATAATATTTACATTTATTTTATGATTGTTTATTGTGTATTTCCACCCATTACAATATAAACTGCATAAGGCAGTGATCTTTGTTATTTTTTGTGCTGGTGACTGCCTGGTATGTTAGTAGGTGCCATGCACATTTGATGAAAAAAGGAATAACCTTGGCAATAGAAACCTTACTCTGATGGAACTCTTAAAAATCTGAAGAATTTGGGGTGCCTGGGTGGATCAGTGGGTTAAGCCCCTGCCTTCGGCTCAAGTTATCATCTCAGAGACCTGGAATTGAGCCCCGCATCGGGCTCTCTGCTCTGTGGGGAGCCTGCTTCTGACTCTCTCTCTGCCTGCCTCTCTGCCTACTTCTGATTTCTCTCTCTTTCTGTCAAATAAATAAATAAAATCTTTTTTTAAAATCTGAAGAATTTGCCAAAGACTCTAGATTTCCTTAATGTGCAATGTGCTTAATCTTATTGACAAATCTTACATAGTAATAACAAGACATATTTTTCTCTAAAATTGAGTCTATTTTAAGTCATGGTGATGTAGGGATTTGCTAAATTTTACTGTAAACAGGAACTAATATTGGATTAAGACATTTTTTACTCCAGAGCAAGAGTAATGCTAACAATAAACTAAGATAAGTCTATCTACTTATCTGTTTTTTTGAAGGTATTAATCCTCCTCAGAAGGTTCACATTAAACCTGAAGATGTGAGAGAGGACAGTATAATTCTTCAGTGGGAATCCCCACCAGATGGCCACGAGGTCTACATTCAAATCAAACCCTCATCAGATATAAGAGAAGTCCTGAAGCTTTTTGTAAGGAATGCTAATAGATTAAAGATTGATCATTTAACCCCTGGGATGACATATGACATTGGAATGGCAACAGTGATGAATGGGAATTTGAGTGAGCTGGTAACCATTCAACAGACTCTAAGTGAGAATCAAATGTTTTTCATTCATAACAGATATCTGCTGATTTGGGGCTATTGTGGAACATTCCCTGACACTCCCCTCTGGTAGTAGGTTTTATCTTTTTAAGTAGATTGTTGGTTGCTTATCTAATGGTAGCCCAGGACCTGGAGTGGTTTGCATTCCTCTTCTCCCGAGAATGCTTAATGCATGAATTAAGGCAACTTTGTTTTTGATTAGAAACTTGACCCTAAAGCCACACCGCCTAAGTCTGAATCTGGACCAAACTAGTTGAGTGGCCCTGAGCAATGTATTTAACATATTTTTGCCTTAATTTACCCATTTCTAAAGTGGGAGAAAATAATGGTATGTACATATTGAATGGATTTTCCTGAGAATAGGTTTAATAAAGGTGAGGGCTTAGAACAGTGCCTGACACATAGCTATATGAATGTCTGTAATTATTATTATAAAGGCATGCTGTTGCAGCACATTGAAAGAAAATACTGACAGTATTTAAAAGGCTTAGGACCAAACCAACGACCAATCTCCATGTTCTTTCTCGAATAAGGTTAATTCATGCAATACGTAATCATTAAAAATCTAAAAAAAGAAATTAAAATAGAAAATGCCAAAACAAATCTATTAAGGAAGGAGAAAGAAAAGAAATGACAAGTAAATAAATAATATTTTTGGATATTTATAAATTGTGTTAAACATTAGGAGGGGAAAAAGCAATGTGGTGTGATGTAACTGAAGAGGGGTGGGCGGTTCTGGTGTGGATGGACTGTAATGGGAGTTACCTAATGGATGAGAAGGAGCCACAGGGCGATCAGGTGGATGAAGGGTGCGGTAGGCACCAACACCCAGTGTAAAGGCACAAAGGCTATAAAACAGGGAAACGTTTGGTGTATCTGAGACCAAAAAAGGCTGTAATATGCTGTGTCTAATGAAGAGGGAGAAGAGGAATATGAAATGATATTGCAGAGGTATTCAGGGGTTAGATCACAGAGATCTTATAGGCTGTGCTTTTGAGTTTGTTTTGAGGGCAATGGGAAGCCATTCAGAGTTTTATTCAGGAGAGTGTTGGTGTGAGCTCCGTTACAAAAATTCCCCCCGATTGTGTGCAAAGAATGATTTGTAAAGGGTCAGGGATGGAAGTAGGACAGCTGGGTAAGAGTGTCCTAGAATTTAGGGAAAAGATGATGGTGGGCAAGGATGGGAAAGAGCAGATAGAAAGTAGTAGATATATTTTATAGTGTGAAAGTAGGAAGTCTGAGCTTTGGTGATAGAGTGCATGTGAGGAATAAAGGAAGGGCATTTTTGTTTTGTTTTGTTTTGTTTTACTTGTATCTGATTTGGTTAGAAAGAGGTATCTCTGCGGAAGGAAAGAAGATTAGACCTCACAGGCCTTTTTGGCTAATAGTAGGGTAGCCTGATGGGAAAAATGACTTGGTCCAAAAAATTATGTACCAGTAGTGTCCACACTCAACCACATCAATTCTTACCATTTTGTCTTCCAAAGACTAAAACTAATGAATCATTGAATACTACATCAAAAACTAATGATGTACTATATGCTGGCTAACTGAACTTAATAAAAAAAAAAGAAGACTAAAACTAAATTTGTCTATAGCTATTCCATACTTAAATTTCTGAGAAAATGTGCCTGAAGATAATTATCATAGGAAAAGGTTAGGAAAAAAGAAAACATCTGAAAAAAAGATATTTCTAAAAAAAAATATTCCTAAAAATATATATATCATGCCCAACCCCCAAATTTTTATTGGCAGAATGGAAGTACTAAAATTAAAATTCATAAATGGAAAATGAACCAACTATTAACAATATGAGGTTAGAGTGTCCCCACAGTGTCTTGGTGCCTAAGTTTTCTCTTAAAAATTTAGATCATTGAATACATTTTTAAATTGACTTCCAGCTCTAAAGTCCTATTTTTTTCTTTGAGTCCAGGGAACTCAGGAGATTTCAACCCTCTGCTATCTAAAATATAAAAATTTTATCTCCCTTTCTAGAAAGTGAGCTTCTTTGAAATCTTACTCAGCCTGGAATCTCCAGGTGTCCGACAGTTCTTAACTCTGTTTAACTCAAACACATTTGTAAAACTGCTCTCTAGCATGCAGGCTGAAACATGATTAACATATATAAATCCTAGGAAAAATGATAGAATCTGGGGGTTTGAAGTTAAGACAGAAATCTTCTTGCCAATGCCCTACCTGATATGTGATTCCTAGCATAGAGCCTCTCATTATTTTGTAAATGCATCCCTGTAATTTTTCTCTATTATAAGACCGTGTTTGTTTCCAGAAGCATTACAAAGAGAACACATCTACTCCCTGATTCACATGAAAGGACATCAGTTGTTTGGAAATAGCCATTCGGTGTTCCTGGTTTCTACAGTTTCTTCCTTTCTGGTGAATTGTCTTTAGTTCCTTCAAGCATATCACTATTTCTCATAATTCTATTAGCTTTTCTATTCTGTTCTTAACCTTAGAAGCACTACTGGTGCCATCAGATTATTTACCATTCATCATTTTTATTTGTCTCAGATGATATATATTAACCTATCCCAAGGTGCATAAATAGAAATTAATTCTCTGTATGCATCCATTCAACAAACATTTGTTGATAACTGTTACCTACCATGTCCCATTTCTCTTTCTTCCGTACAATTTGAGATGGTTAAAGCATAGAGAGACCTGTACCTGTTAATGACCTTTTGCAGAAGCAGAGAAGAAAATAAAACTCACATCTTCATTGACTTCCCTTTTCTTTTTGAAACATATTTGTCCATCACTCTAAATTATCTTGAAAATAACTAGCCAGATTTGATTTCCAGTTATTATGTTGGTGCACATGAATTGTAACATGTGACCTTTGGGAGGAGGCAGTGCTTAGCAGCACCGACCTTGGGACTGGATTGTCTCAGCTGGAATTCCAGCTCCACGATTATCAGCTTATATCCACTGGAAAGTCCCTCAAGCTTTATTGGCCCTAAGTTCCTTCTCTCTAAAATGGGAATGATGATAATCTTATCTACTGTATGAAATCAATAAAATTTAAGGGCTCAGACACCAAGCAAGCATTCTGAAAATGTTTATTATTGTGACGATTTTTATTTTCTCAGTAGGACTGGACTGTTGGCTTGAGGCGTGAAGAGCATCCCTAGTGTTTCAACTACAGTAAAGCCGTTTGTTTATGTAGTCTCTCATTGTTGGAGGAATTAAGTACTCCTTTTCTTGAGGGAGGGAGAGCTGGTATTTGAATCTCCTTCTTTTTCTCTCAGTATAGAAGGATAAATATTAAGACAGGCTGGAAATCTCTGAGACTTCATTCTTCCTTGCCCATAATAAAACCCTTTGAATTTAGCCTTGTTCCATTTATCTTATATTGAAAAAAAAATCAACAAAACCTCATATAGTCCCCACTGCTTTCACTCCTTTTAAAAGATCTCTTTCATGAGGAAGTGGAGATGCAACGTGGAGAGTTTGGGGGACAGGAAAAGAATAAGAGAAACAAGATGGGATTGGGAGGGAGACAAACTGTAAGACACTTTTAGTCTCACGAAACAAACTGAGGGTTGCGGGGGGGGAGAGTGTGGTTGGGTTATGGACACTGGGGAGGGTGTGTGCTATGGTGAGTGCTGTGAAGTGTATAAACCTGGAGATTCACAGACCTGTACCCCTGGGGCTAATAATACATTATATGTTTATAAAAAATAAAAAATAAAAATAAAAAACAAGAAGGCTAGGATATGAAGGATAAGCCAGGAGATCAGAAATAGTCAGTACAGATTATTGCTGGGGTCCACTAGTAAATGAGCATGTAAATTGGGCAACAGCAGAAATGGTGAAGAGGAATAACAGATATGTGAGTTATTAAAGGGGCACACACAAAGAAACTTAGTGTAGACTGTATATAGTTTGGGATGGAGAGGAAGGAGGACTCCATGTTGATTCTTGTCTTTCTGGCTATGGTGATTTGATGACTGTTACCATGACAATCCAACCCTTCTGTCCCAAATGAAAAAGTTTTATAATTTACTAATGTAATTGTTTTCTTTTTTAACTTAAATGCTGTTAATAAAGATGAGTAGTTTAACATTAAAAAAAAAAGATCTCTTTCAGGAAAATGGGTAAGGATAAAGGTCACAGCCACGAAAGTGGAGACACCTAGATGTCTCCAGAATATGACAATACAATTAATTAATTAATTAATTAATTAATTAATTTGCAATACTTTCTCTCACTTGCGTTTCCAGAGGTTCAGGATACAGTTTTAAAGAGAAGAAAGAACTTTGTCTTGTTTTACACTTTTCCAGCCTTGGTGTCCATCTGCTGTAATATGTCATTTATTGATGTCATTGGTCCCATTTCCCTGAACAAGCGGAACTGATGAAAAACCCCACACTTACTATAGAGAATGTCAAGACTATACAATTTTAGAAACTAAATTAGATAATGCTTATTTAAAGCATTGTCTTTCCTTAGAAGATATCTTCAGTGCCTAGGAACAAGGAAGTGAACTGTTTCCATGACTACACTGGCCACTTATTTCCAATCTCCTGATATTTAATTTCTGCTCAAGGTAGATTTAGAAACTTTCATATCATTGCTCACACATTCAGATGGATTGGATACTTGTGGGATGTCAGACTCGCCTTGGAACAACCATACTTTTTGTTCACAGCTTTGTAACTGAGGAGAGCTGTAAGGGATTTAAAGAGGAAACCCACAAAAAGCATCAGTGATGACAGAAAAAGGAAAGTTAATATAGCTTGAAAAAGAAAAACATGGTAAAAATGCTTTGAAACCCAGTAGTAAACCATATGGTATTTGTTATGATTAATACATTGAACATTTCCTCATAACTCCCCAGACTAAAAAAGGCAAGAAATTTATGTTACAAATGAACGAATTGATGGACATATTGCACAGGTTTTATGTTCTGGAATGCTAATTATAGGTATGTATTTAAATCCTTTTACACTGTACTGGTTCTGGGTAAACTGGCGAAATCACATTATCAAATACAGTATTATTGACTTAAAACAAGTTCCATTACATCAAACCAGATGTCACAAAGAAAACTGAAAAGCAAAGGCTGTCCAATTACTCTCTGGAAGAAAGAATATTTCCTCAGAATGTATCTTAGAAGAAGATATATACTTGGAAGAAAGACACATATAAGGATATACTAGGTTGTATTTCAATAATCCACAAATACAGTTGAAATTAAAATTGACCTGAGGGGGGAAAAATGTGAATAGAATTCATCTGAAATTTCAAATCTGCTCTAAATAGGACAGCAGAGGATTACAGTACAAGAAAGCTCTTACAGAGAGGTCAGCGAGAGTATGAGATGTAAGTGAATCATTCCCCTAAACTGTTGCCAGGACTGCGCTCCTAAAAATGAAATGAAATCTGTTCAGAATCCCTGTGCCCACAGGATAGAGTCTGATCTGACCTCCATAGCACGGCATGCAAAGCCTCTTGCAGACAGCACCCAGCCCCAGAGGTGGCCTTGCCAGCCTGATCCCTGTTCCTCACGTACCCCGGGCTTTTACCACCTGAGCCTGGAACTAAGCACTTTGTATACAAATACAGTCTCTCATTGGATCATCACAATGACCTTGCAGAGTAGATACTAGTCTCCTTCCCATTTTAGGAATGAGGAAACCAAGGCACAGAGTGATTTAGTAACCTGCCAAAGATTAGGGACTAATCTTGCCATAGTTGCCAAAGACTAGTGATTAGTAACTTGTCATGCTAGTAAACAGAGGAAAGAACATGATATTCCCTGAATACACAGTGATGATGATAATCATCCCAATTTCCTTTTTGGTTTCCATGCTTCATTCATCGTTTTCTCTTTGTCTGAAATTCCCTTCTTACCACCTCTCACCACCACATTCTCTTTCTGGTTAACCTGTACTACCCTTTAAGATTCAGATAAAACTTCATAGACTCTGGAAGCCTTCTCCAATGATCTCTGCTAAAATGGTTTTCTTCCTTTCTTCTCAACAGCTTTTTGTTCATGTTACCAGCTCAGCTCTATGCATTTGGGATTTAGTAAGGGATTTGCATATCTCTTTCTTGAGATTGGGAAATCTGAATGCAGGAATCTGGCCTTACTTAACTTTATTTAAGCACTCTTCCTAGTATATAGGTTTTCAAAAGCATTGGCTTAATAAAAATATAAAAAAGGTAAAAAAAATCAGAAAATCTCAGATTCTTAGGTTTTGGAGACTATTCCTGAGAATCAAAAAATGAAAGTTAATCAAGTATTTCCAATATATATGTACATACAGTCTTTCAGAATATCCACCTTATTTTTCTGATATAGTAAACATAAGTTTGCACAGGCTTTTAGTGTTTGTGCATATTCTAGAACATGCCAGACAAAATGGAGAGAAATAGATTTGAAATTAAAAAAAAAAAAAAGCCCACTGGGGTAACTGGGTGGCTCAGATTGTTAAGTGTCTGCCTTTGACTTGGGTCATGATCTCCTGGTCCTGGGATCAAGCCCCACGTCGAGTCCCGTGTCAGGCTCCGAGCTTAGTGGGGAGCCTGCTTCTCCCTCTTCCTCTACCTCTCCCCCTGCTGTGTGCTCTCTCTTTCTCTAATGAATAAATAAAATCTTAAAAAAAAAAAAAGCCCACTACTTATAAATCTCTCTTTTTATCTTTCAGATCCCAAACCAGTCCAAATTGTCATCCCATATGAAAGCCATAGTACCTCTATAATCTTATTTGTTCGAATGCCCAATATTGGAGTGTTTGACGGCATACACGTTGTAATTGAAGGAGGGCCAAATATGACCAAGTCCTTGAAACATGACAGTAAAATAACTGTTGGCAATTTAATCCCAGGCACAGAATATAATTTTTTTGTTTACATCATCAGTGGGACTAAATTAAGTAATAAGTATTATGTGCCTGCAGTTAAATAAGTATTTTAGGATTTACGTGTTTTCTTGATTTTGATTTTGTGTACCATTTCATATTAGTAGGCTACATTTACTTCAATGCAGTTATTTTCAAAGCTCTTCTAAAATAATTACAAATGCCTTTCTACTGAGCCTGATCTTTCGTTGCTCAAGTATGAAGAGCTAACTTTATGTAAAATTGACAAGTCCTGAATTTTTAAATCTATCCATTAACAAAAAATGTATGTGCATATTAATCAGAACTTAAAATGACTTATTTTAAGAGTGAGGAATGTGAATAGTTTTAGGCAAATTATGAGAACTAGGCTATATTTTTTGAGTCTAGAGACACTTAATAGTGTCTCTCAAAGCATGTAATCTTAGCATGTGTTTGCTCTCTCCATGCTGCCTTTGTCTGGAAAGAACTAGTATATATTTTCCCCACTTCTTTGAATATTTAAAATTAGTGTGTATTATATTTGTTCATACCAATACTTATGTTTTGAATTTAATTTTTTTTTTAATTTATTTGACAGACAGAGATCACAAGTAGGTAGAGAGGCAGGCAGAGAGAGAGGAAAGAAAGCAGGCTCCCTGCTGAGCAGAGAACCCGATGCGGGGCTCTATCCCAGGACCCTGGGATCATGACCTGAGCTGAAAGCAGAGGCTTTAACCCACTGAGCCACCCAGGTGCCCCAATACTTACGTTTTGAATTTCATATCAATTTTGGTTTGTCTTTTCTTTAAGTCACTCATAAATTCTACAAATACTCATTTTCAACATCAAAGACACATGAAATTCATCTAAGCTATTGACCTAGTAGATATAGAAATGAATGGCACAGAGTAATAAATGCCAAACAAAAATCATATGTAGTCCTAAAAATGTAATAATTTTGACTATAACATATCCAAGTTCTTCACGTTTTTCTCTTTCACTCTTTAAATGTACACATATATTATTATATTACTGTGTGTCATTTCTTCTCAAATTGTAATCTTTCCATTACTGTTTAAACTCAAGTTTTCATAAAACACTCCCAAACTGCTATCACCAGTCACATACTGTAATATTACTTTAATCAGCTCAGTATACGTTTATACTTTATTTTTGTTTGCAATTTTTATATACTTTTTATATCATATCTATATTCTCTGTCTCTTCCTTGTGTTATAAATCTTTATGGGCAGCATTATATTTGACAGTTCTTGTCTTTAAAAATAATTAGTACTCGATCATCTAAATATATCAATTTTGTGATATAAGTGGCAAAATATATCGATATATAAGATGACAATCTAAAGCAGCAATTTTTTTAGTTTTTATGCAAATTTCTTTTTCTGTATGCTGAATGGAATCTTTAATTTGAAAATAAATTCATCAGATAAGATTTGATTTTAGCGTTAGCCAATATTTGATACAAAGAGGATTCTTTTACTTCCTTGTCTGGACTTCACATTTTTCTCTCTGTTGTCCTTTTAGCGTATGGTAATAGACTCAGAAAGCTTTAATCTCTTTTTTTTCTTTTGGATATCATACAATTTGCACTGTGAATTTCCTGTTATGTAGTTTTTGTGGCAAAACCAAAATCAGCTGCTTGTTACAGTGTTCTCAATGACTCTGAGTATTGCCACTGATTATTATATTTGATAAACTGTCATGGATATATAAACAATTCTTTAAATTAGGATATAGAGATGTTTGATTAATAAACTTTATTCTTTACCCAAAATTATGTTTTTTTCCCCTTTAAAGGGATAAATTAAAAGAAAAACCCAGTTAGAAAACAGAATTTAAATGTGTTGTGTGTTTTGGGTAGGTCTGGAATCGCCATCAGATATCCATGAGGGCAAAGTGACAGACTCTTCCATAGAGATTCTCTGGAATCGAGTTGATGGGAGTTTCCAGCATTATGAAATCACATGCCTGAACTGTACTGCTGCTCTCATGGTACGTTACAGGTGGCTCTTGGAGGCATTAACTCGAATCTTTCATGCTGAACCCAATATTACTGCGTTCTTACACTAGATGGTAGTGAGATTAAATAACCTCCGTGCTTATTTGGTTGTGCTGAATTGTGGAACATTTTTTAAATGAACACTTGCTAATTTATTCTTTTGGATGGATAGGTCCAGAAGGTCGTTCAAGAAGCAGCAACGTTCTCCCACCTGGATCCCACCACAGTGTACACCTTCTCAATTCACACTGAAAGGGGAGGTTTTAAAGACAGCCCTCCTAATGTCAAAGAAATACAAACAGGTACAGCCTGCATAAGCACTTTACGTATTATTCCGTGTTCAGTTATTGGTTTCATTCTTTAGGGAAGATTTAGAAAATAGTTTGTTCTTCCCGGATTTTCTTTATGGACAGACAATTGTCATCTCTTGTCCCTCTTTCTGTTTCCCTTTATATGGGTTAGAATAACCTCTCTTGTATATGTATTGCCAGGCAGTAGTGTGGCTAGTTGCCCGGGGTCTGACCAGATTTTCCATTTGTGATCCAATTCCTTCATTGTTCAGTTAAGCAGGCAATGAAGTGACATTTCCCCAGTGTTAGCAATTTACTCTCCATGGCAGATGGTGATTATTCTAAGCTAGTCATATGAAATAAAAGACGATTGGGAAGGATGTATGTAAAATGTATGCATTTTCATATCTAGATGAAGTAACATTTTCAACTGTCCTACTAAAATAGCTATTTTAGTGACTCTTGACACTGATGTTATGGGAACATTGATCTATGTGTTTAGAAACGGGTCATATCTGGTATTCCTTTACTGTATTAATACAGAATGGAATTGGGAGAGAATATCTTGGCAGTTTTGTTCCTTTCTTATACATGGAAGAATTTTAGAGACAAAACAAAATACATATTATACACTATTTCGTTTAACTTTTTTTCCTTAGGAAGGAAGGGAAGCATTTCATGTTTAGATTGCAATGAACTTTCCTGCTGATTAACCTTGTCACTATTTGGTATTTAATTAGAATGAGTCCGAAAAATCATTAAATATTTCTGAGATTCATGGTGTTGGGAAGAAAAATAATTTTTTCTCTGCCCTTCTATGTCCTTGACTGAGACCCAACACCACCCCGCCACCCCTACTAACTCCTCTAAGACAGATCAACAAGAGAGAAATAAACAGAATTTTAATAACAAGTATACTTCCTGCATATGTAGAAGAGACCCAAGGAATCTGAGAAACTCTCTGAAATGGTCTAAACCACCACCTTAAATATCATCTCCAACTAAAGACAAAAGAAAATATTGAAGGGGTAAGGGAGCCAGTTATGGGAGGCTACCAGGAAAAGCACAGAAAACAAATTTAAGGTTGTTATGAAGATTTAGGTCTGTCTTCTCCATTGTTAAGAGTTTCTAAGAAATTTAGTCAGGCTTCTCCCTCTAGTAGAGGGAGACATTCTTATGAATGGAGATTTCCCTTATAAATGTGTCTCTTAAAAAGGGTAGCTTTTACTCAGTTTTCAGAGTTTCTCCTGTATCTGCTGTTTATTAGAAACAACCAGCTTGAAATAATCCTTATGGCAAAGAGGAATATTTTGGGATGGCATTTTCTGCTCCTTTTTAGTGGTTGCCCAGAACCAAGATATAATCTCTCCCTACATTTTGAGGCAAGGGAAATGTTGGCTGCAGTACTACAATAATATATATTGTGTTCATTTTAAAGTTTAAAATGATACTTGCTGTTTGTTTGTTTCTCTTTTTTGACTTTTAACTTTTCATATGTACCGGGAAGAATAAAAGAACTATCTTGCTTACCCTCAGAGTTTACAGGAAGTAAAACAAATCTTGGGAGTGTTTCAAGACTGTTTTAGAGCAGGTGCTTTGTGTGGTAGAAAATGTTATTTTATGTGTACGTTTTAATGATATAGCCCCGAGTGCCGTTGAATTTATGAACCACAGTAGAAACTCCAATGCAATAACTGTTAGCTGGCCTTCAGCTAGAAGTCTTCTGGATGGATACATTATTTCAATATCCAGCGAATGCTCAATGAAAGAGGAAATCCTGCCTTCCACAGAAAGGTATGAAAATATCGAAGAGAAATTGTGTTACGTTACATGGAACATGAGATTAACATTTTATATATATTTTTGAAAAGCTATATTAGTGGCTTAATATAAACAGAAATTAGAAAAACGTAAGACAACTTTTTGGACTATAGTGTGATTAGAATACCTGAATCAGATGTACAGTAACAAATCCTTTCTGCAAATAAATAATTATAAACCAATTCAGGATGGCTCATGCTTATATATATAATACAGTTTTCGACTTAAATGAATTACTCTGTGTAAGAAGCTATGGTTTCTCATTAACATTTGTGCTTAAGCATAGCAGATTATTTCCATGAGAGGCAGTAAAAATACTATAAGACTTTAACATAAAATCCTTTTTGTAGACAGTATGAGAAAATGGGAGTTTTCCAAATGTTTCTGAACGAAACGTTTTAATACTTGATTTTTTTTTAAATGTGTAGGACCTTCACATTTAATAGCTTGTCTTCAGGGACTGACTTTTTAATTAGCATTATAACTACCAAGGGACTGAAGAGAAGCCATCCTACTGTCCTCATGATTAGCACTTGTAAGTTTATTTTATATTTAATTGACTTTTCATGGGAAAAAAATAATGGAAATGATTGTGTTTAAGCCAATATCTAATTAAAAATGAATGAAAATGGAAGTGGTTTATGGCATGCTTGAAGAAAAGGAGCACTGCATTTATTCGGAGAACGCCTGAGTTATATTCCTGCCTCCACCGCTTATTAGTTATGTGACCTTGGGCAAAACTATTAAGTTTTCTCTTAGAAAATGAGAATAATTATTCCTGCCTAGGTACAAAATCTTGTTACTAAGATCCAAGCGCAAAGCTCTTTGTGCAAGTGCAAAGTACTCTAAACCTCAAGCTGTTATTGTAACGAAATAATATTTTTCTAATATTTTGCCTGTATTTAACATTTTATGAAGCACAAAACAAAACTTGGAGTATGAACAAATAGATGGCACTGTTATTTATTTATTTATTTAAAAATTTTATTTATTTATTTGATAGAGAGCACAAGCAGGGGAAGTGGTAGAGGAAGAGGGACATGCTGAGCAGGCAGCCCAACATGGGACTCTGTCCCAAGATCCTGGAGTCATGACCTGAGCTGAAGGCAGATACTTAACTGACTGAGCCACCCCCCAGGCGCCCTAGCACTGTCTTTTTAATTGCATTATTTGGGTTCAGTTTGCCTCTTTTGATCTTATTAGCATCACTTTCACGTAAGCTCGTCCTGAACATATGCAGTGTTCCAAAAAGCCCTTTCCCATGTGGGGCCCAGCCACATGCACCTGTGCTCAGGTACCAGTGCCCTATCAGTGTGAGAAGGGGCTTACTCTCAGAATTTGCAGCGTGGAGGAATAGAAAGCACAGGAAGATGAGCAACAGCCAGGTCAATTCCTGGAAAAGACACTAAAACATCTGAGCAGTTACAATTTACCAGCGTGGTATTATGTGCTTAAGTCACCATATTGAATCTGCCTAGGCTACCTCAAATGTAGGTTAAGGCTCAGAGGTGTTCATTACTCATCATGGAAGGTGAGATTTTTAACCCAGTTAACTAACTCCAAAACTGATAGGAACTTTGCAGCCTCTCACAAAGACCATCCTAAGAAATATCAGAAATAGATGAGAAGCAGTTTCATTTGGATAAATTTTATTAAAAAGAATTTTTTTTTGTGGGGCGCCTGGGTGGCGTAGGTCATGATCTCAGGATCCTGGGATCAAGCCCCACATCGGACTTTCTGCTCAGCAGGGAGCCTGCTTCCTCCTCTCTCTCTGCCTGCCTCTCTGCCTACTTGTGATCTGTCAAATAAATAAATAAAATCTTAAAAAAAAATTTGTCAGTGCAAGTTTCTTTGCTGCTTTGATCTGAGCTGTGCCATTATCACTGCCACCTTCACCATCATTGTCATCATCAAATTGAGTGCTTGTTGTGTGTCAGAGACTGCTCAGGATTTTCTATCCTTTATGTCACTTAATTCTGAATGACAACTTCTATTCTATCGATCATAATGAGATGCATATTTTTACATTTTTTTGTAAGTGAGGAAACTGAGGCTTGGAGAATTCTAGGAGCTTATACAAGATAACAAAGATTTGAACTTGATTTCCCTAACATAAAATTTTGCCCTTGTAACAACTGTGCTTCACTAGGAAGGCCACTATATCTGTCAAGGAAGGATACTACCTACCCACTCTTGGCTCTGTGACTTTGTACAAATCCTGATTCTTTTTGAACCTCAAGATCTTCATTTCTACTCTGGGTTTAATAATACTTTCATATTTCATGATGTTGTTTTGGCTGTGTTTTGCAAGACAAGGCTACTCTTTTCCTTGATAAGATAAGATAAGAGATTTGACTCTTATCTTCTACTGTATGTTAATGATTTTTTATCTTTCTGTACCTCTCTTTTCTGGAAGCCACCTCAACTCCATTTGAAGTAGGTGGGATATTAATAAATTATAAAATAGAGCTAAAATATATTATGAGAATTTAGAGGTAAAATAAATTTATTCCAGTTAGGAGGGAATATGCATCACAGAAAAATAAAATAAAAATGATGGTGATTCAGCGACTCAGGTTTAAATCTACCACTGAGCTGAATTCTAATAAACTTAAATCAATATGTAAGTGGGCACAAAAAATCTTATGCAAAATTTGAATTTTAGGGATGAAATCATTCCAATAAAATATTAATGTTTTGTTTCCCTGAGTTAAAGAAAGCAATGCAATATGTCAGTTTTTAATATAAATTAGAAATAGAGTCATGTTACCAATTTGAAGGATAAGATTCAAGAACATTCTCAGATACAGCATTTAAAGGGAAAAGGAGTTTGTGAACTTAAGACAAGGGAGATAGATCAGTCTCTCCATGCAGTGTGTAAAATTGTAAGTTAAAAATCCCAATTGTAATAACTTCATAATGAATTCTGCTGTGAGAAAAATGGTAAAATTCATAGTTTATATGATTTTATTGTAGGAAGAGGCTTTCTAGAAAATTCTTTTCTCCCTTCCATTGCAGAGTTGGGGAGACTGAGATTCAGGGTAGATAGCTTACATAAGATCACATAGTGCTAAACATTAACATATACTGTACTATTAGTTTCAGGGATAGAATTACGTGATTCATCAATTGCCTGTAACACCCAGTGCTCATTATATCAATGACCCTCCTTAATGCCCATCACCCAATTACCCTTCTCCCTACCTGCCTCCTCTTCAGCAACCCTGTTTGTTTCCTGGAGTTCAACATCTCTTTTGGTTTGCATCCCTCTCTATTTTCATCTTATTTTATTTTTTCTTCTCTTCCCCTATGTTCCTCTGTTTTGTTTCTTAAATTCCACATAGGAGTGAATTCCTATGGTATTTGTCTTTCTTGGCTGACTTATTTCACTCAGCATAATACCCTCTAGTTCTACCCACATCATTGTAAATGGCAAGATTTTGTTCGACACCTGGGCTCTTTCCATGGTTTGACTCTTGAGGACAAAGTTGTAATCAATATTGGGGTGCAGGTGCCTCTTCAAACCACTATGTTTATATCCTTTGGATAAACCTAGTAGTAGAATTGCTGGATCATAAGGTAGCTCTTTTTTTAACTTTTTTAACTTTTTGAGGAAACGCCATACTGTTTTTCAGAGTGACTACACCAGTCTGCATTTCTACCAGTAGTGTAAAAGAGTTCTTCTTTCTCTGCAGCCTCGCCAGAGTTGTTTTCTGAGTTGTTAGTTATAGCCATCTGACCAGTATAAGCTGATATCTCATTGTGGTTTTGATTTGTATTTTCCTGATCCTGAGTGATGTTGAGCATTTTTCATATGTCTGTTGGCCATCTGAATGTCTTCTTTGGAGAAATATCTGTTCATGTCTTCTGCCCATTTCTTATCTCGATTTTTTGAGTGTTGAGTTTGATAACTTCTGTATAGATTTTTTAAAAAGATATTATTCCAGTGTCTTATTTTGTTACCCTTATTTCATTACCCATAGATCCAGACCCACCATCAGATTTGATGACCCACCACCAGGAAGAAAACACAATATATTTGTCTTGGAAACTTCCACAAGGAGGCTTTGAAAAGTTTCAGGTAAATAACAGTGCTGCTATCATACCACATTGATGTTTAGTGGAATCTTTATTTCACTCTTTGTTTTTATCTTTTCTTTTGCATCATGATTTTGGAAACTTTTCTACTTTTAACATAAGATTTTCCTCCAAAGTAAATTTTCTATTTACTGCTTTAAAAGTACAAGGTTATCATGGCAAGTGTTCAAATATGAATCAAAGCTGATACTTTAAGATTACGGTTTTCAACAGAGGTAGACGTGTGCACACGTAGTACAAGGAAGGGAATAAAGGGACAATGGTGCTGGGGAGTAATGCTTCTGTGACAGCACTGGCCAGACAAAAATGTGAGCTGTTAAGCTGGATGATGTGTCATAAGCTCCCTTTTAACCTTATCCAAGCGATTTAGTTGAGTGGAGATTTGTGGCCAAGAAAGTGGGAGAATAAGATATATGGAGAAGCCACTTTTCAACTGTATCTGTTGCTATTTGTAGTAAACATGAACATTTTTGTTGTCTTTTGTCATTAATAATGTAACCAAGCATCACATTAATATATCCACCCTGCATCCTACATTGTATGGTTTACAGAGTAAGCGGCCAGAGACAGCACTACTGCTTTGTATTCTGTGGGGGCAAACAACTTTTCCATACTTTCATAGCAGTAGGAGATGATAATTTGAGTTACAAATAATAGAAAACAATCTGACATAGTTTAAGCAATAAAGAAAAAAAATGCATTAATACAAGAGTGCTTCATGGAGACCAAGGAAAAGGGCATAGCTGGGTGTTAAGAAGACCTGTAATGTATTTTATGCCTGTGGAGAATCCACAGGTTATTTTCTTTTTTGTCTACTTCTACTCATCTGCCTGCTTTTTTTTTTTTTCCCCCTAATGACCAATTTTCTTCACTAAGCAATCCATGTGGTGAGGGAAAGAGTGCTGTATACAACTTATGAGTATAAATGGTGTGTTACCAGCCACAGAGAGACAGATTCTCCTTAGATTCCCATGGGGAGGACTGTGATTATTCCAAATTGCATTAGACACCTAGTACAGTTCCAGTTAACTGCGCTTCTAGGTTCCAAATCGTGTAATACATGGTGCCCACAGGTTTGTGGGGGAGAGGTTATAAAAACAATCATTAGCTTTATGGCGAACATAGCAAAAGATGTTTCCTAGAAATAAAAAATAATACAGAATTTAATAATTTATAGAATCAGTGCAATCTAAAAGGAGCCAGAACAATAAAATTCCTAGATACATGATATGAACAGATTAGTACATCTGGGTTTTATATTTGAGTATGAATTTCTTGACAATAAAGGTCAGTAAAAGAAGCAAGATAATGCACTTGTATAAAATAGAGAGTCTTTTGGTGCTTCCCCATTGTCCTTCTAATGTGCACGCTACTGAGTGTGACCTTCAGAATCAGACTCTAACAACCTGTCTCATCTATTTTCTCAAGACTTCATATTTCAGCAGAATTATATTGCCTACAATTATCTACATATTTTGTGTTTTCTTGACTCGACTCCTTAGTCATGTCCTTTTAACCAGAATACATTCTCTCCCGTTTTTCTTTGACAGTTCTTTAAGACCCTGCTCAGATATATTCTCTCTGTGAAAGTTCTCTTGAACACCAGTTATCAGTCTCCCATACCAGAAATTGTGCATAATCTTTGACTTCTTTTTCTTTCATGTCCATATGTACTTGTTGACTGAATCCTGATGATTCCAACTTAGAATTATTGGGAAATTCCTACTTATTCTTTCCATTCCCTTTTTCTTTACCTCTGTTCAGGCTCTTCCCATTATTGTTGGCTCCCTTGTGCTCCAAGGATCAAGCTGACCCCAGGATAATCCTAAATATATTGAAACTTCATCTTGTTTCTTTTCCCTGTATTCATTTTAAATTTCAGGCTTATATTGTAAATACATTAAACATCTTACTCTTACTTTCCTCAATAGTACACACCCTTTTGAGACTCATCCCTGTAAGTTATTTCTCTCTTAAGTGTTTATTGGCATATTTTTTTTTTTTTTTTTTTTTTATTGGCATATTTTTATTGTTACCATATTATGGCAGATGGCTTCCCCAGCTATTTCCAAAATAATTATTTTTTCTCTTCTGTGATCCATACAATTTTCTGTTTATGTCTTTGTCACAGCCTTTATACAATATACTTGTTTATTAAATTTTTTAATTTGAGTATAGTTGATACATAACGTTTATTAATTTCAGATATTTACCACATACTTGTTTTGATTGCTCACCAGGAATGTCTTTGGATGCCAGAGAGACACAACATCACTTCACTAATATTCAAAACAAATTGAGAATTCCCAGAGGGGGATAGGCTTAATAAGGGTCCAATGAGGAGGGGAGCAAATAGAAAGGAAGAGAGGTTGAGTTTGGTTTTTATTGTGATTAGAGGATAGAGCTGGAGCAGGGGCTTCCTGGAAGAACTAGAAGCTGGGAGGTTTGAAAATTTCCTGCTTTCAGAGGCAAAGGGATCCAAGTCTTTCTTATCTTGAGGCCCAGATGTAGGGAAGACTGGAAAGAAGGGTGAAGATCTCAAGGTTGTCAATAGTCAAGTAAAAAATGGAGTTAAACTCTTTATATTATAGTACTTTATTAATTATATAAGATTAATAGAAATAAAGTAAAAAGGAGTTATCATTATTATTTTTTAAAGGATAGAGGTATGGTGTATGCCTTCAGGCTGAGTTGAAAGATTCCTGGAACAGTAAAATTTCATTCATTCAATAAATCCAACATTCAACATTAAAAAAAATTATTCCTTCAACAACAAATTCTTGTCTTGATGGTGCTTATATTCTAGGAGAATTGCAGATATGAGAAAGCTAGTGACTAGAATGGTTAAAAAAGCCTGGAGGAGGGAAGATCAAGCTTAAATCCTCTGAAATCAAAAGGAAAGAGAGCATTATGGGTTAAAAGCCTTGGTTGATTAACCAAGGAAAATTTTTAAATGAACTATCTTAAATGAAATTTTCAGTCTCAGTCACCAAGTATTATTAATTCCATTACTGCAGTATAAATTCCAGTTGGCTCCTCATGGTTTCTCAGAAAACCAAACCACCTAAAAGTTCTCTACCAATGTGAAATGATGGAGTCTGCCTGGCATACAAGATCATAAACGTCTATGTCACAGTTAACATAAGAAAACAGGTATCTTATATTTCTGATGATATTAGTAAACATTGACTTCAACCAATTCTGCCTTTTTCAGAGGAATTAAGCTCATAGTGATATGCTTATGCAGAATATTCTGGCAATAGATTTCATAATAGGAGTTTCTTTACAAAACAGAAATCCTTGTGTATTTTTTGTTTTCTTTATACTTTTATTTATTTATTTGACAGAGAGATCACAAGTAGGCAGAAAGGTGGGCAGAGAGAGAGGAAGGAAAGCAGGATCCCTGCTGAGCAGAGAGCCCAATGTGGGGCTCCATCCCAGGACCCTGGGATCATGACCCGAGCCGAAGGCAGAGGCTTTAACCCACTAAGCCACCCAGGTGCCCCAGAAATCCTTGTTTTGTTTTGCTCGGCATTCTGAGCATTCAAAATATAAAGACAGAACATTTTATTAGTATAGACAAACTGTGAAATTCATATGAACACCAAATATTTGTCTAGTGAATAATCCTCTGAAACTATTAGATTGCTAGCTTTCTTTTCATGAGCACTGGGAGTGCAAAAAGATTTATATCATTTCAGAGAATCTCATAACTGTAACAGAACTGAAGGTGTACTGTATTCCAAGCATGAAAATAAACATTGGCTCCCACATTTAAGACCTAAAAGAATTCAGTGTGAACTTAGAAAAAATCATATAGCTGATATAGGACATCAATGGAAATTTGCGATTTCCCTTCTTAATACCTTTCAACTATTTTTTATGTACTCTGAATTATGTTATAGACCCGTACCATCCAATAGAAATATAATGGAAACCATAAATGAGAACCATATGTATAATTTTAAATTGTCTAATAGAGACATTAAAAAAAAGTAAAAAGATACAAGTAAGGGGGCAGTCCAAGATGGTAGCATAGGAAGCTCCTGAACTCATCTCCCACAGGCACACTGAATCCATAGCTACAATGGAACAGTTCCTTCTGAAAAAGACCTGAAGACTAGATGAAGAGCTCCTTTCCAACAAACAATAAAAGGGTCAGATTGAGATGGGTATGAGAGGCTGAGAGGCCAAAAACCCCATTCCTGCCACAGTAACCCACAATAGGGAGGGATATCACAAACCTGGAGCTTCTTCCTGAGAAGCAAAGTGTCCATACCCCACATCAGACCCCTAAGACCTGTACTGGAATGATGAACTCCCAAAACACGTGGTTTTGAAATTCAGTGGGGTTATGTCCAAGGGACCCAAAGGACTGTAAAATATTGAGATACTGCTCTAAGGGCTCTCACACAGACTCATCCTTCCTGGGACCCAGCTGAAAGCAGCTGTTTGAAAAGCATCTAAACTATATATGAAAGAGATTCATTTGCTTATCTTAAAGTTTCTGTTGGAAAGGCAGTGGCCTCTTGGGACATTGCCCAGTGACAGAGGTCTTAACAGGAACCATTTTTGTGTTTTTCCTCTACCATGCTAGCATTGTTGGGCATGTGTAGTTCCTACATTCACCCACTGGCCTGGTAAAATCAGTAGGTGTGCCCCAGTCCTGCTCTCTCCTGCTGCCAAGCTAAAGCCATAAACGTAGGCACATAGTCCCCACAGGGAATGCTCCTTGATGTGGTTCCAATGGTCAGGGTGTTTGTGTTTCTGGGTTCCATGGGATAGAAACAATTAGAGAGATAGTTTTGGAAGGACACAAACCCCAGGGCACTTCACAGATCACAGAGTAAAGCACACCCCCAGTCTTGCTGTGAAAAAGGCCTATTTACTTGTCCTAGAGCTTCAGCCTGGAGGGCAGACCTTAGTTTGCCACATATTTAGAGGCTGTGTAAGTGTTCTCAGGGAGCATTTGCTGGGGGAAGTCACCTTTGTGCTTTGCCTTGGCCTCAGTAAGCTTGCTGGTATCTCCCAGAAAGAAATTTTATACTCATTTGGAGCCCTGATTTTTACAACGTTTGCTCTTCAGACCACCTGGTTGGGAGGCCAGCAGGATTTATCATTGTGATCCCACAGGAGTATATATATTTGCATACATTAAAAGCTGCTTCCTGGGGTTCTGTATTTCCTGTCAGACTGAAACTAGGTGATGACTGAGATCTCTCCCTTTGGAATACTAGCAGGTCTTGGCACACCTCTTCAACTGGGACCTAGGAAGAATAAGCCAGACTTTTTGGAGAATCACAAAGGTTTGAGAGACAGCCAAGAGCTGGGACAAGGTTGAACAATAAGGTTTCTCTCCTACACGAGGTCTCTCCTTCAAGAGTGGGGGAGGGAGCTGTTTTCCTAATACGTGGAAACCAACACAGAGAGAGCAGCAAGATGAGGGATCCAAGGATTCTATTTTAAATGATAGGAAAAGATAAAACCTCAGAAAAAGACCATAATTAAATGGAGATAAGTAATTTATCTGATAAAAGTAAAAAATAGTCATCAGTAAATGCTCACCAAACTTAGAAGAAGAATGGATGAACACAGTGAGAACTTCAGGGAGATAGAAAATAGAAGAGAGTACCAAACCAACTCAGAGAACTGAAGGATACCGTAGCTGAGCTAAAACAACAGCAGCAACAACAAAAATAAAACCGAAAACGAAATGGGTTCAATGGCAAATTAGGTAAAGCAGAAGAAAAGATCAATGATCTAGAAGGTAGGATTGTGGAACTCAGAGCAACAAAAAGAAAAAAAGAATTTTTAAAAGAGAAGATATCTAAAGGGACTTAGAGCACAGCATCAAGTGGAATAACATTCACATGATAAGGATCCCAGAGGAAAAGAGAGAGAAGGGGCCGAAAACTCAATTTGAAGAAACAATGATGAAAACTGCTTTAACTTACGTAGGGAATCAGACATCCAGATCCAGGAAGCCCAGAAAATTTCAAAAGGGAAAAACCCAAAGAGATCCACACCAAGACATATTACAATTAAAATAGCAAAAGTTTAAGAGAGAATTTTAAAAGAAGCTAGAGAAAACATTATGTGCTATGTAAAGAGGAACCCCTGTAAGACTTTGGAGACTTTTTAGCAGTAATTTTGCAGGCCAGAAGAGAATGGCAAAATATATTCAAAGCGTTGAAAGAAAAAACTTCCAACAAAGAAAATTCTACGTAGCAAAATTATCATTTAGAATTGAAGGAGAGGTAGAGTTTTCTAGACAAATGAAAGTAAAAGTTCATCATTACTAAACCAGACTTAGAAGAAATATTAAAGCTTCTTTGACCTGGAAATAAAGAACACTTGTTTGTAACAAGAAAAGCTATCAAAGTATAGATCTCATTGGTAAAGATAAATATATAGTACAAGTAGTGGATTAATCACTTATAAAGCTAGTATGAAAGCTAAAAAATGAAAGTAGTAAAAATAAAACTACACATTTGTTAAGGGATACATACACAAAATAAAAATATGTGAGATGTGACAACAAAAACATAAAATGTGGGCAAGAAGAATAAAAATGTAGAGTTTTTCAGTGCATTTGGATTTAAGTTGCCATCAACTTAAAATAGACTTAGTCTATATATAAAATGTTATATGTGAGGCTCATGGTAACCACAAAGCAAAAACCTATAGTAGATACTCAAAAGGTAGTGAGAAAGGAATCTAAGTATAACACTAAAGAAAGTCATCAAACCACAATGGAAGAAAGCAAGTGGAGAAGAAAGGGACAGAGAAGAAAGCCAGAAAATGATCATCAAAATACCAATATACACATATGTACCAATAATTACTTGAGGGGTGCCTGTCTGGCTCAGATGGAGGAATATGTGACTCTTGATCTTAGGGCTATGAGTTTGAGCCCCATGTTAGATGTAGAGATTGTATGAATGAATGAATTAATGAATGAATGAAATTATGAATGTATTAAATTCTTCGAAGGAAAAAGATGTTCCATAAAAATGAAAACCAAAAGAAAGCTGCGGTAGCTATACTAACATCAGGAAAAATAGACTTTTAAACAAAGGGGTGCGTTGGTGGCTCAGTTAAGTATCTGACTCGTGGTTTCAACTCAGGTCTTGATCTCATGGGTTGTGGGATCAAGTTCTACATGGGGCTTCATGCCCCACGAAGAAGGGGCACAAAGGGCACTAAGTGGCTTCATGCTTAGATTCTCTCCTTTTGCCCCTTCTCCCACTCGCATGCTTTCCCTCCCTCTTTCTTCCTCTCTACATCTCTCTCAAGTAAATAAATCTTAAAAAAAAAAGTCTGTAATAAAAGATGGAGAAGGGAGTTTCATAATGGTAAAGCTCAACCCAACAGAAATATATAACATTTGTAAATATTTATGCACCCAACATAGGAGCATCTAAATACATAAAGCAAATATTAATAATCTAAAGGGAGAAATAGGCATCAGTACAACGATAGTGGGGACTTTAATACCACACTTACATCAATGGACAGATCCTCCAGAAAGAAAATCAGTAAAGAAAAATCAGCCTTAAATGACACATTGGACCAGACAGAGTCAATAGGTAAATACAGACTATCCCATCCAAAGACAGTAGAATATACATTCACCTTAAGTGCACATGAAATATTCTCCAAGATAGATCACATGTTGGCCACAAAACTAATCTCTATAAAAAGACTGAAATCCTATCAAGCATCTTTTTTGACCACAATGGTATGAAACTATAACTCAGTTATAGGAAAAAAGCTGGAAAAGTCACAAAATATATCGAGATTAAACAACATGCTACTGAACTGTAAGTGAGTCAATGAAGAAATCAGGGGAGAAATAAAAAATACTTTGAGATATTTTGGTGTGGTACCAGTAGTTTATTTTGGCTTTTGTGTCCCTTGCCTGAGGGGACATATCTGGAAAGATGTTTCTATGGCTGATGTCAAAGAAATCACTATACCTATGTTTTTTTTCTAGGAGTTTTATGGTTTCAGTTTTCATATTTAGGTTTTTTTAATCCATTTTGAGTTTATTTTTGTGTATAGCATAAGAAAGTCATCCAGTTCCTTTTGTTTTGTTTTTGTTGTTGTTGTTGTTGTTGTTTTTTGTATCATCTGTCTAGTCTATCCAGCATCACTTATTGAAGATTCTCTCTTTTTTCCATTGTATTCTTGCCTTCTTTGTCCTAGATTATTTGATAATGTAAGCATGGGTTAATTCTCATCAATCTTCAATCTTTTAAAAAAATTATATTTATTTATTTGGTATTGAGAGAGAGCACAATCAGGAGAGTGGTGGGTAGATGAGAGAGAGAAGCAGGCTCCCCGCCAAGCAAGGAGCCAGATGCAGGACTTAATCCCTGGACCCTGGGATCAAAACCCAAGCCAAAGGCAGATGCCCAACTGACTGAGCCACCTGGGTTGCCCAAAGAAACTTAATTTTGATGTGAATCTCTTTACCCCCCTCCCTTGCCACACAACAATCAGAATTCTCTCTCCTGGAAGTATAAAATATGTATCATTCTTGGGTTTAAAATCTCCTGCCATGGCTTACAATGCTCTTCCTTTCTCTTGTGACCTTATCTCTTCTCCTTCCAATCTCTGTCAGCTCAGGAAAGGCTACTGTCCTTAAATCACTGCCCAATTTTTGCCATCCTCTCCTCCTTCAATCCGTCAGCTAGTTCTGACATTTAAACCTCTAAAACAGATTGTCGGTGTGTCTATTTCTCTCCATCACCACTGCACCTCTCATGTCCTAGTCACTATAACTTCTTACCAAGACAGCAGTCTAGGTGACAGATGGTAGCTTCTCACATCCCAACTGGTCTGTTTCCATTCTTGATTCCCTTATAATCCACTTTGCATATAACAGCCAGAGAAAGAGAGAGCTATTAAAAACAGTGTCTTTCATTGTTTTACCATCTTCTGGTAGATTTCCATTGCCCTTCAAATAAAAACTAAACTCCCTGCCGTGGTCTCCAAGACCTTATGTGATTGGACCTTCATCTAACTATCCTGTCTACTTAGTTACTATGGGCACAACCATATGTGACTTTCTTTCTACTCCTCTAGCATGCCCAAAACATCTTCATTTCAAGGTTTTCCCCTTGACATTCATTTTGCATGGATATCTTGCTTTCAGTTTTGGTTGTCTTTTTCCTGTTACTAAATTCTAATCTCAAATATTATCTTCCCATCTCCTTTTCTGATTGTGTAATCTAAACAAAACTGCTCTTTGATCTAAACAAAACTGCTCCCTGATGTAGCTGAGTTATCTCATTCATTTATTTATTGAGTTTGCTTGTTGTTAGGTGCTCCTGCTAGACAGTAACTTCCCTACAATCAGATGTCTTTTCTGTCTTCTTTATCCCAATTATACCTAGTGCCTATACTAATGTTTACCCTGAATAAGAAGCTCAATAAATATTTGATAAATAATTAAAACATAACATTGTTTCCCCATATATGATTGGGATAATTATGGAGGGAAGATATCAATACTGAATACAGTATCAGGAAAATGTAAAACTTGAGATGCACTTTTAGTAGGCTTCATACTCATGGAAAAGAAATGATTCCACATGAGCAGGTTCACAAGGTCATGAGTGAGCATTCTATTTGTTATTTCTAAATGTCATTCAATGATAGGAGCCTCCTTATAAATCATTCATTGAAAATCCTATTCTTTCTGAAATTATTTGATTCATTTTTATATTCAGTATAGGTGAAAATTCTAAACATTTTTAATATTAATTGTAACAAGTTCACATTTTATTTTACCCTTACCTGTCTGTACTAATTCTCATTTTTCAAGGCAAATGCCAAAAAAAAAAAAAAAATCTTTCTTTGGGGTTAACTGAGGCTATAAAATTATTTATTGTCAGATGAAAGATATAAGTTTAGAGTTAATTTTTCCTATTTTTGTATGAACACGTTTTCCCCAGAGACTGTAAATTATGTATATACTAATAAATGAAACTTATTCTGAGAAATCACGTTAATATTTAGGATTCATATTATTTTTCAACTATGTCATATTACTAATGGCTATCCTAATCATTCTCAACCAATGAGATTATTTGTTAAATTTTAATGAATTAAGCAACAGTATCCTGTTTGCTTAGCACAGTGTAATTGCATAATTGGGATCATTTACCTAATCATTTAAAATTAATCATCCCAGATCTTCAAACTATGCTTTAAAAGTAGAAATAAAGCCAGAATTACATTTTTTTTCAATTGATTTTTGTTAGATGCATAGTCCCCATACTTTGGGAAACAAATCTCTATCCTTAAAACTGGATTTTAAGAATTTATATATTTTACCTGAGATCACCACAGACTATTTCTTTTCTTTCTTTCCATTCATTAATGCCTTAATGTAACTCTTCGTATGTTCAAATTTAGCACCCCATTAAGATTATATTCTGTTATTACAAAGTACCTTCTCCTACCATCCTTTTTGTCCTGGAAGTCTTCAGCATTCTCCTCACTCCTCCTGCCTTTCCATATGCCAGACAAGCAAGGTAATTGTCAGTGACACCTTATAAATCAATAAACAATGATATGCATCCAGACCTCATGATTATCTTTCTCAGTAACAAAACACTCTTCCCACAAGACAGTGAAAAACATGTCTACCTCGGAAAATTGTTTCTCTGATTCCTACCACATAACAATTGCTTTTTAAAGCATCATAATGTTTAAATAATTTATACAATTAATGTCATTATTTTCATTTAGATACATCTTTCTGTTTTACAAACACGAAATATAGAGTGAAGAAGAGTAAAGATTGTTACAGCTTTTAATGACTCAATAAATCTTCAAGGTATTAGAACTATCAGGTTATTCCACTGAAAATTTCTAAAGGCAATGCCAGTTCTCAGAGCTTTAATGAATAATCGATTGGCTCAGGTCACAATGGAAGATGGCCTGGCATGGAGCACATTTGTCAGGCATCCATTTAATAATCACTGGAGGGCGTTCTCTATCCCAGGTGTGTCTTTTTGTTGTTCTCTCTCTTGCTGCTTTGTTTTTGTTTGACTCCCCTAACACTGAATGTATTCCAGTTTATTTAGCAGTCCTCCAAATCCTGTTTCTCTCCTGAGGCACATGTGTGAGTGCTCTGGAGAGCCCTGGGACTTGTCCTCATTGTCCATTTCCTTGACATGATGGACCCAGCTCAGTCTCAACCTTTTGCATCTCCTCTCAACCCTGTCTCTAACCCTGACATTATATCCCACTGTTTGTGCTGCCAGTGTCTCTGTCTAGGGGCCAGCTTTCCTAGTGGAGTATTGGGAAGATGGTTTAAGGCTGACTACTCCATGTGCTTGTACTTGATTCATAGGACATTGTCATCTTTGTCAGGGCAGAAGTGGGTGTACAGATTGTTCCATGGCTCTTTTTTTGCAATGTTCTTTCTTATCAATTTCCTTTTTCTCTGACCACTTGGGAACATGAGCAGCAGGTCTGCTAAGTACATGTCCAAGTGGGAGATGTCATTCTTTCTAGTAGGCACCCTCAATTTATAGTAGAGATACACATTGGTCTCATTTACCTGCAGTGTGGGGGGTGGGCAGAATCCCCCTGTTTACAATACCTTGGGAAGCCAGGGAAAAGCCATGGTCTTCTTTACGAGGTTAGAAACTTGCGACTCCAGTGATTCCTGCTTTTTCCTCCTCTAGTATTCTGCTTATGTGGAGTTGGGAGAGTGATATTTTTTTGTTTTCAGGTGAACAACATGAAAAGTCCAATTCATTATGCAGTACATCTATTATACACATATCCACATATAAGTCAGAATATATACATATATACACACATATGTATACAGATACATATTTTAAATACTTCATTTATATATATTTGTATATACATATGTATATATATATATATCTATGTATGCATGGATGTGTGTGTGTGTGTATGAAATTTAAAAACTATTTGAGACTTTGTGTTTTAGTACATAAACTTCTGAGTCAGACAATTATGCTTATTAACTATGTGAACTTCACTAAGTTATTCAGAATCAACTGGCCCCAAATTACTCCTTGATGAAGACAGGAAGAATCACAACCCCTTCTTTTCAGTATTAATGTCTGTGAATTTGACTGGTACAGAGTTGGTGCTAAGTAAATTATTTTTTAACAGTCAAAAGCATAAATTTCTCTCTTTCTCTAGATATTCTTTTGTATGACATCTAAAAAGGAAAATACATTTCAAATAATTGTGGATGACAACAAAGCCAAAGTAAAGAATTTGATTCCAGGGGTGGACTACATGTTGGACATGAAGACAGTTAGAGGCAGAGATTACAGTGTATCTGTAATGACGAAAGTGGCTACAAGTAAGGTTATATCATAAATAAATTCTTTGCCGTATAGTTTTATAAGAACTTAAAGTGTTTTGGCTTAGCATAAATATAGCTATTTTAAAACATAAAGCCTGATAATGAAGGAAAATTATGACGATAAAAATATGGTTAAGATAATTCTCAAAGACTATATGAACAACAAGCAAATCTTTGTATGACTAAATGCATTGAGAAGTACCTAGAGTTTTTTCTAAATAATCTGAAGCCAGCATGTATATATAAGTGTGTGTATTATTTATCACATATATGAAATACACATGTGTGCATACATGCATATATGTTTGTGTATATACACAAACACTGTATATAGTACGCCACAATAATATAAACACAATTCATTTTCTACTGAGGAAGGGGTTTGATAGAAATTTTTTCCTCCCTGATATTTGTAAATTTACTGTTAATCAGTTTCATAATATTTTGGATGTGGTGGAATAATGGTATCTTACCAATAATTCTTACTAAAGTGTGTGTGAGGCCTACAGGATCCCCTCTCAGTGCAAATGAATTGGTAGTGCAAGAAACAACATTACTTCCTTTGACAAATGCATTAAAAATGTAGCAATATAGGAATGCTAAAAGCTTTGATGTAACCAGAACCACATTCGAATTACCCTTACTTCTGACCCTTGTTCACTCTCTGACTGACTTGTTCCGTTTCTTTCTGCCTTGCCTTGCCTTGCCCTTTCTTTCCTTCCCCTCCCCTCTCTTTCCTTTCCTTTCTCTTTCCTCTCCCTTTTCCTTTTCTTTCCTTCCCTTTTCTCTTCTTTTTTTCTTTGTAGAAAGCATGAGGTGGAAGGGACAGAGGGAGAGGGAGAGAAAGAATCTCAAGCAGCCTCCATACCTAGCAGGGAGCCTAACAAAGCTTTATCTCAAAACCTGAGGTCGTGACCTGAGCTGAAATCAAGGGTCAGATCCTTCAACTGACTGAACCACCCAGGCTTTATTCAATATCTAGCTAACTGCTAGTCGTAGCTAACAAATTTGGGATTATATGGTGTAAGGATACTTCCGTTACAAGCACTCAGGGGGCACAAGTCTACAGGAATTACTAGTGACTTGACTTATGATTGATTAAGGAAAGACATTTGGGAACTAGGGAAGATATTAATGAGTCACTTAAATTGAAGCTAAATATATATAATGTCCTGTTTCTCTATTTGCAGAGCTGAACATAGAAGCTGTTATACATGAAAAAATTTAAGGATTGGTACCTAGATGATTAAATTATATTATTCATTTTGCTTTGTGTATATGTGTGTGTGTGTGTGTGTGTGTGTGTGTGTGTGTACGTGATTTTAACTTATATATAATTTACCTTTTCAATAGAACCATCTAGGATATGTGGCTTAACATTAAAAGCTGTGAATACTACTTCTGCACATTTAATGTGGAATCCAACAGAGACCAGTTTCACTCAGTACAAGATTTATATATCAAACAGAACATTTGCAGACGAACATTTTATTTGCAGAATTATTCCAGAACACACAGTTACAGATCTGACTCCTGGTGGAATACATAACATCGTCATACATAGAGTGAGAGGCAATGTTGAGAGACCTCGCACATTTATCAGAGTTGTTACAGGTATACAAATTCTTATTGATATTTTAAAAATTAACATTTGTGTTACATATTATATTGTTCAAGATAGAATTTCAGTGCATTTTTTTTTAATTTGAAAATTTAAACTTTATAAAATGAGGGTAAAATACTCATTTTATTGGGATAGTCTGTGCATTTTTTGAAAGAATATAGGTAAAATGCAAATTGGATTAAATAGTTTCTGGTGCATGGTCAGTGCTCAGGAAATGTAACTAATACTACACTTGAATGTCACATCAAATTAGAGGTCCAGCTAGTGAAAGTAGGTGGATGATTTGGGGATCATCCATTCTCCTAAAACCTTACTCATTGTTTTTTGTGTCCTACGAGGTGATATACACGTGAAAAAGCATAGTCTTAGATTGTACAGAGAGTAGTAAAGAATGGAAGCATAATGTAACGTATAGTATAAGTCAAATTAATAGGTGACACAATGGAAATAAATTCAAACTTATTCTGGTTGCATAGAAAAGGAAAAGACTAGCTCCATGGCAGGGATCAAGAAGGTTCTTTGAGCCTGGTAATGACTGTAAAGTGTAAGGCATTTTTTAATTTGACTAGAGGGCATGTGGGGTGTGAGAGGGGGAAGACTCACAGAGAGAGGGAATAGCCTATGCAGAATTATGGAGATGAAATGAAAAATGGCCTATTTGTGGAATAATAAGCAATTCAATATTGTAAGATTTTGTTGTTTGTATATGTGAACAAAATCATATTCTGAACAAAGCATCATTTTAAAATCCAAATGAAGCTGTGAAACCTATCAATATTTTAAATTTTTGAAAAAAGAACACAGTCACAGCAATAGCTTATGAGATTGTTCTTAAGCAATCTTTAAGACTGTGGATTCAACACAATCCAAAGCAGACATGCAATGATAACTCAGTCTGTGAACATTTGTGATGTGGCTTTTATACATAGTATTTGCCTCTAACTGCTGTTATAACAAACTGTCATAAGCTCAGTGGCATGAACCAACAAAAAAATTTATTATGTCCTAATTCTGTAGGTCATACATTCAACACAGATCTTGCCAGTCTAAAGTCAAGGTGTTTGGAAGGTTGTGTTCTTTTTAGAAGTTCCAGAGGAAACCCAGTTCTTTGCTCATTTAGATTATTTGCAAAATTCAGTTCCTTGACCATGTCCTTGCTGGCAGCCGAGAATTGATGCCAGCTCGAGAGGAAGCCTCATTCCTTGGTTTGTAATCCTCGTCTTCCATCTCCAAAGCCAAGAAAGAAGGTTGAATTGCACCCATGCTTAAACTCTCTCCTACCTTTTTTTTTTCCCTATCACATGTGACTGCTCTTCCTTCCACTTTTAAGGGCCTGTGTGTTTAGATTGGGCCTACCTGAATAATCTAGGTTGATTTCTCTGTTTTAAAGTCCATAATCCTAGTTACATCTAAAGCCCCTATTGCCATGTAACATAACATATTACAAGGCTTCAGGGGTTAGCATGTGGGCACCTTGGAGTGTCATTATTCTGCGTCCTAAATACACTATTGTTTTCCTAAATGTGATATGTATGTGACAATGAAAAACAAGCAATGTGTTTAGAATTCATTCATCAGCTTTACTCCTGGATTTGATACTTATTAACTGACTATTATTGTTTGTTACCTAGTATCTTTGGCTTTATGTTTCAGTATAACTTGGAGTACATGATCTTTGAGACTCCTATGACTCTTAAACATTCTATTACACTTTGTTCATTTTATTTTTTAATTTTTAAAGGTTTTATTTATTTGAGAGAGAGAGAGAGAGCACATGAGTGGTGGGGAGGGGCAGAAGGAGAGGGAGAGAGAGAGAGAAGAAGACTTCCCACTGAGCAGGGAACCCTTCATGGGGCTCAATCCCAGGACCCTGAGATCATGACCCAAGCCAAAGACAGATGGTTAACCCACCTAATCACCCAGGGGCCCCTACTTTGTACATTTTAAATATTATTTATATATAAATACTCTACATCTTTGTTATTTCTTTAAGAACACATTTGTTCAATCATGTATTCAATGTCTTTTCTTCAGAGTGTCACAGCAAGTACAGTATACAATCAAACACATTAAAACTGGACCCATTCAAAAATTTTCAGTCTGTGGCAGATTTTCTAAACCTCAGTACTACTGACATTTTGGGCTGGGTGATTCCCTCTTTTGTGGGTCTGTATTATGCACTGTAGGATGTTTAGCTGCATCCCTGACCTCTGCCCACTACATAATAGTGTCATGGTAATCACATTGCATTTCCAGAAATCCAGAAGTTGGCAAAGTCACAAATGGTCCATGGTAAGCACTGATGTATGTGGTTGGACGGAAAGATCAAATCACTGAGCAAAGATTGAGAAAAAGCATGGTAAATATTTTGCTGATGTACAGGTAAAGAAGATTATGCAGTAAATGGAACAGAGTTTGCTCAATAAGAATTTGGTAAAGTAACCAAAATAATGTCAATGTCAGAAAAGTTTTATGGAAAATATAGACTGTCAGTGGTCATTTTCATGAAAGAGAACACTTTATGAAATAGGAACCTGATGATCTGAACGCAGTGTGGTATAGGAGATGGTTTTGAGAGACTATAGGTGGGTAATGGAAGTCACTGTTAGAGGAGAGGAGTGATTTGAAGTGAGTTGATAAGGAAGGGAAATAGAGAAGGTGGCAATCTAGGTTCCCCGGGGTGGGAGCGGGGCGGGGCGGGGGGTGTCTCTGGAGCAGGAATAGATCCTGCCACCCTGCTTTTCGCAGGGTAGTAATAATGGAACAATGTTGGGGGGGGGCATTGTGTGCAGAGCACTGTTGACATGAGGAGGGGATTAAAATTAAGAAATGTAAAAGAGGCAATGTGATGGTTTTCTACTAGTCAGGGCTTACATTTACTAAGCTCTTGCTATGTTCAAGCCACTCTTCTAGACATTTTATATGTATTAACTTATTTTATTCTCACAATAGTGTATAGAGTAGCAGTATTATTATCTCCAAATTGATGCAGCCAGTGAGGTACAGAGGGGTTAAGGATTTTGCCTAAAATCTTACTTATGTGGCAGAGCCAGGGTTTAAACCCAGTAAACCAGTTCTAGGGCCCATGACCAGTGCCTGTTACTAAAAAATGATTCCTTGTTTAGACTTACGGCACCTAAGGTGATGCTGACTTACTAGAGAATGCTTATTTTATTAATAATTTATACCTATTTTTGAAATAGGAGAAAGCTATAGCCACTTGATGAATATGTGTTGCCTTAGATGGAGTCCCTTTAAATTGGGGACCATTTCAAATAATCTTAGACTTAACAGTAAAACTATGGATCACCCTGTTGCTTGAATCCTCTATAAAGTATTGATTTATTTGGTATTTCTTGATCTGCTGTTATTTGTAAGCCACTTAGTATAGGTTAGAGAGGTGCAGTTATCTTAATTATTGAACCTTAAGTTCCAAAGCTGTTGCTTCTAGGTCTAAATCCTGGCTCTACCTAGTTCGCCTATTAGCTTCGAGACCTTGGTGAAGTTGCCTAAATTCTTTGTTTCTTAGTTTTCTCATTTCTTAAATGACAATGATAATGGTATGTACTTATGAATGGTTATGACTGTTGCATAGAGCATGTGAAAGTGCTAGCCCAGGACAGATGGTATCATAAACTTGGTACAATTAGTGATAATTTTGCACATCTTATGCATGAGTATCTCCTCAATGATACTATATATTGTGCCCAGCTTATGATTTAGTCATGGAAGGATTTAAATGGGATATGCCAAGCTTATTCTATACAGTGTTGGTACATAGGAAGTATAAATAAAAATTCATAATAATGGTAGTGGAAACTTTTTAAGTCTTCCCATTTGATTTTAAAATAGCTGGCTTTTGTTTTCTTGATAGTGTTTTGATAAGTATGTGCAGCTTTTTTGTGGGTATTCCAAGGTATGTAACATCTTCCTCTCACTTTGTGTAAGTGTGCTCTTTGAGTCAGAATCTTCTGAGGAGTTGCTTATGTAGCTTGTTCTTCCATTTTGAGTCTCCTCTTCCTCTCTTTCTTAAAGGATAATATACCATAGTTTGTACCAGAATTTTGTTTTTGAGGTCCGCCGAGTTCTTTTGAACTTTTTTTTTCTTTGTAGACACTGATCATAAGATTAGATTGTTGCTATTTTTTTTTTTTTTAGTTTCTCAAAATGCAGTTTAGGTAAACTTACCAAAACACTAAGGGGAAAAGTTGAGAGATTCTTTAAAGCTATACTGTCCAATATAGAGTGATAAGCAATCTGTGACTATTGAGTTTTAAGACATGACCAGTCCAAATTCAGCTGGGCGATAAGTGTGAAAGATATAGGATTTCAAAGACAATATGAAATACAGGGAACTGGCTCATTAACAATGTTACATTGACTAAATGTGAAATGATGTTTTTGATATATTGGCTTAAATAAAATGTATTATTGGGTTAATTTTACATGTTTCTTTTTACCCTGTTCATGTGGCTCACATTATATTTTTTGGACACTGCTGCTTTATAGAATCAAGAGACAGTTAAGCATATTTAAGTCTCTGAGATATCCCACAATAAAGAAAGCTGTTTAACTTAAACAAAGAAGTTATTGACAAAGTGGATGAATCATAGAACATCTTTTAAACTCTGAGGATTTAGGTTTCTGAGGATTAGCTCAAGAAATTTAGTCTGAAAAAAAAATATGTAACTATGCCTAGAATTCTGTTTGCTATCCCTAATTAAATTGAACACAATGTGATATTCTCTTAAAACTCCAAACACATCCATCTCACAATTTGATTTTTGTTGGTTAGTAACAATTTGAGAGTAATAGTTTCGCTTCACATTTTCCTGCCTTTTGAGAGATTACATTCCATGAGGTACAAATCATGTATTTATTACAGCATTTACTTTCAGTTAATTGAATCTTCCAGCTCATATTCAGGACTGTGCACTCTTCCACAATGACATAAGTGTTGCTCCATCTCCACTACTTTTTTCTGAGGGCAAGCCTCCTGTCTCTCTGTCCAGACTACCACAGTATCCTACTAATTGCCCTCCCATTGCCATTTTCACTTCTCTCCAAGTCTCATGTTTTTCATATACTATTTCAAGCTAATCTTTTAAAATAATAATTTTAAAAAGTCACATTGATTTCTTCAAATTCTCCAGGTTTCCATTGCATTTAAGGTGGAGGGGAAGGTAACATCTTTATGATAGCCAGCATGATCATCAGACTTTCTCTTTCTTACTTGATTCCAGAAACTCAGGTTGGCCTTTCTCACTTACACTAAATTCTGTCCACTTCCAGGGCTTCTATTAATTCTGCTTGAAAAGTCTTTACCAAACTGTGTGGAAGCTTCCAGTCTTCTCTCTCAATCAGATCGGCAGGTTTCCAGACAAATACATTCTTCCTTTTCTTGGTGAGACATGCTTTATCCTTAGCCAACCCTCCTTCAGTGTGTAATCTTAACCCACAGACTAGGAAACTATATCCTATCTCATCACCATCCCAGTAAGCAGACCTTTACTTCCCCTATCTTTTTTCTTCTTCCAAAGTTTCATTCCAGGTCCTTTTCCAGTTTCTTGACTAAGATTTCATGGATATTTGTTACTTTCTAGGAACTTGGAAATAAAAAGTATTAGTCCTCACATAAATCAGTAAGCGTGAGTACTAACTGGTTGGATTTTTGTCATGTTGGATTTTTGTCTATTTTACTATGAGTTGGTGAGAAGAACCAAGCTCTTTTCTCTCAAGCTTGGGAATACGGAGGACATAGGTCTATGTTCAGAATGATCCAGGAAAAATGCCAGCAGCAGCTATGCATAATAAAGGAATTCTACCCATACAAACTGGTATTCCTCTGATCTTTTTACCTTGGCTTTCATATTCTAAAGAGTTATTATAAAACTATAGTTTTCCCTACATGGACAATTTGGAGATGATGCTGAGAGAATGTTTATTGTGTCTTTGAATGTCATTGTGGAAATTAACTGGTCAATACCAAGGCCAGTTACCAGGAAAGCATTATAAGCCTTAAAAAAAACTTTTAAAAGAAGATAAAGAAAGACTACTCTAAAAGTATCTCTCACCTGCCCCAATGTGAGAAATTGACCTGTTAAGGTTTCTATTTTATATCATGTGACCTATCAGTTTTGTTAGAAAATATATATTTCATTTTTTATTATATTCATTTAAAATCATCTCTGATAGATGGCTTTAAAATGATAAGCAGAGTTAAATATTTAATTCCACAGTCCTTTCTTCTGGGAGTGGTATTAAATTTGTCTTTATCAGGTATGTTTTTGGCATGCTTGGCTTCATAATCTCTCTTCCTCCCCCTATATTGTTTGTCTGGAATCTGCACTAAAGATAAGGGAGAGTGAAAATCTGACTCATTGGCAACCAATCAGAAGAACCTTACGTAGAAAACTCCCTTCAAGGAGGTACAGGCAGCATAAACAAGACTCTGGGAACAGTGGAAATAAAAGTAGAAAAATATGGTTGAAGTGGCTAGAACTATTAATACTTATTGTTGAGAAGCTATTGTATTTCACTTCCTACATGAAAAAAGCTTTTCTTTTAAGGAGACACCTGACTAAATATTCATCAGAAATGCTCACCCTTTAAAAAAATTTGGCAGATGTTAGTTATATTTTTTCCAATTATCTTCTGCTTTATAAAATATCCAGTTAATTGGATCAATAGTTTGGATTTAAATAATTTGCTTAAAATGATTCAAGTTTTCAATTAGAGCTTAAGGTTTATAAAACAATTTGGGCAACCAGCAGATTTTAGCAGGTAAAGAATATCCCAGAAACAGATACATTAATTGATATATTATTTCTGATAATTATACTTAAAAATATTTATTATTAAAGATTTAGATGCCTAACACTTTTGTGTGATCAGAGATAATTTAGAGGATTCGGTGCCTTTTAGCAATGTGATTATATTGAAATCTGACAGATTGTTGATTTTCATTTTTTCTTTTGAATATTTAGGAGAATAACTCTAATTTCAAACCTCTATTTTTCAATATCAGAACCGGAAAAACCCGAGAAACTTAAAGCCTTCAATATTTCCACACAGTCCTTTTCTCTCTACTGGAGCCTGCCCTCTGGCCATGTGGAAAGGTTTAATGTGGATCTTGTTCCTGACAGCGGCTTTGTTACTATCAAAGATCTTGGAGGTGAAGAGTATCAGGTATAGTTTTTATTATCATACTTGCCGAGCCAACTTGTATTTATATTTGATCCTCATAGGAAAGTTCTTTATGAAACTCATACACCATGAACACTTACTCCTTTGAGAGTTTTTAAAAGCATAAAATGAAGACAAAAACACTGATGCTGAGTTGATGAGTGTAAGTTTCAGCATGGGTGGACTGTTACCTTAGCAACGTCTATGCCTTTTTTCTTAAGTCTTACCCTGAACCTACAGCCAGCCATCCAAGGGTTCATGAATAGTTTAACAAAGAAAGGGCAGAGCTATTGAGTAATCCAGGCTCATTAATTGTGTACTTGCCAGGAGGATCTGTCTTTAAATCATTAATGCAGGCAACATTTCTCTCTAGAGCCATCAATGTGATTCCACTGCCTGAAAAATGTAATAATGATGGATTTTCTTATCATTTTTCTTTTACTTTTTATTGGAGCTTCAGAGACACAGGTATTTCATACATACTCTTAAAAACCAGGGTTAAGTAATGGGTTGTAGATTTCTTAAGACTCTTAAATAGTTGTTTCTTGTGACAACAAACAAGAGGGATTGAAGTACTGATTTCGTTTTTGATAACACTGTATGCTTTGTAAGTTTTTATTATCTGTTACTTGGTAAATAGTTATGTGATAGAACAAATTTATTATATTTTACAATAATATGGAACTTGGAATATTTTAAACAGTGCAGAGTTTATAGGGTGAGATGTTAACTTTATTCTGTTATTGTTGTGATGGATTTATTGTTTTAGCGTTCTTGTTTTCCAGAAAGAGTTTTAATGCAATTATTTGGTTTTGGTGTTCCAGGTTGATGTTTCCAAAGCTGTTCCTGGAACTAGGTACGATGTAACCATCTCTACTATTTCTGCTACAACATACAGCTCACCTGTTAGTAGAACAGTGACAACCAATGTAACAAGTAAGTATATGTTCCTTCTTTTATGAAGTACTTTTTATGAAGTATTTGCAGTTAGTCTATTGGATGGAAATACTTAGCTTAGCACTATGAGCCTTATATACATGAAAACAGGTTAGTAATTAAAGCATAATGGAAACTTAAGAAAGTGATCTGTTTAGGTCCTGTGTCCTACTGCTTCTTTAGCTTTCTTGACTTTCAGAGTAAAGATAATTATACTTGTTTGTGAAATTGACCAGAGAGACCGTTAATGGTAATATTTAAATAATACAGAGCCATGAAAATAGACTCAGTACTCTTATTCAGGAAGAATAATTAAGTTTGTAAGACTGTGTTCTGGCTTTCTTAGTTTTATGTGTAAGCTTTGCACAAATAAGTTTCTTTTAAAAATGATCTGGCATCAAAAGTGTATTTGGCATGTATGTAGTAGCATTCCATTTTTTACATTCTTATAAAAGAATGTTTCTGGTATTCCCCAAAGCATTAAATCTTTTTTTTTTTTCTATTGGTAGCAAAGCTCTAGGGAAGATAAAGTCACATTTGAGAGACCATTAGTCTTTGGGAACTTGGAAAGTCTACATTTGTAAAAGCTTTCTTATTTATGATTGTGAAAATGTAATAATTGTTTGACCTTTTAACAACGTATTTTTTTTTTAAATAGAACCGGGACCTCCAGTCTTCCTGGCAGGAGAAAGAGTTGGATCTGCTGGAATTCTTCTATCTTGGAATACACCACCTAATCCAAATGGAAGGATTATGTCTTATATTGTGAAATATAAGGAAGTTTGTCCATGGATGCAAACAGAATACACACAAGTTAGAACAAAGCCAGACAGTCTGGAAGTTCTTCTTACTAATCTTAATCCTGGAACAACATATGAAATCAAGGTAATATTTTTGTTAATATTTAGTATTAAATATTAAGTATTTAGTATTAACACAATATTAAAATACTCCATTCATTTTAAAGATGAGGGCACTTTTCCCCACCTGGTTAAGTCTTTACAGCCGAACACAGCCAAGTGATTGAAGAATGATCACCTGAGTCCTGACCTCAGTGCCCATCTGGGCCTTTAAAATTTGAACAACTGTTATAACATTTTTTCATTATTAGATGTATTTGTATAATTTATTTATTTTAAAAACGTTTAACTTAGCAACTTTTTCAAAGAATGAATCTAGTTTAAATGACATAATTTAGGCTTTATAGGTAAAAAATAGTCTACTTTTTCATTAACCTTTAAGTTAGCTTTGTTATTTTTCCCTTAATCCTGTTGTATTTCTGTGTCAGTTATCAAAATTTAAATAATGGAATGAAAGTTTCTATTGAGCCAGCTTCTCAGAGAACAATAAATTCAATTCAGTTCCATTCAATAAGTATTTCTTGAACATTTATTGTGTCTTTTGTGTTTATAAAAATGTTTAGTTCTTTACCATGTTTAATATGCAAAATCAAACATCTTATTAAAAATTAAATAAAGAAGAGCATATAAAAAGCAATCCTAAACTATGCCATGTGAAAATGTTTCCAATTAAGATATATTTGTGATATTTTCAGAGGTTAGTAAAAGATACAGATATCTTTGTGATCCTTTCTATTTTCAATATAACATCACTATATTCTTTGAGTTTTTAAGATAATTCAATATAGAGGAAAAAAATCTATAAAAGCTGTATAAATATGTGATAAGACATAAGTGAGATGACTTTCTGGATGCTAAGAAATGATGGGAAAGAAAGAATTTGCCTGGGGAGGGGGTTTCGTTATTGGAAGCATGCCTATTTGTGAAAGCAAAGCACACAGTAAGAATTAGAGAGCATCCCAGTAGTAGGAATCCCCTGTATGAGAACAGTTAAAGGGAAATTTTTGCAAATGTCAAAGATTCATGGTGGTTATTTCATTGCAGAGACATAGGTCAAGAGTAGGAGACCTTTTCTAACTGACACATAAAATAGCACAGTGTACATATATTTTGTCAACAGTACATTTTAGATTAGTTTATATGTTAAAATATACTATTGAAGGTAATATGTAAAGATTAAATTTTAATGTGATCATAAAAAGCTGTTACAGACAGCTAGTTCTACTTAGATCTATATAGAGTTCAAATTGTTATTCCTTTGAATTTTCTTATTTCAAGCCTATTGGGAAGCCCTTATTCTTCTTTTAATTCCACACTTTTCTAAATCATTGTTGTGACCTTTAATCTGCTCAAATAAGTGTTAGCCATTTCAGAATTACAAAGAGTATTTGGTGCAGTATGTTTGATATCTTCAAATGTAGATCTCAAATCTATATGATCAGGGGAAAATCCCATTAAGTTCTTTACAGGTATTATTTCATTTAGTCCTTAGAACAATTCTATGACATAGATATATCATTCTCATTTTAAAGAAAAGGAAAATGTTACCTAGAATAAGGCCAATAAATTGCCTACAACTACTCATTTAAGAATTAGTGGAGTGCAATTTAAATTAAGGTTTTCAGACTCCGGTTTTGGCATTTGGATAGTGAAGAATCTTAATCTCAATAATGACATTATCTCTGCCTATTCTAGTCTATTTGATTAGGATATCTGAGTTTAAAAGAATTTTTCTATCTATTTTTTCCATCTTTCAAATTCAAAATACTTAGTCTAACTGATTAGACTTATTTTTTTAATTGTTTTCTTGAGTATGTATTTGTTTAGATTGTAAACTATAAGGCAAGATACAATATATATGGTTTCATATTTGTTACAGAAATAGTCATAGTATCTGGCATGAAGTGAATATAATAGAAAGAGGTTGAGCTTTAGAAATAAACACAACTTCAGTGGAATTCTGGTTCTACCACTTATTCCGTAAGACTCAAGCAAGTTACTTGACTTCTCTCAACCAGTTTTCTCATCTATAAAATGCTGATAAGAACACTTCATGCTTTGATTATGTGGATAAAATGAGATGTGTAAAATTTCTAGGAGATTTCCTGGTACATGAAAGTTGCCCATAAATAACTGTTACTATTACTAATACTAATTGGCTATAAAACTTGACTATTAATTTTTCTATTGGGAATTGATTAAATATGTTGAATCAAACTATGCTGCAAATATATCCTTAAGGATAATAGAAATATGGAATAGCTCCAAGTGTGCTTTCCACTTTGGGAGTTTTGCAGGGATTAAGGGAAAAATATCTTTGTCATTTAACTAATCAATATCAAAATGTTATTATTTCAGATTCTGTTTAATTAGAGAGCATGAACATAATTCTTTTGGTCTGTTTTAGGTTGCTGCTGAAAACAGTGCTGGTATTGGAGTGTTTAGTGACCCATTTCTTTTCCAAACTGCAGAAAGTGGTAATTTGCTTAAATCATTTATTCTAAATTAACTTAATTATAAGTTTTTTTTATTTAAAATAAATAGGTATATAAGTCAAATAATGATGTTAAAATCCATAGACTCTTCAATAGCATGGCCATTCAATTACTTTTAGAGTCTTCTTAGATAATTATTTATTAAAATATATATTATTCTCTAAATTTATGAAAGCAGTGTTATCTTAAAAAAAGCTTTGAAAAAATAAGAAACAGACAGTAAAAATTACCCATGACCTTGTCATATAAAAACTCTGTTACCGTTTTGGTGTGCTCCTGGCTGGTCCTTTTTTTCCTCTTATGAATATGTGGCTATATGAGTGAGTATATGTTCATGAAAGTAGCCTTATACCATTTATACAAGTTTATATCCTGCTTTTTCCTGTTAATATCAAATCATATACATTTTTATGACATTAGACCTTTGGAAATATGGATTTTATAGTTATATTATTCTATAACATGTAATCATTTTCAAACCAATGTAAGTTACCTCCCTTCTTTCAATGGTGGAGAAGAAAGAGTTTGATGTATTATTGATGCCTCTTTCTCATAGTAAACTCTAGTCTATCAGCAAATCCTGCCAGCACTATATCCACATGCATCCTGAATCTCACCCCAGTTGCAAATCACTCTAATTTATTATCACTTCTTGCCTGAGCAACTGAACATCTCCTTACTGGTTTTCCTGTTTCCAGCTTACCTGTCTACAATTTTCCATCTCCACAAGAGTTGCATCATCGTTTTGAAACATAAGCCAGACCATAGTATTTCTCTCTTCTTAGTAGGGTTCCTATCTTACTCAGAATAAGACCATAAGTCCTTCCCATGGTGCATAGCACTCAGGATGTTCTTTTCCCTCTCTGATCCATCTCTAACATTCTCCCTTCCCTCCAAATAACACCATCCATACCTATCTTCCATCATAGAGCCTTTGTACTTGCTGTTTCCTCTAACTGAAATACTCTTTCACTAAATATCCACATCTCTCTCTCTGCTAGTTAATTCAAATCTCACATTAGATTTCCTAACTATACCTCCTAAAATAGGCTGTATTTCTTCCTGTCCATCTCTAGTCCTAACAAATTATTTTTCTTCATTAGAGCAGCCTGATATAGTACACATTTACTTGCTTATTTTTTATTCTATATATCAGCCTAGTAGAACACAAGATTTTTGATAAAAATAAGTTAACGAATGGAGGTGTTTTTATTTATTTAATAATTCCTCTATTTATTTATAATAGTAAAAAGTTAGGACCAATAAATGCAGAACGATTAGATAAATAATGGCATCTCCATTCAACAATAGATATTTTCTGTGGAACTTACATTCTGTGGGCTGAGATAACTATGAGTTACTAAGTAATATGTCAGGTTAGTGGTAACTACTGTAAAAAGAATTTCCATAATTTTTTGCAACTATAAATGTTCTACATATTTAGAAGATAAAAATCTTCCAGTGAGCTGCTTTATGCCAATGAGATAAATTGAATAAACCCTGTGTATCTAGAGGGGCTAATGCAATGGCTCATGTTAAAAAAGATACATCAAGTTTTGTGGCCTAGTTTCTGTTTGAGACTTTATCTAGAGAAGCATATGAAACATGCTCTATTCCATAGAAAGTTAGAGAAAATTCAGTTTATTAAAATTAGAAATTAATCATTTATGAGATTTAAATTACTCTTGTTGATTTTGAGCATATTGACTTTCAAATTATTCATACAACTAAAATTCAAGTGGGAAAATTATCATTTCAAAATTAAATATTCACCAGGATAAAAAAGAAAAATTTATTACTTATGTTTTCAGTTTTAGGGAAGTTAATTGGATAACTTTTGAATGACATATGAAAAATTTTTTCTTGGGAGTCACTGTTTCTCATTTATTGTGTGTTTTTGGGCAAATTAGATATTATATAATTTCTCTTGCCCCTATATTTCCTTTTTTTTTTTTTTGGTAAATATAAAGAGGTAAAGACATTAGGTAAATCTAAATTTAATTGTATCGGTATTCTACCATTTTCACCCTAAGTACCCCTTTTCATTATTTATGATATAAAGAATCCAAATTTAAGGACTAGTTCATGGAATAAATAAGCTGCATTTTTAATTGTTAAATAAGAAGGAATTTCTTTTCCTGTGAATAAAAATACTCTTAGGAAGAGTGTATGAGTTAACTAGTTATACCATACTGAGTTGATATTGCATCCACAAGCACAAAAATCTCAACTTCTTAACTTACCGTGCAGCATTATTTCAGGTAAACATAGAATTTATTTGGGCTTTGGGATAATAGAATGCACTTCCATTTTCAACTTGATGAATCATTAGAAATGCAGGAAAAGTCTCTATATTGGATTTATGAAGTTTCTTTCTGGCTCAATAAATGTATACTTTGCATAACATATACTTTGTAAAGTTGTAGACACCTTCACACAACTTATACAGATTTATGCATATCACTAGTCTAGATATATCCTCAAAGTGTTAGAAGACACCTAACTGAAAGATGAAATGACTTTATGAACAGAAGTTTTTGGTGCCGCAGTGTCAAACCTTTGCTTGAATCAAGATGGATGAATTCATTCTATGAACATCAAGAAATAATGGGTTTTGGCACATGAAAGTTCAGAAGTAGAAACTGCAATATTTAGGGAAAGACCTACCAACTACAGAAAAGAGCCAGCATTATTCTTCGGACATAATGAAGTCAAAAAAGAAAATAAAAGCAGAAATATTTAATTGAGATTAAAAGGATTAAAGCAAGTTAATAAAAATACCTTTTTCACTAAATGTTTAGCATATTTTATTACTTTCTTTTTAAAAAATATTTTATGCATTTATCAGAGAGACAGAGAGAGAGAGCACATGAGCGGGGGAGGGACAGAGGGAGAAAAAGAAGCAGACTCCCCCGCCAAGCAGGGAGCCCAACAGGGGGCTCAAGAGGGGGCTCAATTCCAGGAGCAGGGCTCAATCTGATCCCAGGACCCTGGGACTGTGATCTGAGCTGAAGTCAGATGCTTTAACTAACTGACTGAACCACCCAGGTGCCCCAACATATTTAATAACTTTCTATGTATTTAATATTTTTGGTACTTTTCAAATATTTCAAAATCATGTATTTAATAAATTTTTGATTATGTTATAAATTCAAGTTTATCTATACTCAAGTACTTCCCTGTGACTGTTATTGAAGCTCATTTGAAAATGTTTTGAAAGCAAATTGTATTTGTTTTTTTGTATGAATATATTTAATTTGTGTGTGTATGTCTGTGTATACAGGCATACTTATAAGCGTATGTATAGTTTACACAAATAAGAAATTTGAAAGGGCGATTGGGATTCATGAATCGAGTAAAATGGTGGTCACCAGAGGATGGGGTGGGAGTGTAAGACTGATGTTGTTTATGAGTACAAACTTGCCTCAAATAATAAATAAGCATAGAGATCTGATGCACAGTATAATGAATATAGATAACAGTGTGATATTATAGTTACATAAGGTGATTTTATAATTATGTAATATCATAGAAGTACTAAATATCACTACAATGGCAGTCATAGCACAGTATGGAAATGTAGCAAATTCACATCTTGTACATCTTAAATTTATTTTATTTTTAAATATTTTATTATTTATTTGAGAGAGAGAGTAGGTTTTTCTAACAGGGTATATTTAATTTTATATAACTTGAAAAAAATAACATCTCAACATTATATAAATGCCATTCTAAATTTTATAACAGTGTTTTTTCTTTTCCTTCAATCTCTGTTACTTCCCCAGCTCCAGGAAAAGTGGTGAATCTCACAGTTGAGGCTTTTAACTATTCTGCAGTAAACCTGATTTGGTATTTACCTCGGCAACCAAATGGCAAAATTACCAGCTTCAAGATTAGTGTGAAACATGCCAGAAGTGGGATAGTAGTGAAAGATGTCTCCATCAGAGTGGAAGACATTTTAACTGGGAAATTGCCAGAATGTAATGTAAGTATCATGGAACACTTTCTGTGTCTCATAAAGTTTAGGTGTGAGCCTATCACTTGAAGTTTCTAGTATCTGGAAACTTTTTAAACCACAGTGGTTATTAGCTGTTTGATTCCTTATAGTGTTCAGTTATAGTATCATGTTAGACGCAACTGACTGTATTCAAGGTGGAGTAAGAGCAGGGTTTGAGAATTCAAGAGATATAAAAATCTTACAGGAAGCTCTGAAGAGACATCATGAAAGGAGTAGCATTTGTTAATGGACCTTGGAATTGCCTTGGTGTAAGGACAGGGGAGATTGTGTGAGGAGTATTTTGGGTGGAGGATATTTAAAAAGAGCTGAAATAGGAAAGTAAAGGATATCACTGAAAAAAAAAATTTCCATGTGACGGGAGGGGTAGAGAAGGCAACAGTCAAAATGATGTTCATGGAAGTAGATTGTTTTTGTTGTGCATATCTTTGGTGAAGAATTTGTTAAATGACTCTACTCATTTATGGGAAATCCCTGGAAGTACCATAATAATGTTTTCCCAAAAGTAATCTAGATGATCTTTAGGATATTATTGATGGGAAAACAAACAAAATTACTTTTGTTTTAAATACTGTAAGTTATAGAAGTCTTAAAACCTTCTTTTTAAAATTAGGCTGTATTTCTAATACACACATATACATATATGCCCATATATATCCATATACAACATTTATGTTATTGGCTTTATCATTTAAGTATTTTTGAGGAAAAAATGATAGTACCAGTAATAAAGTGATGTATGCTTGAAATTTCACAAAAGGGAGACTATCTTTTGGTTCTTGAACTTTTAACATGAATTTCAAAAATTCTTACTAATGATTTTGCTGTTGCTAAGCCTTTTGAAATCCTATTCATAAGAAATATGAAGGTATAAAGAATGCAATAAATATATTCTCTTCTAAAACTGTAGACATAAATGGGTATAATTAAGCTCTAGCAAATTGGTCCATAACTTGGAATAGATAACAATCTATATCTATTAAAATCTTAATCATATACATAAACATAAATTTAAGAATAATATTTATGCTATAAAGGAAAGAAATAAATTATACTACTCATATTCATTAAGAGATACCACATTATTTTTCTATTGCTGTTTATTTTATTTACTAGGAGAATAATGAATCTTTTTTGTGGAGTACAACCAGCCCTTCTCCAACCCTTGCTAGAGTTACGCCCCCATCACGTACCACATACTCATCAAGCACGTTGGCTAGGAGTAAAATAAGCTCTGTGTGGAAAGAGCCTATCAGTTTTGTAGTGACACATTTGAGACCTTATACAACGTATCTTTTTGAAGTTTCTGCTGTTACAACTGAAGCAGGTTATATTGATAGTACAATCGTCAGAACACCAGAATCAGGTATGGTTTCATTTTTTGTGTATGTAGAAAAAAAAAGAATTGAATTAGTTATATAATGATCTTTCATTTTTTCTATATAGATCTTTCTGTTAAAACCTTCTTTCCCTTCCAATAACTTTTCCCCCCAATAACAAACAGATCATGGGCATACCATCTGAAGCATCTTTAATTTCAGTACTCTTTTACAATACTAACATAAGCATCTAAAAAGAGAAAGGACATTTGGAAGAATGGATTCTTGAGCTTAATAACCATGATCCTACAATCAGCTTTAATTTATCTTTGATCTGAGCAATTTTCAAAATCATCTCTGTCCTTCTCCTTCTCCGATAATCATCTATACCCTCTTCTCACTGATACTGTTACAACCAAAAGTGGAAGTTAGACCTATAGTAGGAGAAATATCATGTGATTCATATTTCAGTATTAGACAAAAATAGTACTTAAAAATATACCTATTTATCTTCTCTTTGCACTGGGTTTCCCTATGTGAAAAATGGAGACAGCAGTAGTACCTCCCTTATGGTGGTGGTGGTAGGATTCAATGAGTGTAATTTGTATTATTATGAAACTTGAAGAGTGCACACAATTTCTAGCTATGTGTGTTTATATATTTAATTATGGGATTACAGTATTATATATATGTAAATTTATGTAGTTACTGACATAATACTATATTAAATATATAGTATGAGACATTCCATTGTGATTGGTAATTTTTGAGGCTACTGGAAATTATTACTGGTAGGGTAATTTCCCTAAAGCACAGTATTTTTTTTTCTGATGACATAGCTGTCAGTTTTTATCATTTCATCACATCAAGTTTGAAGTTTTTTCTTGATTTAAATAGTCATCTTTGAATCATACCATTTTTTCCTTCTATACTACTTATACAGTTAAAAATAATTTCTTAAGGATAACACAAAGTGAAATTTGGTAGACAAGAACTTTGGCTTGAGAAAAATATTTGGAATGTTTCATTGCAATCAAAAGAAAGTAAAATGTGGGACTACATCTGTGAAAAGTAGACTATTTTAAAATGTCATTTTTTAAATATGATGCCAATGTTACATTAGAATTTTCTAACTGTAGGTTATAAATTTCCTCTCAGAAACAAATACAAATATTGATACATAAAGTGAAGATCTTTGCCAATAAGGTAATGTAGAGACAGTTAATTCCCTGACCCTTCTACCTGTGTCCACCAGGGGGAGGGTGTTTTTCAAGTCAGATGCCGAGGGCTGGTTTAATTCAATATATAGGTGTGTATCAGGACAATGTAACTATACAAGGAACAATATTAGAATGAGAATGAAATAGCCTGTGCAGTCATATACAACATTAAATTAAAGTAGTAACTGTTGCAAATAAGTAGTTCATCTGATGATCCAGCATGCCTTATTTAAATTCTTCAATTTATTCATTTTTCCTTTTTCTAAAGTTAAAAAACCCTTTGCTCATAGTATGATATGTTCTTTTCTTTCAGATTTTGTGTTTTGTTGTGTATATTTAATAAAATGCTCATTTATTTTAAGTATATATTATTTATTCATGTTTTTCTATAACCATTTTAGTGCCTGAAGGACCGCCACAAAACTGTGTAACAGGCAACATTACAGGGAAGTCCTTTTCAATTTCATGGGACCCACCTAGTATAGTAACAGGGAAATTTAGTTACAGAGTTGAATTATATGGACCACCAGGTAAGTCTCAAACCAGTTTTGTGTTTACCTTTTGGAGTAAGAATTATACAAAGCACATTAGTATTTTCAAAGTTCTTAAAAATAACATGATCTTTTTTTATATAAGATCTTACAATTGACGCAAATAATAGAAAAGCAACAAGGGAGGTGAGGCTCTTTGAACTTTTTATTTAAAATCATAGATAAGTATATGGATGGCAAAACATTGTTCATGTTCCTTATTTCATGAGGAGAAGCTAAGAGAATGAGATAACTCCTAAGAAGTGTTAGAGGACATATATGTCTTCAAATGTTTGAATAGGAGGACCTTGACTTACTTAATTGCAAATATGTTTTTAAAGAACAATGGACTTCAGTTAGTTCAAATCTCTGCTTAGAACAAGGAGTGCATTTCTAATAATTAGACCTCTCTAAAAATAATACAGGCATCTTTATAATGTTGCAAGTTCATCTTTTTCAACAAGCACGACCTGGATGTTCCCTTATCAGGTATTTTGAGGGGTTCAGATATTATTGCTGGAAGTCAACTAAGTAAACTCTAAAATTCTTTGCTAAAATAGTGCTACAGAAGAAATCAACCAGAAGAGTAGAGAGTGTTGGGTCACAGAAGTTGAATAGGGGTCTAGGCAAAATTTAGGGCTCCTTTGGGATGTGGTAGGGAATAAAGTGATATCAATCAGAGTGGATCTGTGTTTTTCTCCAGCTCCTTTCAACAAGAAGAGGGCAAGGGAATGGAAGGCTTGTGCAAAGGTAGTGATTAATTGACAGTGCCATTGAGGTTGGATAATAGTGGAAACCAAGTGGTAAGGGACCAAACCAAGCAGAATAAAATAAAATAGTTCATACGATCAATGGATTGGAGGTCCCAATGAACTTAAAGAATTGTTGCTTTGGGGTTCTAGAATAAGTCAGAGAGAGTTGCAAGAAATTGGGATCATGGAAGATTCGCAGTTACTGGCAGTAGTGATGTCTATGGGAGTGGATGAGATAGGGTGGTAGATTAGATTATTTGAGGATAGCAGGGAGTGTTTTAAGGACCAAGTCTAGGGAATCCTGAAATCACCACAAATTAGCACTAAAGACAGTGACATTGAAGCAGGCACTAAACCATCCAGAATGAAGGTGAATGACCCTAGGCCTAAATCTATCACAGCAACAAGGAGGGCTGGTGGAGACCATACATGGCATGAGATTGAAAGCTGTGAGCTTTTGTAAGGAGAGAGGTGGGCTTGTCTAAGATTAGACCCTGAGGTGCTCGGGAAACACATGCCATACCCAAAGGCATCATCACTTGGTGACCGTGAGATAAATTAGACCATTCGGGGAACAGAAGCCATGTTCTTAGGCGAGAGCCAGGTTCCAGCTACAGCAAGAAATGAAAGAATTATTCAGAGGTAAACTTGAGGATTAAAAGAATTTTGATGATGGGCTATTAAGAAGGAGTTATGCTCAGAAGCAGAACTACAAGTATTTTCTAAAAATGTCTTTTTATAGAAGATAATGAGAATGTTTAGTAACTTAATTAACTAAATTTATGTATAAAATACTGTCATTATTTTAATATTAGCAAAATCTAATGTTTTCTTTTTAAAAATGTCAAAAAGTAACATGGTAATTGGATAGGGCTTTATGATTTAATGTTATTCTGACTACCAGGAGATTTTCATGTTCTTTCCATTGTTTTATTTAACCTGATATCAATGTACCACTAAGCTAAATGTTTGAAACTTGAAATAATTGTAATTATAATGTATTAAAATTGTAATAACAAACGTTAATTGCTATTCTTGGTTCTCTACTGAAATGTGAAAATGATTATGTGCCTAATGAGAAAATAATTCACAGTATCTTTTGTTTTTTGCAGGTCGAATTTTGGATAATAGCACGAAAGACCTTAAATTTGCGTTCACTAACCTAACACCATTTACGGTGTATGATGTATATGTTGCCGCTGAGACCAGTGCAGGAATTGGACCCAAAACAAATATTTCAGTATTCACTCCTCCAGAAGGTAAAAACATCTTTTTCAGTGTGCTCATAAGATATTTTACTCTGTTTGTAGATTTTACTGCATTGGTTAAACATTATATTAGAAGCTATTTGGTTTATATTTACTTATTTCATGCTGTTTCCTTACCAGATAACTACCTATGCATTCCAAACATGTGTTCCTCAGAACATTAAACCCACACCATGCTTCATAGAGGAACTGGAGATCAAGTAAGGTTAGGAAGTACTACCTGTAGTGTCAGTGTGTTTGAGACTCACAGTGAAGACTGGCAAAACCTCAAGAGGTCCGAGGAAAAAAACAAACACATTTAACATTGTTTGACTCACATTATTCAATGTAGAATAGATTTTTCTCATAGAATGACGTTTAGGAGAATCCATATATCCCCAATGCCTCTAACAAAATATGTTTGTAAACAAAAGGATATATTAAGCAAGTGAAGATTCCTAGAGGATGCATAATACAAGTTTACTAGCACATCCTGAAATAATTACAAAATAGCTTTCCTAAAGAAAGTTTTTGTTAGCATGTATTAAACATCACAGTTTTAGGTGTTTAAAAAATGTTCCTGCATTGTCTCACAACTCATTTTCCTGGCCCACATCAAACTTGCTAAAACGTCTTCATTTTTACTTACGGATTGCAATTATTTGAGAACATCACAATTTTATTACAAGCACATTAACACTGGAAAAATTTCCAGATTTTGTGTGATAGCTAACATACAGGAACTTGTAAATTAAATACACACATGTGTTCAAGTGCACATATGCACATATAACTAAAGATTGGGCTTATTATGTTCATCAAGACTGAGAGATAAATCACTCAAGTATCTGACCATTAGAGGGCAGCAACTATTAGGGAATTTTGTTCTTCCCTTCAAAGTACAATTAACCCCTTATTAATATTTTGCTGTTGAAAGAATGTCAACATTATGTTTTATATCAAATGAAAATGCTGATGTGTATATTATTTCAATACACAGATTAAGAAAGAGATGTAAACTTACAAGCAAAATGTTTTCATTTCTTTGTTACTAAATTTTTTCCATTGTGTTTCTGTCAGAAGTCTTACCTTTGTACTTATTTCCATTACACCTTAAATCTCCCCTTCACCTAATAACTGCTCTTAAGCATTTCTTAGAAAGCTAGACAGCTTTATGAATGGCTACCAAAAATGGCAGAGTGACCTGGCCCTCATTAGTCTAGAGTCCTTTGGTTTGATTTTAATAACATTTTCTCAAACCACTTAATTGGCCAACTGATTTTTATTCTTAAGTCATGCAGTTAAATAAATTCAGAATTTTTGTCTTCCTTCAAATCAAGCCAGTTTGGGCACCCCTATGTTGAATCGATAATTTAAGGTTTTTTTTTTTATTGTCCTTATTTTTGGCCTATCGCATTTGGCAAAAATAGGGAAATAGGTACTATATTGCCACATATGCTCTCATGTTGTTGATTTTGGACATCATTAAAAGAGTTCATCCCTCTTTCTTTATTTTTGCATCTTTTTTTATTCACAAAACAATAAATAAAAATTTAAAATGTTGCTCTATATTTTTCACACAGCTTATTTTTGACACAAAATTATTTTGAACAAACGATTTTGTTTGCCCTATGTAATAAACAATTTATCGTGAGTTTTATCTTAACTACCCTCCTGACCATGTCCAGGTGGCCCTCAGGGGGTTCCACTGGCAGCAGGTGGGCTCCACTAAGTGCAGCAGTGGCATGGTTCTTATCTCTGCGTGCTAGCCTTCCTCCATAGAGTTCTCTTGGGATAGTTCAGACTTAGGAAAGGCTTTAGTGAAATGCTGTGGCAAATGCAGTAAATGTATTTCTCAGCTTCTGACAACACTAATTAGTCCTAGTCCTACTAATTAAAACTTTGCAATAAGGGAATCTTTAAACTATATGAGAACAATCTAATAACTCACTAGAACTATATACTTTTGGTTAAAATTGATACCTTAATTTTAGACTGTTTTCTTCTTCATTTATTAATACAGCTGGGTTCTTTGTATTCTAATTAAGGTTACCCAATTTATTTTCCTCTCCGTATTTAAAAGTAGACTCTCTATTTAAAAATATACTAGGACCAATTTTTAAATTAATGTTTTTTAAAACAACTGGTATTCTAACAAATCTCCAGATAGTCATGGAAAAAATGTTGAATTTTATATTTATGTTGAATTTATATATTTATATATATAACTATATATATATTTATATATTTATGTTGAATTTCTTTTATAGACAATTGCATATGCCATTATAGTAATATGGGGCTGATTTCATTAACACTGAGAATGTTATAGTCCATAGTCTACTTTGATCATCAATGAAAGTCAACATCATGTCATGGCAGTACTCTTGTACATTTCATAAAATTCCTATATATACATTAATGTTTTACTGAGCAGATTTCTACACAAGTATGAGGAAGAGATGGTTTCGGAAAACAAAGATAGTTTAATAATTTCTGATGTTACAAAGTGTCATGGAGTTGCCTATCCCAAAATGAGACAGTATATACAACATAGACATCAGCATTTTCTTATTTGTTTGGGATGGTTAAACAAATCTTAGGTAAAACTTTGTTGCTTCAATATCACCTAATAACTTTTCTGTCACTAGTATAAAAATCTCATAAGAAGGTTAACATTGTTTCTTAAAAGCAAATAGAGTATTGAAATCTATATTTATTCTTCCATAAATAGATTATGAAAATGAAGATTTTTGTCCTCCAACTTGTTCCTTTCTGCAAATAGTATAATCATTCGTAGAGAAATCAGAGAAAGTCTCAAATTTTCAGGGTTCTCAATGACTTTTGTCAATAGATTTTTTTCCAAAATTAGTTTAATTTAATTAAAATTCAATAAATTAGTTTAATTTGCTAGACAATAGCAACATTTAATTTATGCTTTAAAAGCTTGATTTATTTTAGAGAGAAAGAGAGAAAAAGAGCCAGGGTTGGGGCAGAGGGAGAGAACCTTAAACAGACTCCCTACTGAGCACAGAACCTGACACAGGGCTCCCCATCTCATAACCCTAAGATCATTGCCTTGAGTTCATGACCTGAGCCGAAACCAAGAGTCAGATACTCAACTAACTGAGCCACCCAGACATCCTACATAATGGCAAAATTTATTTTAATACATTTTCTTTCCCCTGTGCCAGTGTCTCCATTTTATTTTTTTCTAACCCTTTTTCATTTGAAAGCTTAAACTCATTTGAACATTATTTATCCTTTATATGTCTGTTCTGTTTCTCATTTATTAATAAAATTTATAAGTGTATTGACTTGAGAATGATTCTCAGGAAATTCCTGTAGACTACACCTCAGAATCGATGCTGAACTGTGAATAATTCCCTTGTGTTTTTTATTTTCTTTAGTTAATTTGGTATCAATATTAAAAGAATCTGATTTAATCCATACTTCTCTGGTTTCCTAATAAGAATTTTTGCTGTAACAGATCAAGTATCCTTCTTTGGACAAGGACAAGGACAAATGGAGTCATTTCCTTTGCCCCCCAAGCTTTTTTTTCTTTCACTGAAAAAGAAAGAGAGAGAGAGAGAGAGATAGCTTTACAGTCACTCTTACACAGGGGTACATTTTTAGGGTAATATACAATAACTTAATCTTTACTTGAACTGTAATTTAAGGCATTAGTGTCATAGAGCAATACTTAGTTATTTTTAAAAATATCTTATAAATTAGAAGATTTCCTCTCTTTGATTAAATAAGGGATAGTAAATTCACACACACACACACACACACACACACACACACACTCTTACTTTTTTTTCTTTTTGCTGTACTGGGTAGTTTCTGGTATTCACTAGATTAATGTGTTACATCAAATGGAAGTGACACTTTACTTATTTTTTTGGTAGGCAGGGTTTCCTTAGCTCTTAATCTGATCAGTGTAGTCATTAAATTTGTTTCTTCAGTTGAAGTTCTACACAAGATCAAATTAAATGGAAAAATGCCAGATCTCTTCCATGATACAATACTGGCCAAGGCTTTGTCTACATAGCAACTCTAAAATAAAATGTAGAAGAACAGTGGAATGGGAGCTTTGCTTTTTAAGTGGCTGTGTTATTTTCATAGTACACAGTCGATTGGAAAGTTGCTCTGCCTTTGGAAAAATGTGTGTTGGTAAATATGATGATAGAAACATAAGGACCATATATGTTAGGAACAATATTTATTTTGTATATACTTACATAAGAGGTGACCTGTGCAGAACTTTTTATCTATCTTACTTCTTGCTCGATCCTCAAGAGCCTAGAACAATGATTAAAAGATGAGGGCTCAGTCTGCTGGATGATGGAGTGAATCTGTGATTATGGGGTCCTAATCTAGAACTCTTCCTCCATCCTTCAGACGTCAAACCGTTTTTCCTTCAATCAGAAGTTCTGGGGGAGAGATCAATCTAAAGAGTTATCCTTCTATATAAAGAAATACGGAAATGTTTTTAGAAAAGGAGATTTAAAGAATTAGCAAATTACAGTGGTACTTTCATGTTTATATCCTAGTTTTGAGCAGAGTTGTTACTATGTGCTGGACAGGAAAATATTGGCTGCAGTAGTAATGAAAATCTTAGGCAAGAATTACTCATTCATTCATCTAGCCATTAATTATTTAGAAAGATTTAGAAATACTTATATTGTTACACTATCTAGGGGGCTTTTTAAATGGCTACTTCATAAAGAGACAAAAAAACCTCAAATCTGTGGAATGAAAAATCCCTAGTTTCCTATATGGTTGAGATAAGCATAATTATATTCATTAATTTTAAATCAATTTAAATTCATTAATTTAATTTAAATTAATTTTAAATCAATTTAAATTCATTAATTTTAAATCTTGTAAATGTTTACAAGAGTTGTGAAACTGATTTTCAAGTCCTTTCTGTTATCTTAGAAGGGAAAAGGGTCATTCTCTATTTATATTATATCCCTAAATTACCTCTGTTCTAAATGATATTTGCAAAAACTATCCTAATGTGAAATAGCTTAGGGAAATGAATTTGATGTTTTACTACATCTTGATCATAAGAAGTTATATTATTTTCTTTCTTGAGCCTTTCATTCAAGGTTTCTTATGGTAACCTTCCATAGTAATAAGAACAGTATAATTTTACTCATTTTATAGGTTAGCAAACTTAGGGGAGGGGTAAATTGGCTATTCATAATCACACTAGCTATAAACAAAAAGTAGACCAAAGCCCAGGGCATGTTTATCCTTGATTCATTATTACTCCTTTGGTGCTGGGATGGTTACTGGATGTCACTCATGGTCACTTTCTAACTACAATTTACGTACTTGGTGCTTTATTGTAAGCCAGTGGTTAGTTTGTTTCTGTTTCTCTTTATTACTGAAAAGAGTAAGAGTACCTCAAATTAGAGACTCACATAATTCATTTGTAAAATCAGCGGACCGAAATCAATCAACTCTTCAAGCAATCTCATGTAATAAGTTGAAAGATAACCTAGTTGAATTTACCAACTACATTTCATTTTGGGCAAAGTCTTCTGAATATTATTTTTTGATATGTTGTTATAATTTTATAAAGCTTTCAGGTGGGCATTAATCATCCCTAAACAGCTTTTTCTGGGAAGTTATTTTGATTAATGAATTTGTTTCAAACAAATATTATGACATTCTGATTTGAGGAAATTACTCTATGTTATCCTATTTCTTATTTACATTTTTGAGAACAATATGTGGAAATTTAACTCTATCTATTTATTTAATGAGTCTTATACATATTTGTTAATAAATAATAAATTGTTGTAGTCTATTTTCTAATGGACTTCCTTACAAATCTTAAATGTTGAGCTAAGAATTTAGGGAATTTTTAAGATTTAAAAATATACTGTTAAACTCGTCCCTCTTTATTATTCTTTTTTTTTTTTCTTAGTTCCAGGTGCAGTATTTGATTTACAACTTGCAGAAGTAGAAGCCACACAAATAAGAATTACTTGGAAGAAACCACGACAACCAAATGGAATCATTAACCAATACCGAGTCAAAGTTCTGGTTTCAGAGACAGGAGTAATTCTGGAAAATACTTTGCTCACAGGAAAAGATGAGGTATTCACTTTCATTTCACATCTTGGTGAGCCCTTTCTCCTTGGTTTTGGCCCTGATAACTTGGAAGACTTTCCAGCATTCAAACAAAATGTGTGACAAGCATCATGGTACAAAGTGAAGTAAATTGGGGCTATAAAGTTCATGCAACTAGGTCATATTTCATTTTAGAACATATATTATTAGTTAAATGCTATCATTCTTTTTCAGCATATAAAAATGTTAAATGAGCAATGAAGCGGGACTAAAGGTGCTTCCATAAGTGAATATTATTATGGTAATTCAGTTAATGAATTGTTTAGAAACTCCTGTTATGATTTAAACACTCCTCTTAGGCCTGCTTGCAATTTGTAACAGTTGCCAGGGAAAAGCACAGTATTTCGTAGTTGTTGACAAATGACTTGTCCTGTTCAGTCTTTGGGAGCTAATTTTTTTCAAAGCTCTCTCGTTGGGGGAAAAAAAAAAAAAAGCAGAGTATGTTTGATTACAGAAAGCAGATGGCATCTAGGTGGCTCAGTTGGTTAAGTGTCAGGCTCAGGTCATGATCTCAAAGTTGCATGGGTGGGCTCCTGTCCCACTCCCTGCAGTGAGGGGAGTCGGCTTGAGGTTCTCTCTCTTCCTCTTCCTCTGCCCTTCTACCTGCTCACTCACTCTCTCTCTCTCAAATAAATAAATCAATCTTTAAAAAAAAAACAACAACCTACTAAATGATGGAGATTAAGCTATCCTTTTATAAAGCTATAAAAGGACAATGTGTTTGCCTCTATTCACAATGGGAGTCTTATTTTTTTCCCCTTTGGTTTGTTTGTTTGTTTGTTTGTTTGTTTTAAAGGTTTTATTTATTAATTTGAAAAAGAGAGAGAGAGAGATCACAAGCAGGCGGGGTGGGGGATGGTGGGGGAAGCAGGCTCCCCACTGAGCAGAGAGCCCCATGCGGGGCTTGATCTCCGAATCTTGAGATCATGACCTGAGCCAAAGGCAGAGGCCTAACCCACTGAGCCACCCAGGCACCCCTTCCCCTTTGTTTTTGTTAGAAATATGGGCCACACTGGTTTCCCTTTCCTGTCTTCATTCACCTTACCCAGCCAGCTCTTCACCTGTGAGAGCCCTGGAAGCCTCCACACTAGGCACATCCAAGAATGGGTACAAACATAAATGCACTTAGGACCAGTGAATCCAATCACAGGCCTTGCAGGAGCTACCTGATGGCTGTTCATCAACTCATTTCTACTGCTTTGGTCCAGAATCACTGCTTTTTCTAGCTGTGCTATTATTTTTCCCCATACATACTGTCTATTCTATTTCTAGTCTCTACTTTCTTTCACTTCTTGTACACCCTTGAAAATTGATGTTGCTGTGTGCTCAAAGCACTCTGGCTGCCCAAGATTTATGACTCCCAATTATTCAACATCTCCAGCACAGGATTAAAATTCAATCCTATGTTTACTCCTTTTCTGTGTGTAAAAGATGTGTTAAAGCTTTCTCTGATACTCTAGTGGACAATTCAGGCAAAGAGCAAAAGCTTAAACCTTTGCTCTGGCTGAGACGGTCTTAAATTAGATAGTTAGCTGTTTTGAGACGAGGTGACAGGTCTCCCACTTCTGTTAATGACATCTGTTGAATGGTCAAATACACCTGTTTTTATCTTGAAACTAAGGTGTTCTAGAAAGACTTCTTTGGGATTCTGCTTCTGTCTATATGGCTTGTAATCCCTATGATACACTGAAGAGAGCATGAGCTTTAGAGTCCTATAAATCTGGATTTAGATCCTGGTCACTTAATGGGCTCTACAGTAGAGAGATTGAGAGCATGGTTCTAGGAGGCAGAATGCTCGGGTTTAAACCTTGGTTTTGTCAATTACGGTTGGTTTAACCTTAGAAAGTTGGCCTGACCTTTCTGACCTTCAGTTTTCTCTTCTCAAAGATCCAGATTGTAAGAGTCCCTATAACAAAAGTATTAATGAGGATTTAATGGGTTAATGCGTACAAAAGAGTTTAGAACAGTGTGTGGTATGTAATAAGTACTATGCTAAATAATTGTAAACTGTTGTGATTATTAATCATGGCATTGAAACTTTAGCTCTGATTGATACACATTATTAGTTTCTTTGACCTCTCTCAATAAAAGAACACGTTACTTCTCCTTGTTTCTATGATGGTATCTTTTTTTATCAGATCAGGTCTATTACTGATATTTCTGTTTTCCCATGTGACTGATGTTTGGGTTCATCTTTCGGGAAGTTGATTTGGGGAGAGAGACATGGCAGAGGCTCTAAATCCAAACGGACTTCGGTTCTAGCCTTGGCTCTGCCTTATACTAGCTCAATAACCTCGGACAAGTCAACTTTTGGAGACTTGGTACCCTCATTTTTAAAGCAGGGCTTATAGACCTACCTTATAGGGTGAGGAGTAGGGGAAATAATAGTTAAAACCTCTGGTGTAGTGCATTCATTTATTATGCTTCATTTTGACCTTGATACCAGATAAGGGCTCTTACTTTTCATTTGCTCTTCTACTTCTCAAAGTATGGCCTCCACACTCTTTCATAAGAATTATCTAAGTCTTTGAAATCTTGTTAGAAGTCACCAGTGACCTAAGTGTCAAATAAGGTGGTTATATATTTTTAAGTGTCCCCATCTTTATTGTCTCCTCCAAAATCCGATTTTCTGCTCTCCTACTCTCCAGCTTTTGATTATTTTCTGCCTCATGCTTCCTCCACTTTCATATGCTGTGACTTTGCAAAACTTTGCTCTTGTATAGTACAAAATAAAATGAAACAGCTAGTTCTCCTATGATTTTCTAACTCCTTCATTATAAACATATTCCAGCCAGTCCTGTTTTCAGCCTTCTTCTTACAGTCTCTTTTGATGATCATACGGTTTCAATCACAGCTTCCTACCTGAATAATCCCTTTGCCTTGCTTTCTACTCTGGTCTTTCTCTGGTACTCTATTCCTAATGGCAACCATCTGTAGAGAGATTCTGTCAGGGTTTATCTCATCTAAACTCATTTTCCCTCATAAAACAAACAAACAAACAAACAAAAATCCTTCTATGGATAATGGTCTGGTTAATGACCAGGAGGAGGAGACAAAGATGGGATACAGCTTGGAACCGATGACTTGACAGATCCGGGGATGGCGATGGAGACCTGTGAAGGTTTCCACGGGACACACAAGAAGAAAGACAATAGTTTCAGTTATGAAGAATGAAGTCTGGAAAGAGACTAATTTACACCCTAGATACCGAATTACTAGGCTTAGAATTCCTTTACTCTTTGGACTGGGACACCACAGGTCTCTGATGTGAAGGTCATTTTCAGAGCACTGAGAAGGCCTTTATGGTGCTTTTACATGCCTGATACTTCTCTTTTCAGATTATGGCATTGTTACTCTTTCTGTTGTAAAAGTTCAAAACCATGGGGTTACCTCTGACTTGGGTTATACTGAACGTTGAGTAGTCATTCAAGATTAAGCCAGCTATTTTTACCTCCAAAGGGTAATTCATACATCTATATTTCATTCCTGGGTCCCCACCATAGCTCTGGATTGCATAGTCTCTTGCCTGGACTATTGTAGTCTTACTGCATCAGTTTTCCACTGTCGTATAACAATTTGCCACAAGCTCAAGACAACTCATATTAGGGGCACCTGGGTGGCTCAGTGGGTTAAAGCCTCTGCTTTTGGCTCAGGTCATGATCCCAGGGTCCTGGGATCGAGCCCCACATCAGGCTCTCTGCTCCGCGGGGAGCCTTCTTCCTCCTCTCTCTCTCTGCCTGCCTCTCTGCCTGCCTCTCTGCCTACTTGTGATCTCTGTCTGTCAAATAAATACATAAAATCTTTATTAAAAAAGACAACTCATATTAATTTATTATGTCACAGTTTCTGTGAGTCAGGAATCCACACAGCTTAGATGCATTCTCTGCTTAGGGTCTTGAAATGCTGTGGTCAGAGACTGTGCTGTGTTCTCGTCTGGTAGCTTGACTGGGAAGAAGCCATTTCCAGACTGATCAGCAGATTTAATATACTTTTGACTGGAAAACTGAGGGCCTCAGCTTTTTGACTGGATGCTAGCCTTAGTCCCAGCTCACAGAGACCTCCCACAGGAAGATGGTCATGAGGATTTTCCCAAAGTGGCCATTTAGTTCATCCTGCCCGCAAGGGGAATCTGTTTGGTACAATGTAATCATAGGAATGTCATCCTCTCACCTTTGCCTGGTTTCATTGGTTATATGCAAATCATAGTTCCCACACAACCATAGGAATTATACAAATGCATGAACAGCAGCAGGTAGGAATAATAGGGGGGGTCACATGAGAGTGGGTACACCACACTGTCCCAGCCCACTATTACATATTTCACACTCTATTAGAATAATCCTTCCAGGTTTAAGTATATTATTTATACTTCTCTCTAATGCAAAGTAACTAAAAATCGAGAAGAGATGGGGAAGGTATATATCTATTTAAGAAATCTAACTCCATGGTAGAAAGTGAGTCATCCTTATTGAAAATTTTTTTTCCAGTGACCTTTTATGGTTTGTTCATTTCTTAATAAATAGGGATTATATGAGTATGCTGAAACATGTATAAGATTTCATTTTCAATATTTAAACAAATTCTTGAAAAATATATTAGAAAATTAAACCTCAGAATTTGAAGACTTTTGTTTTAGATTTTATTTATTTATTTGACAGAGAGAAAGAGAGATCACAAGTAGGCAGAGAGGCAGGCAGAGAGAGAAGGGGCAGCAGGCTCTCTACCAAGCCAGAGCCCGATGTGGGGCTCGATCCCAGGACCCTGAGATCATGACTGGAGCTGAAAGCAGAGGCTTAACCCACAGAGCCATCCAGGTGCCTACATTTGAAGACTTTTATTTCAGCTTCCAAATTTATATATGAATTGCATGTATAATATGCCTAATAAATGATTGGGAATCCAGACTCTGCTAAAATATTTGATCAGCTCTGATAAGAGGATAACTACTACCATAAAAACAGCTCCTATTCTATGAACTTTAAAATATTCTTCTTTGTGACCTCGCAGGCATGTAGTTATTAAGTAACTACAAAGTTCCAAGCATTCTGTTAGGTCCAAGAAATACACAGATGAGTAAGAAACTACTCTGTTCTCTAATTGTTCAGAACTGAACTATTTTTCTTCTAATGTTTACCAGTTTGTTTCCTCTCTCTTCTCTAGACTCACATGGTATGAGCTTGGAATTTGGAACCAGAGAAATCTGTTTCAGTCCTACTTCTGCTATGACTATTTTTGTGAACTTGAACAGATGACTGTAAAATTAAGCTCTTGATACCTCTTTGGGCTATAATGAAGTGATATATGAGTGAAAGTACTTAGCACTATATTTGACACGTAGTAGTTTTAAATGTCATTCTTTGTAGTCGTAACAATACCACACAGTAGTGTATTTTTTATCATTTGAAAACAATGGTCATTTCCCTAAGGCTTAATGTCCTCAGTTTCTCATCAGCTGTGGTTTCTGGATCCATCATATTATTGATTACTCTCCTATGTATATTTTCCAGTTTGTCAATGAGCCTCTTAATTATCTGAACACAATATTCCATATGTAATTTGATTAGATCTGTCTTGAGAAGAAATATTTTCTACCTTGATGTTCGTTTCTTACTTCTTTCAATGCAAAGAATAAAATTAATTTCTTAGCAAGACTTATTCCACTGAGACTAAAGTCTGTAAAACCCTTAAGTCATCTCTCCATGGACTGCTCTTAAGTTGAATTTTCAGTCAGCTCTCATCTTGTACTTGTTCTTCTGGTAGAATCCTGGAGCATTTTCTCCCCTAAAACACCATCTTGCTGCCTAATGTTATGAATTTCTGCGATTTATACAGATACATCTTTTCATCCGATTTATTTCACAAGAATCTCAATCTTTGTCATTGGTGAACATGAGAAGAAAGCCAGCTAAATGCTTGACCAATTGCTATGGAATGAAGCTGACAGGACTCAAGGGTAGCTTAGGAATGCTTGTGATAAAGTTTACTTTATTGACCATTAGGAACAGAAAAAGAATTAAGCCTTAAGGATTTGTTACCCAAATAATATGCAGGAGGATACAATATCCATTAGGTTTCCAAACATACACTAATTGTGGACTTTTCTTTTTGCCACTGCTTAATAACAGCATAAATCATGTTATAGTTCATAATAAAATATAGAAGCCTTTCTTAAGAATAAGTCAACTGTTTCATTAATTTAACCCAGTAGACCTCCAGTGAGTCCAAATTGATAGATGTAATGGAGTTTTTTTTTAGAAATAAAATCACATTAACTATAATGAAGGTAATTACACGTAGAATCGGGTTGGTTTATACAGATGGATTAGGAATTTAACTCTGAGGAACTTGTAATTCTTTCACATAAATTCCAAAGATTCCTGGGTAACATATGAGAGGCCTTTCATGTTGGTGAACTGTGACATTTCCTAAGTCAATTGTGTTCAACCAAGGGAGATTTTGCTCTCCAGTTGGCAATCTTTGAAGACGTTTTTCTTTGTCACAACTGAGGAGATGCTTCTCATGGGTAGGGACCAGGGATGTTGCTAGATCTCCCACAACAAAACATTATCTAACACAGAATGTCAATAGTACTGAGGTTGAGAGCCTGGGACTAACTCAGTCTGAAACCTTTAGGAGTTGCAGTGGGCTTCTTTTCCCTTCTGTTTCTCTCATGTCCATTTCTACCACTTCCAACCACTTTTTCTTTCTTTCTTTCTTTTTTTTTTTTTTTTTTTTTTTTTAGATTTTATATTTGACACAGAGAGAGAGAGAGAGAGAGCGAGCAAACACAAGCCAGGGGAGTGGCAGGCAGAGGAAGAAGCAGACTCCACACAGAGCAGGGAGACCAATGTGGGGCTCAATCCTAGTATCCTGGGATCATGACCTCAGCCAAAGGCAGATGTTTAACCAACTGAGCCACCCAGGCACCCCCTAGTTACTTTCTTCAGTTCTAGTTCTTTCCCATCATTTTTGCTCTTGAGATAATTATTTTTCATTCTTTGAAAAATTTAATATCTGCTGTCTTTTTAAGAGAGGCGAAGTGTGGGAAATATTCATGGCACAGCCCTCTCAGTGGTAACAAATAATATTCTGGGTTGTTGTGAAACCAAGGTTCAAATCATCGCCCCAGTTAGGAAGGGTCTTTCCAGAATACCAGAATTCGAGAGAAATTCAGAAAGTCAAAATTATTTAGGTCAACTCTTTTATTGAAATGGCAGTTGCCAACAGAGATGCTTAACTTAGTTAACCGATAGGATGCTGTGGCTTTACTCTCAATAATGTATCTGACATGGAGTGTAAAATATTGGGAGATTTAATGCAAAGTTGTAGTTCAGGGGGAAATTGTACTAATTCATTGTACCTTCTGTAGTGCTTTGTACACAGTAGACTCTCAAAGAGTGGCTGATTGATAGTGGAAACAGCTGTGTGTTTCAAGCATAAACTATTGACTGGAATACCAGAGCATCTCTGAATTATGTGTTTGTGATTCATGCCCTTCCTGATTTCCTTGTGGAGGCAGAACTGAAGTGAGCCGTTGGAAGATAGAAGACCTTTAACTTGTCCCATATAGAGTTCCCTTTTCAGAGTTCTTTTTGCAACAATTTTAGAATAGATCTTATAGGTGTCCCCCTGCTTTCCATCACAATACTCTTCTGGCTAAAAATGTAACAAGATTTAGATAATTTTATTTTATAAACATCATTTGGAGAACTAGAGATTTCCTTGGACCATTTCTCCATTCTTTCATATCTCAGAAAAGTTAATATTCCAATGGCCTATCTTTGTAGATGGTTAAACAAACTGCCTTAAAATTTCTTGCCTTCCTGAAATTTTTCCTGAACACCTCTTACTTTTTTTTTAAATAGAAAGTGTTGATATTATTTAGGAATAAAAACCCTGTTTTTGGCTCTAGGACTAAAGACAACCCCAAAACATGTAAGATAATTAAAAAAATAAGAGTACCAAAACTTACTTACATAAATAAAACCTTTATTATATATTATAAGTTTTGAGGATACGAGAGCATGGAGTTGGGAAGGAATAAATGCAAAAAGCATTTTTGCTTTTCTTAAAAAGGTGAATTTTGAAGTAGAACTTGAAAAGGAATGGACCAAAAGCAAGTAGTTCTTGCAATTTTTTTTTTCAAAATGATTTTATCTTGGAAAATTTTGAACAGATATAATAGTAGAGAAGAGAATGTAATAACCCCCTATTAGTCCTTTACCTTGGTTTAGTAACCAACATCCTGCCACACCGACATCAGCTGTTTCCCATTGTTACTATTGCCTTAGACATATTTTAGAATGAATTCCAGACTTCATTTTGCTCCTACATGCCTACTTAAGAACAAATCTCTAAAACTTATGGACATTTTAATTCATATAATGATTCCATTACCATGAGTATCAGAATTACTAGTATTGTTTTGGTATCATCTAATATCTAGAACATATTCAAATTTTCCTGATTATCTTTGAAGACTGTGTTGGTAGGTATGTACTAATTAGAATCCAAAGTCCACACATTTCATTTGGTTGTTAAGTCTCTTAAGGCAACATTTACTTTGATTAGCACTTAGCGTTATTTCCGAGGTTGAAAAACTACAGAAAATACTTAATGGTATTTGGCCCAAATACCCTTATCCCTCTATCCGTTATGCTGTGTCGGGGGGGAGAAGGGAGAGAGTCATCTTGTTATCCCAATAGAAACTCTTTCTTTCTTTAGCTGTAATGTGCCCCTGATATTTTCTCTTCAGTATAGGTTAATTCGGTGAACTTGACATGTGTGAAGTACATTATGGGATGTAGGAGCAATCACGGTTACTTAAAATATTCTTTAGGTCCAGAGCCTTGGACAAGCTATTTGAAAGCTATTGCCATGCAGCTTTGTTCTTGTCTGTAACTTCCCTTGATCAAAGATAAACTACTGTTTATTGATGTATCAAGTGGGCATGAAAGCCTCTCACACCTCATGTGCAAATGAGAACACAAAGATAGAGAAGCAAAACATATTTTAACGAGGCAGTGTGCCCAGAACACTTACTTTTGGGGGTGAATAGTTTTAAAATAGTTGAGTTATGAAACTTCTGTATGCGGACAACTAATTTCACAATAAAGTAACTCACTCCAGCAACAAATATCCCCTTCATCCCACAATACGGTTTTGATCTCTTAAATAATGGAGTGATTAGGATGTGTTAAAATGATGCAGGAATTTAATAGCTCTAGGATGAAATCTGGGAATGTAAAGGAAAACAGTAGCCATGGAAATAATATTATCTTTTTGAAAAGTGTGATTCCAAAGTTACTAGTTTTTTAAGTTAAATACTTGAGCCAAGTCATTATTAAGTGTAACTGTTAGAGTCATGGTAAATGTCTGTTTTTAACTGCAGTATATAGATGACCCTATGACTCCAGAAACTGTGAACATAGTAGAGTCAATGGCAGAATTATTTGAGGGTTCAGCAGAGATATCTTCAGACCTGTACTCTCTTGCTTCCGCTATATATAACAGCCATGCACATAATAACTTTCCTGTGAGGAACAGAGTTGAAGACCAGCATTCAGCAATTGGTAGGTACAATTTTTATGTTCTTTGAAGTGCATTTCAAACCACCAGTCCTAGCTAGCCCAGATATGAACCTTAACTTTGAGTTCAACCATATTATTAATGGTTCATGAGCTGGAGTCAGATTTTTTTTCTTCTTCAACTGTTGGATAACCTCATGCAGCAAATGGAAATGCCACACAGGCAGGAGTTGGCCCCTCCTAACCCATCTGACCTTCCTCCTAGAGAAAGTAGCACCCTAGAGTCTCTGGCCAAGCTGCATAGACAATCAGTTATTACAGTTGCCAAAGCAGGTGTGATGGGGAGGGATTAACATATCTTCAAATCATTTACAGGCCTCCCACTCTCTGCAGCTTTTGAGTAATAGGTTTTCAAATGTCACTAAAGGTAAATAGGTCAGAAAGTTACAACTCTAGTGCATGCGGTGATAAACAGGTGTAGGTGACCCCAGCGATGTGGTGATGTCATTAGTGTATGCACTTGCTTTTCAGGGTCAGTAGATCTTATTGTTTCTAAGAGAAGAATGCCATAGATAGCAAATTAAAAATACTTGGTTACACGACACAAGATCGAAATGATCTCTTTGGTCATTCTAAGAGTGAGAAGAATGTTGTTTTTCATTGCCTTTTTTCTGATTTGGTAATTATCTCATTCCAAATTAAAAGTGTTATGTTATTTTATGATGGTAGAATTAATAAAAAAAAATCACATTGCATTCAATATATGTTTATTTCGTTTACTGATACATTTTTTTCCTGTGAAAAGACCAGAGCAAGACCAAAAATTAAGAGACCTACCATTTCTGATACAGATGTTTCCTTGGGTATTTGTTTGGCCTAATTTTTATTTAACATTGTTGGAAGCACAGGTTCTTAATTTAAAGAAATTAACATTTGTTGAAATCCTTATTTATGTGTAAGTTACCCTAGCGAGTTTACTTTAAACCTACAAGAGTTTTAATAAAGGTAAGGTGATTTTTGAGTCCAAATAATTCTCATTTTGATAACATTTACATTACAACAGAGCATTGACTTATAACATTTTAATTTGATATTACTGCCGCATCTTTCATTTCAGAAAACAATTCTTAGCCAGTCCCTTTCAGAAGGCTATATTTTTCCAAAACCCTGGTCTCATGTTCCAGGATGTATGTATTATTAATAATATATATATATATTATTCACCCATATCTTCATTATTTTGCATAAAGAAGTACATAGAGAAATTAATGACTAATGTGAAATCAAGTTTAAGATTTCACTCTGTGAGAAAAAATAATTTTGATGATTTTTTTAACTGATTTCAATAGGAACTACAGAGAATCTGTATATCACTAACATTGCAGCTGAACAGCTGTCTTATGTTATCAGGAGGCTTGTACCTTTCACTGAGCACATGATTAGTGTATCTGCTTTCACCATCATGGGAGAAGGACCACCAACGGTTCTCAATGTGAGGACACAGGAGCAAGGTAAGAATGTATTTCCTTTGAAATAATTACCTGCAAATATTTTTCTTACACATTGTAATACATTTTCTTTTTGTTCACATTAATTGTTCATTCTTCTTTACAAGTGCCAAGCTCCATTCAAATTATAAACTACAAAAATATTAGTTCTTCATCTATTTTGTTATATTGGGATCCTCCAGAATATCCCAATGGAAAGATAACTCATTATACCATTTATGCAATGGAACTGGATACAAATAGAGCATTCCAGATGACCACTACAGCCAACAGCTTTCTCATAACAGGTAGAACAATCTTTTTTAAAACATTGCTTTTCTGATGAAAACAGGCATCTCCTTCTGCCTTAAGCACTGCAGGACACGTGCTGCATATTTCAGATTTCCTTATGCTGTGCTGCCATGGATATCTTGAAAAATGTGCAGAAATACCTTGATTAAATGAGTTTTTCTTTATCTATATTTATCTACAAAAAAAAAAGAGAGGTAATCAGACCACAAGTATTGTACGGACATACTTAACCCAGAGAATATTTTTATCTGGTACACTGAAATAAAGTGTTAAAAACTTTAAATGCATGAATGTGAAAATCAGCTGAAGTAACTGAGTTGAATGCTGTTTGTGCCAGGTCAACATAGTCCTTGCAGTGGGCCAAAAATTATTTTTCAGCTTCAGATGATTGCCTTAATATTCAGAAAAGAAGTAAAATATCAACATGGGAAGGCACTTAAGCCCAAGGAATTTTGGAACACTGGGATTACATGGAAACTCACTTGGAGAGCCAGTCTCCCAAATAAATTATTTTCACTAGTCCTTTGTCAAATGAACCTAATCCATGAATGTTATTTTATGATCTTAAGCAGATTACCTGTTGTCATTATAGGGTTAAAGAAATACACAAAATACAAAATGAGAGTGGCTGCCTCAACCCATGTTGGAGAAAGTTCTTTGTCTGAAGAAAATGACATCTTTGTGAGAACTCCAGAAGATGGTAAGAATATCAGGTGCAGTTTTAATTAAAAAAAAAAAAAAAGCAAGTCGTGTTACATGCTTACTGTCTACCTCATGTTCCCTAGTGGCTGAAGCAATTAGCTTGGAAAAATACAGTATTTAAAATTTTGTTTTCATCTCCCAGAGCCAGAATCATCACCTCAAGATGTTGAAGTTATTGATGTTACTGCAAGTGAAATAAATTTGAAGTGGTTACCACCTGAGAAACCCAATGGGATTATTGTTGCTTACGAAGTGCTGTATAAAAATATAGATGCCCTGTTTATGAAGAACACTTCAACCACAAACATAACCTTAAGGGACTTAAAACCTTACACTCTCTACAACATTTCTGTCAGGTCATATACCAGATTTGGTCATGGCAATCAGTTATCTTCTTTACTCTCTGTAAGGACATCTGAGACTGGTAAGTTGTGTATTTGTTGTATAATAATACCTAGTAATGAAGTAAACATGGCTAACAATTGTCATATTGTTTATATCTTCAGTAACCTACAATCTCTCATTCTTTTTTATATAATCTATAAATTTATTTATTTATTTTTTCTGGTAAGGTGTGGGAAAAGGGCATGCTGTGTCGATTGTTATGTCTTATTTACATATATGGGAATTCCAGAATAAGGTCAGCGAATTTTTCAAATGCAAGACCTTGAGAAACCAAGGAATCTTTCAGTGTACCTGTAAAATAACGACGTGCTTGCAAAGTCAGTAAAAGCAGAGCACACTCATAAGAACAGAGTTCTGTACTCCTATAAGGTATGTGTATAGAGAGGTGCAGAGTGGGAGCATAGGAAGGGCATGCCTGGGTGGGGTTTATGGAAGAGGTAGCATCTGACCTAGATCTTGAAGAGCAGGATAGAATGGATGTTATTGAAGTTGTTGGGTAGGCAGGGAGGGGAATATCTTATCTAAAGGAAATCAGAGAAGCAAGGAATTATACTCTTGGGTTTCAGTTTCAGTGCTACCAGAACAAATAGCATAAGGTAGACATTCTGCTTGATGATCTTAGTTTATTTTTATGTTATGTTTATAATCATATATTGGAGCATCACTCTTAAGCCAACTCTATAATTTATGCCAAGAATTAATAACTAAGTGTAAAGTTACTGGTTGATTCCTACTTTAAAAAAATTAAATATTTATTGACTAGCTACTGGCTGAACCATGTGGAATTACCATTCCTATGGGTTATAATGGCCAAATATCAGCAATTTCATATGTTTCAGCCTGATGCTCTATGTGAGGCCCTGTCTCTAATCTTGAGGATCCAGGTGTCTAGCAAAGCTAGATACAGAAGCTTTAAACAGAAGTTTCTTCTTGACACTGTTCACAGATATTAATGAGATGACGCAAAAGAGCCCATGGAGAATGGCGCTCTTTAATTGCTGGACTGAGAGAATAATGAAAGGGAAGTTTTATAGCATTAAGAGTTGTCCCTTAAAATGAAATCTAATTGATGTTAAACTGTATGTTGGCATGTTTCATTGTTTTTATAGAAATTGATTTTAAAATCAGTATTTTTTTTTTAAGAAAAATACCTGCTCTTTACCTGACCTAGCTTTATTTTACATTGGATCAAGGAAAGAAATCATTGTATTTTAAACACCTACAAAGTGCCATGGGCTATGTCATTGGCTTTCATGAAAACTTACTTTTTAGTTTTAAAATAGAGCATTAAGGTATTATTATCTTTATTGCCTAATAAAAAGCAGGTCTGAAAAGTTCATCCTTTCAGTAAATACTCAACACATATTTGCAATATGCCAAGGCTACTGAGAATATAGTATTGTAAAGGAAAGTGAATTTCTACCCTCTAAAGTTAAAATTAATTGGTGGATGTTTAATTGCTTAAGGTCACCCAGCTGGTAAGTGACGAAGCTGGACCTGGAACTCAAATGAATCAGACTGTAAAGCATATTTCCTTTCACAATATAATCTGTTTTAGAAAACATCAATAAAGTTGGCAAATTATAGAATATATTTGGGATTCTTTTTGTTTATTTTTGCAGTGATATTTTGCTGCTTGGGTTCTGCACAGCTTGAGGATGGAAAGGAGAACTTTCAAAGTTCCTGTTATGTTAAATAATCACCATATTTATGAATATTTATCAAATACTTCACTGCTTAAGTGGTCACAGATCAAGAATACCTTATCTTCATGATTATCTATAGAATAATCTTTTTTGTTGGCTAATTTTTACATGCATGCAATCTTTTACTTAGTATTGAATAAGTAAATTTAATTTTCATTTTACTATCTCTTAGATGAGCTTAATTCCAAGGTAAGGCTAATAAACCTTAAATGAATATAAGAATTTAATTTGACATGTAATTAAGAATGAGAATATTAGTTTTGAAAGGGATCTTACAAAACACACAGAACTCTTTATTTTATAGATGAGGAGACCCTAGAAATGCTTTAGCAAAATGACTCAAAAATCAGAGTAGATGAGAAGTAATGTTAGGACTTGGAGGTAAGCCTCCTGAGCTAGTGATAAAAGTAGAGAGAAGAAGGAAAAAATTATGCCTGGGCTCACTAGCTCACCCATTTGTGTGGGTTTGGGTCATTTTGACACTAGACTCTTCAGAAGCAAGACAGACCAAATAATAGGGCATAGTGTTCAGTGTCCATACTTCTAATTCTAACTCTCTGTCCTAAAGTGTCTTACTTTCAACATCTTTGCATCCTTCATTCCAGATGGAAATGGTGGACAATGAACTCTACATTACTGACTTTCCTCATAATATGTGTGCAACTACTGAGCCACCAACTTTAGCTCTTTTTGCAAAAGAGGAAGCTAGAATGTTAAGTAGTCTCAAGGTGTCATTTGAAGGAAAATGTACTCAAGAACAATTATCTATTCTCAAGCCTTCATGTTCTTATTAAATACAATGAATTCATCCTCTACTGTTGTTATTTAAAAAAAAAAAGAGCCTATTTTTCAATATTGTTTCAGGAGAAATTGAGAGATTGGTTAGTGGTGTGTTAATGCTGCTAGCTTCAAATTAAGAATAAATTTTTTGTGCACATACTTTGTCTTGTTTGGGGAATCAGTTTACTTATGCTTGGGAGTAAAATATTCTGTATTCAAGCAGAAAAGATTAATCTGAGGTGGATCTCATGGCTGTGTGTGTGTGTGAAAGAGAAACTGTGTGATTATGTGCTTTTTAAGTAGAAAATGTATAGTTTGCAAACAAATAAGATTAATTCATGTTTTCTTATACTCAGGGTTCAGTAATCACATAAGGAACTTTAAGTTCTCATATAAATTACCTTTTGGTGATCTTTATTTTTCTCTTTCCTTTTTTAAGATCTAACTTTCTTTGTGGTAAGTCTTTAACAAAATACCTTGAATATGTCTGGTGTGGAGTAATAACCACTAGTGGATAGCATCTTAGATGTTGACCAGAATTTTGTGTAAGACCCTATAGATTTATTTATATTAATGAATAGAATTTTAAAAATTTTCCACATGTCATTGTAATTGTGTATGCCAAACAACAATCTTTTGGCATACTAAAAATTACATGTCACTTCCTGTTTTAGGACCATCATGAGCAAACTTTTCTTATTTTTATTTTTTAAATAGATTCAACTTACTTTCAACTGATTGTAATAATTTATTTTTTATTCATTAGTTATCTATTTTACACAATACTTTTTCAATTTGACACACTGTGTTAGTTCAGAAAACTCTAAGTCCATCATTACTCTCCAAAATCAGTAAGCCATCAGGTCTGTCTTCTTCATTTTCCCTGAATCCAACACTGGTTATCCCTAAGGATAAATGAATAAAAATGCAAAGGATATCAGCCTGGGGTCAGGGATGTATATTTATTTTCTGACTACTGGTAGTAGGCAGACAACTCCAGAGGGACAACTTAGTAAGTTCCAATGAGAATTTTTCAAAATCAGAAGTCATAATGAGTTATGAAGTTCAGGCATTGTATTACTAAGTCCTTTTATTCTTGCCATTAAAGAGCTATTCAATTCAATCTTGTTTTGCTTAGCTGTGAATTTCTTTCTTGCTTTTAAATATATTTTATGTCATGTTGAATGTATTATTCATGGCCTGAACAGGTTTTCGTGGATTCATGCATTGTGGATATAGCAGTAAGACAGAATCTCTACCATCCTAGAACTTAATATTTTAGATGTTTCACAGAAAATAAATCAGTAAACAAGTAATGTATATGACTTCAGTAGTGTTAAATTCTAGTAAGAAAAAAAAAAAGCAGGGAAAGAATAGAAAGTTATTGACTAGTAAACAGACTGTTTGAGGCAGAGGACAATTATATTGGCCCAGAGAGAGTAACAAATGTATAAGAGTAAATTAGATGAGGATAAAAAATAAAAATGCTCCAGAAGAATGAATAGCAAAAGCCAGATCCTCAGATGGGAAGATCCTTTGTGGCTGAAGAAGAGCAGAGGATTTCTGTCATTTGAGTACTAGGAATTATGGGAAGAGAATTAGCAGATGAGGAGAGAGACAAGCTGGCGAAGGTAGACTGTGCAGATTCTTGGTGTCATTCTAAGAGGTTTGGAGTTTAATTTTAATGAGTAGCTATTGAAGAATTATGACAAGAACATGATATGATTTGTAATTTTGGAAGGTCATTACTCACTATATTGGATTTGGGAATGCGGAGAAAAACACAATTACTTACTAGGTATTTCATTTGAATATCTGGGTGAATGATGGTACCATTTACTGAGATAGGGAAGTCTGGAGAAGAGGTCAGCTTGGAGGAAATTCAGTTCTGCTTTGAACATGTTTTAAATATCTGATTACATGTTATTAAGGCAATTGGATATGTAACTTTGAAACTCAGGGAGAGGATTCAGGGTTGAATATACAATTTGAAGTCATGGATGAGATAAAGTCACCTCAGGGGGCATGTAGATAGAAATGGAAAGAAGCAGACACCTATGTTCTGAGGCAATATAACCTATAGACTTGGGGAAGTCAGAGAGGAGTTAGTCAAGGACTAATCAGAAGTGGGTTGTGGTGAGGTAAGAGGAAAATCAGAAGATTGTGTCTTGTAATGCAAGTGAATAAAGATTTTCAAGTAGAAGGAATCTATTTCCTGTGCCAAATACTGCTGCCAGTGAAGTGAGTAAAATGAGGGCATACAACTGAGTGGTTTAGCATTATGGAGATCACTCATGACTTCATGACAGCAGGTTTCATGGAAAAAATGGAGGAAAATGCCTGACTAAATAAAGTAAGACAAGGAATGACAGATTGAAAAAGTGGAGAAAATGAGTAAAGCTGACTTTTGAGCAGTTTTGATATGACATGGAGGACAGAATGGAGCAATATTTGAAAGAGAAAAGGGAGTCAAGTGTCTTTTTTCTTTGCTGTGATATAACATGTGTAAGTGTGTTCACATGGACACAAAATAGAAATAATTCAACAAAAAGAAAAATCAATAACACAACAGAGAGGGAATAACTTCAATTCTAAAACCTCTGACCAGATAAGATAGAATGGAATCTAGCAAAGAAATGGGGGGCTAGCCAAATTTCCATCGACTGTTGAATGGATAAAGAAGATGTATTTTCATACAATGGAATGCTACTCAGCCATCAAAAAGAATGAAACCTTGCCATTTGCAATGACATTGATATAGCTAGAGAGCATTATGTTAAGAGAAATAAGTCAGTCAGAGAAAGACAAATACCAATGCATGCAGAACTTAAGAAACAAAACAGATGAACAGAGGGGACAAAAAAGAAAGGAAAACCAGGAAGTGGACTCTTAACTATAGAGAACAAACTGATGGTTACTGGAAAAGAGGTTAGTGGAGAGATAGGTTAAATAGATGATGGGGATTAAGGAGGGCACATATGATGAGCCCTAGGTGTTGTATGTAAGTGATGAACAGCTACATTCTACACCTGTAACTAATATTACACTGTATGTTAATAAACTGGAATTTAAATAAAGACTTGAAAGAAGAAATAAAAATAAGTGCCGAGCTGTGTCTTGGAAGGGAGTTAGGAGAGAAAGCAGTTAAAGGAAAGTCAGTAGAAGGAAGATAATGCTGTTTTCTCCTGAGTGTTTTTATTACCTCAATGAAGTGGGAAGCAAGTTTTTCAGCTTTGAATAAGAAGTAGGGAAGATTTTTGGATGTTTGTGGACAGAGAAGATGGTGAAAACATACTTAACAGAGTTGTAGACGGAACTGACAAAAGTAAATATAGGCTGCTGGGAGGTAGAGATGATTCATTTGAAATTTGAGGTTTAAATTTAAATGAAGCTTGTTAGCCTAGAGTTTTGTTTTCTTTCGATATTTTCAGCTGTTCAGTGCAGATCTGGAATTAGCACTGAGCTCAGTTTAACTCAAATCGGAATTTTGCTGGAAAGCCAGATGGAAACAGAAGGAGCTGATGGAGATTACTAGGGGCTGGTTGTGGAGGTAGGCTCTGGCCTGAGTGAGTAGGGAGATGAGGACATAGAGGTGGCGATGAACAGCGAAGTTATGATGAGGGTCGAAGGTCTGTTGGATCGTCAGAACAAAGGTCAGTAAGCTAGAAAGGTAGGAGGTGTTGCCAAAGAAAGGAATATCGGAAGTGATGGGTAACGACTAGGTTGTGGTTATAACCACAAAAGCTACTGGTTAAAGTAAGGTGGAGGAAAACTAGAATTATGGAGATCAAGGAATATAGAGTCTGGGGAATTGGGCAGATCATTTGCTTTAACATTGACATCTCTTAAGAGTGGTAGAGAGGAAGTCAGTCATACAAATGATTTTTTTTTCCTTTTTAAGTTTTAATTTTAATTCCAGTTAGTTCACATGCAGTGTTATATTAGTTTCAGGTGTGCAATACGGTGATGCAGCACTTCACGCGCTATCTGGCGCTCCGCACAGGAAATCCCATCACCTATTTCCCCCCTCTCCCCACCCTCTTCTCCTCTTAGGTGATAACATTTTTAAGATTTTTTTTAAAGATTTTATTTATTTATCAGAGAGAGAGAGGGAGTGAGCACAGGCAGACAGAATGGCAGGCAGAGGCAGAGGGAGAAGCAGGCTCCCTGCTGAGCAAGGAGCCCAATGTGGGACTCGATCCCAGGACGCTGGGATCACGACTGGAGCCGAAGGCAGCTGCCCAACCAACTAAGCCACCCAGGCGTCCCACATTTTTAAGATGTTTGAAGAAGTTTGACTCTTAAGGAGGGGTAGCGCTAGAGCTTGTCAGGTAGAAGGAAGGAGAAACAATCCAGATATGGCAAAGAGTGATAAATCCAGCTACTGAACTCCCAGGTCCTATGGTTTTAGGGATTGTAAGGAAAAAAAAAAAAAAAAAAAAAAAAGACTGCCTGTTACCCAAGAGCGCTAAGTTGAAGCTGAGTTCTGGCTGAGAGAATCGATATGTTTAGTTGCTTTTGAATGACAGCAACTCCCTCACAGATTCATTTTAACTTAAATTCTGAAGTGAAGTTTTTCAGGTAGCATGGATTTCAGCTACATACGCTCTTAGGGATAGGCTTGCAGTTCAAAATTGCATCATTTTTCTTTCTTTTTTTCATCTAGTGTGGAATAAGGAAAAAAAAAATCTTCTCTGCCCTCTTTTGTGTGGTGGTTTTACTTCCCACTCCCTCCTCCCTGAGGGTGGACACACCACATTGCACAAGATCACACTGAATTCTGGGGCATTCTGCAGAATAATTCAAGTTGCCCTCTGGAGTTGTCCAGTAGAGTGGTTGAAATTGTGTGCTTTTGGTCTTCCAGCTTCTTATACAGGGATATTCTTTACTCTGCTCTTGGCCCAAGGCTTTCTCTTCTTTATCTGGCATTCCACACAGCTGTTAATGCAAAAACATCGCCAGGATTGGCCAGTCCTCTCTAAGACAAAGCTGGCTTTCCTACCAGCTTCTGTTTCAGGATACCCATTTTAACTTTGTTTTTTGTTTAATTATTTTTTTCTTTTGTTTTTTGGCTACCACAGATTTCTGAATTTCTTATCCACTCTGTAATTCTTGTAAAGTTTTCGTTTTTATTTTATTTATTTATTTATTTGACAGACAGAGATCACAAGTAGGCAGAGAAGCAGGCACAGAGAGAGGGGGAGGCAGGCTCCCTGCTGAGCAGAGAGCCCGATGTGGGGCTCAATCCCAGGACCCTGGAATCATGACCTGAGCCGAAGGCAGTGGCTTAACCCACTGAGCCACCCAGGCTCCCCTATTTTAATTTTATGAAGAGTTTTAATTAAGATAGTCATTCAGTTTTAGGGTACCTGTTTCAATATTTACCAGAGTCAGAATCCCACATGTAGTAATAGTATTTGAATATGTGTATAGAACCATTTTACAACCATTGAATTCAATATAATAAGGCATTAGTAGATACATAAAACTAGTATTTTTTATTTTTTATTTTTTAAAAGATTTTATTTATTTATTTGACAGAGAGAGATCTCAAGTAGGCAGAGAGGCAGGCAGAGAGAGAGAGGGAAGCAGGCTTCCCGCTGAACAGAGAGCCCAGTGTGGGGCTTGATCCCTGGAACCCGAGATCATGACCTGAGCCGAAGGCAGTGGCTTAACCCACTGAGCCACCCAGGCCCCCAAAACTAGTATTTTATCAATGTTATTTTGTATCCTTGGAAGACTGATTTGCTGCTCAGTCCTACTGTACAATATTATAACTAGGAGAGGTTCCTTGCCTTATCATACATCTTGTTTTATACCCAAACTAATTATTAATCTTTTATATATTATCAATATTAATGAAAGGCAGAATTGATTTTTAGGTGTTTCTCAAACTTCTTTCTTGCATCTGTGTGTTCTGCAGTGATAGAAAGTTTAATACCATCTCAAGTATTTTAATAAAAATATCATCTTATAAGCATTATTCTGTAGAATCAGAGGATGAAATTTTTCTTTTGAGATGTAATTCTTACATAGTTGTAACTGTATAAGTTTTGTATCTCTTATTCCATTTAGGATGTTCTTATATACACATCGTTGTGCACTTGAGTGAAGACTTCAGCAAAATTTTCATTTTTTTTCCAGAATACATTTTTAGGATGGAATTATTTTATGCATTTATGTTTTTGTTTTTTCCCAGTGCCTGACAGTGCACCAGAAAATATTACTTACAAAAATATATCTTCTGGAGAGATTGAGCTGTCATTCTTTCCCCCAAGTAGTCCTAATGGAATCATACAAAAATATACAATTTATCTCAGGAGAAATAATGGAAATGAGGAAAGAACTATAAATACAACTTCTTTGACCCAGAGCATTAAAGGTAAAAATAATATGTAGTGTTGGGCCTTTATACTAATATCGATAGTGGGCACAAAATATTGGCTTGCTTTTATATTATAAATGGTAAATATGATTAGTTTTATTCGAGGTATGACAGTTCTGGCTTTTTAGTTAAATAAACTAAGAGTTTATTATAGTCACATGAAAGAATACTTTAAGTCAATCCTTTGTCATATTATCCTATATCATTTTGTCTTTGTAATAAGACTTACTATTTGAAAACACTTCATTTTCATTTAGTTTTTACTTTTGGAATATTAGGTCATTTCATAATTTGCCTCTTGTGTATTAATAAAGGATATTTTGTAAGTCTTATCAATTTACTTTCTTTTTAGGACTGAAGAAATATACCCAGTACAAGATTGAGGTGTCTGCTAGTACACTTAGGGGTGAAGGAGTGCGGAGTGAGCCCATAAGTGTACTGACTGAAGAAGATGGTAAATATAGTAGTGGATACATATATTTTGAATCCATCACATTTAAAAAAAAGTGTGTATATAAAATGAAGGTATAAAGTAAAAATTCTATAAGATTTGGGTTATCTGTTGTGTGTCATGCCAGCATTAGAGAGATTTCATGTCACAGTTAAAGAAGCTAGCAAAGTTAGATTTATGTTAAAAAAAATCAGGTATAAAATGCTCTTTTTTTTTTTTTTATTCTGAAGTCATCCTTGCTCTGTAAGAAATCAGCAGTATTTTTTTCATGGGAAATTTTAAGGCTAAAACTTTGGTTTGAATGGTTTGAACATCAGCTACTGTATATTATGACTGTTTTTCAACTTTAATGTTCATAAGAATAGACATTTATATCAGTTTTGTAGTGGATTCTGTTATGTCAACCTGCAACCTTTTTTACTATATTAGGATTAGCTTGCTAATGAGTTCAGGCCAGTTTCCAGGTTTCTCTACATAATTTGCCAAGATGCTATTTTTGAATGTTAATAGCCTTCATATTGAATATTTAAACATGTCTTTTCCTAACCTGAATAAAATCAACTTTACTACTGAGACCGCTTTACACCGGTACCTCACCAAGTTCTAGGCATATATCATGCTAGGAAAATTACTTTTGAGGGATATATTTGGGATTTGGATTTGCATTTTATGTTTTATACATTGTATATATTTGAGACTGTTATTTATATTTCTACAAAGGGATGTCCTGTTGTCATGAGGGATGTATCATTAGTGTTTGTAGGGTATCTTCCTCCCCACTTTCAAATTTTTCCATCCTCAAGTTTGCTCGCATTCTGTGGATGTTCAGATTCTAATCATTCACCAGGACAAAATATGCATTATATACTTCAAGAAGAAGGAAGGATTTTCTCTGCATTGTTCTTATTTTATTAAAAATGACGGTCTTCGGAGCCTTCTTCTCCATTTCAGGTTCTTCCCTATTTTTGCCTCCATCAAATTACTTCATCAAAGCATCCTGGTGGGCTGCTCTGTTTATCCCAGGTTCTAAATACTCTCATGGGTTGGTCTTCCTTTGTCATTGCATCTCCTAACTATGCTAATTTCTCCATCAAAACTCACTTGTTCAAATTTTCATTTTTTCCTAGTTGAATTCTTTGTGCTGAAAGAAAGTAAAGATTAATAAGTAAATCCTTCCCAATGGGACAATTGTTAAAGACTGGGGCATGGGTGAGGTTGGCTCTTTTTTCCATCTTAGATAATGCCTACGAAAGATGTACTGAACCATTTATGCAACGTCCCTGTGAACATAGTACTCACTTTTTTTTTCTAATTTAATAAAATAGTCCTGATGGTAAGAATTTGAGGTCTATATGAAGAACTTAAACCAGTAGTAAACATATATGCTGAGCTGACAAGAGTTTTGTTTTTTACCACTTAAGTCAATAGTTCCAAACTATACGGTGTATCTGAATTATCTGGACTGCTAAACATCATGGTATGTCATCATAGTGAATTTACCATCTGAGTCCTTGGCCAAGTCATCAATATATTTGCTAATGAAAAGGGTGAAGAACAGACCCCTTTATTGAAAAATTTCAGCAAATCAAGAATGGATAAATGACTGAAAAACTTTGCTTTCTTGGGTATTAGGTGCTCTTTTACCCTCATGAAACTTGTGGTTTAGTGGAAGAGATCTAAATTGGATTTGTGTGTAGATGAATAATCTTTGTAGCGTTAGTCACTGGTTTAAATATTTCCCCAAGTAATTCCTAAGGACAAAAGAGGAATTTTAGTTACTCTGAGACATCAGAGGAAGAGTAGCTAAGGAAGGTACACCTAAGCTGTGACCTGAGGGAAGTGAGTGAAGAGGGAGGATGAGAGATAGGAAAGACCACAGCAGCTAGAGGGAGGAGGAGTCTTATGCATGCCCTTCTCACTTATGCTCATATGCTCTCTCATGATGAACTGGAGAGATTTCAAAAGATATTGCATGTGTGGGCACCTGGGTGACTCAGTGGGTTAAAGCCCCTCTGCCTTCCGATCAGGTCATGATCCCAGGGTCCTGGGATTGAGCCCCACATCAGGCTCCCTGCTTAGTGGGGAGCCTGCTTCCTCCTCTCTCTCTCTGCCTGCCTCTCTGCCTACTTGTGATCTCTGTCTGTCAAATAAATAAATAAATAAATAATCTTTAAAAAGAAGATGCTGCAGGTATGTATTCTAATTTCCTTCTTTCTTTCTTTAAAGTAAATTTAATTTTTTAACATTTATTTTATAACTGAGAGTTTGTGCCTCTTAATCTCCCTCACCAATTTCATTTTTTTTTAATTGTACTTCAGAATACAAATGCCAAAATGATAGTACATATTTTGTTTAGCTAGACTGGTAATTGTATTTAGTTAGCAACAAAAAGTTTTACATAAAAAAGGAAAATACCCAAGAATATCCTGAAATTAAAAATAAAACATTCAGAATTATCTGATATTTGACATAAAAGCCTGAAAGCATATTATAGAATAGAAATGTTTAGTTACAACATATTATGTTCAAAATCAGTACTATTTTTGATGGAAATCCTTTTTTTTCAATAATAAAAAAAGTTAAGTTTGCAAAGATGTTAGTAAAAATATCATAAGCTTTTGTTTTGACAAATGACAGAGTTCTCAGAAGTAATTCATATCTTGGGAAACAGACATTTCCAAGTGATATATGGATTCTTGTGATAATCAATATTTGATAGCATTTTTATTGTAGTGCTTGTGAGAATACCAAATGAAAACACGAATACAGCTGTCACCATTATTCTTTAGAATTCATCTCATAAAACTTTTCTCTGCTCAATAATTTTTTTGTTGTTGGAAAGTCGTTGTTACCAAAATAATGAAAACGCACATACACACATACAAGCATATGTACACCCACAACTCTAGCTGAGATTATTCAGAAAATCAAAAATTAAAATAATTCAAGTCGTGTTTTCTCCAAATTATTACAAAAAGTGATGTGCATGTGTGCTAATATATATATTAAGACTGTTCAAAGATCTGAACAAATTCTTAAAACTTCTATCAGCTACCTATGAGTTCACTTTCCATATATAACTATAACAATGATAAAAAAAGTTTTAATGATTTATACCCTTCTGTATGCAAAAGGTTGTATATTAATCTTCTAAGACAGTACTATGGTGCTATACAGTAGCTGAGAAATGGCCATTCTAAACGTTTTATCTAAATGTGAATATAAACTTGGTTAAGAAGGTTGCTAGTAATTTTTTTTAGTGATTGTACAGTGCAGAACTGCTAAGGTATTTGAATCCTTATGCTGTCACAGCAGAATTAGAAGCAGACCCTATCCTGTCCATGTTCTTGTTTATGTGCCACACTGGTTTTCTTTGTCACCATTCAATTTTGAAGACTCAGTTAACAGATTTTGATACTATTTTACAGTTTAAAGCAAGTGAAATTGAAGAATATAGTTTTTATTCGTGAGGTCAGTCATTTTAACTGCTCTCTCCGTGTTATGCTTATCACTTTACCACTTCTTGAATGTGTGATTTTTTCCCCATCTCTTTTTATTGTTTGAGGAGCATTTTTACTACACACTATATTTATTCACCCCAGTTGTTTTATTTTTACTAGAGGATGATAATTTACCAAGATGTACTTGAACAGTAGGTGAATCACTGTGACATACTTCTTGTTCTTTTTTCTCATGAAATATTTTTTTCCATTGAATCACAGAAACAGATGTTCTAACGCCACCATGCAAAATCTCTTTTTATCATCTCATTTTGAAAGTAAACAATTAGTCTCCCATGCTCATGGAGAAAGGCACTGTACCTGATTTCATTTACCAGAACATTTGAAGTGAAAACTTTGGGTGTTTCCTTTTTAGTGATCTCTTATATATGTTTAATAAAATGTATTATCCTTACCCTAACTTTTCAGCTCCTGATTCTCCCCCCCAAGACTTCTCTGTAAAACAGTTGTCTGGTATCACGGTGAAGTTGTCATGGCAACCACCCCTGGAGCCAAATGGAATTATCCTCTATTACACAGTTTATGTCTGGTAAGAAACTTCTTTCTTTTTTGGAAATAGTTCTGAGAACAAGTATTAATCTGTAACATAATAGGAATGTAGTTTTTTTATTTTAGAATGTGATGCTACATTAAGAACCTGATTGTTAATAAGCTAGTTAATATGTTTTTTTTAAAGAAACAAGTCTTTCCCATACTATGCAAAAGGTCCAACCATAGTCAAACAATATAATTTTTGTACCTAAAAACGTATAATTATACTAAATTTCTGCTCTTAAAAGCCATTGACTAATCAACTTATGTGTACAAGCATATAATTTTAAACTCAGTTTTACACAAATATTCTGTATATCACTGCTTTGTTAAGTTTCTTTGAGCAGAATAATTTTAACAAATTTAACTGAAAGATATTTCTTCATAGATCTGTTATTTACAGCCAATTTTCCAACGAAATTGAAGCAGTGCATCTATTTTTTTTCTGATCACCTTTACCCTGATTACCTATTCATGTGTCAGTTGTGTAAATGATTAAATACTCACATCACATCAGTTCACATCAGTTAACAACATGGCTCTACTGCTTCATGAAAACCCAGTAAATAAAAATCCTCACCTTAAGCTAATGAAAATCCTTTGCAAAGATTCACCAGGTAATATTTCCCAGTGGATTTTAAATATTTCAACTCAGAAAATACAATTTATATCATACAGAACATAGGCATTTCTTACCTTTATATTCCTGACTTGAAGGTCCAACACTGAGAGGCTATGATGTTTTAAAGAAGTCTACTCTTCTCTTTCCTAAACTAAGACTTTTCTTTCCATAATATCTCTTTAAACCCTTTGCATACCACTCTTTAGGGCTACACTTCCTGTTTTTTTCATTGCTTGATTCCTAGTCATTTTGCCTAGTCATGAAAAAATTGAGGGTGACATGAGAAATATCAGTAGGAAGAGAAGCAATGAGAAGAAGGTAACCATTCTCCTCTGTGGCCCAGTTCATTCATTATCAATTTTTCATTACTTCATTCAACAAAACTGATAAAGTGCCTGTATACCAGTGAAGGAGACATACATATGCCTCCTGCGGTCAAAGAGCTTACATTCTTAAAGTGGACTAATATCCCAGAAACAAACAAATGAAGGAAAGTCAGGGGAAACAGAACTATTTTTGATGGGATTCTTGAGGAAATCATTTCCAGAGTTCACAGTCTGGATGACAAGCTTTTTATCAAATGAAGATCTACAAGGTGGAATTTATCAAGAAGAGAGAACATCAGCTGTATAGGCTCTGTGAAGAAACATAATTTGTTATTTTGAAGACCAGAGATGTCAGTGTTGTTTGGGGGGTTAGAGAGACAGGGTCATACTGAGAGGTTGAAGGCAGCCAAAGGTCAGGAGCTAAGCCACAAAAAGGATATGATTTTTTAAATTGTAACTGTAATGAGAATTATTGGATAATTTTAAGCACTTTGGATACTTTATGGAGAAAGAATTGTAGATAGCAAAACTGTTGGCAGGGATAGTAGCTAGGGGACTATTTTAGTGGTCTGGGCAATAGATGTTACTGACAATGGACAGAAGTGGGTAGCTTTTTTCTACATTTAAGAAAGAAAGTTGACAGGACTTGGAGATACATTGGATGTGAGGATAAAAAAAGAGAGATGAATCAATGATGACTTTTAGACTTTTGAATAAAGAACGATGACTTTGAGATTTTTAACACCATTTTATTGAGTTAGAAAAAATGGAAGTGAAATAAGTTAATAAAAGTGAGAATCACTTTAAGATTTTACAACTGGGGTTTCTGGCCCATGCTGTAGGGACAATCTCATCCCTCTATATAGTGTTCATGCTATGTAAATTCAACTTCCCAGTGGTGCATTCTCTCTCCTCTTCTGAGGTGTGTCTCTGTTCTTTCTCACTTAGTAAGATGTATTCTAGGTACAAGGGAAGCCCACTGAAAGTGGGGTCAGGGAATCTCAAGTCTGTGGATATTACAGCTCATCTTACCTGTTTTTTTGGGAATTGTGTTGTTGCTCACCTGTAGTCATAGCTTCTAGTTTCAAGCTTCTGATTTTCTGTTTTATCCTTGATCCAACTTCAGGCTTATTCTAGTGCCCTAGCTCTCTTAGCATTCCTGTCTTAACCTTCAGGTAGCCAGATGCTGTCACTAATGTGCAGTGGGCAGGATTGCAAAGGTGACTTCCACATCCTTCTGTCGCTCCAGATGATCTACTAGAGGAGCTTTTAGATCTTGTGAATATGGTGGCTTACTGAAGACAGATTTTGTAAGAGGCTTTTCATTTTTCTCTCCATCCTAAGAAGGAACAAGCCCTTCTTACTGTCGTTCGGAGTTATTCACAGAGACACTGAGTCAGAGAAGCTGCTCCTAGGATCAGCTGAGAGTTTAAGATGGCAGTTAAGTGGTCAATAGATGGGGCATCACCCAAGAGAATCACCTCCTCCTTTGTTATAGAGGGAGCCAGAGAACTTCTTTTAAGGCATTGAAATATATCCCCAGCTGTAGGATGACTCCAAAAGAAATACTTGAGCACACCCTGGATCACAGAAAATTCATCAAAACCAGCAAATAGTCAAAAAAAGCAAAGCATCAACTAGCCAACAATATTAAGACTCTTGTAGGGAAAGAAATCCTTGAGCCAGGGCTGCTATATCATCTGTCAAGAACAGGCTACTGACATGTATTTTACTGTTGATTGCCTGTCTGAGTCTAGGATGTTACTGAAAATTTTATATGTATATTTTACTGAGCAGGCAATAGCTCAGCCTCTCCATTCAGAAAGTTCCACTTCAGTAAATAAGACACTTGGAAGTCAAAGTAGCCATGAGAATCAGGCTGACTTCACTGGTTTCATAATCCAGGGGCAGGGTTCAACTGCAGCTGCCCCACAGTAAGGTGCCTTGTGAAAAATGAACTTGGAGTCCAGTTGTGGGAATGTGGCCACTTTGTCCTGACTCGTTCAGTTAAAAAGCCGTTCCATGACCTTCGGAGTGCCTGAGTGTGTGTGTAACTTATTGGACAGCCAAGCCTGATAAAGTTGTTGGAATGAATATGTGAATCTTTCTTTTTAAGTATTAAAATAAATATTGTTTAAAGGTACATAAATTTATTAAAACTTTAAAGTTATTTCACAACTTATTGAGATTAAAAAATAAACTCTTACTATATTAACTCTAACAACCTCTAACCAAAGACCTCCCAGGAATTATATTTGAAAGGATATAGAAAGAACTCCTTATAAAAGGTTTTAATATTACATTTTTTTGTTAAACTGGGACCTGGAACACTTTTGGAGACATGGGGTTGAATTCTGACACTGCCTTTCAATTATCTGTGTGGTTCTCTTGAAATACTGGATAAATGGTGATATTGTTATTAACAGTGTTCCTGTTTCAGGGGTTCACATTTCTTTCATACTTCTCAGTTTCCATTATTTTGGTTGCTCCAGTAATTACCAAATTCTTTTAAAAACAACATCTTTAAATATTTCTTATTTTCAGTATATCTACAAAATCCAGACTGCCAATTTTATTCATTATAATGGGTGACTTCTCTCTGTCATGAATATGGGTGAATAACCACTACTATGTGAGTCACATTTGGTTTTTAGATGGTGTGCACAGAAATCTTCTTTAACTAATTGCATTTTTAAATGATGTTTCTTTTTAAACTTTGTTTTATGTAATAGCTTTTATCAATTTATCAAAATGGTAAAGTAGCATTTTCCCCTCAGTTGTATTGATGTTATGTTTCCATGTGTCTAAACGATAAACAATCTTTGCATTGCAAGGGCAACCACCATTAAATAAATGAATTCCCATTGAAGCAGTTGCTTTTTTTAATACACTTTGGATTGAGGTATAATATTGTAGTAAACTGATACAAAGCTCATTTATTTACTTTATATAGATCTTCCTTAATTTGCAATAAGGTTACATCCGGATAAACACCTAAGTTGAAAGTATCATTAAGTCAAAAGTGTATTTAATATACTTAACCTTCAGAATATCACAGCTTAGCCCAGCCTACCAAAATGTGTTTAGAACACCTATATTAACCTAGAGTTGGGCAAAATCATCTAACACAGACCTCCTCTACAATAAAGTGTTGAAAACATCATGTAATTTATTGAGTACTTTACTGAAACAGAATGGTCATATGGGTACAGTATCCTTGTAAGTATATTGGTTGTTGATCCTCATGATTGTGTGGCTGACTGGGAGCTATGGCTTGCTGCTTCTCCCAGCATCACAAGAGAGGACTCTACTACATATGGCTAGCCTAGGAAAAGGTCAAAATTTAAAATTCCAAGTACACTTTCTACTGAATATGTGTTGCTCCTCACATCATTGTGAAATGGAAAAATCCTTTATAATAACCATTGTAAGTTGGGAACCATCTGTAGTGGAACTCAACTTAGATTTGTTTAGCAATTTTGCTTCTATATTTTTAGTAAAACTTAACAGTAGTTTTCTTTTTTTGTTGTTGTTTATAAAACTTCCAGGTGAATGCCATATAAGGTATAGCTAAAAGACTGGAGTGAAAGTAATGTTGAAAATTCTAGCTTATGTACAAATTTTGGCTTTTAAATGTTTCTCATTTTCTTAGTAGTAGTTTTGAATCAGTCAGTCTGACAAATGTTTATTAAACTCTGTGGGGAGATAAAAATATAAAGAGAATTTAAAAATGATTGTAGGTTAATTGGAGATAAAATATGTGTATGAAATAATTCTAAAAATATTTGCTAAGTAGTATATTAGGAAGTCAGCTTTTTAAAAAATGTCGATTGTCAAATAATTTCCCCCATAACATAAAAGTTTAACTTTGGAAATGGCGTTGTATATGCTAAAATTATACTTAGTTCTGTTGCTTCCAGTTTTCTACAATATTTCCCCCCTAGCAAAATTACCTGTTTGAGCATACAATATAGATCAATAATCAGAAAGGGAAGGTTGTAAAGTTAGATTGATAAATCAGTAGAACACCTCAGTGGAAACAGTCCAGTAGTCTCCCCTTAACTGTGGTTTTGGTTTCTGCAATATCACCCACCCACAGTCAGCTGCAGCCCCAAAGTAGATGATCCTCCTGACAAATTATCAGGTCGGTAAGAGCCCAATGCTGCCTCACCATGCCTGCGCCATTCATCTCACTTCATTTCATCACATAGGCATTTTATCATCTTACGTCATCACAAGAACAAGGCTGAGTACAGTACAATAAGATGTTTTAAGAGAGAGAGGCCACATTCATGTAATTTTATTATGGTATCTTATTATAATCATTCTGTTGAATTATTAGCTACTGTTGTTAATCTCTTACTGTGCCTAACTTATAAATTAAAGTTCATCTTAGGTATGTATGTATGGAAAGAATATACATAGGGTTCAGAGTTACCTGTCTTTTCAGGCAGAAATCCACTGAGGGTCTTGGAATATATCCTCTATGGATTAAGGACAATGAATATGAAGGCTTGGAGACATGGGAGTGAACCGTGCCAGGATGTTGATAAGTAGCATTATAAAGATGGAATATTGGGGTCACATTCGGCTGGGAGAGATAGGAACACATGTAGAGAAAGTGGTTCAATACAAGGATACCCTTGAATTGTTTAACTTGAGGTTTCTAGGGGGATATTAAAAACTCCCATGTCAGTTCTTCTTGTTAGTTGTTTTTCTGAATGACCTAGATGAAGGTGGGTGTCAGGTCATGGACAGGCTCCTTGTGGGCCACCTGTGCTTTGCTGGACCTGTGAACCGTTAATCAATTTTGATTAGAATTCTGTCAACGTTTTACAATGACTAGATCTCTAGTAAAACTTCAGATTCCTTTGTTTCTTGCAGAAATCAGGAAGTTTGCCATATTCCCTTTGATAAAAAATCAGCTGGAGTTAAATAGAAGCTGTCTTTAGATGGGGCATTTGCTTGACAATTTACCACAGTTCCCACCACACCCTGTTTCAAATCCAGTCTTCTTAGTCATTTATTTTGCTTGGGTGGATCTTGAATCTTTACACCCTTAATTTGGGGGTCTTTAAATCACATTTGTGATATGTACACAGCTGGGAGAGATTGTTATTTCCTTGTATTCCAGACTTAGGGAACACAGCATCTTGGAAAGCTAGGCAAAAAGGCCAAGAGGGATAGTGTAGTAGTTAATATTTGGGGACAAATGTGTTTGGTTCCTTACCTATATTTCTTTATTTATTTCTCATAAAAACACCATAAAGAGAATATTATTCCCATTTTGTGGGTGTGAAAACTGAGTTCTGAGATTAAGGAGTTATTTGAGTTTACAGAGCTAGAAGATAACAGTAAGAATTCATGCCTAGGGTTGGGGTACCAGGTGGTGGGTATTATAGAGGGCAAGGATTGCATGGAGCACTGGGTGTGGTGAAAAAATAATGAATACTGTTATGCTGAAAATAAATAAATTAATTTAAAAAAAAGAATTCATGCCTAGATCTGTCTTAGTTCTAAATCATACATTTCTCAAATCACTAGGAATAAGTGCTATATCTGGCATCTGTTCTAAATACTCAGCAGTATACCTACAGAATTAGGGAAGTCTTAGTTTTTTTTTTGTTTTTTTTTTTTTTTGGTGCAAAATGGTGGTTTATTAAAGCACAGGGACAGGGCCCGTGGGCAGGCAGAGATGAGGCTGCCCCGGGTTGTGAAGGTGGGCATGTTATATACCCCACGGTTGGGTAGGTGAGGACAAAGGGGTGTTCAGAAGGGCTATTGGGGCAAAGAATACTATCAGGATATTGAAGGCTTAGTTGTTATCGAGTAAAGACAATTGGAAGTCTGGTGGAATGTTCCATTCCTGCTATCAAGCATCCTTGTTAATAAGATTTAGGTTTAGAAGAAATTGAACTTTATTTACTTTTCCTTCTACCTCTGCCTCCTTCGGTTTCTCGTGGAGGGGAGGGTGACGGGAAGTCTTAGTTTGATAAAAGTATTTGTGAGAAACACTACTAACCCTGTAGGGTTATAATAAATTAAGCTTATTGCATCAACATATATGGGCTATTTCTATAAAAAAATCACTGATTTGTTATTGGTCTGCATTAATTGATGGACTATATTCATTGTGAGAGAATAGGTACACTGTTTCATGTGAAAACCATTATGATTGCTGGTCTCTGTCTATAGCATGTAAACAAAATAGAGCTTGTTCAGGGAGGGAGGGATGCAGATGGTGGAAATACACAAGATCAAGGCATGTGAGAAACTGCTGGGAGAACAGGAAGAGGTTTCAGTCAAGACTTTTAGTTTCAAGTGCCTGGACCCAACTTAAATAAGCTTAAGCAAAAATAGGAATTTATTGACATATGGCTGAAAATCTAGGATATGCTAATTGGATGTAGGAGCTCAAATAATTTCATTAGATGTGGTTAACAGTAAGAAGCTTGTGGGGATAACAACAAAGCAACCCTATATCTTGAGTATAATGGTTCAGGAGGAAAGCAGGAGATGATGAAGCTAGAGAGGTGAGCAGCCCAGACACATGGATTTTTGAGGCTTGAATAAGGGTATACATATGTCTCTATCTGCCCATCTATCAGGAGAATATGAATCTCAATATTTTATGGGATTTAAAATTTTTATTTTAGCCATGGACCCAAAGATCACACTGCTAGAGAAAATACTCCAAGGACTTTCTAGTCCTTTTTAAATAAAATTCAAACTTCTCATTCTAGCCTAAGGGATATTTACTCTCAGGGAATGAAATCTTTCTCCTTCAGCCGAAGCACAATCCCTCCTCCTATCTTTCGGTCCTTAATTCCTTGTGTCTGCTCCAAGATCATAGTTTATAAATGGTTCCCTATCTTCAACTTCATTCTCTTTTTCTTTTAATCTTATAAGTGTGTCTTTTCTGCAAAGGCAAACAAACAAGACAAAACCAAACCAAATCAACCAGCTAAACAAATGATGACAGTAAGAATAATAGCAATGACAAGTAAATACCCTGCTTTTACTCAGACTCTCTCTGAAACACTATTAAGAGCTTTAGGATCATAGAATATGCACCCATTTTTGTCTTAATTAGTTTGGGGTTGTTTAATACATAATTGTGAGTCTATATGAACTCAGCTATGCAGGTAATTGTTCTAGACTAAAGCACAACATAGTCAAGCAGTTTTCTTATACTGGGAAAATTTGTTCATAGAAGAAGAGAGCATTTGACAGAGTCATATATGTGGATGTTTAAATTATTATTGGAAGTGTTATTTACTGAGTGAAATGGTTAATCTAGAATATATAACAGCAGATTATAGCTTTGAAAACATAGAAATGGGCAAGGATGGATATGTCATTAGATTAGATTACCCACATGGAACAAAATACCAAATGATGAAAGTTAGAATTAAGACCACGCCTTTCCAAAGGATCTCAGACCTTGTTTGGAAAACCATTCACGTCCATGCTTAGGGAAGTGGAATTTGTCTGAGTCTTCCCAGGCAGTTTTGGTACTCAGCATTCCTCCACTGGTGATTCTTGCTTACCACGATCTTGATGTGGTAAAAGATGAGCAAAGAAAGTGCTAACCCAGACCAAAAGAATTGCTCTTATACTCTAGAATTTCCTTTATGCCCTAGAAGTCAAAATGTGCTCTGTTTTTTGGGGGAAAAAAATCATAACTTAATGAGGAAATAACTTTGTTTTAAAGATTACATTAAGCCCATCCCAAGACATTTCTTGGTAACGTTGGTGTTACCGATGAGATAGAGAGCAAAACCGTGTCTTCTATTTATTCAGCCTGGTTTCAAGGTTATTCAAGTTATTTTGATATCTCAAATTCAAGAAAGCTTTTAAGATGTTTGAATAAGTTTCCAGAATTAAATCAGTAATATGAAAGCACTGAGTACTCCCCTCAAGTTTTTTCTCAATTTGAAAATTTACACTGACTAGGAGGTTTGCCTGCTGTTGAAAGTTACCTACTTCAGAGATTAAGTATTGTTGATATTTATATTCCTTCCTTTTCTACACAGTTTATCCTTTTGGATATGTAAGACTTAAACCTGTTTTGTCAGGGAGGCCTCTATTCTTTCTCTTACATCCCTCTTCTGCGCACAAACCTTACAAACTAACTTTCTAGTCAACAGTTTCCTGCATCTTTGGGAGTTATGCCTTATTCTCCTTTTCTAAATGTTACCAATAGATAAATTTTACAAATTTAACTTTTTTTTCACTGATTTAATTTTTTTGCTCATCAACTTTTCTTTGCTGTGAGCCACTGGTGGTTGGGATGGGGAAGGTGTTGTACTTAAAGGGATCCCATTGTTATTAATGAATTGTTTTATAATTATTTACTGTTCTGTCTATTTTGAGAACAGGGGCTACATCTTACTCATATCTATTTTTAACATAGTTCCTGAATAAAGTAAATGTTCAATAAATTTTGTCAAATGTTGATTGCATGCATATCATTTCTAAATTCAGAGGGCCTGGGGAAGTATCTGTCCTTTGTTTGGAGTACTAATAGGAAGCATTTCTAATTCTAATATATAGACTATATATATAGTCTAATATAATATATAGACTAATAATTAGTCTTTCTATTCTATATATTCTCTATATATTATTCTATAGTCTAATAAGAATAGTCTTTCTAATGCTAATATATATTGTTTTCCATTTAAACCATTACAGTAAAACATAGAAAAGGAAATGTGTACAATATGCAAAAAAGAAGAAAGGACCACATACATATGAAAAGATATTCTATCTCACAAATGGTTAGGGATGTACAGATTAAATAGATTTTTTTTTTTTGGTCAAGCCTGTAGTAAGTAAAAAGATTAATATCCAAACTAGTGATAAGAGTTTGCCAAAAGGTGTGCTCTCACACGTTGTAGTTGTGGCTCTAAATTATAATCATTTATAATTTGGGACAGAAACAATTTTGGAACAGTAATCATTTAAAAAAAATCAAACCATTTGAATCAATGATTACACTACTGGGAATTTAACCTACAGAAATTCAAGTGCCATTATGAAAAGGCATTTGTGTAAGAATGATTGCTGAATCATGATTAGTAACTAAAAGAGAGAGAGAGAGAGAGAGAAAGCAACATAAATGTTAGTTTTACAGAAGAATGGCTGAATAACTATGATACATCCGAATTAGGGAACTACAAAAAAAATAATGATATAGATTATTGTTATTGTTAATCACATAAATCATAATAAGCCAAAAACAATCAAGATATAGAAGAACACATACTTTTATAAGTGGAAATAAAAAACTCTAACGGAACACCTAACATTCCTGTTACAATATTTTCAAACTAGTAAGAACAAAACGGAGGTCTTTAAACCAAGCCAGTTAAAAGCCAAAAGATGATGGCAGTGTCCAGCCAGGGTTTCTCATGCACGGGACGGAGTGACCCATCTGAGCTGCAGGATGGCTCCGAGATTCCTCTTTGGAAGGCAGAGAGCTCAGGCATCAGCCCAGAGGTTCATGGGTCTTTCCTCCCATCTGGCAACTGCTTTAGAGCAGGAGGGTGGAGTCAGTTCCTTGGAGACAGAGCACTTCCCTCATATTTTACTTCCACGTTCTTGGTTATAGAGCAAACTCTTTATCTGTGTTCTGAATTTGGATCAGAATTTGGAATTTCAATTGAGTTTACTTATGCTCAGATATTTTTTTTTTACCTTAGTCATTAAAATATCAGCAACAATCCTAAATTCCAAATGAAAAACAAACAAGCCTGAAACAGCAAGATGTATCAGTATCTGAAAAATGTTGTTAGTACTATTTTGTCTCAGGATAACCCAGAACAGATTTAGAAACTATGTTGGTATATGCTGAGGTGGATTATTGGTTTTGTTATTCAGATAATTCATAAAGACTATCTTCTTACTGAAATATCTGGATATAGGAGACAAAATTTACTCTGACCTGCCTTTTCCAGGTAATTGCCTCCACTCTACATTATTTATGGAACATAATCAGGGTTTTTCTTATTGTAGGCATAGTCATCTGCAGTATTTTGTTGTGAAGATCAGGGCAAGAAGGTAGTGACGTAAGGCAGAGGATAGCATTGAAAAATATGCTTGAAAAGGAATTTTTAAAATAGATAAAGTGCAATTAGATTACTTTAGCTAATTCCATAGCTTTGGAGATCTGAATTGGATTAACCATACTGCAGTGTCTAATGACCTGTGACCAATGACAGGAGTATGGAATTGGGTAGAGTTTCTGTGACAAGGCATTTCTCCGAGACTAACAGCCACAGCATTAAGTTCTAAGAGCCCCCTCCTGGGTCTCAGTGAAGTCCCGACTGTCTCTGAGAGAGACAGTCTGATGGAACTGTTTCAAATTGCTGAACAGCCTTGCTAATCCTGCCCGTCTCCAATCTCATACTCTGAATCCATATTTTTCTCACTATGGTAAGCTTTCCAACTACTTTTCAGATAACCACACTTAATATTTGGAGTGGATTGACACTTTTGTAATAGTAAAACCACGCCTGAAATGTCTGTCTTTGTGGATACCCTTCATTATTTTAATGGCAAAGAGAGAGCATTTTTACTCAGAGGAAATATCCATTTACTTCTTGGGTGCTTTGTGATACTTTAGAGGAAAAATGAGATTACGTGAAAGATATATACTTTTTCTGTGATGTTGATCATATTCCCTTACATTCTTTCATAATTAATTTTCTTGCTTTTTAAAATCTAAGTTTTTTTACAAGATTATTTATTTGAGAGGCAGAGGTGGGGGGAAGCACAGAGGGAGAGGAGAATCCTCAAGAAGACTCCCCACTGAGCACAGAGCCTGATGTGGGGCTCGATCCCAGAACCCTGAGATAATGACCTGAGCCAAAATAAAGAACCAGATGTTAACTGACTGAGCCACCCAGCGCCCTTAAACTTCTTTTTAAATGCTGTTTTCAGCACCCCTCTATACATGTTCATTCTTTAATTTAGATTCTAATCGATACTTAATTCAAAACTATAGAAACTCTATGAGCATGAAATAAGATAATTGTAGTATTTTATAACTTAGCAACATTTTGTTCTTTAGACTTTCTTTTCCCTCTTGTGATTTCAGTACTTGGAGAGTTTTTAATCAACATTTATTTGTGTTTCCTTTTGTGGAGTGACATTTTAAATACTTCTAAGATTTTAATTTGATGAAAGACATGAGCTCTACCTTTTTCTTTTTTGTATGTTATACATACATTCTTTTTAGTATGTTTCCAGTTAGTACATAATTTATTATTAGAAATTAATAATTAAAGGTTAATTAATATAATGAATAAATGAAGGGTAACCCATGAGCTTGTTATTTTAGTTGATACTACCATTCAAATATTTACTATTTTTTTGAATTGGTCTAAGGTAAATATTACTTTTGTACAATACATATGAAAAGTGAATTTGACAAATAAAGAGTATAAATAAGATATTGTCAACACTTAAAAAGAACACATATTTGAACAATTAAAACATGGGTATGAAAAGGAGTAGTGTAATTATTTGGACCACATAGTATTCCTATAGATCTATTGAAATCAGCCCAAGCAAAGTCATGTATGAATATCTTATTAACACTTGATTAAATTACTGGATATACTTGAAAACAAAAGAAATTTATTTATTGAATTATTCTGAATTTCACTCTTCAGCCTTTCAGAATAAGTGGCATTTTTATCCTGTTTTAATGTGCTTGTGCTCAAAATGTATGTGTAATGTTTAATAGTCAATTATACAGATAATTTCTTTTTTTTCTCCCAGGGATAGATCATCATTTAAAGCTATTAATGTAACTGAAACATCATTAGAGTTCTCAGATTTGGACTATGATATTGAATATAGTGCTTATGTAACAGCTAGCACCAGGTTTGGTGATGGGAAAATGAGAAGCAGTATCATTAACTTTCGAACACCTGAGGGAGGTGAGTTCTTTTGGATGTAGGCCAAGTAAAAGAATATCCTACTTAGAAAAAATAAGTAGTAAATATCAAAATGTATTATTAAACCCAACATCTGTCATCATTTTGGAGGCAAAATTGCATCATTTCCCAGCTCTGTGATGTTGGGAAAATTAATCTCTCTGTGCCTCAGTTTCCTATCTATATTAATGGAAACAATGTATACCTAATTTACAGGCTCCTTATGAGGCTTAAATGAGTTTATATTTGCAAAGGCACCCAGTACAGAACTTGACAGTTAGTAAGCATTTTACATATTTGTTAAATGAAACACAGTGCATGAAGTGAAATGAAACAAAATGCATGAAGTCAGCTTTTTACCTTTATTCTCTGTTTCCAGATTCTAAGTTAAATTAGAATTTCATATTATGTGCTTTATATTGGAGACTTGTTATGATGTTGTTTTCAAATACAGGGCAATGGGCATGTCTTAGAGCTGAGATAGTGTTTTATGAGTAAAAAAATCTAATAGTCTTCTGCTTGGGTATTGCTAAGATATAGTGTGAGAGCCTATGGATTTCAATTTCATTTCTGACTTCTAATTAGGTATTATTCCTAATTTAATTTTTTAATGAAAAAATATGGTCATTACTTATCAAAGACAGGTATTTAGATTTCAAAACATTACTTGAAACCACAAGTACAGTCTTCTGTTCAAAATTTTTTTTTTTTTTTTGTAGCACCAAGTGATCCTCCCAAAGATGTTCATTATGTAAATCTCAGTTCTTCATCAATAATGCTCTTTTGGATGCCTCCTTCAAAACCTAATGGTATTATACAATATTATTCGGTTTATTACAGAAATACTACAGGTACTTTTGTGCAGGTAAGACCTGAGTTTTCTCCTACTTCTTTATTTATATCCTTCAGTTTTGTTGATGATGATAAAGACTTGGCATGGTAGAAAAATCATTTTTCTTACACTGATAATTATGCATAGACATTTTGTAAAACTCCCACTGACGTTAAGAAAATGTGGTGGAAAAAATGTCAGATACATTTTAATCTAGCTATGCATGCTCACACATTTCAAATGTATTGCTAACAATGAAGGGACCACCTATTTAAAATTCTGTGTATAAATACGGCCCTTAATTCTACTTCTCCAAGAAGTGTTCTCTAAAGAGTTGATGGTTTAATTTACCCTCACTTATTTCTTAGCTAAATTTTCCCCTTTTGTTTGTATACAGTGCAAGTTTGGATATGTTTGGGTATTTTTCCTCAATTTTAAAAATTTTCACTACTAGCAGAAGGGGTTGTTGTTGTTGTTACTTAGTATTAGATGTAATAAAACTACTAGTAATGTGGTTATTTAACTTGATATTAACCCTCTGCAGGGTTTTAGGATCGCATAGTTTTCTGATGTGAATGATGGTTATGAAGATAGCTAAAATGCATTTCATTTAGAGAAATGTTTTCAATTTACTCAACAGAAATCCTCTATTTATCCAAACTAAATATTTTATAGACCTCTAATATATGAAAAGTATGAAACTGGAATGGTTGTGATTGAATCAGAAATAGGGTTGGAATATAATTTGGAAAAAAAAAAACAATTTCAAAGAAATACTACAATTTACAATCTCGGGAAACAAAGCAGGATTTATTGTATTATTTGCTTTAGTTTAGACTGATCAGTAGAGTCAGACCAGAATTTTACTAGCTGTCTCAGGACTAACCCAGCAGTGAAGAGGAGAAATCCAAGATTGGTTTGGTTTTGATATTCTGCTCAAAACCCTCTAAGGGTAGGGGTTGAATACGTGTGACTACTTAAAACGTTATGCCAAAAGGAAAACAACTTTATACAAGACATGAAGATATAGATATATATGTAGCTATAGATGTAGACTTTTTAAACAAATACCTTAAGAGCAGCAGAAGAAAGGAGGATGCTTTTTTCCCTTCTATGTGTATTAAGCAGTTTTTGCTATTCCTTTTTGTTCTACTCTATTTGGAGAAAAGAAATGGGATTCATGTGCAATTTATTATTTTTATACAATTGTTTTACAAATTTAACGATGTGTCATTATGTCATAGAGACCATTCAAAATGCAAATTTTTCTTCTTTCATCCACTCAACAAAAATATTGCAAACTGGTATCAGTAGTTCTAAACCTTAGCAAAGGTTTTGCCTCTGCACAATTTACTTTATGACCTATGTACAAAATTCTATCTTGGTTCTCTTTGTCCACATCTAAATAATGAAGTGTAAACATCTAACTATGGTTTCAATATGATCTTATGAACCTATTTATTTAAACCTGGGTATATGATACCATCCTGTTTACAATTCATCTATCTTAGAAAATGTAATATTTTATTAAATAATCTTAAGAATGCTTTTAAGTGACAGACTAATGATGTGAAAACATTTCTCATATTGCTTAAAGTTCATCTCTGCTTTAATTTGTGCCTCCAGTTAGTGTTAAATACATCATCTTCACTTCCTAATTTTCTGTTTTGTATTGGCAGAACAGAAGAAATCCTCAAAATAAAAATCATATAGCAGAATAAGTATAACGCTTTTGTCTTCCTCCTTCTCTTTCCCACAGAACTTTGTAGAATACTTCATGGAGGGCCCATCATATTCTGCTTTTCATTCCTGGTATCTGCTTACTTGTCTCAGCTCCTATGCCATAGCAAATAACTTGAAGAAAAGGGTCATGTGACACTTATCATTCCATCCTCCAAAGTCCCCTGGTACTCTATCATACATAGGTTTAATGCTCAGTAAATATTTTTAGTTGAAAGAACACAAAATTATTATAATAGATCAACCTTATTTTTGGCACTTAGTTATGGAGCATTTGAGTTTGTGGTAAAGTGATTTTTCCTTCTTCTTATCTGGGGGAATTTAATCTCTTGTGTTTTAATCTCATGTGTTTTTCCCTCAATTGCTGCACATTGTGTTTAGTAGAATGTATTAACGCTTCCACATTTTCCCTTTGACCCACTTATGTCATATCTCCTCCCTGTACCTGACATAGTGTCCTGTTTTACTAACGGGAATGCTAAATAAATACTGTAATGGTGGATTAATCAAATTTGAATGCTTTCACTATATAACTTCTGGCTGCATTTATATATACAAAGTAGCAAGTCTTAATTCAATAATTTAAGCTGAAAGACAGTTTTTTCCAAAAACCGAATAAAATGACTGAAATAATCATCTGGATAACTGATCTAATTCCAAATTTATTACATGTTTATGCATGTTATATTGATCACGAATGAGTTCTGGGTGATTCAAAATCATTCATATCTGAATAGTCAATAGGTAAATTATTCTGATAGGTAATCAGAATAAATTCCATAACAAAGAAAAATTAAAAATTATACTCAAAAGCTATATTAATATATTTTTTCATTACCTAATCATGACTTATTTATTTTATAACTTGAGTCTGTACCTTTTGATCATTTTCACCCATTTTGTCCACCTCCTCCCACTCTGTACCTCTGGCAACCACCAATCTGTTCTCTGTATCTGTGAGTGCAGGATTTTGGTTTTTTGTTTGTTTTAGCTTCCTCATATGAATGGGATCACATGGTATTTGTCTTTCTCTGTCGGACACATTTCATTCAGCAGCATGCCTTCAAGGTTCGTCCTTGCTGTTGCAAATGGCAAGATTTCCTTCTTTTTAAATGACTAATTATATTCATATTTTTAAAAGATACTTCATGTAACCCAGTTACTCCATGTGTAAAATAGATATGTTGAAAGATATTGAAGTTTACAGATCATATTTTGTGGGACATTATTATGTTGTTTTAACTTGCCTGTTTCTGGATAAGCAACCACAAAATTGAGGTAGATCTTTTATTACACTCATTCCTCCCTCCACCAAATATTGGCCAAAAAACCACAAAACTTTGCTGAATTTAATTTTTTGATACATTATAGAACCATCCTAACTATAAACTTTAGTCAAATGGACTACCCTAAGGTTTTCATTTATATTTATTTATTTATTTGAGAGAGAGAGAGAGAATGCACACATGTGTGCATGAGAGCAGGGGAGGGGCTGTGGAAGAGGGAGGGAGAGATACTGTCAAACAGACTCCTGGCTGAGGGCAGAGCCCGACATGGGGTCTCATCCCAGGACCCTGAGATCATGATCCCAGCCAAAATCAAGAGTCAGTGTGTAGGGCACCTGGGTGGCTCAGTCAGTTAAGCATCTGCCTTCAGCTCATGATCCCAGGGTCCTGGAATTAAGCCCCACCTCAGGCTCCCTGCTAGGCAGGAAGTCTGCCTCTCCTTCCCCCTCTGCCTCTCTCTCACCCACTCTGTATCAAATAAACAAATAAAATCTTAAAAAAAATAAAAAGAGTAAGATGCTTAACCAACTGAGCCACCCAGATTACCCTGTTTTTTCATTTAAATGAACTATTTATCATTTAGTGTGGTTTTAATTGTATACCAGATATTGTTTTATATGCTTCCATAACATCTAATCCTCAAAATCTCTCTGTGAGGTAGAAATAATTATTCCTATTTTATAGTTGAGGAAGGAGAAGTTATGAGTTGAGTTGATTTATTGAGGGCTACTCTGCTAGAATTGAATTAAATCTATAGGATGTTCAAAGCTTTGTCGGGATTGGAATGACTAAGCTTTCTTTGTGTAGATGCACATTATTATTAAGACTTAGTCATACTAATTACCTACATAATTTTTAAGTCTATTTTCCTTTATTTTAGAATTGGTTTTCTTTAACTATGTGTTTTGTGTTTAAATATGTTCAGAAAGGAAATGATTGCATAAATAAGTTCCCTAATTTCCCTAATCATCGAAAAATGCCTTAGGACAAATATAACTAGAAGTCAGGAAAAAGATTTTTAAAATTGCTCTCACTCTGCATAGAAGAAAGAAAATCCATCTGACTTCCTATCTCTCTGCATGATTATAAAAAAAAAAAGCCCCATTAAGGATGAATAATAACAATTTGAGAGAAAGAGGTGAATATTTTCATAATTTCTTCATCATTAACAGGATGAAAAAAATAAAAGTTTTTATAGGATACTTAAACTTGTTCAAAAATATATGGTCAGTGTTTTGAAAAATACTTGAATGTTTTATAAGGAAGACGGAACACTGAGAGTACAGTTGTAGCATTTTCAGTTGGCCAGTGAATATTCACCATAAGCTGGAAGTTTCTCCTCTTAGCTATTCTGTATGTTGATTTTAGGATAAAAGCTACTACCATCCATTCCTCTTTTAGCACAACATATTTCCAGTTTAATTATTGCACTAAAATTTTCTATGTTGATTTTTCTCAAAAATTGACATATTAAAATGAGACAACCAATTCATGGATAATAATTATTCTGAAATGTTTATGTATGCTAAAACTATATCCTGAACAATTAAAATGATATGTTTATTTTTCAGAATTTTACACTCCATGAAGTCACCAATGACTTTGACAATATGACCGTATCTGCAATAATAGATAAACTGGCAATATTCAGCTACTATACATTTTGGGTCACAGCAAGTACTTCAGTTGGAAATGGGAATAAAAGCAGTGACATAGTTCAAGTATACACAGATCAAGACAGTATGTAAACCAAAAGCATTTATTAACCTTTAATAGGATTAATTTAAAACTTTATTTCAGAACCTTTTTTTCTGTTGCATGCATTGCTAGCAAAATCTGTAATTTATTTAGGCACATTTAATTAGTTATTATAAAAGTTCAAAATGCATTTAATGCAACTATAAAACTATTAGAATAACAGCTTTCTCTGTTCATGAAAACTACTACCATTCATGAAGACTCTATCACTTTTATTCCTTCAGAAGATGTCACAGCCATCCAAGTTATAAGCATGAAAAATGCTGTTGCATCCAGGGATGGATTTTCCAATACTTAATGTACTTGTCCCTTTGCTTTTAGGAGCTACTTTTTTTTTTTTTTTTTAAATCTAGCAACTTCCATTTCAGCCTTTGAATCCACATAGGACTCTATACAGCTTCTTCCTGTGATTTTGACTCAGATACCTGGAATGTCTTTACTTTTTTTTTTAACCCCAGAAGTTTCTTTTATGGAGCTGTAGCAGTATCCTGTTTGTGCTGAGTGTTCAGAAAACTGTGATGATTGAAGCACTTGATGTTTTTCAGGTTTCAGCTTCAAGAATACAATGACACAAAAATCGTTGCCTATTTCTTCTTGTTTCTGGTGTCCACTTATTTCTTAAAGACTAGTCTCCTACTGAGAAATGGTATTGACCTAAAATTCTGCGAAGAGTAAGATTCTGTGTTTATTGTCTAAAGATTGTAAACTAACAGACGCGATACATATGAGGGAATGCCTTCCTTAGAGCACTCTTTTAAATAGTTTACACAGTGAGTGACAGAATAAGTTATGAAAAAGTATGTGAAAATATGTGCTTGCAGAGTCTTTAGCAAAGTGTTTTAGTGCAGTATGTGGTCAATATCATTTCAGACATTCTTTAAATGCAGATCTCTCCCTGTATTTTCACCAACCCATAAATTTTATCAGTGACCATTATAGCACCGTGAATAATAAACACTTACTGTGCACTGTTGCGGATGAGAAGTCCTAGATGTGATATATGTACGATAAAGATAATCTTTAGAAGAAAGAAAATAAAAATTGTTTAAATAATTTAGATAATACAAATTATCTATTATTTAAATATCGGTGTATATATACACAGTTGTACATGTATAATACATGGATAATCTCCATGTTGTAGGAAAAAAAGACAAGAGAGTATTACATAAAGCAATTCTCTCCCATATTAAAGATGACAGGGTTTATATTTTGAATCATTTTTAATATAATTATTTTGTAATGATATTTTATAGTAGGTGGTATTTACTACATCTGCATTTAAATGATGTAAGAGCTGATGGTATAAAAAATGCCACTGCAACAATTACCCTCAGTTTGTGAATTTACTTAGATTTCATTTAGGGTGACTGATAATTCTTATATTTTGCACGTTACTACCATAGTACCTGAAGGGTTTGTTGGAAACCTAACTTACGAGTCCATTTCGTCAACTGCAATAAATGTAAGCTGGAGCCCGCCGTCTCAACCAAATGGTCTAGTCTTCTACTATGTTTCTCTGAGCTTACAGCAGACTCCTCGCCACGTGAGACCACTTCTCGTTACCTATGAAAGAAGCATGTATTTTGATAATCTGGAAAAATATACTGATTATATATTAAAAATCACCCCATCAACAGAAAAGGGATTCTCTGATACCTATACTGCCCAGCTACACATCAAAACTGAAGAAGATGGTAGGCTGGACCCTTTTATTGCCTATAAGCTGATTTCTAATTTATAGGGGCTTTCTGATAGAAATCATCATTCTTATATAGAATCTGTTTGTTCTCAAATAATTAGTCTTTCCATAAACATAACAAACTCTATTTTAAAATTAAAATAATTATCTGCTAATAAAATTAAGTCCCATTACTATTAAGCCTCTTCTTTTTAATGCTAATTCACTTTTGTTTTATTTAATATTCTTTTTTTCTTTTATAGTCCCAGAAACTTCACCAATAATCAACACTTTTAAAAACCTTTCCTCTACCTCAGTTCTCTTATCATGGGATCCCCCAGTAAAGCCAAATGGTGCAATAATAAATTATGATTTAACTTTACAAGGACCAAATGAAAATTATTCTTTTATTACTTCTGATAACTATCTAATATTGGAAGAGCTTTCACCATTTACATTATATAGTTTTTTTGCTGCTGCAAGAACTATGAAAGGACTTGGTCCTTCCAGTACTCTTTTCTTTTACACAGACGAGTCAGGTAAGCCGGAATCCATACCTATTCAAATGATTTCACTGTTGCAGCCTTGCTCTCTCTTTAAGGAACAGCATGGAAATTGAAAGGATGTTCAGTGACCTATTTGTAACAAGCTTACAACTATTCATCTACTTTGCTGAACATTTTTTTTTCCCTTAGTTCAAGCTTCAGAATGAAGTGTTTGTTTAAAACTACTTTGGAACTACTGAGTTCCAAGTGTAAAAATGTAATTACTGCTGCTATTTATTTCTGAGATTGAAATACCATCATTTTAGAAATCTTAACTAGTGTTTTTAGGAAGCTAGAGTCACAATTATATTTTTATGCTAAAAATGTTATGAATATAAGTTTTATAATGTGTTTTCCTGCAGTGCCTTTAGCACCTCCTCAAAATTTGACTTTAATCAACTATACTTCAGACTTTGTATGGCTGAAATGGAACCCAAGTCCTGTTCCAGGCGGTATTGTTAAAATATATAGTTTTAAAATTCATGAACATGAAACTGATACTATATTTTATAAGGTAGGTTGATTATAACAGTGTATGTTAATTTCAAAAATTCAAAAATTGAATTAAAATCTTTTGACATGCAGGGGAAAACAGACTGTTTTAAATTAAACAAGGATCATCTTTTAAAATTTTTTTTTTCCTGCAATTTAGGGGTGTTTGTGGAAAACACGAGAGAACATTTGTCAGATATGGAAGCTGAATACTTTGTAGAGCAATTTACTTAGCACTTACAACTTCTAGATATTAAAGAGTTAAGAAATAATTGCATTGTATTGTTAATGCTGGAAAGTATATAGTAAATTTTTTCAGACTATTTAAAACCTGTTGTTATCTTAAATGCAATATATTTCTATTTATTGTCAAGATAGATACCCAGTGATGTTTTTAATCTTTCAGAAAAGTATTTATACCGGAATCTGGTAATCTTCCCTGATAGAATATAATCCCACACTAATTGGTCTTTTAAGCTATACCATTATTCTTTTCAAAACTAATTCATTTGTAACACTAAATACCCTTTCCCTCCTCCATTTTTAGGTTCCAGAATCAATGAAAAATACCCAAAGAACTGATATTATAAAGGATCTCATATATAATAGCATTTAATTGCCAAAATCTGGTATATGACTGGCTTTTGTTTTTAAAAATGTTTTTATTTTTTATTTTTCCAAAAGGCAGATGAAGTACTGGGATGCTCTTACTTAGTTACAGCAAGAAGCGTGAAAAAACTCTGCAGTAAACATTGTCCCCAATATTATATGCATTACAATTTATTGTTGATGGTAAATCATTTTTATGGCATATGTAACTTACTAGTAAAAAGCAAAAGGAGTGGTTAAGGTGATGTCTTAAGGAACAATGACTTTCTTTCTGGAAATCAAGATATTAATTTAAAATCTGATTGGCTGAGTAGAATTTGAATTATAATACTCCATAAATGTGGACTCTTTCCCCAAAGCGTGAAATTCTATTAATGATGCTAAGTCTCTAGCCCTCTAATATCTATGCCTGGTCTAATCTTAACATATTCCCATTTTTTGTTTGTTTTATCTGTAATGGTCACTGGGAAACTTATATAAAAAAGGAAAGGGCAATCATTTTCTTACTGCAATCACATTTGGGACTTAATGTGCTACATTATAGCAGTTGCTTAATCTCTCAGTTTCTTCAAATGTAAAATAGGAATTATAAGGATGCATACATTAAAAAATGAGGATTATAAAGGGAGACTCTATATCAAGCATTTAGAATAATCTTTAGCACTCGACAAATGTATTAGCTGTTGTTGTTGTTATCATACATATTTCAAAAAAAGATTTTAAAAATCCATCCGGCGCTGTCATAGTACTAAGCATGAAAGACAGTACACCTCTACCTGAATATGAGAAGTTATAGTCTAAGCTTTTAAACCTCTTCATTTTTCAGTAGAAACGCTACCATTAAAATTTCACTAGTAGCAAACATATTACCTTTATACCATAAGTATTAAATGTGCCACTTTAAATTGAGGGAATAGTTTTTCTTTAAAATTTACTACTTTTATTTATTGCTATTTACATCCATTTTTCTCTTCTGTCAATTTTCATAGTCTTTTTTTTTTTAATATTTTTTAGAGAGAGAGTGTGCTTGTGAGAATGGGAAGAGACAGAGAGGGGGGAAAGGAGCAGACTCCCTGCTGATGTTGGAGCCTGAGACAGCTGAATCTTAGGACCCTGAGATAGTAATCAGAGCAAAAACCAAGAGTCAGGCACTTAATCAACTGAGCCACGCAGGCACCCCTTCATAGTCTTATTTTAAATTCCTTTACATGTACTTCATGCCGCCTTTTTTCCTTTCCAAGCGATTTATCCTATTTCCCTTTCTATGTTTTCCTCTGCCTCTTTCCTATTGGTTTATATTTTTTTCCTTTTTTATCCGTTCAAATTACATGTGGGATTGTGGAGGCTGAATAGTTCCCGATCCATCCCCAAATATTCCCACCATCGCAGTCAGTCCGGTGTGGTCCGCATGGAGACCAATTAGATCCAGGCCTGCTGGTAACTTGGATCATTCACACATCTGATGAAAGGAAATTGTTCAGTAAAAAAGTTCTGTTACAACGTTTGGAAATATTCCTCCCTCAATTCTCCTTCTTACAACTTCTCTTATGTAAATCTGGTAACTATCCAGTAAGCCGCTCACCTTTTTTTTTTTTAATTATAACCTCAAATTCTGTCATTTTTCTGGGTACGAGCCCCTCCTAATGCAAATCGAAATTTATTTACCTGAGCTGTGTTTAATTTCTCCTCAATAAATTGTTGATAGCTTTCTTTGTTCAATATAAAAATTCCTTGATACAGGAACCATGTATTTCTTATATTCGTATCTTTATAATCTCCTAGTTATCTAACAGTATACTTTATAAATAGTAAGTGTGAAAGACTGAGAGGAAATAATATAATACAATGAGTTCCTAAAATATGTGAATGACTTGGCATATTAATTTAAAATATGATTTAATTTAAAATGTGATTAAACTGTAAGTACCTTGCAAGGTAGTATTCTTGCTAAATTTCTGTTACTGAAATGTTTAATAAGTCAAAGTGGTTTCTATTTGGGTCAGATATAATGCAGCATTTTAAAAATTATACCATCATAGGAGATTGTCTTCTCTTTCCATAAACATAACAAATTAGTCTTAACTGATCTCTCAGTTTTGACAATTATCTTTGAATGAAGACTTTACACTTAATGATAAATTTTTATATGAGAATGCAAATCCTTCCTTGAGCAGTTGTGATAACTGTTTTGTTTCTTTTTTCATTTTCCTAACAGATTGGGTAATATTAGAAATTTAGGAATTATCTGAGTAAACTCCTTATTTAAGATTCATGAGAGTAGATATTTTGTTTAATTAATTATTGTATTTCTAATACCTAGTAGGAAGTAGCTGATGAATAAATTAATTTACATAGGATATTACTGGGTTTAAAAAAAATGACTCTAGATGAATTCAAGAAAAATCGAATATTGCTGACCACCCATAATTTGATTTAAGTTGGAGACTTTGATTTTTGCAAATTTAAAGGAAGTAATCAGTATATTAATCTAAGCAAGTGTTAAGGAGACAAAATACTCTAGCATTAAAAAAAATTTAAACTATAGCCATTATGACAGTCTTTAGAGCTGAGAGGGTGCCTAGTTCATCCTATTATCATAATATGATCCCACCCTGTGGCACAAAAAATGTTTACTCTTTCACTGAAAATACCCATGCTTATTAAACATAGATGGCATAACTTTCATGTAACAAAACTTTTCTTCCATTTACAAATTTTTGGTAATGTTTTGTGACAAAGAATTATTTCCTGCTTTCCAGAATATTTCAGGTGTTCAAACTGAAATGCAACTTTTTGGACTGCAACCAGTCAGCACCTATTCTGTCAGTGTATCTGCATTTACGAAGGTTGGAAATGGTAATCAGTTTAGTAATGTAGTAAAATTCACAACTCAAGAATCAGGTAAGACACAGTTTTTTGATCCTAAGATGTTTCACTCTGCATTTAACACTTTTCTCTTCTTTTTGGTTTATGTGATAAAGTATCATCATTTAATAGTGCATTCAAAGGGAAGTTGAATTTCAGGACTTTAACAGTAGGCTATCTTGTCTGCCTTCCAATCTATACATATATTTACATGTGATTTTTCCTTTTGAACGGAGGTAATTGAAAGAAGGAAATAGTTTAGGAACAAAGTAGGTTTCTAGGTATCTGTGAAAATTACCTAATTCTTTTTTTATATAAAGTTTTTATTTAAATTCATTAGCTAACATGCAGGGTAATATTAGATTCAGGTATACAATATAGTGATTCAATAGTTCCATACAACACCAGGTACTCATAACAAGTGCCCTCCTTAATCCCTATCACCTGTTTTACCCAACACCACCCACCTCTCCTCTGGTGACCAACAGTTCTCTATAGTTAAAAGTCTATTCCTTGGTTTCCCTCTCTCTCCCTTTTTTATTTCCCTTTGCTTGTTTGTTTTGTTTCTTAAATTCTTAGTATCAACTGAGACAGCTGGGGTTGTGGAGGAGGGAAGAGAAACCAACCAGTAGTCACTTTTAACAGATTGGTTTATATTTCCATGAAGCGATACCAGTGTTTTTTTTTTTTTTAAGATAATGTATTGTGACATGTGAAGACCACTGGTCATTATGTAAGCTTCTATTTTCCAATCGTCCATCTGTAACAAGTGGAGGGAATTATGAAGACTATGAAATACCACCAGTCTAATTAAACAATGTACCTACATGTCACATACATGCCAAAGCTCACCTTTGCTTGTGTACTGGATAGTTTGTGTTTATGATCTATTTCATGGGTGACTTAGAAATGCACTTTCCTTCTCTCAACTGGACCATATATATAAAAGCTCCTCTGCCTCACTTTTTTCATCAGTGATTATTGAATGAGCACAAGATATTACTCTAGTTGTTTTTACTCTGTACCTTTAGATGTACTTCCTCTCACTTTAGTGAATCTCTAACTTGAAACTCGGGACCACTCACTGATAAGTTAGTCATTTTTGCATTGATTTATGAATATCTGAGACTTTTTTTCCAGAGCATTCCCATAAAACAGGCTAAGACAAAAATATATATCATGGATAAAAGTGCATGCTTTGAAGTCAGTGTCTGAATTTGAATCCAAGCTTGCATAGCTATATAACCTTGCAAAGGTCCATGAGTCCTCTGAGCCTCTAATGTTCCTAACTGAAAAGAAATACGTGTAAGCAGTAGCCACCTCTAAGGCTGTGGTGGAAAATATTTTAAAAGATCCACATAAAGTCCTTATTAGAGTTTTGGGCACACATTTAGTGGCCAAAAAAAATATTACTCTTGCCCCATTCTCATGTTACAGATGAAGAAACCATGATTCAGACAGTTTAGATAAAAAGGTCTGAAAAATTAGTGAAGAAACTGAATTAGAACATCAGCTTCTGACCACTAGTGAAGCGTGGACATGACTGTAGGAAATGGCTATATTATAAATGATAATTTACATATTCTATACAAATGTTAAACCTATAAAGAAGAAAAACATTTTAATGATTTATACATGTATCAGTTTAGTAAAAATCAATGCTAATCTTTTAGATAGTAATCCAGTAAATGCTTTCATCAATAAAATAAAATTATTGCATAAAATTCTATGCCTTGATTGGTTAAGTAAAAAAGATTTTCAACTTTAAGGGTTAAATATTGCTGGTTAATTATTTTTTGGTTTACAGAGTCAGTGAAATAGATATATTCACAAAATCTGGATTTATAAATTAAACTTAAGCAAAGCGTAAACTGAATTTATTTTATGAAAATATTATATATTTTTGAAAATAAGAAAGCAAATAATTAATAATATTTAATTGCCAGAACTCTGGATCAGCTGAGAAATTGTCTTTTCTTTAATTTTAAATGCCACATATCCTTTAGTGCAGATGCCTTTATCTTACAGAGGAAGAAAATTTGTAAAGATAAATTTAGGTCAGAGGAGAAAATGAAAGAGTACTTGAGTACTCTTTAAATAATGATGCCTTGACCTTTACCCCTCAGGCAAATAATACATTATATGATAGTAAATATAATTTAAAAAATAAAAATAATTCAAAAAAATAAATAATGATGCTTTTCATAATGGCAGCAAGTTGTTTACACTTCTTTATACTCCACCAAGTCTTCATACTCTGCTACTTCTTTACAATCCACAAAATGATGATATGCAAATTTTCCTTCTAGCATCCTCTTTTTACTGTAATAAGAAAAGCTATGCTAATATTAGGGGACATTACATAATTAGACATTTTCATGGGAAGTAGCCAGTCTAATCCTCAGTCACTTTGATGGGCTGGGGTACTGCTCTTCAAACAGGTCCACAAGATATAGTGGGCCTCTGAGAAATTGGGTTACTTCCAAGTAAATTCATGGAAGTTCTAGAAAAAAATAGTACTGAATTAAAAGCAGGGACTGATTTAAATCTTCTCTCCAGTGACTTTTTAAAAGATACTGAGGGATCAGTCTTTCACAATTCTTCCAAAGAAGACTACCAGTTATAAAAACAAAATTCCTAAATTGATCGCATGTTTCCTAGTACTGTTGTTGCAGGAATTCTCTGCCTTTAGTGCACCTGGTCCTTGGTCATGCCGCTTCGAAGAATGAAAAGGTAGATGAGACAGAGAGTGGTGAGCTCCAAAGCAAAGTTTATTGAGCAAGAGAGTATAAAGCTCCCAGAGAGCGAGGGGACCTGAGAGAGTTGCTGTCAGAGTTTCTAAGTTTAGGGGTTTTTATGAGCTTTTTTGCAGAACTATCTTCAGCAAGTAGGGTGTGCTGAGTCACGCCAACCAGGGCTTTGATCACGTATAGGTCTACCTATTAGGTTAATGTCCAACTGCTGATGGTCTTGTTTGGTTGACATCTGGGGCTTATGTCTTAACTGCCCCTTGCTCATGATATTGACATATACTTTGTAGTTATTTGTCTTATGTTAGGATGTTTTGTAGAAGTCACTTCTTCAAATGCTGCAAAGCAGAATATCAGTCCGGTCCTGTTTTAGCTGCAAAACCGGATGTTAGTGCTGGTTTGTCTTAGCTGTTCTGACTCTTTATTTTCCTGTTGCGGACCCTGGCTCTGACTGCCTGTCCAACTATCTCCTAATAGTCTTAGGTCCAGAGGTATCACATCATGGAGGTACCTACATCTATGTTTTCCATAAAAAAGTTTCCATTAAAAAAGTATTACTAAGACTACTCCTTTCCAGTTAAGAGATAAGGAGAACAGGCTTCAGCCACTGCCTGAGCTTGAGGCTGCACAGTTAGTTGCTTCTCAGGATTCGAGGATGATTTCTGCTTAGGCCTAGGAAAATATTCAGTGATTGGCTCAGTATTGCAAGTATTAACATAATAGTATAGAAAAGGAGCTAATTGCCATTTGATTCAGTCTACTTTAAGAACTTAGCCTACATTGCAAGGCTGATATGTTAAATTTTTATTTGGTCTCAACTCCTAAACATGATTTTGTGTAGCAATGATGTAATGAAATCATTTACTACATGTGGATAAATTTTAACTTTGGACATTTATCTTTTAAGTTCCAGAAGCTGTACAGAACATACAGTGTGTGGCAACTAGCTGGCAGTCAGCTTTAGTGACATGGGATCCACCCAAAAAGGCAAATGGAATAATTACACATTATATGGTAACAGTTGAAAGGAATTCTACAGAAGTCTCTCCCCAAGAGCACATGTATACTTTCGTGAAACTTCTTGCCAATACCTCTTACATCTTTAAAATAAGAGCGTCAACCTCAGCTGGTGAAGGTGATGAAAAAACATGCACTGTCAGCACCCTTCCTGAAGCAGGTAACTACTTTGAAACATGTAACTGATCTGAAACAGGTAATTTACCTCACACCTGAAACAAGTAACTCTTTGTGGCCTGTGTCAGATATTTTTCAATACCATTTGTAATCTTTTTTTTTTCTTTCAAGTATTTACTTGAATTCTGTTTAACAGACAATGTAGTATTAGTTTCAGATATAGAATTTAGTGATTCATCATTTATATACAACACCTAATTGTGCTCATCACAATTGCCTGCCTTATTCCCCATCACATATTTAGCCCATCCCCCCACCTACCTCCCTTCCAGCAACCTTCAGTATTTCTCTCTAATTTTTCTCTCTCTGTTTTTTGGTTTGCCTCTTTCTCTCTCTTTTTTTTCGTCCTTTAGTCATCTGTTTTGTTCCTTAAGTTTCACATATGAGTGAATTCACGTGGTATTTGTCTTTGTGCCACATTTATCTGAAGACACAAAAGACATATTTAAAAATTATAACACATACATTTTTATGACATGTGTTACCTGAGCACTAGCTGTGTAGTACATTGACCCCTCTCCACAACATTGGGAGATTAAAAGGAGGAAAAAAGAGAGAAAATCTGCTCTACTGTGTTTCCACAAATATCTATTTCTTACTATCCAAACTCTGAACTTATTGAGTTATGCTTCCTCATAATTTAAAATATGGAATAAACATGTAAACATTTTGATATTTATCTTTTACTTAATTGACTTTATGGAATTCTAGATGCTTCCCTGAATTCCATAGCTGATGGTGTCAAACTCTCATTCATCTATTTGTTTTCATACATACCAGCCCTTATCTTGTATATTATCTGAATAAAAACATCCAGTTCACTAAGCTCTAGTCCACAAAGAAGAAAACTCTTGCCTTCCCAGCACTGGTCTATCTATGTCATAATCTCCTTCATCCTTTTACCTTCTCCAGTATTGTACCTGCTCATATACATGTAAGTCTGATTCCTTCCTGATAATTACTTTCCTGGAAGTTCCAACAGGGACTGTGGTTAATGGCATAATTGTTTACTTCTAGCACATTTGAATCTATTATCTTGGTAGCATCTTGTAATTCCTTACTCCTTTTGAAATCAGCATCACCCAATTTTACTCCATTTCTCTATCCTTGAGGTGGTAAACCGTAGAACTTTGAGACATGGTGTGCCTTCTCTCTGGTTTCAGCATCCTGATCAGCATCCTTTCCTTTTCATTCTTCCAATGCAACACTTCTTTAGACTTCAGTGTTCTTACTGTTCAGCTGGAATGAATGCTTTTCAGCAACGCCGCCTCTTACTCTTGATATCTCAAACCATGCCACTGTGACTCATCCTCCAGGGGTTTCCCAACGCTGAGAGGACTCCACTGTTTGTTTTCACTAGATGCTGGCTGAAGAATAGTGCTATAAAAAAACAGAAATGGTTTACCTGTTTCACCTATAAATTCACCTTTTATAACTCTCCTAGTTGCTCCATAATCTTCTACATACCCTTTGTTCATACTCTTTCAATTTTCCATAGCAGAATTATTCTCTCATTTTGAACATAATCTACCCATATTATCATCTATATTTGATGTGGTTATTCATTTTACTATATTGTGATACTGACTTAACCTCCTTCAAAATTTGCCCATATCTTCATTTATGCTCTCCAGATAGCCTCTCAGGGGTATCACTGACTTCCTCATTTCAGAAATCTGTTTCAATATCATATCTCCTCTAGAACATTACTCCATCAATTTAATACCTTCTCCTGCATTTTTTCCCACCTCTCTCTCTCACATACACACACACAAATACACACCCACATAAATTATTAGAAAATTTCAGCTAAGGAACTGGTTGGCATATCAGCCCTAAATATTTTCACATGGAATTTATACTACATGAATTCTTCTCTTCCCTACTTTTCTATGCCTGTACTTTATAATCATTTTGACACCAAGCCTCATATTTATATGTGATTCTTACTCCCATCTTTCCTGAATAAAATCAGATCTTATCAGTTCAGTCTCTGCCTTGGTTCTGCACTCTGCTCCTTCTTCTCCAACTTGTCTGCCCCATTTTGCATCATAGTCTCATTGCTTCCTGTAATAAGACCCTAAGGTAGCCTTACTACACACACTCATCCAGCCTGCTCATCAGTCTTCTCTTCCTACGCTCTTACATTGATTGAATTGTCTCTCATACACAGTTTAGAGCATTTATGGGTTGGCAGTTAAAGTTTACTATCTGAGGGTGAAAGCTAAACATATAGATTTGAGGCATAGAGTTAAGAATGAAAGCCACAAGATGTAGGAGATGGTCCAGAATACTTATTCTTATTGTCTAGAAAATGCATCCTGGGGGTACCTGGATGACTCAGTTGTTAAGGTCTACCTTTGGCTCAGGTCATGATCTCAGGGAGCTAGGATCGAGCCCTGCATCAGGCTCCCTGTTCAGCAGAAAGCCTGCCTCTCCCTCTCCCACTCCCCCTGCTTGTGTTCCCTCTCTTGCTGTCTCTCTGTCAAATAAATAAAATAAAGAAAAAAAAAAAAAGAAAGAAAGAAAGAAAGAAAGAAAAGAAAGAAAGAAAATTCATCCCAGAATTTATCAACAATTAGAATCTGACTTCTGTCTAGCTTTTCATTTTTATGTCCCTCCCCTGCTTTTCCTCATCTAGCTGATGCCTCTAGCCAAACTTCATTTTTCAGTATATAGACTTGAAGTATTCAATTCAAAGAACATTTATTAACTTCTCGCTTCTTGCTATGGGCTAATAATTGATTAGACTCTCTCTTTTTAAACATATCCAACACTTTCTCATGATCAAATTGTTTTGCTTCCTGTAGCTATATTGTCCTTTTCCTTTTCTAGGTCACACAAAACTCTATTCATTCTTAAAAGTCCAATTTAAGTGTGTGTGTGTGTGTGTGTGTCTGTGTGTGTGTGTGTGTGTTTTAAATTCTTCAATGACATGCCAAGCTTTAAAGCCACAGGCTTCACTCCTGACTTGCTGAATCACATCTTCAGGAGTTGAGGCCCAAGAATCTGTTAAGCATTTCTTTAGGTGATCTGATGGCTATATCTGGGGAAGTACTGGAGTAGATTACTCATGAACTTTGATGGTTGGTGCTATGTAGCAGTGAGGACAGGGAGTGTCAAAGAGGTTCAAAAAAGAGTGATAGGTAGTTGCCTAGTAGGTGGGCAGCAGACCATTGCTATGTAGAATCTGGAAGAAGGAAATATGTTCAAATCCAGGCAGATGGTCTAGTACCAGGTACAGTGGTCTTGATCATTGGACAGGAACTGAGTCTCAGAGAACTGGAAAAAAGACAGGACAATAATTCCGAGATAAATGAGAGGTTCAAGACTGAAAATGAGGCCAAAGACTCATTATTGAGTCCATTGGTACTCAGGGTGACTGCTTCATCACAAGAACAAAGCAGAAGTTCAGTTAGTAGAACTGAGACATGTAATCAAAATAGTAAGTAACCTGCATTGGATAAAGAGACACCTGAATGCAAGATATAGGTCTTTGTAAAAAATATATATATTTGAATTTGATCTTAACTCAGGGTTAGAAGACTGCATGAGTGAAAGCTGAATGGTATCTAAATCAATGAATTAGGCAGATATTAGATATATGGTACTGTGTGTGATGTACTCATTCACTACTAAAGACAAATTCTTTTCAAAGTTTGTATTCCTAACTCCCTGCATCTGAATGTGTATATCCCTGAGACCCTACTCCAGATCTAAGGAGTCAGAATTTGGGAAATAAGACTCACAACAAGTCTGCATTTAAACAAGATACATGGGTAGAACAATGCTGAAATTAGACATGCACTCTATTCCTTTGTAAAATTTTTGCTTGCAGGGCCTATGTCTAGTTTGTCTTTATTTTACTCACAGTTTCTAGCACATACCCTGGGAATTATAGGTACTCACATGTTTGTAGAGGAAAGAAATGGATTGTTTTGTTATGAAATTTATCATTTTCCATAAGGGTTTTTATCCCATTGCAGAATATTATTTCTAGGGGAACCTGGGTGGTTCAGATGGTTAAGCATCTGTCTTTGGCTCAAATATTGATCCCAGGGTCCTGGGATTGAGCCCCACATGGGGCTCCCTGCTCCGTAGGAAGGCTTCTTCTTCCTCTCCCTCTACTGCTACCCCTGCTTGTGTGCGCTCTCTCTCTGTCAAATAAATAAATAAAACCTTTAAAAAATATTCTTTCTACATTTTCACCAGGCAAAATTACAGATATTTTCTCCCATGCAAATGTAGAAGTATTTTTAATTAAGGAGAGTCATTCACCTGAAACATAAGTATTAATTGGTACTTCAAAGATAGTTAAGTAATTTTTTCATCTTTAAATTAAGTTTCAGATCTAGGATATAATTATATTTCTGATTACAATATTTGTTAGGTAAATACTTTGCTTTTATCTGGGTTCACATGAATTGTTTGTTGATTAGACATTAGTTAGAACTGGAGATTCATTGTTCAGAATGGAAACAGTTTTATAGCTGTTGCAAACTTCTAATTTATAGTGTCTAAGATTGGTCATGGTGTATAGTCAGCTCTGAGTCACTGACTCTGTATTTATTTTTGACATAAAGTAAAATCAAATTTGGCTCACTCTCTCACTGCCTGGTGTCTGACCTTAACATTCCTTCCAGGGATTATTGGGTATTTTTCTCAGTGTAAACTTGGGCATATCTGGGCACAGTTAAACATGCGTCATGACGACTAAATTTATGAGAAGATTAGTGTTTGGCGTCTAAGCTGGTTCCATTGTCACAGTTAAGCATGTTGGAATAGGGCAAATATAGATGATGGTCCCATACCTTGGTACTTTAAACAGTATTTTATATCAAAATATATCATATGTACCAATAAAAATATTACAGCAAGTTCATGTGCAACCAGAACTGAAGTTTTAGAATCTCATATTAGATCAAAATACATGTACTTACTCATATTATTTTCAAATCTTAGTAAATGTGACTTAATATTGAGTTTTTAAGACTTTTTTTTCTCTTGGAAGATAATTTTACAGTTTGGATTTATTCAAAGCTCTTCCAAGTTCAATAATTTAGTATCAAGAGAGAAGAATTATCTACATCCCTTGGATGACCAAAACTCCATTGAGGGAAAGTAAAATACACATTTGTGTTTTTAGGAGTGTTCTTTTCAGCAATGATTTCTTCATTCATTTTTGTCCAACAGAAGATATCAGGTACATAGGAACCCACTGGAAGTCTACTGAGCTAGCAAATATAAATATAAATATAAATATATTTAATTTTATTTTATTTATTTTCAGTGTTCCATAATTCATTGTTTATGCACCACACCAATGCTCCATGCAATATGTGCCCTTCTTAATACCCACCACCAGCCTCACCCAACCCCCAACTCCCTCCTCTCCAAAACCCTCAGTTTGTTTCACAGAGTCCACCATCTCTCATGGTTTGTCTCCCCTTCCAATTTCCCCCATCTCACTTCTCTCCATCTCCCAATTTCTTCTGTGTTATTCCTTATGCTCCACAAGTAAGTGAAACCCTATGATAACTGACTCTCTCTGCTTGACTTAATTCACTCAAAATAATCGCTTCCAGTCCTGTCCATGTTGATGCAAAAGTTGGGTATTCATCCTTTCTGATGGAGGCATAATACTCCATTGTATATATGGACCATATCTTCTTTATCCATTCATCCATTGAAGGACATCTTAGTTCTTTCCATAGTTTGGCAACTATGGCCATTGCTGCTATGAACATTGGGGTACAGGTGGCCCTTCTTTTCACTACATCTGTATCTTTTTGGTAAATACTCAGTAGTGCAATTGTAGGATCATAGGGTAGCTCAATTTTTAATTTCTTAAGGAATCTCCACTCTGTTTTCCAAAGTGGCTACACTAAGTTGCATTCTCACCAGCAGTGTAAGAGGGTTCCCCTTTCTCTACATCCTCTCCAACACATGTTGTTTACTGTCTTGTTAATTTTGGCCATTCTAATGGGTGTTAAGTAAGGTAGTATCTCAATGTGTTTTTGCTTTGAATCTCCCTGATGGCTAATGATGATGAACATTTTTTTATGTGTCTGTTAACCATTTGTATATCTTTGGAGAAGTGTCTGTTCATGTCTTCTGCCCATTTTTTGATGTGATTACCTGTTTTGCGTGTGAGTTTGAGGAGTTCTTTATAGATCTTGGATATCATCCCCTTGTCTGTAGTGTTATTTGTGAATTTCTTCTTTCATTCTGTAAGTCTCCTCTTTGTTTTGTTGACTGTTTCTTTTGAGCTAGCAAATATATTAATGGAACAGTATGATTGAATTGGAATGTGTTCAATTTCCTTGTTTTTCTTTTTTCTTCTACTGTTGATTATTTGAAAAACACATAGATGGCATTAAAAATGCATATATTTTTGCATTTAAGTATATAATATATATAATATATGTAACTTATTATACATATTAATAAAATTATATATAATGTTCATAATATATATTTTAATAAATTATCTATATTAATATCTATTTTACTCTCAATCCTCTTCTGCAAAGTACTGACTGCAGTTCCCCTGAGAATTATTTAAGAAATATTTATGTGTCATGCATTTTATTTGCATCCCTATTCTGTGGACCTCTCTGAGCAGTGCAGAGATTACTGGGCAAACTGTCATTACAACTAAATTTGGTTTCCATTTACCAGGTTTTTAAAAATATAAAATATTTATATCACTTACAAGAATGCATACCATTCTCAAATACCATTTAATAGACTGAATGTTTCTCAGGGTTGCAAACTCATGCAGTAATTCAAAAGTTTACTTTTTCCTTTGTCTGCATCCCACTGACATTGTTCTCCTTATCCATCACCTTAGTTGAGATGAGAAGTCAAGCATGTAGGAAAATTGAATGCTCCTATTTGTTCTTAAGCAAATGAATTGACACATTCTACTTACTAGTCAGTAATTGCTGAAAGCATAAAAACCATTATAGTTGTCTGTCACAGATCAGAAAGAAATAGCTATTAGCATTGCTACTCTAATTGAAATTCAAGTGTTCTACAAAATATCCCTCATACGGACTTAAGTATTAAATATAATCCTTCTCTTAAGAGTGAATATCAGGTCTGAAGTAACTTTTATACTTGTAGTGTGAAAATTTGACCAATAAATACTTATTTAATACTTACTATTTTCAGGCTCTGTGTTTAGGGTTCAAGATCCAAGTGTGTATCCCAAATAGCACCAGTGATCTCCGCTGTGTGCTTCCAAATAATGCCACTATTATTGTAAAGATATTTCTATAAAGCAATTAAATATGAAACTATATTAATAGTTAATAGTTGTGTGGATTGAAGATTAAATCAAATAGGAAATAGATTTTATTGAAAGCGACATTGAAGATTAGAAATAGATTTTACTGAAAGCTGTATTGAAGAAATGGAATATAAATTAGATGTTGCTCATTGGTAGCTTCAGCATTTCTTTGTATAAAAAGCTTAGATTCAGTAACCTAATGGGAAATGATATGGTCTTGAAACTTGAATTTCATAGGCAGTTATACTAGTGTTTACTTAGATAATCTGATACAGATCAATAAAAGAGCCAAGTTTTTGAAATGCCCTTTTTTGTTGTTCCTCAATATGCTTTGAGAAAATGTCATATTACATGTCAAAGAACATTCTTCATTTTATTTGAGCTATATGAATGGTAGGGAGAACTAAAGATTGTGGGTATGCTAAGGCACTCATGGTAAGCCATCCTGTGGCACCATCACTATTCATGAATAGTGAGATTAAAAGAGAGAAGGAAGTAAATATGAATTCCAAGATACACAGTGAGATAAAGGAATGGGATCAGGCTGAAGGGTGCTTGTGTGGCTCAGTTGGTTAAGCTTCTGCCTTCGGCTCGTGTCATGATCCCAGGGTCCTAGGATAGAGCCTTGCATGCGGCTCCCTGCTCTGTGGGAGCCTGCTTCCTCCTCTCCTCCCAGCTCATGCTCTCTCTCCCTATCTCAATTACTATCTCTGCCTTTCTCTCAAATAAATAAGACCTTTAAAAAAAAAAAGTGGGGGGGTGGGGGGGTGAGGGGGGGCGGGCAGGCTCAGGTGGAAACCTGACTAGAGTGGGATGCATTGTATTGGAAAGAGTGTAGGAGGGGAGGTTGAATTACTTAAGTGGGCCTTATTTTGCTCTTAGTTTTGCATATTTGTAGCAGAAGTTTGAATATAATATCGTGGAAAAAATGAGAACTCTGCTAAATTTAAAATAGGAAGCAACATAAGTAACTCTAAAAATAGTGATTGTTTATTGACCATTGTCCTAAAAGACTGCAGTAATTTTGAGAAGAAGAATTTGTTCATTACATAGTTACTGAGCCCCCCGCCCCCCCCAAGTCACAAAGAATAAAATCCACAGTCATTTCAATGGCCCAGAGGGTCCATTTTTAACCCACCATGCTCTTCCTCTAGTTATGTATTGTCTCCTCCTTTATCTTTTGAAAATTTATCCTCAAATGCCACCTCTTTAAAGAGGATCTGATTTATTTATAATTGAACCTCCTCCCAGCTAAAATTTTCTGTCCTCTTTATCTGTTTTACTTTTCTGTATTGTATATAGTATTGTCTACAGGTCTGTCCTCATTATAATACACATTCTGTGAGGATAGGGATTTTTCTTTGTGTAGTTTACAGCTATTTCCAATGTCCAGAAATGTGTCTGGAATTCAGTGATACTCAATAAATACATTATGAAGATTGAATGAATCAACCAATCAATCAGTACACAGTCCTAGAAAAGTGGTAAGCACACAGTAAACACTTAATATGTATACTTTGGGAGCCTTAAATAAAAACTTATGGTTATAAAATTATTTTTAAACAATTATATGGCAAACTAAGAAAGGTATGTCTTCTGGAATATATTTTTTATTTTTTTTAATTTATTTTTTAAAATTTATTTATTTGTCAGAGAGAGAGTGCGAGACAGAGTTCCAGGAAGAGACAGAGAGAGAAGCAAGCTCCCTGTTGAGCAAGGAGCCCGATATGGGACTTGATCCCAGGACGCTGGGATCATGACCTGAGCTGAAGGCAGCCTCTTAACCAAGTGAGCCACCCAGGCGTCCCTGGAATATATTTTTTAAATTAAACTTTATTTTGACATAGTTGTAGATTCATATGCAGTTATAAGAAGTAAAATTTAAAATAAACAAAAGTTAACATTAACAAACCCCTAGCAATCCTGGCAAAGAAAAAGAAGACGCAACTTACCAGTATTTAGGAATGAAGCTACTATAGACATTACTAACATCAAAAAGATAATAAGGAAATAATACCAACAGCTTCACACACAAGAATTTTATACCTTAGGTGAAATAAACTCTGTGTTAAAAAACCACAGTTTCCACAGCTCACCTAGTATGTGAATAGCCCTATAATTATCAAGGCCATTATATGCATATGATTTCCTGTGACCCACTCTGGTAGGGAAAGGGAGGGCACCTCTCCATTCCTGGCAGTTGGGGGTAGGAATCGGAGTTCCCCCCTCGCCCTCTGCTGACACCCCAGGGAAGAATGCTGAGTGGGCACAGGAAAGAGGGCTGCCCACTAGCCTCTACTGAGGAGGCCTCCTGGCCCTAGCTGGGAGGGATAGGAGTTCCTCATTATGCTCCACATGGGTTCTCCACTGACATGGGGGAGGGGTCTTGTTACTTCTGGTAAGAGTAGAAGTTCTAGCTTCTTATTCTGTCAACTCCAACTTCACCCTACCAAAAATGGTTGGCGTGCCTTAATACCTAGGGCAGGAGACTAGGTTCCCCATTTGAGCTTTGCTGTATGTGAGGAGGTGGAGCCACAGTTTTCTTCTGTGATTTTGGGTAGAGCTATTACTGTCTAAAAGTTTTTGTCTCACTAAGCTACATGGTTTTTTGCCTAGAGAAAGCAGGCTTTTATTGGGACTTTCTTGGCCTCAGCTAGTTGGCTTTTCCAGATTGCTGGCCTCAGGGATGTATAAGGCAAAAAGAAAATGCAGAGAACTCACCACTGTGCTGTTTCTTGGGTCCTGATTTCCCTAGTTCCTCTGCCTTCTCTCCACCTTTGAGTGTCTTCACTTTATATTTAATTTAAATATTTAAATATAAATATCTAAATATTTATATTTAATGTCCATGGTTTTAGTTGCAGGTAGTGGAAGGAGTAACGAGAATACATCTACTCTATCTTCTCCAAAGCAGAAGTTCATATGGGGATATATTTAATGGTTCTAAGTAAGCATCTTTGCTGTAAGCATTTTCACCACAATCAGATCATTTCCACTCTGTAAGGCAATTTCACTGAAAAAGATAAAAATAACGGGCTGACAGTTTGATTTGATGGTTCATTTCATCAGCTGGTTGACAGTTTGGTTTCATTTCTCTATTGTTACAGTTCTCCCATTTTTATATGATAAAAATCTTAGCCGGTTCCCATGGTGGTCTGTAGAATGGCACAGAGTTTTGAACCCACACTTCCCATAGAACTTTGGAACATCCTTCAGTGGGCATGTGACAAAATGCCAAGAACCAATAACAGCGTGGAAGGTTTTCACAATGAAAGACAAAGCTCACTTACAAAAATGCATTCCAGTATTTGGAAACTGATATATCCTTTAGTGAAGGAAGAAATTTTAGGGGAAAAAAATGAGATACTGTACATGAAGATAAATCAACAAGCAAAAACCTATGTGATACAATGGATGAAAAACTTTGCTGATGACAAGTGCTTAGGTACACTCCAAAAAATAAAATCCATTATTTTTGCAGTACTGCCACGAATCGACACTATACATTTTTAATGTATTCAGATATTTAGTATTTTGCAATAAAATCTTTCAAATTCTATCATTCATTTTTAATGTTTCATTATGTCCTTTTTAATGAATATCCCTCTTTAATTTTTCATGATTTTTTCATTTATGGCAGAGTTGCCTTGGAGTCAATTAGTTATGCAGCAAAGATGCTTCCAGCAAAAATACTTCCAGAAAAATTCTAAACATGTTTAGTATCATGCATGGTGCCCTTTTTATCCACCTACTCAAGATGATGTTATTTAATACATATGAAGTAGTATGCTAGGGACTATGGGAAGACTATGATGAAACAAATTTATTCTTTGTGCTTTTAAAATTTAGAATTATATAATTTTATATCTTCATTGGACTTCAGAGATAACCTCATTCAGTCATCTCATTTGGCAGACGTGGGAAATGAAGCACACAGGTTAAGCGTCTGTTCAGTGAGCTATAACTAATTATTAGCAGAACTACCACCGATCCAGAACTCTTTCTTCTTATTTACCCTTACCTTAAAAATTCAATGAATCATTGTATTTATTGAAATTAGAATTGTTTTCTTCCATTATTTCACAATATCTGAACAAAATTCTTATGGGGTGAAGAGATTGAGGTCCATTATATGAATTTCCTCATTAATTTGTGCCGATATATTTATGATAAAACTATATACAGACTTTTGCCCAAATACGGATTTAAAATGAAGGAAAACTCAATTTCTATCATCAGATATGTGCTTACCTTTAATCCAAAAGTACTATAATACTAAAAATACTATGTAAAATACTGCAGCTATTCTGTGAATTTTTAGAGTTCCTAAACATGTATCACATTTTTTTTTTTTTTATCCTGGATTCATTCCAAAGGTGTGATGTTTGGCTTTGTAAGATTGTCTTAGGTGTCAAATTCTAAATTATAAATTTAAAACTCCTTTTAACAGTAATTCCATTTGTAAAAAATGAATAGGAGTCACTCTGCAAGATTCTCCTTGACCCCACGGATGCTCTAATACCTTTCACTAAGCACACTCCCGGCATTACTCCTTTCTTCATCCCAGCTCCAGCTAAAGACAGCTGTTCTTCAAGCAGCATTTTTATTAACTTATTTAAGAACTGGGGCGTATCTTATTACCCTATTTTCCATTCCTGTCCTATGCAGCTGTAGCTGGTACTTTTCATAACAGCTTCTACATATCAACCTCCTCCCGCATTTCACTCTATTTTTTTTCCTTTTTCTCTTTTACTTTCTTTTTTAAGTAAATTAAGGATGTGTATGTGTGCATGCAAGAGCCTTCTTTCTTTATCTCTAGTAACCCTATTACTTGAAAGCTTCAGGAATGTGCCTGTTGTTTCGGTGAGATTATAAGCGTCAGGGGAAACGATTTATGAACGGTGTAAAAATTCTGAAATGTAAAATAAATGACTTTTACTGTTAGCAAAATTTCATTAACAATGCTACATTTAAATTCAATTTTAATAAAACAGTGCAATGTGAATATAAAGAAAAAGCTTTGAACAAATTGTTATTGTGAACTTCCCCTTAATGAACTTGAAATATTACAAGTTTCGTGGTGTGTAAGAAAATAACTTTTGGTTAGGAAACTATTTTATAAAATAAGGCATGCATAAATAGCAGCCACCATGTGATTAAACACTTCCAAAATTCAAGTAAAGAAATAATGATTCTTAGTATATTAATGTTATCATTATAATTTGAATTTTCACCACCCAGTATTCTTTGCACCCTCAAATCACCCATTAGTTCTGTGTCTGGTTACCTTATTATGAAAAATTATTACCTTAAAAACAATTTGCAACAAATGTTAGAAAGATAATAACTGTTATTCCTTATGTATCACAGTAATAAAATCTATACCAATTAAAAGATACATTAATCAGTAGTCTAATTTTCTGCTTTGTTGGTAATTAAATTAGCCTGCTTTAGAAAGGATTTTTTTTTAATAACCAAGATCTTGTTTGTGATTTTTTAAAACACAACTACATTAATAAGAAAAGTCTAACATTTTTAAAGTTTAGACTTAAAATTTAAAACTAACTTTATATTTAGAATATCATGACAGAGAAATGGTTAATTGTATAAGACATGATCCTTGAAAGCTGGATAGAATGCTATTCTCACAAGTACTAGTAGGAACTTTGCTTGAAGATTGAACAATTGCCAGAAGATAGTTGAAGTTGAAAGTGTTCATTGATTACTTGAACTAATCTGTAAGGCTTCTCTAGTATGGATATATGAAAAATACAACAAAGCTCCTTATTTTATCCCACTAACAGGTAGATTTATAAAACATTAACTATAAAGTATCAATGTCTAGTATTATTTTTTAAGATTTTATTTATTTATTTGACAGACAGAGATCACAAGTAGGTAGAGAGGCAGGCAGAGAGAGAGGGAAGCAGGCTCCCCGCTGAGCAGAGAGCCCGACGCAGGGCTCAATCCCAGGACCCTGGGATCATAACCTGAACCAAAGGCAGAGGCTTTAACCCACTGAGTCACCCAGGTGCCCCTAATGTTTAGTATTTTAAATTTCTGTAGAGATGTAATATGTAACTTATTTTAGATATTACTGCTATAATTTTATGGGAAAGCTTTTTCCTTTTCATGTTTTTATGTTTTCTTTTTTATGTTTTTTACATATGGGAAATTATTTTATACAAAATGAAATGCACCAAAGTTAAGCAAGCAGTTCAGTGGTTTTCCATATATGTGTACCCCCCATGTAACACCACTTAACAACATATAGAACATTTCCATCTCTCACAGAAAATTCCCTTGGACATCCACTCTCAAAGGCAACCACTGTCCTGATTTCAATCAGCAAAAGTTACTTTCAGTTGTTCTTGAGCTGTATGTATTCTCTCATTTCTGTTCTGTTTCTTCAAACTTAATTGTGAAACCCATATTCTTGAGGGTTTTACTAATTTGTTCTTTTTTACTGTTAAATATTTTTCCAATATATGACTATTCCATTACTTGTGTGTCTGTTTTTCTGGTCATGTAGGTTGTTCTAAACTGTTATGAATAAAAGCATTACAGATATTTTTGTTTAAATCTTTTCTTGTGGAATTTCTGGGTCATAGTCTAGATATGTGTTTTTATTCAAGAAACTGGCAGTTTTCTAAAATGGTTGTACTATTTTAAATACATACCTAACAGTAATATGTGAGAGTTCTAATTCTCAGTACCAGCAGAATTTGGTCTTCATAATTTCAGACATTCTACTTCATGTTAAGAATTTCTATCTTGCTGTAAGTTTTATTTTCATATCAGTGATGATTAATGATGCTAAATCCTCTTACTATGAGTTTGACTTTTTTAGATTTCAGACTTATCTATACCTTTCTGAATCTGGCTTATTTCACTTAACAAAATGATTTTAAACCTCTCTTCTTTTCAAATATAATCATAGTGATGTCTCCTTCTGATAATTTTATATCAAAAATTTTAGTTTTTTACTTCCAGATAAAAATATTTTCTAATTTCCTTTGCAATTTATTCTTTGTGCCATGGTTACATAAAAATATGTTTGATTTCTGATTATTTGACACTTTTCCAGATATTCTCATGTCATCAACTTTTAATTTATTGCCATTATTGTCAGAGAATTTATCTTTAAGACTTTATCTTTAAAAAATTGTGGAGAAATTTTCTATCACTCTACATATGATTTATCTTGTTGAATATTCTTCCATGCACACTTGAAAACAATGTATATTCTTCAGTTGTTGGCCATAATGTTCTCTGTATTAATTCATTGTGTTTGCACATGTTTTGCAAATCTATATCCCTACCATATTTTAGCCTAATTATTCTATCAATTATTGAGAAGGGAATGTTAAAATATACCATGATGATTGTGGATTTGTCTGTTTCTTCTTTCAGTTCTGTAAATATTTGGTTCATGTACTTCAGAGTTTGTTCTTTTTAAAACATATACATATTTATGATTGTTATAATTTCTTAACTGACCCTTTAATCATTATAACTGTTACTTTTATCTTTGGGAATACTCCTTATGCTAAAAGTTATTTTGTTTGATATTAATATTGGCACATGTTCTTTAGTTTATTGTTTGCATCATACATCTTTTTCTAACCTTGCTTTTGAATTATTTGTATCATATTTAAACTATGTGCATAGTGACAGCAAAGTATGCTTCTTGTGGACAGCATATAATTGGACCATTTATTTTTATTTTGACTGACATTCTCTGCTTTTTAATTTTTATTTTTTTACTATACAAGAATTTTTTTTAATTTAAATTCAATTAGCCAAGGTATAGTACATCATTGTTTTTTTATATAATGTTCAATGATTCATCAGTTCAGTATAACATCAATCTCTGCTTTTTAAGTGGAGCATTTAATCTATTTATATTTAAAGTCATTATTAATTTTGTTGAGTTTAGTTCTACTGTTTACTATTTGTTTTCTCTTTGTCTTATCTCTTTTATAGTTCCTCCCTTCTTTCTTGCCTTCTTTTGGGCTAATTGAATAGTTTCAGCTTTCTATTTTAATTCTTCTGTTGTATTTTTGGCTGTACTTCTTTGTCTTATTAATATTTAGTGGTTGCTCAAGGGGATTATAATAGGATTATTTGGGTTGTTATAGCTAATTAATATCATACAACTTCACATAAAATAAATGGAGTTGCAGGAGCACCTGGGTGGTTCAGTAGGTTAAGCATCCAACTCTTGAATTTGGCTCAAGTCATGATCTCAGGGTTGTGAGGTCAAGCCCCATGTTGGACTCTGCACTGGGTGTGGAGCCTGCTTAAGAATCTCTCTCTCCCTCAGCCCCACCTTCTCCCATCCTCCCACTCCATGGAGTTGCAAAAGTTCAATGTTTTTTGCCATACTTTGTGTTATTCATGTCATGCATTTGATATCCATATAAATAATTTACATATATGTACATTGTAAGCCCTACAATTTATTTTTACTTCCCAGTAAATCTACCAGTAGATTTAAATAAATTTAGAAAAGACTGCATATCTTTTCTATGTAATTACTGTTTTTGGTGTTCTTTATTACAGTGTCATTTCACCCAATGTCACACATCTAGTGTCCTTTCCCTTTAACATTGTTAAGACTTTGTTCTAGTGCAGGTTTGCTCATAACAAATTCTCTCAGATATTATTTATTTAAAATGGAATTATTTTAGATAATTCCAGATATAAAATTCTGAAAAGGTAGTTTCTCCCCACCCTCTCCCTAAGTATTTTTCTCTTTGAAGATGTCATTCTTTTGTCTGTGATACATGTAATTTTTTCTGGCACTTTTCAAGATCCTTTTTCTTTATATTTTCTTTAAGGCAGTTTGTCAGTGATACGGCTAGTGTACTTTGTTGCGCTTGTTTTGCTAAGGGTCCATTTAGCTTTTTGTATTGGTAAATTAATATTTTTCTGAAATTTGAGAAATTTTTGGCCATTATTTTTTCAAGTATTTCTCTTCCCTCCTCTATCCAATTTTGAGACTCCAATTATAACCTCTTGATATCATTCTTTGAATGACTGAGGTTTTATTAAACTTTTTTCACCTTTTTTCCTATGTTCTTCAAAGTGGAGTTCTGTTGATGTTTTATGAAGTTTATTGACTTATCTTCTCCTATTTTTACACTGGTGTTAAATAAATCCAGTTCAGATGTATTTTTAAGTTCTAGAGTTTTTATTTAGTTTAGTGTTTCCTTAAATCTATTCCTTTCCTGAAATTCCCTATTTGGTTTCTAATTATGATTGTATTTTCTGTTAAGTCAAATAAAATATTTATATTGTTTGAAATTCATTTTCTTCTAATTCCTCCACCTGAGTTATTCTGTGATCTCTTTCTATTGAGCACTTTTTCTTCCTATGAGTTACATTTTCCTGTCACTAGAAATTTTCCTGCTTACCCAGTAATCTTTGAACTTATATTGGACATTGTTGGTGATGTTTTGCAGAAGCTCTGGATTTTGCTATCTTGTTCTGAAGAGTGTTGGCTTTTATTCTACCAGACATTAAATTACTAAATAACAATTTTGTGAATGTGTGGTTTTGATTTCTCCATTATTTACAGAGGAAATTCCTTAATCCTGGGATATAGAGTAAAGTTAAATGTATGGGCCATTTTAGGATTTTGTATGAGGCCTATGCTATTTACCAATCCCTCACTTTGGTGGAATTGAAACTCCAAATTCTGTCTTCTCTACACTGGGAAGCAACTAAACTTTCTACTCAGTTTTGCATCCATTTCTTTCCACCATGTTCCTCAGTGTGTCCTTCATACATGAACGATTAAGAGATTAGCCAAGGATTTCAGAGGAGTTTAGACCCAGAATTTAGGTCTAACCCCTCTTTGGCTCCCTCTTTTTCCAACTAACTATTTTGGCAGTTTCATATGCCATTCCCTACACCTCAAGCCAAAAGCCGTTTATATGCTTCTTTGTTTCCTCCACAGTGCGTAGTTGTTATCTGCAGAATTAATCTGATACGAACTATTGCTGTACCATCAGAACAGATCCTCAAACTTCCTGTGTTTGGGCAGTAGAATGTTTTGATATTTTGCTGCTTCTGCAAAATTATTTTTTGTATGATTTTGACAATTCTAGTCATACTGAACACTTTTATGTAAAAATAGCCTTACTGAATATTTTGTGATAAGCACGCAGAGGGGAGGTTTACATTGCAATAATACACACGACTCTAAAATAAACAGTATATATTTTTGTTCTTAAAAATATTTTGACAATCAGGGATTTTTTCTGTCCACTACATTATTTCACAGAGTCTCCAATCTCACCCCATCCTTTCATCCTTTCTCCTCTGTCGGTTGTTTTCATCTATTTTCATCTCTCCTTTGATTCTGTGTGTGTGTGTGTGTGTGTGTGTGTGTCTCACAGAATCCTGGAAAACTCCAAATTCTTCTTTTTCTTTTATAGAGCTTTCCCCAAACTTTAAAACCAAGACTCCTTTTGTACATTTTAGTCTATCAGGGTTTTCTGTACAGCCACAATCCTTAGAAAACAGGAATAGTTTTAAGTAGCATTTGATTACAATCAGCATTGGTGATACTTGTTCATCAGTCAACATTGGTTACAGCACTGGTGACACTTTCTTCTTGAAATCAGTACATACGACCATCCATTCATTTCCTCAGTTATTTATTTATTTGTTATACAAATATTTCTCAAGTATCAGTATAAGCCAGACATTATTGACTGAATTTTTTTATGATTTCTTTTTCCCATTCTACTTTACTGCCCATTAACTACTAACTTGATAGAGACTCAGTTCTTTATCATCTGCTATGGTGATACTATATATACAAATATGCCCCTTAAATGTTTTTTCACTCTTACGATTTTCCAAGCTTACTGATGCTTATTTATGCCAAATTAGCTTCTCTTGACTTCTTAGGCTAACCCAATCTTTTCCTCCCAAGATATCTCTATTCATGTTAACAAGATATGAAACTAACATGTCATTTACTCATATCCATCCTCAAGTAAATCCCACAAACCAGTATATATTTCCCATTTCTTCATTAATGCTGATAATTCAATTTCATCTTCAGGTGTTATAGGGTTGTTCTTAATAGACAACTAACTCTTCTATATAATTACTACCCTAAGAACTGCTTCAGATAAATAATTTCAAATCAAAGTTGTCATTTTTGATGGACATTCTCACTATTTAGTTTGGTATATAAAGCTGTCAAAGTAATGACTTTATAAAATAAATCAATTCATTGTCTCTCCAAACAGAACATATATAACCCATTTTCTTTGTAGTGGTGTCCAAAAATAAAACAAAACAAAAGTTTTAGTGAAACATTTTTATAAATAAGTTATACATTCAGTAATACTTGATTTAAGAACTAGATAATTATAGCTATGGTCCATAGAGTTTTGGGCCCCTCCGTTGTCCATTTATACATGCATTAAGACAGACACTTTAAAATTTTTTTAGGAAATTTTATCCTGCTTTATACTTTCTCAGTTCTCTTTCATTTAAGTGGAATATTTAAGGTGATTTTATTTAGCACACTAATAAGAATGTGTCAACCCATGTTCCCAGTTTCATAGTGCCACCTATTATCATGTTTATGTAGCATATTTTGATAAATTCTAACCCAGCTACTCCAAAATCTATTTCTAGGTTAAACTAGACTGCTAGAAGAATGCCTCAACTGAATAATTAGAAACTCTGAAGAAATAGTTTTACTAAAACATGTTTGATAGTTATTCTCTCATTCAAATTGAGAGCCATTGTAAGAAAGAGCCAACTTACAGATACTTAGCATTTGCTATGTAAGGATGTTGTTGAAGATATTGTTCATTAAATTATATGGCAACCTGTTTATTTGATTTTTTTTGAGAGAAGAGAGAGAAATATTTCTTCTCAGTAACAGAGATTATTGTATTTTCTTGTTCATTTAATTTGCTTTCATTTATAATTACAGAGATTTAAAATATTGAGTTTCTCTTTTGTATAATTTTCTACAACACAGAGCCAAGTCATAGTCTACCTTTAGGAAGTGAACAGTGTACATTTTCTATTGACCTAATTACTGGATTCATTCCATGTTTTACTCCTATCGCCCCTCTGCCCAATAAATAAACACATTCTGCTGATATTCTTTGCTGTTTTTAAAAAACTCTATTCCCAATTATTGTTTGTTATTGTAATCTGCATTACACTGCATGTGTATAACATCTAACCAGTTTCTATTAAATTATACTTTACCTAATAACTATTTACATGGAGGCTCAGGATTTCCTTTAAGTTTAAACTTTACCAGTTAATCTCTGTTGATTGTTCTCTGTTGCTTAATAGAGCTTAGGTAGTCACCTAAACTTTTTTCTCAAACAACACAACTGGCCCCCTCTTTTTTTTCTTATTACTCTTTTCTTGAGTCTAGTATACTTTCCAGACTTTCACAGTTTGTAACAGTTACTTATATCTCTCCCATACTTAATGCCCTTGAACATCTTTTCTTCCACATGCCTATGGATTCTTAATTATTCCTTCAAGTTATAGCCCCCAGATATTCTCTTTCCTTGAAAGTTTCCTTTAGGCATTGCCTATTTGTGGTGGTTTCTATGAGTTAAATTGCTTTTCATATATGTATGAAAAGCAGCTTATTCCCTAAGACTATAATAACTTGCCCACACTGTTCAATATGAATGATCAGTAATTGTTATTGATTAAATTCAAGTTAATGCAAAATTTTTATCTGCTATGCTGAAATATTTTTGCACTCAACTTCATAAGAATTTCTATTTTTATATTGATTCATACTATGTTAGTGTTGATAAAGTGTAATTTTATTTGTATATGCTCAGATCATATGATAGCACCTTGTGTTTCTAAAAGGAGTATAGATTATTTAAAACTACTAGAGACAAATATTTTATTGATAAACTAGGATAGATTGTGTTGGTACTTTTTAAGGTTTTATAAATATAAATTATAAATATAATTGTTCAGGCATCTGTTTTGTTTAAAAGAAAGTACATCTGTGGTTGAAGATAAAAATACTTAGTTATAAATAAATATTTAAAGAAACTTGGTCTTCCATATTTGTATACTTAATCAGGTCAGTGAGAAGCCAATACAAACCACTGTCAGAATCTTATCATGGGAGGTTGGCAACTTCTAACAGCTGATATTCAGAAGTTTAAAGAATAATTACACTTTATACCCATTTTCCTCTTCTAAGTGGGACCTACTAAATAGTCACTAAAAACTGACATGCATTTAAACGTACAACACATTTCACTTCTATAGTTCTATAGACTTTCATTTCAACCATGATGAAAGTATTTCACAGATAAGAATAATTTATGAATAAAAATGTAATTCACGGAATACCTTGCCAGTGAATGTTGATCGCTTCATCACAGTTCAGTCATGTTTAGAAAATCTAAGCAAGCTGTGTGATTACTCCAGGAAGCATGGAATGATGTGTTCAAATTAGTACCATCTGTGGATAGAAAAAAATTGAGGTTTTTAGTCATTCTCAAAGAATGGAAATCTGATTCTCCATGCTAAAATGAGTGTAATCCTTTTTGTATCTGTAATTCAATAGGGCAGTTGCTTTGAAATAGTCCAGTTCAACACACAGTTCATCAAAAGAGAAGATACTGCATATCAATGCTAGTCTTTTATGAGTGCCACTGAGGTAGCCTTCCTTTAAAAAATTGTCTATGAGCTATATATTTGGGCTCAGATTAAATTTATTTCTGGTTTATCTTTCTAAATATATGTGATTAGAAAATGTGGACAAAATTTTATACGACTTGAAAGCCAAAAGACTGTTTCAATGAACCATAACTTATTCATATATTCAACACATACTGAGTTCCTGCATGTGCCAGATGCTGTGTATCGGTGCAGGTTCCATCATTGTGCCTGTCACATGGAAGGCAACTCAATTGTTGTTACTCTTCCTTTAGCCAGGTTACACATAGTTCTTCTTGTTTCTTTTTGACCCTTATTTCTTTGCAATACTTATTTGGAAAACCCAAGAGTCTGTGGACCAGCATTAATATGGTGAAAGTTTTTATGCATAACCCATTTTGCCATTGAAGTCTTCATTCCTAAAATCTGAACATTGCAAGCAGGATAAAAGTTTGTCATAGGACAACCATGGGCATTTAGTAATCCCCTCTGCTGAATTGGGAAAAACATAGTTCCTCTGACTTCTCCAGTTCATTGGATAGCTAACACATCCCATTTTCTTCCCACTCCTAGTTGCTTAGTAAATCCTAAATAAAAGAAATTGAAATGCAGAAGGGGTGTTTGGTGATGGACTCAAAAGGGAGGGAAATGTATGGTTTATACTCCCTGATTCCCATAGAGAAAGAGCAGAGTGTACAGTTTTAATGCAAATGAAAACTTCCCAAGTGTCCTCACTATACTTGAGATAAAACTAAAAATCTTGAATACAGTCCAGAAGGTTCAGCATTATCTGATTCTGACCTACATCTCCAGCTTTCTATCTTCCTATCCATCTCCTTGTGGACCCAGCTATGTTCCTTAAGTGTTTCTAATGTACCACACTTCTTCTCCTCAGAATCTTAACACATCCTGATGTTATTCACCTGGAAAGCTAATCTTATCTTTCAGTTCTCTGATTAAATTAAAGTCTTCCCTGACCAACTATCTAATTGAAATCTCTGGGGTGCCTGGGTGGCTCAGTTGGTTAAGTGCCTGCCTTAGGCTTAGGTCATGATCCCAGAGTCCTGGGATGGAGCCCCATGTCAGGGTTCCTGCTCAGTGGGGAGTCTGCTTCTCCCACTCCCTCTGCCCCTCCCTCCCACTCTCACTCTCTTGCTCTTTTGCTTTCTCTCATAAGTAAGTGAAATCTTTAAAAATAAATTAATGAAATCTCCTGTTATGCCTTCTTATTCATTGCTTTAAAAATATTTATTAAATGTCTATTTTGTTGCAAACATGACTCTAGACCTTCAGAGACACAATCTAGTATTTGATTATTTGTGTAGATTGATATTTGTATGTATATATGACATATGAATAATCATACACATTTTGTAGTCATTGCTCAATCTTTTTTATTGATATGAATGTAGAATCAGAACCTTTCTAGACCTTGAGAATACATATTGGAATGAAGTGGAGTTGAAAAGATTAGGCCTAGTTGAGGTGGGTTTTCAAAGTAGAATTAGGATTTAGAGAAGGGTGGCTATCAGTTCAAAACAATGAAGTAGAAACTAATAGAGCTATCTGAAAATAAATTTCAAAAGGGATCCCCTCAAGACTGAGTTTCCTTTTGCTCTATGTATTTAAGTAGAGGCCAGAAAAGTAGAAATTGGCCATTTTATAGAGGAAAATTACATTAGTTTTCTATCGTTATGTCACAAATGATCACAAACTTTGTGGTTTAAAACTATGCCCATTGATTATTACACTGTTCTGTAGGTCAGAAGTCTGGGTATATTGTGCATCGATTCCATACCCAGAGGCCCACAAGCCAACTCAAGGTGTCAGCAAGCTGTATACTCACGTGGAACTCAGTCCTCTTCTAAGCTCACAAGATTGCGACAGAATTTGGTTTCTTACATTGATAGTTCTGAGATCCCCAGTTCCTGGCTGGCTAATAGCCAAGGGCTTCTCTTAGTTCCTAGAGATGTCCTAGATTCTTTATCCTATAGCTCCTTCTTCTCCCAAGACAATAATGGATACATTTTTATATATCATATCTGTCTCTTGCTTAGAGTATGTTCCTTCCTCTTTTGTAATGAAACAAAGAAAACTCTTTGCTTTTAAAGGACTCAGTCTATAAAATCAGGTTCATTGTATAATCCGTCCTTATTTTATTTCTTTATTTATTTGTTAAGTCTTTATTTACATTTCAGTTAGTTAACAGCATAATATTAGTTTCAGGCATATGAATAGTGATTCAACACTTCCATACAACACCTGGTGCTCACCACACGTGCTTCCCTTAATTGATTTGGTTTCTTAATTACAGATGAAAAATTTTCTCATATCGGTTCCTATATCTGAGCTTAGTTGAAAAATTGGATGAAGGTGAGTGTACAGGGGCCAGGAATCTTGGGGATGTCTGTCTATATAAAGGTCAGGCATAAAAAGACAAGCTGACCAAGATCATCTCTAAACTTCCTTCAAATTCTGCTTCTGTCATCTTCTGATTCATTTGCCTATTCCATGAATTCGACCACCAAAATAGATCTAAAAATATATTTCTTTTTTATTGCTACAATTTTTTTCTTTTTTTTAAAACATATCTAGTGATCTATAAATTTGTCCTTTTTCCTGTAGTATAATTATCAGACTAGACTTGATAAAATGTACTTCTGAACATCTCATTCTGACACTTCAATAGCTTTCCATTGTCTAACAAACTCTATGTTCCTCTCAGTATATCCCCAGGTTATTGTGTAGCCTTTCTGTTTTAATTGGCAGTATGAACTATAAATAATAGTTGAACTTGACTTAGATCACATTACCCTTCTTCTAAATCTCTACCTTAACAATCAGTGAAATCCTGTCTCACATGCCACGTTTTCTCTCTTTTTTTTTTTAAATATTTTATACATTTATTTGACAGACAGAGATCACAAGTAGGCAGAGAGGCAGGCAGAGAGAGAGAGGAAGGGAAGCAGGCTTCGATGCGGGGCTCCATCCCAGGACCCTGAGACCATGACCTGGGCCGAAGGCAGAGGCTTAACCCACTGAGCCACCCAGGCGCCCTGCCACTTTTTCTCTTAAGGCTTCTCCTGAACCACCAGGTCATCCATATGTCTCTGCCTTGGGTTAGAATATTTTGAAAATTTGTGTTTTCTTTAGGTGGTCTGAGTTCAAACTTAGTGGCTGAGAGATTTGAATAAATTATAGAAATTCTACTTTTTATGAAAATTCTATTTTTTAATTATTAAAATGATTCCTCTATAAGGTAAATTTTCCTTAAAAAATAACTTTTTCTCTAATTGCTTTTCTGCTTAACTAAAAATAGTAGTTATGTTGTAGGTATTGTATCAAATATTCTGCTTGCAATCTACTTTAAAGGTTAATTAATTCAATTAAATACAATAAAATTTGATAGTAAATATTAGTATTAGAAAATAGAATAATTGAATCTGACCATATGGCTTTAAATTACGTGCTTCTTATTTTCCATTGCATTAGAATTTCTGTCCTCTTTCAGATTTAGGCAAATATATAAGCAATAGGTCTACATATAATTCAGCAAAAATTTAAGAGGAAATTAAAAATTTTAACTCAAGTCTAGACCTTTCTACAGAACTCCAGACTCATGTGCCCATCTATATGACATCTCTTTCTGGGTATCTGGTAGTCATTTCAAAGTTAACATGCTCAAAATAAATTCTTTTTTTTTTAAATTAAATTAATTTATTTATTTTCAGAAAAACAGTATTCATTATTTCTTCACCACACCCAGTGCTCCATGCAATCCGTGCCCTCTATAATACTCACCACCTGGTACCCCAACCTCCCACCCCCCTGCTACTTCAGACCCCTCAGATTGTTTTTCAGAGTCCATAGTCTCTCATGATTCACCTCCCCTTCCAATTTACCCCAACTCCCTTCTCCTCTATAACACCCCTTGTCCTCCATGATATTTGTTATGCTCTACAAATAAGTGAAACCATATGATAATTGACTCTCTCTGCTTGACTTATTTCACTCGACATAATCTCTTCCAGTCCCGTCCATGTTGCTACAAAAGTTGGGTATTCATCCTTTCTGATGGAGGCATAATACTCCATAGTGTATATGGACCACATCTTCCTTATCCATTCCTCCACTGAAGGGCATTTTGGTTCTTTCCACAGTTTGACGACCGTGGCCATTGCTGCTATAAACATTGGGGTACAGATGGCCCTTCTTTTCACGACATCTGTATCTTTGGGGTAAATACCCAGGAGTGCAATGGCAGGGTCATAGGGAAGTTCTATTTTTAATTTCTTGAGGAATCTCCACACTGTTCTCCAAAGAGGCTGCACCAACTTGCATTCCCACCAACAGTGTCAGAGGGTTCCCCTTTCTCCACATCCTCTCCAACACATGTTGTTTTCTGTTTTGTTAATTTTGGCCATTCTAACTGGTGTAAGGTGATATCTCAATGTGGTTTTAATTTGTATCTCCCTGAGGGCTAGTGATGATGAACATTTTTTCATGTGTCTGATAGCCATTTGTATGTCTTGATTGGAGAAGTGTCTGTTCATATCTTCTGCCCATTTTTTGATATGTTTGCCTGTTTCGTGTGTGTTGAGTTTGAGGAGTTCATTATAGATCCTGGATATCTACCTTTTGTCTGTACTGTCATTTGCAAATATCTTCTCCCATTCCATGGGTTGCCTCTTTGTTTTTTTGACTGTTTCCTTTGCTGTGCAGAAGCTTTTGATTTTTTTTTTTTTGAAGCTTTTGATTTTGATGAAGTCCCAAAAGTTTATTTTCGCTTTTGTTTCCTTTGCCTTTGGAGACATATCTTGAAAGAAGTTGCTGTGGCTGATATCGAAGAGATTACTGCCTATGTTCTCCTCTAGGATTCTGATGGATTCCTGTCTCATGTTGAGGTCTTTTATCCATTTTAAGTTTATCTTTGTGTATGGTGTAAGAGAATGGTCGAGTTCCATTCTTCTACTTATAGCTGTCCAGTTTTCCCAACATCATTTATTGAAGAGAGTGTCTTTTTTCCACTGTATATTTTTTCCTGTTTTGTCGAAGATTAATTGACCATAGAGTTGAGGGTCCATATCTGGGTTCTCTACTATGTTCCACTGGTCTATGTGTCTGTTTTTATGCCAGTACCATGCTGTCTTGGTGATCACAGCTTTGTAATAAAGCTTGAAATCAGGTAACGTGATGCTCCCAGCTTTATTTTTGTTTTTCAACATTTCCTTAGCGATTCAGGGTCTCTTCTGATTCCATACAAATTTTTGGATTATTTGCTCCAGCTCTTTGAAGAATACTGGTGGAATTTTGATCAGAATGCCATTAAAAGTATATATTGCTCTAGGCAGTATAGACATTTTAACAATGTTTATTCTTCCGATTCAAGAGCATGGAATGGTCTTCCATCTTTTTGTGTCTTCTTCAATTTCTTTCATGAGTGTTCTATAGTTCCTCAAGTACAGATCCTTTAAAAATAAATAAATAAAATCTTTTTAAAAAAAGGATCTTTTATTTTTTTAAGATTTTATTTATTTATTTGACAGACAGAGATCACAAGTAGGCAGAAAGGCAGGCAGAGAGAGGAAGCATAGCAGGCTCCCTGCCGAGCAGAGAGCCCGATGCGGGGCTTGATGCAGGGCTCAATCCCAGGACCCTGGGATCATGACCTGAGCCGAAGACAGAGGCTTAACCCACTGAGCCACCCAGGTGCCCCTCAAAATAAATTCTTAATCTCTCCCCAGTGTTTACTCCTTCCATGTCATCTTGGTTAATGATGACTTCATCCTCTGTTTGCTCAATCCAAAGGCTTTAGAGCTTTCCTCTACTCTCTCCTTCTCTTATACCCCACATGTCACACATCAGCAAATCCTGTCAGCTCCCCTTAAAAATATGTTCAGTGTCTGAATTCTTCCTTTCATTTCTGCTGCTGTAATCCCCATCATGATCTGTTGTGTTGACACTGCAATAGACTAGTAATTGCTCTTCCTGTTTGTACCCTTACATCTCTTCACTCTATAATCAGCACAGTAGTCGGATTGTGTGAAAACATGTTAGAACCTGTCATTCCACTGCTCAAAAGAATGTCCTTCAGGGTGCCTGGGTGGCTCAGTTGGTTTACCATCTGTCTTCAGCTCAGGTTTTGATCCCAGTGTCTTGGGATCGAGTCCTGCATCGGACTCCCTTCTCCCTCTCCCACTCCCCCCTGCTTGTACACGCGTGCTCTCTCTTTCTCTCTTTCTTTATGTCAAATAAAGAAGTAAAATCTTAAAAAAAAATGTTGTATATAATCTAGCCTTCATTATTTTTTTTCTCAGACTTCAACTCTTATTAATAAGCCACACTGGCCTCCTAATTATTCTTCAAATATACCAAGGATGGTTACAACTTAGAGCTTATAATCATGCATTTTTCCCTGCCAGGAATGTTCATTTTTCAAACATTCCCAGGGTTGGTTCCCCCAACTTCGTCAGGAACTTCATGTCTTCTAATCAGTGAGGCCTTCTCTGAATACTCAGTTAAACAAATCAGTTTAAATGATTTTTTTCAAATGAAAGATGATCAGTATCATCTTTCTCTTCTTCCTTTCCTTATTTCTCCCCCAAAACACTAATCATCATCTAAAATACTATATACAGTAGTCACTTATACTTTTATTGTATGTAAATACACCAAATATAAATTACACAAGGTCAGGGACTTCTGTCCGGTTTATTCATTGTATACCCAGCACCTACAGTAGCACTTGGCACAAATTAGGTGCTCATTAGACATTTACTGAATCCTGAATTAATATGATACTTTCAGGAATAAATGAGTTTTCTCTCATTTATTTTCTAATTTTTAAGTGTGACTATTATCATATAATTTTTATAAATTATGTCATTTTCATACAAGTCATTGTTACCATTCTATCTTAGTCTTCTAAGCAAAAGCCTTTTCACACATGCAGGGAAAGACTTGGTTGAGGAAAGTTCTTACATCACTTATTTCATTGTTCTTTCATATTCCTAATTATAACATGCTTGTATTACTTGTTCAATAAATTGCAGTTTCTTAAAAAATCAGACATAATCCTTTTATATCTTGAATCCTTCACATCAGGCTCAGAACCTCACAGATGGTATACAAATAGCAAATTTCATATTGGTGGTCAATATGAAATCAAATAAGTGACCCCAAGTAAGACCTTGTGATTATAGGTGATATGCAGATTTCTTTGTCTGTGTATTTAATAGCAGTGTGCTGAATGATGTTCTAGAAAGGGTTTTGACAAATTAATTAATTAATTTGTTTGTTTGTTTATATTGGTTTTTATCAAATGTAAGTATATGCAAGATAAAATAAAAATCAACTAATAAGTAAATTTCTAATTCAGCTAATAGCATTGTTTATTTAGAATTATTATATAATCAATCTTTACTATATATAGGATGCATTTGTGTCTATCCAACATTTAAATATAAGTATGTCTTTCTTGGGAACTGAATATTAAAACTCAGACCATATCCAGGGAAGTACATAAGGTTAAATGAGCATACAATTTTATTTTGTACTAATGTTTATGTATGAAGCCAAAGTAAGTTTATACGAGATTCTTATGAGTCAGTTTGGGAGCAAAACTTGGAATTAATCAAATCACAGTTGTTTTGTCCTCTACCTTTTAGATTAGTGGTCTCTGAAGCACCACCTTAAGGTTCCACTCAGTAAATGTGGTACTGCTGAACTAAGGGTAGTTGTAATAAGGGATTGACACTAGATGCATAATAAAGACATATTTTTGAATCCAGTCTTCCTTCTTTTTAACAGTTTTTGGTAGTTCTAATTGTTTTCAATTTTTCTCCTTTAACTTTTAGTTCCTAGTGTTCCCACAAATATTGCTTTTTCTAATGTTCAGTCAACTAGTGCAACAATAACGTGGGTGAGACCTGACACTATTCTTGGCTACTTTCAAAATTACAAGATCACCACTCAGCTGCGGGCTCAGAAATGCATAGAATGGGATTCTGAAGAATGTGTTGAGTATCAAAAAACTCAATACCTTTATGAAGCTGACTTAACTGAAGAGACAGTGTATGGATTAAAGAAATTTAGGTGGTACCGATTCCAAGTGGCTGCCAGCACCAATGCCGGCTATGGCAATGCTTCCAATTGGATATCTACACAAACCCTTCCTGGTCGTAAGTATTATCTTCTATATGTGTTTATACTTCTGCTTTTGAGAAAAAGCTCTTTGAATGTTTTTCTGCAGAAATCACTCAAAGTATAAGTAATGATTGTTGTAACTTTAGTTTTATGTCTTAAAACTAACTACTCTTCTTGTTTAGATAGAATCATTACTCATAATTAGCTAAATAAATTTCTATGACTTATCCTGAATACTATCTACATGGAATTATAATGGCTTCCATGCAAAGGAAATAAATATATACATATTTATGAAAGAATAAATACATATACTGATATCTGTTGAATTAATGATTTTTTACTTAATACAATCACTGGACATGAAAATTAAATGAATTTGTTTATAAACTAATAGATATAATAACATTTGTTTTTAATTTAATTGAATCCCAATGGAAAATTCAATTTCAGACATTATTAAAGAGTTTTCTTAGACTTTCAGAGTCATACTGAAATCCTAGAGTCTTCTCTTGCAATAAAGCATTCTGGGCCTCTCTTGGAGTATATTACTAGGCTATACTGATTGCCACTGAGCTCCCTTTGTCCATGCCTACATTTTCCCCTTCATATCTAGATGCCCTGCACTTTTTAAGCTATACTTTACAACCTTTTTGGTGACTTTATGGATACTCACACACACACACACACACACACCAGCTGAAACAGATCTCCTGGCAAGTAGCTTCTCAGCTTGTGCTATACCCATATAAAATTTGGAGGCAAACAAATACCAGGGGTTCAACTCCTAGCTGGAGATGTGAAGAAGGGAAAAAGCACAGAGAAGGAATATAAAATAATTTCTTAAAAATTTCTCTGCTATTTATCCATCTTTCAGGACTTTTATATTCAGGAAAGAGCTCTTTTAATGCTTCTCCATAGAAATTATTCAAAGTCCACATAAAAATGCTGTTATAACTTTAGTTTTATATTTTAAAACTAACTGGTTACCCTACTTGGTTAGATAAAATGATTAACCATGAGTAAGTAAATAAATTTCTATTAATTATCCTAAGCAGTATCTACATAGAATTATAATGGCTTCGTGAAAACTAAATAAATTGCAGATCAAATGCTGCAAACCAGAGCTGCACTTTCTGAAATGCCATTTCCACCCCAAGCCATCCTGAGCAAATTTCAAGTTGCCCAGGTCACCCATTGCAATACCCTCCCATATAAACCATCCAAATAGGCACCTTCTGTTACCATTCTTCTATCTTGATCAAGACTGTTACTAAATCACCTTTTGAAAGGTGATTCCTTTCAAATCCAAATCTCATTTTCCTAAAAATTTTTGGTACCTATAAGTTGAGTGAACACACACATACAGAGAGATTTTCGGTAATAAATAGATGCTGTCATAGGCCTTTATAAATAGAGAAATAAACTTTGATCTAGAGGCTTTATTTTTTAGGTTACTAAATGTATTCCCAGGAGAGTATAGCGTAATTTTTGCAGAGTAAATTTCCAATCCATATTGTTAATACAATTCAACATCTGAGATAGAGTCCAAACAACTCAACTTTCAACACAATTATCCAGCCTCTCCTCCTTGTAGCACTTTGACTCTAGCTTTCTGTAATATCTGCCCTTCTTGCTTTTCTCCTGTCTCCCTGGTAGCTCTTTCTCAGTCTCCTTTGCTCATCCCTTTTTAAAATCTAAGTGTTGGGGTACCCAGATATCTGTATTTAACCCTTTTTGTATCAACATACAACCCCCAGGAGATCTTACCTTGATGTGACTTTATCTGGTCCTACGACTTTAAAGTTTACTGATACGGTAATTATTCTCAAATATCTATTTCTAGCTCTGATTCATCCCTAGAATATAATATACTGATTATATATACTGAATAAAATATACTGATCCCAGATCAGTATATTTACCTGATCAACTGATGTCTTTTGACCCTATTGTGTGTGTGTGTCAAATATACCTTTCAAAAAAATTTTTTTTAAAGATTTTTTAGTTTATTTATTTGACAGAGAGAGATCACAAGTAGGCAGAGAGGAAGGCAGAGAGAGAGAGAGGAGGAAGCAGGCTCCCTGCCGAGCAGAGAGCCCGATGTGGGACTCGATCCCAGGACCCTGAGATCATGACCTGAGCTGAAGGCAGCGGCTTAACCCACTGAGCCACCCAGGCGCCCCCTTTCAAAATTTAATGTGGTCTAAACACCTAACCTCTCCTCTTCTAACATTGCCTATCTCAGTAAAATGTGCCATTATTCATATGGTTGCAGAAAATGAAAATATAGGCAGTTTTCTTTTCCTGCTCAACTCTTCCAATGATTTATTTATTTCTGCCATCTAAATACATCTCTCCCTTTGCATTGCTATCATACTAGCCCTTTCCTTCATTACTGTTACCACTGCATGAACCTAACTGACCTCCAGAGCTTCTAGGCTGACCTTTTTAAACCTAAATCAGATGCGATCACTTCCCTGTTTAAAGCCATCCAGTGGATTTCCATTGCTTTAGAATAAAATTCAAATTTCTTTTTTCAAGATGTTATTTATTTGTCAGAAAGAGAGAGAGAGAGAACGAGCAGGTGGAGAGACAGGCAGAGGGAGAAACAGTCTCCCAGCTGAGCAAGGAGCCGGATGAGGGACTCGATCCTAGAACTCTGGGATCCTGACCTGAGCTGAAGGCAGATGCTTAACTGACTGACCTACCTGGGCATCCCAAACTCAAATCTCTTAACATGATTTGCATGACCTGGCCCTTACCTAACACCCTAACCTCATCCATAGCTACTTTCCCTCTTAACCATTACTCATCATTCACACAAGACATTTTTTCTGTTGCTTGAACACACTAAACTCCCAGAACTTGGGCCTTTGCATCCCCTGTTCCTTTTGACTGGAATGTTCTTTCACCTCTAGCTTTGCAGGGGCAGCTTCTCATAATGTATACCTCTATTTAAATGATTCCTACTCAGAATGGATTTTCCCGACCACCCAACCTAAAGTAGCTTTGCAGTCTTTTTCTAGAATGTCATGTTATCTAAATGAGCGTTTATAAATATGCAATTGCTTTTTATTTTTGTTTGTTTTTAGAATCTGTCTTGACCATTGCTATCTCTTATTGCCTAGAGAATGGTGCCTGGTAAGAGTAGGTACTCTATTAATATTTCCTAAGTAAGTGAAATTGATTGAGTAAGCTAAAGTGGGTAGGGGAATGAACTATTTTCTAGTTCAGGTGATACTGAGGATGATAGCGCCGTAACACAGAAAAGAAAAAAAGAAAACGGAAAAATCATATTTGGATTGGGTTTAGTCAGTAACCATGGTTATTTTGAATCTGTTGGATTTGAGAAGAAGTAACTATTCTAATCCAATTAACTAGAAAACAGAAATACATGCTTAGTGATAAGAATGTAGGAAAAACTAGGGACTTTAGTTGCATCAGTGTGGAAAATCACAAATGAAGATTTGACTAAAAAGTGTGACACTGACTGGGGCACCTGGGTGGTTCAGTCAGTTAAGTGTCTGCCTTCGGCTCAGGTCATGACCCCAGGGTCCTCAGATTGAGCCCCTAGTTGGGCTCCTTGCTCGATGGGGAGTCTGCTTCTCCCTTTGCCCCTCCCCCTACTTATGTGTACATGCATGTGCACCCCCCATTCTCTCTCTTTCTCTCTCTCTCTCAAATAAAAAATAAAATCTTAAAAAAAAAAAATGGGACATTGACTGAATGAATAAACTTTAAGGTCCCGAGCAACTGGAAGTTAACTGTAGGGGTGCTAAAATGAATGAAGCAGGCTGATGTAAGGCAATTGGGGGTGGTGGAAACTGACAAATTAACAGAGAATGTGCTACCTAAAGGCTTATTACTGTCCAATAGATCATGCTATTAGGACTTCTGATGTTTTCAGAGAAACAGGAAATTTAGATTTTTTTTTTTAAATGTGAAAACAGTTTCTTGCTTGTGACTTTTTTTTTTTTTTTAATTTAAAATTATTTAAGAGGCACCTGGGTGGGGCACCTGGGTGGCTCAGTGGGTTAAGCCTCTGCCTTCGGCTCAGGTCATGATCTCAGGGCCCTGGGATCAAGCCCCACATTCGGTTCTCTGTTCAGCAGGGAGCCTGCTCCCTCCTCTTTCTCTGCCTGCCTCTCTGCCTACTTGTGATTTCTCTCTCTGTCAAATAAATAAATAAAATCTTTTTAAAAAATCATTTAATAGTTCAAACTAAACACATCTGTAGCCCCGATCTGGCCTGTGGACAGCAGCTTTGGAACCTTTAGTTAAAATAGACCTTCTGCCTGCGCTGAGGGTCTGAGGATTTAGACACTGAGGATTCCCACCCTGACACTGAGGTTTCCCATCCCATTCCTTACCATCATCTCACTTGGATGGTACCTGCTTTTACCTCCTACCGTGAGCCAGCAAGTAGATTTTCTGGATGCCTCATCTCTTCAAGCACTCTAGACATAATGATAGATGTTCAATTAGCATAAAATGATAATTAAAATGATTAATTCAGAATCTGCTCAATGAAACTGCAAAGCTAAGTTTTTAAGGACTCTCACGTTCTTAATTTGAAAATTTAGGAATTTTTCCATTTGAATGTCATTGCCTCTACCCTAGTCTCCCCTCCTCCTTACCACCCCGTTTTAGATCCGTGATCGACCCACTAGCTCATTTTCAATTTCCTGCTACTCTATTTTGTTCATTTTGGTCTAAAGGAATAATGGTAGAGTATTGCAAACTTTTCACAATCAGCATGAGCTTTTTTTTTTTTTTTTTTTTTTTGAAGTGTTACTTTCCTGGTTTTAGCAGGATAAGTCCCTTTGTCATTGGTGGTTTGTTGGTTGGCTCGTTCCTGATGCAATGGAGAAAGTAATCTTGGCTTCTCTTCACCCCAGTTTCCAGGTCTTTACTTGATGACTAATTCACAGAGAGCCTGTCTACAAAGCTCTAGTTTGTCTTTTATCTGGTACCATTCTTCTCCCTGGATCTAGTATCTCACTGCCACAATTTGAATTCGCCATCAGAGAATACTTGCTTGTATGAAGCTTGCTTGTATGAATACTGGTATGAAGCTGTTTATCAGTATATAAGTAGGTTGTCTATACTAATCCTTTTCCCTTCCTCTTTTTCTTTCTGCTCGAGAGCTGATTTTCTACTCTGATATTTATCAGTAGAAAAAAAATTTTTTTCCTATCTTAGTTCCAGAGGATACATGGAAACTGCCTTCCTGCCACTGTGATTTAGAGAGAAAATTAAAAAGGTTTATATATTTCAGAATTTGTGACAATAGACAAATGATTTTTCTTGGCATTTGCAAACTTACTAGCTTTTCATCTGAGTATTCATATGTGTGGGAATAATTGTATAATTATGAGAACGAGAATGAGTTGGTTACCCCTTTTTGTCTCAGAATGGAAAAGACATTTTTTTCTGAATGGCATATGCATATATATTTATACACGTATGCATACATATATATCTGAATTTCATAATTGTACAGTGAGAGAAAAGTTTTATTTATTATATTAAGCCCAGGAGAGATCATCTGGGATTGTACTTGATATGAAAGACAAAAAGACACGATACATATTATTGCCAAATAATATATACAGAGAACTAACATATAATACAAGAATAAAATAGGGGCACCTAGGTGGCTCAGTGGTTTAAAGCCTCTGCTTTCGGCTCGGGTTGTGATCCCAGGGTCTTGGGATCGAGCCCCACATCTGGCTCTCTGCTCAGCAGGGAGCCTGTTTCCTCCTCTCTCTCTCTTCCTGCTTCTCTGCCTACTTGTGATCTCTGTCAAATGAATAAATGAAATCTTAAAAAATAATAATAATAAAAGAAATTAGGTGGCTCAGTCAGTTAAGTGTCTTCCTTCAGCTCAGGTCATGATCCTGGGGTCCACAGATTGAGCCCCACATCGGGCTCCCTGCAAAGCTAGGAGTCTACTTCTTCCTCCTCTGTACCTGCTCATGTGCTCTCTCACTTTCTCTCTCAAATAAGTAAATAAAATCTTTAAAAAAAAAGAATAAAATAAATTAAAATAGTCCAGCAACAAAAATATTGATAAACAGTAATGCTTTTAAGATAAAAAATAAGTAGCATTTATTCTGAATATTAAAGATGAAAAGTATTAAAGACCTTTTACAAACATAAAAAGTAATCTGAATGAAGAAAATTAATATTTTGTATAGTCATTATTCAAAAAAGTGTTATGTTGTTTCATAATCTCATGTAAGAAGATAAAATGATGAAAATGAACTGTTTCTCTCAATGATAGTAAAGAATAAACAACAATATAAATTAGTACAAATCGCTATTTCATATGTATGCATTTCTAATGGCATTGAGTTGCACAGAAGCGCTTAGTAATGGACCCTCATATCAAAGCCTGGAGATTCTAAATAAGGAGCTAGAAATTGATGGCTAGTTTGATATTGACTTTTTTAAAACTCTGAATTCAAAATACAAAAATTAAATAATTCTAAAATTATTAGAATAATAATTTTATTACCATTAATATTTATTTATTATTAATAAATAATAACATTGAACATTAAATATTGTCTGAATAATAAATATTGTAAAACATTCTGAAATGGCTTGTAGAATAAGAAAATATGTAGTATTCTCTCTCTTTGAACTCATAAGGAAGAGTACTCAAATCAAGATTTAGGGAGCAAAGCTAGAATGTGAACTGAGAATTAAATTGAGGTACTTTCTGCATTTGAATCTACCACTGTAAACTAGAGTGAAGAAAGGAAACAATATTCAGCCAACTCAAGCTAACATTTCTTTCTCCCACATACTCTGATCTAGATAATTGAAGCCAAATTGCTTTTCTCCTTAAGTCATCTGTATAATAGCCATAACTCTCTACTTCATGCTGAGTGTGTATAGATACAAACATAATCACAAAAATTACAAATGGCAGAAATATTTAACTTGAGACATTAAAGTCTTGCAGATTATTTTACTCATCTCTTTTTTTCTGATTGCCTTTATACTCAAAAGCCATTTGAGTTGTGTGTGGAGGAGGAATGTCGAATGGAAAGCTGCTAAATATCTCCATGGTGCACAATAAGTGCTTATAATGCTGAGGAAATGTACAACTTTAAAAGAGTGTGGGTGTGAAATTAGTATGGAATGAAATGAGACTCTCATAATGTGCATCTCCTATAGACCACCAGGACTGGAAGACAGCAAGAAAGGAAAATTCCTGGGGTAACACTTAGGTTGTGAAAACCACAGGATACCATACTCATGAGGAATTTTAACTACCCAAACATCTGTTAGGTTAAAAAAAAAAATTCAACAAAACATGCCTCATCAAAGAGGCTTCCAAGGAATGCAACTTTATGATCTAAAAAGAAAAAAAAAAAACTAAATAAAGGACAAAATATGCCTTAACAATTTTTAAAAATAAGAAGTGGTTACTGAGTTACTATGTATTCAGTTTTTTTCCTTAATTTATTTTAAATGGTATAATGCACTTAGAATGTGATAAGTGCTATCTAACAAAGGTAGATGTTATCCCTTCTATAAAGAAGCAATTATATAAAGATAAGAGATGTTAGTCATAAATAAATAGGAAAATATAATCCAAGACATAAAGAAGCCCATTTGGTGGCAATGAATTTTTAGAATGGCTCTAACCTGCTGCCACTAGAGGAAATGAATATAATTTATTCTAGACATGATGGTTGTACTTCTGTGAAATTCGTTAGATGCTATTGAAAGCCTTCTCATTCAGTTGCCTGAGACTCCCAAATGTGTAGTTCAAGAGGACATCTCTCTTCTAGGCTGTAGGTTGAGGTTACTAGCATGACTGCTTAGGTTTCCACAGACATGTCAGACCCATATTACTACTGCCCACCTCCCGCCCCCCCCCCAACAGCAAACCTTGCCTGCCTGTGTTTTCACTGTTTCAGTGCACTTGTACTATTGTTCATTTAATTGTTCATGCCAGCCACCCTAGAATCGTTATTTCTAGTCGCCTCCCATCCCCCACCCCAACTCCATACGTGAGTCTTATTGAAGTTACCTTCTAAGTACTTCGTGAATTTATTTTCCTCTGTTAAACATCTCTAAATCCAGACTCTTAAAATTAATTTCTTGCATTATTACAAAAAATATCTAAGTGATCTTTCCGGTCCCATTTCCTCTATATTCCACCTGAACCCAGCTTTTGAATACACCTATCTGACCATGTTAGTGCCCTGCTTAAAATCTTTAAAGTTTCCATTTTCCTGTGGCATAAAAATCATACTTTTTAGTATGTTGTATAAGGTAGGTCATCTGTGATTCCACTTACATTTCCCTTGGTCTTTTTTTGTGCTCCAGAATCTTTGCTATTCTTTCTCACTGTCCTTTCTGTGGGGTTTGTTTTTGTTTTTTGTTTTGTTTTGTTTTTTGTTTTTTGAAAACAGCTTCCTTTTCTTTATATTTCACACCAACCATCTCTTTTGCAAACCCTTCTATGAGTTCCTCTCTCCACTCCCACATCTTGAGAACTGTTTCTCAAATACTGAATATTTTGCTTCATAATTGTTTTTCTCTCCTTCGTTTGTGGTACTATGAGCTCCTTAAAAGCAGAGATGATTGGGGTGTCTAGGTGGTGTGGTCAGCTAAGCATCAGAAACTAAAAGGTTTCAGCTCAGGTCATGATTTCAGGGTCTTGAGATCAAGCCCCATACTGGTCTCCACAAGTTGCATGGAGTCCGCTTAAGATTCTCTCTTCTTCTCCCCCTCCCACTTGTGTACTCTCTCCCCACCTCAAATAAATAAATAAATCTTTTGAAAAAGCAGAGACAACTAGGTGACCATGTCTTGTGTATGTTTCTACCTCCATGCCGACTTAGTATCTAAGATTAAATGACTATGGCATTTGGACTCATGGAAGGCATTGGACTTAATGTGGAAGTTTATCAATGTCAAAATTCTCCATTACAAAATAATTCATACTAATTCTTTTCTTCATTTTTTTCTATAATTTGTCTTTCAAATACTTACATAGTTATAGCCAAAATTAAAATTCTCCCAGTTACTGTCCATGTTGAACATGTGTAGCTTCTTTTATTTCATGAAGCCAGTCTATTTTATATTGCTGATATTGTTTTTATTTTTCCTTGTCATTAGCATAGGAAGCATGAATTCTGCACTTAGGAAAGAATTATGCATGTAATAAATTGAGAAATATTTCAAACAATAAAGAAAAATAGTATATGCCCATTTCAGAAGCATTAACAGTATCTATATGATTAACTGAGAGAATTTACTTACTGTATTTGTATAGCAAAGTGGGATCATAATAGATTGATAGTCCATGAAGAAAACAAAAGAGAACAATGTCTAAATTTGGGCTGCTAAGTATGATTACAAAGAAAAGATATTTGGGTGAAATCACAATTTAAAACAAAATAGTAAGCATATAAAATTAAGGAATTTAATAGAGAAGTCAACTATATATTTAACTCAGAGCTTTTGTCAAATTATTAAACAAGTTGTCAGAGTTTAAATAAAAATTTTTAAAATTCTTTTACATAAGCACATAGAGCATGTTTCTCAGCAAAATCATTAAAAATAAAAGGATGTTATAAAGATCATCAGTTACTTTTAAAATCACTAACGTTAAGAAGGACTGGTTATCATAGGGGGAAAAATGAGAAAAAATATCTTTCCCCTAAGTGTAGCTACCTGTATTTTATCTTTCAATGATAAATGAATTCAAATGAATTCTCTCACTTTCTCATCTCAAACTTCAAATCTCATAGTGCACTGAGTTTATTTGGACTCTTCTGAGATTTTTTTTTTCTTGGTTCAAAAAGAAGTGTGATGTTAATGGCTTTATTCTTTGTTACTTTCAGATCCATTTTCTTCTGCATTACTAAGGAAGTGGGGAGAACTCTGATTTGATTATGGAAAACTCTCAAATCTGAAAAGACCATATAATTGCTATACCTGGTAGTCTGGGGCACTTTTTGGTTGGAACCAACAATTGAACTGAGAGCCCTTTGCTGGGTTGTTAAAAATAATGACAATAGCTAAGCTTATCAAGTGTTATATGCTGGTTCTATTCTAAGAACTTTGCACACATTGATTCATTCATGAACCTCATTTATTTCTAGGGTAGAGTCTGTGATCTTAGATCTGAAATAGGACTTGGGCAAAGCCTCCTGGTGAAATGAAAGTACCACAAAAAAAGAAGCAGAGAGGGACACCCAGGTGGCTCAGTCAGATAGGCATCTGCCTTCAGCTCAGGCCATGATCCCAGGGTCCTAGGATCAAGTCCCTCATACGGCCCCCTCCTCGGTGGAGAGTCTGCTTCTCCCTCTGCTTTTGTCCCTCCCCTGCTCCTTCTCTCTCTCTCCCTTTCTTTTTCTCTCTCTCTCTCCCTCAGTCACTCTTGGTCTCTCAAATAAATAAAATCTTAAAAAAAAAAAAGAAGCAGAGAGGTGCTAAGTAGGATTACAAAGAGAAGCTATCCTGTTAAAAAGTAATTTAAAGGAAATACTAGTAAGTATTTAAAATTAAACTGTTTGCTGAAGCATCCAATTCAATATTTAGTGTCAAAAAAGCTTTTGCCAAACCTTAAGAAAGTTTTCCAGAACATAAATAAATATACTTTGAAATCCCATTTGCATGAACAAATGCAATGTCTTTTATAGCAAAAGCACTAAGAACCAAACAGTTAAAAGAAATTTTAAGGATAATCACTATGTGATATTATTAACTTCAACAACTGGGACTAAAACAGACCTGGAGATATTAGACAAGCTTCTAGTATATAATCCCACCATCTCCATTCCCAAATAGTTTGGAAGGGACTTCTATTCAAAACTACACTTTCAGTTTCTTTTCTCTTTGCTGATATACCTCATAGTTATCTTACCCACATATAATGACTGGAAGGATGAAATAGGGACATTTATCTTGGTGCCAATACTCCGCTGTGGTGATGGCCTCATCTGATCTGCTGATGGCCCTATCTGTATTATTCCAGATGGTTCCTTCACAGAGTTTCTGTATTCTTATGGGACACAAGGGCCTATTATTACTGTGGGAACTTTGGGAATGGGAAGGAGTGACAGTAGGGAGAAGCCTTGCTGTAATTTATCCAGAATTAAAATAAATGGAAGGTAGGAGGAGACCAGTCTATGGAGTATGTATCGGCTGGATGCACATTTCCGTGTTTATCACCACCAGCTCCCAAGCCCTCCTCCACTGCTTCCCTAGCTCTCACAGAAGCAGTAATTTAATCCCTGCCCAGGCTTCTGATTCGGTTACATCTGGGGTGTGACTTCAGAATTTGCTTTTCAAAAAACTTCCCAGGTAATTATTGATACTGCTTGTATGGAAATCCCATTTTGAGAACCACAATCATAGGAAGTTATTTTATAAACCTGATGGTCTAGAAAAAGATGCATCATCTGATCCTAAAAGCAATAGTACTAATATTAAAATATTTTAATTCTTACCTGGCATGGTAAGTGTTGGAAATGAGAGTTTTTTGTATTTTGAATTTTTTTCAATGTAAGCCAGACTGAAATGACTCAAAAAATTACTCATTACACATCACAGAAAATGGTCATTCAGTGAGGTCTAATACTATAAGCATCCATGAATCATTCTCAATACACATCAAACAGTCTGATTAAATACATTCTTGTGCTTATGGTATTTGGCTTTGTGATGCCATCTTGGTGTTAGAAAATCTAACTATAAAACAAAATTAAGGTCCTATAGAATGCTAGGAACTATTTTATACCCCAACCATATTGTCCTGTACTAGGCAGTGAGATCACTACCTTTAGGGCTTTAGGGAAGCATTCAGCCCCAGGGAAGGATAGCTGATTAGTGTAGTGCTGTAACCAATACGGTGTGTCCTGGGATGCTCTTGAATTATTTAAAATTCAAGGAATCTACTCAAACCACCCAACCAATTAGATTTCCTCTGGTCTTGAGAGACAAGTAAAACTTAAAGCTAATTCTTCCAGGTGTGCTGAATCAAAGCCAACTCACAGTCCTAGGGGCTAATACTTGTATAAGTTGAGAAAGAATGGAGTCCCTCATGTAGTAGCTAGGAATGTGGTAGTCTACTCTACCAAATCCTGAAACCAAAATACCCTAAAAGATAGGCCCTTGAAATAAGCTTTAAGCTCAACTTAAATCCAAATAGATACACAGGCAATTTAAATAACATGTGTGCAGAGCTCAAGATTTTCTGTGTTGTGAGTTGTTGTCAAGTCATTTATTTATTTATGTTTATTCTTTGAGGAACATCACGATTGTGTGGTGCACTAAAAAACTCAGTATTTTCTACATTTTTCATCATTATTTTTGTGGGGATCTGCAGAAGGCAAAGTTAATAATAATAATAAGTCTTTGAATGTGCTTATTTTGAAAGTATAGTATTAGACACACCAAAATATATGGTTCTTAATCAAACTGGCATAGACTAGGAGGCCTTAAAGCTCTTATACGTATGAGGCAAAATGATGGTCTATCCAGACTCACCTTTCAGCTAACACACTTAGCATGGGGACACAGATGGATGGGAAAGATGACCCTGACCCACATAAGACCCACATTCCTGTGCAAGGATAGAAGCATGATAATCAGGAAATGATGGTTGTTAGTTACAGAAAATGCATTATTGTGAAAACCAGGGGAAAAGTGCTTATGAGAGGAAGTGATTGGATTATGGGGAATGAGAGAATAAAGATAGATCATTCCTACTGAGTAAATTGCTGTGATTTATAAGAGAAAGGGTATAGTGATATCTTGGCCCATTACTGACTAGATTCATTTCACAAACAATCCTAAATCAGAATGTGACAGTTTATGGGGAGACAAACAAAGTCTCCCAAAGATGCTTATACGTTACTAAGCTTTTAAACTGGCATATTTTCATCTCCCCACTTCTTTAGTGCTTTAAGCTTCCTTGGTTTTGCTGATTGGCATTTTTAATTTTAATTTTGCATTCTCCTTTATATGATTTTAGTAATAGTTTACTACACATTGGAATAAAAGAGAAAAAAATACTCATATATCTTATTATGTATTTTTGGAATTTTGAGAATTTCCAAAAGAATATTACCTAAAAGAAATTTGAAAATATCATATGCTTTAAAGTACACTATAATGTTTGGACAATATTAAAATAATTGATACTGTTTTCTAATAGACAAGCATTTTGGTATTCTATGTATTTCTCTTAAATTATCTGTGAATTAAACGATTATCTTTAATTGTTTTATACAGATAAAATAAGAATCAATTAAATGCATATTATATATTCTTATATCAGTTTAGTGATGTGTGTGTTTACTTTTTTTTAATATAGATTTAGGGGTTCTGATATCATTATATCCTAATTCTTCAAGAATACAGATTGATACACTACCTTCTAAGAGAAATTTTCACAGTGGATTCAACACAAGAAACCTTGTATAAAGAAAGCAATTTTATCAGATTGATTAAAAGTGCAAATGTTCTTTAGAGTGTTTCTTAAAAAAGAAAAAAGAAAAAGTCTTTGAGAAAAGTTCAAGAAATGGCATTAAAGCACAGCTCAGCAAGGGGCTAAATACCTTGTCTTTTTTAAAATAATGATTGATTAGTGTACAGAACTGAAAATATTTAGTAGTCCAATTGGTTAGTGTCTGCCATGAATGATCTTTAAATGTCACTTTTCTCTCAACTCTGCTTGGGGTAGCAGACACTCCCTGATGAGGGCTTGATTACTAGTATTTAAGGAATGATTGCAGAGTTGACATTTTCCTATGAAAGATAAGAGTTGGAAGCAAGGCTTCATACTGCTTTCTGAACTGGCCTACAGACATACTTGCAAAATTGGCCAAGGTTTCCCTTGGGAAATGGTTTTGGATCGGCCTTCACTTGAGACCCGAAAGACCCAAACTACAGAGCAGAAGAGACATAGACATATTTCCTTGGGAATATTTCCAAAGACAGATGACCATCAACATAGTCACAGAAAAATTTCATCAACTTTCTTAGTCACAGAAAATTATCAGTAAACCGTCTGTGATATTTGTTAGTAATGTAACATCTTGCTTTTCTGCTACAAGAGTTTGGTTTAAAAGTTAGTCCCAACAGCCATTGAATTGGTATACTTTATAGAGGTGTATGAAATACATTCTGCAGGTAATATTTCCTCTTTGGATCTAATTAAGTTTGGCCTATCTTTCTGGTATGTGTTAGACATCGAATGTCAAAATCTTTAGAGGCCCCTTTAGGCCCCATAGTGAAAATACACTATGGCATTTTCTTTTTACCCTTGACAGCAGTTCTTACAAAGTCCCTAACACTGACCTTAAAGGCCCTACACAAACTGGCTCCCATTTCCTCTCTTACTCTCATTATTACCTGGCTTCAGCCTCACTGGAGTCCTCGTTATTCCTAAAAATAGACCAGGCAAAATCCTGCCTCAGGGCCTTTGCATTAGCCAGAGTCTTGTCTTTGACACTCTTTCTTCAAACATTCTCATGCTCTTTTACCTCCTTCAAAGCTGTTTTAATGTCACCTGCTTATAGAGGTATGCCCTGACTGCCATATTTAAAATAGTAATTCTCATCAGCACCCCCATTCTTACTATCCTGTTTCATTTTTTGCCATGGTTTATATCACTTCCTAACATCATATGTAATTTACTTACATATTAGTATTAACTGACCTAAATTTTTATGTTATATATTATTTATCTCCCTCCACTAAAATAGAGGTTCTATGATCGTTATCTCTTGGGTTTTCTTCTCTACCACCAGACTTCAAAGATGTCCATCGTGTATTAGGTGTTCAATAAATAGTTGTTGAGTGAAGAAGAGAAGTTACATTCTAGAAACTCTATATAGATAGGTCTATAACTACATCCATCACTTCTGTAGTTTTTGTGTTTTCCCAGTATCTGGTACACAGAAGGTATTCAGTCAATATTTGCTGGTTGGTTAAACATATAAATTTAATTTAAAAGCCAACAGAACATTTGGATATAACTAAAGAGAAAGGGAGCCTCAAATATTTTCTTTAAAGTGGTATACTTTAAATTTGTGGCCTGTCAGAAAATTGTTCCTTTCCACAATGGTTCTTACAGAGCTAGAAGGCCAGTTTTGCAAAAGGATTAATTAATGTTAAATAACAAAACATTATTAATTAATTAGTAGATGTCTTAATAAATTTGCACTTAACTGCAGCTCATCCCCATTTATAGAGTCAAAGGCAGCAGAAGATAGGCCACTACAGACCATCTTACTGTTTTTAAAGCAGATTTCTCTGTGAGGAAAAGTGTGTGGTTATGATCAGTAATGGTGTACCTGGTCCTGAAGCCTGTCCTCTCTTCATGTAACATTGGGATGCTCTTTGTTATTTTGCTGCTTGTTAAGGTGGTCTTAACATTTCTAAGGAACATCCAGTTTGGAAAGGAAAAAGGATTGCCACTCTTGAATATGAAGTGCATTATTCTGCTGGGCATCCAAAGGCAATCGATTATGCGACTGGCAGATCTCTCATAGCTCTCGTTTGTTATATGTAATTATCTAATGAATTATGCTATAATTTGAGACACTTCATAAATCTAGGATTATAAAATTAGAAGTAATAAAGACTGAAGATGTTAGGATATGCAGGTATGTTTAAGTGCTGGGATTCCATGATTTCTCCATATTAGCTACCAAAGAAATCATGTATCCAATTTTGTCATCATTATTAGTGCTCCTTAGCTCATCAGACTTCTGAATCCTGAAGCATCCTCTCTCCACTGTCTCTCCAGGATGCCTTCCTGGGCCATACAGACTAGATCTCTGAGTTAGTGTACAGAGTGTTGCACAAGGGTCAGAAATGGTATGTGTCGGAAAGATACGTTTGGTACCTCAAAGGCATTTTCCCACAGAAATTTCCTTTTATATGATTGTTAGAGTCCTCTATTGTTACATCTGAATATTGTGTAAAAATATTTTAATGCTACTATTAAAATACATTTTTATGGACTGAGTTGCATACCTAAATTCCACACATAATATCTCTCATGGAAACATACTCTAAGTGCCAATAACATATTCATAGTTTAAAAATTGTCACTACTATTAACATTTTATCTTTTTTTTATGTTCTGTTAGTCACCATATGGCACAACATTAGTTTTTGCTGTAGTGTTCCATGATTCATTGTTTGCTTATAATAGCCAGTGCTCCATGCAGTACGTGCCCTCCTTAATACCAATCACCATCATCATTAGCCATCAGGGAAATTCAAATCAAAACCACATTGAGATACCACCTTATATCAGTTAGAATGGCAAAAATTGACAAGGCAAGAAAAAACAAATGTTGGAGAGGTTGTGGAGAAAGGGAAACCCTCTTACATTGTTGGTGGGAATGCAAGCTGGTACAGCCATTTCAGAAAACAGTGTGGAGGTTCCTCAAAAAAGTTAAAAATAGAGCTGCCTTATGATCCAGCAATTGCACTACTGGGTATTTACCCCAAAGATACAGATGTAGTGAAAAGAAGGGCCCTGTGCATTCCAATGTTCATAGCAGCAATGTCCATGCTGTTAACATTTTAAATAACTATCTAGCACTGAAATAATCCTTTGGGTCTCTTCAGAGGATGTGACTCACTTGAACCAGATATGCTTGCTGTATTTGTGCTACCTTGATTTGTAAGGAATTATCTGAAATTTAAAAAAAATTCTTTTCTATCCTGGCCCTATCTTCCTAATTCTAGGCCTATCTTTCAAATTATCAGGTAGGCATTCTCAATTCTTAGAAGTATCTCAGACTCAGTGAGTACAAATCCAAAATTATTATCTCCTTCCAAAGTTTTATCCCTACTTAAACCAGTATCTGCCCCTGAATATACTGTTGGTATGAATTCTATCAACATTCTCCTGGTACTAACACTAGCTTTTAGCTTTTGCTCCATCCTCTATGTCAGTTTTTACCCACATGTAATCAGCCTCAAGTTTGTTTGTTTGTTTTTCATTTAAATTTTCTAAATGACTCTAGGATTCATCTCCTCCCATCTATACCCAGTGTCACTAATCTAGTTTAGGATCTCATCCTATCTTATTTGGCTTTTTGGAAATAGCCTCCCTGGACTCAATGCTTCAGAGCACCTACCTATTGTATAACTACTAAAGTTTTCTTCCTAAATCATTAGAAAAATATTCCTTTTTCAAAAACCTTCGGTGGCATTCTATTATTTAAAGAATGAGCTACGGGACGCCTGGGTGGCTCAGTCATTAAGTTCTGCCTTCAGCTCAGATCATGATCCCAGGGATGGAGCCCCACATTGGGCTCCCTGCTGAGTGGGGGGCTTGCTTCTCCCTCTGCCGCTCCCCCTGCTTGTGTTCCCTCTCTCACTGTCTCTCACTCTCTGTCAAATAAATAAATAAAATTAAAAAAAAAAAAAGAATGAGCTTCAAACGCTTTAACATAATAACCTTAGTGTCCAAAAGACCATCTGAGTCTTGTTCCTTACCATATGAACACGGGTCTGTCTGTGATACCTGTATTCCTTGAATTTAGGGATTCTGAATCTTTTTTTGCATCCTGAATTCCTTTGCCAGTCTGAGGAAGTGTGTGAACTCCTTCCTAGGACAATATTTTTGAATGTATAAAATAATAAACATAAGATTACCAAGGAAAACACTTCTACAGTGATAAAATTCTGTCTGTCTGGGGACCCTGCTGTTTATGTCTTTGTGGCTATGCTTGTGATCCTCTTAGCAAAGAAGTGCCCCTAAAACTATTCCTCTGATTATTGAAATCCTTCTCATCTTTCAAAGCTTATTGGATTCCCATCTCCTCTGAGCAACTTTACCTAAACTCCCCGCTCCATCTGTATTCAGCACTCTGCCCTTGGCCCACTCACAGTTGATTCTTTGTATTTCTGATTTGTCCTGATCTTAACTTAGCCTTTTGTTATAACATATTGTATTGATTGACAATGATGGGCTGAACAGTAGACTAATTGGCCACTTTCACACGTTTTGAATACACGATTCTTTTAAAACACTATGAACTATACATATAAGGAGGAAACCAAGGTCCAGAAATTTTGTTTGACTGAGCTAGTACAATTTATAAGAATAAATTATTTGTGGAAAGGACTATTTTAATAATCTTTTTCTTTATACCTTCTCAGGATTCGTGGGACAATATTTGTTTGATAATGTTTGCTTACATGGATTTAAAAATTAGAAAAACTGGAAAATTCTTATCTCCAAGTATTTAATGCCCCTGAAATTGACTAGGGGCCATAGGAGGACAGAGATATGAATAGCAGTGTCCCTAGTTCAATATATATCAAATCAACAGTGACTAAATCCTTCTTAACGTACTAAAAACTCTTCTAGTTCATAACAGTCACAAATTGAAAATTTACGGAAGGGTTTTTAGCAGGCAGTTCCCTAAAATATTATCTCTTGTTTTGCACTCTTGATAAAAAAAAAGTAATAAAAATAGGACAAATTAAAGAATTTATGTGGAGTCATAATGAATTCAGGAAAAATTTACATTTGTGATAATATCAGTTGTAAACCTATTTCCTATGTTACTCCCTTGGTGGAAACAATAAAAGCAACTCAATTTTAGACATAATTCCTTTGTTCCAGTTCCACTTTTTTTGTAGTCAAACATGTTTCTGCAGGTCTTCCTAAAACAGCATTATTAGGCAATCTATTTTTAAATAAAAGCATTTATTCAAAAAGATTTGCAATAGTAATGTTTTCATTTCAAAATATTATTTTGAGTTTAAAAATCATATGTTTATGATCATTAATATGTCGTGTGAAAGTTTCTTATATATAGTAATTGTTTTGAAAGGAATTACATCTTTCAATTTGCCAGCGCCTTTAGTACGCATAAACTATAAATTAATGTATAATTAATTCATTATCACTATATTTTTCTCATGGCCTTTTCTATTATTATCTTGCAGCAAAGACTAACTCAGTAGTCCCAGGGTAATTGATTTTCAATTTTCACAGCTCCAGATGGTCCTCCTGAAAGTGTACATGTAATAGCAACATCCCCTTTTAGCATCAACATCAGCTGGAGTGAACCTGCTACCATCACTGGACCAACATTCTATCTGGTTGATGTCAAATCGGTAAGGTGTGTCTTACCTTCTGCAAAAGACAGTATAGAGAGTGATTAAGGATACACATATTGGAACCAGACTATTGGAATTTTAATCCTAGCTCTGTTAGACCTTGGGCAACTTACTTAACTTATATGTGTTTTAGTATCCACATCTATAAAGTAAAGATCAAGAATAGTACTCAGGGTACAGAGATCTTGTGAAGACTAAATTAGAAAATAATGCATAAAGTACTTTAAACATTGCCTGAGTTGAGGGTCAGTGAATGTAAATAAGGCCTAATAAATGTAAGTAAAGTATTATAAGCACGATTATCATATTTATCCCCAGGTTTTAGATAATGTATGTAAACAGGTGGTTAAACTGATAATAATACACTGGTTTAAAATACAGTGGAAAAAGTACTTACTTCAGCAGCATATATGCTAAAATTGGAAGGACAAAGAGCAGATTAGCATGGGCCCTGAACAAAGATGACATGCAAATTCATGAAACATTCCTTATTTTAAAACAATAATAATAATAAAAATACAGTGAAAAAAAAAACTCAGAATACGAAAGGTGAAGGGAGAAGACATTAGGGGAAATAGCTCCCCAAAGAGGTAACATCAGAGCTTAATGCAAGAAACACCTGAAGCAGGCCATGAGGAAGAAATGGTACTAACATTGTGAAAATTAAGATTCATTCATGAAGAAGTGAGCAGTTCAGGAATCCTTGGTCAAAGCATTCAAGAAACATGCTGAGAGAAACTAGATTAGGAAGGCAGACTGTACAACAGTTAATGGAATGTGGGTTTCATGATAAACCCAGTGGAGTATCAATTGAGGAATTAAAGCAGTGCTGGGATATAGATTTCTATTTTATAGGATCAGCTTGGTTGCACTGCAGAGGACAGAGCAGCCCTAGTGCAAAATCCGACCAGGGACGGGATGCTGTAAGAGTAACTGGGTAGGAAAAGATAAGGACAGAGGAAATGTATTGAGGGAAGGGAATGGAAAATCATTTATACCTACAGGATTTGGTGAAAAAAAATTTTGGTGGATGGTGAGTAAAAGGAATAATTGAGGATGACTTCAAGATACAGAATTTGGAAAAGTGTGAAGAGAAAGAGATTTGTAAAGGAAAGGAATGAATTCAGTACTAGATGTACTGAGTTTGAGATACCCAGGAGTCCCAGATGAAGATACTCCCTTAGCACTATTGTATCTAGATCTGGAGCTCAGGAGAGGAAATCTGAATTGGCAAATCTGGGAAGTGTTGGTATTCAGATGGTAGTTGCAATGATAGGAAGGGATGAGATGAAATTCGGGACATGTCACATAAGGACCTCTTCTGTTAAGAACTAACCTGAGGATTGAATCCTGGGGAATCCAGACATTCAAAGAAGAGGCCACTGAAGTCACCAGCCTAGGAGCCATCCAGACAGATGGAAACCCAGGTGTGAGAGTCAATCCTTTCACCTAAAACAGGTGCTCACCAATGGAAATAATGCAGAGTGTAAGCTAGGATTAGGATCGGAAAAAGCTCGTGAGGGCCCTGCTTGGGTTTTACTGGGTCTGATGACTACTCTCTTCTCGTGACTCTCATGCACTGAGTCAGATAATTAATTTACAGTAGATTTTCCTCCCCCTTCCGTGCTTTCTCTACCTACCTTTTGTCTAATGTTTATAGTTTTATTGTGTCTTTGTGTTATTTCTAAAATGGAAGTGCCTCTCTCTCAAAAGACCTGTCATGATTAAAAGAAAATTTAAGGGATTATTGTTGCATTTGGACTCCCACTCAGTCTTCTGTTTATGTTCCTTTTTAGAGCATATTTGTGAAGACTTAGTTCACAATTAGCCAAAAGTAATCAACACGCATGACAAGCACTCTGGGAATATGTATTAAAAGCAAATTATAAAATGAGAACGCTCTGTTCTGTCAAAAGACACCTTATTAATGAAAACAGTTCTCTCTTGAAATTTGATCATATTTAAAGGAGGGGAAAATAATTTTTTTTAAAAAGTGGTTTATAACCTCACTCTCTTAGTATTCTTAAAGATATTAAAAATGAGCGAGGGAAAGAGAAGGATGATGAACATGGTAATTGTTTACTTTCTATCAGTAGCCTCTCCTCTAATATTTTGCTGTAAATATATTATCTTCATTTTGCATAAAGGGGGGTTGAAGCACAGAGATGATGGCTTCTCAAATGGTTGAGACCTGACTATACCCAGCAGACAGTAGTGTGATAGGAGAAAGGAAAAACCACCAAGTAGAAAATAAAATGTGCCAAGTTGTAGTATATGACCATCCAAACCTTTTGGGTCAAAGATAACAAGAATTCAAAGAGATTGTAGCACTTCTCAGTTACCCCAGGGTTCTTGGAACTAGGCTGTCATGGTTTGAAATGTGCTAGGTGCTGGATACCTGGAACAAGTCTGATATGGACATTGTCTTTATGGAGCTTATCTGTAGCTCATTTCATGGATACATAATTATCTGTCTTCAAAAATCATTGGCTCCTAGGCCAGGGAAGAACACATATCATTGAATTTAAGACTTGCGCTGTAGCCTTTACCAAATACTAGTCACAGGGTCATAAAACTCTCTTCCTAAAAGGCTCAAGCAAAACTTGATAGTCTTAAAGATATATGGGCACAGGTATCACCCTGGATGATACTATCATAAATTCATGCATTTTTGTGGTCCCTTGTTTGTTGTTCCCTTTGTTGGTTTTGTTTGTTTTGTTTGTTTGTTTTCAAAATAACAATTATTTATCATTTCTGCTCATCAAAATAAGGATGCAGAACTTAGGTAGCTCACACTGTAGTGGGAGACACCAAAATGCAAACAGCTAATCATAGAATGTGAGCTATATGGTTTTTTAGGACCATAAACTAGCAAAGTAATTAAAGTTCCTGTTATGAGTGGCATACAATACATAGGAGACTTCACAGAGGAGGTTATATTGGTTATGGGACTTGAGGAATGAATTGAGGTGTGCCAGGTGGGGAAGAGGGCAAATGGGGTAGGAAAAGGAAAGAAAATAGAATCAAAGTCTAACGGCTGACATTGCCTATAAAACTACTGTACTGAAAAAATAATGGGGCACATTTCATAATAATAATAGATGATCAAATAAAATATGAGCAAACAAGCTTGGAATTGGTAAAAGGGAAATAATGAATCCAAAAGGTCTGAGGTTTCAGTCCTGGGTAAGCGAACAAATAATGATTAACAATAACAATGACAGAGTAGGTTTAGTGAAGAATATAAATGAATTTTGGTACATTCTGTATTTGAAGACCCAATATTCTTTTTGGATTTTATTATATATGTTTTTTAAGATATAGTAGAACACTGGCATATTATGTCACTTTTTATTACTCAATATTTGGTACATCCTATCTTAATGGAAGACATTGAAATAATTTAATTTTACTTTATAAGATCAGGCCCAGTGTAGTAGTGTAGAGAGTTCTGAATTCTTGAAAGACTTGGGAGCAAATTCTATTTGAGCTACGAAATAACTGTGGAATGTTGAGGAATTCACCAACTCTATAAAATCAGAATTCATATAGTTATGGTGGTCAGTCAAGTAAGATAAACTTCAGCCAGTCGGGCAGAGCCATGGTGATTTGAAGACTCATGCCCCGTTATAGGAGTCAACTGTCACTCATCTCTAGGTAATTCTTGCCGAGCATGAACATAAACTTAATCCTTTTTTTTTTTAAGATTTTATTTATTTATTTGAGAGAGAGAGACAGAGTGAGAGAGAACATGAGAGGGGAGGTCAGAGGGAGAAGCAGACTTCCCATGGAGCTGGGAGCCTGATGCCGGACTTGATTCCAGGACTCCAGGACCATGACCTGAGCCAAAGACTCAACTGACTGAGCCACCCAGGTGTCCCAATATAAGGGTAGTCTTAAGGAAAATTTTAAAAGCTAGATTTTTAAGGGATGTTTAAATGCTGAGAACTAACTGAATCACACTCACTTCCTACCAGTGAGTACATGCACTTGATCAATAGTATTCCTATGCTGATTTGGTTTTCTGCCACTTTACAGAAAGGAGGCAACTGCCTTCAGTGCTCTAAGGTGGGAACAATCTCTTTGACTTCGCAATGCTTACGTTATTGGTCAGCCTTTTACTGTGTTTCTCATAGCAACATCTTCTTTAAGTTAAAAAAGCTCTTAGAAAAGGGCATTTGAAGAATATTTTGAACAAAAAATCTTCCAAAGTTACAAGGGAGGGTCAAGTTGAGAAGAACTTAGTAGTGTGAACAGTGTACACAATCTGGTTTTAAGTGTTTCAATTTGGATACCTGAGAGTAGCATGCATTGTAGGATTTCAAATTTTCTGTTGTTCATCTTTGGAAAATCCCTTCTTTGTATTGCTAGAAACTTTAGCTATGTTTAATACCTGCAATGAATAGGCCAGACTCTGCATCAAAGACAAACGCAGACGATGTTTGAATACACTATGCGACTATATTTAATACACCTAAGGATACTCATTTTTGCGCATCTAATACTTATAACATCCACGATTGTCTCCTCATCCAGTGCCATGCTTAGTGCTAGATGGGAGTTTTTCAAACTGCACTCATGACCAAAATTTTTTTTAATGAACTGGAGTAAAATTTCAAAAAGAAGAAAATATCAAAGTGCATTTCAGAAAGAAGTTGCATTTCTGGAAATTGTTTTCAAGTTGTAAAGAAGTGTGTATATGTATACATATAAGAGTATAACACACACATTCTGAGTTATGTTACAAAATGTGCTTCCTTTTGGTAAGTCATAGTCAAAAAAAAATCAAATTCTCTGGGCCAACTACTTCAGATCTGTTTTTCTAATTCTCACCAAACTAAATAGATATTATTACTGCAATTTTACGTACACAGAAAGTAAGACACAGAGAACACAAGTGATTTGTCAAATGCTACAGGAACTATTACATGACCAAGTTGGGATTTGAACCTTTACTGATTAATTACCCAAACCTGTATTCTTTCTCCTATAAAACATTGCAGTTGAGACTCTTAATCTAAGGAAACAAACTGAGGGTTGCTGGAGAGGAGGAGGTGGGAAGGATTGGGTGGCTGGGTGATGGCCATTGGGGAGGGTATGTGCTATGGTGAGTGCTGTGAATTGTGTAAGACTGATGATTCACAGACCTGTACCCCTCAAACAAATAATACTTTATATGTTGGTATAAAAAATGCAGTTGAAAGTAGAGTTTCATTGACACAGAGATAATACTTACTTGTTCATTAGATGGATTGACTGACTGTGATGGGTTAGTTTATTATTTTTTTCTTTTACTTTCAGTTGTTGAAATAATTGCTTATAAGTAGACTGTTAAAGTGGCACTTTAGATTTCCCAGGACAATCTGACTGCAAGAAAAAAACTAATTTAAATCTTGGCTAGATAAGTGTACCACACGTAGCTTTGTAGTATTATGTTTTGGTGATTTGGATCTCAAGTGCAACTAACTTCCTTTAATTACTAGCTATTTTTTCCTATAGGTAGACAGTGATGAATTTAATATTTCCTTCATCAAGTCAAATGAGGAAAATAAGACCATAGAAATTAAAGACTTGAAAATATTCACAAGGTATTCTGTGGTGATCACAGCGTTCACTGGAAACATAAGTGCTGCATATGCAGAAGGAAAGTCAAGCGCTGAAGTGATTGTTACTACTTTAGAATCAGGTAAGGCATATTTCCCATCACTGCTAAAAGCTGACTGAGATTTAAGTGCCTTTTTTTTTTTTTTTTTTTAGAATTTCTCATACCACCCCTTTAAAAGGGTATGTTTTACAAGACATTTTTTAAGTGTATAAAATACAAAATTCCGTGATTCACCATAACTGATAAACGTGAAGTTTTCTATTTACATTTTTTAGGCAAAGAGGAATTATATAGAATAATTGGTTCTTGGAAATACAGAAACAAATTAGCTCATAATAATGTCCTAATTGTATTTTTTTGTATTTATTTAAACACTAAATATTTCAGAAATTGAGTTACCTTGCCTAAGAGAAGATTTTTCAAATGGTCTATAGCCAATAATTTTTCATGTAAAATTCCATTTTAATTATTTCTATGATTTAAATGCACATTAAAGTAGTAATAGTCTATCATTATATAATCTGCAATTCAAAATTAGAATCCTGGTCATGCTTACCTTCTCTGTTTTTCTCACCTAATCAAATGACGTGTTTTTATTACATAACCTATTTAATAAATGTCAGAATCCATACAGATGTCCTCAAGTTCCTACAAACAGGGTCTGAATGAATAATAAGTTTGTAACCAATAGGAATTAAGTGTGGAAAGTCAGCTTCCCAGAACTTGCTTGCCCTATCCTCCTTCAGACTCCTGATGTTCTTTGCCACCAGATTTATCTTTGGAAAGAGCACATGAAGGGAAGTGTTGCTATAGTTTATTTGTTGCTCTCTGTAAGGTAAGTATAGGAGGTAAAACATGTTTTTTAGCTAGTCTTTTCATTATGTTATATGCTCTATTGTCTATAAAGTTATGGTTCTGCATTAGAAGATATCCTCAGCACCCTAAAATTTCATTTGTTTCCATTTTGCTGCCACATATATCCCAGATACTTACTTTCTTATACTTTGTACTTCTCCCACATCTCACCTGGGAGGAAAGTTGCTGCTGAATTTATTCACACTCATACCGTGAAGTACTGATTGTCAAATGCTACCCCTCACAAAGATATCATGGTTAAATAAATTATTACTAAATCTCTAAGAGTAGAATTTTAGAGGTAAAACCGAAGATATTTGGAAAATGGGAAATTCTTTCCAGCATTCAGAGAGTTATTTCACTTATCCAACCTTAAACCTAATCTGATTTTTTAGAAAGAGTTCTTATTAAAAGAAAACATATTTTTATATCATAGAAATGTATAACAACAAATGTGACAATACATCTCTCTTGAGCCAATTTAACTTTCACTTTAGCTATGCATTTTTCTACTTAATATTGATATTTGGCACTATACCATATTTATCTGTTCCTCTTTTTTTCCCACCGTTATTATTTGCTTTTTTTTTTTTTGCTTGTTGCAGAGTTTTACCTATAAAGATATTTTATAAGATAATAAATAATAAATAAAAATACTAGAGCTTGAGCATCCGAGCTTTGCTAGCCAAATATTAGCAGCCTTATTCATGGAAATCCCCTTAGTATGGGAGATATATCCATTTCAGTTTGATCAAAATAAATATATTCATGCAGTCATTCATTTATATAGAGAACACTAATATGTAGTACAGCAAGAACTAGTTCTTATATTCATAAATTAATTTCATACTCACATATATCACTTTCTTTCATGATAATTCACTGACACTTAGCTGTTGTGTATTAGGCTAATTTTTATTTATTAAAAATAAGATGAAATATCTAGAATATATGAAGAACTCTCGAAACTCAAAAAAATTCCATTTAGAAATTGGGAAAAGACTTGACCAGACATTTCATCATGAGGAGATACAGTGGGCAAATAAACTCATGATAAGATAGAGTTTCAGCATCATTAGCTATTAAGGAAATGCAAATTAGAACCACAATGAGATATCACTATGCATCTACTAGAACAGATAAAATAATAATTATAAAATAGTGATGATGCCAAATGCTGGCAAAGATACAAAGAGATTGGATCTCTTGTACATTGTTAGTGGGAAAGCAAAAGGATACAGCCACACTGAAAAATAGTTTGGCAGCCTTTTATAAAACTAAGCATGCACTTAGAGCACATTACCTAGCAATCATATTCTTGGACAATTATCACAGAGAATTAAAAGTTTATGTTCACACAAACAGCTGTAAATGAGCATTAATAGCAGGTTTATTAGAAGTAACAGAAAAACTAGAAACAACCCAAATGCTTTTCTATGATTAAACAAACTTTGGTGTATCCACAAACTGGAACACTGCTCCGTGATAAAAAAAAGAATGAATCACTGATACATACAACAACCTTGATGGAATTTAAGCATTATGCTGGTGCTTTCCTTAAAGTGACAGAACTGTGAAGAACAATGGTTCGTGTTTTGGGAATGCATAGGGTGCAAATGCAAGGGGACAGCCGGGGAGGTTTCTCTATGGAAATGGAAAAGTTTCACACCTTATTTCTGGTAATGATTACAGGAATCTTTACATGGAATGAAATTGCATAGAACTACACACACATTTATGAAAACATGTGAGAATGGTGAAACCCGATTAAGGCCTGTAATCTAATTAACAGTATTGTACTAAAGTCAATATCCAGGTTTGAGATTTGATATAAAACTAGTTAGTTAAGTTGTCACCACTGGTAAAATTCGGGGGAATGTTCTAGGGGTATGTATGGACCACTTTCACAAATTCCTGTGAGTCTACATTATCTTTAAATAAGCAGTACAAAAGTCATGGGAATGCATTCTATATAAAAACAAATACATGTAGAAGTCAAAATAAATAAATAACCAAACTAAGTGAATCACCATTATGATTTCTGTAGCCCACACATATCAGCCATTTTGCTTGTCTCCGTAGCATACATGGTTTAAATAATTGTGTAACACATTTTAGAAGCAGACATTTAACATATATTTTAAATGGAGATTAAAAAGAGAAACAAAAAGTTTTAAAAACTAATTGATTAATATTTCACTTTAGTCCCCAAGGATCCACCTAACAACATGACATTTCAGAAGATACCAGATGAGGTTACAAAATTCCAGTTAACGTTTCTTCCTCCTTCTCAACCCAATGGAAATATCCAAGTATACCAAGCTTTAGTTTACCGAGAAGATGATCCTACCGCTGTCCAGATTCACAACCTCAGTATTATCCAGCAAACTGACACATCCGTCATTGCGATGTTGGAAGGACTAAAAGGTGGACATACGTATAATATCAGTGTAAGCATCCGTAGCTTTTAATGACTCTCCTGTTTTAAAAAGTCAGTTTGCAAACTCAGCATCCAACAATAGTAGAAATCCAGAAATAAAATAAAGGGGGAAAAATGCATGTTAAAAGCAAGAGAGCAGTGATATGTAAAGAGAGATTCTACCTGAAGGGAGGCCATTTATGTGTGATTATAAATGGAAAATGGAAAATGGAAAAGCAAATTTCAAAGGCAAAGGGCAGAAACAACGATTTACATGTTTGAAATTCACATACCTTTCACATAATAATTACTAAAGCTAAGCATTTTACATCCCAATTTTAATTATCCATGTGTGTTTACAGACATACAGATATTCACACAATTTATTTCAAAAATGTGTTTTTGTAGTATGTCTTAAACTTTGCGAATAGAATTATATGGTCAGAATATCATCTTTTAAGCAACATAGAGTTCACCCTAAACATTGAAGTAGCTTAGTAATTAATTTTCCTACCTTCTTTTATGATTATCATGTAATCAGAACACTTATAAATAATTTATATTCATATATATGTTTTTCTTTATATTACATCTATATACCTGCATATCTTCATTTCTTCCTTCACTCACTATATATATATATTTTTTTTAATTTTTTTAAAAATATATTTTCATCAAAGGTCCTCAGGATACATGAGTAAACACAGAAATATCACAAAATAAAAAAAGTAACTCTCACCCATATTGTTTTTGAACGTTCAATATATGATCCTGTATTTTTTTTATTGTATTATTTTTCTTTATTAATATATTTTTTAATATATGTATCTGTCCTGCTAGGATTCTTATTGCACACCCCATTATATGGACTTTTATTCTGTAAGGTAGAGGGAGGGTGGTTAAAAGAATGAACTGATCTGAGTTCAAATCCTGACTCTGTGATTTGCTTCTGAGCACTTGCCTCAATTCTGTACCTCAGTTTCTTTATCTAAAAAAAAAAACCAGTAAATTCTGCTCTTGAAACTAATATTACACTATATGTTAACCAACTGGAATTTAAATAAAAACTTGAAACCAAAAAAAAAAAAAAGGAAAAAACAGTAATAGGAATAATGCTTTCTTTATAAGATTATTGTAAGATTTAAAGAATTAGAGTTATAGGAAGCAGTGAGTTCTCCATGAGTTTTGCCTTTTGGAATAAGAGAAAAGAATAGGAAACAAAGTAGAACTAATTCATAATTTGAAGAAAAAAATAGCAAAAACTTAATAGTAAAAAAGTTATCTAACTTACTGCTCAAAAAATGCAATTTATAGCTCCCCAACACCAAGGAATTTATTAACAATATATAACATCCCAACCTACTTAAACAAAACCTGCATATCTTCATTCAACAGGTTTACAAGTGGTGTGGAGGGGATGAGGTGGGAAAGGCAGAGGGAGAGGGAGAAGCAGACTCCCCACTGAGCAGGGAGCCCATGTCGGGCTCCGATCCCAGGACCCTGGAATCATGACCTGAGCCTGAGCCGAAGGCGGATACTTAACCAACTGAGACACCCAGGCACCCTAATACTTCTTTCCTTAAATTTACAAGTTCCAATAAATATTTTCTTTAGATATTTTTTGACCCCATTTTTTAGGCTTTGTCTGTTTACTGTGCCCATTGCATCATATATATTACTATAATTTTAGTTTTGTAAGTATCTATAGAGTGGAAGTATAGAAAACAAGTCAATTAGTTCCAATACACATATTATATTCTGAATTGTGTTTGTGAATGAGATTGGGCAAGAATATAGTCTCTGTTTTTATAGAGCAAAATAAAGTAAATAAAAGATTCTCTGTCTACAATTTCTTAAGCATTAAGTGAATTGAAAGGATCCCCATTTGTGTGAATCACCCTCTGTCTATACAAACAGAAATGTTTTATGTGTATATGCTCCATTATGCAGGTTATAGTGTCGGATACTTCGGGGCAGGGGTGAAAAAGGGCATAAAGGCCAACTTTCAGAGGGATGATTTAATACAGGAAAACAAGGAGGTTGAAGGAATAGGATTTCATTTCAGAGAAGGGGAAAAAAAGAGAGTCTTGAATATGGATTTAAAGAAAGCCAGAGTTATCTAGCTACAGAGGGATGGCGCAGATGTGAGAGTAGATGAAGGAGTGTAGACCTAGGGGCTTTCTGCCTCTGCTCCTCCCACGGGTTCAAAGTGAAGCCACATCCTTCCTGGTCACCATGATAGGGCTGTTGAAGTCACTCACCCTTTGTTCTCAGGCCTTAGTACTGTAAGATAGTTTGAAAAACTACTTTATTATGAATGATCTTCCTCCACAGATTGTATTCATTTGAGTAAATGCAAGAAAAATATAATAAATAGGCTATGTTTGTTTTTAAAAATAGAATCATTTTAAAATTACATATGACCCTGATAAAAATAGTAACAAGATATTTCTCTTTTTTTAGGTTTATGCAATCAATAGTGCTGGCGCAGGGCCAAAGGTTCAGATGAGAATAACCATGGACATTAAAGGTACAGACATGAACTGCCTTCCTGTGAAATACTGTGGTCTTAATCAAAGAGTAATTATAATTGAATTCTATTATTAGAGCTAAGAATGTAGTCAAGCTTTTAAATGATACATATGCAATAATAAGCCTACATTTAGTAATAAACTCTGCTTATTAAAGCTATATTTAAAATGTCTAAATAATAATGCAAATTACCATCTTAAAGAGAATGCCCACCTGCTATTTATCTTACATTCTTTCCCTCTGAATTTAAAGTTTTCTAAGACAAATTTTATAGTCCGTTATTATGTTTTGTAGTTTTATTGAAAATTCATTGTTAAATTACCCATGGCTAGACTTTGACTAGTCTTAATTAAATTCCTTGACTGATCTTTATCTTGAAAGTAAAATTCTTTTTTAATCAGATAATGTTTACTGCACTACCATATATTCTGCTTTGTGATTCTGACTGTAAAGTAGATCGATCAATTCATTATTCTGACAGGTATTGTTTATAGAAAATATAATTAAGATTGAAGTCTGCCTCCCTCACACAAAACGATCCATGAAAACCAAAAGAGATTGTTAAGAAAAACTTAGGGCTAGTCAGTCATTCGGATTCTTTCTCTTCCTGACTGAAAACATACATGCAACTGTGCCATCTCTCTAAAAATCTATAGTAAAACCTGCAGAGATTAAAAAAATGAAACATACAGGGCGCCTGGGTGGCTCAGTGGGTTAAGCCGCTGCCTTCGGCTCAGGTCATGATCTCAGGGTCCTGGGATCGAGTCCCGCATCGGGCTCTCTGCTCAGCAGGGAGCCTGCTTCCTTCTCTCTCTCTCTCTGCCTGCCTCTCAGTGTACTTGTAATTTCTCTCTGTCAAATAAATAAATAAAATCTTTAAAAAAAAAAATGAAACATACAGACCGTTAGTAGAATGCTCCTCATTCTGAAGCAGAGAGTAACTTTTCTTAGTCTTTTGTAAGCACAGCAGAGCAGAGTGATTAAACGAGCCAGATCAGACTACGGAGACTGAATACTGGACTGGCCTCTTGATATCTGTTAGACTTTGGGCAAGTGTCTTAACCTCTATAAGTTGTAAAATGCAGATAAGGCTAGTTCCTACCTCACAGATTGTTGTAAAGATTAAAAGAGAGAATCTTTGAAAACCCTTAGGACAGTGCCTAGAAACTAGTACTATTAAGTACTATTAAGAAATATTCCCTGTAAGATGAAGCTGGTAAATTTTGTCTTTTCATCAATGATAGTTTATTTAACTGTAGTATTATTTAAAAGTATTGAGATTTGCTTTCGCTTTTAATTCCAAACTACTTGGAACATGCAAATGCATAAGTTCTTCAAAAACATCAGCTGTTTTACAAAATGACTTCATAAAGAAGGACTTATGTCATACCATGTTAATCTCTTTTTGTTATTCAGTGACAGACCAGTCAGTATGCAGATAACGATGGCTTCATTTTATTAATTCTTTAGCAAAACTTCCTATGTGTATTGCTTTGATCATCCCCATATAGAGATGATTTGTTCTGACTTTCCACTCCTTAGATAGGACAGATAGACTCGTGATTAGGTGTCTAGAAAAAATATGTGAGTACTGGTGGTACTGGTGAGGTGCTAGAGACTCATTTTTCTCCAGTAATATGCATGATTATTTTTGGTGACATGGAGTGGCCTTGAATTAATAGTAGTGTCATTAAATTTGCATTTGACACATAATATACAGTTGGATAATCCTATCAAAATGCCAGATTCCTCTAACTGGAAACCTTTTCTTAGGGACTCCCCAGTGGCCTGGCTGAGAGTTTTCCAGAAATCCGGGAAATCTGAGGCTCTTGCTGCTGAATCCTTCCTTCCTTCTTGTCTCACACAGGTATTAAACCTGTGATCTGGGGTCTAAAGGCTCTTGCTGCCTACTTCTGTTCCCTGTTCCTTGACTCTTCATGGGTAGTTCCTCCAATAAACTTCCTAAACTTCTAATATTATTATAGCCCTTATATTACAGAGGAATGAGCTAAAGATCAAGCCAAAAAGATTTGATTGAAATCTTGGTATTTCCCTTTTACAGCTATGTGACATAAGGCCATTTCCTCATCTATAAAATGGAAATGGTATTGCCAATTTTATGGCATTATTGAGAGGCTTTTAAAAAAATTTTAATAAATATGGAAATTGAAGTTTGATTAAGCAACGTGCTGTGCTCCAAAAGCTGGTCTACGCATATAGCTATGAGATGAAATGAAACAAGCAGAGCTCTTACAGATATTGATTTTGGAGACGTTTGTATGCATTGACAGTAAAATGTGAATTATCATGGCACTTTCAGAAATTATTCTGGTAATACCTATTAAAGTTAAAAATATTTATGTATTTTGTTTCAGAAATTCTGTTCTTGGAAATCTATTCCATAGAAATAAAAGGATCAGTAAATAAGACTAAATATATAAGGCTATTTATTGCAGCAAATGTTCAAAACCAGAAGGAAAAGTGAATTCCCATTACTAGCTGAATGATTGAATAAATATGATGTCACACCCTGATATATAACATAATCATTAAAAAGAATGAGTTAGCCCCATGCTTGGTGACATAGAAAGACTTATATAAGTCATACATAAGTGAAGAAAGCAATATGTGGAGTGATTATAATACATGATATAGTCCCATTTAAAAAAATCAAAAGTGAGAATAATCCATCATCTATGACTTTATCTATTTTATATAGTTATGTGAACATGGAGAAAAATATGGGGGATATCATCCATATGTTTGGCATGGATAAACTGTGGGAGGGATGTTGGTATGACTAGAATAGAAATTGATGAATCAGCTAAAGGAAGTAAAAGAAGGAAAAAACCACTAAAATATTGTATGATTTAATGCACTTATAAAAATTATATGAATGGGAACATAAATAGTTTGATTTTTTTTAATATGTGAAGAGGACTCAGATGGGTAAAAATCACACCTGAGCCCCATTATCTCAAGCAATTATGAAATACATAATTTAAAAAAAAAGAAATACATAATTAAAACTTCAGGAGATAATAATTGCTAACCATCTGTTATATTCAAACAAAACTCTGTTTCATTTGTCATTTGTCATCATTTTATATATAAATCGCCTGCATGAAATGAGAATTTAAAATTTTTTCTTCTCTTCAGAAACAAAAAAATCAATTGCAGTGGTATTTCTTCTTTGTTTAAAGCTCCAGCACGACCAAAAACCAAACCAACCGCTATTTATGATGCCACAGGAAAACTGCTTGTGACTTCAACAACAATTACAATCAGAATGCCAATATGTTACTACAATGATGATCATGGACCAATCAAAAATGTACAAGTGCTTGTAACAGAAGCAGGAGGTATCATCAACTGTTAACTTATCTTGTAATTAGGGTATGAATTGTTGAATGCTAAAGAAATTTCAGTTCAAAATTAGTAATATAAGGTTGATTACCTGTTATCACACAACTTTTGAGCTTAATACTATTAATATTATCATTAATTATACTAATCATTAATGTACACCTAAATTACTTGACAAAAATAAGAAAAGGCATAGTTAAAATATGTGATCTATTTATTCCATATACTGACTGGATTGCTTGATTTTGGCAAGATGGAGTCTTGATAGCTTCTTTGGAGGTATGAACAGGAGAGTTACCCTTGACTGAGAGAGGTTCTTTCAGTCTCTGAGAAGTTATCCTCCACAATAAAGCCTCAGTCATGTGGAATGGAAAAAGATAGGGTTCCCTGTTTATCCAGGTAGATCAGCTGAATCATCCCTTGTGGTTCACAGAGTGACGGATGTTGCATCCAGATTTTCCTCATGCGATTACAGAAATGCTCTTCAGAAATGTGAAAATACTTCATATATTACTTGTTATTTTATCCTTTTTTTCTGAAAATAGCTCAGCATGATGGAAATGTAACAAAGTGGTATGATGCATATTTTAATAAACCAAGGCCATATTTTACAAATGAAGGCTTTCCTAATCCTCCGTGTACGGAAGGAAAGACAAAGTTCAGTGGCAATGAAGAAATCTACATCATTGGTGCTGATAATGCGTGCATGATTCCTGGCAATGAAGACAGAGTTTGCAATGGACCTCTGAAACCAAAAAAGCAATACTTGTAAGTATAGTTGACACTTATGAATGCATCATGACAGCAAGCAAGTCGACGTCTTTTATTCATCCATCTACCCATCTTTTTGTATTTCCAATAAGCACTAGCATCCGTAATGTATCATGACCTGCTATGAGGTGAAGATCAATAAAACATTGTCCTTACATTCCCTAAATGTACAGTTCTGTAGGGAAAGTAAGCAAGCTTAGAAGTAATTATGACTTGATATGGTAAGTGACATAAGAACAATATGAAAAACATGTAATTGGAGAACATGGATAGGAGAACTGAATTCTTTCTGTAAAAGATAATATGACTAACATATAATATTTTGTGCTCTTCACTCAGTATTTTGCAACACATGCTAATGTACGGGTTTTTAGAAACACTATCTTAATCTTTTAGTTGATGACATCTTCAGTTTATCAGTCATACCAGTAATTTTGTCCTCTTTGTACTACCAAGCCACTCAATTAGTGACTGAAATATTTATAATTCACTTTAATATTTGTCATTTTGTAGATCATAATAATCTAGTGTATTAAATACTACTGCTGGTATTCTGGTTTTATTAAATGCTTTGCTAAATTAATCACATCTCCTGTTAAATTGACTGTGTTTTGTCATTTTAAATCTTAAATTTTTAAAATTTGTCAATTTTATTTTTTTATTTTTATTTTTTTAAATTTTTTATCTTTTAAAATTTGTCAATTTTAATTTTAAATTATTTAATCTCCAAAATATAGTTTTTACTACTAAATTTGAAAAATGCAGCTAATTTCTTGTTTGCCTGATACTTAAAGCATTATTAAATTCTTCATAAACATCCTAAGCCAAGTTAACATTAGAAAAACAGAAAGGTTATACATTTGAAAAAATAGACTGCTGTATCATCAACTAATAAGTATAGTTACTTTGGTTACTAAGTCATTACCTGAAATTTAATCATTATACATAGGCAGTAATAAAATTACTTACTTATTTGTTTATTTAATATTTACTCAAATATTTAATACTTATTCAAAGTTTAATATTCAAATTTTATTTATTTACTATTTATTCAAATATTTTAATATTTATATTTATTCAAATATTTTATTTGAAATAAAATGTAATATTTATTCAATTTTTTTTATCTTGCATCTTTTTCCAACACAGACTCTTCACATAATCAATAAAATCATGAGAATTTTAGAAGGGTAGAGATTAAATTACAAACTGAAACTTATTAATATAAGTTGGTTTTGTACTTTAAAATGCTTAGATGTCTATCATTTTTAAATAAGGTAAATTTCAGTTATCTCTGAAGATGTTAGAATCACCCATTCTGTAACCATTTTCTGTTTCTTATGTCATAAATGCATAGAAAGTGAAAACACTTCTGTGCACACAGAAAATTAAGAAGAATTTTTCTTACTTTGTTAACATGTGAACAAAATAATTCTGTATGACCATTCCAAATCACTGGGATTTTTAAAGGTAGTTGAGGTATAGCAGTTATTATACTTTGTATTTGTACGGTATATTTGTGTAACACAGTTTCACAGACATGAAACAATTTCATCCAAATAAATCTATGAGGGATGTAATCTTCATCTGTTTAAACTGCTGACCTCACGAGTCTGACCAAACTTTTAATTACTCTCTTATGTTCAGGATAATTATTCATCTCACATAAGGATAGGATATATTGTTCTGATGGCAACTGATTTCCAAGTTTGCATCTTATAAATACATTTTCTCTTGAATAAAAATGTGCATTTTCATTGCAATTTGTTAAATTGTTCATAGAAAAAAGTCATATACCATGCAAATTGTTGGTTTTTAATTTTTTTTATTTCATAGATTTAAATTTAGAGCCACAAATATTATGGGACAATTTACTGATTCTGATTATTCTGATCCTGTTAAGACTTTAGGTAAGATATATTCTGTAATTTAATTCCATTGATAATCTCAGCATGGTAATCATAGTTGTAACATTCATTAGTAAATATATTAATCCATGACTGAATGTTCTCAAGTATAAATTCATTTCAAGGTTAAGTAGCCTGACAAAGAAAAAATAGTATTTGTGATATTTTTTTAAGTGATGGATGTTCCATCTATTCAAATCTGGACATCGATTTCAATATGGTGTTAGTTCTATGCTGATGTGTACTAGCATTATACTAAGCAAATGTTTACTTGGCTGTTTAATATATAATCTCCTATGTAAAACATTTTTACTTAATAAAGAAAGGAAAAGGTTTATGGAATAAACCTGAAATAATCTTAAAAACTAGAAACTTACCAGCTGTTTTAAAGTTTATTTTCTTTCTAATCAAGTCTTTCATGAGTTTTTATGATCTCTCTCCAATCAGGCTGAATAAAACAGAAGTACAATTTAGTCCAATGCCAAGTGTTTTCCTCCACTTCCTCCCCACCCCCATCTTTACCATCATCATCATCTTCTAGACTCTTTGTATGTAGTAACTAATGGACTCTTCACAACTGTCTTTTAATTGATACCAGTAGTTCTCAACCAGAATGATTTTACTCTCCAGGGAATAGGTAGCAATGTCTGTGGCCATTTTTGGTTGTCTGGTTGTCACAATTATGGGCCAAGCTACTGGTATTTAGTGGGTAGAGGCCAGAGAGGCTGCTGAACATCCTGTATTACTCTGGACAGTCTTTTCAGCAAAGAATTTAGTGCATAATGTCAATAGATGGAGAGAAGCTTTTAGGTGCTGCTAGCTCCACTTTATAGATGAGGAAACCAAGGCCCAGATTAAGTAATTAAGTGGCTCAACCAGTATTCTAGCACAGATTCCATAACCATTACAAATAGAAAAACAAGATTTAGACCTGGATTCAAAACTTGACTCTGCCACTTGAGAAAATAATTTCTATAAACCTCAGTTTCCTATTTAGAAAATGGTGATGAGAGTGTCCACTTGAAAGACTTAAATAAAATAGCGTATATAAAGATAGTAATATTTTATAGTTAGTAAAATTTTAAATACTTAATCACTTCTTTTTGGATAAGTTATAATCAAGGATTATAGAAATACACGGTTTTTTAGGAAAAATTATTTCCCTAGGATTTCTCCTAATACATTGTAGCTTCCAATTTTCTCTGTGCCAAGCTCTTAGAATGTGTACCTTTGTGTGCCATTCAGATCCACAGTATAATGTGAGTTGCAACAGATTTCAGTGAGAGTTGTGGCTGGAAGAAGGTAGATTTTTCCACTATTCTAAGTTAGAAATTCTCCGCTGGTTGAGGAAGTTTTAATTGTCTAAAAAGTCAGCTTCAGCAACCTCTACTTAGTTAAGGAAATTTTCAGTCTTGAAGAAATAAGGGGGCTTTATGGTTGGCTACATAGATGTTTATAAAGGAATAACATGAATTTCTTTGCCTCAACTGTCTTATTCCATGAAATCAATAGTTTGATTAATTAATTTTACCCAGTAATTCAATCATTTTACATCTGGCTGACTAGACTTGTGGTTTTGAAATGGTGTGGAGAATTTTATAATTTGATAGGTGAGTGGATCACACCCTGACACCACCACAGTGAACTAAATGTCTTGATGGCACCAACATCATTTCCTTTAGGTCAGAGCATTCAGAAACTATTACGACAACAAAATGGTGATCCTGGTGCGTTTACCAAGGAAGATAAGAGACACAGACAAAGTGGATAGTTCATGTATCTAACAGAGATGACATTTTGTAGGAACAGTGCTGAAGATGTTGCCTCGCTGTGTAGTTTTCTTGTGTGGTATGTCTCTCATAGATTGCTGGTTTCATGCAGATTATCGATGTGAAGATACATTCAGTCAGTTCTCTGAGAGATGAAGTTACAACACCCAGAGTAATAGGAATGAAAAAAGGGGAAAGACGAGCATGCGGAACCATGATATTCAAGGATGTGATTTCTCACATTCTGTCAAATAGGTTCTCTCTGGCTGAAGGTGGACCTCAACTAGTACTTTGGCTGCAGGTGGTTTCAAGGTGCTCCTCGGTGATGCTCTTCTTTTTCTTCCTTTCTCTCGCCACCAATTCAGTGGAATAAAATAATTCTAGAAGGTAGCAGAAATATGCCATGAGTTCTCTCATTCCTTCTTTGAAATCATGACTATCCCCACCCCAGTCATCCAGGTACTAATGTCTGTGTGCCCTGGTAATAACAGGAGTCTAAAGGGGATGCAAGATGTGGAACAAAGAGCAGAGCAGAGGATCTGGTCAAAATTAGTGAAGGTAGCACTGGTGAAATGTAGATTCAACATATAAGGTAGAAAGTCATTAGGTTGGGTAGTTACAAGGAATGGTCCCCTACATCTGTGATCTAATTTTTCAGAATTTGTACATTATTTGTAGACCAGGGACATAAGAGAAGCTGTTCAGGCTCCTCCTTGAAGTTTCCTCAATGGATTTTCTTCTGATAAACAATGGCTTTGTATTAGGCTTCTGCCCTATAATCTTACTCTGGATTGATCACATGAGTTCTGCTATCAAGATAGTCATTTAAAGTTAGTGAAACCATGACAGGCAGGAGTGGAGAAAATGGTTAGGAGTGCCACCCTGAGTGGCGGTGAAATGAGATGTGTACTTTGGGAATATGGAGTGGGCCACTGGAGCAGAATTCCTCAGTGTCTGGAAACGTAGCCCAGTCATCTGGCTGGTTAATGGATTTACTACCATCAATTTCTGTCCTCATATTACACCTGACTATTAGATCTTACAGTTCTGTGGATATCAGATTCAGCTTGATGGGTCTGGCACCAAAGAGTACCCTCCAGAAATGGCCATGATCCATGGTTTGACATTAATAAAAGACCATGGACTTACAAGAGTTTGGTGGGGGTGGTGAGGAATTGCCAGTGAAGATGTAGTAGGACTCAAAAAGGAAATAAACATAAATATTTCTACATTGGTCAGTGGTAAGAATGGTTTCATGGCTGTGAAAATGGGAGCAAGCAAATAGGGAGCAAACAGTGCATTGATGCAACACTCCGGTATCATCAGAATATTACAATGGATGTTCAAGTCCTTGTTTATCTCAAATATGTCATGTATTAGGATGAGTGATACCATTTGCAACAGACTAGAGGCTCCCAACATTCCTAACAAGCCTGCTGAGAAGTTATGTGTGTATGTGATCTCAGACTTCAGTGAAAGAAGTGAGGATCCCATCTAGGTCTTCAAACCACCCGTGGATACACATTCCTTCACTGGTATTTAGCATAGCACAGGCGGTGAGCTCCAAGCAAAGTAAAATCTTCAGGATTTAAGTCTTTGCAAGACTGTCTTTTTAAGTTAATATAGAGTATACATTTCCAAGACAGACCATTTTGACAGTGGTTGGGCGTCTTATGAATACTATTATTTGGAAGTTAAAATTAGGGGTAAAAGAATCACTGTAGACTGATCAACTAAAAGATTTAAGTTTACTGAAAAGGGCTAACAAAAACACAAGTAAGAAGGGACCAGGCAGGGTTTTGCTGAATAAGTATGAGTATGTGGAAGAGGAGTTTGCGTTTAGGGTAATCTTTATGGCCTGTAGGAATAAACAGGGGAAATGACATATGCCATTATTTTAATCCTAAAAAATACCTACAATTTATTTGATTTTGTTTTCACTCGGAATGAGCATTAGCATTTTTACTAGCAAAACTCATAAGGATTGTCTTAAACTCTTCTTAAAAATCCTCGTTAGGCACATCAGTTTATGGAAACTGCTCATCGGCAATGTTTTGATTACAAGGTTTAATTATAGAGGATTCCTGTGATTTGAAAACCAGACACTGCTTTCTGCACCTTTCCGGGCTTCATTAAAGCGGAGCAAGATGAAACCTTAAACCCCATGGCAAAGGCACTCTGTGATTGTTTTCTTTTGTCATAACACTTCTCATTTAATTACTATGCTAACAATGAGAAGTTCCAAAATGCTCACTTAGAAGCAGAAGTAGGGAGTCGCTATGTATTTTTTTTGCAGCAAAAGGATCACTTGCTTCCAAGACACCAGACAAATGAGGAAAGTTTTATGATGTTAACAAGGCAGTGGTAATGTGGTGCTGAACCTCATAAACTTTGGAGTCAGACAGGGATATTTCAAGCAGTATGGGCATATATTGAATTTATGTAGCCTTGGGTTCATTACTTTAACAAATTAATTTCTGAAATCTTATTTCCAAAATGAAAATAATAGTACCCACCTCATCAGCTAACTGAAAGGGCAAATCAGATGAATGAATGATGAATAAATATGAAATGTTTATTAATAAAGATAATTATTAATGTGCCAAGGCTTTTATGAATATTTTTTATATGTAACTACACATCCTCTTCACAACCCTATTAACAAAATCCCCTATTTATAGGTATCCTCAATTTATTGCTAAGAAATCTGAAGGTGGGTCTTTAAAGCAATTTGCCTGAGGCTACAGAGCTGGGACAGGGTAGCCCCAGCTTTTAGAGCCAGGCAGCCTGACTCAGGTCAGCTCTGTGCTTGTAACCACTGGACGCATTGCTTGGAAATTGCTATGTGTCCGAGTCCATTGCAGTTGCCCTGCTCCAAGGGATGGTTCTGCTCCCACAGACTTACTGTCCTTGTGTACCATTTTCTCCTCGCAACATTCTTAATTACGTTCAGCTGTTTTTTTTTTTTTTAATCATCTTCTTCTCCTAGCTTTTTGAGATTAGGATTCACATATGAGTATGCTTTACTTTTGCACAAAAAGATACAAAAATTCCTTTTTTTTTTTTTTAAACAAGGAGTGTTTCTTTACACCCTGGAAACCACTGTTTATTGTCTACTTTTAATATTTTGCCAAACTGATGCATGAAAATATGTCCAGGGTATTTTATTTTATTTATTTTTAAATATTCTCTTTATTTATCTGAGAGAGAGAGAAAGAGAGAGAGAGAGAGAGAACATGAGTGGGGGAAGGGAAGAGGGAGAGGGCAGAGGAAGAGGGCAGAGGTAGAAGCAGGCTCCCTGCTGAGGAAGGAGGCCAATGCAGGGCTCGATCCCAGGACCGTAGTATAATAAACAGAGCCAAAGGTAGACGCTTAACTGACTGAGCCACTCAGGTGCCCCTAGGGTGTTTTAACTTACATTTCTTCAATTATGAAATTGAGTGACTTTTAATAAATTCTTTGTGCAGTACATGAACATCTGGGATGAACAGTACTGTCCAAAAGAGAAGAGATCCTTATACTTGAGTTCTGTTATAACAATTTGTTTTCTTTTAAGATTAATAATGATATTAGAAGATTTTTCACATGACATTCATCTATATCAAGAGCCAGATGTGTCCAATGAGCTTTATAATTCATTTAATTCAGCTTCCGCTTAGAGTTAGAAAACTGGCTTATAGCAGATATAACACCTGAAGTGAAATAATAATAATTTCAATCAAAAAACACTTATGAAAAATTAGTGCTTTATAATTATGTTTGCTTAATTACAGCAGCACATTTTATTAGGCAAATAAAACATAATTTAATGTGACCTTTTTTAGGACTTTAAGTTTGGTCAGGAAATGACTTCTGCTTATTACAGAGAGAATCATGTTGATATTTTCAAGTGAAAGAATTCCATGTCATATGGAAGGATTTGGAGAAGTGACTTCATTTCGGACAGTAATGCTCTGTGGGTATATGCATAGCAGTGAATCAGAATTTGTGCTCAACAGTCATGGTACACTTTGTCCTTTCCTACTAGTACATTTGTAATACTTGTGCCCAAAAGGATTACATACTGTTTATTAATACATTGTATGTCATTTCCTCACTTCACTTGGCTAGTGCTTTGAAACCGTAATCTAATCTGAAACATTTTTTTGTGGTCTATGAAATCATTTTTTTCCCCACTGGGTTCGAAGGTCCAATGATTAAGTATTACCTAATAAAGAGGATTCTTTATTCATCTTCATGTATTTCCTTTCCCATAAACATCCAATTAGAGTCAGCATATGAAAATTCTTAAAACAAGCCATTCACATGTTAACATATAAAAAAGAGGGTATCTAAAATACTGTATGAGCTACGTGCTGCTTTCCAGTCTCCTAACTTAGCTGGAGATTCTAGATGTCCATGAAACTCTGGAAACAGTTTTTAAGAGTCAGTATTCATTTGAATCCACCAGGCAAAATAGCCACAGGAACCCTTTACTATTGTTAACATTTCATAAGCACCAATCCAGGGGGAAAAAATTAAAACACCAATTCTTGCCTGCTACATAGTTAGTTAACCCATTTTATTTTGTCACTTAACTTTAATACTTTTTACAGGACAATTTTAAATGATAACTCATGTAACTTAAAAATGGTTATAATTGTAATAGTTGTTTCTAAGTAAATGATAAATATCTTGCATTTCTTATTTGTTTCAATGTTTGATCTTTAACCTGAAAATTTTTAGTGTCTATTTCAAAACTAATATTTATATTCATTAGTAAATTTAACAAATTTACTAATGAATGTTCAATTTATTGAGCATTTATTATGTATCTGGTATTATTCTCAGAACTGGGAATACAGTTTTGAATAAAACAAAAACTCCTGTCCTCAGGGAGCTTTACACTCTGGTCAATGAACAATGAGGACTATAAATAATAAATGTATTTTAAGATATATTAAAGTGTGGTAAGAGCAATGGAGAAAAGAAAAAGTAGAACGGAGTACAGTTGAGGTAGAAGGCAGAAGGCAGAAGTGAGAAAGTTGGAGCTTTCAGTTTTAAATAGAATGATGTCTTAGTCTGCTTAGGCTAGCATAACAAAATGCCATAGACTGTATAGCTTAAACAACAGAAATTTTGCTCACAGTTCAGGATGCTAGGAGTCCAAGAACCAAGTTCCAGTCATTTTGTTGTGTGGTCAGGGCTCTCTTACTGGCTGGCAGAAGATCTCCCTCTTACTGCGTTCTCATGGGGTCTTTCCTCAGTCTATGCACGTAGAGGGAGAGAGATAGCTTTCTGGTGTCTCTTGTTATAAGAACACTAAGTCTATTGGATTAGGGCGCAACCCTTATGACTTCATTTAATGTTAGTGACTTCCTAACTCCAAATACAGTCATACTGAGGGGTTAGGGCTTCAACATATGAAGTTTGGAAGAACACATATATTTGATCCATTCAGGCTTCATTGAGGTGATCTTTGAGCAAACCCTCAACGGTTATGAAATGGCTACTCAGACAGTGTACAAGGGGAATACTTTTCCAAGCACTGGAAGAAGCTGGTGCAAATGCCCCATGACCTGATATGTTCCAAGAACAACAAGGGGGCCAGTCTGGCTCCAGCAGAGCGAGAAAGGTAGAGATTGAAAGAGAAGTCAGAGAGATAACAGGGAGTCAAAGAGTTAATGAGGGACCAGATCTCAGAGGCCATTGGAAGGACTTTGGCTTCTCCCTGTGAGAGATGAGGAGGATTTTAATTAGAAAGGTAATGTTATAAAAAGGATTGCTCTCCCTGCTGTATTGAAAATAAATGGGAAGAGCACAAGGGTGAATCCAAGACTTGTTAGGTATCTATACAATAATTTGTGCAAAGCAGGGTGGTGGCCTGGCTCAGGATCCTGGCAGCAGAGGGGATGAGAAATGAATGCAGCTTACACAAAGTTTTGAATAGTATAATGAAACCCTAAATCCTTACTAATTAAATGTAATAGTTTTTAACATTTTATTACACTTGTTTTATTTACACATTTGTTCCTTTATTTCTGAAGTATTTTAAAGTAAATCACACAGGGGTGCCCAGGTGCCTCAGTCATTAAGCCTCTCCCTTGGGCTCCAGTCATGATCCCAGGATCCTGGGATCAATCCCCCGCATTGGGCTCCCTGCTTAGCGGGGAGCCTGCTTCTCTCTCTCCCACTCCCGCGGCTTGTGTTCCCTCTCTCGTTGTGTCTCTATCTGTCAGATAAATAAATATAAATCTAAAGGAAGGAAGGAAAGAAGGAAGGAAGGGAGGGAGAAAGGGAGAAACAAAAGAAAAGAAAAAAGAGAGAGAGAGAGGGAGGAAAGAAGGAAATCACACAATGCATTATGTTCCACTATTTAGTATGTTTCTTTAATAAGAACATTTCTATTGTCACAGTTAAATAAAATTAATGATAAATAAAATCCTTAATATATAATATTCTACATATTTTCAAATCATCTTCTGTTTTTTTCTTCATAATATGTCTGAATCAGGACCCCAGTAAGAGGTCCATTTATTATTTTTGTTGTTGTGTCTCTCAATCTCTTTTCTTCTTCCTCTTTTTTCCCCTATGCCATAGATTCATTTAGGCAACCACATGAGTTGTTCTATGGGTGGTCCCATATTCTGATTGTTTGTTTTCTCTAGGGATGATTTAATTTTTATTCCTTCCTCTACTTTCTTAAAATTAGAAATAAGATCTAAAGGTTTGAATATTCACAATTAACATTTTCGGCAAGGCTATTTTGCAGGTGTTGGCTGCCTAGATTAAATTACCTCTCATCAGGAGGCATATAATATCTGGTTGTCACATTTCAATGATGTTAAAATTGATCAGTGGGTTTAGTTATAGTGACAGCACGATCCTACATTGGCAAGTTGGGTTTTTCCCCCTTGTTATAACCAACAAATAATCTGTAGGATGAGAGTTTAGTGTCCTGTTAATATCCAATTCCTTTCAACCTACCTCCTAATCATTAAGGATGGATTTATGATTGTTACCTAAATCACTTACTTTATTAGGAGTGAAAAACTAATTTCTAATTGTATTATTCCTTCTGCACTTACTAAATGGAACTCTTCTCTCAGAAGACCTTTATTGCCTTATGCAGGACTATTTTTTTTTTAATTCATGAAATATAGTTCGTATGAGAAAGTTAGGAAAAAATGCCTACTTTTTTCCCTTTAATTGCTTACTTTTAAAATAAGGAAATGGTAGTCTGGCTATAAGCACTATTCACAGATTAAAAGTTTGTGTATTTTTTTTTATTTCTCTTTCAATGAATAATATTAGAACTTGTGGATTTTTATATATTGAATCTGTTTCCACCAATTCCAGTTTTTATTCATCATAAAATTTGAATTGTTCCCTCTTTAACCAGTGGGAACTTCTGCAAGATGATCTTTAGTTCTTTCTGTACCATTAGCCTTTTTTTTTTTTTTTTTTTTTATTAATCTCACAAAACAAACTGAGGGTTGCTGGGGGGAGGGGGTTTGGGAGAAGGGGGTGGGATTATGGACACTGGGGAGGGTATGTGCTTTGGTGAGTGCTGTGAAGTGTGTAAACCTGGTGTTTCACAGACCTGTACCCCTGGGGATAAAAACATATGTTTATAAAAAAACAAAAAAAAACAAAAAAAAAACCATTAGCCTTTTTGATAGCTTCTTGGCTGTCTGGCCCCACTAGATGTCCCAAATTCCTTTTGTTTGCTTATCACACTTTGATTTCTATCTCTCCAAGTTTCCTTAGTTTCTTTTAATGAAAAGTGTATGTATTTTGAAGATGGAGGCACCAGAATTTCCTAGGATTTGTCAATGTGTTCTATAAGAGAAAGAGAGTCAAATATGACTTCAGAGTTTTTGGACTGAGTAACTAGATCAGTGAAGTTGCCATCCACTAAGAGGTAGAAAGATGCAGTTGAAATGAAGGAGTTACAGGAGTTCAATCTAGATACTGATTTTGAAATTTTAATTACATTTCTAAGTAAAGATATATAGTAGGCAAGTGGATACTCAAGTCTGAAGTTCGATAGATAGCAATTACGTTGTCATCATCCTATGTTGAAAATTAAAACCACAAGACTGCAGGGGCTCACTAAGTTCGTAAGTTTAGATAGAAAAAAGAAGGGGTTCAAGGTCTGAGCCCCAGATTTAGAAAACCTAGGAGAAGAAGGAGAACAAACATATATGTTCACCTTATTAGCATTCTTGAGAAGCATTCCAAGAAAATATTTTTCTGTGTTTTGAGACCCCAGTAGTATTTCACAATAATAAATCAATAATAATGTTCTACTTCCTCTTCAGGTGAAGGACTTTCTGAAAGAACTGTAGAAATTATTCTTTCCGTCACTTTGTGTATCCTTTCAATCATTCTTCTTGGGACAGCTATTTTTGCATTTGCAAGGTAAGATTTATTTGTACTCACTTCCCTAAGCTGCGTTATGGACATTATTCAGTCATTTCCAATCAGGAGACAAAAGCCACAATTCTCATTTGAATGGGGAATATTTAATTTAAAAAATTGCTAACAGGTTGAAATAGTTAACTACTATAGGTGATAAAAGAACTCTCATGGGGCGCCTGGGTGGCTCAGTGGGTTAAAGCCTCTGCCTTCGGTCATGATCCCAGCATCCTGGGATCGAGCCGCACATCGGGCTCTCTGCTTGGCAGGGAGCCTGCTTCCCTTCCTCTCTCTCTGCCTGCCTCTCAGCCTACTTGTGATCTCTGTCTGTCAAATAAATAAATAAAATCTTAAAAATTAAAAAAAAAAAAAGAACTCTCAAGGGTCCAGAAGTAACAAATCCTACAAAACGGCTGCTCTCTGAAGGCTGAGGAAGAATGGACAATAAAGGAACTAAGAATTAGAAGTCTCACTCCAAAGTTTGACGTAGAATGTCTACGACAGGCACATACAGCCTGTCACCTAGCAGCAACCCGCAAGCAAAGAAAATGTCGGAGGGAAGGGCCTCTGAGCTGTTGTGGGAAGCTAACTGTCCTGAATGGAAGATAGGCAGACTCCAATTGGTCTGTAGAAACAGCCCATCTTGCTGAATAGTGTGGGGGGTGCTGAGCTACCAGAATCATTCACCAGTGAATACAACTGGCAAAGGGAAGTATTATAGAGTCTAGCTCCAGTATCACAAAGCAAGGCGAAGAAGGCTGGGTTTAAAACTAAGAGACAATAAAGTGAAACCACAAAAGCTGAAGATGCTGGGATTTCTGCATTTTTAAAATAACTTATAACTCTGATAGGTTTAATGAAAAATATTTTAATTAGGTCTAAATCTTAAAGTTTATACAGAAGAGATCATTTTTACAATCAGGACAACACTTGGAAGACGTCCAACTTCCTTACATGGTGGACCCCTTTTTCCTGTTTATTTTACCAACAAGTCTCTACTGCATTTTCCAAGGGTCCCTTTAAATTTCTTTCTTTTTTTTTTTTTTTTAAGATTTTATCTATTTATTTGACAAAGAGAGAGATCACAAGTAGGCAGAGAGGTAGGCGGGGGGGCGGGGGGAGCAGGCTCCCCGCTGAGCAGAGAGCCCAATGTGGGGCTCAATCCCAGGACCCTAAGATCATGACCTGAGCTGAAGGCAGTGGCCCAACCCACCGAGCCACCCAGGTGTCCCCAAGGATCCCTTTAAATTCCCAGTATCAGTCTCCTAATTCTTGCTGTTTACAGGGCCTCAGGGGAAATCTTAGTTGTGGTCCTAAAATCTGGCTTCATAAAATAGTTTTTGAGCTAAAGGGGCCTTATATTTGCAAAAATAACCATGACACTAATTTCCTAAGTAGGTCGATAGGCTGTTTTTATTCTATCTGGAGAAGGTGGTCCCATATTCCGTACGCCATGCATCATCTCTTTCACCATTAATCTCTTAAATCATCATTTTGATGGATAATTTGAGGAGCTCTTGAAACAAATATTTTTCTTTTGCTACATACTGTTCTCAGATTCAGCTAGGAGATGGTGAGGGAATGTCATTATTCTAGGCACTTTTAGGGATGGATTGTGTAAGATATCTTCCTTGTCCTGAGGGGTATGCTTTGGCCATATTCATATTGTTTCCTTGCTCTAAAAACTTTTCTGACTTTTCGTCTCCTTATAGGATGAACTCCTTATGTGGGCAAGAAATACTTCCCTCTTATTCCCTACAACCTCCTGATACACTTCTCTTCAACCAAATGGGTCTGTTCTCACCTGAACATTCCTAAGGTTTTTATACAACTCTGCTTTTATCAGTCAGCCAGAATTGTGCTTCTTCCTCCTTCTTATTCTGGAACACTCAAATCAGATCTCACTTTTTTACTTCCTGTCAATACTAATAGTTGTCTTATGAATTGGGATTGGGATTTTTTTTTTCTTTTTATTGCTTTTGCTACATTTAGATCTTGCTTCTCAACTAAACTGTAATGTTCTTGAGAATAGGCACCATATTTTATACTTTCTATTCCATCCTGAATACACAACTGATATTACATAATAAGTGTTTGAAATGTAAAAGATTAGCTAATATCACTTTGTAATGACCATTCTATGTCATAGAAAAATAAACATGTAAAGGGCTTAAAATGAAAGGACTTGGATTTGATTCTCAAATTCATGTGACTTTTATTTTTGAACCTGAGTTTTCTGAATGTAAATGAAGATAACATTATAAGCTGCACAGTATCTTTATAAAAAGCCAATGGGACAATTCAAAACATATTTCTATACATTTTCATGACTGTAGACGTGCCATTGTCCTTTAACACTGGTGCTGATAGCAATGAGCGGGTTCCACTTCGGCTTATGTTCTCTTTATGACAAATCTAGAGACAGCTAGAGGGAGGAAAAACAAGCTCACAGCATCAGTTTCATTTGCACTGTGGTTTAAAATTTGCCAGTGGTCCAGGCCCTGATCAACAGATTCTCATTAAAATTTGAAACTACAACAAAGCAACCTGTTAAAGGAATATAGTAGAATTGGGTTTTATGAAATTAAAACAGGGGAAAGGAGTTGAGTAGCTAAAAATCTGCACCATATTCAGAGACATGACCCCAACAAAGAAAATACTGGATGGATATCTTTCCTTAAAAAGAAAATGAAACTTAATTTCATATGCTTTCTATGGTATTTCCTTTTCGGACTTTACCACACTTATTTTAGAATTCGACAGAAGCAGAAAGAAGGTGGCACATACTCTCCTCAAGATGCAGAAATTATTGACACCAAATTCAAGCTGGATCAGCTCATCACTGTGGCGGACCTGGAACTGAAGGACGAGAGATTAACGCGGTGAGCACACTCCTCTTGGCGAACAGTGGTTCAGAGGGCCTGGAGCCATGACCCTATTCTGACCTATGCTTGTTGGAAGTGTTTGTGGGGCTCCTATTTACACAGGTCATAGAGATCTTCTTTCAAAGGGTGACCTCCATCTTCTGCACACTTCTCACTGGTGTTCGGAGAATCACTTAATCTTCCTCATGCTTTGGGTTCAATATGAACCTCGGACTATAAGGTTCAAGCAAGTTTTTTTTTTTTCCTGAGACAAATATTTTTACACATTAAACTTTTAAAATTATGTTTAATAATTCACTTCATGTGATCGACTTCTTTTATATTGGATTTTCTGGAAATGTCCATATTTTTAATTACAAGTTTAATTAAATTTGTGATGACTTGATATTGTTTTATCACTTTTATAAAAGCCTGATAGCTCTTTATTTTAGTATGAAATTACGTTAAAAATGTAACTTGTGTATTAACACTTTATTTTTTAAATTGCTTAATATTTAAAAATGAAATACAAAGTAAAAATTACCTTTGGAAGGAAAAGTGTGTCATCAGTATGTACTAGAAATAGTAAAGGTGCTTAATTTTAAAGAGAAAGTATTTTAAGGCCTTTTGAGATCATTATAAATCATTCAAAATGTTGGCACATTTGAAAAACTTGTCTATTAAGATAATTCATCAAATCCTTAATAAAAACTGTCATCAGGCCATCATAACAAGTTTAGATTCTTATAAGATCCAGTATTTTGTGATGATTATAAGCACATGACAGTTTTTACAAAGTACACGAACAACTCTGCTAGGCTTTAAAAAAATTATTAACTCCAGAAATAGGCCGTGAAAGTTCTTGAACTTAAAAAGGAATTGTTTATAGTTGTCATTTAGCAAAGCTGGTCTTTACCTAAGAGAGTGACTTTGAAAAAAATATCTAATATGTGTTACAGAGGGAAGTGTCATCCGGTAAGCAGGGGCCTTCCAAATACTGCAAAATGAAAGTTATCCAGTGTTATCATAAATTAAAAGGGTCATCCTGCAGATTAAAAGGAAATCTCTTCTGCTGTCCCCCTGTGGGCCAACTGAACTTTTGTAGCACCCTCCCAGCTCCCTTTCTCAGTGTTCAGGCCACCACCACAGACCTGGAGTCTCAGCGTCTTCTAACACCCAAAAGTACAAGGGATAACACATCAGATCTCTCAGTACAATTATTTTTAGTTGTTTGAACAATTTATTTGGATCTGTTCATACTGAAATGGAAACTTCTAAGTGTCCAAACACTTTTATGGCAATTTTTTAAAAGAAGCTTTATTGATCCCCCCAAAGTCCTCAGTTAAGTAGATCTTTAGGAGAGAGAAAAGACTTAATAAAGTGAAAAAAGCTAGTCTGTATTAAAGTGCTCGTTATCGAGGAGGTTATCATTCTAGGCAGGCTGTGGTGAGGTTAGATTCCTTAAGCTCTGTGTGTTTTCACAGTTTGCTCTTTCCTATACTTCTGAACATGGCCATTGTCTGAAAACTGGAAGCTTTTTTTTTTTTTTTAACAATGACTGTCATGGCAGCTAATGGAAACAGTGGATAAGGATTGCATGGATTGTTTATTATTGGTTTTTTATAAATCAGGGGCTGCCTTATTTCTCCTAATTATTTATTTTCTCAACTCCTAATTATTTATTTTCTTGCTTCCAAGTTTATTTATGTATATATGGATTTATTTGTAAAATGATGTAGAAGTGTCTGTCAAGTATATTTCAAATAATATTTATTTATTTTTGCACATAGATCTTTAGTACATATTACCCCCAAAATTGTAAAGTTGGAAATTTTAGCATCTATGCTTTTTACTTTCTCATTTTTGTTATGATTCCAGCATTCATGACTGTGAAATATCCTTATTTGTAATTCTGGTGCCTCATAAGACTATGCTTTGCCTGATTATTATAGAAATTTATTGAAGTTAACTATCAAGTAGTTTGAGTACTAGCTTCATTACAGAGATCTGTCTCCAGATTTACTATTTTTGGAAGGTTTTTCATGTTAATAAGGTCAGTAATACAGTAGAAAATAAGCCTAGAAGAAATGGTAACTAATGGATCCATAATTAGTCATGTGCACACACATGAGGAGCCGTCTTTCAGTGAAGCTTAAAGCCCTTCACATGTCTTGAGGTGCTGGAAGATCTAAATCTATTAGAAGTCATATAGGTCATGAGAATAAACCACAGAGACTGATAGTAGATTCTGAGAGTAAAGAATCAGGGAGTTAAAAAAAAAAAAAAAAAGAATCAGGGACTTTGACTTAGTTTCTAAATTGTTGAATAACTTATGTCATAAGTCTTTGTTATTTGCAGGAAAGAACTTGGGTAATTTCTTTTAAATCTACCCCAATGAATCTTGGAACACTGCATCGAATATTAATGATGTATTTTATGGTTACTAACATAACATAATTAAAATAAAATAAAATAAAACTGAGATACAGCACTAAAAAATATCACACTAACATATATGCTCTTTCTACCTGAGGCTTACGTATGTTCTTTTCCTTCTAACCTGCCCACTTTCTTCATGCTAATGGACTAGCAGTTTTCCTCAGTTGTCCTATATCTTGACATGTCCATAAGAGAAATGATAAAAGAAAAATATCTAATCAATACTTAAAATACTAATTTTAGGGAGTTATCTAGTTGACAAAAGTCATTATGATGCTTGTACTAAATCCTCTCAAGGACTTGGAATTTTATAGTTAAGAAAGTACTCATTTTATGACACGTGCCTATGTATTTATTTACATGTTAAGATTCATCCTGTAAATTTTGTGTGTCACCTCTCATTAATTATAAATTACCTGTTTCACAAAGGATCTGAAGAAGAATTCTCTCACATTGTACTTTTTCTTCCTGAAGAACAAAACTCAAAGGAAGATTTAGTACTCTAGAAAAAAAAAACAAAAACAATTTAGTACTCTGGAACTCCATGAGAACATTCAGGATAGGCCAAAATAATGTTTTCAATTTCTGTCTGGAATGATAATTATATCATTTCCTTATGCACATTTTATATTTAAGTTTAGACAATGCACAATATATTTCTGAGGAAGGGTTGAGCTCATCTCTTCCACATTCACCTGATTAGAAAATGACCCTTGGGGTTGTTATTTGATAAACAAACAAAAACAGCCACCTAGCCTAAGGAAGTGAGAAAGGTTTCTCAGAGGGAATATTGGCAAGATCAGCTTGCACTCAGGTGTAACAGACCTGTCTCTTCAAGATTGCTGAGACCAGCTGGCCCTATGGGTTGCTTTAACTAATTTAACTGCAACACAAACTACCTTTCCAAGAGAGTTATAACACTTAAAATTAAATAACCTAACAAAGTTCACAAGTTAAATATTCTATTTGCTAAAAATGTTTATTTTTCACTATTTCCTTACCAGGCTTCATTAAGTTATAGTAGGTTCTGGGTCTCCCTCTTCCTCTCTGCTCCCCCATCCCCCTTCCTGGCCATGGTGACTAAATCGGGAAAAAACAAAACAAAACACAGTAGAATAACATTAATCATGTTACTTATCTAATTACTTGACACTCAACTTCTTCCAAGCCTCAATTTCCCCACCCAAATTTTGTGCATTATTCCATATTAATTCTCTTACCTATTTTAAGAACGTACTAGTGCATTAATTAAAATCCTCAACAAAATAAAGGGAGCAATTGAATTGCTCTTTTAAGAGTATCTTTCTTTCTTCAAAAACTTTAGAAGTTTGCATATTGAATTGCGTTTTCAGAAAACTCTTATAAACTCTAAATCAGCATACAGTGGGAATTATTATTATTATTTGCAAACTTTAAAGAATTAAAAATCACCCCAATCTACCTTCACATAGAGGGCTTGTTAACATAATAATTGCTACTGTTTTTGAGCAATTACTATGTGTTAATTCTGTGTGTAATGATCCCACGTAACCCTTTCAATCCTTGGTGGTAGATACTTTTTTCCCCATTTTGCAGTTGAAAAACGAAAGATACTTAGAGAATTTAAGTAGCTGACCAGGTAAATAGGACAGCCATGATGCTAGCCTGGGTGTGTTGGATTCAGAGGTAACAAGATACGCTTGCCCCTCTGTGTGCGTGTGTATGTGTAACTTGGAAGCGTATTAGATGAGATCAATATAACCCTTCTTAAAGACATGACCCCATGGGATCCTTCTTCAAGCAGCTTTTCCTATGCTGAAAAATGATTCTGCTTTTTTTGAATTCTTTGTTCTTTAGTTATATGGGACAAAGGAGTGATGGCATTTTAGTATAGGCTCAAACTTGCAGAAACCGAAAGATCTTTAGTAGTACAAGTCTTACTGTACCTTCAGTGAGAATGCATGATATGTGATACATGTGATATATCACATCACATGTATGTGATACATGAAATTCTGTGTAAAATTGTTGGTATTTCAATCGCCATCAACTCTGACAGGCTCTAGCTATGAATTTTTACTTCTCTCTTAAACTATTTTGCAAACAACGACAAAAATACATGAATCCAGATAAGAAGTGTCTGACAAATATGTGAATTCCAGGCAAGTGTCCTGAAGTAGGATGATTTAATTAATTTAATGCTCATGTTCTTGTAGTAGCAAAAGATAATTCAGTGTGTTTGTGTACTAAATACATAATGAATCTCTACTTCCAGATATTCTTCATTTTTCTTTAGACGCAAGGAGATTTTTGTCATCCAGTAAGTTACTGTGGTGATGCAGAGCTCTGCTGTGATTGTTTTCATCTTGTCAGGTGGTGTGCTCTATATTTTTAAATGCACTATATTGAGCGTTTCGTGGTTTAACATGCTATTTTTTTCCAAGCCAAAAGAAAAAAAAAAAAAAAAAGCCCAAGCCCTATGCTTTCTACTTACAATATGTCCTCTATAATTTGCATGCTATTGATATGGTAAAGTTAACCTTATCAAAATGCACATTGACTCATAATGTGCATGTCCTAAGAATTTGCTGTGTTCTCATGTTGTGTTAGCTTTGATAGTAAAATAAGTATCCACCTCGATTCCTTCACATGCATCCTGTCTTATTATTACCACAATACAAAGCTGAGTTTTCCATCTGACAGATCGAGTCTGGGCCCACACTTCACACGAGCTCATTTAATCTGTAAGGACCAGGATGATGAAATTTCCCGTTCTGTACCTCTGGGGCATACACAGAGTGGCACAGTTCATAGTATCTGCACTTCTGCACTAATCAATGGGTAGCTAGCTGTGCACGCTTTCAGGCACTCCTCTGATGCTCGGAAATGCCATTTATATGCTAGCACAAAAATTGCCTTATGGCTTCTGAAGGTAGCATAACAAAATGTCAGCATTACCGGTGACCCCAGCAACAGATTGAATGCCCCAGAGATAATCAGTTTCTTCATGCAAAGAATATGAATGGAGGCAAAGAACAAAAATGCGTTTGATTTTAAAACCCCACATCTATGACAGAGAAATCAGTCTCCATGAGCCACAAGGCTGGATGGGGCCAAGATCCCTGACACTCTCATTGATCACGGATAGTGCTCAGCATGATTAAAACAGTGGAAGCCAGGACTCTTTCTACTCTAATCATATTTAGCATTTCGGAATCATAGGTTACCTTGTTTTACTTCCTATTAACTAATTGCCAAGTTTCCATTGACAGAATTAAAATGGTTTTATAAAAATACATTTTCCTCAAAGGACCTGCTTGATCAGATTCAGTTGTCAAAGTGAGACTGTTGAGCTGAAGGTTTAAGTGATCACATCACACATAAAATATCCATTTCCAACCAGCCCTCAAAGCTGACCTCTCAGGACTCCAGACTCACAAGGGGTCTGGTAGAGCAGCTCTGCCAAGTAACTTTCTTCATCATCATTAAACAGAATTCTTTTACTTTTTATTCTTTTTCTTTTCTTTTTTTTTTTTTTTTTACCTTATGCCATTAATGCCTCAAAAAAAAAAAATACTTCTATTTTTACCTCGTGTTTTTCCTCGAGCACCACATTTTCTCCCTTAGAATCAGTTAGTAGTGTCCTATTTAGTTAGAGCTCTTACTCTGATAGAGCTTAACTTAACGGTTTGGATTCATCAGAACCTTTATAGAACCCACCTGCGCATAAATCCTATTTGCTAAGGTAGATGTAGTCTTCTTCCAAATTTAGTTTTTTGAGGTTACCTTCTAACACCTAACTGAGGAACTTTAGGGCTAACTTGCCTTACTAGCTAATAGTTCAGGCTCCAAGCACTCCTTTTTTAGGTGATACCGTGTCATTTGTGTCCTCTTCACTGTGGTCTCACTGAGAGCCTGTGCCCCTCTCTTCACATAGCTGTCAGCAGTTTTTCCAGCTTCTCTTTCTACTCCTTCTGCCCTCTTGCCTAAGGTAGCTAAGCTTGTGGCCCTGGCCGTAATTGAGAATATGTGGCTGACAAAATAAAACATCTGTCAGGAATTTGTTTTCCAATGTGCTAATGTGGAGAGGCTTAGTAATAATGCAAATTCAACTCTTGCCACCTTGGGAATCTTTTCTCAGCTCTTTGACATCAGCAAGAATATTGCTTTTCCTTATCGATCTAAAAGTCCCTTTTACCTCTATTGGGTAAAAGAAGTATCAGTGGGCATCTGCCAGGTGCCAAGCACTGTTCTGGGCCCTGGAAATGCCGTGATGAAAACAGAAGGGGCATTGATTCCAAAGAGCTGCCCTTCAAAGGGCTAAGCTTTTAAATCTATTTGTCTTTACAGATATGAGGAGATATACTGAGAAAATACTTAGATAGCACTTACTAATTGACTGTTTTCTAACTGAATAAGAAAAATCTATATTACTTATTGAGATGTTTACCTTATAAGGTGAAGTCTGAATCAGCTATTCTGTTCCAGCCATCAGGATAACGTTTTCTAACGTTATTTACAGTTTTATTGAGGAATAACTGACATTCGTCACTGTGTAAGTTTAAGGTGTAGAGCATAATGGTTTGATTTACATATACTGTGAAGTGATTACCACAGTAGGTTCAGTTAACAAACTTTTTTTTTCATATAAATACAATAAAAAGAAAAGAATGAAGAAAAGAAAAATGGAAAAAAAATCTTCTCCTCATGATGAAAATTCTTAGGGTCTCTTTTCCTTACAACTTTCAAATATACCATAGAGCCATGTTGGCCACGGCCATTGCGTTGTACGTTACATCCCTAGTACTTATTTAGTTTAATACTGGACGTTTGCACCTTTTACCCACGTTCCTCCAATACTCCCTCCCTCTGTCCTCTGAGTCTTATAACCACAAAATTGATTTCTTTCTCTACGAATTTGTGTTTGTTTGTGTTTTAGATTCCACATATAAGTAATATCATAAGTATTTGTTCTTTTCTGTCTGACTTATTTCACTTAGCATAGTACCTTCAAGCCTATCCATGTTGTTGCAGGCAGTAAGTTTTCCTCTTTTTGTGGCCAAAGGAATTCCTCTGTGTACAAATGCCACAACTTCTTTATCGATTCCGCCACTGATGGACACTTGGGTTCCCTCCATTTCTTGGCTGTGGTAAATAATGTTTCCATAAACATGGAGATGCAGATGTCTTTTTGAGTTAGTGTTTTCCTTTCCTGTGAATATATTTCTAGAAGTAGATTTGCTAGATCATCTGGTAGTTTTTTTAACTTGATGAGGATTGGTTAGGATAATATTTAAATTTATATTAGGGACTCCAGAAAAATCATTGGCAATTGGATAAAAGAATGAAGAAAGATCTGAAAATGGGGTACCTGGGTGGCTCAGTCAGTGAAGCGGCTGCCTTCAGCTCAGGTCATGATCCAGGGATCCTGGGATCAAGCCCCTCATCGGGCTCCCTGCTCAGTGGGGATCCTGCTTCTCCCACTCTCTGCAGGTCTCCCTGCTTGTGCTCTCTCACTCTCTCCCTGTCAAATAAAGTCTTTTTTTTAAAAAGAAAGAAAGAAAGATCTGAAATAATACCATTCTAAAGCCTAGAACAAATAAAAATTTTGGGAAAGAACAAAACTGAAGACATCTTTGAATGCATTATAGTTAGTGCTGAGGATAAGTAATAGGATATCATTATAGAAGTAGGTGTAAATGTCGGAGGAATTAATGACTTGATTGAAATATAGAAATTAAAAATTCATACTCAATCTTTTATAGCACTTGGAAGGATTAATTAATGTTTTACCAGAAAGATAGATTCTTAACAAATTTTTATTTGAATCCGAAGTACATGTCAGTGTGCCAAATACATATTTTTAATCAATGCAATAAAGTTTGAGATTCTTTTCTTTTTACCTGACTTAAGTAGAAAACACAAAGTTTCTCAGTTTGTCCTATGCCACTGGTAATGCTGATTTAAGCTGCTCATCTATAGGGTATCATCCATGGCTCTCTATTTGGACGATATTTTAATTCCCTATAGATTTCAACTAATTGACCTTTAGGGAAAGCTGAGTCTCTGTGACAATATGGTCTTCAATCACCACTGCCAACATAAATAAATGGTTTCTCTCTGGATCTATCAAGAGTAATCTGAGTGGAATTTAAGTTTTTGATAGACTTTTAAAAAATGAGCCCAGACATGAAATAATACCCTTTTCAACAAAAGGGAATCAGATTTAAGACACCTAAGATTCATGTAATAAAAAGTGTTTAGCCCCTTCTGTTGGAACGTGGTTGGTTATCTTACTGAAATCTGGACAATTCCCAAATTGATTTATATAATAATGAACTGAATTTGATTTGACAGTATCATTCACCATTGTAAGTGAATAAAATATCAGGCTAAAATGCTCTTCATGTAACAATCTGTTTTTAAAAATGGTAATAAAAAGTTTTCTATTTGAGTTTCTTTGAGTGTCTTCACAGATCACTTAATTTGAAAATAGCACTCCTAAAATAACATTGTTGACTTTCATGCACATTAATTTCTGTGTGGTTTTTTTAATACTTATCTAACCAAACAGTTTTTCCTAAAAGAATTTAATTTCCTTATCAGTAAAAGTCAATGCTTTTTTTGTATTATGCCCCACCTTCTTTTCTAATTCCATGTATAAGTTGTCTAAGTTAATTTTTTCCTATTTAAAAACAAAACTTTAAAACTATAACAAAATTTAGAATGAAGCCAATTCCTTTTTAAAAAAGATTTACTTAGTCATTTGAGAGAGAGTGTGTGAGATGGAAGGGCAAAGGGAGAAAGAGAGAGAGACTATCTCGGGCAGAGACCCCACTCTTCTCATAGCCTGACAGGGGCCTTGAACTCACAACTCTTGAGATCGTGACTAGAGCAGAAATCAAGAGTCAGATGCTTAACCAAACTGTGCCACCCAAGCACCCCAGAATGCAACTAATCCTTAAAAGAAAAATGCACCCATACAATATGAGAGTAAGTATCAAAATAGTGATACGGATACGATACACAACCACAAAAATCTTTTATTGGAAACAGGTAATATTTGCCAAAATGTCTTCTCAATTTAGGCTACCCAGATAGATATTTCAATTTCAGTTTACATGTACTGGTGACATCGGCATAGACTGGAAAACTGCATAAAAATTAGACTTTAGAAGTCTTGTTTCTCATGTTATGTATATACACATGTGAAGAATGGGTTACATAAAGTGATTGGGTTTGGATAAAGAGAGTGGGACAAAGGAAAAAGAAGCCAAAATAGATCTTACTCTTTTTTTGAAGTCTATCTTTTTCTTACTTGAATAGGCAAGATGATTTTATTGTTCATATATCTAATTTCCTAAAAAGTTTCTAACACCTATAAACTTTCTACTGTGAGGGGATCTAATATGGCTTTCTCAATTTTTTAGACTCATGTAGTGTTTTGGGGGTTTTTTTGAGACTTTATTATTTAACAGAGAGAGAGAGAGAGGACAAGCAGGGAGATTGGGAGAGGGAGACACCGGCTCCCCACTGAACAAGAAGCCCAATGGGGGGTTTGATCCAAGGACCCTGGGATTATGACCTCAGCCAAAGGGGGACACTTAACCGACTGAGCCACACGGGCACCCTAGACTCATGAGTGTTTATTAATATATCTATTGATCATACTTACCTAAAGCTCTTGAGAATTCTCAGTTGCTTACTATTTTAGTGGAAAATTCATTAAATTCAGATACTGTCATAATAAGCACAGTACTTACATTTAGCTTTCTGTGTTTCTTAGTCTGAATGAATCCACAATTATACATTTAATAATGATTTATTCATTGTCTACTATGAATAAGGTTATGAGGGTCTTGTGGTAAGCCAGTATTAATCCTACCCCTGCTTCTAAGCACATATGAACCTCAATACATTATCCTTAATGCATGTGCTTATATACCATAATACAAGGGGGAAAGTGGTTTGCCCATAAGAATTTCTTTTTGTGGAAGGAAGAAATCATTTTCTCTATATCAGAACAGAGTGAGGTGCATGGAAGAGTTAACACTCGAATCAGCTATTGAGGATCAGTAGGATCCAGTTGCAGGAAAACCCTTAGAATGGTGCAAACTGAGAGGGAGGAATGGTAGAAAAAATCTGGAATACAAACAGGGTATGTGAAAGGTAGTTTATAAGGAATAATGTTAAAAGGTAAAAGGTAGTTTGTAAGGAATAATGTTAAAAATGCTGGCGTGATGAGAATGCTTTCACACGGTAATGTGAAAACTGAATTATTACCACCTTTATGTTCTTAGAGATTTATTTAGGATCTTAAATTGAGAACTAGAAAACCAGACTTGGATTTGAAGTCTGGATATTTATGACCACTCTTTGTGTTGAGACCCTGATTAAGAAGAATAAAACAGGAAAGCTCATTGCTTAATTTAGCATCTTTTAGTCTACCCAGTTTTGAGTAAAATTAAGGTAGAATATTCTCTTGGAAACAAAAAGAAATCCTCCTTTATATCAGTGAATTGTAGGACAGATGGGTAAGAGGAGCTTGAGTTTTATAAAATAAAGTAGAAATAGCAATTTATAATATTAATGATATTAACAAATATTTATGTATTGCTTCCAAAGCCAAAGGCATTTCTAAGCATTGTAAATATATGAGCTTGATTTACAAATACTTGCTCTGTTTTCCAAATTAGGAACAGAGGCACAGAAAGATTCAGTAACTTGCTTAAGTAAGTAACTGGTTACTTACTTAAGTGATTAAGTAACTGGTTAATTGCTAGAGTGGATATTTGAAGCGCTCATATTTTATAGTAAGGAAAGAATTCACAAATAGCCACCTGGATCCAATAGCTAGCCAGTTACAGTTCAAAATTAGTATCTTTAGAGAGATCTTTCAGATGCAAAATAAAATAATAGTTTAAAAAGAAGCAACTTTCTTTTTCACTGTAAAGAAATTAACAAAAGAAAAATACATTTTTTAGTCATAATTTCTAAATGAGAAGAGACATTAATGAGAAAAAGAGCAAGGATGTGAATAATAACATGGTGCTTTAACTACTTCTTGTGCATTTATATTTTAATATGATTATTCATGTTTAATGTCTTTTGAGGATTTGATGAACGTCTTCTGATTCTTCAAATGCCTTGTCGATGGCTGCCCAGAAGCTAGCCCTACTTCAGCTTCTAGATAGCCTAGGAAAAATATTCTGCCAACACCACCTCAAATACTCCTGGATTTTCTAGGAAGAGAGATGCTCCCCACTGTAGGAAGGCAGGCTGGTTGTCCTTAAATAGGTAGACCATGAGCCTGTCATTAAATCAGATGTGGTGTGTTTGAATTTCACCAATCACAAATTAAATAATGCTCCTTGTTGTTATGAAAGCGATACCCATGCAACTCAAGAATTTCCATTTCTGTGTGGTAGCAGGGAAATTGATCTTGCTAACTCAAATATCTCATTCCTATTTCTCATTCATATCTCATTCATATTTCTATCAGCTCAGTCAATTAGGCTTTACCCAACCTAACTCACTTGCCTTTCCTGTTTCTAAGGAATATGATGGCATAAGGGCACTGGGGCATCAGACATCTAAGTGTATTTGGGTAGTATGGTTCTAGCCCATGGTCATATTTTTTTCTTGCTGGTCTTTGCTGAAGGGTAATTATTTCCAACAGGGACTGACTGTTGCCTCAGTGCCCATTTTATCTGTTGCTATGTCAGAAATATGTCTAGGGCCTCTAATTCAGACTCTGTCTTCCTGTTGCAAACCCCAAATTGAGGATTCTTCTGATTTAGTAGCATATTCAACCATTTCCATATCCTTTAGTTAAAAAGTTCTCTGTTGCCTTCTCAGAATCACTCTAGGTTATTGTAGGAAGCTTACAAATTCATCTACCAAGACTGCTCAAACATTGCTCTTTTATCACTGTGATGCCATGTTTGATAATGGGATGCTGTATGGGGTTCTACCCTGAGAAGAGGAGAGATACCTCCATCTCCTTGGGGACACCTATCACATTAACCAGAATTTTATCATTCTTCTTAGTAATATTTGCTCCTGCACCCCCATGCTTTTCACCAATTCTTTTAATAAAATGAACTTTTGACTCATGTTTTCTTCATTGAATATACTCCTTTGTACAATTTTCATAATATTGATTATGACACATTTTTTCAATCTATTTTCTTTTATTTGTTCTTTACTTCAAAAACCGCATCCTCTTATAAACATTATTCACTTAAGGAATGTAGTGAAATCATTCCTGTTAATATTTAAAATATAAAACTTTGAAAAGTTTATATTTTATTGGTTTTATTTCATTATACTTTGTGCTTTTTGTGGTTTTGCAGTGTTAATTGTGCATGACAAACATGTTATTAAAGGTGTTACCATCTCTGAATTTGTGTGTTTCGCATAGTCTACTTGGCTGTTAAAAATTATTCCAATTTTTTCCAGAGTATGAATAACTGACCAACAAACTCTCAGAGGAGTTTTGTCTAAATAACTGAAAGAATTGTGATTTTTTTTTTATGGCTTAAATGCTCATCAAAATTCACTCGTGAAATAAAACTTAGGCAATATGATGTCATTTTTCAAAGATCTACTTTCCCTGGTGAAGCACTCTTTATGGGCAAAGAAAATATTTTTTTTAAATCTATATTAACTCTCTTAGACTCTAAATACTATGCAATATAATAAAAAGTGATCTGTTTTTAGCATAGTACCCCAAATGCCTAACGATACTAAAAGAGTATCTTCGTTTGAGAGGGAAGCTAAGTTATTATTTGGCCATATTTGAGCCCAAATAATATGAGTTAGAAAAAGGAAATAGAATTTAGAATAATGATTGCATATCAGGGAAAGGCATAGCACATCCTACACTATGGATTTATTTTATTTATCTGATTTTAATCTAGAACTCTTTCAGAAAGAGCTATACCCTCAACTTATCATGCATTTAACACAATCTCTGTTGCAGGTTACTTAGTTATAGAAAATCCATCAAGTAAGTTTGTTAAATATCTTTTCTTCTTTTTGAATGTCATTGTTAAATTCACTGACTCAATGAATCTTAATGTGTGGTTCCTTTTTTGTATGTTTGCTAGAAAAGCCTCCAAGCTGGATATAAATCATAAAAGCATGACTAATTGCATGGTAACTGGAGAAATGCTTTCTCTCTCTCTGGGGTGAAGCTTGCATGTCTGTATTTTAGCTTGGGAAGTAATACGGGGATATTTAAACTCCTTAGGGTTTAAAAACCATGTCATTATGAGAATGAGGTCACTGCAATATTTTATATCTTCTAAAACCTTATAATGTATAAAATGTTTTCTGTATGACAAAGAGGTATTATGTGCTTTAGGGCTCAATGATAACTTTATGCCCTTATATTTACTTGAATAACTTTTTCCCTTACAATGTGAAATCATCATATAAAGTCACTTAAAAATGGAAAGGCTTTGGTGCCACCGATACAAAGAAAGCACACTTACAGGGGAAAAGTTAATTTTGTCAACATGGCAGAGTGACTTTAAAGGGCTATGTGGTTATGGGTTTTGAAATGTCTGCTGTTCTTTGACTTGTTCATCGTACAGCCAGTGCCAATCTAATATAATTCCATTTTCTACCTCTCTTTGCTTGGAGGCCGGTAAGCAAGAAGACCTTCCTGCAACACGTTGAAGAGCTTTGCACAAACAACAACCTAAAGTTTCAAGAAGAATTTTCGGTATGTTACCAGCAGTTGTCACAACATTGCCAGACCTCCAGTCCTTTCATGTGTCACATTTCATGTCCATTTTAAGAAGGCAAGGCCATGAAGGACTCTGGCCTTGATAATCAATACCCAATTACCAGGTTGATTGTTTGGATAGTAATGTTACACGGGATGGCCTCTGGTGCAACCTGAACAGAATTACTCACCTACTGTGTGAGGAAAGGGTTCTCCTCTTCAGACCTCCCTAGCAATGGCAGCCTGGCCTCATTCCTGCTCTTTCATCCAGATATACACGGGAATCTGGAAAGTTGCATTCATTGGTTTTTGCTGGTGTGTGAGATTTAGGCTTTACCATACATGGGGTTTTATATTTAAATAATGATTTTATATTTAGAGACTAAATAATTCCATTTTATATTTGCCACTTAGTTTATGTTAGGGATATAGATGAACCTGAGAACAGAGCATGATGTTTCCAGAAAATACAAAAGTGGTATTTCTAGAACTATCTAAAAGTAAAAATATCCATGTTTTATGAGGCTTAGTTTTTAGTTACTATGAAATAAGTACATATCACCTTATGGAGAATACATGAAGTGAAGAAAATTCCACTTCAACACTTTTTAAAAGTTAAGATTAATTATATTGCTTTTAGCATTTTATATATCTATAAAATTGAAATTATATTAATGCATGAGGTATATATCAGATCTATAAATAAGCTTTTTTAAAACTTGTATACCTCTTTCCAAACTTATATAATTATTTTGTATTATATAAGTAAAATGGATTTCTAAATGTCACCAACAATTTTCTTTTTTTTTCCATGAAATTTTTAGTGTGTGAACCTATGAAACAAAGAATTAAGCAATTGGCTTGAATAATTCAGGATTATACTATTTCAGCCTCTCAGGGAATAATAACAAAATGTGAGAAGATTAATGGTATTTCCTACAGCTCTTTGGTTATGCTTCTTAAGTAATATTGGCCTGGACTTAACAAAATCGATGGTACCATAAAACTTTTCTTAGCATTTACACAGCGAGAACTTGTAATTTTTCAAGAGCAAAAGTGTAATTTCACTATAATAGGAGCAAATATAATTACATTATGCATGACTGAGTAGATGAAAAGTTCTATTAGCGACAACATTTTCACATATATTACATTGAGAAAATTTCTAGTTCAACCTCTTTGGAGATCATGGTTTTAAAAACTTTCTTAAATACTGGGGCGCCTGGGTGGCTCGGTCATTAAGTGTCTGTCTTCAGCTCAGGTCATGATCCCAGGGTCCTGGGATCGAGCCCCGTCTCCGGCTCCTTGCTCTGCGGAAAGCCTGTTCTGTTCTCCCTCTCCTACTCCCCTTGCTTGTGTTCCCTCTCTTGCTGTGTCTCTCTCTGTCAAACAATAAATAAAATGTTCTAAAAAAATATTTGGCATATTAATATATATCAATTCAACACTTAATAGTTAAGCGACTTTGAACAAACCACATAAACTCTCTGTTCCTCAATATCCTCATTTGTAAAATACTAACATTTTCCTCACTGAGCTGTGGACACTAAAATGATCGAATGTGTATAACACTAAGAATAGTGGCTGATACAAGCACTAATAGCTATTAGATTAGGATGATGACTTTTACCATAAGGAAGCTCATACTATGTTAAGAACTGCAGATCTGCACAAATAATACATAAATACACTGAATTGAGACAGAGATGTGCAGACAGAAGTGAGGACTGACATTATTTGGATAACAGTTAGAAAAGCATGCACAAAAAGGTACCGTTTGATGCACTTTGGGACAAACAGAAGACCAATGGGTAGACAGAGAGGGGAAGAATATCCCAGAGAGGGAGAAAGAATGCAAAAGCAAAAAGATGAAGAACAGTCTTACTCATCTGAGATTCCACTGAACAGAAAAAACAATAGAAGAAAGAACTACAGAGGATGCTGGAAGGCCTGTGTTCTCTGATAAGAAAAAGGCTGCCAAGTGTGACATTACTATCCAAACACTCAACCTGGTAATTGGGTATTGATTATCAAGGCCACAGTCATTTAAATCTATGAATGGAAACTTCTATGTGAAATAATTACAGAAAAAAAAGTACCAGCTTTCAGGAGATTTCCATTTCACCTGTGTTTCCCCCCTATTCCTTTGTCTCTTACGGACACACGGACATATATTCCCAACACCTTGACACAGGGAAACTATCCTAAGATTCCCTACTTAGTTAAACACATTTTTTCTAAGCCTTTTATGCCAATACACCAGATTTCAAATGCTTATGTTTCAAACCGCTTTCCAAACATAAGGGGGAAAGGGAGACTCATCTAATAAATGTTGAAAAAATTGTAGAAACACAAATTCTTAATACTTTTTTAAGGAATTTGGCAAGTTGAGACATTTCTAAAATGAAAAACTATAAACTTTGTAAATATAAAACACCAGCTCAACAAAATAATGAATGCATTTTCTTGCACCAACTTTCTTAAGGATGAAGGGGTAATATCATTTTTTACCAAAATGTCAATAACGGATCTCCTTGACCCTTCATCTGTGTCTGATAATTCTTAGTCGCACCTTTGCATTCCAGTATCGATTTAACAATGCCTACTGAGAACGGAAATTGACCTTTGGCATCTTCTTAAACTGACCAATGTTTTACCAATTAATAGGCATGAAATCACACTGCCTGAGGAGAAAAAACAAAAAATAAATCACTGAACTCCCTTCCCCTACTAAGTAGACATTAAAATATTAAATAATAATCAGTGTGTTCCTGATGAAACCATTAATAAAGTATAGAGAAGGCTATTATTAACACGGTTGCCACATCTTAGGGCTTCCAAAAGTACAAAGAAATTATCCCAGAGGAAGCAACAGCCCAACTTGCCAATTTTATTCAGGACATTTTCAGTAAACGGTTGTGGAAGTTCATTGCTATTAATTTGACCTTGTTTCTGCAGTTATGAGAGGTGTTTATAATTTAAAAGTAAAAAGGTTTAGAATAAAGAATGTTTTTTTCCTAAGTAGAATTTCTTGTTTACCTCCGAAATAAATCTCAACTTTGCAATGACTTCATTCCACAGGAACTACCAAAATTTCTTCAGGATCTTTCTTCAACTGATGCTGATCTGCCTTGGAACCGAGCAAAAAACCGCTTTCCAAACATAAAACCATGTATGTGCCCTTACTGTCTCTGGTTTTTTAAAATGAGCACCAAATGCATCTTAGTCTTTTTATTTCTTAAACCTATTATATTACATATTAATCAAATTATAATGATGCATTTTATTAGCAGTAATTTTCAAATGGTATCTCTCTTGCTTTGTTAATCTTTAGTAAAGATAATGTACATGATTTTCAGCTTGTTCATACAAGGTTCACTTATGCAGGTGCAAGAAACTGTAGACCTAATATTTTCTTAGCTTTGTAATTTAACCCAAGTAATGAATCTCTCTAACATCTTCCTACAGATCTAGTTCTCCAGTGAAAAGAGAAACGTAACTTTGTGCATTCATTTCCCTTAAAAGCTGGGCAGTGCTTTCTTATAGAATATAAAAGTTGTATTGCGAAATATTCCTTGGAGATCAAAGCAAATGTGTGCTTACCAGGATTGGTTTTACAAAGGAAACAGGGTAGTGTCTCACCATAGTAAATAAAACTTCATTTTTCAATCAATAAGAAAAACTGTATTGTCACTTTAAGAATTAGCAATGATGTGAAAGAAAAATTCTGTTCATAATAGCTATATATTTGATATTACATTTTTTGAACAGATGTGCCTCCTATCTATATTCTGATTCAATACGCTTTTTGTGATATTCTAAAATATTGTTACTATTGCTTCAAAATCTAGAATTTTAAAATGTTCCTAATCTGAAAGTATTTTTAATAAATATACATTTTTGTATGTTCTGTGCATTTTCAAAACTATATTGGGAAAATTCCTTACTGAAGAATTAACTCTTCTGTCTAGAAAGACATAGATTGAAGGAGGATACAATAACAGAGTGTAAAATCATAAAGGATATAGATAGGAGGACATGGACTGAATTCTGATATTCTAGAACTCAAGGATAACTGAGGCATGAAGTAAACAAATTTAGGGAAATGTGATATAGGAAGTAGTAATCTAGTGGAATCTGATAATTCCCAAGAATTAGGATAAAATGAAAATGCAAATAGCTCTAATCACCCCAAATCCTTTCTGGAACAAAGCAAGTCATAAGTAAATGACTTTAGGAGCAAGTTGACAAACCAGACTCTTTTGTAGGAAGTAAGGAATGTTAGTATAGACTCTCTAAATTTCTGTGGCACAGTTTCTCAATAGGTCCTTTTGTTTTCCTTTTCAGAGAGTTAACCTGGTTTCGATGCATCGTAAATTTAAAAGATAACGGAAATTCTCGTGTTTTTATATTTGTCGTTACCTAAATTTCTTTGGTACTGGTTCATGCCTATTCAGTGCTGTTCTGTGAAAATAAACACTGTAATCTGATTGAAAGACAGTTACTGAGTGCCTGGGTGGCTCAGTCAGTTAAGCGTCTACCTTCAGCTGAAGTCCTGATCTCAGGGTCCCGGAATCAAGTTCTGCACCAGGCTCCCTGCTCAGTGGGAAGCCTGCTTCTCCCTCTGTTCCTCCCCTGACTTGTGCGCTCCCATGTTCTCTCTCTCCCTCTCTCTTAAAAATAAATAAATAAGAAATCTTTTTTTAAAAAGACAGTTTCTAAGGAATATTTAATATTTATTTACAATCATATATTTGGCTGGAGTAACTTACATCAGTATATATAAAATAAGCAAACCAAATACAGCTAACTTATTTCCAAAGACCAAAGAGTATCTAATTTAAAATACATAAAAATTTGACACAGTAGCAAGATATTTTTTAAGATTTTAAGAGAGAGAGAGAGAGAGTGCAAGCAGAAGGAAGGGCAGCAGGAGAGGGAGGGGTAGAATCTCACGCAGAGCATACACTTCTGCCCGATCACAGAGCCTGACACAGTCTCAATCTCTCAACCCCAAAATCATGACCTGAGGCAAAATCAAGAGTCAGACGCCCAACTGACTGAGTCACCCAGGCAACCCAAGATATTTTTTAATCACTCTTTTATTATGAAGATCCCAGTACATTATTATTCAGATTCACATCCCGGCTGAAAGAAAAGTCAGACCATATAGATTATTACTTATAGGATAGGAAGAGAATAAGAGTGGTCAAGGAAAGTGAATAACCTTAAAACAACAAGGAGACCTGAAAAGTCTGATTGCCCAATTTCTTCTAATCTAAGAAGCTAAGACAAATAGTAATTGTTGATGATGGAATTATGTTATAAATCAAGAGTGTTTGGGATATTATAATTGGCATTTCATACATTTTTCACCTTTGCTAGAGTCAAATGGATAATGTCCAATTGTTTTCTGCTTTCTTCTTCATTTCAGTACAGAAAACTTACAATAACTTTTCAAGTGTATTGCATCTACATTCAATATCCTGTAATGCATTTGTAGAAAATCTTTTTCTTAACTGTGCTCTTAGAGAGTTGGAGCTCCTATAAGAAATAATTTTGTTAGGTAGATTTCTCTATTTTTCAAGAATGTGATGAGAATAATTTATTGATCCAGCTAACTATGTACTGCCAGCTATGTAGTAAAAATGTTAAGAATGTGTGGGCTCTGATCAAACTTCCTGGGCTACAATCCTGTGAACCTACTAGCTGCCTTAGTGACTGGACATACTGTTCCGTGGTGTCCACTTCATAAGGTTATAGGGAGGATTAAATGAAATAATTACGTAAATCACTTTGCCCAATACTGGAACATGGAAAGCTCTTGATGTTAATTCTTATGATTGTTAGTAATCAATAGATTGCTTATTTTTAAAGCTGTTAATTTTGGGGGTGAATAAGATTTAATAACAGGCCCTTGGGGTGTATAGTCTGGATATAACAAACCCACTTCCCTAACCTCAGTGAGAAGACAAGCTCTAAACTCAGCCACTTCTGATGGCAAGTACTCCCCGGCCACACACACACACACACACACACACACACACACACAGAACAAGCAAATGAGATGTTTAAACTTAATATATTCTCCCACTGTGCTTGCAGAGAAGCCATTAAGCTGAAGAAACGTTTTTTTCCTCCCGTAGAGAATGAATTCATTTTAATAGACTCTGAATTTTAGCTTGAGACAGCTTAGTGAAGTGCATTGTTTCCCCTGAGTAATGCAGGAAGTAGGATTTCAAATATCACAGTGCATTTTAGAAGATATTAGCTTACAGGGCTTTAAGATACTAGAATTAGCAGCAAATGCTTGCAGAAGAGATTTCCAAATCTCGGTTTGACAGGACACTATGACCTTCAGAAATGTTCCAACACCACGAAGAAAAGTTTTAGCTTGTGGTTGACTCATATAGTTACAAGCAGGCATATCGCATGAACAGAAACCTGATGGCTTCCCTTCCTAAGTTACAGGAATAGCCACAATGTCATTAAAATAGTTAGGTCATACCAAATTCAAAGTCTTTGGGACATAAATCATTTGCATAAATTTGCTTAAACATTCCCCATCTCTAAGCATATCAGGCAGGTCATTTGAATCACTAACAATACAAAAAGTTGGAAAAGTAGCATGTGCTTAAGTTTAATTAAATCCTATTCAGCTTTAGAAGTTCCATAAGCTTTCATGTACGTTTTCTTCATGAGGATTCTACGAAATAAATATTGTAACTGTATATTATAGGTGAGGTAGTGAAGGAGCAGAGAAGTTAAGAAATGCACCTAAAGCCACTCATATTTGAACGGCTCTAAATGAATGGCCATTCATTTGAATTTTGGAATTCAAACCCACCATTTACCCATTTTCCTCCACTACTGAGTGCCTTCCCAATGAGATTTAAAAAAAAAATCAAAATAATTATGTATAATAGGTATTTTGTATCATTTCCATTCCTTGCTAAAACTAGCACTGGACATTCCAATTGAGATACCCATATACCAACTTGGTAAAAATCCTCAAAAAAAAAAATATGAACCCCTTTTTTGAAGAAAAATAATGATTGGGGGAATCTAATGTTATCAGATCTTAAAATAGTCTAAAGAATAATAATTAAAGGTTTGGTATTAAAGAAAGAATGGGCAGATAAATTAATGGAAGTGAATAAATAGTCCAGAAATAGTCTTAGAAATACATGGAGCAACCTTGTGTATAATAAGAGTGGTATTTTGAATAAGGGGGAAGTGAGGAAATATTAAGAAACTGGGACTTCATTGCTCCAAATGGCAACAAAGAAACAAACAATAGAAGATAGATTTTACCTACTTCCATAAAAAATAATAATAAATCCCAATGGATCAAAGATTGAAATAGTTAAAAGCAGAAAAACCATTGAAGTTCTAGAAGAAAATATGAATGGAAGATTTGTAAAAATAATAATATTGGTGTGAAAGACACATTTGTATGAAATAACACAAGAAGTCATCATGATGCTATGAGGAAAAAAACTTTTAATTTTGATTATTAAAAAATGTACATTTTATGTATGGCAAGATAGCTAGGCTAGGTACATTGATGGATAGGGTCAAAAAATTAGAAGATTATTTCAATACATGTAGTGTGTATTAAAATTGTAACATGATATATCTTTGTATAAAATATTTTTAAATAGAAAAATATTATAATATGAAATGACCATTAATGAAAACGGTATTTAAGATGGTCAATACACAAGCAAAGAAGCTCAGCTGAATTGCTTTTATATTTAAGGAAATAAGAATAAGTATTATGAGACATCAATTTGTATCTATCAAAATAATCATAAACTAAAATGTTTAACAATATCTTGTAGTAGAAAGTAAAAGGAAACAGAATTGTTCACTTTCAAACACTTTTATTCAGAGTATAAATTGATATATTTAGAGAACGATTTGGCAATATCTTTCAAAATTTGAAATGCATGACAGTATTCGGGAATTTTACTGCTCGTAATTATTCTATAAATAGGCCACAACACATAGGCAAAAAATTTAGTGATATTTACGTATCATTTTACAATAACAAAATGAGGTGAGTTGAAATCATCATGAGTTAAATTAGTATGTTATATTTGAACAATGAAATATGATATGACTGTTTAAAATAATAACCTAGATATTTTTGTTTATGAATATATGGAAAGATATAGGTAAATGAAAAAAATGCAAAAAAGAATGTCTATCACTCCATTTATGGTTAGTTTTTATGAAATTGGATAGATTCTAGAAATATATACAAGAACATATTAATAGTCATTGTATCTGGGTAGTGGAAATATGGGATAAGAGGGAACTTCTATTTTAATTTTACTACCATCTGTGATATTCAATGTTACATCATGAATTTCTTTGTATTACTTTTATAGTAAAATCAAGTAGTGGCAATTTAAACAATGAATTAGCATTACTGTCTTATATTTTCCTCTAGATAATAATAACAGAGTGAAGCTGATAGCTGACGCTAGTATTCCAGGATCAGATTATATTAATGCCAGCTATGTTTCTGTAAGTTGCTATTTGTTTTGCTTTATATTCTTATAAAACATGAATACTTTGATTATATTACTCTTCCAACTATTTTAAATAAGAAATTTATTATAAACTCTATGCATTTTATGTGCATAAAATTCCTTACAACAACACTAGTTACCCCCATTTTATAGATGCAAAAATAGGGGCTCCTAATAGAGATTTCAATTTACCAAGTGACAGATACATAACTTCAAGCTACATATCCCCAGGCCTTTCCTCTAATTAATGTTTGTCAGTAAATTCTTTGTATGCAATGATGTCTGTCAATCTCTCTTATAAAGAAAAAATCAAATATAGTTATGTCCATACAATATAAAAATTTTATGCTCTTTTTGCCATCTAGATTTTCAGTCCTTCAAGGAGACTACAATGTCATGTTCTTCTTTGATCCTCAGTTACCTGTAGAATGTGCATTCATTGTAGCTGCTCAAAAAACATAAATGAACCAACATGAGATGAATTGTTACATGCCTAATGTACTAATTGGCACATCATAGATAATAAATGCTTACTGTATTAGATTAAAAATTGAATGACACCAAAGTGTTTTAGGGATCTCTCTCTCCCTCTCTTTCATGGCTCTCTTCTGCTCTCAGGGCTCATCACTATCACAGGTACATAAAAACTTGAAATGTACCCAAGACCAGCACCAGGGCTGACACATGGAATTGCCCTTGTGACCTTGTGGTTATTAAATTCAACCATTTGCCTCAAAGCTGCTTCTGAAAAAATCCTGATAATAAGATGTTAGCCTCTCTTGGCATTGATTCACCTACTTTCTCCTAAGCCAGAACTCTGAACAGCTCCAATATATTGTTGTTTTTATAAAAACAAGATTTTTCCCCTTATATTTTCACCCACTGGGTTCAATTCTAATATATAGCAAAGTTAGCCATCCTTATTACGGTGACCCTACAGACACTTGAGGGTTTCTTCTAGTGTCCACAGTCTTGTATTCTTTTTTTTTTTTTTTCACATCTTAAATTTTTTTTAATTTTTTATTTTTTATAAACATATATTTTTATCCCCAGGGGTACAGGTCTGTGAATCACCAGGTTTACATCTTAATTTTTTTTAAATGTAGGTCACTCCCAGGCCTGCCCTTTAGTCCCACGGGGACTCTGCTTCTGTGTTGCTCCAGCCTTTCCCCATTAACATAACTTCTTCTGTGTCTCGTTCCCTTGAAACCCCTGTTAAGGGGGAAATTTTCATTCTAAATTCTTTATTGGTTGATAATGACTCCAAAACCTCAATCATATATTGGGTCTTATTGTGAAAGGAATATATAAAGAGAGAATTTGAGATTTTTTAATAGGGGAAATGAGCGAGTGTTTGTAGGAGTTAAAGCATCCTTTGAATTCCAGTCTATTTTTATGCAAGAACTTTAAATCCATTTTGAAAAACCACACACGTTGTCTACTGTGGGGACATATTTTAGTCATTTTTCAAATGATTGATGCCCTTGAAAATATAATTCTTCTCTAAAGATTTTGGTGAAATCTTGTGCTTACTAATTTTCATTACAGCTCAAACTCCATACTATGTTGAAGTTTTACTTTGATTTACAGAATGTTGCATATATGCATTTAAATTTAATCAATGTGCTAGTGATCATATGTTTTGTGATACTACAGAACAGGGCAAGGACAAATGGTTGTATCTCTTGTTTGTACCATTTATATTCACTAATAAGTAGGTACAAAAGAATAACTCACATTCTCTAATGTTCAACCAGGCATAGGGTAACAATATAGGGTATGAATATGATTAGAAAGGAAACTGACAGTTTTAGTAGGTGTAACTAAACCAAACAGATTTACATAAACAAAGGAATATTCATGAACACCCAGTGCTCCCTTTAAATATTACAGGTTGTCAGGAAGCAGCTATAAGAAGATGATAATGTAGGGTGAGCAATAAAACTAAGGATTCTGAATATATATATCCTGCTATAATCAAGTGACGTTGTAATATAATAAATCTTACAACAAAGTCACTATGACCCATACGTAATGATATGCATAATCATTACTGAGCTGCATGGGAAGCAGGCCCGGATGGAAAAGATCTTAATATAGGTTAAGGCAGATTTCAGAATTGGAGTGGAAGGATATTGCTGCTCTTAGACTTTAGGTAAATCTTCTTTGCTTGGAATTCCAGAAATAGATGGAAATAGAAAAGCCGTGATACCACAATGGCCCGTACTTTGCCATCCCCAAATTCGGGCAATCTTCCCTCAGAAAGAGTGAAAACGTCTCAGAAAGAAAGGTCAGATGTATCAATTCCCTCCACCTCCCCCGTTTTGTTCCATGACACTTCTATCTGAAAATTCATGAACACTTGTTCCAGGAGCAAAAGACAGAGGCCATCTACAAATGGTTTCTGGATTCCTATATGTCCCAGTGCTAGAGGAAAAAGGGAGGAGAACCATAATGGGAGGTAGGGAAGAAAACAGAATAACTAGTCTTCAGATGGAAAAGCAAAAGAACTCAAGTCTGGGAGAGGAAAAGGGAGAAGTAAGATACTATAAGTACATCTGAGGGATATCCTTTAAGATTGGGAAACTCCAGGTCAGGGTCTGTAACTAGGTTAATTTAACTTCACCTCTCTGCCCTCACCTGTCCTTCAGAATTGTGCTCCTATGCATAGCTAGGATTCATAGAGAGCTGGGAACAGTTTGATGATGGAAGAACTATGGGAGAGAGGTAGGGAGGGAAAGAGATGCTGCGTCCCTATAAACAACCACTAACTTTACAAATGAGTTTAGAAGGGCTTTCAAGAGAATTAACAATGGAAACATAATAGAACAAGAGAAAGGCACTAAACCCTATGCCTGATATTACTTTAACCTGAGAGATTTTTTACCATAATTGGAAGTTAAAGATTAAAGGCCATGATGCAAAGGAGCTGTAATAACATCAGAAACATCATAGTTGTTCCCACGTTGATAGAATATTATAGTGCCAAAGTACATTTAGTCCCTGAGAAAGGAAAATGCTGATGACCAGGAGAAATATTTTATAAATTGATTCGTGTTAACTGTCCTCATCCTTGAAATACTTTCTTCTTCTGGCATCCAGAACATCATTCTCTCAATTTTCCTTCTACAGCTCTCTTTCATCTCAGTGTGGTGGGTTTTCTGTTTTCTCCTTCACCACCAAACACCTGAATTATCTAGAGCCCAATCCTTGAATTTACTCTTCCTTTCCGAATTCATTTCCTTGATAATTTTATCTAATCTTGTGCTTTAGCTGTGTGGTGATTACTTCCTTTTTTTTTTTTTAATTTCTTTTCAGCATAACAGTATTCATTGTTTTTGCACCACACCCAGTGCTCCATGCAATACATGCCCTCCTTAAAACCCACCACCTGGCTCCCCCAACCTCCACCCCCCCACCCCTTCACAACCCTCAGATTGTTTTTCAGAGTCCATAGTCCTCATGGTTCACCTCCCCTTCCAATTTCCCTCAACTCCCTTCTCCTCTCCATCTTCCCATGTCCTCCATGTTATTTGTTATTCTCTGCAAATTAGTGAAACCATATGATAATTGACTCTCTCTGCTTAATTTATTTCACTCAACATAATCTCTTCCAATCCCGTCCATGTTGCTACAAAAGTTGGGTATTCATCCTTTCTGATGGAGGCATAATACTCCATAGTGTATATGGACCACATCTTCCTTATCCATTCCTCCACTGAAGGGCATTTTGGTTCTTTCCACAGTTTGGCGACTGTGGCCATTGCTGCTATAAACATTGGGGTACAGATGGCCCTTCTTTTCACGACATCTGTATCTGTGGGGTAAATACCCAGGAGTGCAATGGCAGGGTCATAGGGAAGCTCTATTTTTAATTTCTTGAGGAATCTCCACACTGTTCTCCAAAGTGGCTGCACCAACTTGCATTCCCACCAACAGTGGAAGAGGGTTCCCCTTTCTCCACATCCCCTCCAACACATGTTGTTTCCTGTCTTGCTAATTTTGCCATTCTAACTGGTGTAAGGTAGTATCTCAATGTGGTTTTAATTTGAATCTCCCTGATGGCTAGTGATGATGAACATTTTTTCATGTGTCTGATAGCCATTTGTATGTCTTGATTGGAGAAGTGTCTGTTCATATCTTCTGCCCATTTTTTGATATGATTGTCTGTTTTGTGTGTGTTGAGTTTGAGAAGTTCTTTATAGATCCTGGATATCCACCTTTTGTCTGTACTGTCATTTGCAAATATTTTCTCCCATTCCGTGGGTTGCCTGATTACTTTCAAATTTTGTCTCCAGTTTGGATTTCTTCTTGAATTCTAAACTCATATACCCAATTGCCTTCATAATATTCCCACTTGAATATCTAACAAGGATTTCAAGTTTAACGGGTCTGTAACAAATTTCCAATTTTCCCTTCAAACCTGCATATCCCAAAGTCTTCCAAACCTTCCTTTAAAATTTTTACTGATTTTAATACCCAATATCCAGTCCATCAGCAAATTCTTTTGACTCAGTCTTCAAAGTATATCCAGATCCTTTCGCTTCTCACCATCCCCCCTGTTATCACCCTAACTAACCCCTTGGTTGTATCGTTGCGATAACCTTCTAGCTACTCTCCTTTCACTTTTAACCCATATAGGCTGGTCTTCTCTCAGAAACCAGAGTAAAACTATTAAACCATACACTCTATATATTTAAAACCTTCCAACAGCTTTCTAGATCATCCTGAGTGAAAACCAAAGTCTTCTAATTACCTGCTAGGACCTAAAGCATCCTATCCTCCCTCCTCTGTTCTTTCTTCTGTTATCTTCTGTATCTGTCCCCTCCTCATTTACTCCACTCTAGCCATTTAGTGTTCATAGAAAATTCTAGGCACTTTTTTTTTCTTTAATGTTACACTTGACTTTCTACCAGGAACACTGGCCCCAAAATCCTGCAGAGCTTACTGCCTTACTTCTTCAAGTCTTTCCTTAGATGTCATCAGTGAGTCTTTTCTGAACATCAAATTTTCTGAAAACCCTCTCTCATAACATATACCTCTTTTAAAGGTTCTATGTAATTTGCTTATTTAACAGACTTATTAATGGACTTAATGTCTATCTTCCCTAATATGTAATAAATAGATAATATAAAGTAAATATCAGTATATTTATTTGTATAAATATAGAGAATATAAAATAACTAAGAATGGAATTTTAGTGTTTTTTTGTCAGTGATGAATCTCCAGATCCTAGGACAGTGCTTGGCACACAGTAGGAACTCATAAATATTATATCAATGGAGAAATGTACATATTTTAATACTGTAAAGAAATTGACCAAAATGTTAATGACATTTCATTCTGGATAATGATATTGTGGGTGAATTCCACATTCTATTAGATATTTTACAATTAGTGCATTTTTATCTATTGCTCAAAAACTAAAAAATACTGTATGTATATATGTTGATTTAATATTGTCATTATATCCTTCTAGGGCTACTTATGTCCAAATGAATTTATTGCCACTCAAGGTCCATTACCAGGAACCGTTGGGGATTTTTGGAGAATGGTATGGGAAACCAGAGCAAAAACATTAGTAATGCTAACTCAGTGTTTTGAAAAAGGAAGGGTAAGTTATTTGAAAATCTGTTCACAAGATGTTATTTTACAATTGTCTTAATATATGTGTGGCAATTTCTGCTAATACTGTGAGTCATCAATAACCTGGACATCTATAAGACAGTTTTAACTTAGTAGCAATAACTGTGATATATCGATCCATATAACAATGGTTCTTATGACTGCTGATTTTCTCTGAATGCAGATCAGATGCCATCAGTATTGGCCAGAGGACAACAAACCAGTTACCGTCTTTGGAGATATAGTGATTACAAAGCTAATGGAGGATGTACAAATAGACTGGACCATCAGGGATCTGAAAATTGAAAGGGTAAAACAAGGGGAGGGGAGGGGAACACCATAGTAGATATGAGTGCTCTGTCTAAAAGTAAAATTAATTTCTAGAACTGTCCCTTGCTACAATACCTCTATATTCAACAGTGTTTTCCTCTTATTTTCTAAACAGAAATTTTTGATAACTGACTTCAGTATCTAGGTCACTGTGTTTAATTCCAAATCTTATGGTTAAAGTTTATATTAACCAATGAACATCAAATTCTTAGGCAGAAAAGAGGAAAAAAAAAAAAGAAGGAAATTATAGATTAGGTTTTTCTTTGATGAAGAAACTATAAAGTGAAAAATTTTAAATTCCTTAAAACAGGAATTTCCCTAATCAGTCATCTCTTTATTTTAATAATTTGATTTTCTATTTAATCCAGAACTGATACTGAAGATAGACTGTGGGATCCCAACTTTATCAGTTCGTATCAATGCCTATACTGACAGAAAATGGCACAAGGATCTTTATACTTTCTGACATTATCAGACACTCAATACTTGTGTTTTGAATAATATGTGAATGTGTTTATTTAATTTTGGATCGAAATTATTTTAAAATCTCCTATTCTTGTGCTACCAAATATTACACTACATTTGAATATAAACACTCTATATTATCATCTGTTCGCAAGCTTTTTTACTTGTTCCATTCATACTGGAAGGCAACTTGCTTTATTGTAACAATCATAGAAGATCTGTCTTGCAGGAAATCATGAAAAACAGGTTCCTCTGTTTGGTAAATAGTCATTTTTAAAAGATCACCTTTAAAAGGTAGGATGTCAGCTGCCTTAAACCTTCATTGTGATACTTTAATAATCATGTCATGCTTCTTTAATCTGTCACGCTACCTAGCATGGAGATTGCATGACTGTTCGACAGTGTAACTTTACTGCTTGGCCTGAGCACGGGGTCCCTGAAAACAGTGCCCCTCTAGTTCACTTTGTAAAATTGGTTCGAGCAAGCAGAGCGCATGACACCACGCCCATGATTGTTCACTGCAGGTAAGGAAGATACTTCCAGAACCTATATGAAACACTAGATATGGTCTTTAAAGTCAATGTGGTCTTTTTATTATCATGATACCATTGGTTATTTTCTGGCAGAATGTTAATGTAGCTTCATTCCAATTTCCAGTTTTCAGATGTTTTACTGGTTGTAATGGATCAAATTTTAACTTTATAAAAGGTTAGATGGCAAAAATAAAATGAGTAGTGAAGGTGTCTAAAAGCAAGGAAAAGTATCTTACTGGTAAGGGAATCTTTTTGAACTCTTGACTGGATTATGCCTCTCAAACGAAAGTCTTCAATTTTTTTTTTTTAATAGTAGCCCCTCATTGATGTGTGTGTGTGTGTGTGTGTATGTGTGTGTGTGTAAGATTTTAAGAATTTTACAGATAAACATCTGATCCTTTATTATGTCAATTGGCATTAACCTACTACCATAATTTAAGTTTTTTTCATAAAAGCAAATTTTTAGATTTGAGTTATAAAGAATAAAAGAAAACAAAATTTAAAGACCAAATTAAGTGAGCAACCCAAGTATGACAACAATTTTTACAAATTTTAGCTACACAGGTGTCTTCCTTTGACTAGATCTTTGGACATACTTAAGGGAATATAACTATAAATTGAAGTTTTTCTCCACTTTCTTTTAATTGGTATTTAACACTCTAAGAAATAGAACTCAAGATTGTTTAGAATTCAGAGCTTTTTCTGAACAGATGGATTTGATTGTTTTCTATCATAATAAACTTAAATAAGTCTCAACTTGAGTCTCTTTGATAATTGGTTTGTAAACCAGAGAAAAAGTAGGTAATAATACACTATTTTATGATTTAGCTTACAGGAGATACCTAGAATGGGTAAATTCATAGAGATAGAAAGTAGAACTGTGGCTACCAGGGACTCAAGGGAGAGAGAGAAGGACGGTTGTTATTTAATGGGTGCATTGTCTAATTAGTTGTTTAATGAGAATGTCTATTTGGGATGATGAAAAAGTTCTAGAAATGGATGGTGGTGACAGCTGCACAGCATTGTGAATGTGCTTAACATCAACTTAGATGTGTGTACTTAAAAATCCTTAAAATGGTAATTTTATGTTATGTATCCTTTACTGTAATAAATATTTAAGTAATAGTATCTTAGTCACATTAATAATTAATACATTATTAATTATAATAAGTCTAATAATTGATAATTTTTCTAACAGATAAATACTATAATTAATGTGGTTAAAGATGTAAGAAAATATCAATCCATCCAAATTTTTACTCTTATTTAGTGGAAAAAAACTCACCATGTAGTTTAAATGATTATATATTTTCCAGGAATATTGTGGATTTTTTAAAATTATAAGGGTAATACATAAATGCTTAGATTCAATTATAAAATATCTAAATAATGCTTAGATTTAAAAAGCATATAGAACAAAAAGTTAAAGTGTTATTTTTACCCTCCCAATTCCATTTCTCCTTCTTCTACATAACATTTTCAACAGAATAATATATAGTGTAAATAGTGTAATAGTTTTCTTCTAACGTTGATGATTGCTTTTAAGCTGGGTCATTGATGATTAAAACCTTTAATGGGCAGTAGCTGCCTTCGGCTTCTCTGTATCTTGCACATACAGTGCCACTGACAGGGAAGTCTGTTAGAAAAGGACCTAATATCACCTTTGTAGCCTCAGAGTAGAGAGCAGAGAGTAGCTACACTGTAATAAACAGCAAAATGCATAGGCTTGTCAAATCACTATGTTGCGCCCCTGAAATGCTGTCACACCGTGTGTCAACTATACTCCAATCCATAATCAAAGAGAGAGAATCTCCTTCTTTGTGATTGGAATGGATAAGGGAGTTCAGAAAAAAGCATGCTCATGTTAATAATTCTCTTTTAGCATCATTTGAAACTGTCTACTGAATTTTTATTCTAACTCCAACTTCTCACCTCAACTCAGACATACATTTAACTGCTAATTTGATGTGACAACCTGAGTGACCACAAAACTCTGAAAATGTGATGTGTCTAAAACAGAATGCTTGACTCAGTCTCCAAACTCACTCCTGCTTCTCAACCTGCATCTTGGTAAATGGCAGGCAGATCCTTTCTGTGTGGCGCCAAAACCGTGGGGTCATCCTTGACTCTGCTCTTCCCAAGTTCCACCTGCAGCCCTGCAGCACACTCTGATGACTCACCCCTCTCGCCTCCCCACTGCACTCTGCCCATCTGGGCTCCCTGCTCTTCTTCTAGCACACAGAACTCATGCCACTCAAATCCCTTCTCCCCCCACTCCCCTGGGCTATGTGCTCCCCTCCCAAAGACCCAACTGTGGGCTCTCTTACGCAAGTTTCTTTTCAAATATTACATAATCAGAGATGCCTTCTCCTTAACCTGATTTATCTTTCTTCATAGCACTTTTTACCGCCAGGCACATTCTATGCATGCTTACTTAGCTATGCACTGCCCTTCTCTGTCCTCTAGAGAGTAACCTCCCTAAGTTCAGGGACTCTGTGCTGTTTTTCACAGCTGTACCCCAGATGCCTAGGACAGGCTCTGACACTCGAGGTATGTTGAATGATGTCATGACAGATTCCACTTTTCAACATATGTGCGCATGTGTTGCCATAATCGAATTTACATTGAAATGCTCATTATTTCTTACATGGTTGAATCATGAGATATTGCTAAGATTCGACTATTTCTTACCTACAAAATGGCATTTTTATGTTGTTCAAAGTAACATTTATAAGGCCAGGTGACCTGCCAAACGTCTTTTGTTGTTCTTTTTATATTTACTTCCTAGGTTAACCATTCAAATACCAAGATTCTTGTCCTTCTAATGGGAATTTCTGCATAAGTCTTGTCACGTTTATCAATTCAATGTTTCTATGGAGCACATACTTGTCCCTGGGTGTTAAACTAATTTAAAAAAAAATAGCTTTTCAGTTTTTTTATCTATAGGAAGTAAAAAAAAAAAAATCTAAGAAAAGAAAGTGAAAAGAACACACAAGAGATTACCAACAAGATACAGAGAAATGCTATGGAGCTAAAGAGTAGGATGTTTTTAATGTTTAGCATTTCTATTGGTAACCAAAAATATGTTCAATACAAAGTTTCTGGTGTTAAGAATTCTCAACAATTATTTAAAAGACTGTATTTACTTATTTGAGAGAGAGAGAGTGAGCGAAGGAGCGCACTGCGGGGAGGGGCGAAAGGAGAGGGGCAGGCAGACTCCCTGCTGAGCAGAGAACCAGGATCCTGGGATCATGACCTTGAACCCAAAACAGACACTTAACTGACTGAGCCACCCAGGCGCCCCAAGAATTTTCAACATTTTTTTTTTTAACTCTTCTCTATACTTCTCCAACTATCTCCTTTATAATACGAAAGAAGAGGAAAAGTTCAACTGGAAAAAATAACCAGACAAAACAAAACCTCAAACATTTGATAGAGTGCTGATATTAATCATGTTGAACTATCTAGACAGTCTCAGTAACAACACAAATCTAAAGACTCTCCAAAAAAAGTTCCTCCAAGGGGCGCCTGGGTGGCTCAGTGGGTTAAAGCCTCTGCCTTCAGCTCAGGTCATGATCCCAGGGTACTGGGATCGAGCCCTGCATCGGGCTGTCTGCTCCGCGGAGAGCCTGCTTCCTCCTCTCGCTCTCTGCCTGCCTCTCTGCCTACTTGTGATCTCTGTCTGTCAAATAAAATATTTAAATAAAATCTTTAAAAAAAAAAAAAAAGTTCCTCCAAGTAAGAAAAGGACCTGTTGAGAGTATATTACTACCATAGTTCACAGTTCTCTTTTTTCATCACTATCAACATGATGAACAATGTTTATATAATCTTATTCCTCCCGCAGTGCTGGAGTTGGAAGAACTGGAGTTTTTATTGCTCTGGACCACTTGACACAACATATAAATGACCACGATTTTGTGGATATATATGGATTAGTAGCTGAACTGAGAAGTGAAAGAATGTGCATGGTACAGAACCTGGTAAGACCGCTAAACTGTGTTTAGTGTCAGCTCTGCACTTTCTACAAGGGAGGATCTTAGCGGCAGCAGTCTGGTTGGGCATGGACTTGAAACTTTGTTGCAGAGTAGATACTTTTTCTACATAATAAACCCCCTAGAGGGGAGGAGGTTTGGGGAGGACATCCCACGTGGGGCAGTCACCCCTCAGTACTGTTACTGACTGCTCATCCTAGCTTGTTTATACTGACAGGCATATAGAAAGCAATTCAAAAATTGATGTCCTTAGTATTGGGGAAATACTAAGAAATTGGGGAAACTTAAGAAATGAATCAGATCATTTTCTTTTATAAACATGCTAAATGTTATATTTGGGAAAATCTTAAAATATTGACTGTTATGAGATTCTATGTATTTCACGTGTTCATATTTATCCCTTTGTATGTTAGTACTCAAAACAGTTGTCATATTAGCTAACTCCCTGGGAGTTTTTTGTTTTGTTTTGGTTTAAAGGCAAAAACATTTATAAAATATATAGATTTTTCTTCATTAAAAAAATCACATAGTATGGTAATAAGACAAAAACTTACATTGGGTGTCTAGAGAGTTCCGCCTTCTATGATAATCCTTTAATATATTTTCTTATTTAATACTTTATTTGTAAAGCAGTGTCAATAAAACTAATCAACAGACTAGGTATTCTTGGCTTTGCTTTACAAATAGGGAAGCAGATATTCCATCCGAGGAATTTAAGTGATATTTCAAGATTATACAATTAATGTTTCAGAACCAAAATTCAAGCCAGAGTCTGTCTAACTATAATATGTAAGATTTTTCTCTGTATATTTGGACTGATATTTCTATACTTTTCAAATGGAAGTTTTCTCATGGTAAATATCTAGATCTGCTGTAATTTCTGCAATACCTACTAGAAAACACATGCACCATCACAGTTGTTAAAGGTGTGAGAAAACGGGTTCTTTGCTAAATAAGTTTGAAAAGAAGTTAAACTGATCTTAGAATTTCCTAAAGTCTCTATGTGACTGTACATTGACAGTTATAGAGCCAGAACCCTTATGAACATTATTTCCCAAAATTACATGATTGTGAAATCCCTGAACCTCTTTTGACCTCAGTACCTATAATGTTATATAGGGGAACACTAATACTATTAGAAAGATGCTGCTCTAGACCAGAGACATTTAAACTTTGTGGACTGCACATTCCTCTCAGGAAGAATGCTTGGGCATTCAATTCCAATAAATCTATATTTATTTTTAAATGTAGGTTGAACAATTATATAAATTATAAAATGCATATGTACTAAATGAGAAATCAAAGATATCAGATAAAGATCAAATAAGTAATATTTTGAAATCTTGTAATTGTGATGCCTTCATATTATTATTAAGATAATGATCCTTAGCATGAGATAATTCTGTTTCAATAGTGGTTTTAAATATATATTATAAATATATATTATACATTATTTATGATTTTTTAAAAAATGATCTAGATTTTTGTCATATTTCCTTACATAGTTGTTTTTAACCTCACAGAATGGTTATAAGTTTTATTCTAGAAGCACAAAGAACAGCAGCCCTGCCGTTTCCTTGTCGTTCATCTGGGCTCACGTGATAAACACTACCTTCAATCCATGGTCTCTTTGTAGGAATCTTTTTAAGCCACTACAATTTTGTGATGATTAGGTGAAACTAGGTAATGGAATCCATATCCATTCCCCTATATGCTGAAGGGGAACAAAGGAGTGAAGTATCACTCTACCCTTAGGATATTTCAGAAATGGAAGATAACTTGTGACCAGGGTTGACTTCCTGGGTGTACAGCCTGTACAATCTCACAGGCCCCATATTCAATAGGACATTGCACCTGGCTTAGTGTTTGCTCTCACTATCTTGAAAATCTTTAATGATTTTTGAGGGAGGACACTCTCATTTTCATTTTGCAGTGGGCCCACAAATTAGGTAGCTTGTTCTCAATGATAAGGGTTCCAATATCAATCCAACTATTTATGAACCATTATTAAAACCCAAATTCTTGGGCGCCTGGGTGGTTCAGTGGGTTAAGCCGCTGCCTTCGGCTCAGGTCATGATCTCAGGGTCCTGGGATCAAGCCTGCATCGGGCTCTCTGCTCAATAGGGAGCTTGCTTCCTCCTCTCTCTCTCTCTGCCTGCCTCTCTGCTTACTTGTGATCTCTCTCTGTCAAATAAATAAATATAATCTTTAAAAAAAAAAAACCCAAATTCTTTTTTATGTTTGCTAACAGTAAGAATAAGCACTAAGCTAGTGTTTCTCCTCCTGTGTCCCTAGATTACTCGTGCACACAGGTACTCCCTGTTCTTGACATTGATCAAGATTTGGATAGGATAGAGGGTGGGACAGATCGGGATCTTGTTTCCTTCTAGAATCTAGAGTCCCTCTTCAGGGAATAAAAGTTGAAACTATTTTGCCAAGCTCTATATTTTTGTGGAACTGAACTTGGTAAACAGTGTGTTCAAGAATGCCTGTTAATAATTTCACACAATTTAGTACACAATATATGCTCTCAACTTCGTATATTATGCTTGTCTAACCAGCCCAAGCAATATGCTACAGTTGGGTAGGGGAGGGAAAGAACATGACTTTTGAAGTCAGAGAAAGGAATTAGGATTCCAGCTCAGCTGCTGAATTAATTGCTGGCTCTGTGACTTGTTTAAATAACCGCTTTGAGTTTTTTCTCTTTTGTAAAATCATCATGTTATACTTGCTTATGGTCAGTATTAAATAAGAGAAAGTACTAAAGCAGCAAACACACAGTCCCTCCCCATTGTGCAGTAACTATCTGACGGAATTCTGCTGGATTCCCTCCGTGCTGAAAAGCTGCTACTCAGAAGCTCTCTTTCACCTGATTTCCTTCCCAGAAGTTTTGCTCATTACCATCTTTTCTCTTTGATGATAAAAAGGAAAATGACCACAGTCCTTGGCTCCAGCCCTTACAAATCAGGATTGCCTTGCACAAGAGTGGTTTCTTACTTTCCTCTGTTTCACTCGGGAGTGATTGCCATTTGGATGAAGAATGCGGTCTCAGCACATACTACAGTAGCCATGGGCAGGGGCTGGGTGGTGGGAACCTCAGAATATATTACCACTACAACCCTGCTCTGGGAGCATGGCCCAGACCCAGCAGAGAACATGGAGCTCTTTCACTGTCTACCAAAAAACAGTTCATAGCCACCCCAAGAACTTTCTGAGAGAACAGGCCTCAGTGAGATAATATCCTGAGCGGCTATCAGACCCTCAAATAAGTCCTCTACTGAAACTGTCTTCAAAACTGTTGGTCATTATTACGAATATCTATTTCCTCATGAATTACAGAATGCTCCTACAAACATCTCCTCAACAGAATGTCAGTTCTGGGAGGGTGGAATCCTGTCACATTCACGACTCCATTCCCGTTACCTGTAGTACTGCCTGGCATGTAGAAGTTATGTAACAAATGTTTGTTGACTCTGTATCATTTAATTCTCACAACTAGTCAACCTTTACCATGTAAGGAAGGATTTCATTTGGAGAACATTTAGAAGTCATTAGGGATCAAATATCAAATAATAATCAAATAAAGATTAATCTGGATGAGTCCCTGTCCTGCTCTGGTTTTCCTAGAAATTTACTGATATGAAGTCGCTGGGTAGAAGGAAAAAAAAAAAAAAAAAAAGCTAATATACTTAGGCTGCCTAGTTCTTTTGCACGGCACTTTACATATAGTAAGTCCTTTAAATATCACAACATAGGTGTTATGATCCTCCAGATGAGGAAGCTAAACATCAGACAAGTTCTGTTCTTCAGGTACCATGATTATCTAAGGCAGGAACTAGAACTGAGCTCTCCACTGCCTCCTTGGCAATAACACATCATGGCAAGAGGGATCTTGGAAAATACAGTCCTGCCCTTTGGAAATCAGCCTGGCCTGCTGGCAGAATTTAAACCTATCATTCTTTCCAGTGGAGAAAATGAGATCGGGACAGTCTGAAGCATCACATATCAAATGTGACTTCAAATTCAAATGTGATTTTGTAAGAACTACCAAAACGCATCAATTCAAATGATTGTTGTTTTAAAAGAAATTATATTAGGTCCATATATTTCTGCCAAGGATGTTACTCATCATGTGACATGTATTTGAATACACTTTTTTTCGGAACTACCATGAGAAGTACTTTACTAGCAATTTCGACAGGATTTTCATTACTGTATAACGACACCTCATTTCTTACCAAAATTGAATCATGTAACTTGATCGCCCACTGGCTGACAAAACTTAATCCCTAATGACTTCTAAATGTTCTCCAAATGAAATCCTTCCTTAAATGGTAAAGGTTGGCTAGTTGTGAGAATTAAATGATACTGAGTCAACAAACATTTGTTACGTAACTACTACATGCCAGGCACTATTACAGGTAATGGGAATGGAGTCCTGAATGTGACAGGATTCTGCCCTCCCAGAATTGACATTCTGTTGAGGAGATGTTTGTGGAAGCGTTTTGTAATTCATGAAGAAATAGATATTCGTAACAATGACCAACAGTTTCTGAAGACAGTTTCAGTAGAGGAGTTCCAAAAAGGTTTTGAGATACAGTAAAAATGGATATGAACATAGAGTTCTGAAGATGGTCACCTTAGAGGACATCTTATTTAAATCATCAATATACATACGTACATAGATAATAGGTAATATGTAGAGTATAAATATTGGATTATGTTCCTTTAACATCAGTTATGTTTCCTTTGTAAAAAAGAGGGTGATTTTCTATGACTTAACCTTAAGAACTTTGGGAAAGTCCGAAGTCAGAAATGCTAACAGGTTATTGAGTTATACTGAAAAAACTGAAAAAACCTAGACGATACTGAATTTAGCCTAAACATTCAGATGAAACAGGAGTCCTTGTCTGGGGCATGGGTGTTTGGATAATTCAGTGATCAACTGCCTCGTACTTACAAATAAAGAACAGATACTTGACACTGGGTAGGCCAAATATCAGGTGATTAACAGAATTGTCAAACATATTTTAAATGTGCTGATGGTGTGTAAATGTGCTCACTCCCAGATAGTGAAAGCAAATGAATCATCTGCATTCGAATAGCCATTCTAATCATTCTAACAAGAAAACTGTTTATAAGGAAAATTACTCATTTAGACCTAACAAGAAAAAGGAAATTCATAAACAGATTTAAATAACCTAATTTGCCACCTTTTTATAATCACAGCAAGCAAGAACAAATTAGCATGGGGTTTAATGATAAGTATTTAAAAAAAAAATTGGAGCTACAAGAAGCCATAGGAATTTAGAAAACCTGATGTTTGAAATGGTACAAAATCATTTATATACATGGTAAATTCTATGCTTCTCATTTGGCTATTTAACATTTTTAAATTCAGCCTTACTTTTCACTGTAACAGCATAGCTCCCCTTATAAGAAAAAATAATTTTTAAAAAATCCACCCTACCCATTTATTTAACCACTCTTTCTTTGGTGTCTAGGCACAGTATATCTTTTTATACCAGTGCATTCTGGATCTTTTATCAAGTAAAGGAAGTAATCAGCCCATCTGTTTTGTTAACTATTCAGCACTTCAGAAGATGGACTCTTTGGATGCCATGGAAGGTAAACAGAGGCATCATGTACCAATTTGCTAGTGTACCAGGAGCATAAATTTAATTAAATTTAATGTTTTAGATGAAAATGTTTTAGAAGCTTGGTTAGTGCATATAGCAAATTTTTATTATTTCTCTCTAATCCAAGGTAAGGTAAGAGCCTCTGTATCTGCGCTCTATTTTTGCTATGAAACACTTAAATCTTTTGAACTGGTAGTTTCAGTTCTCTCTTGTGACATGTTACTTTATGTTATAGGTGATGTTGAGCTTGAATGGGAAGAGACCACCATGTAAATATCCAGACCAAAGATTACAACTGGAAGACATTTTCAAATCCCAGGGGCCAAAATCTCCCCCTCACTCTTCTGAATTGAAATGTACAACCTTAAAGAAATCTCTGTGTTTCTGTTACTGTGCCTTACTAAATGGATTGACATTTTAGGAATAATTCTAGGAAATAAGTAATTCAGGGTAGTCATTTTTTTTGTACAGAATTAATATACATTTAAAATGTTTAAAAGAAGAGATCCCGGAGATTTTTTTAAGTCTTCCGTATCTTTGGAATGAGCCAAATAGAAAATTATCATTATATTAGCATGAATGTTTCCACATAAATTTTCCCCACATATTAGATTGAATCTTGAACAGAAGTTGTAAATGTTGATTCGGTCGTGTTATTTTGGCCTCCAAGGTGTTAACGTTCCTTGTGGATAACTTCCAGGACTGTCATAACGATCTGTACACTTCCATGTACACCCCTGTGTTTTGATTCCTCTGTTTTATGAGTGCTGAGATATCATCTCATGATCTCCAACAGCTGAACAGTAACCCCTTGACACTGCCGGGATTACTTAGCCTTTATACAACACACAGTAGCTCTTTGGGGACACTTAGGGCTATTTAGTTGCATTGTGATCTTTAGCTGGAAAAACAAAAAGAAAAATGAAACAGTGTGATTGCTGATACGAAGCTACAGAGTACATTTGTACCTTTGTACCTTTTTCAGGACAAGCTGTACCACTGTGCTGTAGCATTAAATACAGGGTTATCAAAGTATTTGTCTATTAGATGTCTACTCAACCGAGTATTGATAGTTTTGAAAGGTCTTTTCTGCAGAAATGTATGATGTATGGCAAACTTGTAAACTAATGATGTGCTATGGTGGTGCCAACAGAAATTTCTGAATAGATTATATAAAAGGATCTTTTTTCATCTCGCAAGATTGATCTTAGAGGAGTGTACTTCGTGGAAACTATAAACAAAAAAATTAACCAGGTCGTAGCAAATTAGAGATTTTTTTCTTAATATATTTCAATTTCCTTTTTGTTTGATAGTGACAATGTACTAAGTTTTGAACTACATGAAATTATTTCATCATATATTTCAATTAAGGATCTTAAAATGAAATAGTATCAATTATTATATTTCTTCTATAATAAGAATTATGGGGCGCCTGGGTGGCTCAGTGGGTTAAAGCCTCTGCCTTCCGCTCAGGTCATGTTCCCAGGGTCCTGGGATCGAGCCCAACACCGAGCTCTCTGCTCAGCAGGGAGCATGCTTCCTCCTCTCTCTCTCTCTGACTGCCTCTCTGCCTACCTGTGATCTCTGTCTGTCAAATAAATAAATAAAGTCTTAAAAAAAAAAAAGAATACCTTATGCTTCTTTCTGCTGGCATATACATATAGGAAATGTGATGGCCAATAAAATTAAATTTAAGGAACTGAGTTACTTTGCATCATGATTTCAGAGGTCCTTGTAAGTCTAAATTTTATTTTATATCACATAGTGAGAAATAATTGATAATTACCTTAACTAATATAATGCAGTAAATCATATATAAATACAATATAGTACTAAAGTATAATATATTTAATTAACATATACCTATTTCCCAAGGTGACCATCAGTAGTAAGATATTTGAAAATCAAATTTATTACCCAAGAAATTAAATTCTTTAATCTTATAAGCAGTCCTGTTTCTTGTTTTTTTCTTGGCAAAGCAGTGTAATAATGAAATCCACTATTGTTCCGACTTTATTCTATAGAAAATTACAGAAAACAGTAAAAAATGAGAATTCTAAAAGATTGAAGTTGGAGTAGAAGTTCTTCAATTTCCTTCATGTATCAGTTAATGAAAAAGTGTGGTGAGTCAATAGTTATGAATATGGGTTTTTGTATTCACGGAAGACCGACAGCTTTTGGAAAGTACTCATGAGGTTACTTTTTAGTGTATTAAATAATAAGAAAATAAGCAGGTCAATTGACAGGCCGGCCCACTCTTTACAACATGTGTATAAAACAGATATGTACAGCGTAGGGTTTCAGGTTTGACCCATGTGTATATGCATATGTGTGTGTACAAAGCCGAGGTTTAATATAAGACCTCTTACAAAACAGTGCCAGTCAAACTCTAATGTGTATACACATCACCTCGGGATTGTGTTAATGTGCAGACTCTGTTTCGGTAGGTCTAGGGTAGAACCCGAGATTCTTAACTTCTAGTAAGTATTCAAGTTATAATACTGCTGCCTCATCTCAGGCCATATATTAAATAGCACATCTCTAAAAGACATTAAGATCAGAATAATTTCATCTCCACTTGAAATTACTTGAAACCTGTTTAAAAAAATCTCTGTCTTCACAGAAAAAAAAAAAAATATTAGAACACCTGTTGAATGTGTATCACTCCCTAGCTTTATCACAAAACTATACCTAAAATTGAATCAAAACTCACCTATATAAATGATAGCTAAATTTTGTCTTATATTGTGAAACAGCCAGTATATAGACACATTCTATAGGTGTCTATTGCTACTAAGTGCAAATTAGAATAATGAGGAACATCTGTAACATGTTTAGATCCGATTTGTCAAAATACGTTGAAGCACATGTACAATAAATGAGCAACATGTGTTTCATCTGAACCAAATGAAACTGGAGCCTCTCAGAATGGTTTGCCAGAGACGACAGCAGCTGCGGGTATCACCTCTACTTTCATCCCACTTTAAAACGCATAATTTTCTTCTCTCAGTTTATAGGTGAGATGTATAATAAGTCTTTTGAAATAAAGCTAATTAAAGCTTTCCCTCTTCATAAAAAGATGGTGATTCACCCTCCACATCTGGTACCAAACACTAGATTTTAGAAATGGAATTTAAGCTCAGCAAAGTATGCATCCTCCAAGTCCATGGCATTATTGTGGCAAGTCCATTTCATGGCCAACTTTCAGAAAACTCACATGAAAGTTTTGACGAAGCCTGGAACACAAAATGACCTGAAATTCCCAATTGAATGGTATGGAAAAGTGTAAATATGAAATAAAAGCTTATAAACCATAATCATGGCAAAACAGATTGCCTTTTTAGGACAAGTAATATTTCCTGTTGAATCATAATCGTGCATAGAGTTTTGGTGTGGAAGCAGGAGTCATACACCTACCAGCTCACGAAGATGTTTTGAGGAGTAGATTAGATTGCACATAGGAAAGTGTTTCATAAAAGTACAATGAACTCCGCAAAGTTAGTCTTTCACCCAGACTGGTCAGTGTGTAATGTTTATCAGCGAGATAATGCATCTCATTTTTAGGTTGTATTGTACTTTTTGATATTAGTGCCATATCTGTATGTCATGCACTTGTGTATGTTTCACATGCACTTACTGAAAATTACGGCAGTTATATCAACTTCTGCTAAATAAGACAGTCTATTTTTTTCCACGAATGATTTGAGCATTCTCAAGGAATTTCTGGACTAAAATGAATAGACAGACATGTGCACAAGTAACATAAATGTGATTTAGACAACAAGTCAGGAGATTTTGATTTTGGACATTTCAACTGCATATTCTGAATCAGTGTCTGCAATACAGTCATTTGAAAATAAAACTATAACTTAATATAAGGCAACAAAAATCCTTATTCTCTTGTTAATAATACTATGTTTCTATTTTAATTTTCATTGAAAGTATTCTTGAAATTGAAATTCATTGTAGTAAATTTTAAACTTTTTAGAATACTTTTATATACATCATCCCAACTAATCCCTACAAAATCTTTTAAGTTTTGCAGAGTCCCATATTACAGGTAAATATAATGAAAGTGTAATTACTGTGCCTGAGACCATGTTTAGCAAGAGTGGGAGCTGCATATCATAATCAAGTAACTATGAGTGGATGATAAAGATAAAAATTTTAAAGGCAACAAAGAAAATAATCCGATTCAGGGGTTCAAAGATAGGAAAATTTGCTGGCTTCTATTCAGAAATACTGTAAGCCAAAAGACAATGCAATGACATTCAAAGTGTTGAAAGTAGCTTCTAAAACTGATTAAGGGGGCACCTGGGTCACTCAGTTGGTTAAGCCACTGCCTTTGGCTCAGGTCATGATCCGGAGTCCCAGGATTGAGTCCTGCATGGGGCTCCCAGCTCTGCGGGGAGTCTGCTTCTCCCTCTGACCTTCTCCCCTCTTATGCTCTCTCTCACTCCCTCTCTCTCTCTCAAATAAATTAAAATAAAATATTTAATAAATTAATTTTAAAAACTGATTAAGAGCAGCTACAAAAAAAAACAAAAAACAAAAACTAGAGCTAATATCATACTTAATAGTGAAATATTAAAGGCTCTCACTCCAAGATCAAGAAAATGGCAAAAATACCCACTCTCACAACTTCTATTCTGCATTGTACTGGTGTTCCTAGCCATTACAATAAGACAAGAAAAGGAAACAAAAGGAATAAGGTTTCTAAAGGAAGAAACAAAACTGTCTATGTGAGTAGAAGGTATAATTATGTGCGAGGAAATCCTTGAAAAATCTATTTTCAAAAAGAACTGCTAAGTATGATAAGTAGCTTTTAAAAAGTTACAAGATATAAGATCAAGATACAAAGATCAATTTTATTTCTACATACAATCAATGAACAACAGGAAATTTTATTAAAAATACCATTAGCAATAGCATCTATAAACATACTTAAGAATAAATTTAACAAAATAGGTACAGGATCTGTATACCAGAAATTATATTGATGAGAAGAATTAAAGAATATTCAAATATTTTTTTAAATATATTTCCATGAACTCAAAAACTCAACATTGCTAAGATATTAGTTCTCCACACACATATGCTAAGTGTAGACCCTGACACAGGGCTCAATCTCACAACCCTGAGATCATGACCTGAGCCAAACCAAGTTTCATATGCCTAACGGACTGCACCACCCAGGTGACCCTGAAATAGCAATCTTAATACCATAAGGCTTTTCTTTTCTAGAAATTGATAGGCTGGTTTTGCAGTTATATAGAAATGATGCAAAGACTAGAATAGTGAAAATAAATTTTAAGTAGAATACAGTTTAATATATATACAGTGTTTTCATTAAAAGAAAAAATAGAAAGTCAAAAATAAATCCTCACATATCTGATCAGTTGTTTTTCAACAAAGATGACAAGGTAATTCAATGGGAAAAGAGTGTCTTTCCAATAATGTCCATTTGGAAAAAACAATTTTTATCTCTATCTCATTTAACAAATACAAAAATTAAATTGAAATGTAATACAGACCTAAATATAATCATTAAAACTATAAAGCTTATAGAAAAGAAACTGAAAAAAAAAATCCTTATTACCTTGGGATAAGCAAAGATTTCTTAGAGTACAAAAAATGAAATGTAATATAAAAATAAATTGTTCTTCATCAAAAGTATAACTTTCTGTTCTTCAAAAGGCACTATTAAGAAAATGAAAGGTTGGGGGCGCCTGGGTGGCTCAGTGGGTTAAAGCCTCTGCTTTTGGTTCAGGTCATGATCCCAGGGTCCTGGGATCAAGCCCCACATCAGACTCTCTGCTTGGCAGGGAGCCTGCTTCCTCCTCTCTCTCTGCCTGCTTCTCTGCTTATTTGTGATCTCTGTCTGTCAAATAAATAAATAAAATCTTTAAAAACCTTTAAACTTTTAAAAAAAGAAAAAATGAAAGGTCAAACCACAGGCTGGGGGAATGTCACAGGAGACTTGTATCCAGAACACATGTATATTTATAGCATGATACACATACACGCACCCCACCCCCGCCACACACACACACACACACACACACACACACTCTCTCTCACACAAATGGCCAATACATGAAAAGGTGCTCAACATCATTAGTCGTCAAGGAAATGCAAATTAAAATCAGAATGAGATAATCATACCATTAGAATGATTAAAATTAAAATGACTGGTCATATGAAGTCATCTTGGAGAGGATTTAGAACAGTTGGAACTGGAAATAAATGGTAGCCACTTTTGAAAAAGGTTTTGTAACTTCTTATAAAGTTAAACATAAGACCATATTATCATTTTACCCAGCATTTCCACTCCTAGGCATTTATCTAAGAGGAATTAAAAATCTAATGTTCTTTTTTTAAGATCTATTTATTTATTTCAGAGAAAGAGAGAGAGGAGAGACCATGCGAGTGCATAAGTGGGAAGAGGGGCAGAGGGAGAGAATCTTCAAGCAGACTTCCCACTGAGTGCAGAATCCTACAGGCGGCTTGATCCCAGAACCCATGAGACCATGACCTGAGGCAAAACCAAAAGCTGGACACTTAACTGACTGAGCAACCAAGGCCCGCCTGTACTTCAGTTCAGGTCATGATCTCAGGGTTGTGAGACTGAGCCCCAAGTGAGGCTCTATGCTCAGCATGGAATCTGCTTGAGATTCTCTCTCCCTTTCCCTCCACCCCAGCCTCCACTCTCTCTCTCTCTCTCTAAAATAAATAAATTTTTAAAACTTTAAAAAATTGTATACACGGAGTGCATTTTATTTCATGTAAATTATAGTTCAATAAAGTTCATTTTAAAAAAAGGGTAATGAAAAAATAGCCACAAAATAGTTACAATATACCGTTTACAGAATTCTTAAAAATACAACAAATAGTACGTATTTTCATGAATTATTTCACATGAGAATCATGGTTTCTTCTGACATGGGAGGAACACAGATACGGTGATGGATTGCCATGGAATCAGGAGGATCCCCATGAGTTTCAAGTGCATTTATAAATCTTGGTTTAAAATTTGAAACGTAGATAGTCTATATGGCAACACAGATTTGTCAAAATGAAGTAATGAGTGAATAAGTTTATATCATTCTTTAAAGTTCTCTTTGTGTTTGAAACAATTCATACTTCTACAAACATGAGTAAATTTTAAACTCTAAAAATTTACTAAATCATATAAAATATTTACATATTATTTTCACAAATCTGTCAAAGTGCCCCGCTCTCCTGATTGAATGAGCACAAAATGGAAATATTTATTTACTTCTGTTATTTACCCACCACACTCCCTAAGCCCTAACAATTGGTGTTTTATACATTAAAAATAAACCTTGACATGCTCCAAGAGCTTCCCACAGAATTCACTATGTTCTTACTCACTTAGTATTTATAACCAGGTGAATTATCATGGAAGATATGAAGATTCACTTGCTGGACAGAGTTTCATGAGTCTAAGGACACCACCTTCCTAAACAGATGCAGGCAAACAGATTAATGCCTGTGCCCTGGACTATTAAAAATTGTGATGTGAATAATCTGCATAAAATAGATTATTATAATTTTATTTATTGTAACTTAGTAACCCTTGTCTTTATTGCATTCTTATTATGTGCCAGGCACTCATCTGACTTTACAAATGTTAATGAATTAATCTCCTGACAATTCTTAGTGCTACTGTGTTTTACAAATGAGAAAACAAAAGCAAAAAAGGTTAAATAATCTGCCCCAGGTTACACACTAAGTAAGTATAAGAATCTGGGTTTGAGACCGGAAGTCTGATTTCAAAGGTGAGTGTGCACCACCATACCCCAATTTATTACCTAGAGACCACTATATATCTAATATCTTTGTTCTTCCCTAATTAGACACAGAACACACACACATGTGAATGCTAATTACTCACATCTTCAAGAACAGAAATTTCTTGATATTGTCTAAATTAGGCCACTTTACAAATTATTTATGCCACATGGCCAGTGGTAGTGCTGGCCTTTAAATTCAGGGACCTAATCCAGTCTTCTTTCTGTAATTTGCTGCCCCTTCCAGTATATATTTGGTCCAGACCAAATTGTCTTGTTTATTTGTTTTTCCAGTTCTCTACAACTCAGTGCCAAATTTATCTCCCTAGCTCTCAGCTCTTATCATTTCACTAATCTGTTCAATAGCCTTCATTGTCTGTTGAATTAAACTCATTTAAAAAAAAAATCCTTTGGGGGCACCTAGGTGGCACTAAGTGCCCGACTCTTGGTTTCCATTCAGGTCATGATCTCAGGGTCCTGAGATCAAGCCCTGCACTGGGTTCTACGCTCTGCACCAAGACTGCTTCGGTTTCTCTCTCCTTCCCCCTCACCCCCTCTCCTCCCCACACACAATCTTTCTCTCTAAAACTAAATAAATCTTTAAAAAAAAAAATCCTTTCCCACAGTATTACTCTCTTTTTCTAGACTCAGCCCAGTAAGAATACTTGCGTACAAAAGCCCACCCTACATATTCCTAAAACCATTTGTTGGCGCCTCCATTTTCCTCGATAGCTCTTATCCACTGGCATGCCCCACTTACTAGATTGTCAACCACTTGTGAACAAAGACTAAGTGCTCCTGATTTTATTCACGTAGCATTTGCCGTAACATCTAATACTCGAGAGAAACTCAAATATGTCCAGTAGAAAGTTTGCCATAGCAGAAGTAAAATAATATCACCTATGTGACAGCCTCTCTTCTTACCAATGCACACAGGCTAAATTCTCTCTCTGATCAGGGAGCAAACACGGCGGGATCACAGATAAAGGCGGGAGAGCAGGGAAGGGGGCATCAACATGGTGTGGTTTGTTCAGGATTCTCGTTGATCCAGAATGAAACCAAGATCATGAGAAAATGCAAAAAACCTTTAAAACAACTCAAGTTGATGAAAAAGAATTCTGTACATTTGGGAGACTTATTCAAACATAATTTATCAACAGCCTTCCCCCCAACATTACAAACACTTCAGCAAACTTGGTTTCCCAGTTCACAGTGGTTTGAAAACACCAAAGCCAATAGATTACATCCTTAATATTGTGTGCACACCCACACCCACACACACACCCCTTTTATTAAAAGCACATAGGCATTCAAAGTTGAAAAGTCAGGACCATTTGAAATCCAGCATATTTCAGTAGCCCCTAGACAGAACAATAATACCTATCACAACCAAGGTCCTCTTGATGAAAACATTTTTTTTACTCTTTAAGGAGTCAGGAATAGGTTTAGCACATTTTTAAAAAACCTTATCAAAATGAATTAGACTAAAAAGGCAGGGTGAGGCGGTTTCAGAAACTTGGAACAAGATAATCCACAGTGAGGCTGCTGCCGGAGATGCAGGGGCAGGTCGGGATCCAGCTGTCCCTGCACGCTCGCGGGGTCCAAGAGAGGATGGGAGTGAGTGACAGGTGGCAAACCAGGCTAGCAGGACACATGAGTGTGGGCTGGGGAGAGGTAACATGTCATAACAGGCAGGTGAGGCAAGGCTGAAGAGAGTCCAGGAACTGGCGCTTGCAGATCCAAGAAAAGGCAAAGGCAGGAAAGTGGGTCAGCAGAGAGCAGAGTCCTACATGCCAGCTAGATTTAAAGGGGACTTCTTTCCTCAGAAACAGACACAAAGTAGAGAGACCCAGGCAGGTGTCAATGACCCCTTATCTCCTGAAGATAGATAAATGGTGATAGATAGGTGATAGATGATAGATAGACGGATTGATGGATGATAGGGATATAGACATACACACATACACATATTTATCTATATCTCTATATCTCTCCTTCATAGAGCATAAGCTCTAAATAAATGGTGAATGAATGAGTGCCTTAAGTAACTAGGGTATTAGAGAGCTGATCGAGGCCAAAAAAAAAAAAAAAAAAAATATCGGGCGCCTGGGTGGCTCAGTGGGTTAAGCCGCTGCCTTCGGCTCAGGTCATGATCTCAGGGTCCTGGGATCGAGTTCTGCATCGGGCTCTCTGCTCAGCGGGGAGCCTGCTTCCTCCTCTCTCTCTGCCTGCCTGTCTGCCTACTTGTGATCTCTCTCTGTCAAATAAATAAATAAAATATTAAAAAAAATTATCAAAATCAGTTACCAAAAATATATACCGCTAATCTAACCAAAACAATAACAAAAATAACAGAAGTCAAAATTGCCATTATTTGATACAAAAATAATGTAGCAAAAAAAAAAAGAACCTAGAAGATAGAAATAAGTATCCTGAAAAATTTTATAAATAATAACAAATTCTCTAATGCAGGTGACCTCAAAATAAATATACCAAAACTATAAATAGCCACTTAATGAGTGAGAAGATATAATGAGAAAAATTAGTTCACTGATAATGTCCAAAATATTATAAAATTCCATGAGGTTAAATTTATAGGACATTTCTGAAGAAAACTATAAAATAGAGAAATCTAAAATATTAAATTTTTTGGTAAGGGAACCCTGTTATAAAGAACATGGTTCTTTTCAAATTAGATTATTTCAAATTTGTAAAAACTTCTTAAGTTTATCTGAAAGAGTAAATAACTGGGAAATAGCTTAAGATTTTTTGAGTAGTAAGAGTGATGGGAGAATTATTCTTTCAGCTATTAAGATGTTTTACCATCCAAGTAAATTATATTACTGATATGAGAAGCAGGCAATACCTCAATGAAACAAGTTTTTCTAACACAGACCAAGTTATAAGGTTTTAAAATGTTGGTAAGGAAAAAACCACAGTGAAAAAAAGACATATTATTCAGTAAATGATGAAAAGAAATTGGCCGCTAAGAAAGAATCATGTTAGATTTACCCACCTCACCATTAACCAAAATGAATTTTGGAGCAAACAAATCTTAGTATGTGCATGGCCGTTTTTCCCTTTAATGACCATAAATAATTTCACTCTTTTAGAATAATCTCTCACCCAACTTCTAATGCCCAAAGGATCATACCACTTTAACATGCAATGTTTACATTTTTTCCCACAATTTACAAGAATTCCAAGACACATCTATGTCCCAGAAACAAAATCTGGAGTTTAGACTACTGGGTCACTTAGGGTAAACTTACTTCCCAGTCCAAAAAATTTAAGTAAAGTAGCATGTAACAAAATCTGTTCTAACTAGGAAGGACTGAATTTCCCAGATAATGGAAGCTTCTCATGTGGAGCTGGCTACCTGGTTGCCTGTGTCAGAGTCCTCATGTCTATCAGAAGCAATTCCAGTTAACCAGAAAGCTCAGCCTTGCCCCAAACTCTGCAAAGAATTTTGTCCTTATATAGGGAAATTTACAATATATTCCTTTAATACTTCTGGGTCAGCATCAATCAAACTTTGCTGTAAATGTGCTATAGGTCTTGTTTCCTGGTCCTATTATTGGTGTTACTTGCCAGATATACTAGTTCCAGTTTTTTGTTTTATTTGATTTTCTCAAATGATCTTCATTTGATTTTCTCATTACAAAAGTAGAAAATGCTTATAGATTTTTTTTAACACCAGAAAAATCTCTTTAAAAAATGTATACCAATCAAAATTCCAGTACCTAAGTGTAACTTTTTTTTTTTTTTTTTTTGGTAAGTGTAGCTATTATGAACAATTTGGAGTTGCGCTTTACATTTTCTTTTTCTTCTTTTTTCTGGTCATGGTCAGAGAGAGAAATGCATCAGGATTTTATAGAAATGTTTAATAAGGTAATTGGGATATTTACAGCATTGAAGTGAAGTATGACTTTTGCTTTAAAGTTCAGGCTTGAATTATGTGCAATTTACAAAAAAAAATTTTAGATGAATCTATCCATAAATGTGCTAAAGTCAGTTAGTTGAACGGCAAGGCCTATTCTACTGAGTTTTCTATTATGTTTTTCTAAGTTTATTGGATTATTATTTTTTAAAATATGTTTGTTATATTAAGCTCAATTTTTAAGAAATGTCCTTTTTGCATACTGAATATAATCTAACTATATTAAACAGGAACTTACTGTCTAATTTTTATTTTTTTAAGACTTTTATTTTTATTTATTTGACAAATCTCAAGTAGGCAGAGAGGGAGGCAGAGAGAGAGAAAGAGAGAGAGGAGGAAGCAGGCTCCCCACCGAGCAAAGAGCCCAATGTGGGGCTCGATTCCAGGACCCTGAGATCATGACTTGAGCTGAAGGCAGAGGCTTTAACCCACTGAGCCACCCAGGTGCCCCTACTGTCTAATTTTTAAAAGACATTTCACATAATCTAGCAAGTCAACATTATAATATGGAATAGTTTGCACTTCAGCTCTCATACTCTTCATAAAATAACAAAGTAGGTGATTATACACAAAGAAGAATGCCATTCTGTGAACTTTTAAAGAAAAAAAATTACAATTTAAGAGATGCTTATGCAAATGTTATTCCAATAAAGAATTCTTTATAAAAGAAATGATGCATGGGGGCTAGGTGAGTCATCCTAGCACTTTTTGCTACATGTTTATTTTTACTTTAAAAGCTTTTACTTTAAAAGCAGTGTGGATTTAGATGTGATATTAACTATTAGAGATATTGTTTTAAAAAAGTTAATATATCTAAATAATTTTTAATTTTAAACAATTATTTAAAATGTCTCATGGTAAGTATGCAATTAAGTATTGGTGCTTATCATCCCATTTTTATTATCATATGGAAATTTGGATATTTCAGTAACTGAACTATGGTTTTACCTCTTCTTAACATTGTGTTCTGAACCCATGTTTTAAAGTAGGACTTTCCTCAAGAAAAGGAGTTGTATTATACAACATTACCAATGCTATTTATAATTTAAATGCTATTTATTCTTACCTAATGTAAAATCATTTAACTAGATGTATTTCGGAGATAAATATCCAAGATCTAGTCTTATTTGAAGTAAAAAAAATACATACCGGAGATTTCATTGCTCCTCCTTTCTGTTAGTAAATTGAATTTAGAGATTGGTTTTTAATTAGTTACTAGCTTCTATTCGTCTAACAAGGGTATCTGTCAATCACTGGGTATCTAGTAAGTGTTGGTCATTGTGTTAGATCTGGGGTTCTCAAACTTGACTGTGCATTAAAATCACCTGGTGTTTTCTAAACTTCCCAGCCAAGATGAAAAAGCACTGTGCTAGACACATTGAATTCCAGCAACAACTCTATTAGCATTTACAGAAATATTCTACTTCAGCTGGCTGCAGTGGGTCATGGGAATCCAAATTTTAACAAGCTCCCTTAGGGATTCTGATGCAATTGATACCAAGACTGCTTCTTAAAATAAACCTCGAGGCCTGGTTGTTTCAGTAAGTGCCTTATATAGTCTACCGTCTTCATTTCAAAGGTGTTTTATAAATGGGGCTACCCGGTAGATAACATTAAAGATACCTTTTTTTTAAATGAAGTTTTACTGGCTTAATTTTTTTTTTTACAAAATTAAGTTCTTTTAAGGTAAATTAAAACACAATTTTATTACTATAAAGCCAAAACTTTATGAAGGAGAAAGTTAAAAGACGTAGTGAGGGGAGTTATGTGTTACAACTGTCCATGCTGAATTCCATGTTGTTGTAACTACCTTCAGGTACCCAGGAAACGGAAGCTGCCGGGTTCGGGAGGTGAGCAGATAACAACACAGATCAGCTTCTCAAGAGTGTCCTGGGGAATGGCTGGGTGTGAAATAATTATCCTAAGCTTATCCTGAGCTAAGCCTTATCCTGAGGCTCTCACTCTAATGGGGCCAATAGTGACTCTTGTTGACACAAAGGCCAGAAACATCAAGGATGGCCAAGTATTCAGGAGCTGGGTGACCAGGAACAACCAACCCACCAATACTTTTAAAATGAACAGCCGTGGGGCGCCTGTGTGGCTCAGACAGTTAAGTGTCTGCCTTCAGCTCAGGTCATGATCTCAGGGTCTTTGGATGGAGCCTCGAGTCCGGTTCCCTGCTCAACGGGAGCTTGCTTCTCCCGCTCCCCTACCCCTGCTCATGGTTTCTCTCGCTATCTCTATCTCTCTCTCAAATAAATAAAACCTTGAAAAAAAAAAAAAAAAAGGAACAACCAATGAACAGTCATAGTCTCATATAAACACAGCGTGAGTGCCTGAACTCAAATTCTCTACCCTAATTAAATTGTGACGGTCAGATTTAGCAATTAATTAGTTAGACTTAGTATCTGAGTCTTAGTAATTTCAGGTACAAAAAGAGAAGTTTGGCTATAAAGTGTTGTTTTGAGTAAGAGAGCTCCTGGTCCCATAAAGTTTCTGGGAACTTCTATCAAAACAAAGGTCAGAGAACCCTTTCCAAAGAGAGTAAATGTTCATTATATCTTGTACTGACCTCAATTACACGTCTTTTGGCAAAGCATGAATAAACAAGCAAATCCTAAGTAGAAGTAAAAATAGCAATAAATCTCTACTGAAGAAAAATGCCCCTTCATCTCAGAAAGGTCGAGGCGGATTTTGACAATCACCGTTCTTGTGAACAGGCGCAGCAAAGATGACGTAGGACCTGTTCTCCACCAGGTCGTTTTCCAAGCACTGCCGGTTCCACGGTTCCTGCCCTCGAGAGTGGGTCATATGAACAAATAAGCATTATAGGGCAATGCGGTAAGTGCTTGGTTCTGAATAATTCTAGAAGCAGATATTATAATCAATATGAGCTATATGGAAAGAGACAGTTGTGAAAAATGGGCAGCGTCTGCTGCTCCAGACCCTACAAATAGTTTCCTTGTGAGTTCCTCAAAGTCATCACCTTTCAGGCACCTTTCATGTGAGACAACCCAAGTGTTTGCAAGCTTCCTGGGACCGTGCTCTTTCATCAAATTTTGTGCCCAAGGAAGCATGCCAGGGGAAAAAAAAAAAAAAAAAGGGCTTTACCCTAAAGCCTTTTGTGTTATCCGGGAATGCTAAGCATTTAATATAATTCCAAATATACCTTGATTTTCAAAACACTGGCTTTCTTAGAGAGTGGATTTTGATGAAGGTCTAGTTGTCAGTTCTGAACTCAGAATGATTTCACAACCTACTCTTCCTCTCCTAGCCCTGCCCTCCCCTCCCCTCCCCTCTCCTTGCTTCCCTGCCTCTCCCCTTCTCTTTCCATTATTTGCCTTTTCTCTAGATAGACTATTAAAAGTCCCAGAGCCCCCAGAAAAGTCTTGTTGCCCACTTCTAAAGGTAGAGCTAAATTACTGCACCCTCAGGAAATCTCACACTAATCTTATAAGATCTTATAAGATCGTGCTTCATTTTTTCCTGTGGCTGAGGTTATTGCTAAGATAACGTATTTATAAAACTCTTTAAGTAACACACCACTGCCAAAAATAGTATTATAGTATTAGCATATGTCCAAAAGCTGATGTTAATCATCACTTTAATCTTCAAAAGATAACTTATTCCATTGAGAAGACTGGGATTTTCTTCAAAGTCGGGAAAAAAATAAGCTTTTTGGTGAATTGAAATGGATAAGATTAAAGAAAAAAAATCTGTTATGGGAGTTTCAGAAAGCTATATAAAATACCAAACCCTCAAAGAAGTAAAAATAAAGTTGGAAACATAAGAAGTCTAGCTATCTTAGAATCATATATGAACATGAAAGAATTAATATCTTGAAATTACTTAGTTCTTTAAAAAAAAAAAAGTAGCATATGTTCCTAACGCTATTACATTATATAACATAATACAAAAATCTGAAAGACTAAACCACACTGATCTGAATAAAATGTTAAAAGAATATAAAAACAATCAAATACCACTTATTACACTTATGTTAGTTTTAAGCATAGCAGCCACAAAAAAAAAAAAAAAAAGATTGCTATCTTTTGGCAACTTCAAATGCAAACATTTCTGAGAACAGTGCAACAGATTGGTAAAGAGCAAAGCAACCCTTGATTCTTGCATTCTTTCTTCGTGATGTGATGTTTCTCACTAACCTCAAACAAAAACTGACACACAAGTAAAGAGCTTGCTGTGCCATGAAAAAGACATACCATTGTGCATGGTCCAACTTTACTTTAACTACAAAATAAATGTTATACTCAACTCCAACCATGCCTTTTATTACTCATTATTATATCCTTTAATCCTCAAAGAGCTGGAGTTTCCCAATCGTGAGTAAAAGTTAGCCAGGTTGGCCATGTTTCACAAAGAGATACAACACTCATTCTCTGTTCCCTAGGATCTGTTCGTGTTTCCAGTCATGGTGGTGAAGGGACTCTTCCCACAGGGTGGGCGTATCCATACCTCCCAAATGGAGTGGGGGCAGGGAGATTTTCTGTAAGCCGTTTAGAACTCAGGAACTGTTGCCTCCACTCTGGCCAGGTGTGTGGAAGGAGGCAAGTTAGGAAAGGAAGGACTGGCACAGATTAATGGTCACCATTTAGGGAACCTCAGACAGTAGTCTAGGTAGAGAGAATGAATCTATTTTTCTCTTTTCATTGGTGAAGAGGTCAAGCTAAAATTTCCCTCTGTGAGCGTGGGTAATGTAACAAGTGGAAACTGCACCAATGACTAGGGGACATACTTTAGGGCTCTGGGGTTATATTATCTTCTGGATACAGACAGAATGTTCGACAAAAACCCGCGTCAGAAGAGTTGGTAAAACCTTACATTGCTGCAACAGCTGAGCAAAGAGAATAGTTCTATTGAAAGGAAATTAATGAACAAGTGTCAAAATGGACAGTTGGTGTCAGTTCCTAGAGGATTTGGAAGTGAGAAGTGGAGTTGAGGAAACCATGTTAATAGAGCCCTTGTTTGTATGAAAAGAACATCGAACTTTACCAAATATCCATCATAGAAGTCATGCTTGTCACAGCCCGCATTAGCCTGCATTGAGCAGAAAAGAATGTTTTATTACGGGCTATGTGGGCGTCTTATTTTTTTGATCTCCAGCAGCATATGATCGTCTGTTTTCATGGAAACAAATTTAGAAAGAAATTCTACCCTCAGCGATGTAATTCTTGGACCAAAATGTGTCCATTATTTTTGAGAGAGAAAAAGACTCTTTCAAGCCCAAATGATCTTATTTCTAAGTGAGTTCTAAAATATTTGGAACTAAAGTATTTTAAGTTCTAGCTTTTTTCAGGAGCAACCCCACTCAAGACTCAATTTTCTCTGTTCTGTCAATAAATGAATAGTAATAAAAATAAACTTTTTTCCTGATTATTAAATCTGACTAAAAGCATAATTAATAAATAGAAAATTTGAAGTATGTTTCCTCTCTATTTCAGGAAGACACTATGTTAAAAGGATTTCTTAAGAAAGGCTTTCTTTATAAATGGCTTATGTGAGATAATCTTTTAAACATCAATGTAATTCACATTAATAAACCAAAGGTACCAAAATGAACACTGTGAGGGCAAATATATAGATCTCTCTAAGTTTAATACAAAATTCTGCACAGAATAAAGGCTTGTTAAGGAAGAGGTAGAAAAAGAGAATGAGAATAAATGGAAATTTAAAAAACATTTCATGTGGGAGTTTATTGAATCTCTGAAGCTTCCACTTAATATTCACTTACTATTTCACTTAATATTAAACCTAAAATCTGCTAATTAAGCAAACATTTGAAAGGATGTATTTTAAAAAGAGAAAATCATCTTGAAAATTTTAAAATACATGAAGAATATGGAGTCAGAAGTGGTAAAGTTGGATCTATTGTTAAATTGTTAATCATATCAATGTTTGTAACTTGAGATCTAGAAATTTAAGAAATATGGTAGTAAGTGACAGACTCTCCAGCAGGCACATAAACCTGAAGTGGAATATAGGGTTGGGTGTGGGACTGTACATACATAAAATAGCAGGTTCCAAAAAGAAACAAAGTCCAAGGAATGGACAGAGGCAGATCGAAATGAGATGATACTATAACCTTTTATAAAGACAGATTCATAGTAAAGAATTAAAATAAGGTAGGTCAACAATGAAGCAAACAGCCATTCTAGTTGGAAGCCCATACATAATCATTGTGAAAGAAGATATAATATACATTTGCCATTTTTCAGAATATTCAGTCCTACCCTAGACTATAAGAGGAGAAAGAAGAATAGATGAAATTAAATATCAAAGCAAATGGTTTGGAAAACAAATCGGACACTTTTATTTTTATTTTATGTATTTTTTAAGATTTTTATTCATTTGAGAGAGAGAGAATGAGAGAGTGAGCATGAGAGGGGGAAGGTCAGAGGGAGAAGTAGACCCCCCACTGAGCAGGGAGCCAGATGCAAGGACTCCATTTGGGAACTCCAGGATCATGACTTGAGCTGAAGGCAGTCGCTCAACCAACTGAGCCACCCAGGCACCCTTGCATCATGTATATGGGACAGGCTGCCTGTACGTGGCAGTAACATGGAAAACACAGTTGCTTTGCTATTTCCCAATGCAACCAAACACAGATCCAAACCTCAGCCATCAGCTCTCAACACTGCCTCTTTTGGTCACTCTACTAGAAAATAAGTTACCCTACAGGCTGCCAAATAAACATTTAAACGTCCTCTAAGTTTGTTTGCCCCGAGATTTTTTTTCCCCCCCACTGAGGACTATCCTTCTATTGGTTACTGTAAGGGTGCTCAGAATAAGAACTTCCTTCTGATTGTATCAATCACTGGTATAAGAACCAGGATTGGTTTATAAGCACGTGAACTTGAGCAAGTAGACAAATTTCTCTTTGCTTTCTCTCTCTTAATTACATAACATGCTTGGTAAAACACTGTGAAGATGGTATGAGATCATTCATTAAAGCACTTCAACACAGGGCCTGTTACTTCTTTTTTTCAGAGTTGAATAATGGCTATGACTTTACAAAATAAACTGTAAAACTGCACTCTACTTTTAAAAGTCTACACTCTCAAAGTACCACTTCTTGTACATTATATTTTCAAAGAGCTTAAATCTCATGGTAGTTTATGCTTAAACAGAAGAAAAAGAAAAATTAATTTACATGGTTTAATAAACCGGGTATACTTTTACTGTAAAATTACACAGCAAAGTCTTCCAATCACAACATGTAGCCTGGATCACGAAATCAAAACTTAACAGATATTTTACGTGACTAGGGACACATCAACCATGTTATTTATGTACTGAAAAAGCTCAGATAATATACAATTTAAACATATTCTAATTGTTGGGGTGCTTATATCATTATTCTAAAAACTAACATGTATTATCAGGAGGCAGAAATGTTTGAGCTTCTCAGAAAGTATGAAATGTGTGTGTATGGCTGACTAAACAACTTTTTTTTCCCCTCAACCGGTAGAAAAACTTTATGGAATAAATGTGTTTGTACAGTGGTGACTATTTGTCACGGGAGGCTCTGACATTGGCATTAAAGCACCAACTATTTTGGACAATATGTCATAACCAGCCAGTTGGAGGACAGTAACAAAATACTTGGCCAACCGTTCTACACGAGAGACATCTGTTTAGCTTAGCAAAGCTAGTAACACCAGACCCTACTATAATTTGGATGCTCTAAATAGCACAATTCATTTGGTTTTTAAAAGATGTAAATGACACTAAAAGATTACTCTGTGTCTCTTAGACATTTTAAACAATAGTTGTATGTAGTATCATGAAAAAGGTCATATAATATTTTAAGTACAAAATGTAACATATATGTAATACTGTATTAGATTTATATTTTTAAATAATGTAATACAACACTTACATTATGTAATATTACATTATATGAAACTTTTTGACATACAGAAAACAAAGAAGAGTGTGATTTATTAAGGTGATATGTAGTTGGATGATTTTCCTTCTTTTCTTTGATCAAAAGTTAAATAATATAATACTGGTTTGTATTGAGTTTTACTATGGGCCAGACACTATATATTAAGTGTTTCATTGTTTTAATCTTTAAAACATAATTAATCTTTAAAACATAATCTTTAAAACATATTGTTTTAATCTTTAAAACAACCTTAAATAAAGTAAAATTATTTTCACTTTATGGACTAGTTAATTGAGACTTAGAGAAGTTATATAATTTACCCAAGGTCGAATATCACCAAGTGGCAGAGCTGGGCCTAGAACTTGAATCTAAAGGCAAACTGCGTATTTGTAATCACTGTAATTTTTTTTAAAGTCGCTTTGTATATCCTGCACTCTGTTGTCTTATTTATGAAGAGATAACTGTAGGCATCTATTGTCTTTTTCTGGGATTTATGGTGACCAGCTCCTTGATTTGCATGGCATTTTCCCAGTTTTAGTGCTGTATGTCAGAGCTCCTGGTTCCCATCCTAAGCAGACCTACACCAGTTGGTGACCCAGTTGGTCAGTCACCAGGAAGCATTATTTAACCTGGAAAGATTCTAAAGTTTCCCGAATTTTGCTCCCCAATTTATCAATCTGAATGAAAAGTAACGGAGAGTACAAAATTATAAGAAAACTTCATTTTTGTAAACAGCAAGGAATGAGTGTTTCGCAGGGAGAGGAGCATTCATTGTCTCTTTCCCTGGAAATTATGGCCTAGAAAATAAGAAATGTGGCAGAGGCTCTTACAGTATCTTTTGTGGTCAGTGCGTGACCTGAACACGAGTTTTGTGGAAGTAGGGTTCTACTCCCAAATGGAAGGGAATCAGGCCAGCTGAGAGCAAAGAGCAAGCAACACACTCATGAAAAGATCTGAATAGCAGCCTGTCTGGTTCCTCCCTTGCTTGTCTTAGATCTGTGTCTCGGCTGTTTTAAAAAGGCAACCAGCTCTGGAGCAGGCCTCAAAACCAGAGTCCTCGGGAGCCCGGGTCCTGCCCCATTTCCCAGTATCACCTCTCCCTGCCGCCCTCTAGAGACGGCGCAGGACCTGCCTTTTAAATCTTCCCAGTTCCTCTGCGTGGTCCGTGCCCCTCCCCCATATTCTCTGAAGTGACTCGAATGTTCTGTCAGTCTAAGTGCAGAACTATTTTTACCACAGTGTTGGGGAATCTCTGGGCACAAACTGTTTGCCGATTAGGTAAATTACAGGTGCTGGGGTTCATGTTACTCACTGCGCTGCCGCAAGTTTCAAGCATTAATCTGCCTCTTCTGAATTTTCCCTTTCTGTCACCGGGCTTTTCCTTCACCACTATTCTTTAGGCCTGTCAGAGGCCTGCTGGTTGACTCTTTTCCCACAGGCAAGCTGGACCAAGTTCACGGTCCATCCTGCCTCTCTCCTCTCCAGCCCCCTTCCTTTCTTCTGTCTTTTTTTTCTCTCTTCTTTTTCTGTTCATTGCTGCTTCCTTCTGGCTCTCAGTCCTACTTTCTCAGCTATCAGTGAAACGGCTTTCTATGAACCGAACTATGCGATAATAGAGCCAGATTCCTGAGACATGACCCACAGAAATCTCTTCACCAGTTTCTGACAAACCTTCACCGGTGACGGTTTCTTCCTTGAATTTCCTCCTTCTGTCGCCACCATCCCAACCCACAGGTTTGCTAAAAATCTTCAGCATGCTCCTGGAAATACCAACCACACATTCAGGAACTTCCACCCCAAACCGACCTTTCTCAAGCTTCCAGTTCAGGATAGACTCGTCACTGTATGCTGGCTTCCAAAGTTCTTTCCTCCAAAGTTCCTAGTTCCGTTACTCATTTTTGTGGTTATTTTTCATTAGCATCTGTCCCGCAGGAAACCAGGATTTATTGGGGGCATAAATACATCAAACACTTTGTTGGAGTCACTAGGTGCAATATTTTCACTTCCACTATACCATTAACATCATTCGGTCCCTAAATTCATCTTAAATATTTGTCTCACCAAATCGAGGTATTGCCATTAATTCACTCTGGCTATTTCGATCAGAGGCCTGAAGAACTGAGTAAGGAAAGGGAAAAAAGTAACATTTGTTGAGTGCGTATTTCTTATTATGAACTCAACGTTTAATCGTTTCATTTTAGGTGAAGGACATGCCTGTGATGGATGTGTTATACATGCCAGTTGATTTCTTATAAAAAATTAAGGCTCCAGGGCACCTGGGTGGCTCAGTGGGTTAAGCCTCTGCGTTCTGCTCAGGTCATGATCTCAGGGTCCTGGGATCGAGCCCCGGATTGAGAAGTCTCTGCTCAGCAGGGACCCTGCTTTCCCTTCTCTCTCTGCCTGCCTCTCTGCCTACTTGTGATCTCTCTCTGTCAAATAAATAAATAAAATCTTAAAAAAAAAAAAAAAACTGAGGCTCCAAATATATAATTAAGAATGGCCAGAGGGGTGCCTTGGTGACTCGGTGGATTAAGCATCTGCCTTGGCTCAATTCCTGATCCCAGGGTCCTGGGACCAAGCCCTGCTCAGTGGGGAATCTGCTTCTCCCTCTCCACCTGCCACCACCCCTCCCCCAGCTCCTGTTCTCTTCCTCTCAAATAAATAAATAAAATCTTAAAAAAAAAAATTAAGAAGAATGGCTGGAACTTGGATTCTGTCTCATTCTAAAGCTGTTTTTCTACTGCTTGCAACACCTTCCCAAAGGCTCGTAGCCACAGCCATAATCCTTTCCCTTCCACTCCTTTTCACGGAGAACTGGATATAGTCAAGCTTCTGTGGAGATGATGGGAAGAAAATGCATTTGCAAATAACTAAGCATGAAGTAAGAACAACAAGGTGGCAAATTGTTTGAAAACTCTCAATTCTATCACCAACCTAGTTTCAGATTTTGTTATGAATGAACTCTAGGCCCCTGAAGTGAATAAGTGATCCTTAATATTGTTATTCTCTCATTATTATTAATTGGTCCATAATTTTTTTTAAATGCATTTGCACTATTTAAAGTTTGGAGGATTTCAGTTTACACAAACCTGTTTGGACCCCTTGTCAAGGTCTGTGTCTCCCCAGTTCTGCTGAGAAATAATGCAATTGCAATTACAGGCATCTCATATTCTGTAAACAGTTCGAGTTCCAAGAGTTCACCAGTTAGTTGTTTGGAATCACTGCGTATTTTCCCATTACCTAATCTAGTAATGGGTGGTTATTTCCCAAGCTGGCATTTCCTTTTTCTCTCCTCCAACCTCCACCCCAAAACAACAACAAAAGAAGGAAAAGCCTGTTTCAACCAAGGTGAACAGCAACACTAAATTTTATTGGCCCAAGTTCTAGAGAATGTTGGGAAAGGGGCTTTATAATTTAATAAGGGACCACAATTCCGAGGTAAGGTTTGATTTCACACAAAGAAATGCCACTCCTGTCTGGGAGGGTGATATTGATCAGCACCTCAAAGCTTTTTCTACTTTCTAGAATCTTTTCTTTCTACATTTTTGACTCACTGTTTCTCCAGTGACAACACTTGAATGAGGGAAAAAGATAGCAGGCTCACCGTGCGAAGCCCCACCTATCTGATACCTCTTAAAATCAACAGTGAGTCTCAGAATGGTACCACCTTAACGTTGCTTCTCCAAGTGACAAATTTCCTTAGAAGTGATGTTGTTCTTATCTCATTTTTGTCTACACCTAATTCCATTAATGAAAGTACTTTTATAGAATATGCAACAATTTTGCATATTGGATTGCACAATAAGTGCAATCCACATAAGTGGATTGCACAATTTTAAAAACTTCTTCTTCATTACTACCTTTGAGAGTATGACGTCTTTTGTCACTATTTCAACTTTATGGACAAAAAAGTGAGAATCTGAGATATTAGAGTTGCCAGAGACTTCACAAGCTAAAACGACTGTAATCTAAGCCTTCTGCACCCCAAATTGAGGGCTCTCTCATATTTTTTACTACTTAGTGATTTTCATTCACCCTTCTAGGTTCAAAACTCCATGAGAAAAGGGATCATTTTTTACTCTTTTATCCTTATCCCCCAGGACACTATCTGGCACTTAGTAGGTACCCCCCAAATGTTGAATAAATGAATTTTAATTATTGTTATCTTAATTATCTTAGCAATAATGTGATATATTTTATTGGTTAAAAGTGACTTTTCAAATTGTCTTCACATTATAAGATGAGTTGTCAGGACCCCCAATCTGCTGTTTCACCTGCTGATATTAGCAATCAGCCCTGCCAGAAATAGAAGGAAATGTCACAAAATAGGTAATGGCTTCATATTATTCTTCCCCGTGTTTCGTACTTAAAAAAAATAAATAAATAAAAATAAAAATGGTTCTCAAACTGGATAGGAAATTATTCAGCTACACAATAACAAAAAAATAAAAACAGTCTCAAATGTCAGAACATAACCCCTGAAGCCTGTGGCTCAGTAAGAAAAGGCTATGAAGAATTATCTTTTGGAATAAGTGACTTGACACAAAAATGAAGCTAGTTCCTACATTGCCCATTGATCCCTTAAACGGTCTTCACATAGTCATCTAAAAGATAAAGTCATATTGAACACAGCCTATAATTATCCCTATTTGGGGGTAGAATAGGAATACCTTATGTTTCCATCTACTTTTTTAGGCACTGACTATTGAGGACAAAACCAAGGTTGACTGTCATCCCAAAGGCCATTTACAGGTGAAGGCTGCACAGCTCGGGGAGGGAAAAGCAAAAGAAAGGAAAGAGAAAGGAAAAGGAAAGAATGCGATAATAAAAAAGAAAAAAAATGCTTTGCAATAGCTGTTTTCTTTCCTTCGTACGAAATGGTCTTAGCCCCGCACAGAGCCTTATGCTTTTAGTGCTAACTAATGTTCATCAAGCAGCCGATATAAGGCTAAGTGCTTCCCAAGCATGACACCATTGGAGTCAACGCTCTACAAAATTCTATAATACAACTGTTAGTATCCTGGAGCAATCCAGAACTAGTACTTGTCTATGTACACATACATTGAAATTACCTTAGCTAGGACTGGAAGGGGGTTCTCTCCCATCTAGAGATGCTCTCCTTCATCCTTATATTGTATTATGTTCCCGACCATGGGACCATGGCGGGCTACAACTAAAATTGGTAATCCTTGCTTGGGACTTGTTGCCACTTTTCTCACCTGAATCCTATGCAACAACTTATTTGGAGTCAATGGGTATCAGGATGTGAACCACCAAGCCCTGAGAACAGTGTGCAGAGTAGGAGCCATAACGGGGGAACCTTGGGGTAGGGGAAGGGCACAGAGAATTCTGAAATAGCAAATAGCTATGGTGTGAGTCTTGTTTCCACTAAAACTGTTTTCAAAGAAGTGATTCCGTGTATTACAACCCCATCCTCTGCCACCCTTTACCTCACTGGTACCACACCACGGCTCCCCATTAGGGATGGGTACAGAATTCAGATCTTGGTTGCCACCCCCCCCCCAAAGCAGATAGCCAGAGAAGGAATCTGAGCACCCTTCAGCCACCCCTCCAGCTCCCAAATCATCTTATCAGCCTTAGTAAAAGAGAGGAAAGAGATTTACCTGCTGCTATTGAGGCTGAAGCCTGAAAGTCATGTATAACTTTGAAGGACTGTAATGGTTTTAATCACAGGAATAGCATCTTTTTGACAGGCGGGACAGAGAAAAGAGCTGAACCACTCTGCAAATATTAACCAGGCTATTTTGGAGCAATGGCTATTGCCTCTGAAATCTTTCATCATGGGTCTATACTTAGAATTCAGATGAGCCTGGGGGAGGGGAACGGAGCAGTGTAAATCCCCAGTTGTTTTGAAGTTGTCCAGTAAACAGGTTAGCACCTAAACTGTTTTAAATGGAAACATTCAAACGTTTTATTTAAATTGTAGGATTCTCCCTGGAGTATTTTGTTTTAACCTGTTCTGCACACAGATTGTCCTGTCGTCCTGGTGGTGACACTTCTCAGTTTTCTTTCAAACCAGATATTCCGGAGAGCACTGGCTGTGATCACATTGGGAGACTGATGCTCCATGACAGCTAAAAGTTGGATTGAGTTTCAGGAGCTACTATATATAAAGCTGGGGCGACTTATGTCACCGCACTAATTAAATGCCATCTGGGTGGTTCCTCTGGGTTTTTGAGCCCATCACCCAGTTCAAACCGAGTCAGAGGCCAAGGAGGAGAACATGATGATGGACCTTTTTGAAACTGGCTCCTATTTCTTCTACTTGGACGGGGAAAATGTTACTCTGCAGCCATTAGAAGTGGCCGAGGGCTCTCCTTTGTACCCAGGGAGTGATGGTACCTTGTCCCCCTGCCAGGACCAAATGCCCCCGGAAGCTGGGAGCGACAGCAGCGGAGAGGAGCACGTCCTGGCGCCCCCGGGCCTGCAGCCCCCCCACTGCCCGGGCCAGTGTCTGATCTGGGCTTGCAAGACCTGCAAGAGAAAATCGGCCCCCACGGACCGGCGGAAAGCTGCCACCCTGCGCGAGAGGAGGCGACTAAAGAAAATCAACGAGGCCTTCGAGGCACTGAAGCGGAGGACTGTGGCCAACCCCAACCAGAGGCTGCCCAAGGTGGAGATTCTGCGGAGTGCCATCAGCTACATCGAGCGGCTGCAGGACCTGCTTCATCAGCTGGATCAGCAGGAAAAAATGCAGGAGCTAGGGGTGGACCCCTTCAGCTACAGACCCAAGCAAGAGAATGTAAGCCCAGATGCTGCTGGGACAGGGGAATGCGCCGGCTGATTAGACGCTTTCCTCGGGGCCTTAACCTCCAGCTGCTCCGTCTCCCTTCCCAGTTCCCCTTCCTCGCCCGCCCCTCCCGCTCCCTCTCCAGTGAACCCCCAGTGACCCGTGAACTCGGGGTGCCTGCAGTAGGCAGGAAATTCGTCCCCGGCCGAGGAAGTAGGGGAAACACCCCCACAGAACCTCCCCACTCCCTCCCCGGAACCGAGGTTTCTTTCCTAATCTGCGGCCTTGGTTTTTCTCCAGCTTGAGGGTGCGGATTTCCTGCGCACCTGCAGCTCCCAGTGGCCAAGTGTTTCGGATCATTCCAGGGGGCTCGTGATAACTGCCAAGGAAGGTAAAGTAAAAGGGCACTGGGCCGTGCTGGAGAATATCCCGGGAGGGGGCCTGGGGTCAAGGGAAGAAAGGGCTCGCAGGGACGGCGGGACGCGCGGGGCCGAGGTCCTCCCGCGGGGCCGACGTCCTCCCGCGGGGCCCGGAGCTGCCCCCTACTCCCCGCCCCCCCGCCCCACCCCGGGATGCTGTGCTTGAGTGTTTTTTCTTTTTCTGAACTCAGGAGGGGCAAGCATCGATTCGTCAGCCTCGAGTAGCCTTCGATGCCTGTCTTCCATCGTGGACAGTATTTCCTCCGAGGAACGCAAACTGCCCTGCGTGGAAGAGGTGGTGGAGAAGTAGCTCGCGGCCGGAGTGTGGGATGTCCTCCACGGCGCGGGAAGACCCCCACCCTCCCTCCTTCGCCTAATCCTGGAGCCTGGGTCACATTACATTAACATTTAGGAGCGCAGACCCAGGAGTTTATGAAAGGGAAGGAGACCTGTTCACAAAGAAACTTCTCAGAAACTGTTGTGCACGCTCAGATGAAAAAGCCTTTCGGCTTTGGGCTTTTACTTCTGGAACCGCGAGTGGCTTAGCCCTAGCAGCCTTATTCTGTGTGTGTGTGGTTAGTTGTGTAACCTCTTCCTTTGATTCCGGGGGTCCCTTTGTGCCGTGTCCAAAAGAAGTTCATTCCTGTCTGAAGCCAAGTGGGAACGTTGCCTCTAAATGTTAGTGGTATTGAATGTATTTTTTGTAAATAATCTTAGTACTTTCATTTTTTATGTAAACCTAAGAAATATTATTTTAAATGTGGAGTGACGGATTGCATATAAAATGTGCGAGGATCCTGATATTGTAATATTAAAAAATAAGTTTCTTTATGGACAAAGTTGGTCCTAATTTGATTCATCTGAGAAATATGTTTGGGCGCAGGTGCACGTAAATAAAGAGGAGCCGTATTTTACCGAAGAAGCCACACAAGCCCATTTATTTGGGTGTGTTCTTAAAGGCTGACTGTAAGGGAAGAACATGAGTTGTTTTCCTGGGTCTGAATTAAATTGTTCACTTTTCTATCTCTAGACCTCACACTTGGGGCTAAAAGTGAAGAATATCCAGGAGGAATCTGCCCTTTTCTTTTTTATCAGCATCCTTTTTATGTTTTCACCGTCCTCTACCTGGAGATCTGGGCAAGATTTACTTACCCAGAGTTAACAACTGAATTTTCAGTCCAGTAACAATCTCACTGTTGCAAGAGATAGCCACACAAAAACTTGTATCCGCCTAAAAATCTCTTCAGCTAACTGAGCCCAAATTACTCTCCCTGTTTGACTTTTCAGACCGGGCCCTTCACGAAGAAGCCTTCGCAGGAGGAGCCAGGGGCTGCACGGGCCTCCCAGCCAGGTCGTTGGACCTTCCCTAGTTTTCTTGAACTAGACCGGTTAAAAGACGGGACTATCCTCCAGGCCTCGGGGGCTGGGGTTTGTTTTGCAAATAGAAAGATAAAAGAAGGGAACAATTTGTCTCTGGAGGTGGGGGGGTGGGCTTCTTTGAAGGACAGGTTGCTTCAAGAGAGGGAAGGGTTAAATGGCTGTGGGCAAAAGACAACAACAACACACATGAAACCTCTTAACTGGACCAAATAGCAAAGCCCCCAGAGAAGCCTGAAGCCGCAGGAGCTCCTCACAGCCAGGATTTTACAACGTGTGCCAGGTTTGTTTATCCTGTAACTTCAGGAAGGGACGACCACCAAGAATCGCAGTGGGAAGTGAAGCGGGGGAGAGGGCCAGCCGTTTCTCTGGAATCGCTACTTCTCGCTTAGGTTCTGCAAAGGGCACCTTCCCTCCAACACCCCTCCCCACCCCTGACTTCTTCCTCCCTCTTTTTCCCCACAGCTGGTCCTCAGTTTACAAATGTGAAAATCAAACCGAATTCGCTATTTCCCAGCCCAACAGTCTGGACGTTCCTGTTGCACACCACGCAAGTTCCAGATACCACCACAGACAGCGCCCCCTGCAGGCACGGAGCAGTATCGTGCCGCTTATCTATCTCTAAAGGCCTCATGCTGGGGTAGTAGTTACTCTGCCTTCCCAGCACTCGGATAATTCTCGTTTCTTCTAGAAGGTTTATAGAGTGCAGAAAGGTTCATAGAGAACCATTGAAATATAATCTCTCTCAGAGATTTGAAAAAAGCAGGCGGGAATGTGAGGGGCTGCAAAGGGCTGAGTTGCTGTGCGCACTGCCTACCTGGATTGAATCCGGGTTGCTCCTGTGTATTCTTGGGCTATCCCAGCTCCTGTCTTCTTCCGGGTTCCTCACTTATAAAATAATAGACAACAATAATGGTGCTTAACTCAGGGGTGTGAAGATTTCAGTGAGTTGAAGCACATAAAGGATTTAGCCAAAGCTGAACCCCAAGCACTAAATGTGGGCTCTCGTTATTTTTCATCAGTAAATCTACTTTGACCACCAAATGTTTTCTTCCACCAAAAGCCACAGTCCCTTCAAATGCAGTCTGCCTTGCAAGTGCTATTTGGGAAAAGTATTAATAACAATGAAATCAGTAGCAATATGAAAGACTCATTCTTAGCACTTTACATATTCACTCAGAATCCTACAACTGCTTGTGTGAGAGAAACTTGTTACTTCTTCCGGGAAAGGTTTCTTTGGAAGAAAGAGTTTCTTGGATTTGTAAGCAAAGAGTCAGGGCTTAGAGCAAGTAAATACCAGTGGTTTCCAGCCCCTTGGCCCGACCGCTTGTGGCCTGAAAGAGAAGCCTTTGGCAAATAAGAAAGAACATTTATGGTCTAGGACAGTTTGGCTCTCTTCAGCAATTATTTTCCAAATGTTCTTTCGCAAGAGTGATTAGCTAGCCAACTCCAAATTAGGGCAGTAGTTTAATTAAAGATAAAGTGTAGAGCATTTCCAATTATCCAATCAGAACATGTGTATGAATATGAGTATGTCTGGGTGGTGTGTATGTCCACCCATCATGCTTATTATGTATCTATGATTTTTTTTTCTTGAGAATCAATAGAGAATTTCCCTAAAATGTGTGTGTACTTATGTATGTATGTTTGTTGCTATATGTATACACATTACATATTATATATAGTATATATATAAAATAAGATATAGGTATATATGTGTGCCACAGATTCATGCCACAACTGAAATCAAATGTCATAATTAACCAGGTGAATTCATTTACTTTATGATTGCACATGTATCTATAATAAGCTGTGTACTATAAACTATTTAGCAGCAGAATGTTTTTTTTATCAATTCATGGACTTTATTTGCTTGATGGATTTTATTCAGTCTTTACAAAGCAAATCTTCTCTATCTCCCCTAGCTAGGTAACTTGAGAAATTGTTTGGAGTAAGTTGCCTATAGAGGTTTCTTCATTAAATAGAGCAAATATTTCCCAAAGACTTCATGTGACCTCCACTGCTATAGTTGACATATTAGGTTTTCCAATGAAATCCTTGGTGTGTTTGCAATTAAAATGTTTTTATTTCATATTAATGATGATAATCTCTACTAAGGCCAAAGGCAAAACAAACAGGACCATGGAAGCAGAAAATCAAGATATAATAACTCGGTAAAGATAAGCAATTTGGGATTTAAACTGAGTCTCTTTCTCAAAGTAGCCATAAAGTTATCAAATATTTTTTTAAATGAGTTATTTTCTTTTTATATATTACTATACAAATAATTTATGAAAGATCAAATGCCAGCTTTTTCAAACTAACTTTGATTATCACACCTGAATCATTGAAATCCAACCCTAAAAATAATGGAAATTCATTTATGTCTAATGGATGGAGATAGATATAGATGATATAGATATATCAGACCCCTTCCTGTGTGTGGGGAATGGGAGCATGGTGCTGAAATTCAATGATCTCAACTACCGTTGAGACTGCCAGAGGAGTCTTGGGTTGCTAAGACATTTTTGACTCAAAGTTAGAATATAGCTGTTCATGCTTTTCTCTTAGTAAGCAATATTTTATATCTTTTATTTATCTCAAAATTCTCTGAGAAAGATATATTTAAATATAGTTAAGCTTGAACTTTTGAATATCTCATTTCCGAATGCATTAGTAAGTTAGGAATGACATAGTGCTTCCTCAAAGAGCCAAGCCTTCAAGACATTTCTCCAACAGACCCCTCCAGTAACTCCCTTACCCTCAAAAGCAGTGTTATAAAAAGATGACTCTCAGCCCTAAAGGTTTCATTCTGAAAAGGACATTTTTTGCAAGCCGAGTTCAGAGTCAGCCTGGCTTCTGAGTTCAGAATGGCTATGCCATGTGCTGAAACAAAGATAATGCTGCAAGGACTGGCTCCTTTCTCTACTCTCAAGGCTGCTCAAAGTCCCTCCATGGGCCTTTGATCTCTCCTGGGAGTCTTCGAATCCAAGCAGAGGCCAATGTCTTCCTCAGCTGTCTTCTCCACAAATTCTTCCAGCAGCTTTGGCAGGTACTAATGTGTTTACTTAGGTGTGCCTGGTTCCCAGAGTTAATAGCAGTTTGAAATTGTTTAGCACATTGTGAAGTCATATACGATAAGCAAAAAATCTCTAGAACAGCTCCCTTTGTCCAGGAATTGATAAGGGTCTCAGACAGAGGCAGAAGCAATTGAAATGGACTCATCTTTCTATGTGTATTTGGTTTCTCCCACTGAGAGAATCACAGAAAATTTGGAGTAATGCAGAATTCCTAGGGTAGACAAAATTTACTAGGAAAGGGAGCTCTGAGCATTGTATTGCTGGTGGAGTCTGTCCATCAACACTAGGATTGTTGCCATAATACTTAAATTAAAATAGGTTCTCAAAAAAAAAAAAAAAGGGTTGGTGATTACTTAAAGGTCTATGCAGTTCAAACCTGTTGAGTCTAAACTGTAAGAAAGTCAAACATGCGTTTATTTTCCTTCAAAATGTTAAGTGAAAAAATATTTTAATTATTGATATACTCCATGAAAACCTTGGGTGGCATTCATTTATAACACCATGCATGGCTTACTGTCTTCCCTTCATCTGCCTACTGGAAGGTTTTTCTATAGTTAGTGTTGGAATGTCATTTCTAACAACGTGGTTGCTTATTAAATACTTAGGAGTTTTCTCTGCACGGAGGAAATTCACTTCTCAGGAAAGAGTGAACCACTGCTTGTATTTTTATTCTTTTGGATGAGGAACAAAAGTCAGTCTAGTCTGATTTTAAGTAAGAGCACCCAAATAATCAGATGTCTCTCTCTCTCTCGAAGTGATTTTCAACTTTTTTCATTCTGCTTTGTTCAATTTCCCCACTCCAAAAAAAGTATTTTTCTCTCGAAGCTCACCCAGTTCCTCATTTTCTCTTACGCAGTTTCCCGTCGGAAAAGAGCAGCAGAATCCCTCCTGTACCGGGGGACCCCAGCCATCTTGGAAACACTGGCTTCCTTTTCCCTTTGTATATTGTCTCTCGTTTTTGTGTGTGTTTGTTTTGTTTTGTTTTGCTCTCTCCTCCCCCTCCTCCTCACCCTCCCTCGCCCCCACCACTGACAGCGGTTTAAGTTTTGTCTCGTTTTTTTCACTGCGGCGTTTTGAGATCCTATTTTCAGCGCTTGAGTCCCAAGGGTCCTCAACCCCGGACCTTGTTTCCCCCGACCAACAAGTCCCATTAAGCCTCCGGGCGCTTGTGTTTTCGCGGCTTCTTTAGTTCCACTCGCCCGCGGCACTCTGGTAAATTTGTTTTGAGATCACCTTACCCAAGACGGCCCTAACCCCGGAGAACTGCCCTTACTGACAGAGCCTCCTGAGTGACAGCATCTCCCAGGCCCCGCGCGGAGGGAAGGGCGAGCGGCACCAGCGCGGGCGAGGGTCTGCTGCAGCGCCAAGCGCGCGCACGGAGTCGGAATGGACAAGAAAACAAACAAAATTCACTTCTAGGAGCCCGAGCTCTAAGACTCAGGATGGCCAGTTCCAACCCTGCGTGACTACGGGCAGATTACTTTCCCCTTGAGCTTCGGCTACCGTCTTCTAAACATGGATCTAATAAACAGTCCCCCTCCCCGAGTCGTCGACCTTGGGAAATGAATGAACACATGGAAGGGATAAGAACAGTGCTCGGCAAATAGAAAAATCTGAATCATTGTTTACTACACATATCCCGCGCTGAGGGATCGGGTACAGAGCACCGGAGGCGCCTGATGGGAAGAAATCAGCTGAAAGGCGAGGATAACGTCTTCCACTTAAACTTGGAAGGGCAAGTTGATTTGCGCCCAAATCATAAATCTGTGCGTCAGGTGTGTGCTGCACAATCGGAGAAAGTGGGGGTATTGCTGATGGCCGGAACCTGTGTGACTTCCTGGCTGAGATTATCTCCCCACAGTTGTATTTCAGAGGTAGCAATGTGTATGCAATTCCAATGTTTCCACCGCTGTGGATGGAGTCTAGACTCCGCCTGGGTCCTTCAGGAACTTGACTCCTTCATCTAGTGTAGCCCTCAGTACCCTATTCATTTCAAAGGCATCCACTTGTTAATAGTCCTAAATAAGGTGCAGACGGATTTCCCACTGGCCAGACGATTAAGCAGCCCGTTGGTGTGAAAAAGGAGCTTGATTTTTCAAGAGGTGAGGGGTGTGGTGGTGTCTTTGTCTTAGGGATGAATGAATGTGGGAAAGGGGGCAGAGCCCTGCAGGTAGAAGCTAACCTTAGTGACTGACATTTGACCACTCCTGTTTTTCTGAACCTTCACACTGGAGAGCGGATGTCACCCTGAAAAAGTTAGAACTTCTCTGATCCCTACAGACTTGGGATCAGCCAACCAGGGTTGCTTGAGGAAAATAATTCTAGGAATAAGTTATACAAGAAAGCGCCCCCCCCCCCCCCCCCGCCGCCCCACCAGCCACAACACTTCCTGGACTGGTGACTGAAGATGGTGATGAAAACACTCCCTCCTATCTGAACCGGGCCACAGCCCCTGTCTAAATCTCCAGGCTACTTAAGTCTATGTGCCCAGACCTTAAGGAATCGTTTTTCCTGTCCATGAAGAGCAGTGTTCCCTCGCATCCCCGCCCTGAGAGATCTGGAAGTAGGTTAAAGGTGGAGGAGCATTGGCAAACGCCAACTGATAGACTGATTCTTACGTAAATGGCAGCCCCCTCTTCTCTCCTACCCACCAAAGTTCCACAGACCCTAATTACTTTTCTGGAAGGCTTTTGTCACCAAAGTGTGTGAAGTTACTCAAGGTTTGAGCTGGAAATTTTACACGAGCCGAGAAGGATTGCTGTGCTGGCAGCTGGGACGCATCTGTAACGGTGTTAGCTCGCCTGAAAGCAGAAAATTAGCGACCCCAAAGCCCAGCTTGGCTGTTTAGTCTGTCGAAATGGCAGGGCGGAGCAGAAAGGGGAGAAAGGAAACTCGCCCCTGGAAAGAGAGGTCGCCGTCTAAAACTCAGTTTCTTCCCGTACAAATCACAGAGGTGCAGTCAGCACAGAACTGCCAGATCTGTACCAGGTCTAGCAAAGGCCTAGTACAAGGGCAGAGGCGCTCAGTAAACGTGTGCAGAAGGGGAAGGGAAGCGAGGATGGTTCGCATCACCTGGCCCTGGAGCCCACCTCCTTTTCGATAAGCAGAACTCAGAGTGAGCCCTGTCTTGGGGAAAAAGGAACCTCCCTGCCCATCCTCCAACAACGCAGAGCCTATAAAGTGACCAGCTGACCAGAGCAAAATAGATTTTTAAAAATCCAGATTCACTCCATGATTCAAAGTGTTGCTTCAAAGTTTTTAGCAACCGTTATTCGATCCACTGACTAAAAAAATTCCTGAGATAATTAAAGTTCATGTAGAAGAGAAACAAACACCAAAAAATAAGCTAATTCCTCATGTCCAAGATTGGGAAGGTGGGTCGGCTTTTGGTTTCAGCTTATAGTAAGGTGTGTTTTTTGTTTTAATATTTTTTGATGTGTGAGCAATCCCAAAAGGTTGGATGGACTTCGTCCCTTTGTCTCTACCACTCTTTAAGTGATCCCTTGGTTTAGGTAACCTAGAGAGTGCGAGTAAGCGGGTCGGATCCCCCGCCCCAGCAGAAATGCAGTAAAACCATTAGCGTCAAAAGGGGCTGTAAACAGCAAATTGTCTCTAGAGGAAAGGCGGAGGTTCGCCCAGACAGCCCCTGCGGGGGTTGTGGTGGGATATGCTAATAGTGCCTGGCCACTGGGGCCGGCCTCCCTCCCCCAAGAATATATAAAGAGCCCCAACCCCAGCACACCCGACCCAGGCCGCCAGGCGTTTGCCCTTGTTAATTACCGGAGAAACCGACCGGGGAGCTCCGCCCGGGGATTCACTGGCCCACAGCGGCGCCAGGCTCCGTCTATCCCCTGTATCTCTCGCAGCTGTCCAGGTGCACCACTTGCTTCACCGCAAAGGATGGAAATGATGGACGGCTGCCAGTTCTCGCCTTCTGAGTACTTCTACGACGGCTCCTGCATCCCGTCCCCTGAGGGCGAGTTCGGGGATGAGTTTGAGCCAAGAGGAGCTGCCTTCGGGGCGCACAAACCAGAGCTGCAAGGCTCAGACGAGGACGAGCACGTGCGAGCACCTACAGGCCACCACCAGGCTGGACACTGTCTCATGTGGGCTTGCAAAGCATGCAAGAGAAAGTCGACCACCATGGATCGGCGGAAGGCGGCCACCATGCGTGAGAGGAGACGCCTGAAGAAGGTCAACCAGGCTTTCGAGACGCTCAAGAGGTGCACCACGACCAACCCCAACCAGAGGCTGCCCAAGGTGGAGATCCTCAGGAATGCCATCCGCTACATCGAGAGCCTGCAGGAGCTGCTGAGGGAGCAGGTGGAGAACTACTACAGCCTGCCAGGACAGAGCTGCTCGGAGCCCACCAGCCCCACCTCCAACTGCTCTGACGGCATGGTAAGAGTTAGCGCTGGTCACCCCAGTCTTTTCCAAAAATTCTTACATCTCATTTAAACCAGGAGTGGCAACGAAATATTCAATAGTTACTGCTTGGTAGTTGGGGGGGGGGTGCTAGAGAAGGGGTGCCACAATTAGAAAGATGCCAGGAAACAGCTGTTGAACAGGATTTTAGTTTGACTTCTTCCCAGGTTCCAGGTGAACATTGCAGGAGAGAGTTGTCATATGAGACAGGTGGCTGCAAATGATCAATAACATGGCCCCCATCTCTGCGTTGCTGAGGCCTGGCTGGAAAGGGATATTGATGCATTCTTTTTGGAGGGCATTTGCCCCATCGTTGCCAGGTTTTAATGTGTTTTTGCCCTGGGAAAGTATTCTCTCCCTGAATTAGTGTGGCTTCCTTCTACTCCAATCCATTTTGCATGGTTAACCCAATGCACATTGCTGCTGAATTCCACCCCCACCCTCTTCCCTTTGCCGCTGCTCTCCTCTTCTTCAAGCACAGAGATTGACCTCGGTGCCCTTACAATTTGGCGAGGTCCAGTCCTTCCTAAATCGAGGCAATGAAGGTGATGGAGAGTGGTCAATGCATGGAGCTAGCGGTCAAGCCCAGCGCCACCCTAGTTCGAAGCATCTTTTTGCCAAGACCTGAAAACAAACTTCCTTTGTGTCTTGTATTATAGCCTGAATGTAACAGTCCGGTCTGGTCCAGAAAAAGCAGCAGTTTTGAGAGCATCTACTGCCCTGATATGCCAAATGGTAAGAACTGATGACTTCAGAGGAATTTCAAAATCAGTTCAACTTCACAGTTGAGCCTGTCAAAGCAGAGTCTGGTTTTCCAGGCTGTATTGGGGAAGGGAATAGAAGAGAGATTCCTATGGAGAGGTTTTGGTGCAGCAAAATAGGCACACATCTTTTGTTCAAAATCCCCCTAACAGATGCACACATATGCACTTTTGCTTGAAATTTTACCAAAGGGCTTCTCCACTCCCTGTTCACCCCCGTGAATTGCTAGATATTTGTTGCAAATTTCTACAACAGGCTTTCTGTGACCACCTGACCTCTGGATGTCAAAGTTGCTGACCTATGGTTTAAGAGGCCACATAAGCAAGTCTCTCTATTTGGGATTTTTTTTTTTTAATGGTTTTCTCCTTGTATTCTTAGTATATGCCACAGATAAAAGCTCCTTATCCAGCTTGGATTGTTTATCCAGCATAGTGGATCGAATCGCCAACTCAGAGCAGCCTGGATTGCCTCTCCAGGACCCGGCCTCTCTCTCCCCTGTTGCCAGCACGGATTCACAGCCTGCAACTCCAGGGGCCTCTAATTCCAGGCTCATCTATCATGTGCTATGAACTGAAAATCTAGTCTAGATGAGTTCTACAAGGAGGGCCTATTACACAGGAGGAAGGAAGCCCCAAAAGTTCAAAAGCAAAACAACTTGTATATAAAGATTTCCTTTCAGTTGTAAATTTGTAAATATTATCTTGCCACTTTATACGGAAAGTGTATTTAACTCAAAAGTCACCGTTGTGATTATACTTTCTTATCTCCTCCTCCTCCTCCTCCACTTCCTCCTCCTTCTTCTTTACCTCCTTATTGCTTTAGATATATAGTTCCAATAATATTCTTTCTGGTAGGGGGCCATTTATTGAAGGTAGCTTGTTGCAATGCTTAACTTATATTTTTTAATAAATATTGCTTATCAAAATATTATGTCTGATGTTAGATCTTTATTTTTTTTTTCTTTAAAACATTAGAACAGCCAGAAATCAGTTACAGGAAACTTTAAATATATTTAACTTTTGTTTTTCTATTAACCCTTTGGTGATATTGTATTAAGTAAACACATAACAATACTGCCTAATGGTATGTTTTTTTTTATCTTTTCTTGTAAGGAATGCCTCTTTTTTGTGTAAGCACAAAATAATACTTTGTGGATAATTTCAAGATATAAGAAATTTTGGAAATTCCACCATAAATAAAATTGTTCAGATGAAAGAAATATTTTGGTTTATGTTTTTAAAAAAAGAACACCCCTAATGGAATTAGCGGTCACTGACACAAAATTTTTAACATGGGGCTGAAAATAACAAAATAGTTGGCTTTGTGGATACGTGTGAATGTTTGCCATCTCATGGACACAGTTTAGGTCCTGTTGTGACAAAAGAAGAGAACATTTCTATTTTAATCAGCTTTGAAGGGAGCCTGCTAAATACAGTTTTTCCCTTCTCTGAGTACCGTGCCATATAATGTCAGATTATGTGTGTGTGGAGGGAAGTCATTCAGGACAAGGCCACATGTTTCAATGAAAAGAATGTACAACATTACATTTTAATAGCTCATGAGTTAGATCATATTTACTTTATCTACTTGCCTGAAAATATCTTGATACATTATGTTAATATTGTCAATAAAATATTTAAAAGTATTGGGCTGATTTTTTTTTTGTATTGCTAAAGTGCTATAATAATAAAACTTAAACTATAGTCAAGTGAAACAGACTACAGTTGGCTTCCTCCTTTCCAGAGCCTTTCTGATTTTATTAATCATATTGTGTGTGTCTCTGTATGTGTGTATGATGGACATGCATTTTTCATTGTTCATCACTTTAAATCTCCTTTAGCAAGAATTGAGATTTAAAAAATAGAACAATTAAGTAGGAAATAGGCTCAGATGATTATTGAGATAATTCTCACAAGTTTACTGCTGAGAGAGATAAAAAGGAAATATCCTTGAAGCATCTAGAGTAACTGTTCCCAGGCACAGAAAAGATAATTGTTTCATCCTCTAATGTGCACTTTCACTTAAAATTGCTAAGGATTGCATTATATACAGTAATCCAATGGACTTTTTGCCAGAGCTTGGCAATTACACTGTTCTCAGGAAGACTTTTCCCATCCTTCCAATATTATCTTTCTTGTGCTTGTCCAGTCATCGGACTTAAAAGAATGGAAGTTATTCCATTAAGGAAAGAAGAGAAGAAGGGCTGAGTTCAAAAAAATCATGAAGCCTCCTGTCTCTGTTAGCATCTTGGCCTAATAGGGATGCCGACTTTAAGCACACAGGTGAGTCTTTCTTCATCCTTGGTTGGTAGTGTGAGGAGTTGAGGTAAGGAGAATTCAAGAAGGCATGGCAGAGATATATGCATAGTTTTAGTATAAATTTGAGTTATTCACCCTCACTGGACGCTGTGCTAAGTATACACTCTTTCTTATACTTCTGTGGAGAGGTTGGAGATTTGTTGCTGTTCTCTGTAGAATTGGAATAAAGAGAGTCATCCAAAGATTCGTTTGTTTTTTTTTTTTCAAATTCAATTCTAAGTCACATTACCATACTCTGTTCCATTTCAGAAAAGCAAGCAGAGAATATTGTGTAATTTTACTCAAGTGAATAAAAATGAACTTTTTTCCTTAGCAAACTCCAGTCACTTCTACAACTTGTCAATGTATCTGGTATTCTCAGTGGAAATTATAGTGCCTCCAAGTGTTGAGTTCATCTTCTGCTGGTCTGGAGTGAATCTAGGTAGGGATCGATGTGTCATTGACGGTAACACAGTCCACGCCAACTTGCTCAGTCATTCTCATTTCCTGTGTACTAACATCCAAGGCTGGTGTCTCCTCAGCAACCAGCTTGGCACAACATATCACACACCGTCCTATATACTTTTTTGACAAGGGGCCTTCGAGAATTGGCTCTCCCGTAGTCCATACCCAGAAAAGTCTCTTCTCCACAGAAGTGGATGGGGGGGAGTGAGAAGGGACCCCTGCAAAATATTCAACCAACAACAGGAGTTGGCAAACTAGAAATCCCCTAGAGTGAACGGTTGGGGTGTCATTGAGCTTATGTCAGACCACCCCACCTCAGCCGTTGGGAAAATGCAATCGGCAGACAAACTTCTAGAAGAAACTGACAATGTTCCTTTTACTATCTGCAGACCTGTGGGGAGGAGGCTCTTGGGAAATAGTCAAAAGGAGACTCTTCTCTCCTTGTGCCTGAGAAACACAAGCCTACTGGGTTATGCAGGAAAACTCTAGTGAGGTGATGGAAACTGGGAAGTGCTATTTGGAAGGGAGCTGCTATCAAAAATCAAGGAGTCTTGATTGCCCCTGTTTTTTGTTTTTGTTTTGTTCTTCTCATTTGAAAGACACGAGTTAGTGGCTAAATTGTACACAAATTCTTCCTTAAGATGGCATTCCTACAATTACTGAATCTGAGAGAGGTTTTTCCTGAAATGCTCTCTTTGGGGCTATAACAGTTACTAGCTTAAAGTCGTAATTTAATCCCATGACTTTCAGAGCTGGTATTTCTGGGAAGGATATTAGAGCACAGCTCTCTGTAACTTCAGGAAAGCCCAGCTGAAGTGGCAAAGTACCCCCTGAAAATATCACCTCTCGATGTTTTTCCACATCATTGCAAAAAGCATAGAACACTAAGTCGATTTCCTTTAAGAATGCTGATTATAGCTATTTTTCTTGCCTAGTGATTCAGTTGTTTAACATGGTACATTGGCTGAGCAGAGGATCTAGCATTCAATCTAAAGTCTAAACTGGGTCTAGAATGATGTCTTGCTGTCTTCTCAGTTTTTATTTGCCATATCTGTAAAACAGGATAAATGGCCATTTGTGATGCTATTACAAGGAGTTGCTACTAATATTGTTATAGTGTTAAAATCCTACAAAATAATTCTCCATAAAGAGGAAAATAAGCCAAATTTTACCTCCATTTATGCTACTGAATTCATTTCATTATAGATTCAGTGGGCACTAATGATAAAGCAGCAACTAGTAATTATTGAGTACTTCTCATTATGCAAATGAGGAAATTGAGGCTAAAGGATTTAATAATTCGCCTAAGAACGCTCTATTTGGACTGGCTAATTAGACTCCCTCATAACTCAGATTCCAGTAGGCTCAGGCGGAGGTTACAAGGCTTCCTATGACCTAGCACTGGAAGTCTCAGAACATTCTTCTGGTCAAGCAAGTTACTAAAGCCAGCCTAGAATCACTGAGAAGCAAATTAAACTCCACTTTTCAATGGAAAAAATAATAATGAATTTATTTTAATAATAATGAATTTATAACATTGAATCTACCATACTGACTAGTATATACTTTCTCTGTTTCTCTAACTTTCACCCATTTTACCCATTCACTGTAATCTGGCTCTGCTACTCTCCTTATCCATCGTCAAGACAACTTTCAAATCAGTAGACTGTTCCTATTCTGGGCAAGGTTATACTTGCAGCCCAGATGTCACTCCTGATCTTTTTACCTGTGTATTCCTGGCGTCTCTTTAATGTCTCAATGGCACTTCCAACCGAATATGTTCCAAATTCAACTCATGATATTCCGTCTCTCTCCTGACCTCTTACCCTGGCTCCCTTTCCGTACTGAGTCTCTCAGTGAATGGTATCACCAGTGATGTAAACGTGAAGCTTAGCACTGACTCCTGATATGTCAATATCCCTTTTCCTCTTGGCTAATTCATTACAAAATCCTGTAAATTTATTCTCCTAAGTAGCTCTCAGACCTCTACTCTCAATCAAAACTGTGGTTATCTCTATCCAGGAATATCATAAGATCCTCTTAACCTGTCCCCTCACCTCATATTTTCTCTGGGTCTCCCACTCCTGGAGACATCATCCAAGGTTCTCTTTGGGGACTGTCCCTTTTCTTTTCTCAGGCCATGTCGCTCAGGTGAGATTGACTCTACCATCTGACTCTAGAAGTGAGCAAGTCATTCAGGGCTCACTCGGAGTATGTCCTCTTCTTTGGCCGCAATGATTGTTTCATGACCAAGTTGACCAAGTTGTTCAAGTGTCAGTCCTGGGATATTTGCTGGATCGATAGGGGGGAAAATTTCTCTTTCTGCTAGTGTGATAATATAGAGGATTTTTTTTTTTTAACTCTAGGTTGCCAGCTGCCATTTCATCCCCAAGACTGGAAATTCTGCCTAAAAACAAAGCCAACAGAGTAGAAAGCCAAGCTGTGCCTGTGATGCCAAGAATTATATTCCTGAAAACATCATTAAGTATGTGGATCCCAATATACCTGAATATCCACGATTGGCCAGGCTTTACAGGTTTGGAGTGAACGTTATCTTCTCCCTTAAACCAGTATAAGTGCAAACACTGTGAACTGAAAAAATCTTGCATATTATCACTTTTGGTCTTTTCTGCCCATTCCAGCCAGAAGCATCATCTCAGAACGTTCATCTGATCATGTCAATCACCCCATTTCCCCTCCAGCTTACTATTGCACATAGGTTTACAATAGACCAGACTTAACAGCACCCTCCAGTTCTGCATGCCTATCTCCTAGCTACATCTCAAGCATTACCTCTTTGTAGAGGTAATATCAAGTCCTTGCTTTCTCCACTCCAGCCACCTAAAGGACCTTTATCAGCCATCGTGTTCCCTCTTGCCAAAGGAGCTTCCCACATTCTGTCTGCATGGCTCTTCCTTCCTCCAGTTCACCTAGTTGATTTCCAATCTCCTTTTGACGTCAGCTCAGGCATCAATTTGAAGTTTTCCTTGCACTCTTTCACAATGTCATGTCCTCTGATTCTATGATCTCATCACCCAAGAGATGCACGGGTGGCTCAGTCAGTTAAGCATCTGTCTTCCACTCAGGTCATGATCCCGGGTCCTGGGATTGTGAGCCCCATGTTGGGCTCCTTGCTCAGCAGGAAGCCTGCTTATTCCTTTCCTTCTGTCCCTGACCCCTGCTCATGCTCTCTCTCTCTCTCAAATAAAAAAATAAATAAATAAAACCTTAAAAAATACCATATACCTCCCCTCTGTAGCATGTCTCATCATGTATCACAATCATGTATTGTTTTGCATGATTATTAACATTTGTTTCTTCTGCCATGTGAACAAGGACCTGTTCTTCTTGCTCAACCCTGTGTCCCCTGGACTGCAGTAGCATATTTTATGTTATATATATGAATGAGTTGATATTGCTGAAGCATTTGTTGTTGTGGAACACACTCTTATTTTTTAAACTCCCTTGTTCATAGAATTCTTTAATACTATTTTCTATTTTTCTACTGGTTCTCTTACTTTTCTGTTTTTCGTTAATTTCTCATACTGACCTCTCTAATTCTGGCCAATCTGTATACATTTATTTCTTAAGGTTCTGTTGTGTGGCCTCTTTTCTTTTGGTCTACTGTGGACTTTTCTAATTCCATAGCTTCATGTCCTACTTAGAGCCTATGGTGGAGATGTTTCTACCATTGCCTCATCTATACCATTTCTAAGGGAAGCTTCCCTGCATGTAGCCTCTGATTGGCATGGATTATCCTTTTTAGTAACTTAATCTGGTAGGGGTGGATATCTGACCTGAGAGTAACCAATCCCACAGAGGGATCAACACTTAGGAAATACGTAGCTTGATTCCAATATATGCATTGAAATAAACGTATTTTTTTTTTAAATCAGGAATTCAGACTCAGATAAATAGATCACTGTTTAATTATAGGAGCTAAACTGAAAGATCATGATGTTGATAGGGCTGGAGAGGTTATTATAAGCTATGCATAGGCTGAAATTATGGAAGAATATGAATTAAGTCAACAAGAGAAGCCCATCAGTAGTGGGATAGAGAGGACTCAGAGACAGAATAGAACACATCACCGACTATGTGCCCACTATTTATAGTAAATCCGGGGCCCTGGACAAGAGCCGAATTTGAGCTCCACTGATTTATCACTAATTAGCTGAGGGAACTTAGGTAAGTTACTTAAATTCTCAAAACCTTGTTTTCTTCCCTATAAATGGGGATAGTAACAGAATATAAATCACAGAACTTGGGAGGATTGCATGATCTGAGGCATAAAAATGGCTAGCTTAGTGCCTCATACATAACAAATACTCAGGGAATGATAATTAATAAAAGAAAGCTCAATGGTTGAGACTTAGGATGAAGGCTCGTAAATAAATGTCAGAGGTGGGGATCTTTGGAACCATCCAGAAAATCCTCCCGCTTCACTGCCTGTGGGCCCAAGTCATTCCCTTATTCCTCTTTATGAATCTCACAAATGAGCTACATGGAGTGGATTTGCAACTGAAAGAATCACATTAAAGCATCCTCCAAATATTATCTGCAGGTTTTTCTACAGAAAGCCATTCCTGTTTCCAGTGGCCCCTGAAACGTTGCCCTTTGACGGCAGTCCCAACGTGGACAAAATTAGATGCATCTTCTCCTGTGTATCCTATTTCACTTTGTGGGATTTTTGCCTAGGTAAGCCTGCCAGAAATTTTAGAACCATTTTTGTTTCCTCATTTCCCCACACAATAGTTAATTCAGTTGGTGGGTAAAACACACGACAGGGAATTGTAAAAGTAATGACAGTAACAGTAATGGAAACAATAGTATTTTTCCTCAATAAGTATAATTTCCCACACTGTAATTTATGAAATCAGTTCTGGTTTTATATTCTTTGCCAACATTTAATGAAGATTCTTTTTTTTTACTCATAAAGTCATTTTAAGCTGAACATCTTACAGTCAACGGGATTTTAAGGTCAAAGAAACGTTGACCCCAAGAGAAAGTTAAGAAAGGACCTTGATTAAACATTTCTTTTACATTAGAAACTGGGTTTTACATGTATTATTAATGTTGATCACTAGTAGATAAAATAATTACCTCCACTCGTGGAGCGACTGCTATGTCCCTAGAAATATTCTCAGCGTCTGATGGGCATAATATATCTCTAAGCATAAAAGCGGCTCAGTGAGATGAGTATTACCGACCCCAGGCTCTAGCTGAGGAAGGGCTTACTGACACGCAGAGAGGAAAGTAATATGATCAATTCATAAATGGGGTTCCTGTAAACCGTCCAATTATAGCCCGATGCAGTGACTAGAGTTCAGTGAAAACCTGAGGCAAGGCAAGTATTTTGGGCGAGTCACGAGAGATCTTGAAAATGGTGTTTTAGTATTCTGGTAGTGGGGAGAGGGTAGAGCCTGGAGGACTAATTAGGAGGATTTTGTAAATGGCCCCTGCGTGAGGTGACACTGTCCTTCAGGCCCTGCTGATTTGTCCAGCACACGCAGGGTTCTCAATGAAAGTTGTTGACTGATTGAACTGCTGAGGTTGTGTCTGTATGATGCCAGACATCTGGATATAAAGAGTAAAATCCAGTCATCCAGATGTTAAGGTTACATGATACGTTGCCATCAAACATTTAAAACTTTTAACTGATTGACTGCCTTTTTTACTTTTCATCCAGATGAATAGCATTGAGTTAACGCAGCTTGAGCCTGTACCAATTGCTATTTCTTCAATTTTTTTTTTTTTTCCTGTGGAATGGTTAATCAGATTGCCAGGGCTGATGAATCGCTAAAAGATGAATGATTATATGATTATATAGCAGGCAGGTGGACCTAAATAAGTGAGACCTAGTAAATTATGAAGAAAGGGAAAGCTTCATATTATCAGAGACGTAGCTTAAGCACTATTTGTGGTGGTTTCTTTTCTTTTTATTCAAAAAATTTTCTTTGGGTTGGGTGTCTCAAGCTTACAGCATTACAGTCCTCTAAGTAACTATTATTTTTGCACATCAAAGCTAACTCCTTCAAAATGTTTCACAGACAATTAAATGTTAACACTTTCCTTCTGTGCACAGTTCAAATGTGATAAAAAAAAAAAGTGAAGTATTGTAATGCCATATTCAGTTCACTAAAAGTCAAGTTTATCCTCCTAAACAACTATATTGCACATAATAATGTATTCTAAAATCCCAACTTTGATAAAATCATACTACTTTAATTAAGTAATGGTGGTAACATAAAATACATATACCTCTGGTTTTTTAAAAATTATTGCCAAAGTAAAGTAAATGTAATTTGAAAATAAGAACATTGATCTATCATTGAGGGTAACGCTTTCAAAAAAAAATTTTTTTTTGAGATTTTATTTATTTATTTGAAAGAGAGAGAGAGAGATCGTGAGTGATCAGGAATAGGGAGGAGAAGGAGAAGTAGGCTCCCTGCTGAATAAGGAGCCCATAGTTGGGCTGGATCTCAGGACCCTGGGATCATGACCTGAGCCCAAGGCAGACACTTAACTGACTAAGCCACCCAGGATCCCTGAAGATAATACTTTTTGATCAAATTCATTGAATATCTAACTGCTACCCTGACTTACTGAGAAATAAAAGTTTGAATAACTGGTTATGTGAGTGGTTTGTGTGCATGATGATAAAGAGATCAGCTGCTATAGGATTGACTTTTATTTTCTCTTTGATACACAGTGTAGATTTAATGAGATAAGCCTAGGGCTCATCACTTGTGTTTATACACATATGTTTACTAGCACTTGTATCGTAATGAAATAGAGTGTTAGTTGAAGGATGCACCATACACATTGCAGTTCCAATGAGTTAAGTCTATGGCTCTTCTGATATACTTTTTAAAAGTTTTTATTTAAATTCCATTGAGTTAGCATGCAGTGTGATACTTTTTAAAAAACAGTGTAATATTAATTTTAGGTGTATAGTTTAGTAATTTTACATTCCATACAACACCTAATGCTCATCATTCTTAATCTCCATCACCTATTTCATCCATGCCCCCATCCACCTCCCCTCTGGTCACCATCAGTTTGTTCTCTCCAGTTTAGAGTCTGTTTCTTGGTTTGTCTCTCTCTCTCTCTCTCTTTTTTTTCCCTATGATCATTTGTGTTGTTTCTTAAATTCTACATATGAGCAAAATCATATGGTATTTGTCTTTCTCTGACTGACTTACTTTTCTTGGCATAATACTTCCTAGATCCATCCACACTGTTGCAAATGAAAATATTTCATTTTTTATGACTAAGTAATATTCCACTGTGCATATACACCACATCTTCTTTATCCATTTGCCATCTATTTAACTATTCATCATCTATTCATCAATGGACACTTGGGCTCTTCCCATATTTTTTTTCCTTGAAAAAAATGCTGATTTTTAAAATTACTTTTTGAATCACTTGATTGGCTTTACATTCTGTGGATAAGGATAATAGTAACTAGAAAGACGAACTATCTACACAGAAAAGTGGTAAGGAGAATTGAGATGATTTTCTGGACAACTACACCAAAACTCCACTGAGTCTAGTTTTTAACACATTTTGGAAGGAGCCTAAGTTGTTGGCTAAAGAATATTAAAAGCATGTGGTTTTGCTTTTTTTTTTCCTACTCGGTTATGAGTTCCCAGAATCCAGAGCCCCTGATATCTAGTCTTGCTTCAGGCACATAAAAAGTATAAAATGAATGCTCATTGAATAAATTTCTATATTCTTGAATCAGTTTGTATACATGAGTAGAACCTCTACTAGAGGAATTCAAACTTCTTTCCATATTTAATTGTAGATCAGAACATGCATCCTGTTTTAAATGTTGTAATCTCTTTCAGAAGGACAGGATATATGATATGAATAGTCTCATACAGATTTAGAATCAATTCAACATGAAGAAATGAGTACCCACTACAAAGACATCTTTTTACAATCACAGGGTTAATAACAGAGCTGGAAATAATTGCATCAGGCTGCCAACATTTGAATGGCAGAAAGAAATTTTTTTTTTTAAAGTTCCACGAAGAATTTTGAAAGTCTTTCAGGCTTGCTATGCTGAAAGGATAAGTGTCTTTTACGTTGACACATTGCCAACTCAGAGCATCTAAGAGTCGTTTCAGAATAAACAAGAATCATTTCACCCACCTCTGGGCTGGAATGTGACAGCTGGCTAAAGGAAGCATAGCAACACTACACAACAATGTCAAACAGGATGAATGGCTTAACCAATCAAAAATAGAGCATCAGAGTAAAACTGCTCAAATTAGATTTCTGGCCAGGCCAGGGAGGTTAAATGTTCTGTATCGGTATCAAGTCCCTAGGGTCCTTGATGACCACAAAAGTCATCTTAGTGCAACTAACTGAGTTTAAGAGGTGATTCAACAGCTCAAGAGTTTCTTAGTAACACATGGGGCTTCTTCGGTTTTCTGATCCAGCATACAGAGTGTAGAAAGCGATGGGTATAGTTAAGGGAATGAGCCGCAAAAGAAGAGTGACACTGGACAAGTCACGGTTTCCCAGCTTAAAGGTTGATCAAGCTACTTTTCCTCTCTGTACTTTATTTTCCTCAGTCACAACACAGAGTTCTTAATTCTCGGCTCGGCAAGCTGTTTTTAGGATTAGTTATACGCGTACCATGTATCAAGCTCTGAAATCAATTCCTATTACAGAGAACCCACACTATACATGGGAAAGTTCTGGTAGGCAGAATTCATACAAAACACCAGGGAGGGAATTCTGAGACATATACTCCTAAATACTAAATTTTTCTTAACTTAGGGACCTGAAAGTTGTTGGCCCAAGAGAGAGTCTGGTTTAACTTAAGATGCTTCAGCAATAGCAATAGATTATACACCTTGTATAGTATCTTTCATAGCTGGAAGATATGTTTAGGTAGAACTAGAGAAAACACAAACACACTAGTTTTTTGTTTTGTTGTTTCTGCCTAACAATAAATATTCAATCAAGATTCCAAAATGAGTTGTTTCAAACTCAGTTTGATAAACCCTAGAATTTTCAAACAAATATTAATGTTTATATACGACATTATATAATGCTCCAGTATTAAATAAAGTTACTTAAATTAGTTACCTAAAATAATTATTCTTTTTATTTTGATTAATTTATAAGCTTTAATAAAATCTTACTTTCATCACCAGAACTATATCTTCTCCATCCCATCTCCCTTCTGAACTTTGGTCATCGCTCTCTGAATTAATAACTGAAGATGCAAATTTTAAAATGTTTTCACTATATAAATCAAACTCTGAAATATTAATAAATACATGTGTGCATACAATACAGAAGTGCTATAAAAACTATTTTAATAATCCTTAGAGAAAAATATCTGAGTTACACTTTGAGATCATATACTAGCGATTGGCATAAGTGAGTTGCAAGCAAATTACAATCAAAGTGCTCTTCACCTTGTCTGGGTAGGTATGGTTACTTCAGCATTCATGAGAAGATAATTTTTCATTCTAACTTGAGTGTGGTATGCAAAATCATCCCTTTTAAAATCATTGTGTAACCAAAGTCGGGTGGCAAGACTCATAGCTCACTGAAACTTAAATACATAGGATTCTAATTGTTAGTCTAATCCTGTCCGGAGGTTAATTCTTAAAATCGTGGCTATTAAGTTTCATGTGTTATATTTGCTATGGCACTTGGGAACATTGACCAAGTGTTGAGTGTCTCTGGTTCGTCCATTCTAGCTTTAATCGCTGAGCCGTATCACTTGCTAGTAAGTTATATGGAAGACTTCTGTTTTTATGGGTGGTATTTTAAAAATTACTTTATATATTGGTTGCCAGTAAACGTGCAGGCCAAAGTAATGACATTTTATAGTATGTGGCAAATTCTTCGTACTATAAATTCCTGGATATTAATGTACAAAGAATGAGAGCACATCTGGGTGAGGGAACTCTGGATACAATTGCCTCATTATTTTCCTTTTTTTAGTCTTTTCTGAGTTTTTTAAATGGACACTTGAATAAAGAAAACAAAACAGTGGATAAAACTTCATGCTCTTCTTATACCAACATTACTCAATCTGTAAAGTCTTCTTTTAGAGAATTAGTTGATTTTGAAAGTAGACCTAATGTTTCATTTACTGTATACATCTAATTCCATAAGCTTTAACCATAAGAAGGATAGGTTGGGAGGGAAGGAAAATGTATTTGAGGGTGGGCCCTGGTATATTTACCAGACTTAGTAAAAACCCATTGTACAGAATTCTGACAGAAGCTTCTGTGAAAGCCAGTTGGAGTGTATCTCCTTACTCCCCTACTGATTACTTAGACCACCCCCATCAAAATATTCCTCCCTACATATTATTTATACTCAGGATATCTTTGAGAAAGATCATGTTAATTTCAAGACAGAAAAATATTGATTTCAATTAAAGACTTTATCCAAAGTCTATTTCAGAGCCAAGAATAAGTACTAATACTTATGACTCCAGTATCTCTGCTTCTCAATAACTAGCTTTCTAATGCAAGTATTAGTCTGAGCTTACTGCAATAAATAGCTTACATTAATCCTCTTTGCATAATTTTAATTTTTATTATTTTTCAATTTTAACACAAGTCTATTCATATATTCTTATCAATATTTACATGTGGATTTATTGCCAGTATATCTCTAGTACTTTTTTTTTTCAGTACACAGAGCCATCTCCCACTGAAAGAGAAGCTACTTAGCGTCATTTGGAGAATATTCCAGAAGTCTGAGGAAAATATTTGTTCTTATCGAAGGCTAGAAAGGAGTGACTTGTAAAGCATAATAAAGTCCACACAACAAATTAAAGATATGCATTTTGTGTGAATTTCTCTAATAGATTCAGAGAAAAAAATTCTTTCTAATGAACATGATGGACTGGCCTATACAGTAATGATAAAGAAGACAAGATGAATAAATATAATGTTTTGGTAGAATCTTGCTAAAGCAGGATATAGGGGATTGTCAAGGATAAAATTATGTGGCTTCCATGGAAAATCTGACCAGAGGAGGAAAAAGACACGGAGGCACCTGAAACATGTTTCTCCATTGTTCTTCCTTGCCTGCAAATCCCTTTCTAGGTTTTTTGTTCTTGCTTTTACCATAGTGGCATATAGCTTCGTACTTCAAATATTCTCCCAGTGAATTATGAACCCCCAATAACTGTGAGTAATGTGTGTAAGGCTTGCCTTCTAGAGAACTTAAGCTGGGCTGCATAGTTTATAGCTGATAAACTCGGCGTCCATCTTTCACTGCGATGATGTATTCACCGCACTAAGAACCATTTCCACTGTAAATTCATTCTTGAAATGTTGGACCATAAATGTCATCAGTATCATTACCCAATCTGCTCCCAGAAGCAGTGACTCTGTCAGTCCGCTGCAGGTGCTAGCTTCTGGAAGCAAGGTGCTCCAAATCAACCACATTAAACCATGACTCCTTTCTTAAGGGCAACTCCTTTCAAAGGCCTCTTTACTTCGGGCTGCTTGGCAAAGAGATTAATGGATGCTATTTCTGATATGCAACTGGCTTGGGGTTTGGTTGTTGTTGTTGTTGTTGTTTCCCCTTTTGGAAGGAGGCACCTTTGAGTGCCTCTTAACAAATATATCTCCCAAACGTTGCCCCTTTAGAAGAATGTGCCGGTTCAATCAGAATCCATCCTTGATATGCCTGCATTTAGAATACACAGACCGAGACTATAATCAGTTATCATGTCTGTATTGGATCATCAGTGCACCGGGAACTTCCTCAGGATGGTGTTGAGAGATCCAAGCAGCAGACAACACAGGACTGGGCTTGGCCAGCTTGGGTTCTGGTAGGGCGAGAAACAACCCTGCCATGGTGAGTCAGGGAACAAATAATAAGGGAAACTCATTTCCGGTATCAGTTACTTCATCATACATTTTGCAGTGTTAACTGGGGCAAAACATTCTTGGGGAAATCTAAGTAACGTGAAGGTTTAAATCCTTGGCATGAATTTTGCAGAACACTACATCATTTGGAATATTAAATTGAGTCTACAGTTGCTACCCAGAGTGGAAAAGACTTTTAAACATAGTTTTTCTTATTTAACTTTAGATGGTCTCTTCTTTCTACAGTATTCAGATTAAACTCAGTGGACTGTGGATCAGATCTGAAGCTCAGGAGACATCGATTGGTGAAAAAAAAAAAAAAAAAAGAAACAAAAAACCTTAGGGCCTGCTGCAGAAAACCTTTCTTTCTTTCATGTGTCTTCTGATTTTGTATTCCAGGAAAGTAAGAAAGAGGTGTTCTGCTCCTTTAGAAGTTGGTAAAAAAATGTTAGAAGCCATTCACCTGAAAGCAAAAGCCTGATTGAATAATCCTAAATTGGTGTTCAATCAATTCTAGTAATGAGTGGCAACCCAGAGCACCCCAGCTCCTGACATGCATTTACGAGCCTGTAGCCAGAAGGACTCGAGGTGCACTGCCTTAGCTCAGTAACAGCTATTACAGAAAGACACTCACTGCACTCACTCTTTGACATGCATTATTTTACAGATTATGAAATCAAGGTGAAGAAATCTATAACGTACTTGTCAGATTTTTTTTCTGAAAGAACAACAGTATTCACTACCTGGAAAATATAATTGGAAAAATATTTTATGACCCTTTCCATGATGAACAAGTTATGGGGACTATTTTCAAGGGTTTACAATCACATGTGGAGAAAACAACAACAACAACAACACAAATATTTTCGCCTTTGGGCTTTAACCCAACTGACAGTGCTCTTCAGGCACTAATTACTGAGCTCACTGATTAATGACACTGTAGCAATGGCATTCTCACAAGACTCTGATCATTCTATCCATCAAAATATTTACTGAGCCGCTTTTAAGAAACTTAAATATAAATACTGAGAGCCAACTGGATATATATGTTGGAATTTTTTTTAAAAAGCTGAGACAGAAATAAGATTTTGAAATTTTTAATTAGCTGAATATTCACTGAATCCATGAACTATAGGAAAGCATGTGGAATGAAGAGATGGTCCCTGAAGACTGACTATATTTAAGAATCAAGGAGAGGAGGGATGCCTGGGGGGCTCAGTCGTTAAGCATCTGCCTTCGGCTCAGGTCATGATCCTAGAGTCCTGGGATCCAGCCCAGCATCAGGCTCCCTGCTCTGTGGGAAGCCTGCTTCTCCCTCTCCCGCTCCCTCTGCTTGTATTCACTCTCTCACTGTGTCTCTCTCTGTCAAATAAGTAAACAAAATCTTAAAAAAAAAAAAAAAAAAAAGAACCAAGGGGAGGGAGAAGAATGGGTAAAAGAAGCAGGAACGAGCTCTCAGAGAAGTCTGTGCAAACTACAAAAGTGTTGTAAGGAAGCCCCAGATAAGAAATATAATACGTGAGATTGTTTCTTAATGTTTCTTTTTGTGGTAAGGGACAGTATTGGTTGTTCTTGATTTGATGGGGAGTGAAGATGGGTTTATTTATCACTAAAGGTGGTGTTCTGCATTGCATCTAGATAGATGATATTCAAGAGCTGATCCCTTATAAAAATGGGGGGGGGGGACACACAGGACTCTAAGAAAAAGAGTTGGACTTCCGGTTTCAACTCTGACACGTAAAAACCTTAAAAATAAGCCACCTGTTCTTCAACCAGAGAGAAAATGAACAAACTGAAAACCAATAATTTTTCTTAGACCTAACACAAAATTGAGGTTGCAATGCAAATTTTCCCCCTGAAATCTGGAAGACTCAAGAACCCAGGGAAACACAGCCCTTATCAGCTTATCTGGAGCATAAGGGGCTGGAGTCATAAACTGACAGGAATATTTAGATGATAATTTTAACAAATTGCAGAGGATCAGTGTGGACCAACTTGAGAGTGAGATGCTCTTGGGAGCCTCAGTCTTAGAAGGGTCCCCATGATCTCATGTGTTTTACTTCCAGGAACCCACTAGGTTTTCACTGTAGAGCCAAGAAAAATCACTGCCTGTTTCAGGCAGGGAATGGGGGAAAAGTTACCATTTGGAAATACACCCAACACCTTCTCCATAACAAAGTCCTACCCTGGGTGAAAACAGAAGTGAAGGTCACAGCCCTAGGACATAAGTCAACTAAAAGCTGGGTATTTAATCATAGGCTACAGAATGCTTACATTCTCCTGTTCCTTGCCACCACATCAGCAGAACTCTAGTGCCCCAAGAGTAGATTATAATGGAAAGAGCTGCAAGGCTCAGACTTGATTTAAGAAAGGATTCTTAGGGAAACACAAAGACACAGAAAAAGACAAAAATAAGGATACTTGGGAATTTGAGGCTTCTGTTATCTATAGCCCAGGAAATATTAAACACAGCTTAACTCCTAGTCAGGTGAACATAAAACCTCTTACCAAAGTTCTATTCACCTCAGCTTCTGTTACTTGATGCATTATGCCAGATTCTCCACAAAGTACTACAGTCATGCTAAAAGGCAGAAAGAGACTCAGGGTGAAGACAACCATCAACCATCAGAAAAAAAAAAAATCATGTATGACCCAAATTTTGGGATTAGCAGACACGGGATTTAAAATAACTCCGATTAAGAGGTTAAGGTCTATAATGGAAAAAGTAAACAATATGGAAGAATGGATAGGCAATATAAGCAAGGAGATGGAAATTCTGAGAGTCAAAAAGAAATGCTGGAAACCAAAAATGCTACCACAGAAATGAAAAATGTTTCTCATGGGCTGTCGCATCAGCAGGCTGACCAAGGCCAAGAAAAGAACCAGTAAGTTTAAAGGAGGCATCAATAGAGACTTTCAAAACTAAACTACAAAGAAAAAAATAATAAAAAAGAATAGACTATCCAGGAACTATAGGACAATTTTATTTTACTTTATTTTATTATTTAATAGCTATTTAAAGATCTTATTTATTTATTTGTCAGAGAGAGACCACAAGCAGGGGGAGTGGTAGGCCGAGCAGGCAGAACAGGCAGAGGGAGAAGCAGGCTCCCCACTGAGCAGGGATCCAGACTTGGGACACAAACTCAGGACCTTGGGATCATGACCTGAGCAGAAGGCAGTCGCTTAACCAAATGAGCCACCCAGGCGTCCCAAGTAGAGGACAATTTTAAAAGGTGTAACATGCATGCAACGGAGATGGATATATGTTAACTAAATTTAATGTAGTCATCATTTCACAGTAAATGTAAATCAAATCATTATGCTGTACACATTAAACTATGTAGTTCTATTTGTCAATGATATCTCAATAACAGTCCAAAAAGAAAAGAATATCTTTGTGATGTTCAGATATAGTGATGGATTTCTTACATAAGGCATGTAGCACAAAGCACAGAAAAGATGTTAAATACTTGTCCATTAAAATTTTTAAGTTATGTCCATCAAAGAACATAATAAAAGAGTGAAAATATATGCTACAAATAAGGTAGTTACAACACATAGCCAACAAAGGATTGTTATTATATCTTATATATATAGTACTTAATATTTAGACAATATACATATTAAAACTATTCAAATCAATAATGTAAAAAACAAATAATTAAAAGGTGGCCAAAACATATAAGCCAAAACATCATAAAAGAGGAAATTGGAAATTGGAATGTTCAATAAACACATAGAAAGTTGCTCAACTTCATTTATAATCAAGGAAATGCAAATTAAAGCTACAATTGACTCTCATTTTATGTATACTGGATTGGCAAAAATTGAGAAGTCTGACAATCCCAGGTGTTGGTAAGGATGTGGACTAATGCTGGTGGGAGTGTTCATTGGAAAAACCATCTGAAAGAATCATTTAGGATCCTTTAACACACTTAGGATTTTATAGTCAGAGGAAGTTTCATTTTTAATTAAATTCAAATTTGATGTGTACTTTTGTTATGCAGAATTATGATAGTGAGCTCAATAAGAGACAATGGGTCATAAGCATAGGGGTTCATATATCCCTTTGAACTAATATTTTGCATATTGGGAATAAATACCCAGTAGTGTGATTACTGAATTATAAGGTAGTTCTATTTTTAAATTTTCATACTGCTTTCCATAGCAGCTGTACTAGTTTGCATTTCCACCAACAGCACATGAGTGTTCTTTTTTCTCCACATCCTTATCAAGACTTGATGTTTTTGTGTTGTTGATTTAAGCCATTCTGACAGGTGTGAGGTGATACTCGCTGTAGCTTGATTTGCATTTCCTTGATGATGAGTGATGTTGAGCATCTTTTCATGTGTCCATTGACCAGATTTGGATGTCTGTCCATCAACAGATGAATGGATGAGGAAGCTGTGGTATACATACAGTGGAATATTATTCAGCCATAGAAAGAATGAAATTTGTCATTTGCAGTGGCATGGTTAAAGGTGAGAGTATAATGCTAAGTGAACTAAGATAGTCAGAAAAAGACAAATACCATATGATTTCACTCATATGTGCAATTTAAGAAACAAAACAAACAAGCAAAGGGATCATAGAGCGAGACAGATCAAGAAACACTCTTTTTTTTTTTTTTTTTTTTTTATTTTATTTTATTTATTTATTTGACAGAGAGAGAGATCACAAGTAGGCAGAGAGGCAGGCAGAGAGAGAGAGAGAAGCAGGCTCCCTGCTGAGCAGAGAGCCCGATGCGGGGCTCGATCCCAGGACACTGAGATCATGACCTGAGCCGAAGGCAGCGGCTTAATCCACTGAGCCACCCAGGCGCCCCTCAAGAAACACTCTTAACTATAGAGAACAAACGGATGGTGACCCGATGGGAGGTGGGTGGGGGCACGGGTGAAATTGGTGATAGGGATTGTTATGATCACCACTGGGTGGTGTATAGAATTATCGAATCGCTATATTGTACACCTGAAACTAATACAACACTGTATGTTCACCATACTGGAATTAAAATTTAAAAAGACGAGTCATAAAAATTATATTACCCTAAGATTATATGAGCAAAAAGGGTAGAAATACAAGCTGGAGAGAAAAAAGGATATATTTTAAAGTTGCTGAGTTTAAGTAGAATCAAAATATGAAATGGAGTACAAAATATCAGATCGTATTATATGTAGTAAGAATAAGTGTCATTTCTTTAAAAATATTCTTTCAGTTATATACGCGTGGGGGAATGTGTGGGTATGTATGTGCATAGAGAATCACGATGTAAAAACATTTTTGTGAGAATAGCAGCAGAAATCACTTTGACTCAGCTAATTCTGATGCGGTAATCCACACATTCAGAACTAATACTCTAGAAGCAGTAAGGATGAAAGAGAAAAGGTTTAAGACTTTGACTTACTGAAGATCTCAAAATATCTAATAGGGAATCAGACTTGAACTCTTGAGAAAGAGTTAGTAGCAAAGAATGCAGTTTTTAGGATCTTGTAGAGTACAGACAACATTCAGTAGCCAGAAGAGCCTTGAACTTTAAAAATGAATGCCAAGAAAAGAAACAAGTACATGCAAAAATACCACAGTAGCATGAGGTAGGTAGATGAGGAGAGAAAAACCTATTAAAGCCATCAGATCCAGACTGTACAAAACCATAGACACACGGTGGGACTGAGTTTGGGGGAGAATCTGATGCTCCAAACAACTGATGAAAATCTATTCCTTCATGTCTTGGGTTAGGAAGTTGGCATCCCTAGTAGTAGGTCCCACGATAAGTCATTTATTAAAGAAGGTCTCCCAGAAAAACCCTGCAACAGAGTGTACGAAGCAGAATAGAGAAGAGGAAGAAACTAAGAAAATATGGGATTTTAGACAGAGCTCCAGCATCAGCCCGATCGCTGAAACATGAATTCTATCTCAGGATTTGTCCTTACTGGAGGTGCAGGAATTGGGTTTTTATGCCTGAGAATCAAATCAGTTATTGGCTAAGGGCTCTGCCGGTAATGTCCTAGGAAATTCCTACCTCTACACTTGGCAGAGTGGCTCTAGCCAAGGTCAGTATTGGTGGAGAAACAAGGATGGAACCTGGAGATGGGCACAGACAAGACAGAAGGGATCTGAGGGGACCTGAACAGGGCGAGCATAGTGTCTACTGCTCTTTAAAATAGTTTTCTCTTAGTAGGATACAATGCTATAGAAAGAACCAGTTGGAATCTACCAGAAGGGTAAAGTGGGCCATAGACAGGAAGGTCTCCAGAGGCTCCTAGGACATTTAAAAATAAAATCAATCCCTTTTCCAATAAAATAATTTTTTAAAATAGGAGAGCTGGAACTGAGGCTAGAGTGCTTAGAGATATATTCTAGTTTTCTTCATTTTCTTCAATGGTATAGAAATAAAATAACTTTGGCACACTAGCATATTACACAAATATGATTTCATTAATGTGGGCTTTATAAGCTCTGAGAAGGTTTGATATAATTCAGAGGGCAAGGGGAGGCTATGAGGAGAATATACTTCTTTTTTTTTTTTAAGATTTTATTTATTTATTTGACAGAGACCACAAGTAGGCAGAGAGGCAGGCAGAGAGAGAGAGGGGGAAGCAGGCTCCCTGCTGAGCAGAGATCCCGATGTGGGGCTCGATCCCAGGACCTTGGGATCATGACCTGAGCCGAAGGCAGAGGCTTTAACCCACTGAGCCACCCAGGTGCCCTGAGAATATATTTCTTGAGTTGAGCCTGAGCCCTTGCTATGATGATCCTGCCAGTTTGCTGACTGTATCTCTAGCTACTAGAAAAGACGATACTCAGGATAAGTGTGTAAGTGCAAATGTGGGATTTGTCTTCAGGGTTATGAGGTAAAGTTGACAAATAAAAATTGTATTATATTTAAAGTAGACAACTTGATGTTTCAATATATGTGTACTTTGTGAAGTGATCACCACAGTCCAGCTAATAAACATATCCATTAATTTATTACTTCACATAGCTTTCTTTTCCCTCTCTTTCTATTCTTCCCTTCCTTTCTTCCTTCTTTCCTTCTTCTTCTCCTCCTTCTCCTTCTTTTGTGTGGTGAAAATCTATTTCTTAGATTTCAAGTATACAAATGTTCCTTGGCTGCTGCCAGCACCAAGTGAGGGAAAGACAAGTCTGGAATTTAAGGCTTCATAAGAATGAAGATATAAAAATGAAATACCAGTAGGAGTTGTGATTCAGTGTAGATGTGATTAATAATGCATATTAGAGTAAGCTGCAGATTAAAATGTTTAAAAGATCATCTTCTTTGGAATGACCAACGATAATTTTAAACTGATCAAAGTTGGCCCTTCCAATCATATATCAACTAGAAATTCTTTGGTTCAAAGAATAGAAAACCCAACATATGATGGATAAATAAATAGGATAGCATGGTGGTTAAAGCAAAAGTTCTGGATACAGATATTATAGATTCAAATGTTAGGTAGTAAACTTAAGCAAGTTAATTAATTTCCTTGTGTGTCAGTTTCCTCATCTAAAAATGGGGGGAGGGGTGCCTGGGTGGCTCAGTAGGTTAAGCCTCTGCCTTCGGCTCAGGTCATGATCCCAGGGTCCTGGGATGGAGCCCCACATCAGGCTCTCTGCTCAGCGGGGAGCCTGTTTCCTCCTCTCTCTCTGCCTGCCTCTCTGCCTACTTGTGATCTCTGTCAAATAAATAAATAAATATTATAAATAATTTATAAATTTATAAATAAATACAGTATATTTATAAATAAATAAATAAAATCTTCAAAAAAAAAGAAAAAGGAAAAGGAAAAAATAAAAATAATGATAGGATCTACTTTATATTCAGTTCTAAGAATTAAACTTAACATATGCAAAGTATCTGAAATATACATGTTCACAAAAGGGTACCTGAAATGTAGTAACTAATATATAAGTAAATAAATTTTCTTTTGAGGTTACAGAAATGAGACATAAAGATGGCTTTATTGTCATGGATTTTTTTATTAATCCTTAGAGTAAGTTACCAGAGGAAATAGATATTTTGTTTATTTCCCAACAGCCTAAGTGTTATTTATAGGAGAGGGATAATCAATTCTGTGCCTATTCATTTTTCATGCAAGTGGAACACTACCTGTTTTTCTTTACGTTTTTGCACAATGTTTTAAAGAAAATTTAAATTTCTTTCCATATATGCGCATGTACGTATCCCTTATGTTTTTAAAAATCAGTATAATGTCTCATTATATGCCATCATTTATTTTACACTTTCCATACTGATGAAAATTTGGCTTGTTTACAAACAACAATGCAGTGAATAGTTTTATAGATCTTTGGATATTTATATGAATATATTTGGAAGGTAAAATTAAGAGATAAGCATTTGATGTAGACTTACCCTGTGGAGGTCTTTATAGAAAAGATTAAGAAGGATTCAGGAAGATGAGAAAAATGGTGGAGAATGTTAAAACTAGACATTTACATATATCCTACATGATTTTGAACACTCTGTAGTTAAATCTAACTAAAATGTGTATTAAAAACTGGAACTGAATATCTTAAATTCCATTTGACTGATGCCATACAAGAAATCTGTCAACAAGCTCAGTCTGTGTTTAAAGAGTTTTTTTTTTAAATCAGTTTTTTAGAGCCAAGCTTTTCTATGAGCAGACAAGCAAGAATCAGTAGATGTACAATGAAAGAAGCAAAATAATTAGAAAATAAAAATTTAGAGGAAACAGGGACTATGCAGAGAGAAGAAAACCTCCAAAATCCTGTAAAAAATATTTCCAGAGAGATTCATTTAACAAATATTTGAGCATTTACTGTGTGCCAAGCACCAAGTACTCAGTTGTTTGTAGAACAGACCAAAAATTTAGCCTTTGTGATTCTTAGAAATTATTGTATCAAAAAACAAGAAGAGGGGCACCTGGGAGGCTCAGTCATTTAAGCATTTTCCTTCAGCTCAGGTCATGATCTTAGAGCGCCTGGATCAGGATCGGGTGCCATATTGGGCTCCCTGTTCAGCGGGGAGTCTACTTCTCCCTCTCCCTCTGTCTCTCCCCCTGCTCTTTCTCTCTCTTTTGCTCACTATTTCTCTATCAAATAAATAAAACCTTTCAAAAAAATAAAGAAACAGGAATGGATCCTACAGAAAAGGAATATTCAGAGAACAAAAAAGAACTCATGGAAAATAAAAGTATAACAATAAAATATTCAGGAGTAGGACTGAAGAATAAAGTCAAAGATGCCTCTCAGAAAGTAGAGAAAAAAGAGCAAAGAAAGGACTGAACATCTTATTGGACTATGCCAAGTAACTTAACACCCAAATAATAGAAGTTCTAAAAGAAAACAGAGAAAGGAATAACTTAAAAAATTCTCCAGGGAGTAAGAAATGGATTTATCGGATTGAATGAATCTTTTGAATGCTTGACACACTGCGTGAATATTGACCCAAACCAAATAATGTTAGTATGCAATTTCAGAAGATAAGGACAAAAAGAAGATTCTAAAAACCTTCCAGAGACAAGACCATAGATTTTACACACATGATCAAGATCCGAAAGCAATAAACATCTCAAAACAATACACAAAGACAGAAGACAGCAAAACAATGACTTCATAATCCTGTGTGAAAATGAGTTTCCATCTAGACATTTTTCAATTAAGTGTGGAGATAGAATAAGGATAGTTTTAATAGAGACGCATAGTTTCAAAAATTTACTGTCTTTCAGAAAGTTACTAGGGGATATATTTCACTAGTAGCAGGGAGTTTACAAAGGAACAAGTGAGACATAAGACCCATCAATAAACTAATGACAAATTTTGAGGAGGCAGCTGTTTGGCTGACCAATCAGATTGGAGCGAGATAGAATTTTCCACAGGAAACATCTTCAGAAAATGAAGAATACCTCCTGTTTTTAAGTGAACAGAGAAGAGATTAACAGCCCAGTGAGAGAGAATTTGGGGATGGATTAATATAAATGTAAAAAAATTCACACAACAGACAAAAAAACAAAACAAATATTAATTCTATTAAAAAAAAAAGTTGTGGATGAAGGAAAAAATAACCCATATACTGCAAGGCCCATCTGTGAGTAGCATTTATAGAACTAGAACACCATTACTTCATTACAAATGGAGTAATCTGGAATACAGACAGTGTCCTAGACTGGCCAGTGGATGTTCAGATGTTTGAAGTCAGTTCTCAACTGACTTGAATTTCAAGTTTATGAGTTGGTCAGATGGACTGAAAAATATATGGCTACAGTATTTTGCTGCATCTCAGCAAGGGGCTGACCATGCTGCTTGCTTTGACACATAAAATGTGGTATAAGTAATATTGTACAGGTTTTTGAACCTAGAACTCAAAAAGTTTTACAGCTGTCACCTTCACCCCATTGGAACCTTGAGACTGCCATGCTATGAGGAAGCTCAACCAAGCCTCTTTGAGGAAAAGAGTACATTGAGAGAAAAACCCTGCCAACCCAGCTGCCCCAGCTGAGCCCAACCCCAACCAAAACACCAAATGAACCAAATGAACCCCATGAGAAAGCTCAACTGAGATCAGAAGAGCCATCCAACCAACCCCCGGGGTTATGAAAAACAATAAACTGCTGTTGTTTCACGCTATTAAATTTTCAGCCATATTTCTGAGCAATGACAGATAATCAAAACAGTATATAGTATTTATTTGTTACTTCTGCTAAAACTACTTCTGTTTCTGGCCCAATGTTATCAGCCTTACCATAAATGCTTGTAACTGTTGCTTTTTCTAAGACACTAAGTATCACCATGATTCAAATTTGTTGTTACATTTGAATGCTTTCGTGTCTCTTTCTGACATAAATTCAGTACCTACGATGTGTTGTGCTTCTCTGTACATATGATCTCCCCTCGTCTTCATTTCTGGGCATTACATCGTTCATCACTTGACTTCGTGATCCTCCAACTAGGACACTTACCTCAGGACTCTTAGTCTTGAAGACACGATTCCCTCTCTCTGGAATAATTTCCCTTCCTAATCAGCCCATCAAATGCTTTACGTAGACATACTGTAATACTGTTATTGCCCTGCAAAGTTTAAAATCCATGCTGTGAGATCTCCTGTGACCAGGTCTTACTCAGCAGACTCAAAACTCCTTCACCTCATCTTCCAGCAGAGTCTGTGTTCTGATGCCATGGTTCCACACTTACTGGAAAGCCTCCACTCTCTCCCGAACACAAGCACAGTGGCTGCTCTCACTGTTTTCTTGTTGTACTAGTTTTGAGGCTTGTGAAACCGTGAGCTTGGGAAGGTTTTCACCTGCTCTCCACGTTTGTTCAGCCACAAAATCACCTTCAGCACATTCCTGAGCTGACACTGCTGTTGACATATTGAGGCTCGTGTCCCAGGGTGCATGCAGTAAAGACCAGTCAATACCTCTGCCACGTGCTCCGCAAGACATTGTCTTCCTGAAACCTGGGAAAGTTCTAGATCAATCTTGTGCAGATTTGTTACAGAGCTGTTATAGTTTTTCTTTATGACCTTTTGGTATTCCCTTGTTGCTTTTAGAGACATTCAGTTAGATTCAACCGTTTTTCTGATTTTTACATTTCTCCCTTTCCTAGGTAGGTAGAATTGGCGTTATTCGCTAGATTTGAATGTCTTGTTCTTTCCTTTCTCTCCTTTATTTTTTGGCTCAGACTTCATTTTCTTACATAGTCATCTAGATTTTGCCTTATTGGCATCTGCCATAGAAATATGTAATTTATGGGACCACTTAAAAGTCTCCAGTATTCAAACAAATTGTGTCCCTCTTTATTCCTTACAAGTCAGATCATCTCACCCAGGAGATATTCTTCTTCAGGCAAAATTCAGGTCAGGCATGGACGCTAGTATGGTTCTGCCCAGTTTTCAGTAGGATGTCTCATCTTGCCTGTGCTTCCTTTGGATTTAAAATGTCCAGAGTTCCTGGCACATATTCCTTCAAAACACAGGCAGTACTTGCTAGCCTGCTGACAATTACTATCACCCTGAACAGTCATTCACCAGATCCTTCTTGAGTTTCTATAGCAATCTTACAGTTTTGGTTTTTTTTTTTTTCAATAGGTACAAATTTTCTATATTGAAGCTGTCTGCTGTAACTGTCCTAGTCTTCAAGGGGGCTTTCCAAGTGTGCTGACTTTGACCCTGCAACCGCTTTAATTGAACTATGAGACTCAAGGTCAGTAATTTCTCAAGTCCTATTCTTTGAAAGGCAGTCATTTTAACCTACTCTTTAAGATATGGCATCCCTTCTTCTATTAGAAGTTCTTGTTGGACCCTCGTTACCCTTTGTGAATGACTGAAATGATTCCTCTATATATTCTCTCTAAACGAAATGAGATCTAAAAAATTCCTTTTCTGGTTTTTTTTTAAGACTTAAAAAAAATATGTTTATTTATTTATGGGGGGATGGAGGGACAGAGGGAGAGAAAGAGAGAATCCTGAAGAAGAATCTTTGCTGAGCTCAGAGCCTGATTCAGAGCTCGGATCTCGCAACCTTGAGATTATGACGTGAGCTGAAATCAAGAGTCAGACTCACTGCGCCAACCCGGTGATCCCCCCTTTTCTTTTTTTGTATCTAGTTCTTACAGTCTTGAAGATCTAATGTCATTCTCCCCTTCATATCTCTCTAGAATATCCTCTATGGTCTTAACTTTAAAGAATGTTTTCTGGGGGGCCAGGGTGGCTCAGTGGGTTAAGCCTCTGCCTTCGGCTCAGATCATGATCTCAGGGTCCTGGGATCGAGCCCCGCATCGGGCTTTCTGCTCAGCAAGAAGCCTACTTCCCCTTCTCTCTCTGCCTGCATCTCTGCCTACCTGTGATCTCTTTCTGTGTTAAATAAGTGAATAAAATATTTTTTTAAAAAAATAAAGAATTCTGAGTGCCTGGGTGGCTCAGTGGATTAAGCCGCTGCCTTCAGCTCAGGTCATGATCTCAGGGTCCTGGGGTCAAGTCCCACATCGGGCTCTCTGCTCAGCAGGGAACCTGCTTCCCTCTCTCTCTCTCTGCCTGCCTCTCTGTCTACTGTGATCTCTCTCTATCAAATAAATAAATAAATAAAATCTTTAAAAAAAATAAAAAAATAAAAATAAAAAAATAAAGAATTCTTTCTCTTCCTCGAGTTTAATTTTTTGCCTTCCTTGTTTTATTTTTAGTCTTCTCTTGCTTCTTTCTGAATATATGTCTGAAGCCTAATTTTTTTAAACCAATTCTTGGGCACTGCAATTCCAGGAAACATGTGGCTGCAGGCATAGACCCTTACTTTGCAAAAAGTTCAGTGAACACTTTCTCGGATTCCAACAAAGAAGAAAGGATATCATCTTTATGGGGAGGAATGACATAATTTTACTTATTTCTTCATGATTACTAAAATTGGCCACATTAATATGAATAAAATCACACTTAGGGCCTCTCCAGTGTGGAGGTCAAAATGGTCAGAATTCATGTAATGAACAAAACCACAGCCTTCGAGAGCCACTGAGTGACGGCCGTGGAGGGTACACATGTGCAAGCATGTGGACAAGGACCATGAATCAAAGATGTTAGCTCTTCCTTTGCCAAGAATGCAGTTGAAGACAACACAAAGGAGGGGATTTCAGGCAGCTGATGCAGCACCGTCTGTTCAGGCCTGGCACCAATGATTTAAAGTCTGAAATTCACTACTGGGGCCCACTTGGAACCCGGCGGCATGTGCTGTGCGAAGTCCTCCCTGAAAGCCTGACTGAAAAGCAGCACAAATGGCCAACATTTCTCTCCCTATTAATGCTCAAAAGGAACGAATCCACTTTCTGTCTCTATTGCAGTCCAAGTCAAAATAGAGCTTATGGTCAAGCTACGGCTGCTTGCCTTCTAGAGCCTACACAGCAGACCTCTGCCAAGGCCATTATGGCCCATTTTGCTAAGATACAGTCAGTTGCCTGAGGATAAAGCCACCTTACACTGTGATGACCTGTCAAGGTCAAAAGAACCATGTAGCCTGCACACAAAAAATGCCAAGTCTTAAAGCCACTCGCCTAAATCATGTCAGTTTAAAGTCAACTCCACAACCTTAAAAGTATGTCAAATAGCACAGTTTTGACCATCATCTAAGTTTAAAAAAAAAAAAAAAAAAAGGTGGTTCGGTAAATCACCACCCAAATCTTAAGTTCTGGTTATATGACCAGAAGACTAAGAGCAGAGCACAATACGTTCGCTAACAGCCACAGATCCCAAAAGGAAGTCCAGAGATGCCAGAGCAAGCATGCTTGGTTCCTCTCCTCTGCATCTCTAAAAAGCTAAGTCATTCCTCCCTCCCAAGAGGCCTAGAATTTTATTTGAGGGCAATCATACTACATCATCAGTTCTGTACTGGGAGCCATCTTGCCCCAGTGGCAATGGCTGGAGAAATTTTTGGCTGTCAAAATCAGAGGGGTGTTGCCGGCATCTGGAGGACAAGGGCCAGAGATGCTGCTAAACAAGTACAATGCACAAGAAAGCTCCCACGACAGAACCTTACCGGGCTCAAGGGGACAGTGGTGCAAGGCTGAGAATAACCGCTCCTTACAGAAGTACAAATGTTGGGAAATAATACTTCTTCTTCACACTCAGATTCACGGCCTCCCTAAAACTCCAAGTGACGGAGGTGGACAGGACATTCCCCAGGACAGCAGAGTGCGGGTAAAAGGGGGGAAGATACTAGAGAAGAAAATGATAAACATCCTTTTCAAAATGATGTGCTTGTATTTGGAATTGTTAACTATCTATAGAGCAGTATTTTAGGGGACTTCATTGTAATGTTGTCTTTTTTATTTATATTTAAATGTTTCTACAATGGTTAATTAATATTTCTTTAGTGCTACATTTTAAGAAGGAAATCACTTCCTTTACTTGAGACATCCGGCCTGAGGCCAAGTCAGGGGAAAAAGAAGATATCCTATGACATGATTCTCACTTCCTAGAAACACCAGGGGGCCTGTGTCCCCCAGTTGCAATATTGCAAAGAAGTAGTGTTCAGATTCTGACAGTCCTGCTGGGAATAGAGAAGAACTTATTACAATTATTATTATTTATCTTTCAAGTGGCAACAGAACTCTCACTGCTCTGCAGAATATAAAGGAACAGATGACTTGGCAAATTCTTCATCACAAGTTCCCTGACGCCTGCATTCTCCTCTTTTGTGTTGCATAACGGGGGAAGACAGAGTTGCTTGACTCTTAACATATTATTAACTCTAAATCACGTCTGAAAGGAGCCCTGTGAGGAGGATTTAGATAAAGACACATCAAAGAAAAAAAAACACAGTCTAAAAATATTTGGCCTTAAATCTCATTCACAAGGTGCCAAGTATTATTTTCCTTGACATGCTCTCTCGCTTTTGCAAAACCGTAATCACAATAATTTCCCAATCATACAGGGTGGGGATTTCGGGACCCAGCTGGCAAATTTATAGAAACTGATGAAAGTCCAGTTCAGAGAACTCTCGAATCATAAAATTCTAGAGTGAAAAGACAGTTGTGATCATCCAAATGAACTTCCCTGTTTTGAGAAACACGGAAACTGAGGGTCAAAAATGGATGTATACCTTGCTGAAGGTCACATAATATGTTAATAGAAAAGCGAGATGTTCTAACTCCAGGACCAGTCCTGTCTCCACTCTGTGACACTTTCTCATCTACTGCTGTATCCTTCCATCGAATATTTATTGAACATCCATTATATGCCTTCCTCTGCGTTCATGTTCATTCAACAGTGAAGCACAGATATCTTACGGAGCTAACAGTTGCGGAAGAGGAAGGACTTGTGTCTCGGTGATTATAAGAACAGACGGTAGGTGATACACGCCCTAAAAGAGATCCAGGCACTAAAATTGAAAACCGGAGAAATGAAATTCAAACTTCTCTAGAAACAGACAGCTGACGTAAGTAAACAAGTGAATCGCTGTGTGCGATTGAAGGGATTCGTGACGATGGGGCAAACAGGGACTCCAGAACAGTGAGACGTCAGCTCTAGCTAATTATCACCAAAAAGGAATGCGGGCCCATTTTTTTCCCTCCAAGAGACACTAAGCATCTCAATTTTTATGTAAAATGGTCATGTTTGTAAGTTATGTGGATGAAATAAAATTGTTTTCTAATCACGAATTTTGTACATGCCTCGTCAGGAAGGGAGGACTGATCTGGAGAAGAGAAAAAAGGGATAGACCCATCAGAAAGGAGCTGACAGGTTTGGGGACGAGATGGCCAGTAGACCGATGTCAAATACTATGCAGGTTGGCAGCTGACCTCGTGCAGCAATCTCTCTCCTTAGAATCCTGTTGTGTTCCAGATTGATTGCTTTGGTTTCGTTTTAAAGTAAGGCAATTCTTTTCTTTTTTCTTTTTTTTTTTTTTTAAGATTCTATTTATTTATTTGACAGAGAGAGAAATCACAAGTAGGCGTAGCAGCAGGCGGCAGTTGGGGGGTGGTGTAGTGGGGGAGAAAGCAAACTCCCCGCTGAGCAAGGAGCCTGATGCGGGGCTCGATCCCAGGACCCTGAGATCATGACCTGAGCCGAAGGCAGCGGCTTAACCCACTGAGCCACCCAGGTGCCCTTAAAGTCAGGTAATTCTTGAACAAGCTGTTTTGTATGTGTTTTCAGTACCTCAATAATAACTGGCACATTTTCTGACTCTAACAACCTTCACAGGTACCCTGGGTCCTACCATTTTTCCTTTTTCTTACAGATTGAGATGTGAGACATCTCTGCCACTCTTGTGCTACCTCCTTGAACCTTAGGTGGGCAGTGAATCTCTTTTGTGACAAGTCCATATTGAAATTACAGAACAGATGGGAGTTGGTTAGAAATCATAAAGAACAGAGAGAAGCCAGCCATGAATCATGATTGCCAAGAAATCCTCCAAAGTTATTCTATATTAAGTAGCATGGAATGTACTGGAAAACTCAGAATACTGAAAGAATAATGGAGCTCATTGTTTTGCCTTTTTGCCAAAGAGTCGTAAAAGCTTTTTGATAGATTTTAAGCACCTGTTTTGTATCTCCTGAGACAGAGTGCAGGATGATTTCCTTTCAGACCTGGAATGGTGAGGGTACCGGGTGGGGGGACAGTTGGTACCAGGCCTTTCTACATCCACAACAGGAGGAGATGCACCACTGAATTGAGAAGCCTTGTGCAGTCAGGGGACTGCATAGGAGACCTGGATTCTGTCCTTCAGTGTACTTACAAAATACAACACTTGAGGGCACGAATGCTATTTCAGCCATATACTGGTTTAACAGGAGAGGGAAATTGCATTACCCTTAAATCAGATCAAGGAAAGCACGAAGTAATTCATTATGGGTGATTTTCTCATTTCCATAATTGTTCTGTTCGTCGATGCAGAAACCATGCAACCACTGGGATAAAACATTTACTGAGTATTTACTATGTGCATGGCATCTCCTTGCTATTTGTCAGATGAACAGCATAGTTCTTGACATATACTATGTTCGACTTTGACTTGGAAAAGCCATTTCTTTTTCTAAACTGCAATTCCCTTCTATTCGTTATTCAGATTTCAGCTTAAAGAATCTCCTCTGGGGAAACCTTCGTGGCCCGGCAATGCTGGGTTAAGAACTCTTTCCTGTGCACGCTCCTAAACGCCGGTGCGTAGCTCTGTTTTGGCACTGACTTCCTGTCTCTTCCTCCAGACTGTAACAGTAGGTAGAGTTTTATCCGACCTACAGCCTCCGTGTCTCTCGTGGTGCTTAGTGTACTGCACACACGCAGTGAATGTTTGTGGTATGAATGAAGAAATGAATCATTGGATAGATGAATGGATGGACGGATGAAATATGTCAGGAATATAGAGGGAGTGACTTCCTTCACCTCAAGGAATCAGCAAGGACTTTATAGAGAAGATAGAAATATTTGTTGGGACTTTTTTTTTTTTTTTAAGATTTTATTTATTCATTTGAGAGAGAGAGCTCACTCATGAGGGGAGAGGCAGAGGAAAAGGGAGAAGCAGACTCCCCACTGAGCAGGGAGCCCAGTGCAGGGCTCGATCCCAGGACCTGGAGATCATGACCTGAGCCCAAGGCAGATGTTTAACTATCAAGGCCACCCAGATGCCCCTTGCTGGGACTTTAAACATTATTTAATTCACTTAGTAAAGGTTTCTTGAGGGTTCGTTCAGTGCCATATGCTTTTTAAGGCAGTAGGAATATAGTTTAGAACAAAACTGCCAAGTTCTCTGTTCCCAGAGTTTACAGAGTAGGGCTAGAGAGACAAGAGGAAGAAAGAAAGAAAGAAAGAAAGAAAGAGAGAGAGAGAGAAAAGGAGGGAGGGAGGAGGGAAGAAGGAGAGAGAGGGAAAGAACCCATTAGGTGGTAATAAGTGCTATAGGAAAATAAAACAATATTATATGAAGGGGTGTGAATAAGGGCAAAAATGAGTAAAGCTTTTACACAGCAAAACTCAACCAGAAGTCTATAATTTTCTTAACTGATTCTGCTCAAGTCTTAAGCTTCCTGCTTATGGAAGGTGTCAAAGCTGTGTTCTGAAGGATGATTTCTTTAGCTGGGCAGAGCTTTTGGTCCTTTGCTGTTTTTTTCTTGTTTCCACTCTGAACTTCTTGAATTTTTCTACTACATTCTCAACAAGACCCCTTCTTTCTGCTTAATTAAGCCTACAATCAAACTCTAAATCTCTTGGAAAACCACCTGTATCCTTTTTGCCTCCATAATGAAATGATCCAAGGAAAACAAAAGGAAATAAAGAAGGTGGTGTGCTTTGTTTAGGCTTGGAATGAAAAGAAAGGATTGCAGGAGTGGGCGCTCACAGCAGGCACTGTGACAACTCTTCCTCCCAGATGGGAGAGTCAACACTGGGAAACTGTCCTGTCTTTGGGCTTTTGGCATGGATACGTCATAAATCTTTGGCAGCATGAGATGCACGGCAGTCCAAAATTCTCAGCAGAACTATGTAACTAATAATCAAGGAATTTAGATACTGGTCAACCCAAAACATATATTACAATTTAAAAATAACCAGTGGGGGGAAGCCTGGGTGGCTCAGTGGGTTAAGCCTCTTCCTTGGGCTCGGGTCTTGATCTCAAGGTCCAGGGATCGAGCCCCACACCAGGCTTTCTGCTCAGCAGGGGAGCCTGCTTCCCCCCTGTCTTTCTGCCTACTTGTGATCTCTGTCAGTCAAATAAATAAAGTCTTTAAAAAAATAAAAAAATAAGAATAACCAGTGGGAGCGTTGAGGTGTCAACAGAGTTGTCAAAATTCTCTTTTTGATTGGAAGTGAGCATATTCAGGGTAGGCCTCTCATGACTCATGCCCATAGTCCCTGTGGCCGTGTTCCATAAAAATCCCCAAATTCAATGTAAGAACATGGATGCTCAATGAGTCAAATTCCCCTCACGCTTAGTGTGTGTTGAGCTGTGTTCTTCCAACGGTAATGCATAGGTGTCAGACACGCAGACTGACAATAGGTCACTTTTGTTGTCTGAAACATCCAGAGCATGAATGATAATATCCACTATTCTAGCTTCTGCAACATGCAGGCAAAAAAAATCCAATTTGGTGGTAGATTTAAGATATCTGTATTACATACAGCTATCCCCGCTTTTCGAAAGTTTGTGTTACAACCACTTTACTCTATTAGTAACTGTTTTCACTAACTGAAGGGCCTCAGAAAAGAAACTTCATTTCTATAAAAAGGTGAAAAACAAAAACTAGTGTTCATGATTGTTTTGCTGTGAGCCATTATGGACGCAGCATGTGTCCGAGCTCCTTCTCCGGGACCTACTCTCCTGCATCACAGCGTCTGTGCTTTGTCTTCATTCATTTTGCTCATCCATGGGCAATGTGTCCTAAAGTACCAGAAGAGCCTAAGGGAGGTTAAGTTTGGGGTCTGGGAATGCTTCAAATTTTTCTTATATAAATTAATAGTAATTGTCTCTTCACTTTATGCGATTTCGCCTTATGAAAGTTTTCGTAGGAACACTATTTTTGGATAACAAGAGGAAACCCGTAGCCTGCTGCTTCCAACTTGGACCTTTCAAGGGAATGAATAAGCACTTTAAGAAAGCTGCCCTGTTCCACTACAGCCATATAGTGGACTCCCGCATGGAGACTCCCGCATGGACCCCACCACATGCGATCATGACCTGAGCTGAAACCAAGAGCCAATGGCATCATGCAGGTGCCCCAACAGGTGCTTTCTATGTATTGGTTCACTCGACAAGTATTAACGAAGACCTACTCTGTAATGTGACATTATGCTAGTTGCTGGGATGCAGTGGAGTTTATTTTCTGCTTAGGAATATATTCATTAAATAATTATACAGATGAAAATCAAAATACAAATGATACAATGGGCTACAAAGGCAAGACCTAGGGTGCTGTAGAAACAAGTGACATGGACCTAGACCTAGTCTGGAGAATCAGGAAAGTCTGCCCTGAGGAAGAAGTAAATGATGGGAGATTACAAGAGTTAATTGGGTGAGTATAGGGTAGCTGGGAATGGGATTGGGGAAGAGAGCTCCCCAGAGAGAAAACTGCATACAAAATCCCTGCACTGAACAGAGGTTCAATCGAAAGGGCCAGTGTGGATAAAAGTGATTGCTCTGAGATCAGACTGGACCGGTGGGTTGAGGCTAGACCTTGTAAGGTCCAACTGGCCACTTTAGATAATTTGGTCTTTAGTCTTAGAACAATAGGAATCTCTTAAAGCATTTGAAGCAGAATCATGGTCAGGCATTCAAATAAATTTTTTGTTAAGTATGCCTTATCCTGCATTTTAATAAAAATGAATAAAATCTTTTTTTTTTCTGTGCCATAATGGTGGTAAACATGCTCTTGTCAAGAGTTGCTCAAGTTGTGAACATGTTTTCTTCCTTTCAGATCAGTAGAGAGCATCTCACTCAAAGGAGATAAAGACCTGATGTACCTCAAAGATGAGCCTGGGTGGTGGCCCAGTGGGTTAAGCCTCTGTCTTTGGCTCAGGTCATGATCTCAGTGTACTGGGATCAAGTCCTGCATGGGTTCTTTGTTCCGCAGGGGGCCTGCTTCCCTCCCCGCTTTCTGCCTGCTTCTCTGTCTACTTGTGATCTCTCTGTCAAATAGATAAATAAAATCTTTTAAAAATTTTTTAAAAATTTTTTGAGAATTTTTTAAAAAAAGTTCTAAAACGCATTTATAAGGAACAACATATAAAAAATGTTATATAATCAATGCTGGCATGGCTTAGGTAACTTTGGGTCTAACCAATCGGAATAAGGCTGATAACCATTGCAAACCAATAGAATGTGAGACCCTTCCAGAGCTCTGGATTTCCCCAATTAGCATACAGCCTGCTGGGCAGACATGAGCCATGCTGACCTTTGTGTCCTAGAGAGTGTGCAGAGCTGGCTGCAAATTGCTACATGAAGACCATTATGTATCCCCTACCCTTGGCAAAGACATCTGCAGGTGAGACCCTGAGATAAACCTGTTGGCGGGGAGCAAAGGCTTAGCTGGTGAGAAAGATGCCCCCTTCCAGCCCCACCCCATCTTGCTTACGTGCAGATGTCTCTTAGCTTCTAGAGGAAATAAAAAAGTAAAAGCTTCTTAAGCTAAGGGTGTTGATGTACAATTTTTCTTGGTATCAGAAACCCCAAATGCGGGGTGCCTAGGTGGCTCAGTCATTGGGCAACTGCCTTCGCCTTAGGTCATGGTCCCAGGGTCTGGGATAAGGGGTTCTCTGCTCCTGGGGAAGCCTGCTTCTCCATCTTCCGCTCCCTACAGTGATCCCTCCTCTCTTGCTGTGTCTCTCTGTGTCACATAAATAAATAAATAAAATTAAATAAATGGTTGTGTTTTTTTTTTATTAGAAAGAAAGAAAAAGAAAACCCGAAATGCCAAGCCTAGGTCCTTGCTTTGACCTTAGCTGTATTTCCATAGACTGAAACAGGCATGCTTTTTGAAAATCTTTATTTTTTTTTATTTCTTTTTATTTTTTTTAACACCAGATGGAGAACTGCCCCTCTGGACACATTTTAGCTTTGTTTGCTTTGTTTTATTTTGTTTTCTTTCATCTTCCTGATCTACAAATGTTAGTGAGTCTGGGGTATCTAGGGTACCTTAGTGAATTCCTTCCGCCTCGCGGCTTTAAATACATTGGTCAAATGTTGAAGACTCTCAAATTTATAACTCTAGCCAAGATTTTTCCCTCTGAACTATAAACTCATAAATCTAGCTGTCTGATCAACCACTCTGCTTAGATGTTTAATAAGCATCTCAAACTGCACATGGGAAAAATGTAATTTTTTTTATATTCCCCCCTCAGTAAGGACAATTCATTATTTCAGTTGCTCAAGCCAGAAACCTTTGACTCTTTTTATTTCATAAGTTATTATGATTTATTTAACCATTCTGGCTCTACATTCTAAATATATCAAAAGCCAAATAGCTTCTTATCACTTAACTAGTCTCCCCACTTCTGCCTTGCCCCTTTCAGTCGGTTCTCAACACAGTAGTCAGATCCTGATGAAACATACACCTGACCATGTTATTCCTCACTCAAATATTTCAGTGGTTTCTCATCTAATTTAGCACAAATGCTAAATTCCTTAAAGTGAGCTACAAAGCCATAGAAAAGGAACTTCCACACCTTCTCGAATCCCACCTCTACTCTTCCTCCCTGGTTCTGGTTCACTCTGCTCTAGCCCATTGGCGTCTTTGCTGTTTCTTGAACACATTAGTTCACTCTCACCTCAGGACTTGGATTTGCCCTTTCCTTTTCTTTTTCTTTTCTTAAGATTTTATTTATTTATTTATTTGACAGAGAGAGAGAGAGAGAGAGAGAGATTACATGTAGGCAAAGAGGCAGGCCGGGGTTGGGGGGGGGATGCAGGCTCCCCACCGAGTAGAGAGCCCAATGTGGGGCTTGATCCCAGGCCTCCGAGATCATGACCTGAGCTGAAGGCACAGGCACCCCAGGATTTGCCCTTTCAGGACCTGGAATGCTCTTCTCCCAAATACTCATATGGCTCATACCTTCACTTCTTCTAGGTCTTCATTCACATATCACCTTCTCAGAACCCAAAACTGTTTTCTTGACTGTCCCCTATCCTTGCATACTTCTTACACCTGCTCCCCTGTTTGTCTCCTATAGATTTTATCATCCAACATAATCTATATTTTACTTATTTATCTTATTTATTATCTGTTTCTACCAACAGAATACCAATTCCTGAGCGGCATGGATTTTTGTCTTTTTTATATGCTCTTATTTTCTCCATGGCCTGAAAAATTGCCAAACCCATAGTTGTACTCAACGTATATGGGTCAAATATAAGAATTCATGTTCATAGCACAGTGAATGAAAATGTAGTGAATGCAGCCAACAGCACGCTTGGCAGCAGGTGAAAGTAATTAATTAGATGAACAAACAGTGTCATAAATAAATATTTTTTAATCAAGGTAAAATGACCCCTAAATATTAAAATTTGGTGCTTTGATGCATTTGAAAAGTACACCATGGTGATTTGATAAGTGCAGACATTGTGAAATCTTTAAGAGCATAGTGATGAGTGAATAAAAATAAGATACAGAGTATAATCTTTCACATAGTAACATTTATACCGTTTAAAACCCCATTATGCTGAAACAACCTCATATTTCTTGCAAGTATATCTGTCTACAGGAATAAACGAAATGAGAGAAGAAAATAATGGCAATGGGGGGTAGAGGGAGAAAATAAAAACAGTTAAAACAAGAGAGGGACGTTGTACGGACGGTGATGATATTATGCCATGAACTGAAAACTGGGAGTCACTTGGCCCTGGACACCCAGAGTCCCCATAATAGCCACAGATGCAAATGGGACTCACTCCTGGCACAGCGTGGAGAATGGTGTGTAGGAGGTGAGAGCCCACGTAGATGACCAGCCAGTGCAATTGTCCAGGGGGCATATGTGGTAGGCTGAGCTAGCATGGCAGGCAATGGAGAGAAATGGATGCATTTGGAAGGTACTGGGGAGGGAAAAATCTATAGGGTCTGATGCTGAATTTGCTCTAGAGTGGGGGGAAAGATAGGGAGATTTCAAAGACAGTTCCTAAGTTTCTGCTTCTGATTTCATCATTCACGGGAAAAGGGAATATTGGCATAGGAATGTCCTCATTGTTTTTGCTTTGATCGTATATTTGTAATTTTGACCAAACACCATCAGGTAGTTGTGTTCATGAAGCTAACTTCACAATATTTTTCATTTGATAGGTGCTTGAAGTGTTTTAAGGGATTCATAATTCACATTTCCTGATTCATTTTGACTTCAGATAATGAGATGAATTAAATTGAGTTCAGTAGTACTTTAGATTATGGGAAGTTATTAGATTTAAAAAATAATCTTTAAAACTTCAGGATTCAGGGCTTTGTACTTTGCAAAGCATTACTTAAACAAATTGAGGGAATGACAAATGAAGAGCATAGAGTCTGATAACATAAAATAAAAACCATAGCAATTATTTGGAACTGGCTGAGGTCAATTTAGTTGAAGCATCTTGCAAGAGATAAACACATGCACAAATTTAAAATGAACTTTAAAAGTGAATATCTCCAAGTATTGGAATTAATCATTCTCATTCCTGTCTCTCTATTGTGCTCTGTACCTTTATGATAGCACTTATCACATTCTGCACTGAATTATAATTACTGGTGGTACATGTCTTATGTTTCCTACTCTTACTGGGTGAACACCATGTTTCATCTGGTATTCTACTAACTGCTTATACATTGCTTGGTGAATAATGGTCACTCATTTTATGTGTGTTCAGTTTAGTTATCTTTTTTTTTTTTAAGATTTTATTTATTTGAGAGACATAAAGAGAGAGCTTGAGCTGGGGGAGGGGCAGAGAGAGAGAAGAAGAGAGGGAATCCCAAGCAGATTCCATGCTGAACATGGAGTCTGATGTGGGGCTTGATCTCACGACCCTGAGATCATGACCTGAGCCAAAATCAAGAGTTGGACATTTAATGGACTGAGCCACTCAGGTGCCCTGAATTTAGTAATCTTTAAAATTTAAGTAAAACTTAAATTCATCTTTTATATTAATTAATTAATTATTATAAGTTATTGATTTTAACATTTTTAAGAAAATGACTTACAAATGTGAGTTTACATGTGACAAACTTGACTGCTGGACTCTGGAACATGTAAGGGCTGTGCTTATTACCTTCGGAAGCTATATTCAAGGAATTTGCCATTTCCTTGTCTTTCTGATTCTTGATTCCTGTTCTTCTTGTTATGGTTTTGAACCAATTATATATGAAGAGGTGGTAATTGTGTCTCAGCATCTACTGCTGATACCTGAAAAGCAAATCTTAGGCAAGAAATGATGACACAAGTCTGTGTTAACAGAAGCTTGGATTTTGTTAATCATGTGAAAGAGGAAAACTGATAGGTATGTATGTGAAATTGTTTAGATCAATAACCAATAAACCGCACTACTGGGGCGCCTGGGTGGCTCAGTGGATTAATCCACTGCCTTCGGCTCAGGTCATGATCTCAGTGTCCTGGGATCGAGCCCCTCATCAGGCTCTTTGCTCAGCGGGAGCCTGCTTCTCTCTCTCTCTCTCTGCCTGACTCTCCGCCTACTTGTGATTTCTCTCTCTGTCAAATAAATAAATAAAATCTTTAAAAAAAAAAAAAAACCGCACTACTTTTCTCCCATCATTCAGCAAATATTATGGAGTGTTTTAGGTAGGGACCCATCAATGAATAAAACCGATCAAAATGATGACACAAGTCTGTGTTAACAGAAGCTTGGATTTTGTTAATCATGTGAAAGAGGAAAACCGATAGATACGTATGTGAAATTGTTTAGATCAATAACCAATGAACCGCACTACTTTTCTCCCATCATTCAGCAAATTTTATGGAGTGTTTTAGGTAGGGACCCATCAATGAATAAAACCGATCAAAATCCTTACCCTTGTGGAGCTTATACTCCAGGAGAGGGAAATAGACAAAATAAAATAAGCAGCACAAAAAAATGGACAGAGAAAGAAGAGAGGCTACACCGATATATATGACGGGTGGTGGTAAGTGCTAAGAGGAAAAAGCAGAGCAGGGTAAATGGGTTCAGAGCATGAGGGGTGAGGACGGGCAATTTGCATTGGGAACTAGAGAGGTTAAGATAGGTCATACTGTGAAATTAAGACCTGAACAAAGCTTTGAAGAATCTGCAGGAATTCGTCAAGCAGTTGTCTGGAGGAGAATATGCTGGAAAGAGAGAAGAGCTAGCTCAGAGGCCTGGCATTTTTGAGGAACAACTTCAAGGACAGTAGGATCTAGAGGAGTGGGCTAATGGAGCCTTGAGGATGTTGTAAGAAACATGGGTTTTACTCTGGGTGAAGAGTCATTACAGGGCTGTGAGCAGAGGAGTTACATAATCTGACCCGTCATTTTTAAGGATCTGGCCACTGTGCTGAGAATAGCCTGGGGGTGGGGAAGTTACTACAGCCACTCAGGTGAGAGATGGTGGCCAAAATCAGAATGATGGCAATGTAAGTTGTGAAAAGTGGTCAGCGGCTGGGTAGGTATATTTTTGAAGGAGGACTCCATCTAATTTCCTAACATACTGGATGTGGGGGTCACGCCAAACAAACAGCAGGGTGAGGCTGTCATAAATTAAGAAGGGGGGACATGAATGTGGAGGTGGGGTGGTCAGGAGTTCAGTTTGGGGTGTGCTGGGCTTGAGATGTGGGTTAGTCATACGAGATCCTACCTTAATACTTCTTCGTTGGGAAAGAACTTGGAGATTACGGTTATACACTATTTGTTGGTCTAGTCAATAACATTTCTTTACAAATGTAGGGGTTTATTTGTCAAAAAGATTGGATGACTTGTACCAGGTTCGGCAGATGGCACTGTTGTCATGAACAGTTGTTGATATAAACTACCGTCTAGGCATTAAATCATAGCCAAGCACAGAATGCTCTGGTCTATTTAAGGGAAAACCTGCCAGGAGAAATGACTCCAACCACTCGAGAAGGGGCTTGTTTAAAAAAAGAAAGAAAGAAAGACAGAAAGACAGACAGAAAGAAAGAAAGAAAGAAAGAAAGAAAGAAAAGAAAGAAAACCTCCCTTGTAATGAAGACATATAACTAACTCTCATTAAGAGTTTGCAACACGCCAGACACAATGTCCCATGATCTTGCTTAAGGCTTAAGCAGCTCCACAAGCTAGCTGCTACGACTACTCTGTTTTACAAAAGAGAAAAAGAAATCACTCAGAAGTTAAGAAATTTGCTAGTAAGAGCAGAGCTGGGATTTAAACCAGCATCCTGAGTCTAAAGTTTTATGCCGTTTCTTCTTCCTTCGGCTTTAAGTATTCGAGGCTTGTAACACTTCAGTTGGTGCTCAGAAGGGTGACCTGGGAAGGTGGTCACTGGGTCATTTATAGCAATTGAGGTTGTGACAACAGGTGTTGAGCAATCATGTATATATTGGCACTCAGGGAAGATGGTGGTGGTGGTGGTGTATAGAATGCAAAAAGAGTTAAGGAACTGGGAAGGGAAGATTAGGACTGCCAGATTTCAAAGACACATTTTCCAACTTAATTCTAAGACCAATTATTTTTTGGAGAAGTCCTGTTTAAAATAAAAACCCAGGGGAGATTTTTGAACATGAACTCATTACTTTAAATTAAAGGCACATGGCAGGTTGATTTTACATATTCAAGGATAACTTGTGAAACTTGCCTATAAACCAGAAGTTTAACCATGATTTTTGATTGTATAGCCGATAGCCTGGAATTTAATTTAGAATGTGTCAGTGACTAAACTAAACTCTATTGGCACTGACACACCAAGAGAAATTGTGGATTTGCTTGCAGTTTTTCAGCTAGATGTGCTAGGACTCAAGAGAACTCCTTAGGGAAGAAGTCCGTGTTGAAGGTTTTCCTATGGCAATATCACAATGTCCCCCTTTTCAGACAGGTGAATTCACTTCAGGAAGTAAACCGGGTGCGTATGTTGCCCCTTCCTTTCTTTAGTACTTGCTCACGTTCAGAGAGAGGAGGCATTGCCTCCTCAACGCAAACCAGCAAAATGATGGTTGATGAAACTATCATATCTTTAAAAGATACTGAGATGGAAAATGGCTGAGATGGTTTGTCGTAGCTACACCTTCTGGCATCCTGTATTGTTAAAACAAAAGAACCATCGTGTTCATCAACGCACTTTATTTCTTTGGCTTTATTTGCATTCCCTTCGTGGTAAGGTTTTGACATTTTCACGTCTAAGTGATTGAAGAGCTCGCCTTTCAAGGCCTTTTTCTGCCCCCTGGTGGTAATATCGAAAATTGCACCTGCGAGCCGTGGAAAGCCATTTGTGTATTTCCAGGCCACGTGAAAAAATTGTATCTCAAATTTGCATTCGGAAGTTCACTGCTCTCATTTTATCAACAGGTAGGTCATGCATTAGGTTACATCACTGTTTTCTTAATTTCACTGAAGGTTCTAAGTGACTCTTTTATTATATAATGTATATCCTAACCCGTCTACAAATTTCTTTTTGCTTCATTTCAAGTGTATAGAGTTATAGTCTGGGACGCCAGTTGTTAGGAAACAAAAAAGGAGAGAAGCAAGATTATGAGTCATTCCTGGAAGAGAGAGGAAGACTGGTGTTTCATGAGACGCTTCCCAGTTGCTGGAGTGGTAAGACCAAGGCTTTCCTCTGGTTCCTTTACTTCTTTAACACACACACACGCCGCACACTATACACTATACAGACACACGCGCGCGCGTGCGCACACACACGCACACACACAGAATGGTGATTCAGTTTCCTCTAAGAATAAAGTATGGGTAATGGCTTTATGTTTAAATTAAATTCCAACTTCTTCATTCAATCCGCAAGGTGAATTGCTATCTCTCTCTCTAATGGGGAAAGAGACCTGCTTCCACCCTTCGAATTTGCTGCTCTTCAAGTCTTTACCATCACCATGACCGTAACAAAAACAAAACAAAATCCAGACAACCTTTGAAGCTCAGGGCCCCTTCCCCACTATTTTGTAACTAATGACGATTCTCATTAACTTTACCATGCTTCCCATGATGAGAAACCACTCTCAAGATATTCCTCTTTACTTTGTTTGTTTGTTTTTGTTTTAAATAAAAAGACCCCTGGTGCTGCTTGCACTATAAACCTTGGCCAGAGAAAGGTAAGCCACGAGTCTCAAGTTTTTATATAGCAGCTCTGTGTTTTGTGGGAAAGGGGGCATGTGTTCGCCTTTTTTTGTTCAGTGATTTCCAGTCAAGGTATGCAAGAGAATGACATCTTCCTACTGGGGTGTATTTCTGTCCAATATGAAATAGGAAATGCAAAACTCTTAATGCTATGTTGAGTGTGATCCCTCTCTAAAAGTATATTTGAAATGAAAATTGTAAATTCAACAGCTTGCTTTTTTCCTGAACATATGAATTTCTGAAAATTTCTCAGCATAGAACCACAACAGGCCTCCATCTCTTGGCCTAGGCATTTTCTTTCACAGGCTGGGAAACAAACTCTTGTGTGCGCGGTGTGTGTGCTTCTCTCTGACCTGAACCAAGCAATCGTCTACCTGGAGGAACATGTAAGGAACAGTACTAAGGAGGTTTCATTTGCCTTGCGTCCAAATAAAATACATCTTATTTACGAGATTACTGCTTTACTATAAAAGGATGCAACTCAGCAAACTGCATGAACATCACTGTGGTCGGTCCCTTGCTGCTGATATCCTGACCAACCAGCTAGAGACTGGAGGTTCCAGTGACCCCCATTATGGTTTCTATTAATTTGCTAGAGTAGCTCACAGAACTCAGAGAAACATTTTATTTACTAGGTTACTGGTTTATTATAAAAAGATACAACTCAGGAGCAGCAAGCATAGAACAGGTGTGGGGAAAGGGCATGGAGTTTCCACACCTTCTTGAGGCACATCATTCTCCCTCAATCTTCCTATGTTCACCAGCCCGGATGCTCTCTGAATGCTGTCCTTTGAGGAGTTTTATGGAAGCCTCATTACAGCAGCATGATAAATTACATCCCTGGCCATTGGTGACTGAACTCAACCTCCAGTTCCTCCTCCCTCCTGGAAGGGTACAGGGTAAGTCTGAATGTTCGAGACTTCTAATCATGAAGTTGGCTCCACCAGCAATCAGCCCACATCTTTAGGTGACCTAGGGACTTTCTGAAAGCTGCTTTATTAACATAACAAAAGACACCTTTGTTGAGCTCATCCCAGGAAGTTCCAAGGGTTTTTGAGGAGCTTGGTGCCCTAACAGATTAAATATTTATTATAAATAACAGTGTCACACAAGACTGTTGCTCTGATTGGTTCACTTTTGAAGCAGATCATTGCTGTGATCCGACTGTATTCTAATGTAAGCACTCACAAAAGGGTAAAATGAGTTTAAACTTAGAATGAGAATTATTATAAGTTCATGAATTTGTTGAAAATCTCTGTATTCAATGGTATAAATGATATTGTTCTTCTGTTTTTCAATTTTTTTTCAGCAATTTTTAAAAAAATTTTTTCTTGCAATCCTTTTTTGGCGGTATCTTGGGCAGATTTCACAACTTTCTGTTTGCTTTTGTCCATTGAAATTAAATCTTGGTTCTATTTAAATCTGCGATCTTTATATTCGATCCAGAGCTCTTCTGCAGAGTGTATATAGGCTGTGCTGTTTGTAGCGGTGGAAAATTTTTACCCTCTTTCCATCTAGATTCTTTGGTTGTTTTAATAATTAAATTGACATGTGACAGATTAACAGGAGAAGAACAAATTTAATTTAGTCCACATGGGAGCCCCAAACATATGAGACTCCAGGGCAAGTCAGGCAGTTGAGGCTTATCTGCCGTCCAGAGCTAAGGAATAGGATGGGGGCCTTGGAAGGGGAGGAGGCTAATTCACTGGGCAGTCAGAAGAGCAGATGTTTAGTTTAGTAATGAGATGTTTGCCCTGCCCTACCGATAGGTCTTTCAGATAAAAACTTATCTAATAATAGCTCTCTTTCTGGGCCAAGCCCCATATCTAAATTCTTTTAGGTAATTAAGGGAGGGGTAAAATTTTTCCTTGAGTCTGTTAGGTCTTGAATGCCTTGAGCTCAAAATAATCCTTATGCCAAAGTGACATATCCTGGCAAAACTTGCTCCCTTTCACGTTCAAAGTGTGGTCGGTCCATGGAGTCTCTTTGGCCCACAAATGGTTTACTACTGGTGAGAGGCAAAATAAGCGTCTAAGCATTTAGAAGCTTGTTTAACAACTTGACATTGATGTAACACCAAGTTCGTTCAAGCACCTCCTCTAAATTCTATACTTCATCGTACAGACCTATTGGCACTACTGAGAACCTTGTTAGGGTATCCTGAGGACCAGAGGGAATTGGAATGAAACAGAGATTTGTTCTCCTCAAGCACCACACTCCTTTCAAGCCTTGCTGGTGCAGGCCCTGGAGGAGTCTCCTTGTCTTTGGTCTCCTTGTCCACGTGTGCCCCACGTCCAAGGGATAATCTCGAAGCTCTCCTAAGAACCCTCTCATCGCTCTCAGCTATAGAAATAATGGCACTTTGGGGGAACGACGTATTTCCACAGTTCAGCAATTGTTCAGCAAGGGAGTGAGTTTCCAATTATTTTTTTCTTAGAGTAACCCCTTCCTCTTTATGAGAGATTGCCTTAAAGCTCTCCTCTCTCACATGGCTTGTGCTGGATGGGAGTGGAGGCAGAAATGGAAAATTTCTAAAATATTACATATTCTATATCTTTCTGTCTCTCTCCCTCTTTCCGCTGTTGTGATGTTTGGTGATTGGGTAGACGTGAATGGAGCCAATTCTGCTACGGTCTTAGAAAGTCTAACACTGTCTTCAGATTCTGGTAATGTTTGGTAAATTCTGATTTCAGCCTCAAGTCTTAGCCATAATTCTTGCCAATGGCAGGGCGGGGGAGGGGGAATCCTCTCAACATCCTATTACATCTGCCTCATTAGATCGCATTCTCTTTGGGAGGAAGAAGTTGAAACCATCTGTGATGGTTGATTTTTATGTACCATCTTGACTGGGAGAAGAGATGTTCAGATAGCTGGCAAAATGTTATTTCTGGGACTGTATGTGAGGGTGTTTCTGGAAGGGATTAGCATATGAATCAGTGGACCAAGTGGAGATCACTCTCACCAATGCAGGACAACACCCAGTCCATTAAGGGCCTGAATAGAACAAAAAGGCAGAGGAAGAGTGGATTTGCCCTCTTGCTGGCGCGGACATCCATCTTCTCCTGCCCACTGACACAGGCAGTGCAGGTTCTCAGGATGTCCCAAGGCCCTCAGACTCAGACCTAATTACACCATCAGCTTTCCTGGTTCTCTGTTTGGCAGATGGCAGACTGTGGGATTTCTTAGCCTTCATAGTAACCTGAGTCAATTCCTATCATAGATCTCTATCTATCTATTCATCTCCCATTGCTTCTGTTTCTTTGGAGAGCCCTAATACCTTATGTTATTAGTTGTTGTATTCTACCTGGGCAGCTGGACACCCAAGCAGCAATTACGCAGCATAATCTTGACTTCTGATGACAATGGCCCAGAGTTCAGGGAATTCCTGGCCTTGGACTCAACTATGGTTCCTTTTCTAACAATAAGTCCCATCCAGCCTTCTATAGGCAGGTCATCTATTTCTCTGAAATGAAAGATGTTGGAAGAATTAAAATGTGTCAGTGCGTGTTAGGCTCTTAGAACAGTGCCTGGCGCACACAGGAAACACTTAATGTTAGCTGTTAGCTATAGCTTTGTCTACCCAGGATGTTTTCTCAATCATCTTATTTTCACAAAAGCATTGCTGCAGACTGAAAAATCGCTCAGTTTTCTGTCCCTCTCTGTATTGTAATGTCCTTTGCATTGAACATCTCCTGTTAGGCAGGAGAGGCTCTTTCCCCAATCCTTGAATCTGGGCTGGCCTTGTGACTTGTTTTAGTCACTAGAATATGGTGGAAGTGACAGTGTGTTCGTCTGAGCCAAGTTCTTTGTGGAGGTCAACCCTCTCCTCAGAGGACCCGATGCTGGGAAGTCGTGTCGCCAAAAATCCAGGTATGGAGCCTCTCTGGGTCTCCTTCCGTGGCTGTCAGTCAGCACCCTGCTCTTACAGACTGGTTAGATAGAACCCAGTTAATGGACAAGAATCCACAGGGAGTTTAGTAGACAGGTAGCGACTAAGCTCATTGACACTATGTTGTGTTCATGTAGGAGATTTCTTGGAGCTCTGTTTGTAACTTAAAGAATTCAAAAGAGTGCAGGTTTCAGTCTCTGCGTGGGAATTTTCCTGTAAGATACTGTGTTTTCTATCTTGTGGAGAGAAATAAATGAATATCATGCTCAAATTAGATGTTAAATAGGTTTGGCATAGACAGGCCATTCAGATAAAACTAGGTTGACCCTACCAAAAACCGCAATGCGTGACTGCGACTGGAGAAATTGTTTGATTTCCATTAACTTTTATTTTCCTGTATAAGCTAAAGCAGAGGCAATATATTTAGCTTCCCAGTCCTTCATGGCTGATGTAGAGGCTTGGGGGCTCATGGAAGGGAGGACTGATAATAAGTAGGTAGGCCTGTATCTAGTGAATGGCAGAAACAGTCGGGACCATTCATACAGGACTGGACTCTAATCGGAAGTGGTAACACGGTACCCACCTTGTTTGTTCAGTTGCTAACTTGAAACCTAATTTTACCCATTACTGTTTTCTCCATGTAATATGCAACGGAATAAATACATGGGGATAAGCGATCATTAAAGTCATTGTATGTGTGTGTATGTGTGTGTGGAAAGGGTGGGGGGGGGATGTCTTAAATATTTATATCAACCTTCATATTCATCCTGAGAGCAAAAAACCAGGTTAGAGAAACCTAGGAAATAAGTGATAAGAATTAACACTATTATCTTTATGTTTTCTTTTCTTTTTAATAAAAAGATTTAGAAGTTACTTTTTTTTCCTCTTATTTGACACACGCAGAGAGATCACAAGTAGGCAGAGAAGCAGGAAGAGGAAGCAGGCTCCCCGCTGAGCAGAGAGCCCGATGATGATGCGGGGCTCGATCCCAGGACCCTGAGATCATGACCTGAGGCAAAGACAAAGGCTTAACCCACGGAGCCACCCAGCCGTCCCCATTTTTTTCTCTTTTAAAAGTGTCTGGTGTTGAGTCCTCAATTCAGATGAGTTTCATGGGTGAACTACTGAGATAGACCCCAAAATAATACAGAAGTCGTTCTGTGATGACAAATGTGTTGACAAATGAAAGGTAATTCCTCTTAAGTAAGCACCCATTCCATAGGTAATTACTAACTACAGGGCAAATTAGGATGATAAAGGCACAAATAGTTATACTGTCAGCTAAAAGAAGAGCTGGAGGATGGTACAAGTACCACAATGGAGTGTGATGATGGGGTAGATAGTATCAGGCTTGGAAGATAAAGAAAAAGCTTCTTTGAAGAGGGACCATTTAAAATTTGAGCAATTTTTTTTAGGCATAGATATAGAGGAAGGCAAGAGGCAGCTCAGAAATAACCAAAAGCTCAGGGGAAGGTTTACAGTGTAGGTATTACTGTATATCATAGTATAGGTCTTATAGTTTCTAGTAATAGGTAGTGGTAAACTTGGACCACGAGACAGAGCAAGATGGCTAAAAACGCGATGCTGTATAGTAGGGAAATGCATCTCAACCTATACCTCTTCCTAACGTTAGCATGGTAACCCATCTGTACACACACACACACACACACACACACACACACAAACATGAGCGTGCACACGCGTACATGCGGACACACACAGCTCCTACCTCAAGCAAATACTCTGGAGTTTGTGGATCATAATCTGATGGAATCTTGATAGATATCTTTGCTATAGAACACTGCTAGTGTCTCTTTGTTTTTAATTTCACCTTGAAAAAGAACTTGTAATTGTTTCAGTGTCATGAAACTCGTAACTTCTATTTCACAACCTATGCACCAGATATCAATATTATCACATTTCATGTTCCATATTTTACACTTGTGGGTGGGAGGGCACTCTCACGTCCTCTTTCCCCAACACCATACTAGTGTTTTGGTTTAGACTGAGAATCTGACTGTGTGTGTGTGTGTGTGTGTGTGTGTGTGTGTGGTGATAGGAGACCCGTCAGATGATTTTGAACAAAGGAATAACTTCAGTTGGGGGGAGGGGCTTACCTAGCACTGATATATAGGGAAAATTGGAGAAGCATGTTGTGAAAATAGTTAAAAGCTCATGAAAGCCTTGCTAAAAAATACTCAGGTTCTATGCATGGGTAGGAATAGTGAGAATGGGTAAAGGAAGATAATTTCAGGAGACTTTGCCAAAGTGAAATCCAAAGAATCTAAGACTAGATATAAATAGAAGTGAGAAAGATGACAATATTTGCACGGAGAATATTACCAGAAAAAATAAAGAGGACAAAAGGAGGAGGGAGGTGGAGAGGTGTAACCAGTGTGATTTGGGATATAAAATATTTGAATGTCCCCACTGGTGTATGATGTGCAAAGCTAAACTTCCTAAAATGTTAGCTATTTTGAAGGGGGGCTAATTACTTAGTACTGGGGGGGAGAATTATGATTTTAAAGATTTCTTAAGAAGACTCCTTGCTGTCACCAGCAGGAACCACCACTTAAGTTGCATGTTGTGCACATTTAACTGGAGGGGCAGAGAGAGAGAGCACACGTGTAAATCACGTGGAGGTTTCTTCTTTGTGAGGGAATAAGATGAAAGCAGGAGTTCGCTATTCCCACAGAAGGGGTCAGTTCCTGTCAGCCTCTGGAAATGTGGTCACATCCGCTGACTGTTGTTCTAACATTAGGCCAGTCTCAATTTCTGCCTTTCATATTGGATTTCAAACCCACCCCTTCAAAAATGTGACCCCACTGTATGGTCTGGACTGAAAAAGTACAAGAAAATTGGCATCCAAATATTCAGGCAACTTCAGCATCTAAAAATCTTTCTATATCCATGTTTTATTATTATTATTTTTTTTATTTAAAAAGATAATTTTTTAAAAATTTTTAAAAATAAACAGATAATGTATTATTAGCCCCAGGGGTACAGGTCTGTGAATCGCCAGGTTTGCACACTTCACAGCATTCACTGTTTTATTATTTTTTAAAGATTGATTTGAGAGAGACAGAAAGAGAGAGTGAGTGTGAGGATGGGGGAGGGGCAGAAGGACAGAGCGGGAGAATCTCAAGCGGATTCCACACTGGGCGCAGAGCCCGATGCTATGCTCCATCTCACAACACTGAGATCATGACCTGAGCAGAAACCAAGAATCAGAGGCTTAACAGACTGTGTCACCCAGGCACCCCTACACCCTTTTTTTAAATGAACTTAAAAGTTATTTGATAATGAAGACAATACTTCCAGTCTGGTGTCTAATACTTTTACTTCCCAGCAGCATAATACCACTTTGGTCAGGTTGAACCACTGCACAGTTTTGCAGCTCTTTCAGGAAAATAAAGAAAACAATTGGAAAGACACGATCACATGCAATGGTGAGAAAATAGTACTATTGCCCGATCTTTCCCTGGAAATGTGGAATATCCTTGGTTCAGCTTCACACTGTGTGTTTATTAGAAGCCCTTACAGCAAGGGATTTTGTTTGTTTCTTGTAGCACCAGATAGACACAGTGGCTAACACATAATTCTGAAAAGTCATTGACATATTTATCACACGTCAAAATTTTTCGGAACCTGCACTTTATCCATGTCCCTGGCTTGACATGTTCTTCTCGAGAGTAAGCTGTTAATGTAAGATTGAGTTCTCAGTCTGCTTCTGCCTCTGATGGACTGTTGACCTTAATACTGAACTATCTTTTTGTTTACTACTTTACAACTTCAAAGGACTTTTATATACAGTGACTCATTTAATGACCCGTTTATTTTAATGTAATGGCATCCCCCAAACCACAGATCATGGTTAGACACATGAACTCTTATGTTACACTGCATGGGTTCAGATCCCCATTTCTTCTGCTAGCTGTGTGATCTGGACAAGTCGCATACCTGTGCCTCAGTTTTCTTACCTATAAAATGAAACCTACTAGAGTTGTTGAAGGGATTCAGTGGTACAGCTCATGGAAAGTACTAAGCACAGCAGAACCTAGTAATAGCTAAGTATTATGAATAAATTATTACTTACCTACCTTGCTGGGATCTAACTATGGTATATGGGCAAGGTGAGTAGTATTTTTGAGTGTTGCTTTTAGAAAAGCAAGCTCGCATAAAATATGAGCAGGGGGTCTTTCATGATTTCCATGAGCCAGGCATTTTCTTTATGTCGGCTGTGAAGAGGGAGATGGACAGTAAACCCTAGCTATCGCCAGAGGAACGTGGAGTTCCTCACAGTAAGCCCCAGGAGGGCACTATGTCTGTCTTGTTTGCCATTGTATTTCTAGAACCTACCATGTACTCGGTGCACAGGAAATATTTGTTAAATGAATAAATACACGGAAAAGGCTTAGTAGCTGTGATTCATCTTTAGGTCACGTATAGTCTAGAAATCGAATGGGAAAGAAGTGATCTTTTGAAAGCAGAAGAAGATTTAGAGATGTGTCCCCAATTACTATGAACTCCTCAGAGAGAAGTTATCAGAAAATATGAAAGGTGATATTAATCATGTGCTTGATGTCATGACTTTTCTTCCTTTTTTAAAAATTGAAACAGAATATTTTATAAAACTCATAAATGGAGTTCTATGTTTTTTAATCGCCCTTACAAAATAACTCAGGGAGCTTTCATAAAGAACTAGAAAGGCTGAGCTTTCTTCATTGTTAAAAACTTAATCCCCAAACACTATCCCTCATCTAAATGGCCTCAAATCCTTGAAGGTTTCAAGTAATTGATTCCAAATTCAATCTATCTGAAAAGTATTTATTTATGAAAAGAGTCAATTCTGGTTCTATGAAATTCAGAAATTACAGTGCCAATTGCTGTATGCTGGTGAAATTTTTCAAATTATCTGAAGGCAAGATTCGTTTGTCTATCGACCTAAACCCAGTCTTCCATTCATTCAACAAACACCATTTGAGCACCTATCATGTGGCAGGCCCCCCACCGGATGTCAGGTCCACAAAGCCGGCACAGACCTTCTTCTCGTGGAGTTTATGATCCAGAGAGGGCCACGCTGGGTAGGACTGCCCCAAGTTTGGGGAGCTATTGCCTAACGTTGGCTTCCCTAAGTCTTCAGAACATTGATTTCTACTTCACAGCCCTATCGAAAGCTGGTCTTATTAACAGGCTGTCCGTATAATAAACACAAACCAGCTAAAAGATGAGAAATTCAGGCATTATTCACCCATTCACAGATATCTATCGACGTTTAAGATAACGTAGACAAAATCTCCCAGCATCTTGGAGTCCTATGGGCACAGCTGAGTAAAACGAGCTGGGATCACATCCGTTCGATTTGTCGCGGTTGAGAACCGCATTTGTAAATTGATGTAATTAATCCATCTCTAGCCAAGTTTGTCCAAGACAGCCTTGATTTCTTAAAAAGCCCCTGAAAGCTAGATTTTACATTTAGATTTTAGCATTGTCTTAAAAGATAGGGGTAATTCACAGACAGAGAGAATTCCCCATTGATTACATGATTGAGGAAGCACAAAAGTCTGTTACTTTTCCAAAAGTCAATTGTAATTTAAGCTCATTATCTCCCAGCGGATGTTCTATTTCAAATGGCAACAGAATCAAAATGGAAATGCCCCCAATGAAGAGGTTCAGGTATTCTTTTTACTAAACTATGCTCTGTGTACTGGCCTTCAAAATCACAGCAGGAAAGAGTTTAGCAAAATCTGGCCACCGACCTGACCAAAGGGAAGAACTCAAATTCACCAGGATCATGGAAGACTAGTCGTACCAGATCTCCCCACTAACTTTGAATATCTAATTATGAGACTCAAGAGTGACATTCACGTAAGAGCAACCTGATATGTCCTTAATATGATTTTGAACACGTCAGTGGCTCTACCAGGATCATTAATAATAAAGAACATTAGAACATTAGTACAGGTGGTAGTAAATTTTTTCCCTTTCCCTCTGGCTTCGGTGAAACGTAGAGAACCACACAGGGGCCTCTCTAAGTCTTAGGAACAGAAACTTTTGATTAAAACTTTAAGGGAAGGTTTATATTTCAATGACCAGATTTTACTGAAAACAAAACAAAACCCAAACCTGGCCATTTGGTCATTTGTATGTAGGACCACTGTGACATGTAATCTGTCTTTAGATGCCTTTGGTGTGATGGTTCGCCCCTTCACTTTGACAAAGGACTTGGCATACATTTATTAGCATTTAACATTATGCAAGTGAAGCATAACATACAAAGACATCTAGAAAACACAAATGTAAGGTATCGGTTCATTTGATAGCTGCTTCTATAACACCGTGACAATATATATTGATGGAAAAACATATGATCATTTCATATCAACCATACGCTTACGGTTAAATGAAAACAAACCTTAAGCTCCAAATTTACACAAGGCATTGAAATGTGTTGAAATGACCATTTTCTCATTACAAGGGTGCAATGATTTCCCTTTATGAGAATCTGTGGCATCGTCTGAATAGCTTTTATACTTCTTTGTTAAATGATAACTAAAATATATGTTTTATTAAATTTTTCTTATAAAAATGAGAACTACCTCTTTCAAACTGAGTAATACTCACGCGTAGTCTCCATTCACTCCCTTTAGTCATGCTTATCTCTTTTGTAAACCTATTTTACATAACATTCAAGGTCCTCCCTCCCTTTGCCCTCCCTCCCCTCCCCCACCCCAGTTTTCTCCAGTAAAAAATGATATGTTCACAGGAAGGTTGTTGAAATTGGTGTAGCTCCTAGTTTCCTCGCTCTTTGCTCTCTGCTGGGGGATGTGTTGCGAAGAACAGGCAGAACTTGGTACTGACAATACTACCCCTTGGCAGGGCAAAAGAAAATGTGTGGTTCTATTTTATTCTGACTGGTTTTATCTTGTTTTCAAGCAATAGCTCTTGAACAGAGTTTCATCGATTTCTAATTTGGGGGACTATCTGAAATGTAAACTCTAGGTTGGGGTATCAATTTCTGCATTTGAGAAAAGGGAACATCCAAATATTTGCCTCAGTTCCAATGCTCTTTCTAGAATGTTTCAGCTGAAACATTTATTCTTTTTTCTGGTACATTTTTGTGCCTAAGTTATTTAAGTGCCTAAATGATTATTGCTTCCTATTCATTCCATTGAGTAAAGTCAATTTATGTGCTTCGATTTATCATAAGTCAAAAGGGTTGATCTGTATAGGGGGCTCCTAATAGATCATTTTCCAGCAACTGATACTTCCTGAAAGATGGTTTCTCCTTGTCTATTTCCCTACATGAATATGTGTAATGAACGAGGCATTTTTTTCCCTCTAGAAGGAACAGCTTCTTTTCATTTACAATATTATATCCTGGTTTACAGCTGCATAATTTTAAAAGGAGTAATACTTTTGGTCTTAGATTGCCAAAAATGTCCAGTTTATCTTTGGGGAAACTGATCTAAACATTGTGTGAAATATGTATTTGTGTGTCTGTATATATATATATATGTATATATATATACATATGAACACATATCAATAATTGAGCTTTGTAAAGCTCTCAGCTTTAAAATATTAAATAAATTTCTATAATGACGTATTGGTATAGGTCGAAAGAGTTTAGATTTCTCCAGAGTTTATCAATCAAAAAATATAAAACTTAACCAAAAGCTAGGTCTGTTGCTAGTGTTCTCTTACCAGATTTGTAACATTTGGTAAGAGAAGACCTCAGTTCGTAGCAAATACACTCTGATAATATATATTGTGTGGAATAAATATACATTATATCCTGTTAGAATCAATAATCATAGATAAAAGCAATACTTAAATTAAAAAAAAAATACCCTATGAGAGTTCTCTTCCCTTGCCTCTAGTAAACCAAAAGTTGGGCAAAAATTGTTGCACTCCATTAATGCATAATTAAATTCATGGAGACAGAAAATAAAAAGCCAGTTGCTTCTAGAACCTGAATAGAGTATCAATAGTATAACTTGCCATTTTGAAGGGGGGGGTGGATAAATGCTAAATTTGCAATTAACTGGAATTCTATTTCGGACAATTCAGCAATATGGATGTGGACAAGGTCAGGGTATGGGTACCCTGCGTAGGTATCTTGTAAGTGATAACAACCTTGAACTGATACAGTTTGAAATACAGCCTAAAGAGGGATTCGTTCATCTCTGGAAAAGCTATAGCCCAAAGATTCACTTTGTCTTGGCCTGGTGATTTATCAGAAAGTCATGGACTTGACTCTTCTTGTACTACTTCAGTCTGCAGACTGGAAAACCTCTCCCTTTACACACTGAGAATTCCCACTGCAGCGAATGGAAGGTCTGTGTGTGTAAAGAGTGTGTGAGCAGTGGGATTCAGCCCCCGAGAAAGATGGTGTCGAGTCGCCTTGGTAAAGAATTCATACACCCCGTGTTCACAGCTTCTTGACAGGTATAATTATCAATGTGGTCTCTTCCTTTTACTATGTGCTGGGATTCGGAAGCCCGGTTTCGAATTTGTGACTATCAGATCTTCGATCAGGTGGCTTCTCTTTAAGGACCTGAAAGAGGGGGAAAGCACGAAGGGAAGCCAGTGATGAGTATTCATTTGTCAACGACAATATGCTAAAAATATCAAAAGAGCGTGCGCTATGCGAGAACAGCAAGAATTATTTTAGGCCCTGTCACTCATGCACAATCTTCCAAATACTAAAAAAAAAAAAGTTGCTTGATGTTTGCCAAGGAAGTCATTATCAAACGAGGATGGAAAAGACACAGTTGTTCCCCAAAATGAAACACAGAACACCAGTTGGGAAGCATTTCCAAAGCCCAACATTTCTGCTTCCCAGTTCCGGATGCCTCTCTTTCTTCTTCACGAAGGTGAAGCCTAGCTAACCTTTACAGTGTGATTCTCAGGGCGATTAGTAGTGCTCTGGTTGGGGTACCACCAGCAGAGCCTCCCACTGACAAGTGGGAAACACCAGCCTCCCCTGCTCTGAAGCAGATTCACAGGCCCGTTTCTTCTCGCACAAGGTCAGCCTGACACCAAGTTGAACGCCGTGGGCAGCCGCCCACATGCTCGGACCCCGAGAAGCAGCCTCATGGGAACACTCTTCCCGAGGCCAGTAACTGTTCCCCCACTATGGGATCATTTCAGAGACAACAGTGCTTTCTGATCTCTGTTTCTAAAGCTGCAGATATTTTTTATGCCCATGAATGTCAAGCATGCTACACAAAATGGATTTTTACAAATTGTGGCCGGCCTCCTAATCTGCCTACTTTGCATCAGCCCCCCTTCCCCCCCACTCCCCCCCACTCAGCGCTGGCAGGCCTTCAGTAGATGTGCCTGGAAGGCCTTGAGTGGGGCTTCAAAGCCCTGCACAAGGCCATTGTGCTTCTTCAGGACCCCTACTACAATAGGACACCTACTCCAACTGAGTGCTCACTAATTGTCCCATATTTTGTTAGAAGTTCTACATATTTTTTTCTTAATCTCCATAACAGACCATTTCACAGAATCTTCTGTTAAATAACTTCTTATAGGTCCCCGGGGTGGGCAAGGGACAGAGATCTAGAAACTGAATTTTTAACAAATTAATTTATTATATAGTATATGTCGCAAGGGAACAGGACTCAGAACAGGTGAATTTTAGTAACAGTCTTGGGTCTTTTCACCTTTCCAGAGAGTGGGGAGGGAGTAGGCCTGAGAGATATGCCAGCAGCTAAGAGATCACCGGGCATCCAAAATGTGGGTCACTGAAACACCCACTGGGAAGAACCATCTGCACCAAATGTTCCCATTATTTCTCTCATTGCTTTGATTTGTAATTCAAAGGATCACTGGTTTTTTTTTTTTTACTTGTTTAAATAAAAGCCCTTTTGATGTAAATTTTATCTCTGATTGCTTTGCTAACTTTTATTTTTTAATTTTTTAAAGATTTTATTTATTTATTTGAGAGAGAAAGAGACCACAAGAAAGGGACCACAAGCAGGGGGAGTGGGAGAGGGAGAAGTAGGCTTCCCGCGGAGCAGGGAGCCAGACCTGGGGCTGGATCCCAGGACCCTGAGATCATGACCTGAGCCGAAGGCAGACACTTAACGACGGAGCCCCCCCAGATGCCCCCTTTGCTAACTTTTAAATGAGCCATTGTGGTAGGCACATTAATGGACCCTAAATCTATCCACATCCTAATCCCTGGCATTAGATCCCACGTTAAAGGGAGATTAAAGTTGTAGATGGAATTAAGGTTGCTAAACAGCTGATGTTAAAACAGGGAGAGGATCCTGGATTGTCCAGGTAGGATCTGTAATTAACATTAAAAGTGGATGGTGGAGAGAGGAGGAGCCAACGGAGGGGATGTGATGTGGAAGCAGATGTCAGAGCAAGTGAGGGCTCAACCACGCTTGCTGGTTGTGAAGATGGAGAAAGGACCACAAGGCAAGGGATTGAGAGAGTGTCTAGAAGCTAGGAAAGTAAAGGAAATGAATTTTCTCCTTGGAGCCTCCTAAAGCCCAGAGAGACTGTGCTCAACTTCAGTCCTAAAGAATTACGGGATAATAAATTTGTGTTCCTTTGCACCACCAAATTTGTGGCAATTTTTCTAAGGCAGCAGTTAAGAAAGGAAGACAGCTGACATGATGGGAGTACTCTGAAGTAAGGGGTAAATGGTAAGGATGAGTTGGATGACTCTAAGTAGCATAAGGAATCCCTGGAAAGCTCGTGTGACCACGTCCTGTGACAAGGGATGGGGGAATGTAAGGGCGGGAGCCATTGAAGAAAACAGAAGCACAGCATGGTGATGTAGAGAAAGAGGCTCTGAAGCCCGTGTTTCTGGGTTCGAATCATGGCCCTATCACTTATAAGCTGTGAACTGTGGTATAGATTTTTTAAAAATCCTATATGCCTCAGTTTCTCCCTTTAAAATGAGATTCAAAATAGTACCTCCTACTCATAAGATTGTTGTGAAGATTAAGTACTTGAACATGGATGAAGCAATTAGAAGAGGCTTTCAGCACACCCTGACTGCTTGATAAATGTTACTTGGCATTACGATGATTATTGCTATTACTCTGGTTTTCTGCTTGGTGAACTCTGAGTTCCTTGGATTCGATTTTATCAGAGTCATCCTTTGAGGCTGGTTTCCTCAATTCTGCAGTGGGTCCCTGGATCGGACCAGCAGGACGGTGGCTGGGGCCCTGGTCGTGGGAGGTGAGACGGTCGGTAGCGGACAAGGGAAGGAGAGTGGGGGCCTGACAGGTGGTGAGGCCACTGGTAAGCTCTAGCTATTTGTAAATCTGTTAAGATCCAGCCTGGTTTCAAATGCAGGGAATTCTCCACTGTCAACCCAGCAATAGGAGGTCAGAGAAATTGGACAATCTTTCAGTCTTGACTTCCTCAGAATGTTGACAACTCAAGAAGGATTCCTCTTCCTTCCTCCTTTTACTCTTTGTGAATCTGAGTGAAACAGAGATGTCTATAAAATGATGCTTTAAAAAATGAGGTGCTTAACGCTGAGTAAATGTACTGCTCTTTGCCAAGAAAGTGGGGGTAGCATAAAAATAGCTTTATTCCTCTTCTCTGTTTAGGTTTCTATAATTCGGTTGTATAGTGATCATCTCTATTACCTTTTAGAAAATGTAATCTACTCCTGATTATGAAACATGGAAGTTAGGGGAAAAGACAAGTGAGTTTTATTTCAGGGGAATTTGAAATTATAAGTGGGCAACAGAGATAGTCTCCACATACCACTTGCATTCAACCAGTTTTCCATTTGTATGCACTACTTACCATTACGTATGCACTACTTACCATTACTTAATAAATTACACTATTTTAGATTTTTAAAAATTCCTAATTTAGAGAATAGAAATTGTGTTTTGCTTGATAAACAATAAGACTATCTGACAAGTATGTTGCTTTATTTGGTCTTTGCGTGACTTGTCAAACTTAAAAAAAAAATCAGAGATCGGTTCAAAGTAAATTAGTCAAATTAGCTTCAAATTTCTTCCCCAAAGCAACCATAGTATGAGTTAGGAAGTGTAACAAATCCCATTTAATCCTTAAAAATTTAATTAATTAAGAGTTGAGCAAGAGCTAATGCAGGTCTCTTTGACTGAATTCACCATAAAATCCATGGGTGACACGACTCGGTACCACTTCGCTCCTACTTAAAGTGGCCGCTACCATTTCACCTCAAGGGGCCACGAGCGTAGCTAGGGCTGTCCTGGCAGGCATAAATGTAAATTTCACGTTCATTTAAATAGAACTTTCCCGTATCCTCTACAAGAGAAAAAGAGTTTGTAAATGTCTTTTATTAAAAATGTTAGTCTTTGGCAATGCGACAATAGGAAATTCTGAAGTGATTTAATGAAGACTGATGGAGCGGAGAAAGGAAATGGGGTGCACAGCCCAGCCCACAGTCGTGGCCAAGCTGTATCCTTCCAAAGATGACTGAATAGATAGAACAGTAGAAGCTTTTAGTAAGACCTCAGAAGTCTGAACGGCAACATATTTCTTTTAAAACACTGTAGAATAATTTCACTGTGGGCCCGTGTGGCAAATCAATTAGGAAAATGGTGTAAGTCCGCATTACTGAGGAGGGAAGAAAAAAAAAATGAGTTAGTGGAAAGAGTTCCACGTTTGACTAAAGAATTGTGGATGGAGGGGCACCTGGGTGGCTCAGTGGTTAAGCCGCTGCCTTCGGCTCAGGTCATGATCTCGAGGTCCTGGGATCGAGCCCCGCATCAGGCTCTCTGCTCAGCAGGGAGCCTGCTTCCTCCTCTCTCTCTGCCTGCCTCTCTGCCTGCTTGTGATCTCTCTCTGTCAAATGAATAAATAAAATCTTAAAAAAAAAATAAAAAAAAAAGAATTGTGGATGGATATTAGGAGAAAAAGACCTTTGAAGGGATTCTGACACTACCGGGTGAGGTGAAGTGCCTTTGTATACGCAATGGGTTAGAGAGGAAAATGACGTGGGCAAACTGCCTTGTCCACATGCACCCTTATCCCCCCATCCCAACCCTGTCATCCTGGTCCAACCACTGCGTCTGTTGCCTGGACTGCTCTGTAGCAGCCTTCTAATTAGTCACTGCTCTCGCTCTTACCTTGCAATCATCCGTTTTCCTCAGAACAGCACGAGTGATCTTTTTAAATACATAAATCAGATCATGTCCCTCCTTTGCCTGAAACATTTAGTGGCTTCCACCGCAATAAAATCTAACTTCCCTCCGTGATTTAAAAAGCTTTCTGTGACCCGGCCCCGATCTACCTCTCTGTCCTTACTCATTATTTCCTAACTAACTACCCCAGCTTTCTTTCTATTCCTCAAACATCAAATAGCCCTTGTCTCTCTTAGAGCCAGGCACTGGCTAACTCCTTTCCTTCTTATGCTCATTTCTGGCTTCTCCTCAGTATTCAACCTCAGAATAAAAGTTCTCTCCTTTGAGACGTCTCCCCTGATCACCTAATAGAAGGTTGTCCCCTAGCCAGTGTCTATCAAAGCATTCTACTTGAACTCTCTGAAGTACTGGTCCCCATAGGCTATTTTCATTTACCTGGATATTAACTATCTCCTCCAACCAGAAGGTAAGCATCATGATGCAACACTTTGCTTTGCTCAGGCTGTTTCTACAGCCCATTGAACAGTGTCAAGCCCCGGGCAGTACCAAATAGATACTTGTCGCTAAATAAATGTCGTTTTTAGAGTGAACGTTAGGTTGGGCGCCTGGATGGCTCAGTTGGTTAAGCAACTGCCTTCGGCTCAGGTCACCGTTACAGGGTCCTGGGATGGAGTCCTATATCGGCCTCCTTGCTCAGCAGGGAGCCTGCTTCTCCCTCTGCCCACCGCTCCCCCTGCTTGTGCTCTGTCCCCACCCCCCCTTTGACAAATAAACTCTTAAAAAAAAATTAGAGTGAATGGAAGGTGATTTTTAGTTGAAGTCACCAAACTATGGGATATATACCATAAAACCTACAAGCTATAAAAGAAACTTAGACTGCTGAATTCTCAGCCATGTCTGAGGACAAATCCTGTAGTCTTTACACTTCCCCATGTAGCTTCTCCTTTCTGTGTGAGTCACAAACCATTGAAAGTCACATGTCATATCCAATGTTTCTGGTTGTTCCAATAGTAGTCTGATAAAATGCCTACTGCCATTTTCCCAAGAACTCTGGACCTCCCTTCAAAATCACATTTGCAGACATCATAGTGGAGAGGTGTGTTATGCTATTAACTATCCTTCCAAAGGAGAGCAAGGACAATTTATAGAACTCCAGACTATCTGATGTTGGCAGATGGAATGGCCTGCAACAGCAAAAAGGAAAATAATTCTACACTCCTTGAAAGTGTGGTTGTGAGGGCTCCACAAAGCCACTGCAACTTCATATCATTCATCTAAAAAATGGGGTTTTAGAGATACATACCTGGAAGGATTTTTCTGAGGATAAGGAATAACATAGGTGAAAAGCCTAGCACATAGGAAGCACTTCAAAGACGGGGATTCTTACTCTTTACATTTTTTCCCCCTTAATGTTCTTAAAAGCATATCGCAAGACCTGACTAAGAAATTTTGTTACAGTGGTATTTAGAAGCACCCACACTGGCAGGTCTCCCCATCATTCTTCACCATGGAGTAGTTTTCCAGGAATTTCTATCAGTATTCTAAAGGGATCTTCCCAGGATCCACACTATATGGTTGGTAAGTCTGTACACTGTGCAAAGGCAACTGGCCAAGAGGGTGAGTGGGGGGCTGGAACCCAGCCCGCACTCTTGTCATTGAGCGTGCCCAGGGACCTGGGTTGCCCAGAGGCCGCATTTCCCTCATGTGTATAGAGGCGTCCTAGAGAGTCTCCACCTGGCCCTCCCAAGTATATTATTTTCCAAAATATCTTACATTGGCACAACACGGCTGAATGGCCTATAAAACGTCAGCGACTATCTTGTTAACATTTTCTGAGGTCTTCATTGTTTTTATTTGCTTGAGTGATTCAGGGGCGGGGGCGGGGGGGGTGTTGTTAAATCTAATGCTTCTGTCCCAGCGGTCTCAGAAACAATACGTAGGAAAACCCTCCACACACTCGTCTGTGTCAGGGACCTCGCGGGTGTGTGAAGAAGGCGCTTCTCACCTAGGACATGTGGTTCTGCTGTGTCTGCTGCTGCTGCTGCTGTTGCTGCTGCTGAATGAGCTGCTGCTGCTGCTGCCGGCGCCGGGCCGTGCGGAGCTTCTCGAAGCGCGCCTCCATCTCTTCCAGGACTTTGGGGGTGTAGCGGACCACCAGCTTGACGCTGTCTTTAGCAGCCTTGAGCAGCTCCACCGCTTTCTCGTGGTGCTCCCCTTCCACGCTCTGAAAAGACAGGGGCAGCGCTTAAAAGGGCAAGCTCGCGCCCTCTTCTCCCTGCGAGACCCATCTGCGATTAGGGTCTCCTTCAAATCCCGGTTTGACAGGTCAAGAAGGCACGGCAGATGGGGCGCGCCGCTAGGACTGTTGTTATTTACTGCGTTTGTGGTCGAAGGAGAGGCAGGTGAGGGCGCACTAGGGTACAGGACGGATTGAATGGGGGTTCAGGTTTGGAGGGTGAGAAGTCACCAAGACCTAAGAGACCTCGCTAAGGTTGAGCGTGGGATTTCTAAAGTTCAGCTGGAAGAGGAAATGCACTGGTCAAGGAAATTCTGAAAGAATTTAAGAAAAAGTAATACGAAGAGGAACTTTCGCTATCAGAGACTGATGTGATTGGGAATCTATCTCGATTAAAGAAGTGTCTTATTGTTGTAGTGACAGACAGAACACGGAGTCTAGAAGCGGATCCATCATGCGTAAAACTTTGTTATATGATAAATGGGGGATTTAGACCAAAGGGGGAAAGGACAGCTAAATAATGATGCTGAAACAAATCATTAAATGACGGAAAATAATGTAGAGCCCGATCTCCTAGACTATGCTAAACATAACAAATTAAAAATTTACATGGAAAAATAAAACCATAAAACAACTAAAATGAAGCAGAGCTGAAACGTTCATCTGGCAATGGAGAAAGAATGCTTAGGTAAAAATGCCAAGGCGGGGGGGGAATCACAAAATCAGATTTACAAATTGTAAGTTTCTATATCTCATATACAATAAAAGGGCCAAATAACAAACAAGAAAAAATATTCTCAGTATATGACAATTTGTTCATATTCTTACCATGAAGGACTCTGAAGAGTCTATAAAGTCCTAAGCAAGATGGGCTCATGAACTCAGGGACAAATGATTAAAATAAAACAAAACAAAACAGAAAAACACCCTATGAAAGGATGTTAAAGCTCCCTTGCAATGAAAGAAGTACAGATGAAAAAAAAATACTTCATTTATAACTCTAATTTTAAAATGGTGAATATGTATTTTTTAAAATAGGGTGTATTTGCAAAGACCGAGGGAAATGGGACTGTCATACAAGGCTAGTAACTTAACACAAACTGACACGATTTTTCCAGAGGGCATTATTGTTATGCATCAAATAAGCCCTTTATAAAGAATAGTTTATTTTCAGAAAAGCTTACTAAGGATATAATCAGATATGCACACATACTTATAAGGTAGGGATGATGAAGCAGAAAGCAAAAAATAAATCACTTCTTGGCTTTTGAGTTCCAAGTCTTGTAGACATCATGGTATAGATAATAGTTGGGAAACTATGTTTTTACTACTTGTACTACAAGTAGGTAAAGAGGTTTCTATTCCCAAACCTTCTAAAGAGTCTCCAGGTTGGGATTAGGGAGAGGCAAAACAGAAGAAAGCTGTAATCAGACATTGCAGGGCCGCATGAAAAGGAGATAATCTTCTCTGTCAGCTGATCCTCAGGGCAGATAACCTAACCCACATTTTATAGATCAAAGTGCATAGGTCTTTTTGACTTGCTTCCTAGATAAAGCTCCCAGAAAAAAAAAAAAGTCTGCATGAGGAGATAGGCTGAGAGAGTGTCAGAACACCCAAGAGTGGACTGAAGAGACTAGGAAGGCCACCCCAGGTTGGTTGAGATCACATTTTATAACCCAAGCAGAAAGGGGTCTAAAAATGGTATTATATTGAGCTACAAAAAAGTAAAGTGAGTTGCATTTCAAGCACATTTCAGTTATATGTGTGGAGACTCATGATTGCCACATTATACAGATTTGGAGACAAGAGACCGTGTTCCAATTTTATCACTTGCTTCATCAAGGTGGATGCGGACTGAGAAAAAGAAAGTGCTTTGAATTTAGCAATGAGGCAGCCATCATGGCGTGTAAGAATGCTGCTTCATCACATGTACGAAGCAGATACTAAGGATTTAAGAAATGACCATGATGAGCCCTGGAGATAATTTACAGAACCAGCCTTTCCCCAAGTCTGGAGAGCAAGGGTTTATAAACAGTGGTTGAGCAGAGTGAGTTTTTGCCTGTGGTTAAAGCCTAGGAAAATAGGCTTGTTTATTGATCAATTCATTCTCTTAATTATTCATTCAATCATGGACTTGGTCCCTCAACAGATGCTTATTTAGCATTTATTCTATGAGTTCTATTCTACTCAGTTCTTGGGAAGAACATTAAAGGATAGAGGAAAACTCTGACTACTTTGTAAAATATCATCCCTGTTTTCAGTGTGCTCAAAATTTCTAATTTGCCTCAAGATGAATGGTTATGATGTGAAAAATCTTCAAAAGGAAATCTGGGCGATTTGATTGTTGACGCCCTTCTCTAATTTCTTTTTTAATATTAAAATGTATGTGTTCATGTATTTCAATAACATTGAAATTGGTTCAGTTTCATTGGTTCACCCGTTTTCTAGGCCAGATGATTAATCTCCAAACTCCCTTTTTGGCTTTTGTTCTGTTTGCTTTCATTTAATAGAGTTGGAAATTCTAGGCCAGACCTTTAGAGGCCCATTATCCCCGTGTAGGCACTATGCCTGCAATTTAGAGTTGCCACGGGAGGGCTGTGGGGCTGATACATGGGGCTATCAAGCTCTCACCACAGGGACAGAGAACTGAGAGAAATATGGCTGGTATGCCATACTCAGTCCCACGGAATCCTCAAAGTTACCCTCTCCCAGCCCAACTTCTGTTCTCCCCCATACAGTCAGCGATTTATTAAAAACCAGACTCCACGGTCTTTGAATTTGGAATGTTTGCCCTGATGCTCTCTCCCTCTGACTCAGGCTCTCCTTCAGCTCACCAGCGATACCAGGTCTCCTGGTCTGACTCCAACTTCCACCTTGCTTTCTTCACCAGAGCACAGAACCTTCTGATGGGATCTGGGCAGAGGGTCATACTTCTGCTTCCAAAAATGCTTGGTTCAAAGAGTCTAAAGTTTATAATTGAAGGGTACAAGAGAAACTAAGAGGTAACTCAGAGATTCAAAGAAATAGAAGTATGTTTGTAGAATGTACTATTTCAAACCCTCTTCAACCTTATTTTTAAATTGTTTTCGGAAAAATGTCTCAACTCTTGTCTTAATGACTGATCTGGATGGCTTCTTCCAATGGCCTTTGCCTACTTTGCGGATGCTTTTCAATGCAGATGCTTGCCTCTTTAACCTATAATTTATCTCTTGCGTGCTTTTAGTCCCTTAGCTCGACTTATTAGAAGAATAAGGCTGTTTTCTCTTCTTTGTTTTTTCTTTTTTTTTCTTTCTTTCCTTCCTTCCTTCCTCCTTCCCTCTCTTTTCTTCCTTTCTTCCTCTCTCTCTCTTTTTTTATTTTTTTAAAGCTAGGAATGAAAAAGCAGATCACCTTCCCATGGAGGTCTCATCCATGCATAAAAAGCCACCAAACTATCTGCTCAGTGAGGGTATATGTGTTGATGTGCAAACACTTGTTAATAGGTATTCCTTGAGCCCTGAAAGTTTATCACCTATCCCTACTTTTGGCTTCTCCTATTTCTCACTTTTAATGAAAAGTGTGCCTTATTTTGAGGTAAGTATATAAAACATGCTTTTTGAAATGTAATCGTTCATTTGTTGACAATTGAACTGTTTCTGTCAAAGCTTTATGTATAAAAGCCATCCTGACCCAGAATTGTCCTTTGTGACACCTCGCTCTTGGAGCGGTCACTGAGACCCTGGGGCACCAGCTCGTCACAGATGGGGAGAGTGTGGCCCTTCTGTACTTTGAAGAAACCTCGAGGGGCTTCCTGTTTTAAAGCAAAACCCCCTCTTGCAGTTAAAATTGGAAATTCTATATGATTGGATTTCATTCTCTTGCTTTAAGAGTTTTGGTGTACCTACTGCAATTTTAGGAACTCATAAGCAAGGATTCATTTAGTAAAGACATCTGGTGAAAGATGTTATTTAGAAGGCGAGGGGTGGTAGAGAAGGCATGGGGGAATAGTAGGTACCTAAGAAACATTTAGACTAAGGCGAATATGGTCCTGAAAAAGAAAAGGCCCTACAGAGAGATATTATCTGCCCCACAGTTACACATACTTTGGCCATAATCATTTATTGGAATGAATTAAAAGGCACCAGGAAGAACGGACATTTCTATCCTGAAAATACATATTTCTCCTGCTAAATCTTTTAAAAATATACATAGAAATCAGTATGAGAGAATTTTAATCATTTGTTATCACTTCTAAATGCACAAATACAAGCTAATAAAACATTGAATTGATATAAAACCATAATCCTATAATGTTACTATATAAGAGAAGATATTTCATTCAGGAAGCCGGAGGGGGGGGGGGGCGGGAAATAGCTCAGTAAAAACCAGTTGCATACTGGTTTCATCAGTAATCTCATGCAGCAGTAAGCTCAAGGAAGCTTTGAAGTTAGTTAATTTGATGAAAGTTTAATAAATCAGTGGCTGGTAAATGAACCAACTTAACAACATGGCTGGCTTCTGCTCTTTCAATAGCTTTGCTATTTCCACAGGTTGGGAGATAGCAAAATGTTTGCTAGTTCATGGTATGCTCAATTTCCTGGTTGATTAAGAATTCTGTCTAATAAAAGAGAACTTTGGATCACACTGCAGCCACTAATTTGCTCATGACTTGTGTTTCTTCCCTGTTGCACTAGGGAACCTCGTTGTTAAATTTTGACCCTGGCTGGCCCTCAGATAGAAGAGATGCCCATCCTGGGGAAGAAGCTTGTTATCTGTGCGTAATTAGCTGTCAGATGGTCCATGCCCAGGTCTTTATGTAGGTCTCACTCTGTGGGGACTACTTGAACATAATCCTGACAGAGTTTGCTGTTACAAAAGTTGCTTAAATACTTTTCCAGATAACCAAGTATTCACTCTACCTCTCTGTTACTCTAGGCATATCTGGAGACAGGGTAATATATGGGCTCCTACCATGACATCAGTCATTCCTTTGCATTAAGGGCCAAATGATCCAGGGAGTAAAATATATGAAGAGCGCTGGGTCATAGGAATCAGGTAGCTCAGAAACTCAGAACATTACAGCTGTAAAGACCCTTAGAAACAATCTTCGTTATCTCCTTGTATCTAATCTTTCGTCTTGTTAACATCCATCACCAATTATAGTTACAAAATGCTTTTCTTGTGACGAGAACTCTTAAGATCTACTTTAACACTTTCAATTTTTATTAATACAGAATTATTAACTATAATACAGACGCAATACAGAATTATTAACTACAGTTGCCATGGTGCCCTTCTGACTTACCAATATCTGGAAATCTGTGCCTTTTTTACAGAGATTGGTTTTTGTGGGTGATGTGAAAGAATAGGAAATAATGACAAGGGTGAGATTGGTCAATTCCTAGCTCTAAAATGCATGAATTGTCTAGTGAAGGCAGCATGAGGGCTAGTGAGGGGCTCCCTGTGGGTTATGGTTCTCACATTGGAAATGTTCCAATATAGTCAAAGACAGACCTACTCCTTTTCCACAAAGTTTCCAGTGACTGATCATTTTGTTCTTAGGATAGTTTTTCTTTTAGTCCATTAAGTCATTTTATTATTCTAAGAGTACATATGTCTATATATAAAAATAAGTGTGTGTGTGTGTGTGTGTACTCTGACATTTATTGAGCACTTACTGAGTGCAAAGCACTGCTAGCTACTTTCTGTGCATTATATATAATCCTCATAACTCTATAAAAATGGGAATGAAACGCTTAAGAAATTTATCCTAGGCCTCCAGGTAGTATGTGGATCAGATTAAAATGAACTGAGATCTGTTTCCAGAGAATTAGACTCTTACTTACCAAATTCATAGCATTAAACAAGATATTAAAGAGAAAGTAAATATCATATGGGGGGGGGGCTATTCCCTATTTGTGGTTTTTTTAAAGACCAGTAGTTCTAAATCTGGATGTCCATAGGAATCAACTGAGGCATTTTTTTAAAATATTAGAGGCCTGTGTATCTCAAACTTACCATATCCTCAGCAACATGACCAGGAATATGTGACTTTATAAAACTCATACAGCCAGCCAACCAGGCACGGACACGTACATCAGTGTTTGGGCACAGTACTCTAGACTATAATTAACCCAAATAGTAAATAGTCAATTTCTCTGCTATGTTATTCTGGGAAAGAGAGCTGAGTGGGTTAGAAAATCTTGTAATTTTGCCATGGCGTAGCTCTAGAATCATCATTTTTGGTCACTGAGAATACCTTACACATATTAATTGGGTATTTAATTAAGAATGGAATATCTCTGCACTAGCTGCAGGACATATTCAGAAAAAACTTTTATGACTTTTTGATCCATTCCTTCCCTCAAATATGTTAATTTCCTGTTCTAAATGTATTCTCTTTTGCTGAAGAAAAGTGACAAGTGTATAAAAAGTATCACATTTATCCCTTGGAAAAAATATGCTAATATTCTCCCATAGTACTCTTTCCCTGCCTAAATGCTAATATCTATTTCAGTGCACTGTAATTTATCAGTTTACAATCATTCTGCTGTCACCAGACTGTCCAAGGGCAAGATGAGTCTTACTTATCTCTATGCCCAGCATCTACTGTGTGCATTGTGTGTTCAATTAAGAGTCAATGAAAAAACCATCTTTCTCCTTTCTCCCCTCCCTCTCACCCTCCCCCCCACTCATATACATATATACACACACACCACATGTCTCATATATACATATGACATGACACATGGCACATACATATAACATGTGTGTGACATGAGTCTTACATATACAAATGCTTACATATATACATATACCTATAGATACATGTATATACATATATGTATGTATGCATGTATATAACACTTTTCCTATTAAGCTAAGGAGTCAGTACTGCTTTGGTTTGAATTTGAACTTCTTCCCTTATCAGCTCAGACAAGTTGGTTAGTACCTCCAAGCTTCAAGGTCTTCATCTGTAAAACTGGTATAGATTCTCCACTCCTAAGGATCATTATGGGCATTGAACTTAACGTACACAAAGCCCCTGGAAAAGTGTGTGACATTTAAAGAAGGTCCAAGAAATGCTAGCTCTTTGCGATGATCTTACTGTAGGGCTTCAGGTGCTTAAGGACGATAGCAACAACAAACTCTAATTCTGGAGTAAGTAGACATTTCCTTTATATTATCTAGGGGCCAAGCCTGTTAAATAAATGAACAGTGGGTGGAGTTTGCTGGAAGGGCGTTTACAACTATTTAGGTAAATCAACTGCTTCTAATCACTGTCAAGTAATTTAGAAGCACCATTTCCATACATGCAATTGATATGGTCATTACAAATGATCATTATTTATTCATGAAAAACTATCCCTCTCAGTCCCTCCACTGTGTCCCACTTCGTTAAGGAGAAGAACAGTGGGCAAGAGATTTGCTTGATAGTAGCACACATTATGTGAGCGAACTGGAGAGGGGAAAATCATCAACTGACCCAACACTACAAAAGAGTGGAGAGATTGACAGGAGAAAAGCGTTTCTATAATTACACGTATTTTCATCCTGTGGGAGTAGTTATAAATATAAAAATTTCTGAACCATGACAGCAGAGAATGCAGAGCATTGCCAGGTGGCCCAGGAGGCAAAATACCTGGAGAGGGCAAAAGCTTTAGAAGAAAAATCAGCACCAGAATACACCATTCTAGCATTTGGGTGATTTCAGCCCACCTTTCAGATCTGGAGGCTAAGATGGAAAACAAATGCAGCTATGACACTTCAGTTGTAATGCTTTGTAGTAACTGCTCAATGCATGATGTTCTGGCTCCAAAGGAAGGGAAAAAATTCCTGATGCTTGTTCAGTTGAAGATTACACACACACACACACACACACACACACACTACACAATACACACACATTCAATAAATACACGTACACACACATGCACATACACACAGTAAATATACACACATATACACACACACAGACACACACACACATCACCATCTTCAGTACAAATGTGAGCACTAGGGATCCGAAACAGAAGCCAGCTGCATGGGAGATCTTCCAACTGGTCTGTTCATTTCTGAGGAGTGAGTTTCAGCAAAAGTTGAGGTTACAGAGAACCCTTCCTAGTCATGATTGACCTGATTTGTGCTGCTAACATGCATGCTGTGTCCATCCACACTCTCCCAAGCCACAGACTCTGTGACACTAAAGCCCTGAGCTGCAGAGACTCTTGCCCTCGTCTAGAAACAGTCGTGCAGTAAATGCTGATTTTCAACATCTGCTTCCGGGTGTGGTTTGCAAACCGTGAGGGGGGGTGGTGTGGAGGTGTGATAACCACCATCCCACATACCCCTCCCAAAAATGCCTTCTCCAAACTCCCCACTATTATACTCCACTGAAACACGCAAATATATCTCAGCCTCTCACATTTAGTGACTCTTCAGCAACTCACCAGACTGACCCTAGTATAGCCTGTGTGACAGGGCTGAAAGCCCAGGGACTGGAGTCAAGAAGATCGAGGCATGTTAAGAGCAGACAAATCACTGATGAAGAGTGTGATCCTTTGAAAATGCCCTTCCTCTCTGAGCCTCAACTCCTAGATAGAGACAATCCCTGGTTTGAGCACTCATGTCCCAGGAATTGCCTCCGTCCCCGGCAACCCACGACAGTTGTCACTCATTAAGATGCAGGAAGATGTTACCAAAAAATACATAGTAACGCCTGGTACATCCTCTTTCTTTGGTAAATCTTTGGTTTTTTAAAAAAAATCAGCCGTCCTTGTGGAGTATGAATTTTCAGTGGACACGAGGGGAAGCAGTTTTATCAAAGGACAGGTCCGCTGCATACCAGGCAGCATGAGGAAGGGAAAGGAAGGAGAGATCTCACTTAAGAGAAAAGTTGGAAAGAGTAGGTTTTCTGGCACCTCAGTCATTATTGCTCACTTTGCAATTTTGCCCAAGACCCGAAAAGCAGACTGAGTGGGATCCGCTGCTCCTGCAGAATCCTAAGCCCGGAGGGGGCTGGCTTTGACTTGTCAAACTAGGTTAGAAGGAGTACTCCGATTCAGTGGAGGTCTTTTAAATGTTGATGAGGTCGTGTGGCGTACCTTGACACTGGCTGAGATCCCTCAGGTCAAATTCCCAAAGCCCACTCTCCTAACAGTCCCCACTGAATTTGAGGATGGCTGGGCTGTTGCTGTGATAGGGATAAGGCCAATACTGGAAGGTTGTATGAAAGATGTTGCAGCTTATAAAAAAGGCTTCATCTCTAGGAGGCATAGGGGAATCCTATTTAACTAAGCACAGTGCACATCACCCTGTCTTCTCTCCCTGCAGTAACAACTGGGATTCTGTCAACCAGGATAGTGTGTTTGGTTTTGATTCCCTTCCCGTGTTTCGGCGTCTTAACTCTAGAGATCTCACAGAGACCACCGTATTCTAAGGGGTGTCAGAGAAAATAATAGGTTCCTGAAATTATTCAATCAAACCCCTCAAATGATACATGGTTAAATAATAATTTAACCAGTTTTAGAATCCTAGACGCCCAGGCAATTCATATAAAGCATTTGGGAGAAACATAAAAAACCTAGGCAGCTCTGAGTCCAGAGCTGTCAAATGTGGTGTTTTGATTTTTTTTTTTTTTTTTTTTTGTGAAGTGTAAAAAGCAGCAGGGGTACATTTATGTTGCTGTGTATCATGAATAATAAACATTAATAATAGCTATAATATTTAATTTAATTCTGGAGACTTAACATTACAGATGCCTTCTTGCAGGAGAAGCGAACATTTAAAGGCTATTTTGGGTTTACTGTCCAATATCTCTCTGGCTCTGCATATAAATGTCTTTTCCAATTAAAAGTACACCCAGAGAATATTCTTGGATTTGTCACCAGTGACTTAACACTAAGATTTTTCAGGTAGGTCCACAAAATAAAACTTATTTCCAATGCTTTAACTGGCTCTAACCTCCAAAGATTCTTTTCACCCTTCCTCTCTGGATCTTGCTGTCACTGGCCATGCAGTGGCCATACTAGACACTCTGGGAACATTTCTTGCATGCTCCCCTCACCCAATTAACCACCAAACTGATTGATATTCATTCCCCACTTACCATCTCATCTCTCCTCCCTCTTATTTCTTATGATATCTTGCCTGGATTTTAAAATATCCTCTGTCTTCTCTCTTATCATCAAAACTGTTCTCCAGAGTCTTGTCTGAGTCCCTTGGTCTTTCCATGCTGTTGCTTACTCCGGTGAGGAGCAGAATATACACAGCTCTGGTAGACACTGTCCTAGAGACCAGGAACAGGGCCACATCAATCGTTTCTCCCCAGTACCCAGCACAGGACACAGTACGCACCCAGCGTCTGCTTAACCTATCTGGGGAGAGCTGGCTTCAAAGCTTTGACCCAAAGATTAGCAGCTGTATGATTTAGGGCAAATTATATAATTTCCCTGAGCTTCAGTTCCTATGCCTGCAAAATGGTGTAATGCTTCCTTTAGCAGTGTCACTTAAGGATTAATGAACTACCCATGTAAAGTACCATGTAAAGTACCTGGCCCACAGAATGCACCCAAGAAAGGCAGGTTCCTCTACCTGATGAATATTTTCCCATAACTTTGTATAGCATGCAAACTACTTCCCTCATATAGGTGGGCCCAACCCTGCTTCCTTATATTCATTTCCAATATATGGTCAACTCATATTCTGTTTTTTCCATGTATTTTCATGCTTCCGTAATCTCTCAGTCTTATTCCCTCTGCCTAGAATGTCTTTCCTTCATTCTCCTGTGGTAGTAAATCCCCACCCATCATTCAAAGTCCATTCCAGATAGCACTTCTCTATTAGGTCATTCATTTTCTTGGTCCAAACACCTTACAGTGACCTACAAGGACCTTCCCTCTGCACTCCCAGCTGACCTCTTTAACTTTACCTCCTAAGACTCTCCCCTTCATTCATACCCCAAAATCACAATGGAGTTCTTTTTTGAATTGTACATGCCTCGTTCATTTCTGCCAGAATTTAGAATGACTAGCGCCCTCTCATAAAGCGTTCAAGTAAAAAAATGCTCGACTTTATTACTTAGGGAGATACAGAATAAATCCAGAATGGGACAAAAATTATCCATTTATTTTTAAAAATTGATAATGTATTGCCAAAGACTTGGAGAAATTTATGTTCTCATACAATGCAGAAGTATAAACTGGAGGTCAGTTTGGCAGTGTCCATTAAAATAACAGTATGCCCAGATCTCCCTAACCTTAGAGCCCATGTCAGTATCCACGCCAGAAAAACAGTCACTGGTAAACATGAAGATTTTCATTAAAGCCATGTTCACAATAACAAAAACAAAACAAACAAATAAACAAAAACAACCAAAAAACAGAAAGCCAGTTGGGTAACAAGGTAAATGTCTATCTCTGGGGGAATGCTTAGATTAACTGTGGTGCTCACACACCACAGAATACTGCAGAGCAGATTAAAAATGGAAGCATATGGTGCACCTGGGTGGCTCAGTTGGTTAAGCATCTGCCTTCGGCTCAGGTCATGATCCCAGGGTCCTAGGATCAAGTCCCACTTCAGGCTCCTTACTCAGTGAGGAGCCTACTTCTCCCTCTCCCTCTTCTGGCTGCTCCCCCTACTTGTTCTCCTTCTCTCTCTGTCAAACAAATAAATAAAACCTTCTTTAAAAATGTAAGCATATGCTGACAAGGGAAGATATCCAAGACATACTTCTTAAAAAAATATTTATTTAGTCATTAGAGAGAGAGAGAGAGAGTGTGAGAGTCAGCACTGGGGGAGGACAGGGAGGGGCAGAGGGAGAGGGAAAGAGAAACCCAAGCAGACTCCCTGCTGAGCACAGAGCCCAGTGTGGGGCTCGATCCCATGATCCCAAGATCACGACTGCAGACGAAACCAAGAGTTAGATGCTGAACAGACTGTGCCACCCAGATGCCCCCCAAGACATACTTCTGAGAAAGCAAGTCACGGAATAATAAGTACATATGAAAATATCAATGCATTTTTAAAGCTTACTTATAAAAATAGCATTCATGGAGTGTTTACTATTAAATTTATCAAAATAGTTACCCTTCCTAACAACCGGGTGGGGTATGTAATGTTATCATCTGAATTTTGTACAAGGAAACTGAGGCTCAGTGAGTTTCCAAGGACACAACACCATTAATGTGTAAGGACTCTGCCTCCCCACTTGCCTTGTAATCACAGCTCTGTATTGCCTTATATGTTTAGGTTTAAACACAAATAAGTAATTAAATAAATAAGTAATTTTAAAAAGTAATTAAATAAATAATTTAAATTCTTGAAAATAAATAATTAAATAAATGTGCTTGAGCGCAAATAAAAATGTTTGCGTAAGTACCTAGTCTCATAGCGTTTCTTCTCAAAGGCAGGTGGAGGGAGGAAAGAACTAGAATGGAATGAAGAATGGTTAAAAAGGTTTGTTTTTGTTTTTTTAATTGACTGGGGTCTTTTCACACTGAATGATTTGCAAGTTTTATAAGGATGGATTCATATTTTTTGTATAATTTAATACACTAGCCCAATATCATCATAAAGAAAATGAGAGGGGAAAGTCATTCTAGAATAAACCGAAGGTGGGACAAAGGGTAATTTTGTTTGAAAAGGGCTTTGAGGCACAGCTTTGAAGGAATTTGAGCAAAAAAAAAATTATAACTGTAATTGCCTGGGTAATTTAGGTGAAATGAAGGGATTTTAGCTGCATTATTGCAAAAGTTATAGATGTAGAAATGTGGTCTGGGAAAACCACCGAGATTCCGTTTGAACTGTCATCACCGAATGTTTTTTCTGCTGGTCTCTTTAATTTTCTGAAACCAGCCTGAGTTTTCCTTTCTTCCACGTCCTCTCGTTGCTTATTGATCTGTGCTAACATTTCGGTTTCACGGCCTGGTAGATCATTCGTGCTGAAGCAGGCATGGTATACCTCCAGGTTTTCAGAGAATGCTGTTTGACTGAGAAATGGTGAGGAAGAATTATGAAATACTGCAGCTTTAAATTTTTGCTTTTCACCTAATGCCTCCTGAGTTGAAAAACGGCAGTGATTTCAAGCTTGATAGATGTGAGATCCCAGAGACAGGTATAAATCAATCCACCCAGGAAGTTTTTTGAAAATGACGTGAGTTGACTTCATATTCCTTTATGTTCATCTCTATGATGATTATTGATCCTCCCGGTACCCTGGCACTCCCCATCCTTACACTGTACTGATTTCTTTTCTTTTCCTTTAACGCTTGCCACCATCTAACATTATAGATGTTTATTTATTTCATGTATTGCTTATCTTCCTCACTGGAATAGAAACTCCATGAAGATAAGAATTTCCCTCTCTCTCTTTCTCTCTCTCTCTCTTTTTTTTTTTTCTCACCAGAGGATCCTGACTGCCTCTGATAGTGCCTGGCACCCTACAGACACTTAAAAAATACTTTTTTTTTTTGGACAAATAAATGACTATCAAGACTATAACCAGGCAATGTTATATAACCTTATTTGGCTACATATGTGCTCTAGGGACAGGGAATTTAACTATCTTTTGTCAGCGGATAGTCTGATTCTACTCTCTCAAACTAAAATTTTGGTGGAGTAACTAAGTAGCTAATGTGTTAAGAGAAAGCAGATGGTGTGGTTAGGTCCAGAGAGAGTAACACGAAAAAGAGAGTTAAAATTTCAAGTTTGACTAGGGTCCCGCATTTCTTAGATAACTGAAAGTACATCAGATGGAATGTTAATGACTATATTTGATTTGTTTTATTCACAGAGTAATCAAATGTGCCTAATAAGTTGCACATAATTAACTTCTTGATGATTTTCTTAATAAATGTATTAGAGGTCAAGCAGGTTAAAAGTGATTGGGTCTTTGTGGAACACTCCAAATATGTGCAAAATATATTCAATACAACTAGAGAAGGCATTTTAACTTCTACAAATATTGACACCCTAAAATGATGTGTGATCTGATAACTAGCATCATACAGCGTTGTACTATCCCTCCTGCCAATTTCACTTAGTAAAATAAGACCCAGGCAAAAGGGAGTGTACAGTGGGTTCCTATGGGAATTAGCTCTGTCTCAATTGCGATAGCATGGCCAGTGATATTTAAAGTTGCTTCTTGGGGTGGCTGAGTGGCTCAGTGGGTTAAGCCTCTGCCTTCAGCTCAGGTCATGATCTCAGGGTCCTGGGATCCAGCCCCGCATCGGGCTCTCTGCTCAGCAGGGAGCCTGCTTCCCTTTCTCTCTCTGCCTGTCTCTCTGCCTACTTGTGATCTCTCTCTGTCAAATAGATAAAATCTTTAAAAATAAATAAACAAATAAATTAATTAGTTAATAAAAAGTTGCTTTTTACGTTAAGAATGAATAACAACATAATAACCATTTAAATTTTCTAAAAATTTAGATAGATCGTAGACACAAGAATAAAGAGAATTTCACGATCAGGAACTGTCCCTCCTCCCAGCCTGGTAGTCAGTCTCATTCCAGATCCAATATAAAACTCAGAGGGCTCTCAGGATCTCAGGTTCCCTGCAGACTTCAGTTCTAGACTTTAATAGCATGGTCAAATAGACTACTGTGCCATCTAGATTCAGGCAGAAAAGTGGAGAGGTCTTAGCCTGTTTCTGTTCATAACATAGTGACCCAATATTTCTACCAATCATCCAAAGCTAAATCTAAGGCCAATTATGGGTAATGTAGCCATTTATGAAAGACTTAACTTGATGTTTCCAGGATAATTAGATAAAAGCAAGCCCCTTCACGGTATGATCTCTGTTTTGCTAAACTGCTCCTTTCCCATTCCCAGGCATAGGTGCACATGGTTAATAATTCTTTTTTGGCAGTCTGATTGAATCCTTTGAAGTGATTTCTCAAAGTGCTGCCGGCCTGTAGACACAGATTCACTCACGATGAGCTGTCAGTCTCTTTGCCTTTGTCACCCATGGTAATTAAGGTCCATGGCAGGTTTCCTTCTCATGGATCCTATCATTCTGAGACAAGCCTTGGATGCAGTCCCCTCTCCAGAATGCTGGAAAGGAGCATGCTACATGCTATGATTCGGTGGAAGTCTATGGCTCAATATGACACACTTTGCAATTTCATTAAATGCGGTCATAGCCCCTGGCTAACTTAGAGAGGTGTTGTTCTGACACCACGATGGCCAGGACTCCCTCCTTCCACTTCCCATAGCTGAGGCTCGGCAACTAACATCTAGGTTTGGGGGGGATGAACCTCCCAGTAGCCACACAGAGCTTACGATTTGTTATATGACTGCCATTTGTATCGGCATCTACTTTCTTTGTAAATGTAATCAAGAACAAGACAAGATCAAAATCCCTTGTGGAAACCTCCACAAACTGGGCTTTCACGTGGTCTGCATTTCATTAGGCATACCTACAGAATCGTGGTATATTAACAACATCCTAACTCTGCTTTAGGCGGGTGCCAGCAGTCTGTGGACCAACATTTAATAACCTAAAAGAATGCTCTTTCTCAAGCCAGTTAAGCTTAAACTGAATCATCAAGCACAGCTCTTAGGCAATAGAAATTGGCTTCTCTGCTAATGGTTATAACAATAACCAGTAATTGAGTTTGGTGAATTCCTCAAAGCCAGAATGATGCCAGAACTCGATGAAGCACAGAATTTGAAGACAAATGCTGTATTCCTTTGAGATAAACCACATGGTTCTCAGCCAACAGAAGAAGGATGATTACTTCCATTTTCAGCACTTGCAAATTAAGACTCTGTAGCAACAGGAAATACAGACAGACCCATCTGGGAGCTTGAGGGTAAAGGCTTTTTGATAATAATATATGGCAATAATGGTGCATTTTTTTTTTTAGTGGAAAGATACAGTCTTCTTTTTGCCAATGCTATCTATATTCATTAATTCCCTCTTTTACCTTCAATACTATTAAGCAAGGTAGATTGGACAGGTGCTCTTATATCAGTTTTGAAGGTATAAGAACACCAAGAAATCCAATGACTTGTCAATATCAACCAATGAATAGGCTCCAACTGCCTCTGGACTTAGAATGGTCAACAGGGGACTTTTACTGACGTTTGAAGATAAACAGAGAGAAGAGGAAAGGAAATGACTTAGCCTGAAATGGGAGTTTAAATATATATACAGGTAAAATTGTAAGATAGAAAGGGACCCTTAACTGTCTTAAAGGAAAGTTATTTACATTAACAGTTAATATAAATAGTCATTAGTAAGAATTAATGGCAGATACTTAGTGGCAGATACTTTCACATACTTTCTCTTAGTTAATCACATCTGCCCTGCAAGAAAGGTATTGTCGTTTCTGCATTATACATGATGAAACAGAGTTTCAAAGAGTAAATGATCAGGCACCTGGTGGCTCAGTTGGTTAAGCGTCTGCCTTCTGCTCAGGTTGTGATCCCAGGGTCCTGGAATCGAGTCCCGCATTGGGCTCCCTGCTCAGTGAGGAGTCTGCTTCTGCCTCTACTCCTCCCCACTGCTTGTGCTCTCTCTCTCTCTCTCTCAAATAAATAAGTAAAATCTTTAAAAAAAAATAAATGATCTTATTATGGCTAGAATATCCTTACACGCCTCAGAACCTATAAGAACTCGAATTTTCATGTCTTAATTGAGATGTTGAAAATATCAATTGGCAGTGAAAGTGTTCTCATTTCCATTAAAAGTAGGATAGAAAGACAGAAAATTGCTTTGAAGTTGTTAGCAGGTGCCCGATCTTAGTCAAGTGGTGTAAGAGTATAGAAAGAAAATGTAAATAAGAGACCAAAAAACACCATATTTAAATAGTGAAAAAGTATCACGTGTTTCATTTCATAATGAATAGCCATAGAAGGTATCAGAAATCCTTAGCCTATCACCAGATTTCAGAGTAGATGGACATCAAGATTTCCTCTTGCACTTAAAAGGAAATAAAACCTCTTTGGTTGCACCTACATGAATCTGTCCCATTCCCAGCCAGCCCTTGAGCTCATGGTATCTGACTCTCCATGATGCAGTCGATCTGTTCATATTGGCCAGTCCCACGTGGCAAGCCACAGACTTTCTTACCTGGGTGCCCCCACACAAACTCTCTCCTCTGAGGACAACGGACTCTTCCTTGCCCTCTGTCTCAGACAGACTATCCCTAATGGTTATTAAAAGTACCTTCTCATACTCTTTTATACAGCACCTTATTTTCTTCTCCTTTTCCCTTTCTGGCACCTGTCACAGGGCTTACTTATGAGGCAGTTTTATGTCCAGAAGAATAAATTTTTGTGTTTTTTTGTGTGTTGTGTTTCCCCACCCCCCATACCCTTGGCTTCCTTCAAACCACACCCAGGTGACAAAAAAAGGACTCAAAAAAATAGCTGAAAACCTTTGGCTGTTCTGCAGAAAGAAATGGCAGCAGTATCTTCCATCATCCAAAGATGAGATAGAATTGGGGCTGGGGGGACGGCCAAGAGGCGGCCGAGGGGCTTCGTCGACTGGAGAGACAAAAAGTGAAAGGAGGAAAGTTTCCAAGGTGGCCGGGCAGGATCGGGAGGAAGCTGGACAAGATTCAGCACATGCTTGCCTAAGACTGGAAAACCAGTTGGCCCCCAGCCTGTGAGGCTGTCCTATTCCATGGTCTTGGACACCCGTATGCCCTCTGGACTTAGCACCCTGCAGAAGGCTGTAGAAGGCTGGTCTTAGGCTGGTCTTATTCCCTGGAACTTACAAAAGTCACCTTACATGGAAAAAGGGGCTTTGCTGATGTGATTGCATTAAGAATCGAGATGAGGAGATTATCCCGCACAATCCAGGTGGGCCCTAAGTGCAACCCCAAGCGTCTTTATAAGAGGGGAGTGGAGGAAGGTTTGACCCCGGAGAGAGAAAGGTAATGTTACCGTGGAGGCAAGAGATTTAAGCGAGATAGCCACAGGTCAAGGAATGTCTGCAGCCACTAGAGCTAGCGGAAAGAGAACAGGATTGTCCTCTAGAAACTCAGGAAGGGGTCAAGCCCTGCTCACCCCTTGGTTTTGGGTCATTCAACTGATGTCAGACTTCTGCCCTCTTGAACTCTGAGAGAACTCTTTTCTATTGTTTAAGCCATCAAGTTTGTGATCATTTGTTGGAGCAGCCATAGGACTGCTCCTGTATCAACTATCTGGAGTGAAAATCTCATTATTCTGGCCAGTGTAGAACAGAACTCAGTCATCAGGGTGATTTCCTTCAGGTTGGAGAAGTGACAGATATATCACCAGTACCATATAGATTTATGTGTATATTCTCATTATCACTATCAGCATCACTTTCCTACTCTCTACCAGGCAGAAAGTTCCATCAGACTTAAAACCTTTTTTATTTTGTTCACCATCTGTACCCAGGGCTTCGCTCAGCAGCTGTCATATAATAATTGCTCTACAAATAATTGTTGAATGAATGAAAAAAAATTGCTAAAATAGCACAAAACAAGGAAAACACAAAAAACAAATGGTAAAAATAACTGAGCAAGACTGCACTAGCAACTACAGAGAACCATCAAAAACCCATTGTCAGCAAGCTAAGCAGAGATTTAGGTCAGTCTGACCCCATGTGTAGGAGTGCTTTTGAGCATCTAGATATCTGTCTTTTATTATTGCCTAAATGTGAGTGTGTCCTGGCACTGAGCCATTTTCAGTCAGTTTTACCAGAACAATCTCAGGATTGAGATTTGGATGCTCAAATCTCAAGTAGAGCTGTTCATGTCTGAGAACCAGTACTCACAGGGCCCAGGGCAGCAGGCTGAAACCACACAGCGGGAAGGCCGCAGCTATAGCCTGTGAGCTCTTGTCACCTGTTCTGTTGGGGTGGCTGACCTCACAAGCCACATCAGGACAAAGGGGACCAGACCACTCCCTGCTCAGCGTTGCCACATACTGGAGGATATGGTGCCTGGTGTCTTGGGTGTGTCCCTCCCAAGGTGACTGGGATAATTAAACAACACAGTTGTATTTCTCGTGGCTCCTTTACAGTTGTAAGTGGAATGTCTCGTGAAGACATCCAGAGAACAAAAGTTTTCAGTACTTAAATGAGGTTCCAGCTTGCACTCCTATTTAATTATAATGGAAACAATCTGCCACTCAGTTGCCAAGAAAGGCGAAGAATCTGGAAAGGCCTCCTAGGCAGAAAGAAGTGAGGAGAATAGCTTTCCTTGAGGCCCCGTGGTCTAGAGCAGAGCTGGGGACTCTTCACCGCAGGCCTCTAGGGAAAGTGAAGACAGAGGCTCCGCCTCTCTGCCTTCCCCTGCTGAGGTCTATGCCTGCTCCCTTCTAACGGGCTAGTGACGTGGGCAGGGGTTGCGGGTCAGTGGGGGCTGTAACTGGTGTTTCCGGCCACGCTGTGGCCTCTGCGATTTCTGCACAGAGTGGACTGAGGGGTTAGCCAGCTGTGGAACGGCTCAAATACATTCAAACCAAGCTCTTCAGGCCCCTTCTGTATTCTGAGCCACCTGATTTCAAATAAACGCATCCTTTTCCAAGACATGACTATTTTTAGGAATGTTTCTTAAATTTGAAAGGTCAAAGCCCCTTGTGAGAGTCTGAGAAAAAGGACAGACCCTTTTCCCACCAATAATGCACTTACGTAAACCCATAAAGGTTAAGATACCTTGATTTTTTTCCTACAGATAGAAAAAAATATGAATTTATTAATGGCTAAGGTATATATTTACCTTTATGAATGAATAAGGCCAGACTGCCTGAGTTAGAATTTCCAACTCTGTCATTCAGTAGCTGTATGACCTTGGGGAAGTTTCTTGATTGCTCTCTTCCTCGGTTTCCCCATTTGTAAAATAAGAGTACTAATAATAGCACCTACCACAAAAGATCATTATGGGGAAACAACAAATTCATTTTGTAGAGCGCTTACAATGGTGTCTGGTGTCCAGCGATTCGATATGGAGCCTTGTCTATGTAAAGGGACTGTTCAAGGCTGAAGGTAAGGCAATGAACAAAAAATGTGCTGTCGTGAGTGCTGTGAAGTGTGTAAGTCTGACGATTCACAAGCCTGTACCCCTGGGGCCAATAATACATTATATGTTAATAAAAATAATTAATAAAACAATTACTACTGTCATTGGACACCCATTCTGATGTGGAGCTTAAATTTTCATAGAAATCTTAATACATTTCATAGTAACTTTTAAAAATTATTTTATTTGTGTTTTCTTTGTTCCGGTAATGGGCAAGTAAGATTTTCACACAGATTTCCCTTCTGGGATACTGTAGCTCTTCAGAGCTCAAATCTAAGGAATTCTAATTTTTGTTCCGCCCTCCTTCCACACCTGACAGCATTTCTGCATAAGTAATTTAGACTGTGACTACTCACCCTTAACTTGGCATAGGTATTTGTAAAATGGGAAAAAAGCCAAATTCCAGGAAAACAATTTACTCTGTTCCATCCCTAAACTTTTGCTCATTCATCTGTTATGCTTAAAAATCAATTAGCACTGTGCATACACTGTATCAACAGCTTTATTTAGGATTAACTACAGAGCTGGGCAAATTTAACTGCAATTTTCCTACCAATGATGCTCTAAAAACACGCATGGATTTCAGAGGCTAATGAAGGCCTCTTCCCACTAGCACATATTTTTAAAGTTCTGGTGCTTTTATCTTTCTGTCTTCTGCTGTTTGCTTCCCACCTGCCCTCTCTTCCATCAGTACCAGTAGGATATCATATTTCAAGTGGATTCTTTTGAAATTTCTCTGTTTAAAAAGGATTACTAGAAAATAATTATAGAGTCATAGAAAGTTGAAAAGCAATAGAGAGGGAAGCCCCACGCACCCTTTACTCAGCTTCTCCCAATATTAGCATCTTTTAAAAGTATTGTTTAATGTTAAAAATAGAAAATTGATGTTGGCACAATCCATGGAACTTACTCAGATTTCACTGGGATTGACTTTTTAAGTAACTAATAGTTAACATTTGGTAAGCATCGGTTATGATCACAATAAAGACCGGAATTCATTTCCCGTGTGTGTATTTCAGTGTGGGTTTCTGTGTATCAATTTCTGTGTGTGTGTGTGTGTGTGTGTGTGTGTGTGTGCGCGTGTTGGGACGGGGAGCAAACTCTGGCCAAGCTACCCATTTCATGCTCAACTCTTCTGAGGAACAACTGGGAGAATATCATGTAAATGCCACTCATAAATCGTAAAGTTCTAAATAAACAAAGTATCATATTGTAAGTAGCTTCCTAATCGTTCTGTTCGGGAAAAATCTCGCATTAGTCGTGTGCACAGAGAGTAGTTGGAACCTACTTACCTGTATAAAAAGGAGTGTGTGGGGGTGTGTATAGGGGTCTCAGGGAAATTCCATCTGAGGGCACAGAATCACCGTTACAGAGTTAGAAGGGAACTTGGGGCCAACTATTCCAGCTTTCTACACGTACTCTAAAATACTCCTTCAAGGTGGTTCTTCTGTTCTCTGATCAAAACTTCAAATGATGGGCACACACTGTTTCAGGATTCAGTCTTTCCCCGTTTATAGAGCTCTATGTGTTGAAAAGCTCTTTAGTATAATAAGTTTGAAATACCTTCCTTATGACTTCTACCCAAGGGCCTTGGTTCTGCCATCAGGCACCTCACACAAGGCAGGATGACTGAAGACAAGCATCATTCCCCTAAATGTTATCTTCTCCATCCTAAACAACTCTCTTCCTTCTTTAACATGTTCATTGGATACAAGACTGCTCATGTCTGGATGGACTTAATTGTTCTCCACAGGGATGGAACCAGGGCTGGAGCACAATGGGGTGGGAGCTGAACAGCACATTCCAGAGCTGGACCAGTTTCCTGCCATGTCTGTACATTATATTTGCATTAATGCCCTGACACTCACATTAACATGTTTTTGTGTTGTTCTTTTTATTTTTTCCAACTTCCCTCATATTCCTCTTGAAATCAACTGAAATCCCCAAACTTTTTTTTTTTCCTCTCTGGTTTTGATGTTTAGTCATTCCTCCCTGATTTTGCACAGAGGTAGCTAGTATTGTGGGCACAGGAGCAAGACCTCATGTAGGTTCCCATTAAATTAGGCCTATTCTTGGGGCGCCTGGGTGGCTCAGTGGGTTAATGCCTCTGCCTTCAGCTCAAGTTATGATCTTGGGGTCCTGGGATCGAGCCCTGCATCGGGTTCTCTGCTCAGTGGGGAGCCTGCTTCCTCCTCTCTCTCTGCCTGCCTCTCTGCCTACTTGGATCTCTGTCTGTCAAATAAATAAATAAAATCTTTAAAAAAAAATTAGGCCTATTCTACCATTCTACTGAGATTTTTATTTTTACTATCTGGGCTTTATCACTAAATTTATTTATTGTCTTTGCCGCCTCCACAATGGCTGCACCCTTAAAAAAAAAAAAAAGGCTTACACGCTTGAGTCCTTTCTCAAAATTGCTGATGACATACTTGGGCAGAGAAGGGTGAAAAGAAGATCAATACAAAGCTATAAACTCGAACAGTAACATTTTGACCCTCTGTTAACGTTAGATTTTAATCGAGCATTCAGCTCTGTTTTTACTGAGGATTGACATAAGAAGTAGCCCTACACAAAAGGCCTCTGTATTTTCTAGAAAATCGTATTAGGTGATTCAATGTCCCATTTGTAAGAATCCCATGGGAAATTTCTCCGAAGCTCAGGTTTAGAGAAAAAAAAAAAATTCCCTCCAATGATAGCTGAGCTGGTATGAGTTTCCTTCTGTTTTGTCTTCCAAGACACTAAGAGAGAAACTGAAAATCACCTGCTCCATTGCTGTATCTTTTATTTATATCTACTTATTTATTTTTCCCTCTTTCCATCATCCCACTTTATTACCGAATGTGCATTTTAATAGTTCTATATATACATTTTTTTTTATCAGACATTGTGACATATCCTTTCTAAAAGGAGGCAGGGGATAAAAACAAACATACATAATAAAGACATACTTTCAAATATCTTTTCAGATGTATAAAGACCCATGGAATAATTTCTTCACTTTTTAAGTAGGACTTTAGGAAATGTTCCCCAGAGTACTTGTACTAAAGTAGTTTAGGTTTGCTTCAGCCCTTCAGATCACTTTATTCTAATTTTTTTTTTCTCAGTTTATAATGACATGTTCTCAAAATCTTCCATAGTAATTTCCTCAAATGGTACTTTAAGGTGTTAAGAGAAATAATTTGATCATTTGCCAATCTTTCCTCTTTTTTAGCTCTTCCATTATGGGGTTATTATTATTTTTTCTAATTAAGTACTTCTATCTGACTGAAATTCATACTGAAATGACTTCTGGATTAGGTGTTAGAAGCCTGGGGTTCTTGCATGGGATTAATTACTCTTTGCATGGCTAGGAGAAACTCAAGAAGTTTCTCATCTACAGAATGAAAACTACCTCTTGATGAACATCTAGTCAATATTAGGCACTCTTAAAATGTATACAACTTACTTTTAAAAAACTTTAAAATATGTAGCTTATAACATATAGTTTAAATATATGGATGTGCAATACTTGAAACCCTAATTTGAGAAGCTTAAACCAGTCCAAGAGCTTGGCCACCGTAAAAGCATTAATTATACTATTTCACTGAAAAAATTATGCTTTGCTTATTAGCAAAAGTATATCAGAAATGGATTCAAAATTGGTGAAACTAGTGACTCATTAACTACATGATAAATGGAACTTCACTGGTAAGATGAAGAGTTTTAAGTATACGTGGAATATTAAAGACTTTTGGAGACACTCACCATCTTTGCACAAGCAGGGTGCAAAAATCTTGAGGAGGCTCATAGCCCATACCATAGGATTAGCGGCCCAAGTCTGATCACTAAAGCTTCTGATTTCTAACTGCCAGTTTAATAGGATCTCTCATTGTCTGAGACTGAAGGTAAGGGTAGCAAAATCCTGGCCCTGGAATGTTGTTTCATCTGCTTCAAGTGAACCTTTTTTCCCAGGTAATGACTGAAACATCTGAATGGACAGAGAAGTAGAATTTGATCAACTTCTGAAAGAGAATGAATGAGTGCCTTTTTGCTAACATGTTTGCTGAAATAGGCTTACATGTAGGGGCGCCTGGGTAGCTCAGTCGGTTAAGCGACTGCCTTCCGCACGGGTCATGATCTCAGGGTCCTGAGATCAGTCCTGAGTCAGTCTCCCTGCTCAGTAGGGAGTCTGTTCTCTCTCTCCCTCTGTTCCTCCCTCCTGCTTGTTATCTCTCTCTCTTTCAAATAAATAAATAAATAAAATCTTCAAAAAAATAAAATAAAATATACCTGCCTGTGTAGTAGAACTTGCCTTAAGACATACTTTTAGCAAGGCTAGCATTAACTATCATGGGGCTACCGCTAACCCTCTTCTACCTTCTTCAGTAAACACCCTTACTTTATCAAAGGGTGTTTCACCAAATTATGACAGGACAGTTCTTAAAAGACAGTCTGCCTCATTTTAATCTTCATCAGGGCCCTTTCTTACAACTCCCCTTATTGTGGCTAGGGAATTCAAGTGTGGGGGATGTTAGCTTATAATCATATGAATTTTGAGTGATAGAGACTGATGCATCTGATTCCACTCTCCAATACCCCCTGCAGCCTCCCAGATAAAGTCACATGGTCACTGCAAGGAATAGACGAGAGATTATGAAATGCCTACAGCTGTTTCCTTGCAAATACATGGGTTAAACAAAGGCTCTTTAGCTCCCTTGACAGATAGTTAAATGTCAACCAACCACCCATTAAATCGATTTCATTGACATTTATTGTTGCTATATATAATCACAATTTCTATTAATGTATTTTTGGTTCTTTCCTGTACTTTTCATTTTTAAAAAAATCTATATTTTCTTTTGATCTTCCCTATATTTTCGGATAAACTATAGTAAATTCATACACTGAGGTACAGATTACTTTGTGACATACTTGAATGACCTAGGTCTACCAGAAAGTTGGACTCTGAAATGATCAGTAGAATGATGCTTTGAAAAAGTCATAGTTACCTAAAGGTCAACAAGAAAGCTCATCGCAAAGCATTGTTACATAGAAAAAAGTAAATGAAATGGTAATTTGAGAACTGGAATGCTGAAGGGACATAGAATTTTCATGGATTGATGATTTTGATGGCCATTGATGGTCAGCAGAGTTGAATGAGTAGTCTGGGGTTCTGTAAAACTACTAGTTAGGCCAAAAAAATAAAAAAAGAAACAAACAAACAAAATACAAGATATAAATACACAAGAATTTACCCTTTCGTTACCAATCTCACATTCCAGATGTGTTTTATTTTAGATGTTGTGTTCTAAGCAGAGATCAACATGGCCACAAATAACCCAGATCTAGTTGATTAATTAAAATCTTAAGTTCTCAGGAAAAGCTGTTAGGAGAATAATACACAGGTGAACACTGATCTGTTCCTATTTAAACTTCTAAAATTTATGCTTTTCAATTATTTTTGATGTAAGTAGAAGTTAGGAGGAGAAAATGATTCAGATAAAGCTATTTCTTAAGCAAGTCCTTATTACATGTGGAGGTAATGGCATCCAAAGAATGCAAGGGTATGAAAAAAAAAATATGTTCATACTTCTACTTTAAAATGTTATATATTTTAATCTGCCTTAACTTCATGCCAAAATGAAAATATACAGGATGAATATATAACATAATCAAGCTTTTTGGGGGAAGAGGCTAATATATTTTTATCAGAGCTGTACATTAAGGAATTAGCTGTGCGTTATCTTTTTCCATTAAAATTATCCTTCCTCTTTAATTAAAATAAAAAATACAGGGTGAGGAGTTTTATCTTTATTTCTTAAATGCATATATTTTTCTATAGTAATTTGAATAAAAAGTGCCTTGGGATTATTATGTTCTTCTAAACATGAAATCCATTAGAGTGTCGTATCGGGGAAATTTCTACTACTTGGGATGACTCTTTGGCATGGTTTTCTAACTAGTTTGTATTAATCATACCCAAACCAACGAAACGAAACCTGAAAACTATACAAAGTGACTGCTTTTGTGGGTTTCCCGTCCATCAACACGGAGGAAGCCGTTTGGACGCAAAATTCTGATTTCTTCTGGGTTTTCAACATTGACTTCAGGAACAGCAGGGGGGAGAAAGGTGCTCAGGGGAGAAAACCTCTGGTTATTTTAGGAACATACCACTCCGTTCACTGATAGCAGCTGGTCTCCCCTTTTGAGGCCTCCGTGTCTTTCGGCCACCCCTCCAGGAATGATGCGAGAGATATAAATGGGGGAGTTTTGCTCCTTTCCTCCCATCACGTTAAAACCAAGGCCTTCATCAGTCTTTGGCAGTTCGACTACCCGAGGGTGGGAGTGGCCTTCACTAGCTGCAAAAGCTGCAACTGTTGCCTGAAAGAAAAGATGGTCACTGGGTAATAAAACGAGGGAAATAAGGCTCTTCCTACGCTTTGCAGTGGGTAGGGTCGGGCACTTCCTCTTATTTTTATAGCATTCTCCTGTGGAAAAAAAGAACACGGTGGGGAGGGAGCTTGCTTCGCTTAAATGTCATCTAGGAGTCCTTTCTTTGGCAAAGCCCTAACTGGCTATTTCCGGCTTTCTAGAATTCATCCATTCTGATACAAATGTCCCCTTTTCACCAAACTCATTCCCAGGTACTGAGGCAGCTGAAATTCCTCCTTTTCTTGCACTCCAAAATAGGTTGGGTCCATAGACTACCTCCGCACCCTGCGCGTGCTCTAATGATTTTGTGTACGTGTTGACCGTGGGCCCCAGAAGGGCAGAGATTACGTAATCTGCTTCTTTGTGTGACACAGTCTTGCCCAGTGCTTGCCCATAAATGCTCATGAATATTTACTCAATGTACTTAGAAGCACTTATACATATAAACTCTGGCGGATACGTATATAATCTCACTCTGGCCTGACCACTGGCTTAGCAAATTGAGTTTTGGGGGGGTTTTTTGGTTTTTGTTTTTGGGGTTTCTTTCTCTCTTTCTTTCTTTCTTTCTTTCTTTCTTTCTTTCTTTCTTTCTTTCTTTCTTTTTTGATTGAGGATACTTAGAGGAAAATAAAAGCTAAAACAATAGATTCAAACAGATTATTAGTATTTCACATCAATGTTGAGCATTATTATGAGAAGTCTTCTTATCTGGTAAGGATGTTTCCCCCCACATTTTACATTTAATATTTCACCTCCTGTGGGGTTGTGGGCAAAAATGAGCAGCCTATGGTTTTATATCAACACGTCCAAAATTTCATTTACTATGGATATAGTTTTAAGACTCATCTATTAATTTTTAAAAAATAAGTCCAAAACACAACTTACCATTAGTTCCCACCCCTCATGGAAAGAAAAGAACAGCCCTGAAGTAGTTTCTACCAAGAAAAGATTCTCTGCCTGCTTCGTCTTTTCCACTTGCATTCACCTGCCTTAACCACAGTTGATTAGAGGCCTACCATGAAGTGAATTACTCCACACTCTGAAAGTACTGATTGCCAACTACCGTCCATTCTTTTCCACACACAGCATTGTCACATCAATTGAGCATTATACTACTGTCTGCATTTAGTGAAATTTAGTGAATGATATGGAAATAATGGCTTGTTTTTAGCTACATGCATTTGCTCATGCAAACCTCATCGTCATGCATAGATTTTAATGGCTGACATGGATGCAATGCAGACAGCCCAGAAACAACCAGAAAATATTGTGCTATTGCAACAGTATGCTGCTATCCTGCTGTTCTACATGAATAAGAAATGAGAATGGTAAAACACTACATAATTCACTTTCCCCTTAATTAAACCATGTAGGGATCATTTTTCTGTGTGTGTTCCACTTCAGTACAAGCAAAGCAGGATATAATGATAAAAACACTCTCTTTTTGTCTGGGTTCAAAACAAAACAAACCAAAACAACTTACAAATCTACCGTGTTCAGTTACAGAATGACAACTAAAAAAAATCAGGAGAGAAACCAAACGAGGTGATATAACACAAAAGAATTTAATGGAAAATGCTGATTATTTTCACCAGTTCTTGTTTCTCATACATTATTAGAAAGAGAAGAGCTTTTGAAAAGCAAGTTGTTGTGCATCTATTGTAACACCTCTGTGTTTGTAAAATAAGAACTACATCAGTGGTCTTAGTTTAAAACTGTTGTTTCCTAATGGTCTATTTTCCAGATAATTTCATGATCCTGTTGCTATAAGAGTTCTGTTAGGGACAGAGTTCCATCAGGTTTCTCTGCAGTCTCTGGATTTGAGTCTTCAAGGAACAAATGTGGTCAGTACCACAAAAGGTGATGGGCTTTCCCTTTAGGTCAAGGTCACATTCTTTCCGCAAGCTACCCACTGCGCTGAAGATAAGGAAGAATGCTAGGTCAGTGGGTTTCAGGGGAGTTCCCTTCAAGTCTGCTTCAAGTCAAATCTTTCGACTTATGCAAATAAATCTTCATGCACTGAATAGGGAACAAGCTCTTTTGGATCAGAGACATGTGTCAGAAAACCACATATGATCTCATACAATGAACCAGTAGATTTGCTTGTGCCAAATGGACGTTTAGTGAGTTTAATGAAATCATTCTCCTTTCTTAAGCTACAGAAGCAGCAGAAACGTTCAATTGTCCATTAGGATTTTTACCTGGGAAGTAGTACTGGTTCTAGACTCTGGGCTGCCACTGATGTCTAAATTCTCTTACAGTGTACACACGAGAATACCTGAAACACACACGCGCACAATCAATTACTAGATCACTGGGGTCAAGTATACTTTCAAAGTTACTCAAGCCTTACCTTTGCTGTGGCCCTGGCACGGAATTCAGGACAGCCATTAACAGTGATCGTTTCGTGCATGTATTGATACACCTAAAATGTTCACATAAAAAAAAAAAAAAAAAAGAATGGGTAAGAACATTACGAATATCGATTCTTTCATTGCGATAGGATGACAAATTTTCATCGTAAAACCAAGTTCTATGTCACAATGCGAAATAGCTCTGGGTCAGTTATCCTGGTGATTGGGACCAAAAGTCCTTCCTTCCTTCCTTTTTTTTTTTTTTTTTTTTGGTGGGGGATGGTTGCAACAGAGAAGACGACCATTTTTATTATTGGCTATCTGCGTTCGTCAAACATAAAAACTAAGGAACACTTTAAATTTTTTTTTTTTTTAAGATTTTATTTATTAATCTGACAGATAGAAATCACAAGTAGGCAGAGAGTCAGGCAGAGAAGGAGAGAGGAGGAAGCAGGCTCACCGCCGAGCAGAGAGCCTGATGCGGGGCTCGATCCCAGGACCCTGAGATCATGACGTGAGCTGAAGGCAGAGGCTTTAAACCACTGAGCCACCCAGGTGCCCCAGGAACACTTTAAATTTTTTTTAAGATTTTGTTTATTTATTTGACAGAGAGAGAGAGAGAGACAGTGAGAGAGGGAACACAAACAGGGGGCGTGGGAGAGGGAGAAGCAGGCTTCCCCTAAGCAGGGAGCCTGACATGGGACTCGATCCCATGACCCTCGATCCTGACCTGAGCCGAAGGCAGATGCTTAATGCCTGACCCACCCCGGCACCCCTAGTAAAGTAACACTTTAAAAATACTTAAAATGTTTTTTAAATTTTTTAAAAATTTATTTTTAAAGTAACACTTTAAAAATAATTTTTAGGGCACTGCAGTGGCTCAGTCAGTTGAGTGTGGGGCTCTTGTTTTCTGCTCAGGTCATGAACTCAGGGTAGTGAGACAGAGATAGAGCTCAGCACAGAGTCTGCTTGTCCCTCTCCCTTTGCTCTTCCCCCCACCTCCGCTCCCTCTCTCACACACTCTCTCTCTAAAATAAATAAATTAAATCTTAAATAGTTTCATAAATTAATATTCCACAAAGCTGGCCTAACAATATCTTTTCCTTGCATGTTGGAAGGTATGTTACCATTCATGACACATATTCATAATTCATAAATATAGAAGATAAATGGTATTTGGGGGTAGGGACAAGTAAAGACAGAGATTCTTAGGACTAGTTGCAGAGAGGAACATATCAGCTATGGGCTCATATTAACATTTAAATGAAATAAAAATAACAGAAGTAAAATCTGGACTCAGAATGATATTGTACTAAGCACATAGTTTTTGCCGACTAATGGACCAAAGTTTAAGCCTTGCAGTCTAACTGGGGAACTACGAGGTCCTGGTTGAACCACCTCACCAGTTTGACCTTCTTTTTGCCCATCTGAGAAATGGGTAAAGAATATTTATTTAGTATAGTTTTTTCTTGAAATAATACTTTCAAGAAATAATACTCTGGCACTTAAAGACCACTCCTTAAATAGCAGGCATTATTATTAATTACGATTTTAGGCACAACTATGAAAATTGTTAGAATGTAGTAGAAAAAAAATGTTTTCCTTCTAAATTGTCAAGGATAGGGTTATAAAACCTATATATCAGTGCTAAAATACATTGCTTCATCATAAATAAGCTTAAGTATAGAGAAGGACCCTTAAAACATAGTTTGAAGATGACATTTAGGAAAAGAAACCAGGAAGGTTAAATATTTTAGACTCTCTGCCCATTTTAAAGATTTAAATAATAAAGTTGTAAAAATCAATTATATGATGTGTAGAGGTAAAAGTCCATTTGGAATTTTGCTGGGGAACTTTTTTGAGAGTGATCAATTAGCTACTTCAGTAAAAGATGAAGTAGAAAATTATTTTCCACACTTAAGTAAAAAGTTATTAAAGTGAATTCAGAATGTGATTCATGCATCTATTCAACAATCTTTCTCTGACTATCTCAGATGGACCTCTTCCCAACATTTCTTAGCTGGCTCATCATTTCTCAAAATACATTTGGTTGAGTCTCCATTAAGGCTAATGCATCTTTCCCAAGGGGCATGTTTAGAAGGAAAAAGACAAGGTGGCCTGGACTAGAAAGGTAGGGGCACCATTCAGAATCTATCACTTGGCCCTATACTTCACTAAGAAGTAGTGAGAAGTCTGAATTGGAAGGGAATAGTTTTCCAGGAAAGCATTTGTGCAGCCTGAGACTTGTTAATGCAAATTCTCCGGGTTACCAGCTGCTTAACATGTTTCCATGTTATTTCCTTGAAAGTGCATCGCTTTGTTTTGGAGAGATCTCTCTTCCACAAATTAGTTCTACTTATTTGATCTTACAGACAATTTAAGAGCAAGATTCTCCTTACTCTGCTTTTCTTGTTAATAATCTCTCTTAAATCTTATCCCTTCATTCTATCTCTTTTCTAAAAGATTTTTATTTATTTGAAAGAGAGAGAGAGCGCACGAAAGAGAGCAAACACAAGTGGGGTGAGAGGCAGAGCGAGAAGCAGTCTCCCCACTGAGCAGAGAGCCCTATGTGGGGCTTAATCTTGAAACTCCAGGATGAAGACCTGAGCCAAAGGCAGATGCTTAACCAACTGAGCCACCCAGGTGCTCCTCTTTCGTTCTATCGTAACTCACTATCTCTTGCTCAAAGCTCGGATTAGTGTCTTCATTGGGTCTCCCACCACCAAACACTATTAACTTTGGTTACCATTGTCAAGGACCTACCTGACCATGTCACTATTGTGCTTTTAGCTGTCTTCAGCTCTTAAAAGTTGCAAAGTCAGATGCCTCCAGGAGTTAAACCAATGACAATAATGCGGAACCCACCCTTTTCTCATGACTTCATTCCCCTACTTGTTCTCCTCCACCCTCACTGTTCCCCAAACATATCACAGGGTTCCAGCTGCTTACATCTTTGCATGTACGGTTTGCTCTGTTTGGAATGCCCTTTCACTTGGCAGCCCCTTGTGTATACCTGTTTAACACGATGCTAAAAGACCCAATTATCATTTTCTCCATTTCTTGTTCCTGGCTTCATCCAAGCAGAGAAATCTCTCCCTCCTTAGTTTTAAACCATTTGAATTTGTCTGGAGTCATTTTTGTGATCTTTTCCAGGGAAAGTTCTATCTTTGCTTGCAACCAAGGATGTTTATGAGGACAATCATTAGCAAATAATGAGGAAGTTGTCATCAATGGATGAAAGCAGAAAGCAATTTTGTGAGTTTCTGAGATAAAGTCAATAAAAATTTAAGAATAATCATCTTTAATATTCCAATTTGAATTGTGAATTAAAAAGTGGAGTATGCAACAGGCAGCTTTATGGACAGATAATCCACAGGTCCTGCAGATGCCATGTATTCATTGTACATTCCGGTCAGCTACTTGATTTCACTAGGGTTCAATTTTCTCATTTGCAACATAAACCTTAGAGTTGTAACTAACTTCTAGGTCTGTTAAGAGGATTAAATGAGGTCAGAGCAGTTTGCAGCATGTAATAAGTTTATAAAAAAATGAGCTATGATGATGATGATGATGATTAATATTCAATGTTTCCCAACTTATTTGACACTGGGATCTTTTGGGAAGCATCTCCTGGGATTGGTAGTCCATGAAAATATTTTACAGAGAATCGATGGGAGACTGTAGTTCTCAGCTGGGGTTGTTTTTGCATAGTAGGAGACATTATTTGGCAATGTCTGGAGACATTTTGGGTTGTCACCTATGCAGAGGGGGATGGCATTATTGGCATCTATTATTTGAAGACCGAGATGCTGTTAAATAGCCTACCAGGATCAGACTAGCTCTCTAGAACAAAGAACCATCTGCCAAAATGTCAATAGTCTTGAGATAGAAAAACCCGGACCTAAGAAATCATGCTCTATCATTTCTTCTTATACATAATCAATAGTCAGCCATGAAAAGACACTTACGTAGCACTGGGTAAAGGATCTTGTAAACGATTAAAAAAAGGGGGGGTTCTTGTTCAACAAATATCTTTCGGAGTAAATAGTCATGATTCTGGTGAGCATCTGATGAAGACTTGTTCAAGGCCAAGTGTAATGCTAAGCGTTTTATATCTGTAAGTTCATTCGATGCTCACAACTTAGGGCTCAGGCACTCTACACACAAGGAACCGGCCACAGAGACGGTAGTAGCATGCCTGTGACCACACAGGTAATGGCAGATTTGATGTAGAGATTCAGATGTAATTGCCTCCCAAATCTTCCCTCTTTCAACCACATGAGGCTTTCTTATTGAGACAGCATCAGACTACTATTATTTTGGCAGCAATGGGGAAACAAAAACTTGGAAGATGTCACCAATATTTGTTTACATTTGGAATAAATCCATCTAGGTTGAATATGATCCCTACCATTATACAAGTGGTGGCTGCAAATGTATCATATGATTTGGAAACTAACAAATTCATCAATCCAAATGAAAGTGAAATAGCATTTTAAATTCTTTTATGATTATAATGTACCGAGAGTCAAGGAAAAGAAGCCAAATATTATTGTTAGTCTTTTCTTCTGTAAGGCACCGCAGATTCTGATCCGTTGGTTTTTAAATACTGGCTGACATGGTCGAGTTAGAGTCAAGTCAAAACTGGGAGATATTAGTTCTATTTCCATTAGCTATGTTGCCTTATGAAAGTTACTGAGTTCATCAATTTCTGGGGACAAAATGTATCCCTACCTATCTTACTTTTCAAAGACCATTGTGCAAACATTTGTAAAACTTTGAAGGAAGTTGTTATAGGAAGCTAAAATATTTTACCAGATGCCCTGAAGAGAATTCTTAAAGGGAAAACAGAAAATGGTTGCATGAGCTTCAGTCAGGGACAGTGGGGCTTACAGTTTCCAGAATCAGCTGGGTCTCCAAATGTCTGGACAATTTCAGCTACAGCATTTCTAAGTACTTTCCACTTGGGTAAGATGGGTTTAATTTTCCTACCAACAGTCCAGTGCAAATTTGTCAATATCAGGGTTTAGACACTGAGAAAGGAGAGACTAAAATGTAGTTTAAAAGAAAAAAAATAAATATAGCAGAGTTCCATTTAATGTTTACTCAAATAATATAGCAATCAGGAATTCTCTTGGCTGAACGTAGCAGAAAATCCAACTTCAGTGGCTTAAACAAATAATAAAGAACTTCCAAAAAGTCAAGAGTAAGAAAACAGTCCAATTAAAAGCTGGATAAACTCTTTGAATAGACATGTCATCAAGGAAGATCTATGGGTGACAAATATGAAGATCCTCATCACCACAGATACTCAATATCATTAGTCACTAGGAAGATTCAAATTAAACATAATTAGATACATCTACACTCTTTTACTATGTCTAGACTTTTTAAAAACATTGACAACACCTACTATGGGCAAGAATGTTGAACAACTGGAACTCTTGTACATTGCTGGTAGGAACGCTCAATGGCACAACCACTTGCAAAAACAGGATACCATTTTGCTATAACGTTAAACCTACACTTATCTTAAGATTCCCTTATCTACTTCCAGCTATTTGTCCAAGATAAATAAAAACATGTATTCATAAAAAATGGTGTGCAAATATTTATAGCAGCCCTCTTCATACACACCACAAACTGGAAACAATTCAAATAGCCTCCGATGCCAAATGAATAATTAAATGGAAGCACATCTGTACAAAGGAATACCGCTTGGCAGTAAAAAGGAAGAAACTACTCATACATACGACGATGTAGATGAATCCCAGATGGATGTCGCTTAAATGAAAGAAGCCAGAATCCAAAACTATTTCATGTCTGTGACACTCTGGGAAAATAAGAGGAACAGAATATAGATCAAAGTTGCCACAAGTTGGGGATGGGGAAGAGTTGACTACCAGACATGAAGAAATTTGGGTGTCTTGGAAATCCTAATCCTGACAATGGTGAGGATCACATGATTGCCTGTGACAATTAAAACTCTTAGAATTGTACACCGAAAAGAGGAAATATTATTACTTTATGTAAATTATACTTCCATGACCCAAATTTTTAAAAAAGCAGAAAATATTTTGAGATGAAAATATTCTGAAACTTCATCATGGTTTTGGAAATGAAACACAAGGGCTTTGAAATACAAAGAACAACATATATTTAAAGTGCTTAGTAGAATGAAAAGATGACATCAGTTCCCATGCCTTAAAGTTTATAAATGTGGAAAGCAACATATACTTTAATGGATGGTAACATTTCTTTCAAGTAAGGATGCTCCAGAGATTTTGTAGTACCTCATTACGAAGAGGCTGGCTCCTAAAATGTCAATAGAATTACAATTAGGATTAAATACACTCCTCTATATCAGTGACTAGAAAAAAGAAATAAACCTTTCAGCAACATTGTGAATAATGAAAATTACATTAGGTAACTCGAGAAGGAAAAAAAAGTGGAAAGACAAACGATCAGAATTATTAGAGTAAATTAATGAGAAACAAAGTCCAAATGGGAAAACGATATGGTCCAAATCCTACTACATTACAGTGTTCGTTAAGACTTATGAAATCTATAGTTTTTATTTAAAAAGCAAATAAGAATGCACATTTTGAAGATAATAAAAAGCCAGTAAAAATATTAAGACTGATATTTGTATCTATATTTATAATTTTTAGTGGTTTTCTTGATTTTTCAGATTTGGAAACTCAGGTAAGAGTTGAATAAAGAAAGTTATTTGATATAGTATCTTGATTGCAAAGTATTTAAATATTCTAATGATATTAAAAGCAAAGATTGATCCTTTTTCATATCTTTTATAATTACAGCCACCTGGGTAGTTGGACAACATCTACAATATTAAGTCACAATATACCTATCATAATATACTAAAAATATGGAAGGTTTTCTGAAAGCAGATTTTAGGCAGGGGAGGTATTAAAATGAATTTGTGGCTCTAAATTTAAATGCATTTAGTGGAGTGGAGTCCATGCATGCAAAAAATCAAGTGCCTTGATGTGGATGTGCATACTATATACTTCATATGGCTAAAATAAAATAGAGATAGAGCTTAAGTTACTGAAAATACGATCTGCTTATTTTAAGAGGTTTTGTAGAAATAATCCCAGATCAACCGAAAATTGGTTCATCTATTAACGAAAAGAGTTCAAAAAATACCTAACTTTTGCCTTGAGTTTTTCTTCCATTTTGGAAAAATGGCAACCATAAATAAATGCTATGTATTTAAAACTATAACTATCTATGTATCTATCATATATGCTTTCCATATGCTTTTGTAGCAGCCAAACATTTTGTTTAAAATTGCAGTGTTAGAATTCCTATAAACTAAGGAATTTAATGTATAAAACTTCATGTCTAGAACGAACCAACCATTGTTTGCAAAAAGGAACGAAAATGACATACTGGTTACCATTCATGTCTGCTACAATTAGCAGAGGTCAAATTAATCCTGTGAAAGTCCAAGAAGGATAAAATTTCTAGAGTAATGTCTTTTTCTACAGCTTTCTAATAGCCATCAACCCTGATGAAAATATGCCACCCGCTGGACAAGAAAAATATTGACAGGTATAAAGAAGCAAAGGACAATATATCTCTATTAGACTGCAATGATTTGCAGAAGAGGGTTCAGTCAGTAAGGCAGACAATTGATGGTATTGTTGGACTAATCAAACAGGCGACTGACATTGCTTCCAGAAATGGACCTTGAAGTGGAAGTCTTCCTCCTTGGTTCAGTGACAACTGTGCCATGTAAAATACTCTTTATGTCCTCAAACCAGGAAGGGGAAGATAAATGGACTCTGCAGTTTTTAGCCACAAAATACCTTTTTTTTAGGCAGTATGCCTCAAAACTTCATTTTTTTTCAACAGTGCCGGTATGGTATATAGTAAATGCTTTTTGAAAGAGAGCACTTCCTTTCAGCACTGAAGAAAAAAACCTCAATTAAAAATTGTCAATAGGGGCGCCTGGGCGGCTCAGTGGGTTAAAGCCTCTGCCTTCGGCTCAGGTCATGATCTCAGGGTCCTGGGATCGAGCCCCACATCGGGTTCTCTGCTCAGCAAGGAGCCTGCTTCCTCCTCTCTCTCTGCCTGCCTCTCTGCCTGCTTGTGATCTCTGTCAAATAAATAAATAAAATCTTAAAAAAAAAAAATTGTCAATACAACTACTGCTCTCCAGAAGCAAATCAGCTTTCCTACAGAGCCTCCTACTTCACCAGTCTCCTGCCAAGATACAGCTGACAACTAAGTCATCAACAAGATGGCATTACCTATAATTTAAAGCAAAAATAAACAAACAATAAATACTGAATTTGAAGATCTTAAACAAATATGACATTTTGAGACTAAAAGCTTCTGGCCCTCCCTCCCCCATGTTAGCCTCTGCATACCTGCTTACTTTTTGTCCCAGTAGCCACAGGGAAGGAAGACCTGTTGCTCCTGTGATTGGTCAGCAGCCAGGAGCTGTGTTAGGCCACGGTTTTACTAGTGACACTGATCGTGTTTCTAAAAGCTCAGCCGTCATGAGACACCCCTTCATCCCTTTCTGTATCCATGTCACAAGAAATCAGGCAGGAGATGCCCACCTGGGGCAGATGTAGCTGGCCGTGTTGTTTCAAAGTCTACTTTCGCAGGCTTAACCAGACACCACAAATTCAGACTGGAGAAAAGATTGGTTCATTTAGGTGTCTGGGCCCAAAATTCATTATCTAATCTATGTTTTACTAGACAGAGCTGCCCTACAGAGGATTTGGTTACTTTCCATGCCATTAACAAAGCAGTAATATGTTTCTTATTTGGTTTTGGTCCTTTCATCTAGCATCTTTGATTGGTAACTCCCTGAGAAGGAAGGGTGAAATGCAGAAGAGGACTTGAGCACTCCCGGACCCACTGGCTATAAAACATCTTAACAGCGTAGACACTTCAGGTCTGTCTCTCACAATCCACTTGTGTAAGTCCAAGCTCAACTACCTGACTCAGACTTTCTGCTGCCCTGTGACACATACCATCTATGACTTTCTTCAAAGGACACTGAGTAGACCACAGCAGTAGAAGAGCTGAATTGAAAGGGTTCATAATTTGTGACCAATCTCATGTCTTAGAGGATTTATGTGAACATAGTATTATTCTGCTGAAGGAAAACAGCCTCAAGTTGCAAGTGATCTCTAATGCTTGGAGTTAGATAAAGATGAATATTTTGGACAGAATGATGCCTTTAAATATCCACCCATCTGCCTCGCCAAGTTACAATGGAACTACAAGTTTTTTTGAAATGTTGTTTATAGGTTAATGTTAATAAGAAGAACCATTAAGAAAGTTCTCCAGCACTCTACTGCCTAACTGATGTCGGAGGGATGAGAGGACCCTTAAGGAGGGTATTCTGGGGTCACTTAACAATGAGGATTAAATGCCCCCCTCACGCTTGACAGTAAATGGCACATCTTTTAATTTGTTTTTGGTTTTGTAGGGACTCAGTAGGAAAGCCTCAAAACTATTGGTGTGTTACATAACACAGTCCTCAGATCTCTACCAATTGTGAAATTTCCAGAGGTTATTTATATCGCTTGTTTTAAATGAATTAAAATGACGGTACTTATACTTATTTTTCCAAAGGGAAGAGAAAATACTTTGTTCAGTTTTATAGTTTTGCAACTAATTATTCTGTTATATAAAAGTACAATAATTAGCTGTTAGGCTATAAAACTGAGGAATGGCTATAATTTAAAAGAAAACTGTGTCATTAACTATTAATTTCTCTACTTATTTTTATGATGGGTTTATATTTCCTAGCGGGTTCTTTACACATATAACTTTCATAAGGTAAGGCAAATTAAATGCTTTGTACAAATCATTTAATAACTGAAGGAAAAAAGGGAGATCATAAATAACAGCATTTTCACAGGGTCCACATGGCAGGTGGCCAAGCCACCAGGGAGAAATCTCTTTCCTTATGGTTGTCTAAAAAAGAATTCCCTTAAGGCAGCTGTTCCCATCCTGTCCTTGTTACACAGCCAGAGTCCTCTGTGACAGGAAATGCCTGAACAAAATGTTGGGAAGATGTCATATCCAATTAGTCTAACACCATTCAAAGGGACTGGATTATCTCTATTTGTTTATTCGGGGTAAAATTCAAATGAGGTTTGGGGCCTAAAAATTTGTCTCATTTTAGTGATTGGATTAAGATGATGTGAAATTTCATGAAGGGTCCCAAAACACGAGAATATTGCTCACTGGGAGCAATTTTAAAATTTAAAATTCACCTATGCACTTAAAATTTTGCAAGTGTTGTAAAATTCTACTTCTTCAAACAGGTCTTTATGTGGTAAGTGAACTAATCATTTGGGTCATTTTGGTGTGTACAGTCATTGTCACAGGAGTCATATGAACTAATAAGTAAACACTAAAGAAAAACTCAACTCAGTTATTAAAAACAAACCTGATTATTCAGTTGACTGAACTGAAATTATTATGACTAATAATAGGTTTCCAGAGGTAGCAGTAAAAATACAGGATGCCCAATTAAACTGGAATTTCAGACAATGGTTAGATTTTTAGTTTAAATATGTCCCACATAATATTTGGGACATCATAAATGGATTGTGGTTGAAAAAGAGACTATTATAGTTTGGGAGGCCAGAAATGTTGGATAAAATTCAGAGCAAAATAGTCCATACAACTAAGGTGTAGACTGAACAGAACTTGGTGTTCGTAGGCTCTGGGTGAGGAAAGATGGAAAGAGGTCCAGTGTGGAGGTGTGGGCAGGGATGCTGGATAATGGGTTTGATTTTGGATGATATTGCTTGATTTGTCTTGTGATCTCCAAGAAATGTTCAGTAGATAGCTAGATATGTAGATCTGAAGGCCAGAGGAAGAATATAAACTGTAAGATACAATTTGTGAGTTATCTACTTAGTTGGCAAATGAAGCCCTTTGTGTAGATGTTATCTTCTAGGAGAAATTTAGAGTGAGAAAATGGGGTCTTAAGGGCTGGCTCTAACATCCACCTATGTAATGTATAAACTGAGCCTTAGTCTTATATTGAACCAATGGAGCCAAGTCATCTTTTTTGAACTTAAATAATTCACAAATATGCCTTTTCCAGCAAAATATTTCTAGAGTTAGTGGGTATTAAGGCGGGCACATACTGCATGGAGCACTGGGTATGGTGCATAAACAATGAATCTTGGAACACCGAAAAAATAAAATTAAATTAAAAAAAATAATAAAAGGAAAAGAAAAAGAAAAAGAAAAAAAACTATATCCAGGAGAAAAAGAATACAAATAGATACATCTTTAAAAAGTGAGTTACCAGCATATATAATTTACATACATTATAGAAAATTTGTACAATATAGAACTGTACAAGCAAAAAGTTAAAATAATTTGTAATTCCGTATTAGGATACAACCACTGTTAACATTTTGGGAGATTTATTTCTAGTCTGTTTTATTTGTTCAATTTTAAAAATCAACATCAATTCAGTCACTATATACTTTTTGTAATCTGGTGTTTTACTTAAAATATTGGGAATGTTTTCCTCATGTATTAAATACTCTTTCATATGTTTTAATGGTTTCCTTGTATTTAATCTTATACTGTGCCATATGTATTTATGAAACATAAAAGGCACTCTATACCTTATGTACAGATCTTATCATCTGTCCCTGTGAAAGAGTTTATCAATTACCATTTTTGCTGTAGTTTATACACTGGATATTTATTCATTCCTACCTCTTCTTTCTCATGTTCAGATAGACTCAAGAAAAAAACAGACCCATTTAGTTGTAACTAGAAGTCTGTTAAAAAACGGGATAAATGTGATAGGGTCAATAGAAAAGAGAAGTGGACTGTAATTACTTCCTGATCAAATACAGTACGTTCACTGCTAAATATACATTAGACTTGTCTTGATTTTCTTTAAATCTTAAGCATATAAATATAACACATAAAATTAAACTCTGCATTTTACCAATTAGATCATAACCAGCTCATTAAAACACAAAAGCAGATTGTATACATTATCACTGCTCATGGCAAAACCACGCTAGGTGGTGAGTGGGTACTGATTGTCGTAAAAAAGTGTGCATTAGAAAAAATCCTATTGGTGACAGACATGATTTTTCAACCATAAAAGTTTGTTGCTAATGCAAAAAAGGATTGGGATCAGATCATGTGACTTATTTTTTAATCTACTAATTACTTTTGTTTTGTTTTTCTTTTTTCTTTCTATTTGATTACTTGAAAATTTACTGATGTTAAAACTGAGTTATAGACAGTTGAATAAAAAGAGAAGATATTAACAAAGTATTTTCAGTAACTCCCCATCTGTACCTCCTGCCAATTTAAGTGATACACAGAAACAAAATTTTCTTATACTCACTACAGGAAGCAATTCTTGCTATAGATAAAATTTACCCTAACAAGCGAGAAAATTACTAAAACAGATATTGTTTTATCTGCTTGATAAATGAAGTTTCAGAACAGGAGAGGCTACAGACACATGTTGAAAAATGAACAGAAAGAATCCCAAGTTTTGGTCTGAGTTTTAATACGAAATTATTGCATAATCACCAATTTTTCCAAATGTTCCATGGCTCCTTCTACCATTTAAAAAAATAGTTTTAAAGAGAGTGCTAATTCCCCATTTAAAGACTTTGAGATAGGAGTTATGCAGTCCTTGAAATAAATCTTCAAAATAGAGAAGTAGAAGATTTGGTTCTTTTCCAAAGAAGTTATCAGAATGCAGATGTCATAACTGTCAAAGCTCTGACCGAGTCTTCCAGCTCGCACTACCTTTACTGTGAGGCACATTTTGGTGATTTCTGGGAAACTTATAAAAATAGTTTTATCATAATTTCTGAGTCTCTTGGGAAAAAATCATGAATCTTTATAATTATATATTTATACATATTAGTTGCATTCCTAGGCCTGATCTCTCCTCTTGAATGATTATATTGAAAATGAGCTCTACAACTGATTCCTGTGACTTGCAGTAGTTAAGGTCTATTAAGTGTCTGCAAATGCTGAATTAGCCAATACTGAGCCATTGTTCCCAGGGAAACATGGGCCTAGGTTCCTGCGAGCCTCTGGTCACAACATCCTCATCAACCAACCAATTTATTAACTTGTTTTATGTGTGTTTTTGTTTAAAGACACTTAATTCAATAAACGTTTTTGATCTTTAACATTGAACTCAAGGCCAACAGCACTACCACTTACACCGGAATGAAGTTAATCTAGAAAGAGCTTTCTCCTGTAAGGCACATCCCAAGCCTTCTTGCAGGGAGGAACACTGGCCAGAACTTCAGTGCTATGCTTGGGGGCCAATCCCAACAGCGGCATCACCAACAAAAATACAAAAATGAGACAGACTTGACACTAAACAGACCATGAAAAGAACACTTGTTTATGGCGGAGCACTGCCTTGCTTATTTTCAGCCAGGAACATGAGGGTGCTCACTGGGTGACTCACGTTTTTCACAACTGTGCACATGTTCAAGAATGACCGCAAAATAAATTTTAGCAAGTAAGTGAATTCATATATACAGCACCCCTGAATAATGAAGACTGATTGTATGAGGATAATTCATTTAAGAAGCTACAAAATGAAGAGTATCAGAACAGGCTTCCCTTTCCTGACACTGTCCCGGCTCGCCATTACCAAAACACCAGACTATCCTCTGCAAGGGCAGGAGTTTTCCATTTCCTCTTCTCTGATGTGCTCTATTAAATTCAACTTCTGTTCAAGGCACCAGGCTTGGCTCTGTTCAATTAATCTCATAAAGTGCATAAAACGATCACTAAGTTCTAATTTGTCATCAAAGATGACCCCAAGCTCTTAAACATGTGCAGGTCTGATAAAAAGAGGGAGGGAGGGAATGAAGGTTTTTTGTTTTGTTTTGTTTTGTTTTGTTTTTTAAAAACTACTGGCTTAAGAACTCTAACAGAGTTAGAGTTCTATTTCAAGTTCATTCATTCAAGGGCTAAATAGACACACAGAAGTGATTTTGTTCTCCATTTTCTTGTTAGATTAAAAAGGTAACTGAAGCAGAGCAAGTAAGCAAACATAATTAAACATACTTAATTTATAAAGGTAGAGCCTAAAAATGGTTCTAAGGCTAGTCATACAAAAGGGCAGTGTGTCCTCTCAAAGATAAGAGAAAGAGAGAACAGAATCACTTGTCCATAGGCACACCCAAACTTAACCAGGTTGCTACTAATGACAGAATTTATTTGGCTTGAATTACCCAGACTGTTCTGGGCCCTCCCCCTCTATATTGGTGAGTTTTTTACTTTTATGTCCTATGACTGTGATGGCTCATTCACCCAAGAAGGAGAGAGAGCTGGCTCAAAATAGCTGCCCTGGTGGTAAATAGGTTTTGAAAATGACTATTTTGGTCTGGCTCATCAGAAGTGGCATTTTGACATAGTTCTCTTAACACGGACAAGTATATTTAAAATGCTGGATTTTTCAAGGACCAAACAATGGCTACAACAGATATTTCTGGTCTTTACTCCATTCCGTATCCCATCTCGTGGAATGGGTCAGCCTTGCAGGGAGACTGAGGAATACATCGTCATGACTTTCAGGACACGCACACCTTTTCAAGATCTTGATTTCAATTCTTTTGGATAAATACTCAGAAGTGTGACTGCTAGATTATATGGTAGTTCTATTTTTAACTTTTTGAGGAAACTACATACTGTTTTCAACAATGCACCATTTTGCATTTCTACTAACCTTGCGTAAGGGTTCTAATTTCTCCACATCCTAACCAACATGTATTGTCCTCTGTTTAAGCGAAATGAAATAAGCTAGTCACAGAAAGACAAATATTGCATGATTCTACTTATGTGAGGGATGTTAAAATAATTAAATTAATAGACTCATACAGGGGCCTAATGGTTGCTAGGGTCTGGGGGAATGGAGAAATGGGAAATTACTGAACAATGGACATAAAGTTTCAATGAAGCAAGATAAATTCTAGAGACCTGCTATACAACATTGTACCTCTGGTCAAAATTACTGCATTGTACACGTAACAATTTGCTAAGAGGATATATCTCATGTTAAGCATTCTTACAAGAATAAAATAACATTTTTAAAAAAATGAATAGAAAAGGACACGTCTTGTGCATATCAACGGAAATTCTTTTTTAAAAGCTAACTGACAAAAGGCTTGTTTTCTGGAACATATTAAAATGTTCCTTTGAGGAAAGGGCAGAATCAAACATTCACTTAACCCCAAATTTTTTTCAGTTTTGTGAGAATCTCAGCTGCATTTTTGTAAAATGTCACATTTTTGTTCAATGTAAAAAGATTTGTTCAATTATATATTGACCATATTTATAAAAGGATTTGCTAAAGATTACTTACACGTGTCTTTCAATATTTTCATCTAGAAAAATCCCAAGAGTCAAAGTTACATTCCTAAGTGTAAGGACATATGATTGATACTGACTGTATTTCTTTCTTTACTGAAACCAAATCAGCTCACCTGGACCTAACATTCAAGATGACATGGCAAATCAATTTTAAGAGTGCATTCACAAAGCTTGAACCCTCTGCTCCAATGACACCCTCACCACTTTAAATACCCCCACTCCACTTGGAACCTGCATAAGATTTTCCAAAGTTGGGTCAATATGAGAGCCAGGGGGAAAAAAAAAAAAAAGTAAAAAAAGAGAATCACTTTATGGCTGCAACAGAACACAGCAGAAATGAGGTAAAGAAAATCATGGACTGTTTACATTGACCATCTTTGATAAAGGCATTTGAATTTTCTTGCTTTCAAAAATGATTGTTTTTCTTTGCCAGGAAGTAGGCATGTGTTTCCATTAGGGATATTGTTGGAAGATCCCTACAAAGAAAAACATCTGCATCATTATCACTACTGTCAGAAAACTTCTCTGGCAGACAAAGCAGCAAATGCCACTTGTCTCAAGCAGCAGAAATGCTAACTCATTGCATAGCCCAGACCTGAAAATGAACTAAACTTCATTTAACTTTTGGAAGTGATATGCCAGGTTTAATTATAGAATGCAAGAAGAAAGACACCAAAATGCAACATTTTTTAATGTGAAAATATTTCATGAGACTTTTTGTCTCTTGAAGAAAAAGTAGGTCAATTTTATCAACCTCGAAGATGATGTGAATCTGACTGCATTATTAACCTGTCCTTACGCGGGACAAAAATCCCCCTTTGTATTTCCATATCCTTCCAATTAAATCCTATAAAAGAAAATCTAAGTCTCAAAAGGGGGAAGAAAAGCTCAAAGATTAATCACGTTGAAGTGCTTCATTACTACCTCCCCTCAATCAGGTAAATGCTATCCACTCAGATTGATAAAATCTCTCTCTCAGTCACTGATGATTCCTGTCACATTGCCCACTCATTTTTTTAAAAAGATTTTATTTATTTATTTGATAGAGAGAGATCACAAATAGGCAGAGAGAAAGAAGGAAGCAGGCTCCCTGCTGAGCAGAGAGCCCAATGCGGGGCTCGATCCCAGGACCCCGGGATCATGACCTGAGCCAAAGGCAGAGGCTTAACCCACTGAGCCACCCAGGCGCCCCTGCCCATTCATTTTTATTAGAGATAATTGTCAGCACAACTCACCATTAAAGGGAAACAATCTTGTGATCTCATGTCTGGTTTTTTTAAAAAAATATTTTATTTATTTATTTTGAGAGAGAGGAGGGCCATGAAGGGCGGAGAGGGGATTCAGCAAGGAGGGGCAGAGGAGGAGGAACAAGCAGACTCCCCGCTGAGCAGGGCGTCCAAAGCAGGGCTTGATCCCAGGACTCTGAGATCATGACCGACCTGAGCTGAAGTTGGATGCTTAACTGACTGAGACATCCAGGTGCCCTTCAAGCCTGTTTCTAAATCTGCAGTGTCCTCTTTATGAATATGCAAATGCATATTCTTGAAAAGTCTTTTATTTAAATAGATTGGGTAGTCCCTTTGCGAATCTGTTGAGAAACTTATCTCTCTGTATTGTAGAATTAAAGACATTCTACACTGGTATGACCAATGAAATGCAAAGCCCATTTATCTGTCAATTTACCAGACTTGTTTTTTAAATTGAGTGGCCTGTCCTGCTATCTAATGAGACTAGAGATACCTTCATATGTCGTACCTATCCCAGTTTTTATGACCCTACTTGAAGACAAAGTAGGAAGTCAAGGTCCCAATCCAACGACTGAACAGTGGAGAAGAGGAATGGGATCCATGATAGCTCGGAGACATCAAGAACATTTTTTACAAAAACTGCAAGGTTTTTCTGGAAGCCATTATGTTACATTATGATGTACTGTGATTACAAACAAGGTTAATATTTAGGGAACCAAAAATAACCACCCTTGGGCTGAGGTGACACTGAAATTCTCAGCAAGATCCTGAGTCAGCGGCACAGTGTTTTAAAAGTGTGAGAAAGGCACAGACTGCTGTCCTTTGGCTCTGAGATAAGGAAACAACTGATGGATTATTGTTCTCTAATCTCTACCCTGAAGGAGAAGACAGGAAGTTCCCCTTCTCAAAATAAGAGAAAGTATAACCTTCTGAAGAATAGAAAATGAGACTTCCTGGTTGAATCCTAGAATTATTGCCATGATTCCCAGGGAGCTGTTAGTTTTGTGGCCTGAGTTTCCCCATGTGGAGTGTAAGTAGATCATTCCTTAGATGGTTTCCTAAATTCAATATTATAATAATTATGGACTACACAGCAAGATAAGATATCAGAGGAACTTAATCTAGGATTCCCCAGGGGTTAAAACACGATGTGTGTATATTTGCCTGTGTGTGTGTGTGTGTGCGTATGTGTGTTCAGGGAGATTTGTAACAGCTGACAAGGATAATGAATCTTCCGCTGTTGAAATTCTATATAACAGAAGCCAATATTTGTTTCTGTTGTGTGGACATTCTTCAAAGACCAAATTTAATAAAGATGGAAGGATTCTCTCACTTTTAATTATTTTACATAAATTAAACTTCAGGTTATTAAATAGACATGAAGTTTTATCAAAGGAACTAATCAGTAAGACTACTCTATCAAGAGTAGTAGGTACTTGATTACATTTGAATGTGGTTCAATTAAATTGCTAAGTAACTGACTTAGAGTTCCTCTTGAAAACTACGAAAGCATTTTTGACTCTTTATTATACTCTCCTTAATATTGTTTCTATTTTCTTATTCAGTGTAGCTACTCATACAAATAATGTTTTTAGTTTCTTTTTTCCTTTTTTTTTTCTTTTTTTCTTAGTTTGAATTCTGTCATTTCAGTTAGGAAGCACTTGGATGGAAATAACAAAAGATATACTTCAAAATAGCTCAGACCAGATGGTTTCCAAATGTTGCTACATAATGGAATCACCTGGGGGTTCCTTGAAATATACTGGTATCTGGCTCCCACCCAATACTCTGACCAGACAGCAGTGGGGTGAGAGCTGGGCATTCGGATTTTTTAAAGTTCTGCCTGTGCAGATTCTCCTGTGCAGTTTGGAAAATACTGGCTCAAATACTGAGAAAAGCTAGCAACAATAAAGTTCAAGATAAGGCGAATCTAGAGAATTAGTTCAGGGACTTAATCTTTTTATCAAAAACCCAGGCTTTTACTCCTCTGGAATGTTCCGAATGTCCGTTTTGTCTTTGGAGGCTTGCTCTCCTTAGAGCCCTCAAAAGGCCATCATAGTTCCAAAAAAAAAAAAAAATCATATCCAGACAAGATAAGATCCAGTAGAAAAGAGGTATTTATCTGTTTCTATGTCTTTCCTTAATAGCTACAATAAACTCCCCAGAAACTTGTCATTGGACTTCCTCTCTTGCCACATTAGCTGTATCAGGGTCACTTCCTCACCCTGCTAAACCTATCATTCCCAAGGGGCTTACACTGGGGCACCTGCCTTACTTTAAGCCAGTAAGACTAACCCCTCTGAGGGAGTAAACTCATCCTTCCCTGAATTATTCTGGGGGAAGGATGCAGAGGTAGGAGGTATAAGCCCCTAAATAAAGTCATCTTTCCGGCCATCGGAGAGAAGTGAGGGAAGCTGTTTGGTAGGAACCATGGAGCGTCCGCTCTATTCCTTTCTTCCCCATTCTACTCCCTCTACGCCATCATCATAAGATAGGTTTCATCTTAGGTAGGATTTCTATCCATTCTTCTCCCATCTTTCTTTGCTCCATCAAAGTGAGAAATTATGAGGATGGCAGGGCTCCGAGGAAAATCAACTGGAAACAATCTCGTTCTCCAAGCATGCTTCCTTGGTGGTAGGGTCTTCTTATAATAAAATCCAATTCTTTTCAATATGCATTTTGTTAGTACTTGCAACCCATCCCCTTCAGGCCCAGAAATGTATAAAAGACATGTCTGCTGCATGGGTATTATATTGCCAATTTAACATATTAGTAGAATTTCCGTTTACATTTAAGTATACTTCAGATACACAGTCCACACCAAAATACGTATCCCTAAAGTGTTCCTACACTGACAGCAGAGCAAAAGAAAAGCTGGAAGCAGCTAGTCTGGGCCTGCTGTGGTGAAATACTGGATGGTTAGCATCTTGACCGCACCTTGGTAGCAATTCTTATCTTTGGTAATGCTGAAGTTGCCTTCCGCGGGAGTGTAATGGTAATTATGGGAGGCCATCTGCTTAGTGGCGAGGTCATCACTCAGAGTTCTTCCAACACGTCAGTGTTTGCCTACTCAAGGATCCAGAGACATCAGCCCTGCTGGTAAGACAGGAAAGAAACTGGCAGGAAGTATGCCTTTCTCCACAGCCGTGTGCCATTTGTCTCTTAGGTCAAACTTGCCAGGAACTAATTAATTCAGAAACCAGCACGTGGCTAGGATCTCACTTAACTGTCTCCTGACAAGATAGATCAGAAATGCTACCTGCCAAACTGCTCAGCAAACTTATGGCTCAGCGTTAATTAAGTGAGCACAGACACCCCGTTGGATAAGATCACTGGAGGCTAGAACTCGCCTCTTGGCTGCTTTTGCAAGCAGTCCCTGTTGGTTATCATCACTATCCGTTGGTGGGATTGGCTCCATCTTGAGGAAATCCTAGAGCAGAGACTCTTCTCCGGTGTCCAAAAACAGACCCACTGCATTGGAACTGCTCCGCATTTGACACCTAAGAATGTCGATAAGGACGTGATCTTATCGAAACAAGGACACACGTGCCATTGAGAAGAGCCCAGGTGAAGCCACAGGGAGAAGCAGCTCAGGTGAACTGCGTTTTGAAAAGTAGACAGAGAAAAGACACTGGAATTTAACAGTTGAACCCCAAATAGCTTAAACTTCGTTTTAAAATGTCACGTGGTATATGAGACAGGCGAGCAGAAGAAGCCTGTGAGGCTCAGCTAAAGGCTTCGTGGGAACTCCCTCTGGTCTTTCAGATGCCTGTGCTTTCTGGTCACACGTAAAGAAAGAAAGTGTTTCCATACGAATTTGAGGATGCCCCAGTGAGGAGAGTGCTGGGGACACGTCTGTCCCTTCTGCCCAATCCACACTGCTTGGGTAGATAGTTGAGTCGGCCAGGTGTGGAGTCACTCCGGCAGAAGGTACCATACTCCATCACAGCTATCAGGAGTTGCAAAGAGCCCTAGAGGTTTGGGCTGAGAACCATGCCTGTTGCGACCCTGTACTTTTTAAAAATTCGCATCCCAGGGCGCCTGGGTGGCTCAGTGGGTTAAGCCTCTGCCTTCGGCTCAGGTCATGGTCCCAGGGTCTTGGGATCGAGCCCGCATTGGGCTCTCTGCTCAGCAGAGAGCTTTCTTCCCTTCCTCTTTCTGCCTACTTGTGAACTGTCAAATAAATAAAATCTTTAAAAAAAAAATAAAATTCACATCCCATGTGTCCTTAAAATAGACATATTCTTTTTTTTTTTTTTAAAGATTTTATTTATTTGACAGAGAGAGATCACAAGTAGGCAGAGAGGCAGGCAGAGAGAGAGGGGGAAGCAGGCCCCCACACGGAGCAGAAAGCCGTATGTGAGGACCGATCCCAGGACCCTGAGATCATGACCCAAGTCAAAGACAGAGGCTCAACTCACTGAGCCACCCAGGCGCCCCATGAATAGACATATTCCTAATTTATAAACTTTTTGGAAATCGTTTCACTGAATAACATATTGTGGAAGATTCCAAGAAATAGATGACCATACAACGGTATATGTATTGTTAGAAATTTAACTATTAAGAGCATAATGCAACTGAATTATCACTAAGGCCATATATATAATCCCCATGGGGCACTGAGTGGGCATGAGTTACATAACAGTGTTACATGTAAAGCAATCAGGCAAAACTTAAAATTATAGAATCAAATATTTTCAGCAAGCATTTCTCATGAACTTCTGCATTTATTATAGACAGATAACCAGATTATAGAAAGGATGGGAGTTAAAGGATAAGAAAGCTCCAATCAGGGAGAGGAAGCTTGTTGGTTGTAAGGCTCTGGGGACTTTGGCTAACTCCTAATAGGTTTGGGATCTCTCTTAGAATCTCAATGTACAAAGCCCTACCTTCCCATTATAAATGTACAAAATGACAAAGAATATGTTGTGGGAAATCCCATCTTGTACTTAGCATAATTGGTGCCTCTGTGCATGTTAGAGAAAGCTGGCCCTTCTTCAAGACACAGCCATCTGCCAGGACATCATAGTAATAAATATTCAAATCCACGACAAAAATGAATGATGTCCCAAAAAGATGCAGTGCCCAGTCTTACTTACGATGCTTGAGAAGTTCCAGAATAATACCTAGCGTAAGTACACTCTCCTCTTCAACAGGAAGAAAGGGAATTCTGCCAGTCCGGGTGATCAGCCTGATACTTAAAAAAAAAAATTCTGGACAAGTCCTGGGCACAGAGTTGAGGAGCAGCAGCTGATGAGAAGTAAACAGAAGTTGGGGCTGTGGGGGAGGGGGCACAGCAAGCACAGAGGACTGAAGACACCGTCCAAAGATGCACTGAATTACAGCTAGCACCACAAACACCTTCTAGGTGTCTGGTGCCGTCAACTATGGCTTACTAGGGGAGACCACAATGGAAGAGAAAGTCTGTTGTGACCAGAGATCATAAATAGGAAAAAACTTGCTGAGCCCGAACTCTGGCCAGACTATGTTTAGCAGAGTCATTCCTTTCCCTGGGGGCTCCTCTGGGTGCTAGCTACATACTAAAAAAGTCATTGATCCGGGGCCTAATTTACCACTGTCCATGAACACCGTAAATGTAATATGTTTGTATTAACTTTAGCAGCAAACAGGGAGTCTGAGGGATTATTTGTATACCTTAGGAAAGGTCAATGGAAAATTCTGCTACAAATGGAAAAAGCATTCATGTAGAAATGATCTAAGCCCCGAGGCCCTAAAACTAGTAATTGCTACATTTTTAAAAGAACCAAAATCGCAGTCAGAATTAAGAAATCTTCAGCTGAAAACAGTGACGGGGGGTGAGGTAGGTATCCTTCTCACTCAGCTTCTTTCCCTTTTCCAGACACATTCAAGGATAGAAGCGGTGGAATGAGAGGAGGTAAAGACAATGTTTCAGTGGTTACCTGACTTTTAGATGCTCAGAGAAAGGGAAGGTAGCGGAGAAGGGCGGGAAACAGGAAATGTCCCTGAGTTAACGCACAACACATAATGATTTTGTTTCCTTAATAACCTGCTACATTAAAAATAATGTATATTGAATTGCAGTGTCTGAAAGAGTATCTTTAAGGAATTATTTCTGTTAGCAAAGCAAGTCAATAAGCTTAATTACAATGCATCTGGTTTGAAAGCCAACTAACTAGTTTTATATATTGAAATCAGTCACTGAGGGAAACTCTCCTTTTACTATTTTTTAGCTGCCAATATGTATATCAATACTGAATACACTGAAATGTATAGTTCAATAAGCATATGTCTTCCTAACAATTCTAAATATTGCTTTCCTAAAAGAAAATCGATGTCTGTAAACATCTGAACATTTGACATTAAATAAACAAAATAGCCTGACAGATGATGAAATTGTGAATATTTTGCTTGTAAACTCACGTTTATGTATCCACTGTAAAACATCTTTCAAAATTAAATGTAAGTATTTGATAGTCAAATACTTTCTGGAATCTTACAATAAGTTAACAAATGTAAATCTTACTATCACTGGTAATTCAATGAAAAAATATTTTATCTCCTACAGAATGGAAATATTTTATGAAATATGAAATATTTCTTTTTCTCATTAGTAGATCATTATAACGAACTCGACTAAAGATGGAATAAACGTTCTGAGGTTTTCCTTTTTTTTTCTAAGTTATAGCTTAACAGGGTCCAATTTTCATTATATACTAAATTCAAGTTTAGGGAAAATTCATTTACATAGTCACATGTTCAAATGTGTGGCTACCTCAGTCTGTTTTTATACTTGGCTATGCAGATATTATAAAGCCATAATTATAATAATAAGCAATTTCATTAAAAACAATTTTATTACCACAATGAGTAAATCAACATTTTAAATGGACTCTTTATTACCCAAGTTCATCCTTTCTAAGATGAAAATATGAGTATCAAGTATGATTCAGTGGCTCTCCTACTTTCCATCAGTAAGTCATGGAAATCTTAAAAATTCCTCCCTCGGCTGTAGTCATGTGCCAAAATTAATTAAAGCAAATGAACATTCTAAATGAATCTCTTCCTCTTAACTATTGTTTGAGTAATTGCCTATGCTTGACAAGGTATTTTGCATGAAATATCAACAATGTGATTTGAATCATATAATTACAAACTCTTCAACCATAGTAACTAATAAATTATTGTCCTCTCATGGGACTATCTTCAGACATTTAAAATATTTATTATTTAGAAGTTCTACCGAATAATTATGGTGTCTTTATAATTTTCTAAGACCTCAAATTTCTTCCAACTTTATGATTTGGCTATTTTAATTTTTACTGAAATATAATTGACACAGATCTTTGTCATTTGTGGAGAAAGGACATATATATATATTTTTTAATCTTGTTTAGGAAAGTCTAATTTACTTAGCTAATGTCTAGCAATCCCAATTCTCTCAGTGTATAGTGGCAGTTGGCTAGTCTCTATCCTGGACACAGAAGTAATTACTGTCCCATCTGTGAGGAAACGGAATGATTTTCAAAGAAATGTAAGAGAATCCAGTTATAATTCACTTTCTGAAATAAGGAGTAAAAAAATATCTGGCAGTCATGCAGGTGGTCATAAAGAAAATTTAACAGAATATTTTTTCAATTAGAAACTCTAGGAGGTAGGATTCTTTAATTTCGCTACACAGCCAGTAACCTTTCCCACGTTGATTTCATATGGGCTTATAGTACACAAGTATTCTTTAGAAAAATGTGTGTGGCGCTGTCATCCTTGTTATGACCACATGCCTGTACTGTTATCCCAAAGTGGATAGGACCTGAAAATTGTTTAGGAAATGATTTCTACAAAATCAGTGAGTGAGCAGTTATCTGTTCTACTAGATGTTCCAGAAAGACTAAGTCCCCTCTTCTTTCTTCACGTTAAATAAAGAGGGTCAATACAGCACTTAACATGGAAAATACACATCTGTCCACTGCCATCAAGGCGATGCTTCTTGTTGGCTCTTCAGACCTCCATGAATTCTCTGTCACCAGTGTCCCTGGTCACTGGCCCCACCCTTCTAGAAGCAAGACTGAGAAGGAGAAAAGGATGGATCCCTGTTGGCCCCATTGCTGATTACAGGAAACAACGTGAAGAAAATGCAGTTCAAAAGGTTTCCAAGTATCAGGCTTAATAAATATTTGGCATCTCTTATATAATCAACAGGCAGACAGGAGGAAAACAAAGTAGTCTGGAAGACAAGATTACCTGTAATAGATTTTTTTTCCTCCAGCTAGCATAGCAGGCATTCTCCCCAATATAGCTATTTGTTGAAAATGGTGTTGCTGCCTCTAGGACTAACTTACTAAGAAAAGGACTAAAGGCATAGTTGAATAGACATGCATATTTGTGATAGATTCTGAAACACATTTGCTAAAGCTTGATCTTAAAAATACTAAATTATTCTAGTAGAGGCTGAAATTTTCTGCAAATGTCGTAACTCTTTCGGTGATATAATGCCAATTATGCAATGATTAGTAACTAAAATTTTTACGCTGTCTCTTGGAAATTTGGATTACAAATATATGAGAGGATATAAAACTAAGCCACAATGTATTGTCTTATGTTAAATGAAGCAAAGGAAGAACTAAAAGGCAAAAATTTTGAATAATGTTGTTGGTACACATGGAACACTGATATGAATAGGGATTATGGAAATGGGAACCATGATGCAATTTTCCAATTATTTTGGTTCATTACTGATAAATAGTGAAATAATGTTTCATTGTTTCCACATTTCAGAATGTTCTGAAATACTGTCCAAAGCAAGGGGAATTAGAACTGGCCTAGCATCAGGAAACTTTGCTGTTACTAACTCAGGCACTAACTAGCTTGAAAGATAACTTAAACTTTCCAGTTCTTATTTTCTTATCTATAAAACTACAATTATAATAGATTAAGACTCCAAAGGGCTCCATTTTAGAGAACTTACCAACGCCCTGCATTTATAAAATTTGCAATACCTATTCCTTGAAAAATGATTCATAATTTTATAAGAGTTGCAATCACAAGATCCACTAAGAAGGGTATAACTCCCCTAAGTCTAAATTTCACAGGAGTAGGGTCTTTCTAAGGTTCCTTTATGACCTATACACATTACTAAATTTTATGTCAGCTACAATAGTTATACACTCACCACATGAAAACCGATGTATTACATATATGCACACCCATACCAGTGTATATATTTATACAAATACATAAAAAGATTTGAAATTTTTATTTTAATTACTGGTCAGTTTTCATAGTCAGAAACATTTTTTTTAAAGATTTTATTTATTTATTTGACAGATCACAAGTAGTCAGAGAGGCAGACAGAGAGAGAGGGGGAAGCAGGCTCCCCCCTGAGTAGAGAGCCCAATGTGGGGCTCAATCCCAGGACCCTGGGATCATGACCCGAGCTGAAGGCAGAGGCCTTAACCCACTGAGCCACCCAGGCACCCCAGAAACAATTTTTAAATATAAAAAGAAAAGCATTTGGTTTTAATCACTGATCACCTTTCAAGGTTGGAAGCCATTTTAAGGTAAGTAAGATCTTATTCTGAACTAGAGGTGTTATCAGGTTTTACCTGGGATTTGTATGAGCTCAGGGTCCCATTTTAAAATCAAGACCCATGAAAATCAAATATATGTTTGTCTTAATAAAAAGGTCATCTTAATTAATTTTTTATGCATACTACAAGTATTTATTAAATGCTCACTATTTGGTAGATACTGCAGTGGGCACTAATTTTGCTGTGATAACTGAAATCTCTGCCTTCAGCTGAATAAGAAAAATGACTTAACTTAAAATCTTAATTAACCTTGATGAAATAAATTGAAAGGGACCCACAAATTACGAATATGAAACTGCGGTATCCCCCCACCCTCGGGACCTCTAATGTAAAAAGCAGAATTGGTGTTATAAAAATCGTTAGTTTACGGTACATACTTATCACTGTTCATTGATGCATGAATGGTTTGCTTTCATCAATTTCCTTTTGCACATACACACACACATACACACATGTAATAAGCACTCATAAATCTCCTAATAAAACAAAAGCTAGGATTAAAACTATACCCCCAAACCCTGTACTCATTACCTTGCCTCTCCCAAAAGAAATAAGTAGGGCATTAATGAAAGGTTAGATAAATTGACCAATTAATCAGAAACCCAGAAACAGATCCATATGTATAGTTCAGTATGTATTAATATGGCAAGTCACAGAAAAAATTATGGATTATTCAATAATGGAAAAGTGAATTGAGGGAAATCGGAGGGGGAGACGAACCATGAGAGACTATGGACTCTGAGAAACAAACTGAGGGTTTGGGAGGGGAAAGAGGTGGGGGGTTGGGTGAGCCTGGTGGTAGGTATTAAGGAGGGCACATACTGTATGGAGCACTGGATGTGGTGCATAAACAATGAATCTTGGAACACTAAAAAATTTAAATTACATTTTAAAAAATAGGACATGGAATAGTTATCCTTATAAATAAAAGACAAAATCAGATGCCTACTTCATACAACATACAAGAAAAAATCAATTCTAGATGGATTAAGAACATAAATTTCAAAAATAAAACTTCTACTTTTCGTAGAAAATATAGATGAATATCTTTTAGACATTGGGGAAGGAAATACTTCTTAAGTAAGATACCCCCCAAAATCAGTGATTATTAAAAAGGTAATTAATGTGACTATTTTAAATTAAGAATTTTATTTATGAAAGACATCTTGAAGACAAGTTATAACATAGGAAGTACAATGTAGGAGAACTTACATACACCATCAGCAAAAAGTTAGTAACAAGATTATGTAAAGGGCACTTGGGTAGATCAGTTGGTTAAGCCACTGACTCTTGATCTCAGTTCAGGTCTTGATCTCAGGGTTGTGAGTTCAACACCTGTGCTAGGCTCCATTTTGGGCAGACTACTTAAAAAAAAAAAGAAAAGAAAAGAAAAGAAAAGAAAAGAATACATATAAAAAATCTTTTAAAAAATAAACATAGGGACGCCTGGGTGGCTCAGTGTGTTAAGCCGCTGCCTTCGGCTCAGGTCATGATCCCAGAGTCCTAGGATCCAGTCCCGCATTGGGCTCCTTGCTCAGCAGGGAGCCTGCTTCTCTCTCTGCCTCTGCCTGCCTCTCTGCCTGCTTGTGTGCTCATTCTCTCTTTCTCTCTGACAAATAAATAAATAAAATCTTTAAAAAAAATCAGGTAAGTAAAAATTGCCTGATTTTAAAAAATAAGCATAAATCAGTGAAAAAAATACATGAACAGATATTTAACAGAAAAAGAAACATAATGGCCAATAATTATAAGAAGAGGCATTAAATAATGTAGTGATCACTTAAATGCAAATGATGACTACGACGAGATGCTATTTTAGTATATTCAGTTAGTATAAGTTTAAATGTCTCCTATGCCAAGTTAGAGGTAATGTGGATACACAACTTCTGTATTACTTGTTAGGGTATAAACTGGAGCAACCAAACTTAAAAACAGTTTGGCATTATTTCTTAAAGTTGAATATTTTTTACACCTTATGATCCAGAAATTCCAAATCTAGATATGAGCCCAAAAGAAGTCTTGTTCATGTGACAAGAAGTGCAGGTATGTTAATAGTAGCACGTGGAAACAATTTAAATGTTCATCAATGAGAGAGTGAATTAACAAAAGATAGTATATTTATACAATGGAATTATCACACAACAGTCAAAATAAGTGAACTACAGTAACACCATAAAGTATGAGCGGATCTTAGAAGTAGAATATTAAGTGAAAAAAGGACATCCCCCAAAGATTTCAGCAGCATGATACCTTTTTATAATATTTTAAATAGAATTAAAATAAATACACATGAGGGGCACCTGGGTGGCTCAGCTGGTTAAGCATTTGCCTTCAGCTCGGGTTGTGAGCTCGGTATCTAGGATGGAGGCCCACGTTGAGCCCTGGATAGGGGCTCCCTGCTCAGCGGGGAGTCTGCTTCTGCCTCTCCCCCTGCCTTGCCCCCACCAGCTCATGCTCACTTGCTCCTTTTCTCTCCCTCTCAAATAAATAAGTAAAATATTAAAAAATAATAAAATAATATATTTGAGGAAAATACACAAACATGCAGCCCATATAAAAAACAAGGAAATGATGAATACAAGATGTCGTGGTCAGCAGTCAGCCCTACATCTTGTATGAAAGAAAAAGGGCAGGAAGGAGAGAAAGAAGGAAGGGAGGGAGGAAGTTAATGATCACCTTGCATATATTTGAATTATAAGTGATACTAATATGCAAATCACACCCAAGGGATAATAGCAAGCTGCTTAAAAATGACAATTTGCAACTTAACATTCACTTGAGATGGCTTGTACAAATGGACTTGTCTGCACATATGTTGGCAGTACTGATGCAAGAAAAGGCTAAATGACTTGTTCACTGAAAAAAAAAAGTTGTCAACCAAAAATAGAAGTTCTGACTTCCAGCCCTGTGATCTCAACAGAAGACAGGATGTTCACTTTATCTAACTGATATAAAATACAACTTCTCTGAGGACTCCATTATTTTGAACTCCTATGTAGGTACATGTAATTACAAGCTTCTAGAATTATGAACTGTTTATCATTTGTTACAGCAAATAGAAAGTCTGAGCTGAGTATTTACCCAACAGTGGATGCTAACAGCCTTCAGAGTCATTACAGACTATTTGTGAGGTTCTGTTTAGATATCTTTAAGATCAATGACCCATTAGCGCAATTACAGTCTAAGATGGTTCCTGCCACACAGAACCCCGTTCTCGCTACCAGAAAGTGACCTGTTGATGTTATAAACGCTCCTCACATTGTTACAAATGTGTCTTTCCCGAGAAAGCTGCAGAAATATAACTTAAAGATTTGGTTTCCCATGAGTTAGTCATTCCGTTTTTGCAATTTCCTGTGATAAACTTATAATTATATTCTTCGAAAAACTCAATGAGTATACTTATTTTTCTCATTATTTTTTCAGTTTCAAAATCTCCATCATATCTGTCTTCCTTACACCAATAACACACGGCCTCACAGAGTCACATATTCCTACCATCCATAGATGCTCAGCCTTCTATAATTCCATGTCATTTTTGTGAAGAAAAGCATATGTCACTTGCTATGCAATTACAGATTCATAAAACTGGGAGGATCTTAGAGAGGGAGACCAGCTGAGTTAAGTAGTACATCTCATCTCCACTGATACCAGAATCTTTCATTAGGGAGTAGTCTTCATTTCCTGGGAGGTGGAGCGGGAGCCTAGATCATGGGCCCTTTCGAGAGTCGGATAAAGTTATGGTGTCATCCCAAGAAAAACGCAGCCATGTGTGTAAGGGTTCATGCCATGTTTTGCTTTTGACATTGAGTTAGTTTTATTAAGATTATGTGATTCTTCTCTTGTAAAAATGAATGGCTGCTGTCTGGAAAATTAATCAAATTAACCAAACCATATAAAAAGAAGAAAATTCTGTGTCTGCTTAAATATATATTTCAATGAGAAGCTTGTTTGATTTGGAAGAAGTTAAAGTTTGGAGTGATCTTTTACACGGAAATATTTGTGTCATTTTTAGTATTCAGTCAGTTCTGAGTCTGTTTTAATACCAGCAAGGGCACAAAGTTGCCGCCTGCGGCACTTTCAAAAGCAAACAGAATTAAGCTCCATTATGGCAGAACAGACTTATGTCAAGACACCTGAACTTCCTTCAAGACACTTCAAGTTGAATTTAGGTCCTACCAAATCCTGTGTCCTTAAGGCAAATAAAGTTATTTTTGGGAAAGGTTGGCATCAACAATGCAGCCTCTGTCAGCAAAGAAAGACGTTTGAAATTTTTTTTTTTTTCAATTTAAATCATCTATGCAGAAGTAACCTTTAAAAGAGTTTTGCAGTCTTTTCAGTTGCTCTAGTTCTTTCCCATGGTTAAACTGACAAGGCTTTCTCATTTTCAACTCCCTTTCCCCTCACAAATATCCTTGCTTCAGCTCTGGAAAGGTCACAAGTTTTCAGTTCTAATGTCTCCTTCCAAAATGGCAGACATTTCTAGCAGCTATCATACAGTGTCTCTGGAATCTGATGACTAGCCTCCTTCTTACAGCCATTTTAGATGTTACTACAAGAAAGTCTAGCTACAAATGAACCTCTCTTGTCAATCTGTTCTAAGGTACCAGGAAAAATAAATCCGATATTTAAAAAATGAATAAAGTGAAATTTCTGACCCAAGTTCAACCGAGTGCATTAACACTTATCCTTGGGAAAGCCAAAAAAAAAACCCCAAAACAAACAAACAAAACCTTTGACAGTAAAGAGAACACAGTTTGCTCCATTTCTAAATAAAACCTTAGAAAGCCAAAGGTTCTAGGCTACGGCTTTGAAATTATTGGGCCACTTTTCCCAGAGCAAGCAAGATATCTTTTAGGATAATCGTCAGAGTCTTTGACACTAATGCCTGCTGATGTTGAAAAGTAATAAATCTCCATAAAAAGTAAAAGCTCCATCTTCTTCTCCAGAGTAATCGAGCTGGATGTTGAACCCAGAAACTCCAAACGCTACCCCACATGCTCTCTGAATATGAAGAGTTTTCTTCCATCTGGAGTTCTGCAGAACAAAGAAACTTTTTACCGTTGGAACAACTTGGGTCTTTAAATTACCCATGGGGTAACACACACACACACACACACACACACACACACACACACACACACGGACTTCAATAGGACCCTCAGCACTCACATGATAGATAAAAATCAGAGCTTTACCGAAACAATCAGACTTTACACTAATTGCATGCCATACAGCTATTTTCACCATAACGGGTTTCAAAATAGTAGCAAAATGTCAGAGTTCAGGAATAGGTTATAGCAAATGAACAGAGGCACTCTTTGAGATTTTTGTTGTTCTTGTAGTTCTGAGCAACCCACCCGTTCAGACATTTCTAGAGTACCTGATTTGATCAAGCTTTCCCCGATTATTTATGGTTCCTTTGGCTTGGAGACATGTCAAGACACGCGGGGACAAATACAAGTTTTGGTAAAGAACATAAAAATTCTCTATTGTGCGATGAATCTTCAGGATGCTCAGAAATAAGATTTATTGACTTCATGCTCTTCTTGGCAGGAAACATATCACACAAGGAACAATCTAGCTTTCATGTCCTATCACATTTGGCAGTGCAAATAAAATCAAGGGAAATGTATAAGAGCCATCAAGCTTTCTTTCGTCATCTGCCAACTTAAGCTAAATTCAATATGAACAGAAAGATACGTGTAAACATATGTCAGACACATTTTTTGTTAATTCCCTTGAATGTAATACTATTCTAGATGCCATTATATAACAGATTGATAATTTTACATAATGAACCCATGCCATTCTGTCCATGTTTAAAGTAAAACATTAAAAACATATTTTTCCATGAAACTTTTGCACACAAATGGAAGGGAATAAAAATAAGGCATATAAATATAAATTCTGTACTATATATATGTATATGTAAGTATATAAATAAATTATTAAAGCATGCAAATATATTTGCTTTTACTTTACCTACAACATGAAGTTTATACATGACATTAAGTTAAAAACTCTTGTGCAAAAATGGGTCTGAAATATGACCGTCCAACCTCTGCTGTTGTTACAGGAAGCTTCTTACATTATAAAAGAGCCAATTGGTGGTTATTGCTAATTATCTATAATCTGCTACTTTTCACCCAGTGGTCCACATTGGTTATATCCATTTCACTTTATCCTACCAAATAATAAATGACAAATATGTTACCCACTGTTTTTTTTTTTTTTTCTTTTGTGGTTAACAATCACCAAGTCCTTAACTTCTTGTAGAATGACAAGGTTTCCAGATTCCTTACTAACTGGTTTATTCTAAAACCACTCCAGATTGTCAAGATATTTTTTAAAATGTGAGCTTCCTATTGAGAAAAAGATTTTTCATTTGTTTGGACGATTAATAACTACAGAACAATTATTCTTTGTATTTATAACTAATGTTTCTATTAGAACACAATAAAATTTTATTGTCTTGTCACTAAAACCACTGATTTTTTCACCAGAGTAACTACCATTTCTTACCTGCTTCTTCTTTTAGCTATACTTCTAGTTATACTGTGTTAGCCTAAGTATTTTATACTTTTTAGTCTCATTTGATTTAACCTTCCCAACAGCCCCACAAAGTTATTATTGTCTTCCTTTATGTTAAAAAAGAGGATAAACCTGGGCACCTGGGTGTCTCAGTTGGTTAGGCATTTGCTTTCATCTCAGGTCATGATCTCAGGGTCCTGGATCGAGTCCCGCATCGGGCTCTCCGCTCAGTGGGGAGTCTGCTTCTCCCTCTCATTCCGCCTCTGTGCTCTCTCAGTATCTCTCTCTCTCTCTCAAATTAATAAATAAGAATATTTGGTGGGGGACACCTGGGTGGCTGCCGTTAAGTGGCTGCCGTCCGTTCAAGTCATGATCCCAGGACCCTGCCTCGGGCTCCCTGCTCAGCAGAGAGCCTGTTTCTCCCCCTCTCCCTCTCCCTGCCACCGGGCCTACTTGTGCTCTCTATCTCTCTGTCAAATAAACAAATAAAATCTTTTTTAAATAAAATAAAATAAATTTCAAAAAATCATTTTTTTAAAAAAGGATACACAAAACCAAGAACACAGAAGTTAAGTAGTGAGTACAGCAAGAGCATATCATTAAAGGGCTAAGCAATGATTTGAGTCCAGGCTGTCAGAATTCGTGGTCAGTGCTCTGTAGGACTCCATATTCTTGCCATTGTCCTAATACACAACGCAAAGCCATGATTCCACATCAGTCTGCCGCCCTTCCTTCCTTCCTTCCTACCTTTTCTTTCTTCCTTTCTCAGCTGCTTCCTTCCCTCTCCCTCTCCCTTTCTACCTTCCTTCCCTTCCACTCTCCCTTCCTCCCACTCTCTTTTCTCCTCCTACGTATCCTTACTTCACCTCTTCTTGTCAGTACTGATCCACATACGTGTTTTCTTTCTGTTTTTTTTTTTTTTTTTTAAGATTTTATGTATTTATTTGACAGAGAGAAATCACAAGTAGATGGAGAGGCAGGCAGAGAGAGAGAGAGAGGGAAGCAGGCTCCCTGCTGAGCAGAGAGCCCGATGCGGGACTTAATCCCAGGACCCTGAGATCATGACCTGAGCCGAAGGCAGCGGCTTAACGCACTGAGCCACCCAGGCGCCCCCACATACGTGTTTTCTTAAGGTAATTATAAATCTGTATTCTGCCATACCGCCCACCATTAGTTTTCTCATAAAGCTGATTAAACGTACTGCCCACATTTTCATTCACACAGTAGATTAAGATGTACAGAACGGCACCAAAAACAAACATGTGTGTCATAATGGTATGTCCCAGATGGCCATGGCAGTAGGGTACAATGGCTCTGTTAATTTTGTTTTCATGATTAACGTTGGGGCAATGAGTATGTCCATTAGTCTTACGGGTTTTCTTAAATCTAGCCTATAGATTTCTTCTCCCCCAACCCTGTTTTCCATTTCCTGACTTACCAAAACACTGGACCTAGGGATAATTTGGGAGTCTACTCTTCAATTACAATAGCATCCTCTGATTGGATGCCAGACTCTACTCTGTGACTTTACATACAAGATCTCTAATTGTCAGAATCACTTCAAGACTGTTGGTATCATTCCATTATTAAAAATTAACGAATAAAATATTACAGAGGACTGAAATAAGTAGCCAAGTTGGGATTCAAACATTGGTCATTGACTTGACTACAACACTGCTCTAATGATGTTGCTGCCACCCCCACCACACACACACACCTCCCCCCATCTGACAGAATGCATAACAGTGACAGTTAATACATTCCTTGTGGGAGGCACTGTGGTGGTAATTCCTAATCTATAAATCCCTTCAGGGAAAGAATCTCACTGGAGACTAAGAGCCATTGATTAGCAGACTGATACATTCTAAATATCTCTTCTAAGTGGCTTATAACTTTAAGTATATAAAACAAAGAAATTCCTTTATAAGGCAAAAATGTAAGACTTAGATAGGGTGGGAGGTGGTGCTGGAGGGTTAAGGAGATTCACCCTCAGGGAGAAAAAAAAAATGAGAATAGGAGCAAATGGAAAATAATCTAGTAGCAAAATCCATGACCTAAGTGTCTCAATTTAAAATTAATGAGTCACCTAATGGGCATAGGTACTTATAGTGGTTATCAATTTTAATTTCATATAGTTTTAAAAAGATTTACCCTAGCTTACCAAAAATAACAACATAGACTTTTGATTTACAGCAGTTAAAGGGTTGCTTGCTACAGCTTATAACATTTACCCATGCTAAATTTGGCTTGATAGTTGTGTATTATCAGTCAGGATGGCTTGAATTATGTTGTGGTACTGTAACCCCAATATCCTGGAGGCTTAAAGTAACAAAGGTGTATTTCTTGCTCAGGCTACGTGTTTGCAAAAGCTTGGCTAAAGCCCATATTTCTCATTTTCTCCCTCTGCAACCCAGGCTGATTGATCCTTTATCAGGTAAAACATCACTAGTCCCATGGTAAAGGGGAAGGAACACAACATATCACGCACTGACTCAAAGGCTTCACCAAGGCAATGGCACACATCACTTCCATTCACATTTTCTTCGCCAAAGCAGTTGTCATAACCACATCCTGCTTTAAGGAGTTTGGGGAAATCCAACTGTAACATGTGCTAAGAAGGAGAGGAGAACTGGAATGTTTTCCAACAATCCTACTGACTCTCACAGAAGGATTCCATATGGAGTTGGATTACTTTCTTAATCTACAGTTCTACTACATTAGAGCATACTAGCACACAGCATCTGGTGACTGGCCAAGCAAGGCAGTCTTTGGTGACTATGTCATTTGGTTCTGCATTTTTGGTTCTCACATGAATATGATAGTCATAAATGTGGGAGCAAATCATCGCCACAGACCGCTCTCAGCAGCACATCAAATATCGGATCAATGAGCATATCACCCTGGAAATCAGGAATCCTGAATGTTGCAAAACTTGGAAGATGATGGTGGTAAATAAATTCATTCTGTTTTTTTATTATTTTAGTTTCAGAAAGAATTTCTTTGAATTTTGTTGCAGAAATTGGACATCCCCTTAAAATATGACCACTCAGATACTATTGATTTCTTTCTCTGAGGCGCAAAGAACATGAAGTGTCAGGGAAAATTTCATCTCTTGGCAATCGAGCTATTTGAATTCAATCCAAGTTCACCCTCCAGTTCTCATGGACTATTCTCTTATCCGAAGTCAACGTTTTATAATCCCTATATTTCAACCCTATATTTCCTTATATTTCAATTTATAAACTTAGGTCACTCAACCTAAATAGTAGAGTGAAGAACTAAAACTTGAAGAAGCCACTTAAAATCCCAGAAATGGTCCTTACTGGGAATATATCAGTACCATAAAATTTTATTTCATCTCTCATTCAAAAAGTTCTGTGAACTTTCTCTTGTCAGCCAGTGCCTCTCACTATGGGAGAGCAGAAGCATGTGGCAGTTCATTTACCAGCCATGCACTTCAAAATTACTTGCACAGAATAGGTGCAATTTAATTATTAATCAGGTGCTTTTAAGATCTTTCAGCAAGAAAACACAATATCAAGGTACATGAGTATTGCAAACTACTCTCTGTATTCTGTGGCTAAAGCTGTGTATGGACTGGCATTCGAGTGAAACTCATTAATAGAACGAGGTCTTTTCTAGTTATACACATACATGGTCTTGCTTCAGTCCTGAGCTCAACATGATTTTTGTCCATCTTTATTAGAGATCACAGAAGAAGAGTTACAAACAGAAAACATCAAGTGTCTTTTAATCATTGATCTGCAGCAAAAAAACAAAATAAAATTTCATTAAACCATTTCTCCCCTATAAATACTGCCCATAGGCCAAGAGTTGATTTAGTGGTCTCATCCAAATGTAAAGCAAAACATGGGATTGGAACAATAACTACTGTTACACTTGTGTAAGGCAATTCAAAAAAATTGGCCATTGATTGTCCTGCCTTTTTTTTTTTTAAAGATTTTATTTATTTATTTGACAGACAGAGATCACAAGTAGGCAGAGAGGCAGGCAGAGAGAGGAGGAAGCAGGCTCCTTGCCAAGCAGAGAGCCCGATGCGGGGCTCGATCCCAGGACTCTGGGATCATGACTTGAGCTGAAGGCAGAGGCTTTAACCCACTGAGCCACCCAGGCGCCCCGTTTTTTTGTTTGTTTGTTTGTTTTTTAGCAAAATTAGGATTTTACGGTCTTCTTGACAATGACCTCACCTGTTTTTGCTCTGGTAAGCCCGACAAAGGGCTACCTGTCATGACAAACACATAACTTTCACACTGGGAAGTATTAACTAGCAAATATCTCTGAAAAATCAAATAATTTAATCATAGAGATTCTGAGCATAATTTGAGTAAGAATAATACCTGAATTATAATTGAATAAGAATAAGAACAAGAATTGAATAAGAAACTGTAACTTCAAAGGTTTCACGACAGTATAATAGTACCCAAGAGACCAAGAGGGAAAGGATCCTTGACTCCAAAAATTTAATTTTCACATATTTGCTGTTGTACATCATCGTACTTCCTAGCTGCCCTTTTCTTTCCTGGCTTGTGGATTCACCTGTCTGGCAACATGGGTTCATGTTTTACATTTTTATTGAAGACCTTGTTACTACATGGAGATACAATACAATTCTATGATTCAGAATTGTTGAATACATATTGCTATTTTTACTGTGACTTCCCAGTTAATGTACAGTGACATAATGAGAATAACAAGGAACATTCCAAACTTAAGTATGAATGATATCATAAAACTAGTGTGGAATATGAGTCAAGATGAAGTGATGAAAACAGTTTCTGTATAACATGCATGGCCCTTCAGGACAAAATTATTATAAGGGCCTTACTATGAACCTAAAATTAAATCTCATTAGTCCAAATTTATAAAATGTAAGGCAGATAAATTACATCACCTATTTCCCTCCGAAATTATTGGACTGCCCCCGTAGTTCAGTTACAGATTTCCGTGGATCACTAATGATACACACAGAACGATTTACCACAGATGGGGTTTGGAAGTTATGTTTCTAATGCCAATATAATGTCTTCATATTTATTTTCTTTTTTACTTTTACTCTCTTTTTCCTTAATAAACTCTTTAAAGAAAAAGGCCTGTGCATTTGTTTGAACACATACCCATAACACAGCTGTGTTCAACTGGCTTTGGAGAGGATGACAGTAGATAATTTATTATTGGGGGCTTCTAGTGGAGCAAATATGCTGGATTTAGGGACTTTAGATTCTAAGTAATTATTAAATAATGAATTATTACTTAGAACCTGATGGGGAAGAAATGATGGATAGGCTACATCTCCAGACCCAGCCTCTCCTCCAGGCTCAAGACTCAGATGCCTACCAGACTCCTACTTGGATGCCAGAAAAGCATCATCAACTTACTCTTGTCCACAACAGAGCCCTTGGACAGTCCAAATTTGGTCCAGCTGCAAAGATTCCTACCCAGTTATGTAACCATTCACCCAACAGTTCAAGCTGAAACCTCGATTGAGACTTGTCTCTCTCATCTGTGTACCCAGCGCATGAACAATTCCTGTTAACTTGACTTCCAAAAAGCACACCTTGAACCTGACGACTTACACTGTTAACCATGCAAGCTGCCATCATCTAGCCTCTCACTCGATCTGCTCATGACTTTGTTCCTGGAATCTCTGATTTCTTCTCTTGCCCACACACTTGTATTCTCTCACAGCAGTCAGAGGACCCTTTTAAAAATCCAGTCAGGTCAGGGCAAAACTCTCCAAGGGCTTTCTCCCATGCTTAGAATGAAATCCACTGTCCCAACCTTAGCATGCAAGGCCTTATGTGATCTGATCTCTGGCTGCCTCTGGGAAGTCTACCTTGCTTATTTTACTGCAGACGGTCTGGTTTGGGGGACATTCCTTCTATGGACTCAGATCATTCTTGGTTTTTGCACTTGTGGTTTCTTCTGCCTGAAAAACTCTACCTCACTTATATTTGTGACGTGTTCAATTACTTCAGTTAGGCTATTTTCTCACCACCTCAACTCAATTAGGTTATTTTCTTACCACCTCAACTTAACAGAACTTTACTCCTACCTCCCCTAATCCTGCTTTATTAATTTCCATAGTTCTGTCACCCTCTGACATTGTATTGCATATTTATTTAATCATATTCTCACTGGAAAGTAAATTCCATGAAGATAGATACTTCACATTGATCATATGCCAAACTCCCAGTGAGGAGAGTTATATATTTGATGTGTCCTATTCTTCAGTTAGTTCTGCGGAGAGTAAAAGAGATGATAGAATATCTAAAAATGAAAATCGGCCATCAAATCTCAGAGGAGTAGCACTCTGTGAAGGAAGAAAAGTGTGTGTAGGGAATCTAACCTTGATCTACAGAGTAACTACAGAAATTTACCTCAGAGAGGCCCACAGGGTTTTCACATAGTCATACCTTTCCCACTGAGCAGCCGGTGGCCAAGAACTCACACACTTTGAGAAATTTCCTTTCAGCTTTTGGTTAAATCCACAGTTTTGAACTTGGAGACACAATTATGGTTATTTACTTAAGCTGTGTTCATTATAAAGAACACTTCAATAGCAAACAACTTTACCTGATATTTAGCACAAGCCTAGTTTAAGTCAAATCTCAGCAAAATCCAAACTGTAACCACACTGGATAGGCTACAGTTTAAACTTGTAGTGAAAGAGGTTTTGTATGTCTCTCTTAGTCCCCTAGGTTTTTCCTGTGTGGTGACTGTTAGCATTGTTGAGGTAAAAATAAATGCATTAGCTACAGGTAGAACTGCAAAGAGAAAGGGAAGTTGATATCAATATTCCTTGTCGAGTGTATGTCCTTCACCAGAACAAACTCTCCGGATTGTCACTGGGTTCAACTGGCTTTGGAGAGGATGACGGTAGATAATTTATTATTGGGGGCTTCTAGTGGAGCAAATATGCTGGATTTAGGGACTTTAGGTTCTAAGTAATTATTAAATAATGAATTATTACTTAGAACCTGATGGGGAAGAAATGATGGGCTTACTTAATATTATTTTGTTCAAAAAACAATATGGCTTATACATCCCAAATGAACTCTTTTATAACCAATTAAATTCATTAGTGAATTAGTCAATGCCACCACAAGTCAATGCAAAAATTCAGTCATTTCTACACACTTGGATATGTTAAGCTTCTTGCAACCACCAGCGAGGAAAGCATTACAAAAATTTGTTAGAAGGGCATAGCAGTCTGTTCAGAGATTTTCCATTATTTCACTAGACAGCAATGTTTGGATAATTATAACATTAGTCCGTAGGAAGTAACTCTTCCAGATTTATCTAAGATTCAGTTGAGTGTCCTTTTAAGAAAAGCTCAACCCTCACGAATTATGACTATTTTGAACTGAATTTCCATATGACTGCATGTGGCCACGAAGTAACTTAAACTACAAGTATGTAATAGTTAACCTGCTGAGGGAGTGACCTCATCGGTACCATAAGGTCAACATTTGGTTTTACACGAATGTATAAATCCTGACTGGATCTAATTTAAGAATTTAGCAGACTAAATCATATTTTATCATCTGTCCAAGGAACTAAAAACAGAAAGCTTAAATGTAGCTCCAGTCTTAACTATTCAACTGTTTGTGTGGAAAAGACATGCTTTCTCTTCAGAAGACATATGGCTAAATAGAAGTGATTAAAATTTTAGTGTCATACCTCTCGAATAGCAGTACAAAACTCACTCTGAAGCACTTTTTTGAGGGATTGTAGCTTGTGCACTGGTACTTCTCCAGATTCCTGTAGTTTTTCCAGTAATTCAATTGCTCTGGCAACATCTGAAAAAAAAAAAAAATCAAAATAGAGACATCTAGAATCAACTGTATCTCATCAGCAAAGTACTATTATTCCAGTTGAATGGTGCAATGAAAAACAAGTGGAATGAATTGCAAAATCACAACTTAAAATTCATAGCTTATTGATCTAATCTTTTGGTAAAAAGTCATTTTAATTTGTTCTACACAATTCGTCGCTGAATATGCCTTCCTCGGTGGCATTTCATGTATGTTATTTCTGTCACACACACTAGTTTGAATATTCTCTTAGCAAAGAAGAGTAGGAAACATGCCTTTTATTGACACCCAATAACGAAATAAGTCCTGTAAATTTTGTCTCTGAGATGCTGTTTGCAGTCTGACTCTTCCTTTCCCATACTATATTTATCACATCGGCAATTTTACATTTATTAGTGTCATGATTTGATCAATGTGCATTTCTTCCACTTACTGATAAACTCTTACAGGGTAGGAACTTCTCTAAGTTTGGTCACCTTTGCATCCCCAGAGTCTGGTATAATATAGTGACTAAATATCTGATGAATTAATTAATTAACTAATGGGCTCTATCCATTTAACTGCTTCTCTATTATTCTAAGCCCTCATCATTATCTCCTCTCTGTTCAGACAGAGTCATTCCTTCTCCTCCAGTCTCTTCATAAGGTCCATAAGGTTATCTTCCTAAAGAATCTGATCATGTACCCACCTACCAACTTTTAGAACAGTACCAAGCAAAAGAATTTTCTGTAACAATTAAGTTAAAGGCTCCTCTTGTACTTGACAACATCAAAAGTTAATGTATCAAGAACCACTGTCTTTTATACCCATAGCTTTAAAATTCCAAGCATGGTTTTGTACTGCCAAAAAAAAAAAAAAAAATGATATGACGAAAGACCCCTTCCTTTAAAAATACTTATGGTGATCTCTTCTACTTGTTGTAGTCAATAGCTCAGTGAAGAGTCACGTAGGTATTTATGTGTAAGATAGAGGGTTTTCAGTTCCTAAGGGATTAGTTCCAGAAAGCATCCCATATCCCTGCCATCAGATTTTAAATTCATCCATCTATCCACCCATCCATCCATCCACTAATTTGTGTTCCTATTAGAGCAGGCACTAAGTTTGACAGTAAGAATAAGACACACATCCCTTCTGAACTCACAGTCAAATGAGGAGACTATAACAGCATGGCTACCTATAATAAAATCATTACGTCCTTGGAATTTAGGTTAGCATACATGTATGTACCTAATCAAAAAAAATAACCAGTAAGCAACTTTAATGGAGACTCTCCCTTGAAGTACTGCCAACTAATTTTCAAGTGTGGCCCAACGAAGCAAAAATCATGAAATCGACACAACACTGCCAGTTTGAAAATTTGGTCTTTTTGTACATAAACTGGAAGTCGAGGTAGTCAATTGGATAATACCAGCCATATTCATAATCAGTAAGTTACCAAGCTAAGAATTTCATGCATTTTTTACTGCACAGAAGACTCTACCTAGATGTCCACAGGTATATGGAATTCTCCACATGTTAAAAACTGAGCTCATTAATATTTTTCCTGAAGCTAATTCTTCTCTTTCCATATTCCATAATTCCATTAATAACACCCCCACCCAGCCTGTCCTGCAAGCTAGACAATGGCAACATTGTTCACATGCACCCCCACATGCAGTTAGTCAGTGGCAGTGAAGATGCTATCTCAAATACCCCTTTTGAATGGAGCCCTTTTGCTTGATGACTTCAGAAAAGCCTTTATTATTTTTCACTCACAGAACTGAAACATCTCCCAACTGTTCTTTATGTTAGCCTTTTCTTGCTCATTCTATCCTCCACCTTGCTTCCAGAATGACTACCCTGAATGATAAACCTCATTATTATCTCCCCTACGTAATACCTTCTCTGGCTTCCCACTGCTTACAAGGTGAAGTTCAGACCAGGTAGCGTTACACTCAAGGCCCTTCACAACCAACCGCTTCTGACTCATCTCTAAGAACTTTTCCCTGCTCATTGTTATTTTGGACATCCAAACTTTCTGTTATTCTAGGATGTGGCACAGAATTGCAACCTATATGGCTTTGCACACATCATCCCCTGTTCCTGGAACACAGTTAAGTCACTCATCCGTGTTATGCATAGGATACAGTGGTAAAGGACACAGCTGGGTTTTGTCCCTTTCATGACATTTATAGGTTTGAGGAGTCACAGACACACAGTAAAGCGGGCATGTCCTATAGAAGAATCACTACAGGTTGCTGCATGGACCTAATGAAGGCATTTATCATCATTCAGGAGGCCAGGAAGGGCCTCTTCATGGAATTAATAGGTAAGCAGGGTCTTAGGTAGGAGGTGCAGGGTGGGGAAAGGGAAACTATATCTCCAGCAAATCAACGCAGACTGAAGTCTGGTCAACAGAGTGTGGGGCACTCAGAGAACTGAAAAAAGTTCAGTATGGCTCAAGCTGAAAGCAAGGCAAGGGTAGCAAGAAATGAAATAGAGAGAAATCACATCATGGAAACTGTTTTAAATCATGGGGGAAGACTTGGCTTAAATAGCATCTCCTTGGCATGGCTTTCCTGATTCTCCAAGGCTGTTGAAGTTTCTCCCTTATCTGTGATCCCACAGTTCTCTTGACTCATCCGATGTAGTAATTCCTACTCTCTGCTCTGCCTCTGTTTGCATGTCTATCTCCCTCCTTTACCCTTGCAAATCTCCGAGCTTCTTGAGGGGTGGGAACAATATCTTATTTGCCAATGTATCTATGGTTCAATGCAGAGTACTTGGCAAATATCAGAAGTTTAATACACACTTACCGAATGAGTGATAGATTAATTAATGAAACTAACTCAGGAAAGCAGGGGTTAGAGGTTTGTGTCTACAGGGACACATGACTTCTCATGAGACTAGACCTCCTTGGTCAAGACTGGCATGGATCTGGTATGGGAGAAGGAGGCAAGCATGCATCTCTAGGCTAGAGGCCACTGAGTAACCAACCACACTGAGGGAAAATGACCCCAACCTGAATACTCGGGAATTCTCAACCTTGACTGCACATTATAATTTTCTGGGATATATTTAAAAATTATTAATGCCTAAGACTTCTCCCCAGCCCACCCACCCCCCCAAATTATGCCATAATATTCACAACACCAGTTGTGAACTACTGGTTGAGTAGTCTGGTCAACAGAGTGTGGGGCACTCAGAGAACTAAAAGGAGTTCAGTATGGCTCAAGCTGAAAGCAAGGTTGAGAACTACTGGTCTACTTGGCATGGGTATTTTTATAGCTCTATGTGATTCTAATGTGCCCCCAGGGTTTAAAAGCTCTGATACAGATTAATGTCTCTAAACCATGAATGTATCTAGCAATCACCTGAGGGAAGTTATTAGAACATATGTTCCTGACCCTCTACCCCCACTTAGAGAGGTTAATTCAGAAGGTGTGAAAATAAGGCCCAGGGATTGGCCTTTTAAACAAACGTTTCAAGTGATTCTGAAGTTGTTGGTTCACAGACCCTGTTTGTTGAGAAAGTAAATAAAATGGATCTTTCAGGCTCCTATCAGTCCCCACATTCCAGAATCCTAGCATTTCCATTATTCTTCACTACCCTGTGTAACACTGAATAGGGTTTTTCCAGAAGCCTCAGAATGACTGGTACAAGTTTATGGATGTTAAGTACCACCCCATTCTAAAACAGTGTTCCTTAGAAAGGCTGTCTTTATTTTTTATTTTATTTTATTTTATTTTATTTTTTGAGTGTTCCAAGATTCACTGTTTATGCACCACACCCAAGGTTTTATGCAATACGTGCCCTCCCTAGTACCCACCACTAGGCTGGCTGTCTTTAGAATCACCTGTGGAGTTTTTAAACCCGCCTGCTACTCCACACTAATTAAATCAGAATCTGTAAGACTGGGACCCAGTCATCAGAATTTTTGTTTGTTTAAGCTTTCAGGTGATTCCTATGCCCATCCAAGGCTAAGAAATATTAATTCAAAAAAAAAAAAAAAAAGATCAAGGAAACCGGGCACATCCCATTAAAAGCTGGACCAGCCCTCTTACGTTACAGGCTAGGCCTTTTCCAGTCCTTATGAAGAGGTAATGGTGAGCGGAAGGAAAACTCATGGAGAAGTATTACGTCATTAACTTAGGTCAGAATACTAAGTCTTTGCTTCACTTCTATCCACTGAGGTATGTTCCCAGTAGAACCAATGACGGCTGCTGGGGGGCCCTGCAAGAAGGGAGACTGGAGTCTTTCCTGGTTGCACAGACAACAGACTTGGAGGCTTGCATGCCCTGTATGCCTATCTGGTGAGAGGGAGAGAACTGGAAAGCAGAGACTTCTGGGGCCTAAACCGTCTTGCTGGAAGCCACCTAAGAGAATCGAGCAGGATAAGGTCATGGGATTCACAGCAGTCGGTAAAAGCCAAAAGAAGTCTAAAGACCAAAAGTGGGAGAAATTGGGTCTCACCAACCCAGACCTGGCTGGTGTTGCAGAAAGTTGGTGAGTAATCAACTCGATACAAACTAGAGTTTTCCATGGATTTCTAATTCCCTTTAGCTCTGTAGAAGTAACAGAAACCTGCAAGGTCAGGATCTGGAAGGGAGCAAAAGAGGCTTTGGAGTCAGCAAAAAACTTGTTCTTAAAACCACAGCAAGTGTGCCTACTTTACTGATGAGCCCCCTTAAGGTTCTTATTCAGAACCTCCTTGCACTTATTTCATGAACCCATTCTACCAAATTTGGTTACTAATATTGAAGTCTGGGTTTACTAGTTTAGCTCAGCCTAGAAGGAATATTAGATAAGGACTGGGAAGGCTGCCAGACAAACAATGAAAATAAGAAGATCTCAGAATATTTTCCTGAAACCGACTCCTCCTCTGCTCTGCCAATTCTCAAGTTCATCCCTCTATGCAGCATTTGTCCCAGAAGTGCTGGGGTATTACACATGCCCCCTCACTCTTTCTCATATCCTGGATTCCATTAATCCTCATGTCTTTATTTTAATATAGATTACTAACATAATTTTTATTGAAATATAATTAACATAACTGTGATATTTGGTTTCAGGCATACAACATTCCAATTCAAGAATTCTATCCACTACTCAGTGCTCATTGCAGTAAGCATAGTAATATCTGTCACCATACAATGTTGTTATAGTTTTTTCTTCCAGGTACAGAATTTAGTGATTCATCCCTTACATACAACTCCCAGTGCTCATCCACAAGTGTTCTCCTTGATGTCCTTCACCTATTTAACCCATCTCAGTGTCCCCCCCGCCCCAGCCACTTCCCTGTTGGTAACCATCAGTTTGTTAAGAGTCTGTTTCTTGGTTTGCTTCTCTTTTTGCCCCCTACATTCATCTGTTTTGTTTCTTAAATTACACATATGAATGAAATCATATGGTATTTGTCTTTCTCTGACTGACTTATTTCACTTAGCATAATACTCTCGAGCTCCAACCACATTGTTGCAAATGGCAAGATTTTATTCCTTTTTATGGCTGAGTAATAGTCCTGTGTGTGTGTGTGTGTGTGTATACACACACACACATATATATATATATATACACACACCACATCCTCTTTATCCATTTATCAGTTTGTGGACATTTGGGTTCTTTCCATACTGTGGTTATTGTAGATAACGCTGCTATAAACATGGGGCACGTATCCCTTCAAATTAGTATGTTTGTATCCTTTGGGTAAATACTTAATAGTGGAATTGCTGAATTATAGGGTGGTTCTATTTTTAACTTTTGGAGGAAACTCCATACTGTTTTTCAGAGTGACTGCACCAGTTTGCTTTCCCAGCAAGAGTGTAAGGGTGACCTCCTTTCTCTGCATCCTCACCAACATGTTGTTTCCTGTGTTGTTAATTATAGGCATTCCTGAATCCTCACTTCTAAAAGCAACAATAACAATAAAGATTTAATGCCTCTGAAGTAGGAGGCATAGTATGCTAAGAACTTTACATCTTTAACCCATTTTATCCTTCCAACAACCTGTATGTGGTAGTAAATATCCACATTTTGCAATGAGAAAATTGAGGTTTCTACGGAGTATTAAGTACCTCATTAACAATCAGGATCGGAGTCTGGAGTCCAGATCTAAGGGATTCTAAACCCTGTGCCTTTTATTTTTATTCCATTCACAGCTTTTCTTTTAGCAGCTTTTGCCTTCAACATTCAGTACTTTTATAATAGCTCTACGCTCTGCAGGCTTTCCTGGTCGGAGGCTGAGCTCTTAATCTTTCCTCCCTCAATAAAGATTAACCCCTGTTCCATTTGCCAGTCTACCTCTCTCAGATAGTACTCTCTGATCATCAGAATCACCTGGAGAGCTTTAAAATGGCAGGGAGGAGTGATTTCTGGTCTTGGCTACTCACTGTCGTCAATTGGGAACACTGGAAAAAAATAAAACCATGTACCTGGATCCTACCTACATCTATTTCTGATTTCATTGTTCTGGGGTATGGACTTGACATCAAGATCTTCAGAGCTCTCTGGTGATGATGTGTGGTCATACTGAGATTCACCGATAGGGAATCTCAGCGTATAGCCCAGGGATTTTAAAGAGCAATGTTACTTTTAATAGTATTAGCTGTTGTATCTGGTATGTAGTATGGCACTGATTTAAACATTTCACTCCTCTTAACCGCACTATGAGGTAGGTACCGTTATTACTCCCATTTTACAGAAAAGGAAACTGCGACCAGTAGAGTTAAAATGACTTCCCCAGGGAAATAGTAAGTTGTAAAGTTAAGATCTGAATCTCAGCAATATTGCTGTAGAATCTGGACTACACTCAGAAGGGACTCAGGAATCCATATTCTTACAATCATTCCCAGCCGTTCTCCAAGGTTGTTAACAGAGATTAAGTTAATCTGATCAACAAATCCTTGCTTGAGGCCTGAAGGCAGTGGTTCTCAAATTTTAGTCAACATAAAAATTTAACTCTGGGCCATTTATTATTATTATTATTATTATTATTATTATTATTATTATTAAAAATTGAGATAAAAAAAAAAGATGTTGAAGGTTGACTGAACCTTGAAATCTGCTCTGTTAGTAATCCTCTCAGATGGGGCTGATGCAGGCAGTAGATCACAGACATAGTCTCTGGGTTACTACTAACAGTTTAATATGTGATCCAGAACAGGGTGAGGTCATCATCTATTCAGCGCTTATTTGCCCTATTTATATCATTTTATAAAATCCTCAACCATATATACAAGAATTACTGTTGTTTCCACTGTATAGTTAAAGAAAAATAACAAATAAGACTTAGAAAGATGAATTATCTGGCTCAAGGCAATACAAGTAGTAAATGATAGGGCCAGGATCCAAAACCATACGTGTTTGACTCCAGTGGCCATGTTCTTATTTATTTCTCTACCCTGCCACAGAAAAGGGATTAAAAATAAAACAATAAAGGCAGAGCAAAAAAAAAATTTTTTTTAATTTTAATATAGCATCATGGACCACTGTAAGCTGGGACAAAGAGTCGTAACACTGCCCAGAGACCCAGGAGGTGACCACTCAAAACATTATGGTATAATGAATATGTTCATATTGATAACATATTTTTTTTAAAAGATTTTATTTATTTGAGAGAGAATGAGGGAGAGGGAGAGGGAGAGAGAGTTTGAAGCGGATTCCACACTGAGTATAGAGCCCAACACAGGGCTTGATCCCACAAATGCAAGAGCATGACCTGAGCTGAAACCAAGAGTTGAGCACTTAATCAACTGAGTGAAATGTCCCTAATAACATATTTTGATCACTGAAAAATGATCAGTCATCAAGTACCTGATGATAGTAGGATAACCTATTTTGGAAAGATTTCCTTTAAGATAGGTTGGACATTACAACCCAAAACAAGAAAACATTGAAACTTAATGGCATGAGCTCCCAGTGATCTAGAAAAATCAAATTACCTTCTTCTTTTTCCTTAATGATGAATTTTTATTAACTTGACTGACATTTAGACTGCAGAATCTGACCTATGACTCATCTCCATCTGGAACCTGGATGAAGATGAAGCTGGGTTATTTAAAGCATATTGTTGACTAATCCCATAAACATTTATTGGGTACTGTGGCAAACAATATGAATTATCTACTCTAAAGCCACCTAAAACCTTCATGTTTCTTGCCTTCTACTATAAAAGCTGGAAAGCAAACATACTTCTCTTTCCAGACTCTTGTCATTTGGCCAGTTGTTTTAAGTGTAAAGACACTGGGCATGGTTTCTAAGGAGGCTTTTTGAATGGACAAACTGCTGGCATAGACCTTCAGCCATTTGGTCTTTGCACCCTTCCTCTTTCCCCAGTTTGTGATCATGCAAAGAACCTTCACTTCTTAAGGAAGGTGGAGCAGGAAAAAGAAAGGATCCCAGCCCTTGATGCCATCCCTGAGCTGGTGTACCAGCCTTGAACTGTGCAGCCCCATGATTTCTGCCTACGAGACAAATACGGGCTTTACTGTTTGGTTTTCTGTGACTCGCAACCAGATACGACCTAGCTGATACATGAGCACATAACTTTAAAGACACTATTCTAGGTTGCAGAGCTAAGGTTGAAGATATCGGGTCACCTATGTTCGTCTTTTGATTAAGAGGGTCTTAGACAGCCTCCCTGGAAAGGTGACATTTGGAGTGAAACCTGAATGTTCAGAAGAAGCCAGCCTTATGCAAATCCAAAGCAGGGGCATCCAGACAGAGAACAGCAAGGGCAAAGACCCTAAAAACTGAGAGGAGCAAGTCTACATGTTAGAAGAACAAGCTAAACCAAGGTCAATGCAACTTGATGAGTGAGATGCAGAGCATGTCAACAGTGGTGTCCTGGTAAATAATCCACAAACAGTTCCCCAAAACAAAAAGACAAAAACAAAACAAGACAAAAGTCCTCATTGGTAACATTTGCTGACTTCTGTTATGTAAATACTCCTACCACAGCCATTTCAAACTACCAGTATGATATCACTAGATTGCAAAATTCCTCACTACTTACCAATCAGCTCCCACTGGGCAGGTAAAGGGTCAGTTTAAAAATCTAATGCTGTACAGCGGGAGCATATGTACCAACCAAATAAATGCTCAATAATGCTGTGCGCTTCCAAGACTCTTTATGAAAGGAAACGCTCTCACTTCACAGGTTACTAATGAGACATGAGAATCAGTATGTCCTTCTCATCTGCCAATCGTTTCTGCTTTGATCCACCACCAACTTGCCATGTTCCTCAAATGCAGACCAACTAGTAAACTCGAAAAAAAAGAATTATCCCAATTTAAATGCGCTCACTATGTTCTTTAAAATACCCAATTTTATGTTATTTAGCAAAAACAGAATGACTCTTCCTCATAGGATTTGGGATGATACTGGAGTATATAACAAAAAAAAACACACAAAAAAAACAAGTTTGACCATACTAGAATTTTTAAGTCATGAATTTATAGAATGACAAAATCCTGGCCCAGACTCTCTGTAAAGTGTTTACCAAACCTACCACAACCAAGGGAACAATTTGTGCTACAAAATGAAAAGCTGTAGTTGCTGAGAGATTCTCTGAAATGGAAGGTACCTATTTCATTTGAAAGTGATTACTTACCCAATAAACAAATCTTTAGGTATACAAAGCTTAAGATACAGTTTTCTTTGTTAAACAATCCATTATGTGGTCAGAATGAGTAATGTTTCCCAGTTTTTCTAGGAACTATAATCAGCATTTTGTTCTTTTTCTTTTCTTCTTCCTCCACACCCACCCCTCCCCCTTTTAAAATTCATCTAATTTTCCCAAACAGCTGAAACTGAATCTTTATTTGCCTACCGTTACCCAAGATCTCGGGAAGTCAAAAGTTGCACGTCCCTTTTTTTGAGCTTTCTTTGAGCTCTATTGTATGTGATGTCTTCCCTTTCCTTCTATATTTTCACCTCACTTCTCTACTCAATCTTGCATCCATGTCTGTACATCATGACAGCCAACTATAACTTATTCCTAATGAAAGTGAAATTAGCTCAGTCCATATTTTCTTATTTCTAACTTTCGTGGCATCCATGCAAACGAACAGCTGACTTGAATGTGTTTTGGGAACCTATGAGGGATTAGACCTGAACTAAAATGTAAACTGTCTTTTCATGTCTGAAAGAATGAAATGAAACAATCTACTGTCCTCTTCTACGCTAAATACTAGAACATCTGTGTCCTACTAATTTTTGCATATGCCATTGTATCCAATACAGAATCATGACAATTGTAGGCACTTGAAAAGTGTCTGTAGAATGGCACTGATTGTATGGAATTAAATTTTCTTGTTACAGTTCTATTGTATTTGTATTCATTACTTAACAGTGATACTTGTGTAGAGCCTCACTGACAAGATTTAGGTTTCTTACGAAGTGTGAGTTCTAAGAAAATGAGAACTAAAGGGACCAGACCCTATCTTTCCATAATGATCAGCTTAATCATTCTTCCATAAGCAGGAGTAAGAACCCATGACTATGACTTAAACGTGTATCAAAGTTCATTTTAGCTTTGTGAAAAAATTTAGAGAAGTCTTATTTTAAGCTCGCTAGGGAGGTATTTTAAAATAGGCTGTCCAGAGGACAACATTTTGTATGCAGATAAACTGTTTCTGAAGTTTCTTAGAACATGAGTATGATGAACACTTATTCATTAGCCAATTAACTGTACTGGGTAGAGGACTGTAGAAACACAATAAAACCATCGTATCCAGATCAGCAACAGGATACCTCCACAGTGCACCCCCAGAGACCCAGCCTGTCCATCTACACTATTATATATTTCTGCTTTATTTATGACCTCAACTGACCTTAGATGCAGCTGGTTGAAAGCTTTCACAAAGCTTTAGTTCACCTTAAAATTAAAGTCTGTGTATTTTTTTACCTTCCTTCCTACAACTCCTTGTCTGTCTAATGATTTCCAATGAAAGTTAGTAAAACGATAATTATTATTTGACATCTTAAAAACACTAGACCCGAAATGATGTGGACGCTTAGGCTCTACAGTAATCTGTATAATATTTCCCTAGCTTAGTGCCTAAAAAAGCAACCAACTTTTCATATTGGTAGTGATTCCACCTGGGTGTATCATAAAATTGGGAGGCTCTTTTTATAATTATCATTAGTAAAACCCAATTCCCTTTTTCACAGTGCTCAGGAAATTGGAAGGGAAAGACTTTATCAAGAAATTGCTGGAGAGACACCCAATCAAACGGGGTGTTTTCAGAGAGCTTGTTACAAAGAAACCTTACAAATTTAACTTCTCATGTCCTCCAGTATCTCCTATACCAGAAAATGGATGAATGTTTTTATCCAAACTGACACTTTGATGTATTATTCGGCTATCGAGCTACTTAACAATATGTTTGCTCTTCTGTGTTCTCGCTACTGTATCATACTGTCATCCAGTTTCTTAGTTACTTTGGAATTATGTGGTGAGGTTAGTGTGGTCTATCTACATCTGTAATAGATGCTCATGGGACAAGGTGAAGCTTGGACTTTGCAGAAGTTGTTATGGTGAATAGTTTATGTATTTTCTCGAGAACATGATTACTATTAAGAGGATTTAAACTGCCAAGTGTAACACATGAAATAATGAGTTTCTCCTCATTATGTTAGATTCCTTGGGGCTGCTTTCTCAGATTTTCTATTGATGTTTCTTTTATAAACTAAATCTTGGGAATAGAGGAGGAGGAAAAGTAATTGTTTAGTAACTTACTGCATTTGCATAGTTACTAATGAAGTGTTATTTGATTTAAGTACAGTTTTATGAAGTATTAGATAAAATTAGAGATTATCAAAATGAATTTGAGTATTTTTTCCTAATTATAAAATAAAGTCACATCTTGTGGGTTTATAGGGTAAGTCCGAAGCCCAGTCCTGTGCTCTAGACACTTTTTCTTTGTTTAAAAAATCTTTTAACATGTTCTATTATTAATCATTTTTTCCTAAAATTAAAATGAAAAATTTCAAAGATGATTCAAACTAATTTTAACTAAGTGAATAACTTTAGGTTAAAATGGAAAGTAATTATTTAAATTTCTAAGTCTTAAAATTCATTATTTTATCAAGAATTGCAATCATAGGGGGCACCTGGGTGGCTCAGGTCATGATCCTGGAGTCCCAGGATTAAGTCCCGCATTGGGCTCCCTGCTCAGCGGGGAGTCTCCTTCTCCCTCTGACCTTCTCCCCTCTCATTCTCTCTCTCTCTCTCTCTCAAAAAGAAAAAAAAAAAACTTAAAAAAATTGTAATCATGGGTATATAGTGACTCCATTCTATAAAATTTTAGTTTTATGATAATCATTTACTCTTTCATCAAATCATTCTTTATATTAGAATTAATAGAATCCTTGGCCTGCCTGGGTGGCTCAGTTGGTTAAGCGTCTGACTCTTGATTTCAGCTCAGATGTGATTTCAGGGTCATTGGATCTAGCCCTATGATGGGCTCTGTGCTCAGCATAAAGCCTATTTAAGATTCTCTCCCTCTCCCTCTGCACCCTACCACTCATGCTCACTTGCTCGCTCTCTCTCACTTGCTCTCTCAAAAAAAAAAAAAAAAAAACCTAATATCTTATTTACTGAGTTTCCAAATATTATTTTTCCATTAATTTTAACATATACTCTGGAATAGGTAAAATACTTTAGAAGTTCCTGTTCTTTGAAGGACAGATCTTTACTAATTCATTTGGAACTGGGACCCTACAGTAGGTTTTAGCTTTTCTTTTCAGTTTCTTCTGCTATTGGGCTATTCCAATATTCTATCACTTCATTGTCCTGTGGTCTTAGAATATACATTTCATCCGATTTTCTCTTTTTAAAATTTGAACCAGTGCTCTTTTTCTTGATCAAACATAAAAACATTTCATTCATGATACTGGTCATTTCAAAAATCCAACATTTGGTTTCATGAAATATGTTTTGTTTCATGATTATTTTACTTACTAATATCTTTATTATCTCCTTCTTTATAGTTTGCGTAGGTTTATGGGTGTGTTCATGATTCTGCATGAGTTCTGAGGAATCAGAATCCCACCATAGCTCTATCTTTCTTCTTTTGACAGAGTGGATCATTTCTTTCCTGTCTACTGTTTAATTTTGATTTCTTATTAAGTGGTTTTTTAAAAATTATTTATTTATCTGAGACAAAGAGAGCAAGTGTGCAAGTACACACACTTGAGTACACGAGTTGGGGGAAGGGGCAGGGAGGATGGAAAAAGAAAGAATCCTAAGCAGATTCCCCACTAAGCATGGAGCCCAACATGCAGGGCAATCTTACAACCCTGAGATCATGATCTGAGTCAAAACCAAGAGCCAGTCTCAACCAACTGAGCTACCCAGGTGCTCCTTAAGAAAACATTATTTAGAGGGAGAAAAAAAAAGTTACCAAGGCAATGCTTTTAAAAGGACTATATTTTTAATCTTTATTTTGTGATTTTTTACATATTGATCAGAGAAAAAATTACTTGTTTCGTTTCTCATTTTGGATTTTAATAACAAATTTAAAGTCATAGCACAGATGCTTGAAAACTTTAGATAATACGTACACAAACCTATATGTATACTCAAGTTTGTTAAAATGACTTATTGAAATTTCAACTGGTCTTACATTTTTGTCTATTGGAGCTGATCATCTCTGAGAAAGTTGTGTGAATTGCTAATTTTTCCCACTATTAGTTGTTACCTCATACACATGTACTTCAAACTCTGATCTTAGGTATGTAAGGATACTAATACATTCTCTAGGATACTAATACATTTTTTAAAAAATTTTATTTATTTGAGAGAGAGAGAGAGAGAGAGCATGAGAGAGCAGAAGGTCAAAGGGAGAAGCAGACTCCCCACAGAGCTGAGAGCCCGATGAGGGACTCGATACTGGAACTCCAGGATCATGACCTGAGCCAAAGTCAGTGGCTTAACCACCTGAGCCACGCAGGCACCCGATATTAATACATTCTTAGTAATTTTTCTCTAAATTAAGTATCATCTTGTCCCATTTAATTTTGGCTTAGATTTTCTTTTGACTGATGTTTTAATGATTTTGCTATATTTTTCTAATGTTTCCCTAGTATTTCTTCTTTCTAGTGTTTTTGCTTTTTTCATTATTGTATTCCATAAACTCTGATAGGTTCCTTACTCTTTCATCTCTTATTTTCAAACTCTTTCTCTATGATTGTCCCTTCTTCACCTCAGCCTATTATTTTCTTGATTTTTCTGATATTTATTTTTTAAAGAATGCACTGTTTGCTCTATTAATTCTATCTCCTCTAGGATAATTATCTATAATTATATAAATATATATATCACCATATAGATGGTCATTCTTAAAGAGCTAGTGACTTTTTTTTTGCTTTATTTAATAAATATACTTAACAACTTAAACTATATGCTTCTGTAATCAAATAGGCATTCCCATCCATTTGTGAGGGGATAGAGTTTCTAATAATTAAAACCTACTTCCAGGAGTAGATATGCCAAGTGGCTGAGGAATCGGCCTCTTCAGCAAAGGGTAATAAAGAGATGGCTGTCCCAGGGTATGATGGCTCCATTGCTCCTGGCTTTTGAAAAACATCTGGGGATTATTGTTATGCTTTTCTCATCTCGGCTCCTACTCTGAAATTGAAATGTCTTCCTTTAGAGAGTAATGCTGGAGCTTTTAAGCTAGGAACAACTGCTGCTGTGTTGAAGTCTAAAGAAGGAAAGAGAATGGATTTACTCTATCAATTCAGTTCTTTCATGGATCACCAAATGTTTGTACCAGGAATCTCTTCTGCCCTCTCTATATGAGTTTAGGGTTCTTGTCCGGCCTTCACTAGGAGAATTTGTCCATACTTTGCTCTCTCAGGTTCATGCTTTAGAGTTTTAGTACTCTCTGTTCTGCCAGAATATCACAGTGGTTAGAAAGGAGACAGGAACCCGAGAGGCAGGGAAGCTAAGGGGTTTGGGCATAGGGTATTAGATAGGGGTCTCAACCTTGTTGAGTTTCCTTCACCGTAAAGCAAAGATCATGATAAAATCTACCCCAGAGTGTGTGCGTGTGTACGTGCCTGTCTGTGAGCATTATAAATGAAAATGCTCAGCATTGCGCCTGGTACATAGTAAATGCTCAATGAATGTTACTACTGATCATTCTTGTCTTCGTCAATCACCAATCCGATCCTGTCTGCTTGCTCACTTCTAGGAATTCTTCAAAACTTTGTGTTTTAGTAACAACCCTTTATCCCCCATCATCTTTTAAAATTTATTGTTTGTTTTACATCTATTTGACATCGATGATTTTTGAGGTAGGGGGGAAATCACATATGCTTAACCTCCCACCTTGATACAAATCCTCCTTTTATCATTACCTTCTTGCTCTAGAAATGCCTTATGATATTATGGAAACCACGAAAGACTAGAAGTCAAGATTCCTGGTTCAGAGTCCTAAAATTTTTGCTATAATTTTGGAAATTTGCTTAATTTCTATCAACTTCAGCATCTTTATAAAATCAATGTTTTGGACTAGTTGATTTTTTTTCTTTTTTTTTTTTTTGCCTTAAAAAGTAAGTGTTCTGCCTAACAGGATGGTTCATTTATCAAGAGTGCCATTAATTAATGGGACACAAAAAAAAGTGGTGGGAGAGGATGGCTTGAGCCCCAGGAAGAATGGGGCCCAATACACAATTAGGCTAAGACGGTTTTGTGCAGGAGAGTTCAAAAGGAAGAATGCTCACAGAGGAGGTAACAGAAAGCCCTGCTACTAGGTAAATTAATAGTAAATAAAAGATAGTAAAAGAAAATGAGTTATTTAAAAGTGTTCTCCATAGACAGTTAGCCTAATTTAAATTTTTATACATGCTTGAAAGTAATAAATCGGAATAGAAGCAATAAACTATTCAAACAGGAGTCACACTAGTGATAATCAAATCAGATCTATAAATTTAAAGATGAGGAAATCAACACCAAGTAAGATAAAATTACTGCCCACAATCTAAAGGCTGAGTACGCGGGCTCCTGGGTGGCTCAGATGGTTAAGGAAAGCTCCTGGCTCTTGGTTTCAGCTCAGGTTATGATCTCAGGGTGAGATCGAGCCCTGTGTCAGGCTCTATGCTGGGTACGGAGCCTGCTTTAGAGTGTCTGTCTCTTTCTTCCTCAACCCCTCCCCGCCTCCACATGAATGAACTCTAAATAAATACATACATAAATAAGATTTGTCTAAGTACTCAAGTACTTAGACTAAGTAGTCTGAAATGTTACTTGAGTACATTTGAGTACTCAAGTACTTAGATGAAGTAGTCTGAAATGTTACTGATAAAGCCAGAACAAAAACTAAGATAGTCTGAATCCCAGGGCAGATGTCCTTCCACTATACTACCATTCAATAGTTAACTGAAATAGTTCAGACTTGCTTTTGTCCTTGAGTCCTACTTAAAAATAACTTACTGTATACATAAATGTACCAATTATAAGAATGAGTCCAACATTTCCTCAATCAATACTCACATATCTACTATATCAAGGTTCATCTTTTTAGTGTAATTCAGATATATTGGTAATGAGAGTTATAGTAAAAATTTGACTCAGGGGAAAAGGTTACAAAAATAATCAAAATAAATGTTACAGTTTTAATATGCACAATTGTACGAGGAGTATGTCTTACCAGAATCTGGTATCTATATGCCTGTATTCCCACCATAGATGGGCCAAATGTAGATGAAGGAGGCTAGTTTTGTTTGATTTTTATCAAAAAGTTATCTCAATTTTAAGAGAGTAGTATCACGGAGTCAGAAGGGACTTTGTGTTCCAAACTCTACATTTTATATCTGAGGTCAAAGGACACACTATGATTTGTCTGAAGTTTTAAACAGGGAAAATTTTCGGAAAATGAGCGTTTATTATCAAATGAAAGGTGATTACTGGAGAAAGAAGACTGACAGCATTGAGCCTAGATAAGACCTCTTGTATGAGGGAAGAGCCATTTCTATACTGTTCTGTAATTAATAATCACACAGAGTAAAGTCTACCTTTTTAAAAATAATACACAGAATTTAGGACTTTAAGGAAAAAAAAATCCTACTAGGAATCTTAGTGTAGTTTTAATCTGCTTTTCCCTGAACACTGGTTGAATATCTTCATATATTTATTTGCCACTTATTTATCTATTTAAATCTTTTGTTTATTTTTTTATTGGGTCATTTTATTTTCTTTTATTGTTGAGTTTTAAGAGTTCTGTATAGATTCTGGGTGAAAATCCTTTATCAGATATGTTTCAAGAGTGTTTTCTCTTATTCCTTGGCTTTTAAAAAATTTTCTTAAATAAAATGAAAGTAAATTGATTTTTTTTAGCCAGTAATTTTAAATTTGACCCTGTTTTCTATTATGGTTTATGCTTTTTACAGTCAATCTAAGAAATCTTGGATTAGCTTAAGGTCTTAAACATTTTCTTCTATACTTTCTTTTTATTATTATTATTATCACTATTTAAAAGATTTACTTATTCATTTGAGATGGGATGTGGGGGAGAGAGAGACTCTCAAGCAGACTCTCCACTCAGTGGGGAGCCCAACACAGGCCTTGATCTCAAGACCCTGAGATCATAACCTGAGCGGAAATCAAGAGTCAGACGTTTAACCAACTGACCCCCAGGAGTCCTCCCTTCTATACTTTCTTTTAAAATAATATAGTTTCAGGGGCTCTTGGATGGCTCAGTGGATTAAAGCCTCTGCCTTTGGCTCAGGTCATGATCCCAGGGTCCTGGGATCGAGCCCCGCATTGGGCTGTCTGCTCAGCAGGGAGCCTGTCTCCCCCTCTTTCTCTACTTGGCTCTGCCTACTTGTGATCTCTCTCTCTCTGTGTCAAATAAATAAATAAAATCTTTTAAAATATAATAAAATAATATAATATAGTTTCAGATCTTACATTTATATTTATGGCCCATTTTGAGTTGATTTTTCAGCATAGCATATGGGTATCCAATTTTTATAGTACATTTATTGAAAGGATTAGCCTTTCTTCACTGACTTTCCCAACCCACGTGCTGAATATCAGTTGGCTATATATCTGTGAGCCTATTTCTGAGCTCTGCTCTATTTCACTGACCTGTATATTAATACTTACACTAATATCATACTTTCTTAATTACTATATCTTTATAGTGAGTTTTGAAATGAAGCAGTAGTATAAACCATCCAACTTTGTTCTTGCTTTTCAATTTTGCTACACTATATCTTCTACATTTTCATATAAGTTTTATAATAATTACATATAATTAGCTTGTCAGCTTTTGTTTTTAAAAAGACTGTGATATTTTAACTAGGATTGTGTCAAATCTATTCGAGAAAAACTAACATCTCTACAATGTTGGAATTTCCAATACTGTAAACATAGTATGCTGTTCCACTTATATAAATCTTTAATTTCTTTCAGCAGTGTTTTGTAGTTTTTTTGTAAATAATACTTGTACATATTTTGTTACATGTGATTCAAAATATTCCATGATTTTGATACTGCTCACTGTTATTATATAGAAATATAATTGATATTTTAATGTTAACCTTATATTTTCTCATCTTATAAAAATCAGTTTTAGTAGCTGTTTCAGTAGGTTCTGTAGGATTTTCTATATAGACAATCATGTTGTCTGTGAATAAAGATCAACCACTCCAGTTTCTACTGGCATCATGTTCTATCTTGAACTTTTTTTACAGGTTCACTCTTCTTTATCTGTCAAGTTCTATCTTGCCACCAAATCTTGTTGTTGTTTTTGTTTTAAACCCTTTATTCTTTGCCAAGTAAATGCCTATGCATGCTTCAGATCTCAGGTCAAATATACTTTCCTCAGGGAAGCTTTTTCTTTTCTTTTCTTTCCTTTTCTTTTTTTTTGGAAGCTTTTTCTAAGACAAGTCCCTGTGCTAGCCCTTTTACTCCATTATTCTTTCATTAATCCAGCAAACAAAGATTAAGTGCCTCCTATTAAATGCCTACCATGTGCCATCATTCTTTCATAGTACCATCTACCCTTGCTTCCTAGTATTTATTATTATTTTAACTTTTACATTATTTCCATGATTATTTGGCTACTCTCTCTCCTGCAGATTGTAAGTATCATGAGAACAAGAACCATGATTGCTTTTTGTTCTCCTTTGATGTCCATGCCTAGCTTAAGGCCTGTAACATGACAGGTACTCATTAAATATTTGCAGAATAAATAAATGAGCCAAAAGAAAATGCCTGTCCAGAAAATGGAGGAACTATTTGGAGGGTAGGGTTGAATTGCTCAATGCCATTCAACACATACTGTTCAAAAGACTGTTCACTGATTCTATAATCATTATTCAATCTCTGTATACATGAAAATGTATCAGAAACTTTTAAATGCAATTTTAAGGAAGTTCTAGGAGATAAAATTGGAGGTTGAGTTGTAGATTCTAAGCATGAGGAGTTAATTTTTAAATTCACAAGTAAAACATTTAATTGGGTAAAAACAGCTGCTACAAGCTCATATTAGATTAAATAATAATTTAATATTTTGTCAGATGAAAAAATTTAAATCCATAGACCACTAGATGTCCTTGAAATTATACTTGTACCTTTTCTATTTCATGAGTCATTAGGATCTAATTAACTCAAAATAAACAGGCTAATGCAATAAACTTGAAATGACTTACTCAACAAGGTCCTGAATATACAGTAAATAACTTGGTTTTGTTCCATGTGAGAGACTATTAAATAAAAAGCTTAGTTTTATCTTTTGAATGAGATAAATAAGGTACTAATCTTTAAATCTGATCATGAATTCTCTTTTTTTTTTTTTTTTTTACTGCAAGACTAATTACTCCTACATAAATGAGTTTAATTTGAAAGGCATTGTTTTTCAAGTGGTATTAATATAAACCACTCCTGCCATAATTTACGGAGTAGTTTTATCCTATCTTTAATTGTATGTGCACTGAGCACCGTAAAATAGGTGCAAATATTTCATCACATTGTATAAATGCTTTAAACACATTTAGTTTTCTGCTATATTTATCAAGGGTATCTCTAACAGAAAGAGAAAAAATAAGGTGTATCTCTTAGGAATCCCTTTTCTTTAATATGAACCTCAGTGTTAACACTTATCAATGCATAGAAGCACTGCAAAAGAAAGTGGAAATTACCGTGTTGGTTTATTAAGAACTGATGGTGGTAGCTTACTGTTTTTACCTGATATTTCAATAATAAGAATGCCAGTTCAAATGCCCCTGAAGTCTGAAAGCAGTGACTGAGAAAAGTACATTCTTTTGTTTATTGAGTCATTTGTTTATTAAGTCATTGTTTATTTAAAGGCATTATGTTCTTCTCATGTATGGGGGTAGATGAGGTACTTGACATGTGACTATCACATTCAAGGAACATTTTAAATTGAATTAGGTATGAAAACCCTATGGGTATTCTTTTTTCCACCCCTTTTAAAAAAGACTTTATTTATTTCTTAGAGAGAGCGAAAGAGAGCACAAGCAGAGAGGAGAGGGAGAAGCAGACTCCCCGCAGAGCAGGGAGCCAGACGAAGGGCTTGATTCCAGGACCCTGGGATCACAACCTGCACTGAGGGCAGAGCTTAACGGACTGAGCCACTTAGGGGCCCCCATATGGCTATTCTTATCATGAATCATAGATCTACTTTAAAAATGCATACTATAGAAAACATGTAATATATATTTTGAAACTGAACAGATCTTAAAAGTTACTCGTCAGGTCTCCTGAAGAGTGCAAGAAGAAATCCTTTATGTGTGTCAAACCACTATCCTTGCATTTCTATTATCATAACATATTATACAATTTGAATTGTAAAATTCAAAGAAGCATTTTAGGAATCACCGAATACAAATGTGTTATTGCATTCCAAGAAAGAATAAGAGTAAAAAACATGGGGGGGGGGGGTTGGTGAAAAAAAAATCAGGATTTATTGTTTTCATTTGCAATTAAAATGTCAAATGCAAGAATTCACATGGCAGGGAGTGAGTTGAAGAAAACACAGGTGCCTAATTCAGGAGCTACAAAAAACAGTATAAAGGTGACCATCTGGGGAGAGCTGGCTGATTTAATTTTCCTATGAGCTTACCTTCTGCTCCCTATTTTTCTTCCAAACTCCACATTCTGACCTTGAAAATGCATTCATAGGTTTTGCTACATCCACTTCCTTCTAAACATAAAAGCAAGTGGACTTAATTATGTAAAGGATATTAATACAACGAGGGACACAGTGTGTTGTATTTTATTTAATCTCAGCTTTCTGACGTTTTAAAAGGTTTTGTTTCTGGTGATGGCGCCTTGTCAGCTTTTCAGTCATTCAGTAAATTCCTGCACTTTCCATGATACACCTGCAAGGGCTGACAGGCACAGTTCTAAGAATAAATACTTCTTTGCGAACTGGTGGTTCTCAAGGAAGCCCAGAAGGGAGACCTCTGAGCACGTCAAGTTGAGGCGTTGGGAGCCTAGCATGTAATCCCGATATGACACAATGGGCCACCCCAAAGACTCACCGGAAGGATGACAAAGCTGAGTGTGGAATTCCTGACTCGTCACAAAACACTGATTGCCCAAGGATCCTGAGTATTTCAGGATTTCTGAAGGAGGCATCACACTTTCCTGCCACAGTGAATTAATATGCTGAGTAGAAAAACATTTTTTACATTGGTTTTCTTTTTATATCTCCATCTGAATACTGGAAATGATGCTAGTCACGCTAAAAAAAATAAACAAATACTTACTTTCAAGTACTTGTTGCGGTATCTTTTCTAAAACTAGTCTTTTGCTCTATACTGCATTTTTTTCCAAAAAAAAACCAAAAAAACAAAACTCTGTAGCTACTATTTCTTCAATATCCTTAATCAGTGCTCTAATCATTCCCATTATTCTCAACATGGTGCACTATATGCTGTCTGTGCTTCTGAAACTTCTTTCAGGATCAAAGCCCTAACTTATATAAGGTTGTCCTCACAGCATCTCAAAGCTTATTAAGTGCCAAGCTAACTCATCAGCCTTGTAGATCAATATGTTTCCCTTTAGGCTTTTCCCTTTCCCTGTTTTCACCCCCTATTAGTCAATACATGCCCATTATCACCACCTCCTTCATTTCCATTCCCATAATTCTTCCTCAGGGTCAGGTTTGGTCATCCAACCAGATCACAATGAAAATACAGACCAAAACTGTCAAACTGTTCCAAAGAATAACTGAGTTTCTTGAACAAAGAGTTCGATCATGTGCCTAGGACTTGGAGATTCAAAACCATGTTATAGGCTGTAAAGTTGACAGACATCTTTAAGTTTCCTTAATCCAGCACTTTGGAGATCTGGTATATCCTCATTCCTTTTACCATGGGACTTTTTTCAAAGTGCATCCAATAAAATCTCCCAGAGTCGTGTTTGTAAAATACTGATCTTCATACATTTCAATCTTGCAGCTAATTTTCATATTAGTTAATAAATTCACAGCTCAGATCATTTCACTACCTGCCTTAAAAGTTTTAAACATTCTTGATTATCCATCAAACAAAGCTAAGCACCCCTATCTATCTGCACCTTATGTGTTTCATCTTATCTTTTATGACTTCGTTCATCTGTGTAGTTCCCTAGATGTCAGGCTTAGGATCTGTAGTACGACAACTGATCATCCTCCGATCAAATACATGTGTTTCATCACATAATAGTGTACCATCCCTTAGCAGTGAATCAACCTTTGACACACAACTATGGCACTCCTTTAGAAAAGACTTTAGAAAAGACTTCATGGTTTCCTGAACCTCTCCAAACGTAAGTCAAAGTCTACTTTGTTGAAGAAAAATAAGATTTTCTTTCTTTTTTCTGTGATTTGAAAAACTCTGCTCCAGATAATTAAAGCTACCTGTGCTGAATATTTTTAGCAAATTAATTTGTCACATCGCATGGTTTTTCTGAAATAAAGGTGGTATGTGGTGCTTTGCATAATTAAGTCAGCTGGGGAACTGGGGAGTAGATGTGGAATAATCATATTATCTGTGATCGCTTCATTTTTTCACCAGTGTCAAAATACATATGCTTGCCCAATTTAAAAGAAAAAGCAATGTCAATTGAAAATATTTCTAAATGATAACAAATTTGAGGTTCTAATTTTAACTGAAATGGTACTTGTTTAAGAAATATTTAATTGTGCTTCTGCTGTGGGTCAAGTATTGTAGTAGGCAAAAAAGTTAACATGATGGACAGAGCTGTTACCACAACATACAATTCTTACCACTTACAGACACAGAGTTTTAAGTATGTCAAGTATTCTACCTTCTTCCAGCTACTCTGTTTTCTTTAAACCTTTGAAAGCAAATTTCTCCAAAAACTCATTCATTCTGTCTCTAAAATAACTGTTCCCATACTCTGTTGTACCTATTCTAATGAAGCTTTCACCTATTCCAACAAGTTGTCAGGACCACCGATAACCTCCACACTGCTAGATACCATGGTCAATTCCTAAATGATATCTTACCTTACCTGTTAGCATTTCATAGAGATAATCCTTGCCATCTTCTTAAAAGACATTTACATGGACTCTGATCACCACTCTCTTTTAGTTTTCCTCTCTAGCTCATGCTTCCTCATCTTCTCAACCTTTAAATGTTGGAATTACCCAGAGATGAGTCAACAATCTTCATCTTTCTACCCTCCAGATGCCTTAAATAACATCTATATGTTAATAACCCTATTTATATCTTCATCTTGGACTTTCCCCTTGAGTTCCAGAATTTTATATATAGTTGCTAACTCGAATTCATTTGTGTGTCCTATAGATACCTCAACATGTCCAAATTTGTATTCCTCTTGGAATAACCCCTTCTTTCTGCTCTTCTGTAGTCTTCCCAATCTCAGTAAATTGGGTTCCCTCTTTCCAGATACTCAGACCAGAGGCCTGATCATGATTGACTGCTTTGTTTCTCTCATACCCTATATTCAAACTTTCATCATCCTGCTGGCTAAATGTCCCCAATGTATCCAGAAGCTGACCACCTATCACTGCTTCTCCTACTACCTAGGTCCCAAATGCCATCATCTCTGATCTAGATTCTTTTAATTACTTTCTAACTCCCCGTGAACTTTTTACCCACTATTGTCAACTTAGCAAAGAGCCTGTTCAAACTAAAATCCCTCTCATGGCTTTAATATCTTAGGAGTACAAAACCAAAGCCCTTAAAATAGCGAGCCTCAGCCAGTCCGTGGGTGCAGTGGCCTCTCTCCAGCACTTAGCTCATCTCCACAAAAACTTCCACACCCTCTTCCAGGAGGCAGCCAACGTGGCCCTCAAAAGCCATGATCATGGCGACTGGCTCTGTGGGGCCCTCACTGCTTCGACGGCCCCAGCAGCACGGAAAGGAGCTGGGTGTGACCTTCTACTGAGTTAGCTCAGCTGGACCCGGTCAATCCCCAGGCTGTGACCAGGAACTGCCCCTCAAGCAGGTGGGCACCACCATGGCCACGCCCAGACCTTGGGACCAGGATCTCTTAAGTGGAGCGAAGCCCATCTGAGGCTTGAGGAAAGAAGTTCCTAAGCCCACAAGCTTTGCAGAGGGCTGGCTATGGGGTCCTCTAGAATCAGTGGTGGACACCCAGCTCCCAGCCCCACACCCCACATCCTGAATTGACCTGTGCCACCCGGCGCCATCTCACTGCTGGTCCTGGAGCTGTTGGGCCTCCGGCACTCCTCTGAACCCTCACGAGTCCAGAAGCCATACCATGTCCCTTTTCCCTGCACCATGCCCAGCTCAGGGGTAAATGTACCAACTAAAATGACATCACTCCTAAAATTTAAAAAAGAAAATTTTTAAGTCCCTCTCTGACTTCATATCCTACTACCCTTTCTCTCCTTCACTATGTTCCAACCACACTAGCTTCATTGCTGTCCTATAATACCCTAGAATATTCTAGCCTCAAGGCATTTACCCTTGCTCTTTCCTCTGACGGGTCCACTTCCCCTAGTTATTCTCAGGGCCAATGCCTCATTGCATGAGGACCTCTCTGGTCCCCTGTGTCCATGAGCCACTCCCCACTTCTTTGGCTCTCTCATCCCCCTAAGCTTGCTTCCTGTTTCCTCCTGCTACTTATAATTAAATGAAGTACAATGTACTTACTTGTTTACTTCTGTCTTGCCTGCCCTCGCCACCCCAACCACACTGGAATGTAAACTTCCCAAGAGTTCAGATGGTCTGTTGTGTTTGCTACTGCATTCCCAGGGCCTAGACCAATGGTTGAGACGTCGCAGGTGCTCAAAAACTACTTGTCAAGTGAATAATTGAGTAATGTTACAAAAGGGAATTATAAGGTGCGGCAGAAGTATAAAACAGGGGTCTAAACTAGGCTGAAAGAGCAAGAAAAGATTTCTTGCAGAATCTGAAATCTGAACGCTGACAAATAGAGGAGTTTGCCAGGCCAAGGGAAAGAAGGGGACGGGAGGAGTTTCCCCGCAAAGTGAACATCAGCCAAGACCTTGAGTTTATCTGTTTCTTCAACAGCTATTAAACACCTGCAGTGTACCAGACTGTGTTCCAGGCATTTGGGACCTAAGGGGTAAATGGAAGACGTCATACACAAATGAATATTTGGCATATGCTCAATGAATAAAATTAAGAACATATAAAACATGTTAAGAATGTCGGACAGTGAGAAGTCACTGAAGAGTTTAATGCAAGGGATGACATGATCAGATTAATTTCTCAGAAAAACAAAACCCAACATAAGCCTCACCCCCAGTTCCTGGCTTCTTTAATATTTAATCCACAATAGCTTCCTTTCAGGTTCCCCAGTAATTTCTAATATAAGCCTATAACATCAGAAAAAGTGAAAATGTTGCTATGTAAGTGATTTTTTCCCTGTATGTAAAACACAAAAATGGTCTTATACATTGAAGTTTTTAAATTTTTCAGAACTTTAACGTAATTGAATAGCATTTTATTAAAAAAAAATCTTTCAGCATTCTTTTCTCATGTTTTTCAATAGTGTTTTTCAAATGTGCCTATTAATTTTTCAGTGTCAGGTCATCTCCTTATAGTTCCCACTCTTTTAAAATACATTCTTAAAATAATTATAAATTATGTTTATTTTAGAGTCTCTTTCTGATTTTTTCCACATCAAGTTGTTTTCGTTTTACAGACATACCTTCTCTCTGAATTTCTGTTCCCTCTGCCAGAAATGCAGGGTTCATTCACTCACTGATTGGTTGTGAATACTGACTCAGCCCAAGGTTCTAGCTCCTTCTGATATGTTTCTAATGTTTAATTGTGAGCCCCTGTTGGGCAGGGATTATTTGTTCTATGAGAAACCAGTGTCGCTAGATGTTTCTTAAGATCACTGTCTTTCATTTTACTTCGTCTAGTTTGTTCTAGACTAGCAATCACTTTATGTATATTTCTTGACAGAACATTTCCTGAATCAACTCTGTGGCATATATTTAAAATCCAAGCTAAGTAATTAAGTCTAAAGTGTGGGTATAGAGCATATCTAACCTCACCCCTAGCTCCTGCTTTGCCCCCAACCAGGGGGCTAATTTCTAAGTCTGGAACCACTTGACATGTTTCCCATCTCCCTCCCTCCACTTCTACCAAGATGTCATTCCAACCTTCACTTCCCTTTTCATTTCTGGCACCTGAAGATTATGCTTTCTCACTTGCAATCTAAGCTATAGATAGTTTTTTTAATTGTTGGGTTTTATCTGGCACAACTTGATGTTTGTAATGGGAGAGGTTCTGTGTGAGCTCAGTCTGCCATATTACAGATTCACTCAAATTAGTCTCAGAATTGGATTTTAATTTGAAATATGAATAACAACATAAAGACAGTCTGCCTAACCAAATAGTTGCTCAGATGTGCAAATCGGTACTGAAAATTAACTAAGCTGTAAAAAATGCTTTCAAAGCCTGTCTTCTCAACTGGGAACACAATTCCTTACTCAACTAGGTTAGTAGGAATCACAGCTCACATAGATTGAGTTAACCTGGCAAAACAGTAGTAACTAAGGGTATAGAAAATCCTTCAAGTAGAAAGGGGGAGTGAGTGCAGGCAAATACTCATGGGCTTTTTCCACAAACTTTTGCTGGGAGTTCATGAGAAAGAATGGATCAGGATGAGAACCGGAAATGAAGACACATTACAACAGGAAGATGGTAAAAGAAAAATTCTCTACCGCAAGGGGGAGGGAGGAGGCAGGAAACTCCTAGATCCAGGATCCTATGCCAATACTATTAGAAATCTCCTACCACTAGGGAAGGCCGCGCTGAACTCTCCTACATAAGACCTTCCAGAGATGAAGGTACAGTTTTTAGTCTGTAGACCAAAGAGAGGCAGGATGATTTAGAAAAGGCCATCCTTGAGACGCAGGCACAGGGCCTTCCTGAGACTGAGGCTGGGCCAGGACAATAGAGAAACCCCTGCGATCCCCACCACCAGATCAGTATCAGGTAAGAAGCAACAGCAGTCTACCCTTGGGGGAAGGCAGAGAGCAAGTGGAGTGAGCCATCTGGGACACAGGTGCACAAGAAAGACTGAAAGCTGAGGGCAAAGACCCTCAAATGGTTAAAATAAGATAAACATAAAAGACATATTCTCTCCTCTATTTTTTCTAATGCTTTAAAAGCAGAGGTCAGCAAGCATTTTCTGTAAAGAGTCAGACAGTAAAGAGCATGGGCTTTGCAGACCAAATGGTCTGTCGCAACTCCTTGACTCTCAAAGTCTTCCTTTACAGCTGGAGGACAGCCATGTACCATATGCAAATGTACCATATGCAAATATACCATATGCAAATGAATGACCACACGGTGTTCCAATCAAACTTCACTTGTGGACACTGAAATTTGAAGGTAATAGAATTTTCTTCTGTCAAAATATTCTTCTTTTGAGTTTTCTAACCATTCAAAAATGTAGGAAAAAAAAAATCCAAACAATCTTAGGTCACACGCTAAATTGGGTTTGGGGGGCTCTAGTTTGTGACCCCTGGTTTAATAGCAATGAATTACAGGCTTCTAGCATAGGTACAACAATAGGGCAAAAGATGGGAAGAAGCAATTGGAAGAGTATTGTTTGAAGGACAACAGTGCTAAATTAAAGATATATCCTGTCAACCCTGGGGCTACCACCACAATCAGTCAAAGAAAGGTAATAGCAAGATATGCAAAGGCCTACATCAATAATAGATCAGGAAAGTATTATTTGAATATAAGACAATTGATTAGTTAGAGCTCCTTCACATTTGGAAAACATATAATTCACAAACAGAAAATCTCCTCTTGGAAAATATCCCGGAGAAACTTTTAAGAAAAGAATAATTAAATATATTTTCTTCAAAGCTCTGAAAATAATGGAGAGCAATGCAAGACAAGAAGCTTTGAAAACTTGTTAGTACATGTAAAGCAGAGATTTCTAAACCCAGAGAGGGGAGAAAATGAAAGCAAAGCAGGAAATTAGGCATACCTTAATGCGTATCTATGCACAGCAGATCTTGCTGGTGGCTAATTTGTTCAACTTCTTAGGACAAAGGACTGCTGAGGCCAAGACCATGTGATGACTGCCACTCTGTCCTAGCTTAGATGGCTATAGCCAAATATCATCGACTAGGTGGCTTTAAAAAAAAAAACCAGGCATTTATTTCTCACAGTTTTGGAGGCTGGGAAGTTCAAGATCGAGGTGCCCACAGATGCCGTTCCTTCAGCTCCTTCCTAGCTTGCAACCTGTGCCTTCAGCATGTACATGCTCGCCAGGTGAGAGAGTCCTCTGGTCTCTTCTTGGAAGGACGTCAATCTCAACGTGGGGCAAACCCCTCATGACCTCCCCTGAATCTAAACGCCTCCTGAAAGTCCAAATACTACCATGTTGGGGGTCAGGGCTCCAATGTATAAATAGGAATGAGAGAGACACTTTCAGTCCATAGCATATGCCCATCTTAATATTCTGCTATTTGCAGTTCCCATTGGGATGCCAAATTGGCAATACTGGGAATGCGCGTGACATCAGAGTGTCACACGAGTGTCACAGAGTGTCTACACGATCCAGAGTACTTCATTTATCCAGAGGCGTGTATCTGTCACCCTCAAATAACTAAAGTAGGTCTGAGAAGCTGGAGAGATGCAGAATTTCCCTTTCCCGTCCAAATAAGTATCTCATCTTTCCTTCAGTAATGTGCATTAAGTTTTACTGCCTTATTTACCTTCCACAATTCCTTCACAAAAATCCCATTTTCTAGAGAACATACCTGGTATCAAAGAAGGAAAGTAAATGAATCCTATATTTTTTAAGTTAAAAATTAGTAAGTTTGGGGCCTACAGGAGTAAACCTCAATCATCTGTAAATTTTACCTCAGTGCAACCTCTCCTCCACACTTAATGCTACACAAATACAGCATTACTTGCACCACTGAAATCCGTATTTAAACATCATCTCATATATTTTAATAATAATGGGTAAGCAGAGTGTGTTTACACTCTTCAAGACACTGAAAGCTAATTTTGAAAGAGAAAAAGAAGTCACAATTTTCTCTGTGTGCCTGAAATTTGAGTTCTGTTACCTTCCCAGATCCCTCTCACTAATCCCACTTAGAGGCAAAGACTGTAAGGAAAGGGGATTTGGGACATTATTATCACTCCCTTAAGAGAGTCTGTGAAAATTCTGGTTCTACAAAGAAGTTTTGGCTGTTTTAGCTGAGCAGTACAGATTGCCGAAACGTAATCTGAATGCCACAGTCATTATTTTTGTGTTCACCGGCACAGCATGGGAAGGAACAGAATATTGCTAGTACTTTCTTATAATTCTATCTATTGATATTCTCTCTTTGGTACTAAGAAATGAAACTAAGCACAACCATTTATTAAACACCTGCTATTTTACAATAATTGTGGTAGACTCTTAAAAATACATCACTTAAATTAATCTTGACCAACACTGGTATACATTCCTTTTGCAAGCACTGGACAAAGTCATTTCTCTCAGAGTAACATGCATTCCTGGTGTGACTTCTGTCTGTCTGTCTGTCTGTCTTTTGAAGACATTGCAAGCACCCCTGCATCTTTTGTCCCTTACAAGGTCAAATTCCTCAAAGCTTGTTACAGACCCCGTTATGGACCTATGCACTTGCCCTCTGGCATAGCATAGTGATGAAGCTGAAGGCCTCAGGAATCAGCCAGCCTGAGCCTCAATCACTTTATTTAGCCTGTTTATGCCTCAATTCCCACATCTTCAAAATACTAAAAGCATCTGCCTCAAAGTCTTGTTTTGAGGACTAATTAAAATGGGACAAGAAGAGACTTAAGCAGAACGCCTGGCTGCCTAGTAGCCGAGGTAGTATAATGCAGTGTAATGTAGTAAATGCTCAATTCATGAGCCGTTGTTCTAATACTTAAACTATCTTATTATGAACCATCTGCGTAAGGTCTCTCTCCCCTGGACTGCAAGCTCTACCTCTAGCCCTTGACTTGGTACCAGGCACAAAGCAGACTGATTCACTGTTCCTTGAAAGGCTAAAGGAGGGGAAGAATCGAAGGAATGGATCACCATACAAAGTGTGTGTCATTATTCCTGTATTAAGAATGAAAGAAAAGGGGCGCCAGAGAAAGCCTCTGCCTTCATGATTCCAGGGTCCTGGGATCCAGCCTTGCACTGGGCTCTCTGCATGGCAGGAAGCCTGCTTCGCGCCCCCACCCCACCCCCGGCCTCTCTGCCTACTTGTGATCTCTGTCAAATAAATAAATAAAAATCTTTAAAAAAATTTTTAAAAAAGAATGAAAGAAAGAAGATGTGGAGAGAATAAGAAATGTCTTACGCTTTCACAGATAGTAAGTAGCAGAACTGCAATTCAAATCCCCATCTGTCTAGATCTGAAGCTTGCACACTTTTCATTTATTGCATTGGGGAAAATGCATGCCCTGGGGAGAAGAGGTGGGGAATAATCAATCAGGCTTGAGCATTTATATGGACCTGGCAATGGTCTGAGCACTTGTATAGGTTTTCCCAGTTCATTTTTAGAGCAACCTCAAGAGGTAGAGAGATATTATTTCCAAACTTACAGATGAAAACGAAAAAAAAAAAGAGAGAGAGAGGGTAGAAACAGGCCAAGTTGACATAGCAAGGGAGAGGTAGGGATAGGGAGGAATTGAACCCAGCCATCCAGATCCGGAGCTCTTACCCCTCACTGGCATCTATATGCCTCTCCCTGTCCTGTGATGCTTAGCAATGAAATAGCACTACAAAGGAGAGAAAAAAAAAAAAAAAAGTTGCTCTTGGTTATATTTTCTCCAGTCAACCATTTGGAACACTTTTGCTATCCGCATACAAATAAAACAAGGCAAAAAACAATGAACATCTACATAAACTCTAATCTCTGTCCTAAACTTTTACTGAATCTTAAAGTCACTCAGTAGCTTTTCCAATCTGTCAGCCAACTTTTGCCTGTATATTTCCAGGAATCCAGTAGTAAGATGTTCACTTATTTCTGGAAGGCACCCATTTTAATTTTGAGCAGAATAAATGTAGATAATTTTTTTTCTTAAATAAAAATCTGTCGTCTTGTGTCATCTGCTTACCTAGCTAGGCTTACTCCCTTCACATGCAACATGTGAAGACCAACCAGTAATTTATTCAGCACACATCTGAGCGCTTATCTTTCAGGCACTGTGATAGGTAATGAGAACAACAAAATGAATGCAAATAACTTAATTTTGCTGGGGTGAGAGCAGTGTAAAAAAAAAGTCACTCTTGTGTGCTAAGTACTCCAACGGAATTATGGGGGGGAGCTGTTATTCAAGCATCAAGAAAAAAGCAATTTGGGGAGAGTGGGTTGGCAAATAAGGTATGTATACAGGAAACTTGGTTTTGAACTCCAAGCATCTCCAAACGTATCTTGCTCCTAGAGAATACCAAAATAAATAGTCTCTGCCTCTTAGGATAGCCTGAAGACATGAAACATTATCTGTCTCTGCCCCCTGGGAGTATGGTGGGGTGACAGAACTTCCGATTCAAGGAAGAAATAATTACTATTGTTGAGTGGTTACTAGGATGACCTGTAATATGTACAATAGTAATACTTCATACGTATTAGGTCATGTAAAGCGAACATTTTATGAAGTCAGTGCTATTTTTGTCATTTGACATTTTACAGACAAGAAAATGGAGAGTCAAAAGAGTCTAGAAACTTTGGAAGTGCAGAACCAGTAAAGGCAAAAGCTGGGATTCAAAACCAGGCAGGCTGATTCTGGAATGCCTCTTTGTCATTTGAAACACCCCCTACTCCAGCCCAGGACCGAGGTCTTCCAGGTGGCTGAATGGAGTCGGTAGAGCAGTATTCCCTGGGCAGTATGACCAAGAGCAGTAAATAGCCAGGTTGGCTCCTTTTTCCTGGTGAATGAATGAATGAATGAAGACTTTATTCATTGCCCCTAAATTTTATCTCTAATGTTGTAACCTGCCATTCAAGCCAAGTATAATTTTAGAATATTGACATGGTTTCTTTAACCATTCGCTATCCTGCCTAGTTCTACATCATCTACACAAATCTCCCGAGACCCTCATCCAAAATAACAGTAACAACAGTGAACAGGACAGAGAACCAAACTGCCTTGCAGCAGTGTTTCAACCACTAGAAATCCTAGAATATGATCAGCCACTTCATGTATTTCTATGCTTTTCATAAGGCTTCTCTAACAGTTGTGATGGCATGGGTATTGTAGGGTCATAGCACACACCTGAAATTTGACAAGATCTATTCTCAGTGATCTCATGTAGGCTCTGCGGGATCACCAATTTCTTTTGTAAGTGCCCAAATCCCATTCTTCTACTACTGTCCTTAGATTTTTCTGCCAGCAAGCAAAACCTTGGGAGGTTGGGTGAGCCTGGTGGTGGGTATTATGGAGGGCATGTATTGCATGGAACACTGGGTGTGGTATATAAACAACAAATTCTGGTACACTAAATAAATAAATAAATAAAAAGTAGCTGATCACTGCCTTTTCTGTAAAAAAAAAACAACAACAACAACAACAAACCAAACCCCCCCCCCCCACAAAACTAGTAGATTGAACTACAGTTTCCTAAAACACTTTTCTCACTCTTTTGGAATCAAGGGTATTTGTCTATCAGCAATTACTGCTCTTCTCCAATTTTCCTCAAAAGATCACTTTCAGGAATCTCTCAGCCATATCTCACAATTCCCTCATTTTATTAAATAGACTCAGCTGGGATTTGATGGTTTTCTCCCCCATCTAAACTGGGGGCTTAACTTGTATTGCCATTTTGTGATTCCCTATATTCTAGCCTTTTTTAGTTAAAGATAATTCTTTAATAGGAAAAAAAAAAACAGATTTTATACTGGAATATCATAACTATCACCACACTGGCCAAGTAAACAAAAATAGCAGAACCAGTTGGACTTGAAATAGCTACAGTGTTTCTACGGGAAATTGCCATCACTTTAAAGAAGGAGCTACAGTTTTCTATCCAAGATAAATAACTATCCGAGTATAAAGTCAAAGTAAGTCTTAATTCAACATAATTTTTTTTTCAAGTAGTGTTTGGGCATATTTATTTTTTTATTAGACCAGTCTTCAAATTCAGCTAGCACAAAATGTTAGTAAAATTCAATCATAAAACAACTTGTCTACCACCTAGCCCAGAAGTAAATCATCGATGTAATCAATATGACTTTTAAAGCGTGTTCCCTCTTGCCAACACATAGTGATTTCAAACTAAATCCGTTTTAACTTGCTTATCAGAACACAGCTTTATCATTCATCCATTTGTAGTTTTTTAAAAAAGGGATGAAGCAGTGTAGATTGTGTGTGTGTGTGCGCACGTAGGAAATTCTGCTAGACCCCTCTACATACAAATACACACACACACACACACATACACACACAACTTTTTTTTTTTTTTTTTTTTTAGTTTGTATTTTAGCATTTTTCAATACAACTTTTCAGTTGTATTTTAGCATTAGCTTGAGTGGTTCAAATAACAAGTTAAAATTGCAGGTGGATATGAACGATGAAAGTAGCCCTTGATATCAACACCAGCACTTTGCAGCCTTTCTGGGCCCTGGGGAGCATGCCACTTTTAAGAGTCTGCTACACATACACAGACACAGAAGCAAAGTGATAGAGTAAGGTAGCCACCTTTTCACATTATTATAGGCTGGAAGGTTGGTTCTTTTGTTGTTGTTGTTGTTTGTTTTTAAGCATTACAGATGTGTCCAGGAGAGGCAGTCCAGCTAAGTCAATTTCATCCGTTCGTTCAATCAGCAAATATTAGGAGTGTGCCAACTCTGTGCCAGATAATGTGTTGAGTTCTACATAAACGAGGCCAGTGCCCTGATCTGATGAAGCCTGTATCCTAATAGACTGATATCAGGACTAAGAAAAGAATTCTCTCCAAGAGGTATTGGCTTTGCACCTATAATAGCTTCCCCAATACCCAGTATTACCCAATACCCATTTGACACTACTCATTCCATGTTTCCTTTTCCTTACTAGCCCTAGTTGTGATCGCCCAGGAAGCACTCCAAAAGCAAAGGAATTAGTTTCATAAATGACTAGAGCACACCAAAAACGTCTCAGGGTTTGAATAGTTACTGCGCCAACCCAGAGTACATATCAGATATATTTTTCTTTTTTCTGGAAGCTCTATCATTAATTTCTTGATTTCTTTTCAGATTTAAAACTGTACATAAAGCTCCCATTACATGAAAAATACCTTTTTTTAATAATCAACAGATTTCTAAAATTTGAGACCTTCTTCTTGCAACTTTTCATTATCAAAGGAAAAGAGAAGATGGATGTGGCGTATTCTGACTCCTGGAAAATGTTGCGTAACTAACTATATAGTGAAGAATGAAAGACTCGGATATTGATTTGTCAAAAAAAAAAGTTCAATAAAAATAAAATTTTTAGATGTAGTGAAGCTCACAGAAAATACGAGAAATCAAGCAAGCACTTAATGTTTATAGATGAAAACATACTTGGCTGCTGATGTGAGGTTTTAGGACCAGAGCCATAAGACAATGTCGATCCCTCTTCTTCCTCCCCATCACGGCATACATGTGTGAAACAACAGAAGAACTACCTTAATTTTTGTTTTCCGTTTTCCTCTACCGCTCCTCATGTTAAAAGAAATAGCAAGGAGAGCGAGGAAGGGCAAGCCCCTTTGGACTGCGAGCAAAAGCAATTTCAGGCAAATGCAGATTTTATAAAGATGGGCAAATACAGTTGATTAGAAAGCTATAGGGCTGCCCAAGGCCTGAAATGGGAGATACATAAAGTAATAAGCTCTGAATGCCTTGAAAAGTGAAAGGAAAAGAAAGAAAATTTTAATGTATTATACATCCCGTGAAAAGTGTGGCACCCATGGGATTTTCATTTGCATTCAATTTTGCACTCTTTTTTTTTTTTCATAAAGTTGACATCCACAAAATAAAAGCTCTTAATTTTTAAAGGACTAAAAGTTTCATTTTCTTAAGGAGAAAACACAGCAAGATTTGTTTAATCAATATCTTAGATTATGACTCTTTTCAGAAACCAAGAAATCAAGATTTCCATTTATACTTTTGTGACTTATCCAAGTTGCATCTAACTCAGGGATACCAATGTTTTATTTTATGGAGGCACCTCACATAGATTGTAAACTATTAATCATGTCATTAACAAAGTCTCAAAAGTTGATACAATTTTAATCACACCTAGAAATTGTTTTATTTATCCACAGTTCTCTAAGACCTGTTTTTGTATTATTTGTTTATAAGCCTTAATTTGAAAAGAAAAAGCAACTCCGATCAAAGTTAGAGGAGGGAGGTAGAAAGAAGTGAAATTTTGAAGAATTCAGTTGTGTTATCTTTTCTGACCTTGAGATGGAAAGTGAAGGAGAGTTGGAGCTATTGTATTTAAGAAAGTGCCTAAATCCATGAAGTCTTGAATGTAGTGAAGTATTCCTGTGTCTCTTGTTATGAAAGTGTTAAGTATCATGGATTGCATCCTGCCTTGTTCTGTTGAGTTTAGCTGAAGGTCATTCCCTGTTTTAGAGATTATAATCAGGGACAAACTAACCTCTGGTGTAGGGAAGAATTGCTATAAACATTTTAAATTCTGGCAGAGAAGACTCCACACTAATCTCCTTATCAGGCTCTTCTCTCTGCCACAAGGGTAAATTACAGGTACTACTTTCTACATCACTGTCTAATATAAAATATTAGACTAAAAATGACTGTATCTCATAGTATGACCACTTGGGTTCAACATGTAGATTTACGCATAGTGATGTGTACGTTACAGCTCTCAGTATGTCTTTAAAAATCTAATTATATGATATTTTATCCCAGCAATAAGAAGAAAAAACTGATCTATAGATTTTCTTGGTATACTTAAAACCAAATTTCTATCCTCAGAGGCACATTTGAAGTGTTACTACTTCTCGGTAATTCTTCTTTTGGATCATTTGTTTGGTTCTAGATGTATTAATGGAATGGTAGCCAAGCTGTACACAATCAAGTTGCTTTTATGTGTATTCTTCCCTTTATCCAGAATGTTGTTCCTAAAAATTGTATTAATACATCAAAACTCAGTTTTAAATTTTGCTTTCTCATGACCTTCCCTTGCCCAACACCATGTAAATAGGTCCTTCCCCACTCTTTTCCATCTTCCCATCATTTCTGTCTTCAGACTTTCAACCAATCTAAAATCCACATCATAACCTACATCATCTGGTTCCTGGCCACCAACGTCACACATTCACTTTCCACCACTCTTCCCTGGCTCTCCTTTTCATGTAGACTTCCGTGATGTTCCTAGGACGCACAGATAACATCCTTCTGCAGAGGGCACCCCCCATCACCACCACTCCACCCCACCATGTCTGCAGAGTTAGCTTCCTTATTTCCTTTGGATCTTTTCTCAAATGTCATCAGTCCAGGAGGGAGGGCCTTTCTTGACTCTCGCATCCACAAGAGCAGCCCCTGCCACTCTCCTTGGTCCAGTCTTAGCTCTTCTTGGTGGCATTGTACGTGAATGCGCTCTGCGTCTCACTCATGAGTGTGTAGACTCTGTTAGACTTTATCTCTTTTGTTCATTAGCCACAAAGCTGAAAATAATGCTTTCCATAAGGCTGACACTCAATACTCATTTGTTGAATTAACTAATCAGTCCTTTATTTATTATCTGTTTCCACCACGACACTCTTAAGGACCAGAAAAGCAGAAACTTTTGTTTCTGGTATTTCTATAGTATATTACATATAGACAGAGTAATATATCATATGTATACCTTATGTGTATATACATATATGATATAAACATTCAATGAATGAATATTTATTGCATGAGTGAATTTTTTGTGTATGCATGTGTGCATATGTTTTTATATGGATAACCTCTCTCTCCCCATGGTCTTTAAATGCCACGGAGACTAGAATTATGTCTGTTTAGTTCACCACCGTGTTAACCAGTTAACCTTTCTATAGTAGGGTCTGCCTTATACCAGGCATTTAATGAGTGAGTAAAGAATCCAAAGGACTAGGACCAAGGTAAACAGGAACCGCCTCTGGCCATAGCCACCAGAGGCCTTTACAGGCTTAATATGAGATCTTAATGGAAGGTAGAAAAGAGTTTCGAATATTAGGTCCCTGTGTTCATCTTTTCAGAGCCCAGCCTGGTCCTGGCAAAATCTTGCTTCCCAAACAAGGTCCAAGAAGCTGGTGTAGACTTCTGAGCTTCTTAGTTTCAGGTAATATCTTTTGAATTCTGGGAGGAGTAAATCATAATTTCAATCCACAGGTTTGATTTCTTTGCTTAAAACCTTTGCCCTGAAGATTCCAGATAAATCAGTTTATGGTGCCAAAGGGCATCAAACAAGGAGATTTAAATTTTAGCATAAAACCTCCCACTAACTAGTAGAGTAATCTTGAAAATACTTTCTACTTCTTCAAGGTTTCTCACTTGAAAAGGAAAGATGCTAGGAAAAAAAAAATCAAATTATGGATCTATGCATTCCGATTTGCTGAGATGCCTTTGGGAGGCTTTGTCAAGCATCTTATTTCCTTCTTCTTTGCCTACCTGCTCCAACCCCCCTTGGTTACTAATGACAGCTTTGGTGAGCTATGGTTACTGATAGGAATCTGTCAAGCACATAGAGAGAAAGAAAGGTTAAGAACCACTGGCCTGTGTTTTTCCTGCCATCTTTCCCAGAACCAAAATGTCATGAATCTATGAACTGTACCTTGGTTCACTGCTAAATCCTATCTTTTAACATTGTTTAAATTACTGCAGTCCTTAGTTCACATTAATTTTTGATCTTCTACTGTGAGTCAGGAACTATGACAGGCACTGAGAATAAGAAAATGAATTTAGAAATGGTCTTTTCTCTCAAGGAGCAACCATTCAGCAAGGAGACAGATGCACCAGCATATGAGAAATGCTTTGACGGGGCCAGATCAGTGTGTGACCTCTGGATACATCAAAGGTCACTCAAACAACCTGGGAGAGGGACTAATCTGGAAAATCTTCCAGTAGATGACCAGAAACTGAGTTCTAATTTCAACTAATTGACTTATAGACTACGAAAGTTGCACAGTATCAGAATCATCTAATTCAAATTCCTTACAGCGCACAGAGGAAAACTGATGCCCAAAGATGCTAACCAACCTATCCAAAGCAAGCACCACGGTTCTAACCAAATAGGGCCTAGATAAGTATTATTGGGCTGCCTTTCTAAACAGATTTGAATCTTTTTGGAGGAACATTTTTCAGAACTCTTTCTCTCATTGGTTTAATGATGCAATTAATCAAATAATTAATCATGTTTTAATAAGGTAGAGGGGAAAATATTTACACACACTGACTTTATGGACAGCAGTGGTGCCAATAACTCATCATCCACAAATCAGACTTTGCAGTTTGCTGCTGGTTAATTTATTCAGCTACGTCTAGTCTCATTCTGCCTCTTGAGCTACTTACTAAATGGACCTAATCACACTGGGAAGGACAGGTACAGTCTGGCTGTGAGCTAGAACAAACTTTAAGAATAGATCCCCATCCGATTGCACTTCTCCACAACTGCGTCAGGAATCTCGGGGCTAAGGTAAAACCCAAGAGGTGAAATACGTTTAGTAGTCTTAATATATAAAATTCCTCAGGTAGGCAATTTTCTTGCAGTTGGTTTTTTTCTCCCAGTATAGTCGTTTTACTTGGGATGTTTAAAGGCTGATTTAGTAATGGGACGATATAAGAGCTCATAACATTAAAACAGAAATTCGTGGGAAATCCATAATTTCTAATAGCTTGCCATCTGGCTCTTAGTGGCAATGGATTTATCCTGCTTAGTGTAGATGATGATACTGGGGTGAAATCATGCATGATACCCTAGATTTCTGAGTTTTTTTAACTACTGTTATTAATTTAGTGGCTTGCAAATCAACGTTTCCCAACATAAATCAATCATTACATTTTAAAATTTAATTAATTGATTAATTAATTAATTAATTTTTGGTTTTTATTTTTCTACTCTTACCCCAAGTAAGGTTGCCTGGGCACTACATACTATCTGTTCTGGCGCCAACAGATTGCGTTAAAGTCATCCACAGTCTCTCCAAATTAAAACCCCACTGAGTTCCCTGGCTTTTGCACTGTACTCGCAGCGGGATGCTCTTTCGCTTTGCCCCACAGTCCAGTTTAATCCGCTAGGAAGAATATTTTTAGAGGCACATCGGACTAAATCATCTCCGACTGAGCACACCATTTCCAAATGGCCGCCCAGGGTCCTAAATCCGGCTGCTGCGGTCGGGGACGAGCAGGTGTCCTCAGCTGCGGCGTCGTGGGACTCCCGCGCCTGCATAACTAGACGTCGGAAGCCAGAAAGGAAACCCGAACACACAGGCACAGGTACAGCCTCGTACGCGCGCTCCAGAGAGGCCCCTCACCCCACCGCAGAGCGGCGGGGGGTTCTAGCCTTGGGCTTGGCGAGGTCCTGGGAGGAAGCACACACTGCTTCCCCATTCAAGTCAGAGAGCAAGACGCACCGGGTCGCGGGTCAGAAGTTGAATTTCAAGCCAGTCCACGCGGCGTCCCAGCGCCTTCCGCAGCCGGGGTACGGCGCTGACACCGGGCTGGGGAGAGAAGGAACGAGGCTGGCCGGGGCAGGAGAAACAGTTGCCACCACCGGAGCGTGGCGGACGGCGAGGGGCAGAGGAGACCCCGGCCGCCTTCGGAGCAAGAAGCCGGAAAGAGTCGGGCTCGGCGGCAGCGACGCTGCGCCCCCAGCCCGGGCGCTGCTGCCGGTGCTCCGCGTTGCCCTTTCGGCCGAGGGCAGCTCCTCGCCGCTGCAGCCCCGCCGCCGTGCGCCCCGGCACAGGCCACCCCGGGGTGCGCCTCCTCCGCCCCCGGGCGGCCGCCTGAGCAGCCGCAGCCCTACCGACCTTCGTTCCCCCGCGCCCGGACAAACTTCCTCCCTCTCGGGCCCGCGGGCTGCGCAGGCTGGCAGGCGGCTCCCTCGCCAGGCTTCCCCGGTCTCCGGCTGCAGGCGCCCTCGCCCGGCGTGGCGAGCTTCCTCCCTGCCCCTCTCCAACCCCGAGCCCCGGGCGCCTACCGGTCTCTGCGCCTCCGCTCCAACAAAGCCGGCGGCCCGGAGGCGACCGGGCGAGGGGCTGGGAGTGGCAGCGGGGGCGCCAGAGCCCGGCGAAGGCATCCCTGGGCCGGGCGAGCGCAGCGTGCAGGGACAGTGGGGACGTGGCGGGCAGAGAAAGGGGAAGAAAGTATCCTGCTCTCCGCGCGAACGCCTTCTACGCTCGTTTTCGCTCGTCCTCGCTCGCCCTGCTGCCCCTGCCCGAGCGCGTCCGGCTGTCCCGGTGGGAGTTGGCAGGGGCAGAGAGGGAGGCAGAGGGGACGCAGTGGCCTGGCGGGCGAGCCGCTCCCTTACCTCTGTCCAGAGTGAGCGGCTGGACCACTGTCAATGTCGCCATGTCTGCCGTGGGAGCCGAAGTGACGCTCGGCTTCAGCATCAGCAACCGCTTGTAGTGAGAAAAAGAGGAGGAGATTGGGGGCGGGGGTGGAGAGGGAAGACGGAAAGGAGGGGGAGGAGGGGGGAAGGAGGGAAGGTGGTGGTGGTGGAGGAGAAGAAAGCTTGGGTGGGTTGGCAGCCAGATGGAGACGCAACTGTTCCGCGGCGGGCGGACCTTCAGATGCGGCGTGAAGCTGAGCAGGTAGCGGAGAGCGGCTGCCTCGCCGGCTCCGGGCTGGAAGGCTGTGCCCTAGAACTTTGCTATTCCACCCCAAGGAGCGCTGGATGGGTGCAGCCGGTGTGCTGCTCTCTTTCAACTTTCCACTCAAATAAAAACCGTCAGAGTCTTCGTGCGTCTCTCGGGATGGAAGAAGACCGAAAGGGGATGGGGGGAGGGAGGGAGGAAGGAAGATGGATTTTTTTTTTTTTTCAGATTAAGAGAAATTGTCAACCCAGTAATCCCACCCCTTAGAAAACGCTTCTCGTTCAGAAATGTCAGGATTTCAGTATAGTTGCTGTTAATTTCTGTTAAAGTGTTTTTTGGAATGTTGAGGTATAACAGTATCCAGGATAACGGACCTAAGGCCAGTGTTCCATCACTAGGTCTCCCTTAAGGACCCGAGTGTATTGCCTAGAAAACAATATATCTTAAACACAAACTTTTTAAAAATGGTTTTAAATTAAAAGACACACACACACACACACACAACACACACACACACAGAGAAATTTCTGTCACTCAGTTTGAAAAACGTGTACCTAGCACTTTGGGGGGTTGATTTATTGCCACTGGTTACTAAGAGTTGCCACTCGCTGACGTGTGTGACAGGAAATAAGCTAGGAGGGTTCCATGCCATGTGCTATGGTCTCACTTGGGAGTTGAGGACAGTTCCCGCCTTCATTTAGCCTGTGGTCTGGTGGGAGATAATGTTATTAAAAGGGTCATTTTAGAGTCAGTTGATCAGGATTCAGTGACTAGAACCTTCAAATACTGGCTGTGACCCCTTCACCCCAACAGATGGCTTCCACTATCCTGCCACTGTAGGGACTTTCATTTCCTGATCCAGAAAAATAAGAAGCGTATAGAAATCTTACATAAGCAGAAAGTTGATGGCTGTGGGTTCAGGATTGGAAATGACAAAGCTGCCTCCATCCCCTTCTCTATGACAAAGCAAAATTGTTTGGGCTAGCAATATATTTCTAAAGGCAGACGCTGTTTTACAGCAAAATATTTGCATGTAATCTATTTCATTGTCTTCTAGTTACAATGTGGGTGGTTTCTGAAGATCTTTTCCATCCCATTTTTTACATTTGAAAAAAAAAAAAAGGCAAGATTTCACCAATGATTTGAGCAAGTCAAAGATGACTGGCCATACACCAAGTAGATCCTAAAGACGCACTTAAAATAGTAGTTCAGTATGCCTATATTTTCATTTAGTATTTTAAGAAAGAACTTTGATCTTGAAATTCAAGTCTTAGTTATGGGCTCTTCGGAAATCACATAATCTCCCACTGATCTCTTCTCCTCATCTGTCAAACAGAGGAATTAATAACCTTCCATCTCACTGAGATTCGGTAAAATGAGAGCACTAATTCCACTCTACAATCTCAGTTTTGTGAGGGTCTAATGATATGTGCATGTGACTGTGCTTTGAAAACAATATATACATTTACTCATACAACAAACATATATCCCCCCTGAACCGCGTGGCAAGCACTATGCTAGGGGCTGACAACACAAAGATTAAAGAGATGTGGCCCTTTCCCTGGACAGTGCTCAGTCCAGGTTGGGAGACAAAAAATGAGCAAGCTGTGAGAATTCCATGCAGTAAGGGCTCTAAGCAGCATAGAATTCTGGTTAATTATCATTATTCACATCCCCTAAATCAAACAACAGAAAAAAGTTATATTGTAACAATAAACAGCAGAGTCTGTTCAGTGGATTTGCACAAAACATCAAACCTCATTCAATAACTGAGGATGAAAGGAATATACAAATCCATTGGTCACTAATGCAGTACTTTTAACAACATTATTATGAATATGTATTTGAGCGGCTTGATTCATAAATCTAAAAGCCATAATTGTAGCTATTTCAACACAAATTCCAGATTGTGAGGTCTAGGAAATTAGGTTTTTGTCTTTTTGTTTTCTGATGTATACCCAGTACCAAATATTTTAGAACATGTTTCTGGACTTATACCTTGAGCTCCCTAATTGAAAATTTGCTCTGCCATAATCTCTCTATGTTGACTTTGTAGAGTTTTTATAAGGATTGAAAGGAAAAGTGAAAGCACAAATTATCATTTATTCATTAGTTATTCTTTCTAGTAGTGACAAGTTCAATAGGTTTAGCTTATGTCTATGTAGGTGTGGGAAATTAATAACAAACACTGCATATCTGTTAGAATTTGTTTTTTTATAGAAGATGAGTAACTATCCTCGATAGTATTTGTGAGTTTCTACTTTAGATATGCAGAGACATTAGAAAAGTTCCATGCCCTCTTCTTTGACATCAGGAAATGTGATCATACTTAGCTCTCATGAATAATTGCCTGGACCACTATTGTACTAACCATAGTATTCCATCATGGTCAATGTATTTGATCTATTTGTATGTATTTTGTTTGTTGATTGTGTGTTAATCAAGGAGTTGTTAAAACAGGTAATTACACTTTTGTTTTAGCTATTTGGTTACACAATCACTACAATTTTTCATTAAATTATATATAGTAATTTAGTTCAGCAGTAACTATTTTCAATAGAATTTATTACTTCAGTAAATACTTATTGAGCACTTAATATATGCTAGGCTTGGTGCTAGGTTGGTTTCTCTCTCCGCTTTGAAGCCCAGAAAAGTAGTATTGTTATCCCATTCAATAGATAAGTAAACTAAGGCTCATAGAGGTTTAGTAGCTGCCTTAAGAATAGTAGCACTCAGATTCAAGAGCCCTGTGCTTTCCACTAAGAACTACTACACTTTATTTTGTATTACTGAAGATTTAGGGATTCCAGCATTTTGTTATATATATCTTATATATGTGCTACATTATATATATAATATATAGAATATATTTATACATATATTTACATATTATATGTGTAATGTGTAATATTACACACATATATATGTATATATGTGTGTAATATATAATATATGTATATATGTGTAATGTGTAATATTGCACATATAATATATAAATATATAATATATGTAATATAGTACATATTATATATATACATGTGTATATATATATCCTTTTTCTTTTTTTTGTTATGACTCAAATTTTTGTTGAGTTATCCTCAAAGAGAGGAATGCATGGAGGAAATTTAGATCGAAGGAGAAAAGAACTACAATGCCTCTTCCATTCTATATCCATATAGGTTAATATTAAAATGACTACCTACTTTGCAATATAAAATCTGTTCTTGCTAAAATTCACTCAAAGCCACATTAAGGTAGGTTTCACTTAATTGAATCCTTCTGAATTATATGACAAAATCAAGAGAAGTTTTGCATAAAGAATTTAGTATACCAAGAGAATAAGTTAGTTAGATTATAAGTGGAGTATGATAAGCACAGTGTCATATGAGGAAAATAGCACCTACACACGGGAATTCTTTCAACTTTAGGTGTTAGAAATTATTTTTGACTGATTCAAGATATCACATTATCCTCCTTAATTCTCACAGCTTTGTCAAAATAACACTACATTAAGATGAAGTGCCAACCTATATTTTGGAATATAAATGTTTGTGTTATTTTTTAAAAATCAGCATAGAGAATCTTACTATATTCACTTAATCCTTGGATCTGTTTTGATAATTACTTATTTGTTCATTGAACAATTAATGCACTTACTTTATGCTATGCAGTGTTCTAGGCACTGGGATTTTGCAGTAAACAAGGAAAAGCCCTGTTTTCACTTGGCATATGGTCTGAAGGAGAAAGAAAGACAATAAACAAAGTAATAAACAAATAAGAAAGAGATCAATTAGTGACTAAGTATTGTGCAAAGAATGAATGATTTGATGACTGAATCGGGTCTAGATAATGTCAGATAATATTATACAAAAAATAGTGACAGGGAGAAGAGCATACTGAGAAGCAAGAGAGCAAAGCCAAGGATGGGAAAGCACACATAGTGTGTGTTTGGGTTAAATTTTAAAAAAATGCTATTTAATTTGGAGAAAAAACAAAAAAACAAACAAACAAAAAAACAAGCCACAAGGGGCCTTTGAGAATCAGGTTGTGGAAAATAATACAATGACCAGAAATGTACTGAAGGTCTCCATGAGTTACTTTGTGCCCATCATAAATGAAATGTACCAATACAATCCAGGGCAGGAAAAAATATTTCTATTGTAGCATCCATAATAAAAATTACATTAGAATGAAATGCAGAGTTACTAATTCAGAGTTGGATGTTAGGAAAATTAAAGATGAAATAAAAATATATAAAGTCAATTCTAATTATTTTTTATTTCTTTCAAAAGAAATAAGAAGGAACTTTGAGAGACGGAAATCTGAGTAATTATTCCTCAGTGGTAGGGTCTTATTTGGATTATTTTACATTACCAGTTATCTTGGAAATCATAAATATAATAACTAACTTTTTCTCTGATTCTGCCATGGGAAATCACACATATAATAATTCCAAAGTCTTTCTTGTACTAGGGTATTTTATTTATGCCTATTTAACTCATTAAATATAAAATTATGTTTCATTTTGAAATGAGCATTTTTATATTTTCATAGTTAGAAATTATGATTTATCTTTTTATAATGAAATTTAAGTTCACAGCTTACAATTTTTTTTCTTTATGCACCCCAATGTCATATTTACACCACTGACAAAGCCTAAGAGATTTAAGAGGGGCAAGATAAAATGATTTTTAAAAATGATACTGGACTCCTCTCTCTCCCCCATTGACTCACGAGTCAAATATTTAAAGCCCACAAACTTTAGTAAAGGCTTAATAAAAAGAATTATTACCATACCATACCATACTATAACATTTTTTTCTTTGATAAGAAAACTTAACAGAATAAAGATATTCTTTTAAAAATTTTATTTATTTATTATTATTTTTTAATAAACATATAATGTATTTTTATCCCCAGGGGTACAGGTCTGTGAATCGCCACATACCATAACATTTTAAAAATTTAGTATACTCAACCTCAAGTGGACAATTATGTGTTTTACCAACAGATGTTCAATATGTCCTTGCTATACACCAGTCACTGTTCTATGGCTGGAGAGATCTGGTGGTAATCATGGAAGAAGTCCCTTTCCTTATGGAGCTTAGTTTTTATGAAGGGAAACAGAACAAAGAAACAACAAACCAGATCATCCTAGGTAATGGTAACGACCACAGTGGTACGCTAAAACCTGCTGACTCTGTTCGCAAGACGCAATGACGTCGTCCCAGCATCACTTGTGGAGACATCATGTTAGATTGACCAAGGCGGGAGCATTTACACCCTGCGTATGGGCAGATGCTATATATTGAAGTTTCCTTTTTTTCCCTCTGGAAGGTCAGTCGAACATTTACCAACACATCACAAAGTTCACAAAGCAAGTAAAATAGGAAGTTGTAATGAAATATGTAGCAGGGGGGAAGGCCACTTTAGAATGGTCAGAATAGGTCACATTGTACTTGATAGATTTTTTTTTTCCAGAAAAACTTTTTTTAAAAGATTTTATTTATTTATTTATTTGACAGACAGAGATCACAAGTAAGCAGAGAGGCAGGCAGAGAGAGAGGAGGAAGCAGGTTCCTTGCTGAGCAGAAAGCCTGATGTGGGGCTCAATTCCAGGACCCTGGTTTCATGACATGAGCCAAAGGCAGAGGCTTTAACCCACTGAGCCACCCAGCGCCCCCAGGAAAACTTTTTAAATGACCCATCTACCCTGTGGTTGATTGAGTTCTGGCTAGGATGCTGGGCCTCAGAGAGAGTTAGAAGGAGACATTCAGGTTAGTATTGAAGAGTTTATAAAATATCCAGACAGGAAATAGGAGCATCAGTGAAACAGCATAGAATTAATTACAAAATGAAGCATCAACAAGAATAATATAATTTAGACTACTATAATATAGAATGCTATAATTATAAATTATATATTATATATAATATATATTATATATAAACATTATATATAATATATATTAAATATAAATTATATATTATTATATATTATTAATATAATATATAATATGTTATATATTATAATTATAAATTTGTGTTAAAAGTATACAGAAAGAAAGGAAAATCTGTATTCTGCAAAGGCTTCTTGGAGACAATTTACATTCACTTTCAGAAGAAACTTGGAGGAGGTTCCTCAAAAAGTTGAAAATAGAGCTACCCTACAACCCAGCAATTGCACTATTGGGTATTTACCCTAAAGATACAAATGTAGTGATCTGAAGGGTCACGTACACTGGAATGCTTATAGCAGATGTCCACAATAGCCAAACTATGGAAAGAATCCAGATGTCCACCAACAGATGAATAGATAAAGAAGATGTGGTGTATATATATATATACAATGGAATAATATGCAGCCATCAAAAGAAATGAAATTTTGCCATTTGAGACAGCGTGGATGAAATGGAGGGTATTACGCTTAGCAAAATAAGTCAATCAGAGAAAGACAGCTATCATATGATCTCCCTTATATGAAGAAGTGGAGATGCAACATGGGGGTTTTGGTGGGTAAGAAAAGAATAAATGAAACAAGATGGGATCGGGAGGGAGACAATACGTAAGAGACTCGTAATCTCACAAAACAGAGGGTTGCGGGGGGCGAGGGTGTGGTTGGGTTACAGACATTGGGGAAGGTATGTGCTATGGTGACTGAAGTGTGTAAACCTGGCGATTCACAGACCTGTACCCCTAGGGCTAATTATATGTTAATTTAAAAAATAAAATAAAATATAATTTTTTTAAAAAAAGAAAGAAAGAAAGAAAATCTGAACAGATCCTCCTCCCTGGAGCGTTTTCTCTAAAGGTGGGATCTTACAATCAAAAAAAAAAAAAAAAAAAAGAAGAAGAAGAAGAAGAAGGAGAAGGAGAAGGAGAAGAAACTTGGAGATATTTTCTTTCTGGCATGTAGATAATAAAACATTATACCTTTGAGCGGGAAGATACTCATTGCAATTTTGAATCAAAGGATTACTAACTAAGTGGGCCAAGGATCTTCTCATGAGGAACTAAAGAAAAGGGTGAGATATGATCATTATAATAGAGCATCTTTGTTGTTAGAGAATTTTACCATGGGGAATGGAGAATGCTGTTACCTCGATCCTTGAAAAGGACACTAACTATGGTCAAATCTTGTTTGTTTTGGGGGGGCTTCAATTTCATTTAAAGTAGGTTTTTATGGAAAAGCATTTCAATCCTGACTTTAAAAAAATCCAGCTCAACTTACTTCTTTCTCTCTAATTTCGGTACTATGGAATTAATTAAGGATATTAGGGAGAAACATATGAAAAGGGCATCTTTGAATTCTTCCCAGATTAAGAGACAGTCCAGTAATTGAGGCTAGTAACAGAATTTATTGTAGGTGTGCTAAAGGACACATATGTCAGTAATTAGCAAGTTAGAGAGCAAAATGTAGCATTAACAGGAACGGCACATTCAGAAGAATTCAAAACTCTCATTTTAATCTTCCAGTGCTCAAATTTAAAACAAAAATTAACAATTTTAATTGGTTTGCATTTATTGAAATTTCTGCACCCAACCAAAAGCATTGTTATTTGGTTTTGTTTTTTTGTTCTTTAACTTATCAACAGGATCAAATTACGTTCTTTTAGAGTAAGTTCTTCTCTCTCAATTTGTCTGCCTTCCCTGCCTCTCTGGTCCTGGATGAGCTCTTACCCACTTACCCATCTCAGTGGATCTTCCTGATACTTATAATATTATTTTGCCTTTTCCTGAGTCTGTGGTTATAAGGCAGATCTGCCTCCTGAAATAGTGTCTCTGAGAAATTTCCTCTTTCCAAGATTTCTTCATTTTACTTCTTGCTGAAAGCATTTACTCACATAATAAATCTAATTATAACTTCTATTTTGGCTTCTTGTGGATTTAATAGGATGAGAAAAAAAAGTGTCACCTGGAAATTTGTATCGATCAGTGGCAAATCAAGCCAAACAAATATTTTTGGCAGATAAATGGAGAGAGGAAACAAATCTCTACCATTTTTATCTAGGACAAATCAGTAAACTAGTCTATTAAATATTTTATATAGTTTACATATTCTTCTCTTAACAAGTACTTTTGTTTTGAAATTTTAAGTGTAAGTCAATGCACACGGAGAACAACTCTCAAAAGGTATTACTCACTCATTGCAAGCAATATATGTTAACAGGAATATTTGTGTGTGTATTCTTCCAGAAATTTTATATATGTATATATATATATGTATGTATATGTATATATGTGTATATATATGTATATGTGTGTATATATGTATATGTATAATATGTGTCTTACATAATATTTTAATTTATATAGATACATGCACATTTTTTTTTAAGCTCAAATAGCACAGGATGCTTGGGTGGCTCATTGGTTAAGCATCTGCCTTTGGCTCAGGTTATGATCTCAGGGTCCTGAAACTGACTCCCGCATCAGGTTCCTTGCTCAGCTGGAAACTTGCCTCTCTCTATGCCTGCCAATTCCCACTGCCTGTGCTCTTTCTCTCTGAAAAATAAATAAATAAAATCTTAAAAAAAAAAAAAAAAGCTCAAATAGCTTTATAGCATATACCATATTTATGGGGCACCTGGGTGGCTCAGTGGGTTAAGCCTCTGCCTTTGGCTCAGGTCATGATCTCAGGGTCCTGGGATCGAGCCCCGCATCTGGTTCTCTGCTCAGCAGGGAGCCTGCTTCCCCACCTTCTCTCTCCGCCTGCCTCTCTGCCTGCCTCTCTGCCTGCTTGTGATCTCTGTCTGTCAAATAAATAAACAAAATCTTAATTTATAGTATATACCATATTTATACCTTGATTATTTTTGTATCCATATATATATATATATGTATATATATATATATACACATTATAAAACATTTCTTAAGTACTTCATAAAATTCTATTGAAATAGTCTCATATAGGTGTCCTTTCAGGCTGTTTCTAGGTTTTTGCTATGTCAAAGAGAGCTACAGTTGACAATCTTTAATGTTTACATCATCATTATGAATGCAAATTCGACTCAGGTACAGCCTTGTACTTTGGTATAATCCAGGGCTAATGTGGCCATTTTTAATGATATCCTTCCAGATTGTAATACCTATGGCCATATTATTCCTGCTCAGTTGTAAACATTGTATCATACACCAGTTGATACCATTTACCTACAGAAATGCTATATTCAATTGAATTTCTGAAACTTCAAATGACAAAGTGATTTTTTAAAAAAGGTTGCCATAGACTGAGAATCATTATTCTGTTTTAAATACGTGGTGTGATGCATCACCCAGCAATTCAGGAGGTCAACGATGATTACCATAATTTTCAACTAAGATACTAAGAGTACATATGTCTAAAGCAAGTTAGAAATTAAAGACCTAAAAATCCACTTGTAGATGTTTTGTATTGAAATTTTCATTTCCATCAAATAAAAGGCGGTAGGAACACAATGAAAACACGAGGAGATGTTTAAGTACCTTAGTTTCCAAATAAAATAACACCTTGATTAGAAACTGGAGAAAAATCTAAGTAAGATTTAAAAGGAAAAATAATATTTTTCTATTAATTGCCCTTACTAGTTAGTATTCAAAGGAGTATTTTAAAAAGTTAGTGCATGTAGTGCTCTCTACTGGTCTTACGTTTATTGCAACTACAATCAGTGTCAAATGTGGTTGCAAAAATCATGTCTGTTTAAAAGGGATACCAGTATTTTTATTTTAATCTCTATCTGGTTTCCACTTTAAATGTGTGTGTGTGCATGTGTACATGTATGTGTGTATGTAAATACTCATTCTTGAATTTCTATAGTGAAGATAGTTTTGAACTTTGCAAGTGAATTGTTGCCATACATTATCACAAACAATTATATAATAAAAGGCTAATACGGGAAAATGGATGTGGAGCTTTAATGTGTGGTATAATTTTTTTTTTATTCTGTTAATAAGCAGTAGCAATATCTAAGACACTTGTTTTTCCCTGGTTCCTGAAGAGCACAGGGAAAGGTCTCTCAGGAGAGGGATGGCTGTATATATGTGCAATTCACAGTAAGCAGTGACCGCCACCAGGGTCTCTTTCCTCTTTTCCCTCTCTACCATTCCTTCTGGAACCACTCTGCAAATACCAAAAAAAAAAAAAAAGGCATATTGGTGGTTCTTTTAAAGCTTAGGAGAAAATTTCATCACAAGTACTTATGCAAGCCATTTGTTTCAGAAGCGTTTGTGTTTGTGTATGAGAGAGAGAGAGGAAAATATATTCATTCATTCCATGGTTTCATGTCAGAATTACTGTGTGCTAAACACTGGTGATAAAGTAGTTTTCAAGGCCACCAATACCCTACTGGAATTATTTGTATTTGTCAAATTATTTCTCAATTTGAAAGTTGTAAATGCTATTAAGGAAAATCCACGGTACAATGGGAGTCTCTAACCTAAGCCAGTCTGGGAGTTCAGAAAAAACTTCTCCAAAAATGAAACACTTATGGGATGTTTAGGGAGAACCTTGAACATATTTCAGTACTTCTAAGGGAGAAGTAGCTTGCGGAGATGGAAGGTTGAAGATACAGGAGAAGTATATGGATAGTATATGGTTACCAAGAAGGCAGGAGTGGATAAGAGGGACCCAGAGAAAAGGTGGCAAGACAGGCCTTGGTAAGAGGAGGAGAATTCCTTCCCTGGAGCCGGGAGATGAAAGACTAGACACTGTTGCAAGTAGGTTTGTAGAATCTGGGAAGAGATTGGCAAAGTTCCCGGTGGAAAGCTTCTGTGATTTCAATGATAGAGGAAACAAGACCATGTGCTGAGATAAAAGTGGTTCTGGGAAGGGTAGAGACTATCTGAACCAACTATTGTATAAAGTTGATAAAAGTGGATCAAGGTCCAGGTTTAGTCAGTGTTTGAGGGATTTTTCTACTCCTGCGTGCACTGATAATACCTGCATCAGGTAAGGTCTTCTGATCCTGAATCCCTTCAAAGCCAAACTGTGGATTCTGTGAATGGCTTTGTAAATTACTCTCTCTAATGTTCCTCAAAGTAGATCATAACACTCTATAGTTTAGCCATTGTTGAGTGTCCTTATTTCCCTCCTGTAGCACTGTGCTGATCTGGGGAAAATCATCTTTTTTATCATGACGGTCTGACTGAAGAAACATGGCTGGAGGGAACACTCTCAACTTTGGTGACTTTCCTGGCCAGGATTTTCCAATTGGGCCATTATGTGTCTGAAGCAATACATACTAATCCTAAATTTTCTTTATTAATATTTTGTAAATTGTACTATGCCTACTAAAATATTTGTTTGAAGATGATCTCTTTTTTCTTATAGCTATTTGATTTTACTTAGTTAACACATGTGCTGTTACTGTATTTTGGTCTGTACAGAGAGAAAGCAATTTAGATATTTTTTTTAAAAGACAGCATTGATATTGACATATATATTATTGAAAAGTTGCGTCCACTGATATCTGTTTCTCTAGAGCCCAAATAAAGTATAATAATATTTGGGGGCCATAAAAGATGGTAAAGAACATCAAATCTAACCAACACTGATAAATAAACTCCAGAGAGATTACATCAACTTCTCAAATTTTCCTAGCTAGTGACCCAAATCCAAGTGACAGAAAATCCTATGCTTTTTATATTACGCTATGTAGTAATACTAGATTGCAAGTTTCATGAACCAAAAGACAATGGTTGGTATGCCACTATATACTCATTGCATAGCGTATGAGCAATGCTCCATAAACATTAGTGAATAAAAGAATGGCTAAAAGAACCATAATTTCTAGCAGATAGACTTCATTTTAAATACAGTTTACAATGGAAATTTAGTTTAACTATGTTTATTGATTGCTTATTTCCACACAAGATATTTGCTCTACTATGATCTATGGAGATGTACAAGAAATAAATATAATATGGCTCCTGTCCTGTAGGATACAGGCATCATAATTATCTACAAAACAGAGTAAGATGCAAAATGCAATGTTACAAGACAGATGAATAATGCATTTTATGGAGTATGGAAAGCTTTATAGAAGAGATGGCATTTATGCTGGGTCTCTAAAAATAGGAGGATTTTTTAGATGGAGATAGAATTGGAAGACATTTTATTTGAACTGAACAAAGCATGTAAACGTGTCGAGTCAGGAGACAATGGCATGTGTGTTATTATTGAAACAGTCCACTTTGCTGGAATATGGGAAGACCTGAAGGAAGTGACACAATGTTAAGACTAGAAAGAAACTGATAGGAAAAGGGAATGTCAGGCACTGTAGGAGGCTTTGGGAGTCACTCTAAGGACTTTAGAGTAGAAGGCCTTCAGAGCTTTTTGAGCAGGTGCTGTGTGGTACTTCTTGAAATAGTATATTAAAGTTTATTAGAGAAAAATGATTGTAAGTTCTAAATGGATATAACAGACAAAATTGCCCCCCAATCAGAACCTCAATTAATGATGCTGAAGAGAACAGATCCATTCTGGGGCTGTAGATATAAGCCTTTACACCAAACTATAGCTTGATTCCTTGGTGAGATGGCACTCACCACCACGTTCTGTATTGTCCATCATGGCAGACATGAAAAAAAATTCTTTTTTGAAAGCTTTTGACTTTGGCTGCAGCCGCATTGTTAGTTTACAAAGGAAATGTATGGAGGGACCTATGTTTGAAATTCAGAGGACTCAAGGTTTCTTAAAGCCTCACATCTTTCTAAAATACCACTGTAAGTGCTCTCACCAACCCTACTAATTGTAGTAGCTTGTCTTAGTTACAAGTGGTATGCAAAGAACAATAATGAAATTGGGAGAAATTTTAATGGGGAATAAGATATAAACAAAATACAGGTATTAAGGATAAGATATTCATTAGGGAAGAGTTTAGGCAATTACTGAGGAAACCTCTTCATTCCAAGATGAGTCTTGAAATAATGATATGTTCATTCAGCCAAAATGTTTTAAAGAAAACTAACTGGGTGAGGAGAGAGGAAACTATAGAGATTTAAATGACAGTGCATAGACTGAGTCATTTATATCAGTTCTGTCTTACTTACTATTAACACCAATTTTTAAATTAGAAATGAAGCCCGGGGAAAAAAGTGGAACGTGTCACTGAGCCTGTAGAAATTACATTATCAGTTTGGAGAGATCTTCCTCTCTTTACTCCAAGTCTTTATGTGGACAATAGTCCTACTGTAGATTTTCAGCATCATAATGCCTTAGCACATAGTGATTGCCACTTGTTCAGACTAGTGGTTATAGAAGACAGAAGTTCATATGTGTGTAAGACATATTTTAAGCAAAGATGTAAGATTTATTTTTCATTTTCATATAGGAGGTATATAAATTTTATACCTCTTAAGATATAAAATATCTACATTTGATGTCAGTGGAACTTTCATATTAGTAGATGAGATAAAATATTTAGAGAATAAGAGAGATGGTAAATGAGCAAGTTAACAGTTTTGCATTATATGCAGCTCATAATTGTAGTTCTGTGAAGAGTTCCATTGAGTCAATGGGAAGTGTGGGTGGAGGTTAGTGCCAGGTTAATTGTTGCATTCAACATCATTCAGGAGAAAAAGTGGAAATAAAATTGTAGCTTTTATAGTTCTGCCCCTCAATTTTCCTTCATCTCTATACTTGTTAGATTTTCTTCACTTGTTATTATTTACATCCCATGTCTGATTTTTTTTCCCCTCCCTTAACTCCTTGAGTTATTGAAGAAATACATTCAATAAGGTTGACTTTCAAGACATCTAAAAAATAAAGAAAATGCCATTCATCTACTCATTTTCAGCATAGACTTGGAAATTCAGTTTCATGGAAAATATTATCAAGTAACCTTTTGAAAAATAGATTTTGTGAAGAAAGAGGTATTTTACTAGATGTCTCCATGGCATTCTAAAGATTGTGGTATATCACCAATGCTAAGCCTGCAGGTAATTTTAATTATCATCTGACAGGTCATTTTTCTTTTTTAGTATTTTTCTAGTCCTCTGGGATCCACCTACTAAATGATTATAGAAATTCCTTCCATGTTAGGAAAGAACTTTTGACTTCAAATATACAGCTTCAGTAATTTGGCTTTTATATTCTCTGAATCCTCATCTTTCCAATGTGATTTAGATCTGGATTATACTACAATAATGTTTTAAGGATACTATTACCTAATTGTCATCAATTTCAGGTTGACATTGTCTTTAAATGTGAGACTTCAGATTACTATCAACATTGTTTAACTGCTTTGCTAATTCAGAAAGTTAATGTTTATGTAAATTAAAGAGTGTCTGTATTTTTCTTCCCATTTACTAATGTGTTCTTTTCTTCATGCTCCCACTCTTCAAATTTTCCACTTCTATGTTCCCTTTTATCTTTTTCCTTTTTATTGATTTTAATATTTCATTTCCAAATGTTTATCTTTTGAGACATTCCATTGTTCAGTTTGGAAAGCATTTACACAAATCTTGAAGAAGTGAAGGTAGCTAAAAGAAACATAAAAACTTCTGTTAACTCTAAATTGTCATGCTTATTAAATGCAAAATTTACTAAAAAAAAAAAATCGGTGAACTTTTGTGTCTTCACCTTTCAAAAGGATCTTTGGAAAACAGCAATCCATCGGATTCCAAATCTTATTGGATGATTTAGTGAAACACTCAGAATAAATTTGTAGGCCTTTGTCATCATGTATACGTTTAAAATTGTCAAGGGTGCCTGGGTGGCTCAGTAGGTTAAGTATCTGCCTTTGCCTCAGATCATGATCCTAGAGTGAGGCTCCTTGCTCAGCCGGAAGTCTGTTTCCTCCTCTCCTTCTGCCCCTTCCCCCAACTCCTGCATGCTCTCTCTCTCTCTCAAATAAGTAAATAAAATCTTTATTTTAAAAATTGCCATTATCTTGCTTACCTCTCAATTTATGTTTTATGTCAGATAATGCCCATTGGATAAAAAATAATCACAAAAAATTATCTTAATTTTTGCAAAACTGAGTGTATTCTGTGGTAGAAAAGCTGATTTAATTGTTCATAGGGTTATCTGTGATTTTGATTTTTCTTTTATCTGTGTGGAAACCATGAGTCATACATTTATTTTCCTGAATTTTTCTTTTATCTATGTGGAAACCATGAGTCATACATTTATTTTCCTGGATTTCCAAACTTCATTATAAAATGTAAACTAATTAAATAGGATGTCCTTCTACAATTGACAATATCCTTATACAAGGAGATCTGCTCAGATGAGCATTACTATATTGCATTGAGGGAATATCAATGTGTTTCCCTCAGAATGAGACATAGGTTGAGCTTCCTTATCTTATTGGACTGGGTTTTCTACTTCCTAAGGATTCATTTAATCATACTCTGGTATTATTCATGACTTATAAGTTTTTATTTGGACAGAACAGCATTTGGGCATCAAACTGTCTAATTCTATTTGTATTATTGTAACATTTAGAAATTAAAATCCAGGAATCCTCACCAAGAAAATTTTAAATGTAGAAACATAAAAATAGAATACAGACAACTGCAGTTGGTCTCTTAGGTTCATAACAGATGGACTTTTAAAAAAGTATTTTATTTATTTATTTATTTGACAGAGAGAGAGAGAGAGACCACAAGCAGGGGGAGTGGCAAGCAGAGGGAGAGGGAGACACAGACTCCCCACTGAGCAGGGAGCCCAATGTAGGGCTCCATCCCAGGACCCTGGGATCATGACCTGAGCTGAAGGCAGTTGTTTAACCTATTGATCCACTCAGACCCCAACACAGGCATTTTTGAGAGCTAAATACATTATTTCTATTATCTACCAACTAAAGAATGTTATCATGATGACAAGCAAATGCATTTACCAAATTCAAAAGAGATTCTTCAATCCTCTTCTTTTCCCAGAATTTTATCTATTAGAGTTCTAAACTGTAAATATCAAGACATAATTCTAGGCATCTTAGATTTTTCTATGGTTGTAGGCAAAATACCTAATTCCACTGATTAATATTTGGCATGTTTCTAAGAGCTAAGGCATTACTGAGAAATATGGTTGCTCCTTACTTGTTTAAAGGGCATAAGCTGAACATGTTTGGATTATGTTTTATTTTGTTTGGTCCACATACCTAACACTTAGCACTGAACGCATTATGAGAAGACAGAAAGAAGGGAGAGAGACAGTAGAAAGGAAAAAATGAATGAATAAATAGAGAGTGATTAAGGCTTCCTGGAAAGGCAATACTAATAAAAATACATTTCTAAGTACTTATTTTATATTTTACATTTCATATACTAACTGCAATACAGCAGGCAAATGAATGGTCTAAAGCCCAACTGAATAGAAGAGTTACCTGCAGTTGGTACATCCAAGCACCTGAGGGAGGGCTGGCTTCTACTCCCATCGCGTTTGCTTCATAGGCTGGCTACGATTTTGCACATGACAGTGAACTTGATTCTTCTCAGGGTTAAGTTCTTTTAAACATTTTTTTAAGATTTTATTTATTTATTTATTTGACAGAGAGAGGGATCACAAGCAGGCAGAGAGGCAGGCAGAGAGAGGGAGAAGCAGACTCCCCACTGAGCAGAGAGCCCGATGTGGGGCTCGATCTGGAGACCCCCGTATCACTACCTGAGCCACTCAGGTGCCCTTCAAGGTTAAGTTCTAAAGTCAGCTAGTGAGGCAACACTTGCCTTGAATTCCCTTATATCATCTATACAATTTGATTTGGGATATAGGCTCTTATACAGTACTTCTTAAACACATTAAAATCTAAGGGGTACTGTATTAAACTTAGAACAAACATTGAAACCTTATTGGCCTGGTTCTCTACTTCCTAAGTATGAGTGACTCAGTGCACGGTGATGGTGACAGTGTGGCCCAGAGTTTAAGAGTCCCTGCTTTGAAACCAGCTCACAGACTTTGAATCCTAGAGCCATCGCTGAGTACCTGTGTGACCTTGGCTAACTGACAATATCTCTTGCTTTGTTTCCACATCTGTAACATTTGGATTATAATTGTACCTATGGAATAGGTTGTTGTGAAGATCAAAGGAGATCATCTGTGTCAACTGTTTGCTACAGCGTCAGGCCTGCCATAAGTGTGTGCACTATTCCTCCCAACTTGATAACTATAAAAATCCTAATAGAGAACAAATGATGGATGAGAATTATAAAATGTTTCTGTTTGCCTGAAGGATTTACTCCATTCTGTTTTAATAAATCAGCCTCTGCAGACCTAATGAATATAAATAAATTGTTTCCTGGGAGGAGGTAACAAGATAAAATATCACCTGCACACAGTAGGGAATGCTTACTGGGTTTTAATCTAAATCTTGCGTGAGCAGGTGGACATGTATGCTATTCTTGGAAAAAATATGGAGCTGACCTTGATTGCCTGCATCTCTCTTTCCAGTCTGTCAGTGCCTTTGGAGGCCCTGAACAGGAATCAGGCTCATGCTCTTAGGCATTAAATGCCATTAAATAAGGGTTAGGTTCTAAATCCACCCCAGAAGCACCTATAATGTAATTCCATTGCACTAAGATCTTCCAATTCACTCCTTCTACTTAAAATGTTTTCAGCTTCTTGGCCAGAAATCCTCCCATCTTTCTGTATCTCACCAAGTTTCAATAGCATATCCAACCCAGCTAGAATTCCCCAAAGGAACAGTTTCTTTAGGCTTTCTGTCTTAAAGCCCCCAGGGTCCGTTAGCCACCCTGTGCGTGCATGCACGCACGCACACAAACCTGTAACTCTAGTTACTTAAACTTCTACCCTTTTGTCAGCATTACCTCCATCAAGCTTTCACGTGGTAGAGCAATCAGATATGGAAGAGCCCTTGCTCCTGCCAGTAAAAGGGCACACTATTCCCCCTTCCTACTGAAACGTGGTGACAGCTGTGTTTCCAGCATACCCAGTCAGAATGTCTCATTCATTGAACCAACATTTATTCAATATTGTAGCATACCAGAGATTGCATAGTGCACTTAGGAGACTAATGGGTAGATAAGACATTCTGATTTCATGACAGCTATGAGCTGGAAGCGAAGAATGAAAATTTCTTAACGACAATTTGCTGTAATCTATGCCACTGGCGCAACCTTGTAGCTATCTTTCCTTTGTAGCATAGCAAGACCAGAGTACATCCTCTTTAACTATGAAATACTTGTCAGCATTCGGGTGCTACTCCTATTTGAGTGGCAAATATAGTCATATGTAAAGATAATCATTTCCCCCCCCATTCTATTTTTCTTCTGGGAAAGAGAGAAGGTTCAAAAGAGCTTGATGTTTTTTGTTCATTTTTCTCATTCTACCAGTTGTTACATGATTTCATTCAAGAGGAATTTCATCTTTTTTTTTAATTGCAAAAGGAGGAACATACTGTTTTATAAACAGTACTTTTGTGCCACATTTAAGTAGAAATTATTATGTGTTCATCATCTTTTCTCATGTGAACATGAACCAAGTTCCTAGGATATGAACTGTGTTAGCCAAGAACCGTGACAATTATTTATTAATATTTGGACATGATATAATGTCACAACAATATCACTATTTTTCTGATGCTTTTTGTTGCTGATGATGTAAAATAAGATTCAATAATAATTGACACAATGATAGCTATGGTGATTGAAAGCTTATTTCTTTCCAGGGACATACAAAATATTAATGAACATCATTTTGTTTAATATTTCCTGTATCTCTCTGAAGAAGATACTATTCTCTATTTAAGATAAGAAAGTCAATACACAGGGGCGCCTGGGTGGCTCAGTGGGTTAAGCCGCTGCCTTCGGCTCAGGTCATGATCTCAGGGTCCTGGGATCGAGTCCTGCATCGAGCTCCCTGCTCAACAGGGAGCCTGCTTCCCTTTCTCTCTCTCTCTGCCTGCCTCTCTGTCTACTGTGATCTCTCTCTGTCAAATAAATAAATAAAATCTTTAAAAAAAAAAAAAAGAAAGTCAATACACAGGCTAAGGAATATAACCACATGCCCTCATGAGCCTGATTTCAAAAGCCACCTTTCTTTCTCTCTGTTCTATTGCCACCTCTCAAAAAACTACTTTTAAAGACCTACCCTGGACCATATCAGCTTTTCATTTACTGCGTAAAAGCGAATTCGCCTATCAATTCCCCAGTCTTCCTCGTTGATGGTTCTCATATTAATATTCAAGGATGACAGCTGTTTAAATGCCAGCATGTTAGCTGGCCAAGAGGAATAGTATTGATATGAACATGACTTTGAATAATGTGGACAAAGCAGATAGAAGTGCTGTAATTATATTAGACAATGAGGACCAGTGTGAGATGGATTTATAATTACAGCGTATTTCTCATAAAAAGAACACACTCAAAATGTTTTCTTCTAGCTTTTCATATATATGTGTATAATTGGCCCTCAGAACTGAGTAGTGGTTTGAACGTACCACGTACATGGAAAGGAATGTTGTTTCTTTTTCATTTAAATCTCTTTTCTTTATACATATAAACTGTGCCCATCTCCAGCTTCTCTTGAAAAACCTTGAAGCATTCTCAAAGCACAACACCAGTGCCTTAAAAACAATTTGCATTTTACATTTGGCTATTTCAATTACTGTGAATGGCTTCTTTTAGTTTTGGCTCTGTTTTTATGCTTTGTTCTAGGATCCACATGCCTTTGAAACGTTTGGAAGTTTAAGAAACAGCAAAGGACCATATGCTTTAATCTCCTTAGTGAGCTCCTTTTATCTTAATAATACTTCTTGCCTGGTTTCAAAGTAACTTTTGACATATTTATGTTCTCTAACATGATAGCTTTAAGGCAATGTAAATCAGAGACATATATGTAACGTCTCCAAGATGTTTTCTTGGAGACATCACTTCCTTGTCGAGTCCCTGGGCCCCTTGTCTCCCCTATTTTATTTGTTATATTCTTTTTAAAAATTGTACTCTATAACCTCATTATTGCCATGGACTGAACGTGTCTCCCCAAAGTTCACCTGTTTAAATCCTAACCCCCAGTGTGGTGGCATTGGGATGTGTAGCCTTTGGGAGGTGATCTGGTCATGAGGATGGGTTCTCATGAATGAGATTAGTGCCCTTATAAAAGAGACCGCAGAGATCTCCTTTGGCCCTTCCACCAAATGAGGACATAGGCACAAGAACCAAGAAGCAGGCCTTCATACAATCTGTTGGGGCCTTGATCTTGAACTTCCCAGATTCCAGAAGAGTGAGAAATAGATTTTGTCTTTAGGATTCTGTGATAGCAGCCTAAATGGACTAAGACAATTATGAAACTGTCCATTTATCCACACATTAAGATTTTAAAGAAAACTCTATAACTTGCATCCAAAGTTATCATATTTCCTCTAAACACCAAATACTGAAATTTATTACTCCATCCTTTTAATTTTTTTGTGACAACTTTATGGCATTATAATGTACCTGTCATAAAATTCATCCACTTGAAGCATACAATTAAATATATTCACACATTTGTACAGCCATCACCTCTTTATAATTTCAGATTATTTTCATCACCCCAAAAGAAAATACCACATTCAGAAACAGTCAGTCCCTACTCCCACTACGCCTATGCCCCTAGAAGCTACCAGTCTTTCCTCTCTCTAGATTTACCTGTTCTGGAAATTTAGTATATATAGAAGCTCTACAACATGTGACCTTTGGTGTCTGGTTTTGCACACTCCATGATGTGTCAAGATTTATCCCTGTTGCAGCATGTATCAATGCTTCTTCCCTTTTATGGACAAATAATATTCCCTTTTATAGATACAGCCATATTTTTTATCCATTTTCCAGTTGATGGATATTTATGTTGTTTACACTTTTTTGCTATTATAAATAATGTTGCTATGAACATTTATGTATGACTTTTTGTGTAAACAGATTTTCATTTCCCTTGGACATAGATCTAGGAGTCAAATTGCTGGATCTTATTGTAACGCTTTGCTTAAGAATTTTAGGAACTGCCAAGATGTTTTCCAAAATGGCTGCACCACTTTACAATTCCACCAAAAAAGTTGTTTGTTTAGTGACTTACTTAAACTAATTCAACCTGTGTTCTTTGTTGTGTGTCGCCGATGAAGATTCTTCTTGACTAACTTAGTGATCAGCTAATGATCAGACAGGTATTTCCTTAAAAGCCTCGAACCAATGAGTCTTTACTGATGGGCTCTGTGTGTTAGACTATGTCTACAATGCCTCATCACACAGTTAAAACTCTGCCTTAGTCTTTACTTTTTTCTTGGGCAGAGCATCATTAACAGCCAAAGGGGAGCGATCAAAGCCTTCTCAAAAGTCATTCCTGGGCATATGCGCAACCTGGCATCTGGGCATGTTCTTCTGGATTTCCAGGAATATGTTGGACCTTTTCAAATCCCCCAGTGGATGTCTGGAGTAAGGCAAGTTAAAATGCCACAGAGCTCATTGTTTTCGTTGTGATTTAGCCATTTTTCTAAGCTTCATAATTGTTGTAAGCCTTTGGCTAATTCCCCAGAGTGTTAAACAAATTGATTCTGAGAATTACTGCCAGTGTTCTCATTGTTTTTATACAGATTTTCAGAGATCCTTATTCTGCCATTCAGGAAGTGCCACTGTGGTCATCCCTTCGTGTCTGTTCCAGTGGTATCTTAAAGTCAACATCCCAAATGAACTCATTGTGTTTAATATCATCTTTCCTCTTTAATAATCTTCTTCTGCAGTCTATCTCAAAGAGTAGCTCCAATACCCATCAAACCGCACTAGCAAGAAATCTAGAGGCTAATCTTTATACTTGTTTCTTTTTCTCTCTTTTATCTCCCGGCCCATATTCCATCTATCACCAAGTCTGGTGCATATTATTTCCTAAATGGTACTTGAATCTATCCACTTGTTAGAATCTCCAGGGAAAGTATCATGGGCTCAGGTGCTCAGAAACAGACTCCCAGATACTGTAATAACCCTTTAACGAATGTACCTGAATCTGGGTCAACTCCATTTCATCATCTATCCACATATTAGATAGCATGGCATCTTTTAAGGGCAAAAACAGCTATCCCATTTTCGTTAAAATGTAATGCTTTCCTACTCTCTTAAGATAAAGCAGACATTCTTACCATGATCTCCAAAGCTCCTTCATGGCCCACACTAACTTTCATCAGAATGTAGTACATATTCCTTCCCTCTACCTGCGCAATACCCCTCTCCTCTTGTTCTAGTGAACTTTTATTTACTTTTTAAATCGGATCTCAAGTGTGACTTTCAGAGATTTTTCCAATTCTCTGACTGTGCCACATAGCACCATGTACTTGTCCTTCCTATCAGTTATTACAAGAGCAGTTTCACACTTGTTTATGTGATTATTTAATTAGTACCTGTCTCTTCTATTGGATTATAGGCTTCACGAAGACAGAGACCCTTTTTAATATTACTTGTAATTGTATCCATGATGCTAATTTTGTGCTCAGTAAACATTTGTTAAATAAATGAACCTTGATTAATCTATGCTGAGGCTATCCTGGAATAAGCAAAATTAATTCCTACTCTTCAGCCAACATGTTAAACAATGTAACTACCGAGCAGTCAAAGGGATCTGTCTGTCTGTTTCACCTTTGTTGTTTTACTCTTCATTGAAATATTAGTTGCCTTAAAAAACAGCAACAAACTATATAGATGTCAGGCTAAATTAAACATGTATAAAATTTGTATGCTCAATCTGAAGTTCACCTGTATACTCAGATTTTGACAATTATTTTGACAATTAAGTTCCTGATAGCACATTGTATGATTTTTCTATATTTAAGTATCAACCTAGAATACCAATAGCTAATAACTATATTCAACTTAACAGATATTCTCCAATCTAATGTCATGGAATTGATAAGTTAAATTGCTTTATTACCTTGACTTGTTGAGGACTATCTGTTTTATCTTACTTTCTAAGTAAAGGTGGGATAATTCTAAATGTTTTTCTGTTACAGCAGAGAAAGCCACGGAAACCATTGATTTGTGGTTAACTATATTCACAATAGTATGTTCTTTTGAAGGGAATATCACAGTCTTCTAAAAGGTTACATTACTTCCTTACATTTGAATAGGTTGAAAAAGATATTTCCTGAGGATGGACTCAGGGTCTGTCCCTTTGCTTCTAGCATCAGAAGCCCAGGGTATCCATTATACCTTATTCCAAAATGACCTTCAGAAATACCTGGTTTCCCTTCCAGAAAGTTTGCCAGTGTGACTTCATTTGACTTAGAATCATCATTTTTTTTTAAAGATTTTATTTATTTATTTGACAGAGATCACAAGCAGGCAGAGAGGCAGGCAGAGAGAGAGGAAGGGAAGCAGGCCCCCTACTGAGCAGAGAGCCCAATGCGGGACTCCATCCCAGGACCCTGAGATCATGACCTGAGCCGAAGGCAGAGGTTTAACCCACTGAGCCACCCAGGCGCCCCTAGAATCATCATTTTAAAACTAAGCATGTTGTCATCATTTAAAATGCTTCAGAAGATGGTTTTGGATTTTTTTTTTCCTCAACTTTTTAAAGCATTCTAACTCCAGCCATCTCTAGAATGAACTGTGTCAATTTTGAATTTATTCCTGGTTAAAAAAAATATGCCCTTGCATATAGGCTGTACATTTGTTATTGAAAATAGTATTTTCTTTGGGAAATATGTATATGGCTTACAGTATTTTTTCTTTAAATGTAGGAAAACTTGTTTTCTTTCTTCTTATGCTGATTTTTTTTCCTCAAAGGTATAAATGAACTGCCATTCTATCGTACTGCTCTCTCTAATTTCCCAGACGTTGTGCTAAATCTCTTACTGCTTTTGGGTAGTTTCCAAAATACAATGCTTGAATTAAACATATCCCCAGTAGATTTTACCCTTTAACTGCATCCTTTTCTCATTTTTATTCTGTGATGACATAGAACCTCTGAATGACTTTATTATATTTCAGAGCATGACTGTTATTTCCTGCTATTTTTGTCTTTTTTACTCGAAATAGAGTTTCTTATTTTTCTAGTATTTTTAGGATCAGAGCCCATTAGTACAAATGCAAAAGCTGCAAAAATTTTCAAGTAAACATTTCAGTACAGTAAATAACTATAAGAGAATAACAATATTTGGAACTTTTCTATTCATTTTATTCTCTTTGTTAGATCCATATGATGAAATAATTTCTATACCTAAATGTGTAAGATATGACCATCAAATATAATAACTTTTCAAGTGTTTCCTCCCAAATCATTAAATAAAATTTTTCCTTTAGAATAGTTTTAGATTTACAGAAAAAATATAAAAATAGGACAGAGAGTTCTATTTATCCCAAACCTGGTGTCCCATATTAATATATTAATATGATATATTGCTACAATTGATACAACAATATTGATACATTATCATTAACTGAATTCCATAGTTTATTCAGATTTCCTTAGTTTTTACCTATGTTCGCTTTTGTTCCAGAATTCCATCCAGGAAATGACATTACATTTAGTAGTTATGTAGTCTTGGATTCCTTGTGGCTATGAAAATTTCTCAAATTTTCCCTTGTTATTGATGACCTCAAGAATTTTGAAGAGTACTGGTCAGATGCTTTTGGAATGCCTCTCAGTTGGGATTTTTCTCATGATTAGACCTGGGTTATATATTTTTGTAGAAGAGACTGACAGAGACAGAAGGACGGAATGAGAAAGAGAGAGAGAGAGAGAGATGAATTAAAGGAAATAATCCTTAGAATAAAGGAGTGGGGGAGGGGTGTCCAGGTGTCTCAGTCCAATAAGCATCTGCCTTCAGCTCAGGTCATGATCCCAGAATCCTAGGATCTAGTTCTGCATAGAGCTTTCTGCTCAGCAGGGAGCCCGCTTCCCCCTCTGCCTGCTGCGCCCCTTGCTTGTGCACTTGCACACTCCTTCTCTCTCTCTCCCTCTGCCTCCCCCCCAACTGCTCATTCTCTCTCTCAAATAAATAAATATAATCTTTAAAAGAAAGAATAAAGGAGCCAGGATTGAGCTCAGGTGGTCTCATTATACAGCCAGTGTTAATTGTATTTCACCCTAATGTCTTCTAGTCAATAACTCTTCAAATTACTTTCCAGCAGTTCTTTGTATTTTCTTTTTTCAGCTTTCGGAAAGTAGTAGACAGTTTCATGGATAGAATTCTCAGACACAGTCACAAGTGGTATAACTGTAAAAATGCTGGGTCTTCGTGTCTTGCCTGGATGTCAGTCTTATTTATGTTGGGTCGCATGTTTATGGTTATAAACTCCAGATTATTAGTCAAGACATCAACCTAGCCAAGGAAACAGTTTGCTGAAATATGCTGTTGGTAAGAGACTTTCAAAGTAAAGACATTTTTCTAGCTCACACAGTTAGTGCGTAATAGGGGGCCTTTGTTTGCCGGCAAAAACAAGCAGGTGGAAGTGACAACTGAATGACAGTCTTTTACAGACTCTAACATGACAAGACAATGAGGAAAGGCAGATATGACAATGTTGCGATAGAATTAAGTCCTCGAAGAAAGAGAAGAATGAGAACCAACGAAAAATGAAGAGACCTTAAGGTGAGCCAGACTGATCTCTTAGAAAGACTGATCTCTTAGAACACTTTAAGTGCATTGCTGAACCAGATAATTTCACCCCACATCTGTTTATCTATCTTTTCTAAATAATATTTGCATATTATTCCTTAGCGTTAAGCCCTCACAGTCCCACATTTTTCTATGAATTTATAATTCTGGATGCTAAATCCATTGGTCCAAGCTCCTCTCACCAAGGCAGTCTGGCTACTGGAAATAAACTCCACTTGTTTCAGCCGTGAAACAAGGTTACCTATGTGGTATCTATTTTCTCCTTCAAACTGTTGTAAGTCACAGGTAATCGATAGAGAGCTGGAGAAAGATAATGTATTAAAGGTAAGTCATACAATATTTCTTGACACGTTTGCTTTATGTGGGACATAAGAACTCTCTTATTATTGATTACACATTTTTCTAATTGTTCAAAATCTGTTCTCCAAAATACCAATGATCATTCTTAGACTGGTGTCAAATGAAATAAATCTTTCCACCCATTAAACCATTGATCGATGATAGATATAAACCCATAGTGGAATATTTAAATGAGACACCAGTTCATATAACTATTGATCATTCATTATATATTTGCTTCTGGGTCAAGGATGAAGTCTGTGGGGAAAATGACTAGAGCAGTGCATTGGAAAAGTCAGGGAGGAATGTTATATTGTTAAATTTTGTGGTTCCTAGATAATGTTTCAGAGGAACATAATAATAATAATTATTATTATTATTATTATTACTAATACTATAACTGACATTAATAATAGAAATAATATAATCAAATAATAAGAACTATGTCTATCTGTCAGGAAAACAGAAACCACTAGATACCTGAAGTGCAAAAGGACTTAATGCACAGTATTAGTTATGAAGTTTTTGCCTTGAACCACTGCTGGTACCGCTCTACTGGCTTTGTTCAGGAAAACACTGCCCCTCCCCTTTTTCTCTATGCTTAACATGAGTAGCTAACCCAGTCATGGAACAGACCCACCATTTAAGTTCCTACAACACAGCTGAAGATAAGGCTATCACTTGGCTGGATTTTACTGAAGGCTGGAGATACAGAAATGTTATCAAAACACAGAATAAGTTATAATTACAATAAAATAAGGCTACTTTTGGAGTGCACCAGTGTGGGCCCCTTCTTGAAGAGTCCCAGTGCACAGGGCACCTCCGAGCTTTGTTTCCTACCTGCCTCTAAAGGGCCAAGGCCAAGTTACAATTACCACAGAGCATGTTTTGGAGTCTAAATGTATTCATCAGGGTCATGGCCCACTGCCCAAGCTCCAGTTAAAGAGTCCCTCTCTCACCCCAATTTAAGGCTGAATTTCCCAGATTTTATTTCCTTTCCCTTACCAAGAAAAAGTATTCAAAATGGGGGATGCAAAGGATGACGTTTTGTCCTGTCCATGATTTACTAGAACACTAATGGGTCTACTCGAAGCTTATTTGGTTGTCTAAGAAGATTCAGTTTTGTTTGATTTACTATTTACTATTGATAAAGTTCCAGACTCTGTGCAGTTAGATGTAACCTTTAGAAGACTGTTAAATTGCAAATGATTTTTGCTCAGTTAAGATACAAATGATTTCTGCCTGATAGAAAAGATAACCCCAAAGGTTATGTTTTATGGCCCTGGAGGATATTAAACAGTTTTGTATTTAATTTAGCAATGCCATTTCAGCATTTTTTTCTTTCTGTGTCTACGCACACTTTGATCCTTCCTGTACTCCATTGAATGAGTTTAACCCTTGGCTTAGTCTCTCGTGAATGTTTTTGATATGAGCTTACTTTAATGTTTTTTATGAGTTCTATTTTTAACTTGTAGAAAATTATACTTTGATACTCTGGCTTCTTCACAAGATTAGTACAAATAGAAACATCCACTTGCTTCAGAGCAAGACTCACCATCAGAATTACACCTAACATTTGTGAGGTCACGAACACATGATAAATGTAAGTCCATACACAATATGATTAAATATTTTAAAAAGTTACAAAAAGTCATAAAAGTTACAGGCTATTAAATGAAACCCTGTTCTTCTCTTTACCTTGACAAGCATCCCTTCATGATGAACCCATTGAAAAATATGCACTAAGCTTTGATAATTTCTACTACAGAAAGTCAGCAATATATCAAAAATGAACAAACTTAAATATGACACATGCTTGGTTATTCTATTGAAAGGAGCAAAGTATTTGGATGAGTAATAAGGCAAAATAAATAATAAATTATTAAATATTTATTTCATATCACAAGTTTCTAGCTTCCATGTCAGTAGAATTACTCATTTTATTGTTATAATCAAGGTTTTCAAATTATTTGTACCCTACTGGTAGTAATGCCAAATTAGACCTTTGTCAAATCATCACAGTGCTTCAATAGGATTTATTTGCTTTAATAACTTCAATTTGGAAAAAATCAGAATTGTTTATAAATTGATAATGCACTAGTTGGAATTATTGAGTGTTTGAACATTGTATTGGGGGTAATATTTGAAAAATCTACACTTAGTAGAAGCTATTAAAATACTTAATTTAATTATATAATTTTGTATTACCCATATCAAATTTTTACCATTTCATAAGGCAACATCTAGAACGATACATGTTTCTTTGATTTTTTTAATGCTAAGATATTATAAAGAAAATTTAAAGTCGCAATATATGCCTCAGTTTGCTCAACCCCATCCCATCAAGACCATACTTTGAATTTATAATAGCTAGACAATAGTATCTGTAGACATTAGTTTCAGTATTATTTGTATATGGATCTTCTCCTTTATAGTTACGCAAATATTTTCAATTCCTTAATTTCTTCATACCTTATTTGCATAAAAAACTGCATGTGTAGTTTTTTTCAGTTAAAAGCCTATTCCCTCTAAATTTTGAAATAGTGTGTTTTAGACTGTCTAAAATCGAAGCATCCAACATTTGATTTGTTTACGTATTTAGGTGCTTTCTAACATTCAGTGTCAAGCAAGAGTTCACACCACACCATTGTAGGTAGCACAAGATTAAAACTGTTTTCATTTCAGGTCAAAGACCATAATTCATTCTTTTGTTGTTGGTATTTAAAAGATTGTTTTAATATTTTAATACCTTTTCTACTTATTGACCTTAATCCCAGTGGAGCTTTTGGATAGAAGATGAATATTTTCTGCAATTAATTTTGTGCAGCACGTGTACAACAATTTTGAACATTACCTGTAAAAAAAGGATAGATTCTAAAAATAATGATAAACATTGAAATATCAAATGACCATCACAATCTAAAGATCTGATACCATTTCAAGGGTCCAACTCCACATTTGTCCATAATCCATGAGATTCTCAGACCTATTACAGAATTGGTCAAAGAAGATAGAAGAGTTCTTTGCTTAAGACAAATTCTTCATAATTTGGGCTTTCTGAGGGAATGTATGAACTAACTCACTTCATTTAACAAGATAATAAATGTAATATCTTGGTGTAATATTTGGATAACATATGAAATACAGGAGTTTTATGAATCTCTCCCCAAACAGAGCAAGATTCAAGCAACCCCTTCTCTCAGCACTTTTAGAGTTCAGGGTCTGGTTTCACCCATCATGTCTAATTTCACCCATCATGTCTCGTTTTCCTGCACTTCCTTAGTGTGGCTTATTTTAACACCATGTAATAGACATTTTCACAGGGAGTCCGAGAGTGGTTATAGGGTGGGATTTGGCATTTATTTCACCAAATATTTCAAAACATTTTTACACTGTTGGCCTAGTTGAAGTCACATTTGTTTGTTCGTTTGTTTTTGTTCACTTATTTGTTTTCAGTAGTTTCCAGTGGGCTCACACATTAGCACAAAAAGCAATTCTGGGTGTTTGGCCATAATTCTTGAATTTAGTACTGTTTCCTGAGCTTGCCTTTGACATTATTAACTTGAATCATGTATTTTATGAGTCTTTTAATTCATTTAAATAAAGTAAAATAAAACATTTAACTACTTTTTAAAATTTCAATGAAATCTTACTAAGAGATTTTGTTAGGCAACACTGCTTGCATACCTAAGAGAAGGAATATGAGAACTTGGTTAACTTGTCTTTTCTTCCGCCTTCTGCCATTCTTCACCACTTAAATCATCCCTATCTTTGGAACCACTATGTCTGCCTCAAACTTCAGCAGCAGCACAGCATGGAAATCTACTACCAACACCTCCTAACAACAGTTGCCTTTGTTTCCAAGACACTAACACACAGGGCAAGAGATGTGGAGCCTTTCCCGATGAGGGTTTGTGATATGTGGATCCCTGGAAGGGGCTGGACGCATCATTTACTTCTTGGTTAAAGATCAGATACGCCTTACCTCAAGTGACGGAGACTCACCTCTTTTTAGTTTATGAGTAACTTCCCAAAGAACAATACATACTCTTTATAAAGGCAACTACTTTGCCTTTGCAGGGCATCCTGTTTTAAGCATACTCAAGACAAAACAAAACAAAACAGAGAGAGAGAGAGAGAGAGAGGTGGGTTTTGGCCAAAGGAAAGAACAAGAAACAGAGCTCTGATTTAAAAGATCCAGATAATTGCCCCAGTTTCCTTTTGGAACAAAAAACAGGAGGCAGAGAACTTGCTTTGTTTATGTGTAACTGAAGAGCCTAGGAATGTGTCTCCTTTCCCCAACAAAGCATCTGTGTTTTAAAGGACTATTTGAATTCTACCCTTTTCTCCCAAGTTTCTTTCCAGGTCTCTTTTCCCAATTTTATCTGACCTCAAAATACAAGAATAGTATTTTTTCCAAGTTGAGATCTAAAATTGTTAATGAGTCATTTTTTTTTTTCAAGACATCCATTCATCCATATAAACGTGTTGTATACTGAATCTATTTCATTTCAGCCACTATTCTAGCTGCTGGGAGTAAAAATGCACAATCGATGCTTTTGGTCTTTTAAAGGATACATGACTTTGCCTGGCTTATTTATATATCCAAGTGAAAATATTTCTGTAGGCAAGGTGCCTTGGGAGCACAGAAGGGATCTATTAGACAAGCAGGCATAGCATCCATTCCCCATGCTATTTCTCCAGAGTAATGAGAATTCAATTCAATTCCCTATATTAATCTGCATTCATCTTTTGATTATTGATGACCTTGAACCCATGAATAACCACAATTCAGCTGAGGGATTGGAGAACCCAGCTGAGACCCCTCTCCAATAAAATATTGAAGCCAAGAAAAAAGAAATCCAGCGCATTTCCAGCCACATTTGACAAATGCCCACAACTGTCCCCATTGCACACGACTGTTTTTTTCTGCCAGAGGCATCAATGGATTATCTGTTGTTTCTGATAACTTGTATTGTTATTCATCTCTTTTTATGGGTAAAACTGTGGATTGAAAATAGCGCAATTAAGGTGGAAGATAGCACAATGTCTTTTAGGAATTAATGTGAAGAATACAACTTGTTAACTCTGTATAGCCATTGGATTTACTGTTTATAGTTCTAACACATGTAAAAAGGTCTGGGTGTATTTCTGAGTTTACATTCAACAGCCCAGAAAAAAATGCTGTAAATGCTGGTCCTTGAGGACTTACTGGAGTGATCAAAAACAATGAACTCGAGAGGAAAAAAATCAATAACATTTATTTTGAATCATCTGAATCAGAGGATGTAGTAAATCACGGATTCCTTTTTTTGACAATATATTGAATGTATCTATGAAATTTTATTTACATGAAAGCATAAAAATCTTATTACATATTCATTCTATAGCTCCTCAACAGCAATTAATACTAACCACATTTATATATGTAAAGGCTTGTCGACCACTTCTTCTACACTGTTACTATTTCCCAGTGACCCAAGTCTCTCTATACCTCATCAAGTAGCCCAAAACATGTTCGCATATATTATGCCATTTATGCTCATAATAACCCCTATGAGATACAGGGGAATATTATTATCACTTCCTTGGAAATAGGGAAGTGAGGCAACAATAGGTTAAATGAATAGAGGCAAGCATAAACTGATTTACAGCTTCAAAGTCCTGCAAAATAAAATCATGCTTAGTTTACAATTTATTTTCAGAAATAATGGTTTCCCAGGTGTTTTTAAAGACAATATTTATCGCCTTAGACTTTATCTGATAATTATAAAATGTAGTGGTTTTTCAATTACTCTGGAGGCTCATATTTTACTTCTGGAGGTATACTCCACATAAGAAAATAATGCCCGAATGATGTGTATCTAAATAGTACTATGATTTTGATCAATAACTAACATATGAAGAAAATTCAACAATTTCCACTTAGGCATGAATAGCTGAGTAATTAACTTATGGATAAATGTCAAAAAGGCAATTCACGTTTCCTGTTGTGGCTCTACTATTCTGAACAGACCTCGTATAATCATTCCCTTTCAAATTTGTCATATTTGTCAAATTTGTCAAATTTGTAATATATAATTCAGATCACTTGTATAACCTTGGTTCCAATAAAATCCAGGCAGGAAAAGTCCAATATGCTTTAGTTACACAAAGAAACAACAAAAACTCAGACAATAAATAAGATGATCTCTAAACCTTGCCTTAATAGACAGTCTGCTCTTGTGAGGCAACCTTTGGGGAATGGTTTAATTTATGTCCTAGCCTAAGGGGGTATGCCACAAAGGCTCTCAACCTGTGTTCCACGATTTGACTCTTCCCTTCATCTCTTCCCAGTATTGACATTATTTTTTCTTTGCTGATCTGACTGTATAAAAAGTTTAAAAAGTCAGAAGCAAGATGACAGAATCCTTTGTTTACTTTCTTTCTTCTGCTTTTTTTTTTTTAGTGAAAATGGTTACGTACCTATATTTTGAATATGATTACATTATAGGATTATCCACTTCTAAAATATAGTTTCTAGAAGGAAATTCTGTCAGTAGGCACCTATATCCCCTTATGAGCTTGCATTCTTTTGTGGGGATGTGCACTCCTCTCTTCTGTACTCATAAACCTTAGCTACATCCACGGAACCTCTGTGTCTATATCCTAGTGAGAGCTGCAGAAGACTTGAACGCAACTGAGCAGTACTTATGGAAGGCAGAGGTTGATGCCCTGGTGAAGTAGTTTACCTGGAAATGGAAGGGCACCTGGAATGAGGAAATAAATACATAACATCTGGCACATTGCCAGAGTAGCACATCGAAAGCGTTAAGTAAACCGTGGTGACCTTGTTCTTCCTTCCTTTAGATTGTGGACATCAGCTAAGTCATTGTCCCATGTGTGGAATATCATCCTCTACAGTGAGCCTGTGTAAAAAGCTCAGAGAGGAAATTTTTAGCTCTCTGCACATCGAGGCTTAATAACCACCCTCCTAGATGTCAATGACTCAGAGTCACCGGATGCATCAGGTTGGGTTGACTATTTCATTTACACACTGTTAGTTTTTCTAAATGACTAGCTCATTTGCTGTCCACACAGAGCAAAAGAGCTTTGGTACTCCCAGGCACTTGAACTTCTTCTCATGGGCTCTTTTTAAAAATCTGGTTTAGAAAAGAATAATTCTCCTTTTCATATCTCTCAATAAAAACAACTGTGATAAAAATGAGAGTGTTCAGTGAACATAATACTGAAGATATTTTCAAATCTGAATCACACCGGCTTTACGTGTCTCCATGCCTGGAGCACGGCTCGGAGCCAAACGCAGAGAGGCAGACAGCAGCGTGAATCACCACATTCATAAATCAGTCTTGTGATGGAAAACTGTTTTGACTGGATTTGGACCAGGCCTGAACGTTGGAAGGGGGAACAGTGTGAGTGACAACACAGAGGAAGCCGATCGGGTTCTCTGGGACCAAAGTGGTTATAGTTCTTCCCAAACTTCACTAATGTTTTTGAGGGCAGTTGTCTTCGGCTACTTATTTTTAATTTTGCACAGCACCTGGTGCAGTGTGAGCTCACCCAGGAAAGCACACTAACAGGTGGTAAGTCACACTAATAAGGTAAGGAGTCTCCTTTGACCACCTAATAGAAAGTGATCCATTCCCCAGGCACTGCCTAGCCCATCGCCCTGTTTACTTTGATATGTAGCTGTTATCGCCATCCGATGTCTTCTAGTTCATTTGGTTTCCTGTTATTCTCTGGTGTCCCCACAAAGGCAGGGCCCCCAGCACACAGTAAGCTGTCTGAGCTATTCTTGTCATAAAGTAATTATTTGTTATGTGAATAAATACTTGAAGAATGGTAAGGGGTTTTTTGGTTTCTGCTTTTCAAGATTGTATTTATTTATTTATTTGGCAGAGAGAGACACAGCAAGAGAGGGAACACAAGCAGGGGGGAGTGGGGAGAAGGAGAAGCAGACTTCTGGCTGAGCAGGAGCCTGATGCGGGGCTCAGTGCGGGACTCCATGCGGGGCTCGATCCCAGGACCCTGGGATCATGACCTGAGCCACCCAAGTGTCCCAAGAATGGTAAGGTTTTTAAGGGTTTCCTCTTCAGGAAAGTAATGATTGTTTTCAGGCTTCCTTCCTTCTCTTCATTTCTCTTCTTTCCTTTATTCTGTGTGTGTGTGTGTGTGTGTGTGTGTGTGTGTCCCTCTTCTTCTTTTCTTTTTCTTTCTTTTTTAATCTTTACCCAGTGTTTGATACAGGACAAGAATATTGCTAAGAATTTGTGGTTATAAAGATAAAAAGCTGGGACAGTAACAATGCCCGAGTATGTTCCTCAAATCATAGATCCCAGGTTCTTTTCTATTTGAGGATGACAATGACAAGACACATTCACATATACTTATTTTAGTTTAAGAACATGAGGATACTTTATTGTTAGCTTTCACTGAGGGTGCCCTGTACGAGCTCTCCAAACAGAAGGAATAGGAATTGTTGTGTATCTGAAAAGGCTGTGAGTCACCATTGTATTGTCTGTTGTCTTTTTGCTAGTGAGGACATGGTAAGTTCATCAGCATGCCTGGGCAGCCGGCAGAGCAGGCCAAGAGTTTGTGTGGCTCCATCAAGCTGTCCTTAAAAGGAGGCCTAGCACCCCCACTTTTTAAGTGACCAAACAATTGAAACTATGGTTGTTCTCTCATCACCAGAGTTGCTCAGCTGGCTCACGTCAGTTCTTCCCAGTCAATAATACTGTTCAAATACAAATCAACAGGTACCTCATCATTACAAATCATTTTCATTCTAGGACCTAAAACCTTTTCCAATTGGGATTGGTGACCAACAAGAGAGTCTCAGCAACAGGTAAATGTTATCCAATAAGCCAGGCCTGAAATATTCCCAGCATCTTTGGTGGTCATAGGCACAAACCCTACATAAAAGAATTTATAATAGTAATGATAGAACAGCAAAAATGAGAAGCTATAAAAAAAGCTTATTTTCTATAGAAGCTTATTTTCTATATTTGGGTAGTGCTTAGTAGTCAAAGCTTTCTCTGGAGTTTCTTCCAAAGACAGTCTTCCTTAATCTTCACAACACACCTATGACAGAAGCATACTTTACTAACACAAATGTGCAAGGAGCAATGCCAGTAGTGGTGACATTCTGTCCAAGTCTTCCTGAAGAAATCAAATCAATGGACCCTTCACAGAGAAGGTGAGGTTTGAAGAGAAGACCTGAAGAATGATTAGGAGTTTGCGAGTCATATAAGCATCCCAGTCAGATGGAAAAACACGGTGTTGGGAAAGATACAGTTCGGAGGAAGTGGAGGCAACTAAGGCTTAATCGGTTCAAGGAATAAAAGCACAAAGTGCCTTTGAACTATGCTAAAAAGTAGAGACTTCATAGTGTAAGTGATGGGGAACCACTGAAAAATTATGAGCAAGATGTGACTATATTATTTGCTTAATGAAAAAAACAAAATAGGGGTGCCTGGTTGGCTCAGTGGGTTAAGTGCCCAAGTCTTGGTGTTGGTTCAGGGTATGATCTCAGGGTCATGAGATTGAGGTCTGGGTCGAACTCTGCAATTAACATGGAGTCTGCTTGACATTCACTCTCCCTCCCCTTCTATCCCTCCCCCAACTCATGTCTGTGCGTGCCCTCTCTCTCTCAAATAAAGAAATAAATAAAATATTTAAAAGTAAAGAAAATAAAACAAAACACCCTGTGGTAATGGAAGACAGGTTGGAGTAATACAGAAGAAGACTACAGACTTCTTTTTTATATGCATAGATACAGATAGAGAATCAGCTGCTGTAACAAATATGGGCTTCAAGGACACAGAGTCCTGGGTTCGACAGCTAGCTGTAATACTTAGTAACTTTTTGACTGTGGAAATATTGTTTAACCTTTTATAAATTCTGTTTTTCCATAAGTGAAATATAAATGATAACAGTACTTACTTCATCATTGTTTAATGGTTTAATATGATAGTGACTATATACTCCTTAGCATAATGCCTTGAACATAGTATGCACTAAAAAATAACCTTAGTATTATATAAAATGTATCATTTAGTATCTGCACATAGTTGTTTCTCAGAAAATGGTAGTCTTTACAGGTATATTTATAAATAACAACTTTATCAGTGTATTTCTCTACATACCTTGGTTGTAGTACCAGAATGTATTATAAAAGAAGAAATTAGATGACTGGCTGAAAAACAAAGTGAGTGGAAAAATAACACTCCAAGGACTCTTTTTCAAAGGTGAAAGCCAAAAACGAATACTCTCTCTCCATGCATCCCCATAATGTCTCATAAGTAACCAGAGCCCTTCCATAACAAATCAGAGAAGGTCCCACATGTTGTCCACGAAGAGACATCTGATGAAAGCAGGAAGAAAACTCTATAAGCTGAGATATTTCAAAAATTAGGCGGTGGAGCTGATTATGCTACAGGCACTATGGTGGTGACCTCAGCATAAAGCACCAGTAGAAAACTTTCCCTCTTTTGTAGACAATCTGGATGGAGCTACAGTAATGCCGAAACAAGGGATATGGCAGCATGAGAATGGTTCTTATAATAGTTAATGTTTAACATAAACTCTCTTAGAGGTGTCTGGGTGGCACAGTCAGTTAAGCATCTCACTCTTGACTTAGGCTCAGGTCATGATCTCAGGATCCTGAGATGAAGTCCCAAGTTGGGCTCCACAGTCAGTGGGGAGTCTGCTTGAAGATGCTCTCCTTCTGCCCCTTCCTTTTCCCCCTACTCTCAAAACCTCTCTTTCTCTTTCTAAAATAATGAAATAAATCTTAAAAAACAAAATAAAAATCTCTTAAATTAAAAATCTCTTAAATCTCTTAAAAATCTCTTAAATTTGATTCCATAGGACTTAAAAATAGGTGTGTGGTAATGCCGCCAACATAAATGTATCAGATTTCTTTTATTTTTTTAAGGATTTTATTTATTTATTTGACAGACAAAGATCACAAGTAGGCAGAGAGGCAGGTGGGGGGGTGGGTGGACAGGCTCCCCACTGAGCAGAGAGCCCAATGTGGGGCTCGATCCCAGGACCCTGGGATCATGACCTGAGCCGAAGGCAGAGGCTTTAACCCACTGAGCCACCCAGGTGCCCCTGAATCAGATTTCAATAAGAAAAAAATGACTCTAAGTAATCCGAGAAGGAAGAGATTTAATACAAGGAAGTCAAAACTTGGAAAACCACTGGGTATGTTGGAAGAATAAAGATCAGGAAAAGGCTCTAACTCTCAGGTTTGCTGCTAGCTTTCTGAGACTCAAGCAACTTCAGGAAATGTAGGGATTCACCACGTATGTTCATAGCTGTCTCCAGCCTCAAAGCAGATAACTTGCAGGAGAATCCTCAGACGCCATTGTAAAATTTCACATCTGCTGAAGCTCACATGCATCCCACTGTCGATCCAGGAGCAATGGTTTGTATTTCTCACAGAAGGGCTTTTCATCGGTAATTCTAGGCCACAATTCAGTTGGCCTAGCCAGAGAATAAAATGATTCAGGAATGTTGCAAAATTGCCAACAACCAGAGATAATAATGAACAATAACTCGTATACTGATCCAGCTTAGTGTGACAAAGACATTAATAAAATTTTTAACCTCTGTGTGTGTGTGTGTGTGTGTGTGTGTTTTATTTTGTTAAATCAGGATGGAATTTATTGGTACAGGTATGTGTTATCATATGACACAGCAATTCCACTCCTGGAAACATATCCAGGACAATTGAAAACATATGTCAGCACAAAAACTTGTCTATGACTGTTTACAGCAGCATTATTCATAATAGCCACGCTGTGGAAACAATCTACCTTATCAGTCAGCTGAGGAATGGATAAACAAATGTGGTATATCCATACAGTTTTATCTGTCCACAAAGAGAGTAAAGTATTGATACATGTTACATGAATCTTGAATATACCATTGTAAGTGAGTGAAACTAGATGAAACAGACTACATATATTATACGATTCCATGCATCCATAATGTACAGAACAAGCAAATCCATAGAGACAGAAAGTAGATGGTGAGTCCTAAGGACTGAGATAAAAGAAGAATGAGTAATGATTGAAACAGGGCTCCTTAGGGAGTGATGAAATGTTCTAAAATGAGATAATGGCGAACATATTAAAAACTACTGAATTGTATACTATAGATGGTTGAATTTTATGGCATGTGAATTATATCTCAATAAAACTAATTTATAAAATAGCAGAAGTGAAACCTGAAAAAACAACAACAACAACAACAAATTCCACCTAACAATAAAATGCATGCCACTTAACTCTTATGTGGACAGATCCTTAGAAGTATTATGTTTAAAAATACAAACCATAAAACAATGAAATGAGATTTTTTAAATTCACAGAAGGGATTTAGAGTACTTTATGAGTTAGATCGTAAATGATGAGATGGCAAAAGCCTTTATGCTTTGTACTATAGTCAACATGGTGCTAACCCCACTCTATGCCAGATGCTTACTACATACTTTTAATAGTCCTTCTCTCAGTTCCCCTCCAGTGCTGCAATATTAAGAATGTGCAATTCTGGGCACCAGAGTGGCTCAGTCAGTTAAGTGTCTAATACTTTAGACTCAGTAAAATTAAATAATCTAAAATAGGTGCTGATTTTAAAAAATCTGTTAGATGTACATTCCCATAAAATAAAAATAATAAAATGTGAAATTTACAATGCTAAAAAAATTAAATAAGGAAAAATTGGGAGAAACTTGGAAGAAAATATAAGTTTTTGTATATACTGTGTTTCAGTTGAAGCAAAGAAAATGGTTTCTAGGGCGCCTGGGTGGCTCAGTGGGTTAAGCCGCTGCCTTCGGCTCAGGTCATGATCTCAGGGTCCTGGGATCGAGTCCCGCATCGGGTTCTCTGCTCAGCAGGGAGCCTGCTTCCTTCTCTCTCTCTCTCTGCCTGCCTCTCAGTATACTTGTAATTTCTCTCTGTCAAATAAATAAATAAAATCTTTAAAAAAAAATTTATTAAAAAAGAAAATGGTTTCTAAAACCAGTAATATTGTTCTTATCTATAACAGCAGCATGAAGATGACTAATTTTCCTAGGAGAGAATGATATTAAATTATTCAAGAGAAGTACTTAAAATTTTTTGACAACAATGGCAACCATGAAAATGAAAATAATTAATCAGCATGTGTGAGTTTTAAATATCTACACAAAGATAAACATTAGGCACATTTAAATTTCAAATAAAATCTATGATATTCCTGGCATTGGCACTGTAGCAAAATGTTATTTTTCTTATATACAACTCTTAAATGCTTTTCAGCACTGAGGATGTTTTCCTTTTCATGGTTGTTAATTGAAAAAGAAAAGTAATTACAGTAAATAAAATAACTCATGAATGGATTATCGTAGCATTCTATATAATCATTGCTTTTTTTCCTTTGCCTTATCTGTACTCAGTCCTCATCTTCATTATCTCTCTAAAATCCATTTTTAAGTTCTTATTTCTATCTTATGATCCTATATTGCTTCCTTTCACTGTTTTACATGATTGCCTGTTCTTTTTACATAATACTCCTACTCTTAGATATCAATTTTATTCATCTGCTTTGTTTTATAAATCTGCTTATTAGATATGAAAATATTTTCCTTTTCTCTCAATTTTCAGTATTTCTAAAGCACTAATTCACACAAATGGAAAGCCTATAGCCAGTCTTTAAAGTTAAACCCATTAAAAAGATTACTAGTAGCAGTTTTGTGTTGTTTTTTTTTTTCTCACCAGGACTATTAAAATTTTCTAGCTATCCAGAGGAATCTTTTTTTTTTTTTTTAAGATTTTATTTATTTAATTGACAGAGAAATAGGGAGTGCAAGTAGGCAGAGAAGCAGGCAGAGGGGGAGAGAGAGAAGCAGGCTCTCTGCTGAACAGGGAGCCCAATGTGGGGCTTGATCCCAGGGCCCTGAGATCATGACCTGAGCCAAAGGCAGAGGTTTAACCACGGAGCCATACACGCTCACCCAGGTGACCTTATCCACAGGAATCTTAATCATCCTTATAACCCATAGGTTTTCAGAATTTACTACACTGATGACATCCTCTTTGGAGCTGGTTAACGAGAATCAATAAGTATCCTAAATACCTTGTATAACACATAATGTGCCAGAAGTTGGCAAGTGAGCTCCATGAAAATTCTAGGGCCTGATATCTCAGCGCAATTTCTAAAGTGCCAGTGGCCTCTGTCATCTTAACATATTCCCTCCAAAACAGAAGATAGACTGCTATCTGACTCCCCTATGGTTGAGAACAAAAGCTCTAGATTCGGCGTTTAGCAAGAATTGCCGCCTCTCCCTCAGCCTATACCTGTGACATCATGGAGAGGGTTTTTTTTTTTTCCTCTTTTCTTTTCTTTTCTTTTCCTTCCTTCCTTACTTTCTTTCTTTTTCTTTTTATTTTATTTTTTTTTTTTTTTTTTTTAATAGATAGAGTTCCAAGGGGGGGCGGGGGGGGGGGGAAGGGGCAGAGGGAAAGAGAATCCCAAGGAGACTTCTTGCTCAGCGGGGAGCCCAATGTGGGGCTCAATCCCACAACCTAGGTGCCCCATGGAGAGTTTCTTATAACCAATCTCATAAGAAAGAAAAACTTCTTTCTTGACACAGGAAAAGAGATTTGCAACCTGTCAGAACTAGAGGACCAGAGCAGAACGACTCCACTTAGTTGGGTCCTAGAAGGATGGGAAAGAGAAATCTTCCTGGTAGACGGAATCTTGAGCAGTGCATTTGGTATTTCATTTTTCTGGTCATGGAAATGACCAGATGGATGGATATATGCAATTCATAGATGATTTTAATGGATTGACTAAATAGCAACGAATATGGAAGGAACATGACTGGAATATTGGTGACCAGAAGTCAGAGGAGGAGGTAAATGAAAGATCAGCAGAAGAGGACATTTTAGGTCATTACTTAGTGTAAAGATATTTGTATCCCTTAAATACACTGCCTCGCCATCCCTTAAATACACACTACCAAAGAAACTCTCACAGACAAGATGATTTTGATATGTGCATGTTAACCTCTGTCTTTCAAAAACCAGTCTAGTAGTTGCTCAATAAATTAAGAAACAGAGTATTCAAAGTAGTTTGGATGGAAATCATGAAAAGTTAAGCCAAATAAGCGGACTTCCTCAAAAGCTACTCCAGCCAGTGAAAACCATTACTGAATACCCAGTTTGTCAAGGGCTGAGATGAAGGCTGAGTCCCCAGTGCAGCACCATTCCCTAATATCAGCCAGTCACCAGGTGCCAAATGGATACATTGAATTTTGATGTCTCATTAAGGGTAGCAATTTGAGCTCTGTGAAATAGACACTATGGGTATAGATTCTCCTTCCCAGTCCCATAAACTTTGCTAGCAGCATCAACCTTGGACTTCCTGTCATAGGATCCATTGTTCCTGTCAAAGGAAACTTTGTTTCCAACCAAGGAACTGATTTATTGCACTCTAAGTGAGGTATTAAACTAATACCTGGAGGATTCACGGGTTTTACCAGGTACCCGATAACCTAGAAGTATAATGAGAATATAAGGGTCAGGAACTAAGGAAACACGTGGGAGTGGCTCCTTTCATTCCTAACGTCCCAGTTCCTGTCCTAATAACTTCAACTTCCTGTCCTATGAGAGGAACGCCTCTACCATAGGACAAATGAAATTTCTATGAAACTGAAAGATGAAATGCCAATGAACCAACAGACAAAGAAGAGGTTCACTAACCAGTTTGGAGCGAATGGTCTTGATTATTAAAGAAAAATAAGATCTCTGCCACACAGTGGGGTAGCATGCAAAACAGCGGGGTTTTTCTAGGACGTTCTTACCACTTTCATCTATGGGAGGAGACACTAATAAAGGACTGTAGCAATGTGAAGTCAGGTGGGACCACTAAGGTTTAGGGCAACTCACCATGTACAGAATTATAAGCAGTTCAAGTGCTAAATGAGCACAATTGTGACAAGACTGTTACCAAAAAGGAAAGTTATTAAAATCAATATTTAGTTCCTATCTAGGTGCAGAAGTCACTGTAGTGCCAGACATGATTCACTACAAATATGCTTGTGTATGTTTACCTATATTATTTTTTTTTCTTTCTCCTACTGTATTATATAAAGCATTTTTGTGGTGGGTAACTTTAAAATTTGTGGTTTAATTAAAGTTTACCCAACAGTTTCCATGACCAAACTAGAAGGATAAGAAACATCACTCTGCTTTGGATAAAGTAACTGGTGGAATTTGGTATCTTTCCTTTATAAGAAAAGAGTGAGCCCACCTGTATTTGAATAAGAAGTAATTTCAATATGTTAGATTTAAGAATTCTGGTTTTGTTGTTGCTTTTAAATTTAAATATAAGTAGAAGTGTCCAAATGGATGCTGAGTGGTCAAAGGAGCGACTTGCATATTATTTTTCCAAGAAAAACCAGCATGCACTTTTTTTCCTTGCTGTCCTCATATCACAGTGACTGAGTCTAGTAAATGCATTTCCCAGAATCCTTTGCCAGCAGCCTTCTTCTGGTTTAGAGTCCAGCAAGCAGAGACCACAATGTTTGAAAGAAGCTTCAGCACATACAATTCTTCGCAACTCCTTTGGATCCCTGGAAATTGTTCATCTGGTGAGCTGAGATCATTAGTGAAAATTTCCTGTGACTTCTGGAACTTTCTAATCATGTCATGGCTGGTGATAACAGTGAGTAATATTGAGTAATAGTGAGTACTTTCCACAATCACTGCTCTTCCAGCCCTTCTTATGTATTTTTAAGTCACTAGTTCACTGCACTAAATTTATTTCCTGCTTGAAATCACAGAGTAGTTCCTTTATTTTTCTGACTGATCTCTGACTGATATCACAAAATTGCTTGAATCGATCCTGAAAATTTGAGATTTGGCAAGACTGCTTCTTTCAGCCTCAACTTTTTCAATGAAAATTTTATCAACTCTTAGCACACTGCGCAAAATCCTTAAACAGGCTTTACAGGATAAGAAATGAGAACACTATTGATTTTGGAAGAAGAACATGCCAAATCCATGATAGTCTGTAATATAATTATATTGAACTGACATCTCTTGAATGTTCAGCTTGTGCTAGGCTCTCTTCTGAAAACTTGACATATCTCATCTCATTTAATCTTCTCATCAACTCTGTGAGGTAGACACTATTAGTAACCCTATTTTAGAGATGTAAAAACAGAGGCTCAGAGAGGTAACTGGTCTGACAGGGCTTAGCTCCCAATGGTAGAGACTGCATTTGCATTCCAGGCCTTCTGACTCCAGAGATCTTTCTCAAACATTTTAATGTGCTGCTTTGTAATGCAATAAATAAAGGTTAACCCAAAGAGGCATAGTCAATAAAAATGGTGAAAATGAATAATGTAGATGAGCATAGGTTTTATATAAATTAAATTACTTTTAGAGGCTGCCTATGTGACATGAATACGCTCCTTTCCCTATCTTTCTGTGGCCCAGAACTTCCACTGATATTCTGGTGCTATTTGTTAAAAAATGGTGATGACGATGATGTTAGTAGCAGGCACTTAGTGTGCACATATTGGCCAGGCACTCTACCAGACACTCTACACACGTATCTCATTCAATCCTCACCAGAATCTTATTATCGCCACATTTTACAGACCGGAAAATTGAGGCTTGAGTGAGTAAAGGGTGTCGCACGATGGTGACAGCATAAGTAACAACCTCATCTACTTGCTCTGGAGCCTGGCTCTTAGCCATCATGTTTTGGAAGACGCCACTATGAAGGAAACACATTCATGTTCCTTGGAGAGAGCCTTGATATCTTAAAGGCATTGGAGAAATTCAAATTTAAACTCTCTCTCTCTCTTCTTCTCTCTATAAATACCTCTGTGAAAATAAACTCATGCCCAGGACTTAAATTAAACTAAAGTGGCAAAGAAAATGAGAACACTAGCCTAAAAGAAAATCTATTTTCTGCTTTGCAGATAGTGGATTTTTATGGGAATGCTGCTTCTCAAGGAGAATTTTGGATTTACTTCCTGCAGGTGGAAACTTTTATTCTCTAAGTTTAAAAGAAAGTGGAACTAACCGGGAGGAAGAAAGGCTGCATCCACGGAAGGCAGAGCTCTGCAGATCTCTTGATGCTCGAGGCCACCAGAAGACATTTATTTGCCTTTTCATTACTATCTTTCTCAAGTGATGTGAACACCTAATTTGGGCCTGATAAAGGGAAGAAAGCTGGATCCAAGGCCTTTGAGAACTCCAAAAGGAAAGGAGGATTAATAAAGTATGTCATCAGACTGACACCCCATACATTGTCCTGTGTTTCAGTTTGATCTTCATCAAACACATCAACTGGAGAACAGCCCTGGACCCATCAGCCACAGGCCTTAATATGATCCAGATTCTACCTTCATCGTAGCTCTGAAAAATACATTGCTTCTGCCAAGGCAGTTACCTGCCAGGTGCCTCGTTAATGTGTGTGTTCACAGCACCCTATTAAACTTTGGGGCACTAACCACAGTTGCGATGTATTTATAAAATTAATCTTTTTATAATTGTCATCCACACTGTCCTGGAGATTATATTATATTGTAGACTAAAGAAGTTGGCTTAGTTGTAATTATTGTTAAATTAACAATCAAAATCTCTAGCCACAAGGTTCAAAAAAAATAATAGGGAGCACTTTTTCGGGAGATAAACAGTGAATGTCGTTTCATATTTTAGAACTTTGTTGGATATATCACCCAGCAGGAAAATAACCTCGGGTTTAGAGCAGGCTTTGCCAATAATTCTAATTCTGTTGACACAGGAATATTTGGGGTAGCAGCTGTCAAATCATTGGGTGAAATGTAAATTTAGTTTGCAGACATTTATTGCATGTAGATTATGTTATGGTTAAAATATTGCAAATTTTAGCCTTGGAAGCAACTCAAAATACAATCAAATATCCCAATTTTACAAGTGAACATGGTATGTGCTCAAAGTCATAGTTATTCAGTTTCAAAGCTGAACTTAAAAGGTGTATTCTTATCAATATCTGTACCCCTCCCGATAAACAGAGGACATTACTAAGTTCCATAAATCTACATCAGTCAGTGAGTGCCCTCTGTTGTGAGCTATAGAAATGGACTCTGGGTAACTGGAGCAGAAATGGAATTTACAGAACAATTTCAGGAATTGTGATATAAAAGTCCTGTGAATTAGATTCCGCTGGGTCAGCCAAGAGGCAGACTTTGGTCAGAACTCCACCAAATTTCTGACTACAGTAGGCCTCTTCTTACTGACAGACGGCGGTGGTGATGGGTGATACTGGGAGCTAACTGGTGTACCAATTCCCTGAAATGTTTGGGCAAGTTACATGGGGTGACTAGCCACAAGTCACTTTAGGGAAGCAAACAATTGGACCCGTGTCAGCTGACTGAACTAAGATACTGAAGCAATAAACTCTGGGAGATGTGCTCATACTGATACCGTCAGCCCAGTTTCAAATTATATTGCTCCCTTTTGTTGAGCACACTTAGAATCTATTTTCACTCATGTTGCCACACATTTACAGAAGTGAATATCCATGTTCTGAAATTCTTTGAGCCTGTAGGACCCATGTTGGTACATGACTCCTAACTGGAACCCTAGAGACCATGAAAAATGGATCGTTGGATATGAAAGAAATTGGCTTAATTTTCTTCTTTCTTCTTCTTCTTTTTTTTGTAAAGGCAGGGCTTGATCCAGCTTACACAAAAGCAGTTTAATTGACAGTATACAATTTTCCAAAATATAGTTTTGTAAGAAAATGGTAATAGTTAAGTATAGTCTTTACAAACAATATTCTCAGTAAATTCCAATGTGCTTCAGCCCACTGTGCACGAAGACACATGCTCCTCCTGTCCCCTGGGCCAACTAACATTCACTAATAATAAAAAAGACACTCATCAAATAGTAATCCCTCCCTTCCACTCAGTGTTGGGTTTTCACCAAACCTGAGCAGATCAGCTCATGACGGTCATAAAAAATAAGCTATTGCTTTACTCTTAACCCCTGCGGCCTTCCTGAACCTTGTTCCCTTTGATTCTTAGTCCTGCTAGTGGAAGATCTATATATAAAAGCTCATTCAAAACTGTTTCTTGACAGAAAAGGATCACTTACACTCCAAGGAAGTATAGACCAGGATTGCTCCTATTGTGGTCCTCAGGTCCTCCCTAACCTTGCTGCAAATTGTCTTAATTTTTTATTGTAATCCTCTTATTCAGGGGAATTACAGTGTTTTAAGCAAATGGGAAAGGGTTTCTTTATCTGGCAAGAGGAGTGCAGTGGCATTGGAAGATGAGGATATTTCAAACCCCCCAGAATCTCACCCATATAATCAACGCTACTGTGGTCCTCACTCCCTCAACCAATGCCAAAATCCAGGAGCCAGAGATATGAGTCTTAGGTAATTTTAAATTTTCTGGAAGTCACCTTCTAAAAAGTAAAAATTAAACCAATGAAATTATCTTTATATTGTATTTAATGCAGTATACCCCAAATATTATAGTTTCAACATATAAACAGTATAAAAATTAATAATAAGGTATTTTACAGTCTTTTTTTCTAAGCACTAAGTCTTTAATATCTAGGGATTAGCCATATGGGGTTAGTGGCCACCGTAATGGACAACACAGGCTTTATTCTCTTTTCTTCCTTTCCATATGATTATAAGTAGACATCCCATCTTACCGTCTTGAATTCCTCATGCCTTGTGTGCCTTCATTGCCAGGTTTCTACCTGTCATAATAACAGAGATTTTCATTCTCCACCCTCATTCTTTAGCCCATAACCAATCCAAAAAATCTTACTTCTCAAACATCCGTTGTCAACAATCTATTCCCAAATACCTATTTCTTCACCAGACCTTTTGTTGTAAGCAACACCACTAATTCTGGAGAGCTTAAGAAAGAAAATATTTTTCTAAATAAATAATGATTATTTCAACAGTGCATAGGAAAGCTGGAGAATCAGTCCCAGGAAATAAGCAAACAGTAAAAGTTTGGTTAAGAATCAGGGAATATAGTCCAGTCCATGTGAAGGATGCCACTCTTGGCTCTTCTACAAGACTTAATACAGCTACACTAACATCTCTAGTGGTACTTGCATCTTTGCAGATTCAAGGTCAAAGCTGAAGAACTTCACTAGTTCAGTATCATGGCACTCTCGGGAGTCAGGGAGATGCGATACCTGGGTATTTGAACTTTTGTATTAGAAGATAGAAATCTGATCACTTGAATCAAGGGAATTCTTCCCAAATGAGAAGAGTAGTAGGATAACGGATGGTAGGATAATGGGCAGCAGGATAAAGAAGGCAACTGTCTACTATAAAAACACCCAGGGAATAAATACAGTGGAGTAAGTGCATTTTCTAGTTTATGGCAATGAATATATGGAGGGTCATAAATATGTTAAATAAAAGCTAAAGACTTACTGTCTTCTTTGAAATGAGAGTTCCATTATTTTTTGTGATCAAATTCATATTGATAGGTATTTTAAATTTCAAACATAATGTTTCTGGTTTTAACAAGTTAAAAAGAAAAAAAAAAAAACCCTCGTAATCCTTCTTGAGGTTGCCAGTGTTAACAGTTTGGAAGGATTTTTCCTGGAGTGAAATTTTAGAGACTTCTCTGACCAAATTATTCTGAAGCGATAAAGAAAAGTCTCGATCAACTCTTTATACTTTTAATTTTGATGTTGTTGTCAGTCTTAAAGTCCCTAAGAAAAGGAATCATTTAGCTCTGAGCACTTTTTAAAAAAGGCTTAAAACATCTTTGTTATGGAATCAAAGCGGTAGCATTCAATATTTAAGTAGAAAAGGGAGGCAATCATGGAACTCACCATTTACATTAATTTCAATGTCACTGTATTAGGATTCAAAATGTGTTTTTAGGGGCACCTGGGTGGCTCAGTGGGTTAAGTCTCTGCCTTACCCTCGGATCATGATCTCAGGGTTCTGAGATCGAGTCCTGCATCCGCTTTCCGCTCAGTGGGGATCCTGCTCCCCTGCCCCCTGCCTGCCTCTATGCCTACTTGTGATCTCTGTCTCTCAAATAAATAAATAAAACATTTTTAAAAAATGGATTTTTATTGTCATTTATCATGTTACCAGTTTCAAAGTTTGGAAATATGATGTGTACTATGGCCCTATCTTTCCCATGTTTCATTTTTCTCTATGTAATGAAATGTGGAAATGCCAAGACAGTGAACTCTGAGGATCAAGGGACTGTGTAAAACCTCATCACAACCAACCAGTAAAGCCTTTTAATCAAGAAGAATGTATACGGGGACACAGCACTGCTGAATTGTGGTCCAGGGGCTGGCAGACATAGCAATGAAGAACTAGGAAAATGAGCAGCAATCTAATTTTGATTGACTCTAAATGGAGAATGACACAAGGAAATTCAGGTGCTGGATGTTGTAGGGTGCAGTCTATTTTTCCTAATTTTCTCCACTGATGCCTCTGTACACATTTCAGGTTAATCAAAAACATTCATTGATAAGTAGCAGAGTTTATAATTAGGACAATATTCCAGAGTCATAATGTAAAGAATAAGTCTAACATTACAAACAAAAATCAGCTATGAATTTACTCTATTTTTCCTTCCATATGTAATAATTAACATTTTAAGTGCCTACTAACGGCACATACTGAGCGCATAATATTAAGCCATATAACTAGGCAATTAATTCAACTTCCTTATAATGATTTGAAATGCCAGTTTGGTAAATGTGTCCCGGCTGATTATATTGGAAGCAATTTGATGTAATCAGCCAGCTAAGTGATTTATCTCCACCTGGCATATTGCTACTTCCTTCATCCTGCATCAGGCACCAGTGCCAAAATGAGCTATGATCGGTATTTGCTGCTTTGGAAGTGATGCCCCTACCTACTCGGTTATAACGGAACACTTGGCTTCATTAGACATTAAAGAGCACCTTAAATGGTAGAGGAAGCAATTATATGGGGGTCTTTATTTACTTAGTACTAGGCGTACCAGAAGATAGGGGAAAAAATCAATAGAGTCAGAGCTGTCTTTTATTTTTCAAGCTTTTACACTGTTCTTGGCAGTGAGAAGCAAGTTACAATGAAGACGACTGAATGAGACACAAAGTCTCATTATATTATAACCTCACTCTTCACTCTCTATATATTATAACCTCACTCTTCATAGCACATACTCAACTCATCTATCATTTAGTATCTTCATTGTCAATATGAATCCAGAGTACTAAGAACTTCATTCTCATTATCTGCCTCAAGATTCTGCCCAATATTATGGATCTATACAACTGGATATGTGTTGTGTGGAAATACAGAAACTTACACAGACCAACTTTTGTTGGCACATCTTACCAAGAATATTACATGCTATATTGCATAATATAATAAAAGATGTTTTATTTAAAAACATTTTCTATTACTTCCTATAACATCTTTGACATTTTCTATCTATACATAATGTCTATTTCACTCTGGGTTTTGTTTTTTGTTATTTAACAGGTATTTATTGAGAACTATGACAGTCCAGAAATTATTCTAGTAACAGTGATTAGAGCACTAACAAGGGTATATAACATCTCTGACATCATAAAACTTAAATTCTAGAGAGGGGAGGCAGACCGTAAACAAATAAATAAGTAAAATATAGCACAGGAAGATAAATTCTATGGAGTGAAATAAATTAGGGTAGGGGACATTAGAAGTATATTTTTAAATAGGAAGGCTAGGGGGAAGGCTTTGCCAAGAAGATAGCATTTGAGTTAAGACCTGAAAGAAGAGAAAGATCAAACTGTGTGTATATCACAAGTAAATTATTAGTAAGGAAATTGGTCTGTGTGGCTGGTGGTGAACTACATGAAAATACATTAACGTAGGTATCGTAGAAATTATTAACACGTGTTGCCTGGGTGGCTCCGGGGGTTAAAGCCTCTGCCTTTGACTCGGGTCATGTTCCCATGGTCCTGGGATCCAGCCCCGCATCAAGCCCCGCATCAGGCTCTCTGCTCAGCAGGGAGCCTGCTTCCCCCTCTCTCTCTCTGCCTGCTTCTCTGCCTACTTATGATCTCTGTCGAATAAATAAATAAAATCTTAAAAAAAGAAAGAAAGAAAGTATTAACACAATAACCACAAAATTGCGAGAGTATTTTTGACATAAGTATTTAGCTTACTCTCAGAAGCAGAATCCATTCAGCACCCTTAAACGATGAATCAAATAACAATGGAAAGTTTGAATTAAAACTGTTAAATAAGAGTATAAAAAATATGGTGTGTTCAAAATTGTATCCAAAATATAGTGTTAGACATTGACTGAGCAGACTATAGCAACTTTTAAAGGTAATGATATATGATAGTTTGAAAAACACATGCAGTGTAATATTATGAGATGTTTAGCCCTATAGAAATCAGCCACTAGAAATTTTAGAGACAATTTTGTTAGCAGGAGGAGAGACTGTACGAAGGTGATGAATAATGGGCTTATATGTAGAAGGCTTACATGTAACTTGGATAAGAGTAGATCTTGTGTATCGATCATTATTTAGAGCCCATTACTAAAAACATGAAAATTAGGAACTAGAAAATACTTCTTTTTAAGAGATATTTAAAAACTTACACTAATAGATATTAATTTCCTTCCTCAATTTTTTTTCTTAAATTTGGATAGCCTTTCATTTTATATATAAAAGCTAAAGGAGTCCAAGACACCAATTAGTTTGATCATATCACACATACAAATGAATTGGATCAAATTCACCAAGAAAGTCACATAATAATTCACTAGGTCATATGAATAATTAGTATGTGCATGAAAAGAAAATAACCTATTCTAATGATTTACTTAGCTTTCTAAATACTGAAGACATTCAAATAGACAATTAGCTGTTTTTCTTTAGATTCATTTTATTTTTTTTTTATTATCCTACAAAATACCTTATAATTCAGCCACCACTCTTGGTACAATTCCCTAGATATAAATTCAATTTAGCTTCTAAAATGTTAATCACACATTCTTTGAATAGACACAGGATGCCTGAACATTAATTAACTTAAAGTTAGATTAGTTGATGAAAAAGTTTAATTTAAAATTAACTTCAGTAGAGATGAGATGCTATAAAAAGTATATTCATATATTCAATGAGCAGACACTGTGGCAAAGAGAAGATCCTTTCCACCATAGTAGATTTATTAAGTCACTATAAATATTTTACAAATTCAATCTCCAAAAAAGTAGCAGTGGTTTAGTTACTTATCTTTCCATTGCTCTCCTAGAAATCATACAAAGCGTCAAGGAGAATGGATGAAAAAAAAAGAGGAAGTCACAAATTATAATTTCTGCAAAACCATGCAGGATGAAAATTAAATGCACATATAGCAAAAGCATGAGAGACTTGTGGAATCAGCAGGGGTAACTGCCAGGCACAGGGCGTCAGGGATGAATGGGGAGCTCTGATGGGCAAGTACCAGACATTAATGGAAAATAATATTTCTCAGAGGAAGAGAGAGCTAAAAACGGTAAGAATTTAGAAACTTAGTTCAAAAAAAATTCCTAGAGAAATCATTTGTTCAAATAGAAAATAAAATCTGCATTAATAGAATTCATAGATACAAAGAAAAGAAAAATGAGAACATGTAGAATAGACAGCCAAATGTATACTTACATGTGAAATGACATGTTTTAAGGAAGGTATTTTGTTATTAAGAAAGAAGAAGAAATTAATATAAATTATTCAAATAAAGAACACAGAAGAAACAAAAATAGTTAACAGAGCATATTGGAATGGAAATAAATGGGATCAAAGTAGAAAACTGAAAATTTATAAAACTTTAGGACAGAAGCACAACTCGTAAATTTAAAAATTATAACTTCTATTGTACTTGTTTTTGCTTCTGCATATTTGTAAAGGGTGGGAATGAGGAGGAGCTATTGTAAGATAGACTATAGACTCTGAAAAAATGTAATAAAAGAAAAAATAATTTTAGACATAAAACAGGAGAAAAAGAAGAAATATGAATTAGTTTTAAGGGACTGCTTTTCATAGACCTAGTAATAAATTTGAAAATCGTAATGAAATAGACAATTTTCTGAAAAGTTTCCAATATTGACTCCAGAAGAAAAAAAAATTCTTAATAAATAACCATGATAAAAATTAATATGTATAAAAGAGTCTCAATATCAGGGTGGGTGTTGTTGGTTTTAAGAGTTGGAATATGATGAAGACAGGAAAAATGCCCTTGCATTCAGTAAAGTGAAAGTCATTGTGACCTTGATAAAGAGAATTTCAGTGAAATGCAGGAAGCCAAAGGGAGAATAGAGAGGAAGAACACAGTGAGGAATTATAGATAAACTTAGGGTGTTCGGCTATAAGGACAACAACATATAAATAATTAGATCATGTGGCAAACAACCCAACTTCTTTATATTAACCTGGGAATAACTAGAATTAAAAAACATTGTGTACCCAACTAGCTAGTCTATTATTTAGGAAATTCATTCTTTTCTTTTTTTTTTTTCTTTTGTTGATCAGTAGCAGCTACAAAGTAGAAAGCACTGTACCACGGATTTCAAGAACTGAATTCTAGTCTGCTCATGAGGAGTTTGTATTCTAGTTTTGGAAATTGAGAAAATTAAGAAACAGAAGGGAAGGTTTAGGGAGATAATAAATTTTTCTCCTGGAAAGAAAACACACAGTAGCAGAATATATCCCATAATTCTCTTTTTGCAGACCATAGCTTAAAGCATATCACAAAAAAAAGCATGCTAATACTTTTTAAATTACACTGTGTCTAGAAAATAAAGGTAGGGGTATTTAAATATGTTACACCAAGATAATGTGGAACACTTCGAAACAAAAGGCAATTACTTGGGTGCTTCAGGCAGTAATAAAACAAAACCACAAATCTTTTGAGGAAAACTGTTGGTTATTCAGAATTTCTGTTTGGATACCACAAATCTCATTCCCTCTCTAAATAGGACCAGATTTTAGTAAATGTTTTGGGTAGTACAAGTGAGACAAAATCTTCAAATGCCAAGGAAAACAGAACTGGACTAGGGAAACAAAAATTACAAAAGTTGGAAATGAGGGAACAATCATTCAGACCACATCATGACCTGAGCCAAAATCAAGAACCAGACACCTAACTGACTGAGCGACCCAGATGGCCCTGAACTGAAAGGCTTTCAAGGGGGTAGACTCAGAGAGTAAAGAAGAAAGAAAACAAAGCCTGCTGCCTTCCCCAGTGCTCATAGGATTAAATGGAATCTCCTGAATTTGAGACACATCATCCTTTCTAGTCCCACCCCAGGGGAACTTCCCAGCTTTTTCATCTCTGCTATAGTCTACTAATACCCAGAAGTAGAACCTAGTTCAATTCAAGACTCAGAGCTTTGCAAATGCTGCTTTCTACACGAAGAATACCATTATGGCTGATCTCTTCCAAACATGGCTTGCATGTTTCTCAAAAAACCTCTCCTAATTCTATTAGACAAGTTTAGGTCCTGCATCCTGAGACCTTCCATATTCCTTTTTTCTGTCTCTACTAAAGATTTTGTCTCATCATATCACTCCCCTAGAAGAATTCTTGAGCATTCCCTCATTTGTTCAACAATAGATACTCTGTACATAAATGTATTAGCCATGGGTCTGGGTGCTCAGGATACAGTGATGGAAAAAACACAAATGATTTCCAGCCTCAAAGTACAGTGGGTGTTGGGTCTGGATTTTATCTGGAGGAGCAGTACTAGGTGGTGGTTAAGGGAATAGACTTTGGAACTAGACTGCATTGTTTGAAGCCCACCTTTACCATTTATGGACTGTGCAGAAGCTACTTGACTTGTCTATGTTCTTATTTTCACTACTTGTTAGCTATAGATAATATTTCATAGGTTCTGTGAGTATAAATGAGTTGAAATGTGTAAAAAATTTAGAATGGTGCTTGGCATATAAGAATTCAAGAAATATTTGTTATTATTGTTTTTGTCTCTCATACCTATCGTATAATGTCCAAAACATAGTAGGTACAGGCCACATATTATTGAATGGATGAATACATGAATAAATGAATGGATAAATATCTATGCTTCTAGATTAAAAATTACATATCAAAAGTTGAAATTTTATATAGCTTCTCTCTTTTCTAGCCTTTTTTTTTTTTTTTTTTTTAAGGAGAGCGAGAGTATGAGCAGAGGAGTGGGGGGCAGAGGGAAAGAGACAATCTTAAGCAGGCTCTGTGCTGAACTCAGAGCCCAATGGGGGGCTCAATCTCCCCACCCTGAGCTCATGACCTGAATTGAAATCAAGAGTCGAATGCTTAACAAACTCAGCCAACCAGGTGCCCCTCTAGCTATGTTTTATAAAAAAAGTTCTGGCTAAGGGATGTTACAGGTGGCTATGTTAATGCAATAACTGCATTTGCTTCTTCCCTACTGCCACTTTCATTTACTCATTCATTATTTCAACAAAATTTTTTTTGTGGTCTTCTTCATTCGAAACAAACAAAAAAAATCAACAGTCCTTTTCCTTAGGAATTTGTAAGTTAGACAGGAAAATATGTTTAATCATATACAGTAAAATGTGATATACAATAAGTACATGAGGGAATTAAATAAATGCCCATTTCAAAGCACACACATATTGTTTAATAAATATTAACTTGAATTATAGGAAATTGCCAACATTTTAATGGTTTAGCTACTTTTTTAAAAAAAAGATTTTATTTATTAATTTGACAGAGAGAAATTACAAGTAGATGGAGAGGCAGGCAGAGAGAGAGAGAGGGAAGCAGGCTCCCTGCTGAGCAGAGAGCCTGACGTGGGACTCGATCCCAGGACCCTGAGATCATGACCCCAGCCGAAGGCAGCGGCCTAACCCACCGAGCCACCCAGGCGCCCCTATTTAGCTACTTTTTTAAACAAGTTTTTGTTTATTTGACACAGAGAGAAGCAGACAGATGGAGAGGGAGACTGAGCAGGGCAGCCAATGAGGGACTCAAATTCAGAACCCTGAGATCATGACCTGAGCTGAAAACAGACACTTAACCGACTGAGCCTCCCAAACACCCCAGTGGTTTAACTATTTTAAATGACAATCTTACATGGCTCAAAACAATAGCAAATAATAATTTTACATATATGACATTGGTATTTTATATATATATATAAATATATATATATATAAATATATATATATATATATAATCAGAATTTATTTTTTTATTTATCAGAATAGTATTCATACATTATTCAGAAGAGGAGAAATGTTCTATCAGGATGACCCAACAAAACTTGAGGAAAGGAGGCAATTGCAATAGATTTGAAGAAAAGATAGAGTAGGGTTAAGGGTTCAAAGCACTGATTCTCAAAATGGTGTCCCACAATTTTAGATGAGCATAGTGACCAAAATTGTGACTATAGTGCCCAAAATATAGCTAACCTTTCAGTTAACCTGAAAGAACAATGATTAGGTATTTTTTAATAGTTACTTCACTTCATTTTCTCTATTTTCCCCATAGTATCCCACTTTTGGAAGTTGGAAGAAGGGAGAGAGAAAATGGCTCAAGACAGGGTTCTCTGACCAGTAAATACTCTTACAACTAGTTAAATTTTACAGCCCTGATAATTTTATAGACTGAATAGTTTCAAATATCTACGTCTATGTACCATTTGGTAGCATTTCTTCTAGGTAACTTCTATTTCACGCAACTTCTAAAATTCCAAATGACTAAGCTGTCTTTCAGTTCTCTATTGTGTAGCACTAAAATATTCTCCATTAAGACAGAAAATTTTAAATTTGATTTCTTGATCTACTAAGACATTAATCAGTGAAATGCAACAAGCATTCCAGGGAGTCAACTCGCTGTTCAAAATAAGTCATTTAACAAATAGAAGGAGCCAGAGCCATGTAATATTCAATACTTAAAACCCTGAGTAAAATTTAAAATGCTGTGAATTTAAAAGAGGGATTTTTAGTGAAGTTCCATGCTTTAAAGTGTTAAGTAGTTTAAACTCTAATTAAATATTAACTGTTTGTTGGTGTTTCTCACTTAAAGGCTTGGATTTATGCTTTTTCAAAATGGAAATTTCAAAGGATGTGTGTGTTATTTATGATAACTCTGCTTTGCTAAGGGAAAGTTTTGGCTATATTTCATCTCCATTTATAAGCTTTAATGCTAATAGTGTTATTTCAGTATCTTTACACAACATGAAAATAAGCAAAATAGCCAGTGAGGTTTTGAACAACGTATCATATTGCTACTAAAACAATGTGTTTTGTCTAAAGTACTTATTCAAAAATTATTTCAATTGACTAACTAATCCAAACATTATTCTTTTACAGTTATCAGTTCCATTCCTGAAACAATTATAGATAAAAATGCATTTTTAAGGAGACAATGACATTTTGATATTGTGAAATCACTTCCGAACTGGGACTTAGGAGATCTTTGTTCATCACCCGGCAAGTGTAGGATGTAAATTAGATGGTCTTTATCAGCTGTAAAGTTCCATGATGCTAATATCGTGGAACTCCCAGAGAATTCCAAAACTACTTTAACAACGGCTTAAGGGAAAATGCAGTTTGCCAGAAGATAAGCTCCTTGTCTTGTCTTTTTCTTTCTTATACTTTAATCTCAGTCTGTACACATCTCCTGTATTTAGAAAAAAAATTCTTTAATACACATAGAAGAGATATTTGTTTAACTGAAAGCCCTCCCAAATACAGCAAAAAGGAGATACAACTCCTCTCTCCATTTAAATAACCCATATGAATGGATTAAAAATATAGTCACTAATTTCAATTAAGTTTTCCATTTTACAGTTAATCCTTCCAAATATATTTTTATAGAACTAAACACAGGCAAATCTGTGAAGAATCTACAGGAAAACAACTTCTTGCATCTCAAATATTTAATCTTTATACTGGGCTTTCTTTCCTTCATCCTGATATCTTTTCTAACCTGGGAAGTTCTTTTTCTCTCTCTGCTAGCACTGAGACTAGTTTTTAACTGAATCTTCCCTATAGGGCAAGCAGTCAGCTATTTAAGGATGACTCTACCCAGTGAGAGACACATAGACTTTAACACTGAAGACACAAAAGAGTGGATGCCTAAGGGATGAAATCTCAATATTATAGTATATTTAAACACAATTGTCATCCATAAGACCACCAAACAGATACCTACAGCGTAAGCTGGTCTTAGATTTGTATTTGTGTATTAAATTCTAAGAAATCTATTTTCTTGGGCACAAAATCACCCTCGCACTGGCTTAAGAGAGTAAGTGGTTTACAAGTTTAAATTATGGATAATGAGGAACTGAGGTCTAGAGAGAGGCCATTAAAGGGATTTTTTGGCAGTAGGAACAAAGATAATTTATTTGTAAAGCCAATTAAGCATCAAGAAGAACCTACCCAGGCAGTGAGAGGGGAAAAGCATGAAAATGCCCAAGAGGGGCAGTCACTGTTGGGTTTCAGAGTACATTTCATATCTGGTGTGTAAAACACGGGTGATGTTTATCAAGATGTAACAGAATTTTCAGCATATTCAACTTACACTTGTGGAAGACTGTCCTTGTCCAAGGATGCATGCCCTCCATTTGATCCCTCACTAACCCTACACCCTTCTGAGAATACTAGACAAAGTGAGAAAACAAAACCACCAATCAACCAACAAACAAAATAAGGCAATTTTTACTTGCCTGATTTTTTTTTAAAGATTTTATTTATTTTTTTGTCAGAGAGAAAGAGAGAGAGGGAGAGAGCACACAAGCAAGCAGAGAGTCAGGCAGAGGTGGAGAAAGAAGCAGGCTCCCCGCTGAGCAAGGAGCCCGCCGTGGGACTCGATCCCAGGACTCTGGGATCATGACCCAAGCCGAAGGCAGTGGCTTAACTCACTGAGCCACCCAGGTGTCACAGCTTGCCTGATTTTTAAAATCATTTTATAGAATACTGTAAAGTAAAAACTGTAGTTCTTTATACTTGATAAATATAAATATCTCTTCAGTTGTTTAGACAAGAAGATGATGCAGTATTTTAAAATCTAGTTTCAAATAAGTAAAATCTTGGTACAATTAGACATGTTAGAATTAACTAAAAAACTTTCTAAGACATAATGAAGAAATAAAAGTTAAAATCCCCAAATGTTAAGTACTGCCATTTCAGGAATTAATGAATTATTCTCAAAATCTTTTAAAATATTTAAATGGTACAGGTGCCTGTGTGGCTCATTTGATTAAGCATCTGCCTTTAGCTCAGGTCATGATCCTAGGTCCTGGGATTGAGTTCTATATCCGTGGGAAGTCTGTTTCTCCCTTTCCCTCTGTTCCTCCCCCCGCCAGGAGCACTTTTTCTCTTTCTCTCTCATACTCTTAACTAAATAAATAAAAATCTTTCTTAAAAAAATGAAAATATTTTTTACAAAATATTTAAATGGTATATATATTTTGCATAAGTACTGTTTCACTATATTCTAACAAATTCCATATTTCCCCAAATTCAGGTATATTTGCTAGCATCTTAGTTCCCACATACTGAAATGCCTTCAGAACCACTTAAGAATAAATAGCTGTATAAAGGATGTGGTAGTCAAAAAATACATATATTTTAGGTGCAAGCTGAAAACCCAAATGGTTAATTGGCTTTTTCACATTTTTAAGATGTTTTGACATTATCAAGACATGCAAGAGTCATTTTTATTTTTATTATGAAGCATATCCATATTATGCCACATTGGTGACTTATCAAGGGGATATTTAGATGACCAATTGGTGACTACATGGCAGGGAATGGAGTAACATGCACAAAAGAGTATTCAATCCTTTCCAACTTTTTACTAGTTTTCACACTTCATTTACTGAGACTTCATTAGCAAAAGTTACAGAAACAAAAAACTTTTAGAAAAAAAATTATTTAAAAGATTCAAAATATAAACAAAAAGCTCTTAATTATTGGTTATGAGAAAGATATGGAAAACTATTCAAAATATATCCACTAAATCAATCATTTATAGTTAGTAAACTAACTTAACAGCTTGAAAAGAATTTTTGTCAATAATTAACTTACTCTCTCATTGGTCATTTGAGCAGAGATTGGAATTCCGGAAGCCTGGACTGAGAATATTCTGCAACTGACACAGAAGGAAGACAGGATAAATGATAGGAAAAATTCCTTAAGAAAGACAATTTACCAAAAGTGACAAAATAAAAAATAGTGTCTGAATAGCCCTATATGTTTTGAAGAAATTGAATCTGTAACTTAAAGTCTTCACAGAATATAAAACTCCAGCCTCTACTGGTGGGTTCTTGTAAATATATAGGGAAGAAATAATATTAATCAAAAAAAAAGCAAACAAAAAACTTCTTTGGCATGTAAAAAGAAGGAATACTTCCCAGTGCATTTTATGCAGCCAGAATAAATCTGATACTAAAATCTGACAAGAACACTATAAGAAAGAAAAGTTACAGAACAATATCTTTCATGGCATATAAGTAAAAATCTTAAATAAAAATTAGCAAGTCAAATAAAGTAAAAAAATATATATAATGTGTTATCATGATGAAGAATGTTTTATCTCATGAAAACAGGCTTGGTTTAATATTTAAGAAGTTATAAATACAATTAATCATGTGAAGAGAATAAAGAATAAAAATAATCATATCAGTGCATACAGAAAAATCATCTGACAATATTAAGTACTCATTAGTGATTTCAAAAAAAAAAGATTCAGAAACTGTAAGGGAAGAGTTTCCTCAACTGGTAAAGGATATTTATGAAAAACCCATTGTTAACATCATAAGTAATGGTGAAATATTTAATTTTATTTCTTTTCTTTTTCTTTCTTTCTTTCTTTTTTTTTTTTTTTTAAGGTTGGGAACAAGACAAGACCACCACTACCACCCTCATTAAATTTTCACTATAGGTCCTATCCAGGGTAAAAAGCATGAAAAAAGTATAAAATTGAGGAAGAAAAGGGAAACATGACATAACTGTGAATATATAAAACCTAGTAATGTTTATGGATAAACTAGTAGAAATTACTATATACATTTAGCAAGATTGTTGGATTTAATGTTAATATACAAAAGTAAATTTTATTCTTATATCCTGAAAACAGGAATTACAAAATAACACTAAAGTATCATTCATAACTGCACAAAAATCTAGTTCCTAGGAATAAATCTTCCAATAGATGGGCTATGATCCAAACTACAAAATATAGTTGAGCGAAGTTTAAAAGTGGCTTAAATAGAGAAAATACCACGTTCCTGGATTGGAAGACTTATTATTTTGTACAAGGTAGAATTCTAAAATGACCTGTAATGATTCACCCCCTTATATAATCTTCTCCTTTTGAATGTAGACAGGGCCCTCAGCTTGCTTCTAACTCAAGGTATACAGCAAAGATGAAGGGATTTTGCAGATATAATTAAAGTCCCTAATTAGGTGAAGTTAAGGAAAAGTGTCTTTATCCTGGATGGGCCTAACTGATCACATGAACTCTTTAAAGAGGGTTTAGACAGCAAAGAAGTAAGAGACTCTCCTGTTCTTAAAGAAGCAAGCTGCCACGTGTTCTACATAGTACACAAACACTTCAAGAAGGGAGAGACCCAGTCCTAGGGTTAATGGAGGGAAAATCATATAACCAATGAGCTGGTGAGGACCACCATGGCACTCACCATACCTAATTCAGAGGTCAAGGTAAATGTCATCCTCCCAATGACCCAGGCTACAATCAACTTCCAAGTTCACCCTGCACAGACACATAGGAGCTCATGAGGAGCATTGTGGCTTATGACTGTCCATCTTCACGTGTTGAGCCCCTCTGATGATCAGGCCTTGGGCTATCAGCTACAACACCAGATTATGCCATTCATCTTCTTGGTAGTCAATATTGTCCCCCCACCAAGTACTTGTACTCATAACATAGGCAGCTGACACTATATGAACTTCACTGGTGGCATCTACTGGTTTAACTCTGTTGACCTCTAGCTTCCCAGCTTCAGTAGTATCCAAGAGATCAGGGCAAGAATCTTAGGCTAAGTTTATGAGACCCAGGTGAAATTGGTCTTTGAGTTGATGCAGAGTGCTAACACAGATCCCAGGCCAGTTTCTCTCCTGTGTGAACTGTGGGGTTGAGGAGTCAGCTGGATTAGGTTTGCCTGACTGTGCACCAGGACTAACCCAAGGGCAAAAGTCAACTTTTGGTCAAACCTACATTGTAGTACATTACCTACCTGCCTTCCTCACTTTTAAACTCACTCAGGTCTAAGGGTAGTAAGGGAAAGTCTACAGGAATCTGGTTCTCCATTCCTTCTGATAGCTCCATCCCTCTGACCAACTGACCTGCATTTAAGCCCTCTTGCCCCTCTTATTTTAGAAGGTAACTGGCTTGCCCTTCTTACACTGACTGTTCAGCAGCTCCATCCTCCAGGCTTGACTTAACAGACACAGATTTGAAAAATCTAAACCAGGTTTTACCAAGCAGAAGAGTTTAATCTAGGGACTCTTGCAGGGCTGCCTTCTCTAGGGTTTATATTTTCTTCTTGTGGTGACTTCCTTTGCCTTTCTTCCATTCCCCTTTGGATTATCTAGGTGTCTCTTCATCTCTCCTCTCCTGCCCTGCATGCCTTCCCTTCCCTTCCCCTCCGATTTATTTTATATCAAGCTGGAATGTTACTGTAATTGTCACAGCAAAGAGTCAAAAAAGTAATCCACGCAGCAAATTTAAAAAAAAAAAATGACAGAGGTACTGGGAGAGGACCCTGAATGACATTTGAGACCCCAGACTGAACCAACAGTTTGAATGTAATCAGACAGTTTTGTGAGCCTTGACCCTGGGCAGAGAATGCTGATAAACCATGCCCAGACTTCGGATTATGGAAAATGAGATAATTAATGTTGTTTTAATTCCCCAAATTTGTGGTCATTTGTTATGCTGCAATAGAAAACTCAAACACTAAAGATTTTAGACCTCATCCAAATTAGCCTATGTTATGTAAAATCCCAAATTCCCAGCAGCTTTTTTAAAATAAAAGTTAAGCTAATTCTAAAATTTATAAGAAAATGGAAAGGATTTATATGAGTCAAGGAAATCTTGAAGAATAAAGCTGGAGTACTCATATTAGTAGATATCAATACTTAGTATAAATCTATAGTAATTGTGAATGTGTAATTTTGGCATGAGAATAGGTATAGAGATTAAGGAATCACAATAAGTTCAGAGACAGATTCACACCTATATGTTCATCAGTTTTGTGATAAGAGCACCACTGGAATTTACTACGGAAGGAGGGTCTTTTCAATAAATGCTGCTGAGTCATTTGGGTATTCATAAATAATAGTAAATTTCACTCATAGACACTAGTTAGAGATAGATCATAGATCTCAATATAAAAGGTAAACCAATGAAGCTTCCAGAATAAAATGGAGGAGAAAATTTTCATGTGCTTGAGATATGCAAAGATCCCTGAAACAGTTCATTAAAAAAGCAAATCATAAAAGAAAAGATTAATAAATTTGTTTTTATGGAATTAAGACTATTCACAAAGGATACTGTTATAAGACTGGGAAGATAATCCATTGTCTCATGCACATGCATCAGAGAACTTGCCTCCAGAGCATCTTATTCAATAAATAATAAAATTAAGATTAAGAAAACCAACCCATAAGAAAAATGTAAAACAGTGTTTTATAAATGGGAAAAAGACAAAGGCATGCAAAAGAAGAGTCAGGTCGCCAAGAAACACAAAATGTGCAGTATCATTAGTCATCAGGGAGTGCCAATTCCAATTGTAACGAGGTGTCATTGCATAGCAACTGAAATTGTTAAAATGAAAAGACTGATAATACTAAATGTTGTCTTCTTATATAACTTTCCCTGTTAAAAGAACCAGGATGCAAGGGATGATTCAGATCTTGATTTGAGATTGAGTTTGAATTGATAATGCATGATCTTATTCTTTTTTATGTTAATATTCACGATGAACATTACAGATATTAATGAGTTAGCTTTTTGAAAGAAAATGTGGCACTTTTTGGTAACAGAGAAAACGATGATATTCTTCAGTATGGTGGAGTGAAGAGTCCAACACGCCAGGAAGAGAGGAAGCTCTTAGTCACTTATAGTCTAAGTCATTCTCTACGAAAGAATGTGAAGAGACATCTATAGACATCATGTCCCAGGAAATGATTTTTGCACTTGTGAGCAGGAGTCCTTAGTTATGCGGTGGTATGCTTTGATAAACTCTTTTACTTCTTTGCTTTTAGAAAGAACAATTGTTTTAAAAGAATGAGTATAATGGCATAATACTTCCAGCCAGCAATGTCTTATTACATGCTACTTACATAGTCTGCCCTCACTAAGTATAAGAACCTTAACTACAATTCTGCTGAAATTCCCTATTTTGATATAACTTTATATCAGGAAGGTTTCTTTGACTCAAATTATGAAAAATTGGATAAGAATGATTCATCTCACACTACGGAGGAAACCACATATGATATGAAGTTAAACATAATTAAATAACTAAATAGTTCATAAATTCTCCATGCTCATTACTAAAGCACTTACAGACCCTTAGACATAAGGCTAAGGAATTGCATCTTTGCAAAGTAACTTTCCTGTTCCTTTGTCCAGCCTCTTCTGGTCTCTGTATATCCCATTTCCTCCAATCCCACTAAGCACTCATAACATTGCAGCCTTTTATCAGAGAAATTAGTACAAACAGCAAACATTAATCAATTGGGTCTATTTTCTCCCCCTTTCCCTTCCCCCTTATCCTTCTCCATCCCTTCCTCCTCTTTCTTCTTCTACAACTCTTAAGATTCTTCCTGGTAGGTATAGCTGAGTAACTCATTCATGAACAGTTAACCTTATCTGGACCAATCAGATTCTTCTTCCAGGAATTTGAAACTATGATTTAGAAATAGGTAGGCAGTCTTTGTACGTGAATATGAAGCTGTAAATTCAGGAACTGTACAGTTCCTTTGCATGAGACTCCTGCTGATTGAAGAGCACTAGACTTATCACTTAGCAGGTGGTGTGTGTGTGTGTGTGTGTGTGTGTGTGTGTGTGTGTGCACGCACATGTTTTAGGAGATGATAATATAAGCATTCTTTCTTGTAAGTGACTTTTTCAAACTATAAAAATAACTCCTTGAAACATAGAATGCAATAAAAGAAAGGCTTCCTCTAGAGCTCCCAATAATGTATGCTAAAAGGACCAAAAACATCTCTGGCAAGGAATGTCACCATTTAGAGGACTGAAAGAATTAAAGCATATACATACTGTAACACAGCCTCTGGGAAATAATAGGCAATAAATTTTAGCTATATGATCATCATGAATGGTTTGGTGAAGTGACATGGAATTTCTTATGACCAAAAAAAGCTGCAGAGAAAAGGACAGTAAAAAAAAGAGATGATATGCTTATCAGAAGATATGAAAATATCTTAGAAGTTCTCAACAATGTGGTCAGAGTAGAAAATAAAACTACTCAGTGGCTCAGTTCTGTAAAGGATAGTTGAATAACTTTAATGAGCGGGTTTCTTTCCTTCAATCTTCGGAAAATGTGCTTTTTAAAAAATTTGCTCATTTTCTTTTAATCCCTTTAAATATTCAGCTTAAACTGGTACATTTTAAAGTGTATCACGAACACATACAGCTTGAGAACCAATGAGTTAGTTAATGAATTACTCTACTGTAGTTTTTTTTTTGCCATATCAACCATTGCTGAATGATTAATTTAATTTATAAATATTTTTATAGGAAAAAAAGAGGGCGGATGAGAGCAAAGAACTGTTTGAATCAAGATGTATGATATGACTCTCTATATAAGCCAAATTCATTCAAACACATGAAATAACAGATTAATTCAGTATTATAGAATAAGTATCCTAGGAAAATTATAAGATACTCTATATAATCTTTCCTCCTAGATTTTAGATTGTCTGCTAATGAAATCATCAAATGAAATGAAAATAAAGCAAAAGCATTAGAAAAATATTATCTAGAGTTTATGTATTTTTTATTGTGTGTCAGAGGTTCTGCTTTGACATAGATTATTTCTTTCAGTCTATAACCACCCTATATGGCAGGCTGCAGGGGAAAATTATTTTGTTATTTTCCACTGCCATTTCTGTCTCTTTCCTCACTGTGAGCTTGCTATGTGATCTGTTTACTATTGAGACTATGATCAGTATATTAGCCTAAACCACTAAAAGTACTCCTTCTCATTATTCCCACTGTAGAAAAAAATTTAAAGGACTTCTAAATAGTTTAATCCCAATGAAGCTTAAAGGGCTTGCATATGATGATTATGGGTAAGGTAGAGCTCTCTTGCTCTGGAGGGAACAGTGTGAGATGGGATGCTCAGAAGTACAACAGGCATTTGGCTACCCTGAAGTAAGCCAACATTGTTATGCAACTTAAGAAAAATGAAGCCAGAGGTGTGATCAAGGACTTCTTGAGAACTCTGAATTTATATAGGTCACTGCATTTTGGTTATTGAAGTTTATTTTGAGTAGTTTTGTAAAAGTTATAATCAAGCATCATAAGTGATTCGTAGGCACATTATTCTATCCATAACATCCGTGGAAAAATTAGATTCAGAAATGTTATATCATTGTCTAGAAAATGTGTTCTAGAACTAGGAGTTGGATTCTGGAAGTCAGATCTTCAGAGTCACAGTGTCTAACCGGTAAGATAAGTGGGGCCACTCTAAATGATGATTAAAAACATTGTAGCATTTACTATCAGTATATTCAAGAAATTTTAAAGAGTATTTCTTTAATATTTACTTACCTAATTTAAAATTTTTGATGGAGAAGTTTTTTTTTTTCCATTTAATTAATTTGGTGAAGTGAAAAGAAAGATTGAGAGAATTATTTGGATGCTTTAGAATCCAAATACTTGAGTGACTCAAAAAAAAAGGAATTTGGAAAGTATGAATAATTGCAATAATTGTCTTATTTTCCTTTTTTAAAGGACTTTATTTATTTAAGAGAGAGAGCATGAGTGGGGAGGAGGAGTAGAGGGAGAAGCAGACTTCCCGCCAAAGAGGGGGCCCAACATGGAGTTCAAGCCCAGGACCCTGAAATCGTGACCTGAGTTGAAGTTGGACTATTTAACTGACTGAGCCACCCAGGCACAGCACTGTCTCATTTTCTTAACATGAAATCATTGTTGGGCTATTGACTCTCTGTCTTCCATCTCTGATGTATTAATTAGTCCCTTGGGATAGTGGAAGAATAGGAGTTTAGGGGACTACACATTTGGAGACCTTTGAGTTCTGATAAATCTCCGAATGGCTCAGTCTTTGAACCTCAGTGTTTTAATCTATCAAAACTGTTTTTTTTTGTTTTTGTTTTTGTTTTTTTGAGAGAGAGACAGTGAGAGAGAACATGAGTGAGGAGACGGTCAGAGAGAGAAGCAGACTCCCCATCGAGCTGGGAACCAATGTGGGACTGGATCCAGGGACTCCAGGATCATGACCTGAGCTGAAAGCAGTTGTCCAACCAACTGAGCCACCCAGGCGTCCCTCTGTCAAAACTGTTTAATAATACTTTCCTTACTGGCTTGTTGACTGAGGAAATGCAAACCATGACTAGAAACCATGACTAAAAAAAACAAAAACAAAAACAAAACAAGACAAAACAAAAAAAAAACCTCTCAAGAAGTAATGTAAATCATACAAAATATTTTTGTAAATTCTAAGGCACTATATGGCCTTGTTAGTACTAGTAGTTCACATCTTTAAATTCTCCAAGAAATTGTATTCCATAGATACATGCTGTTAGCAATACATTAATTCCTCCTCTAGAACACTGAAGAACAGGGAGAACAAATGTGTGGCTTTATTGGACACATTTGCACATCTAATCACCCTCTGCCAAAACTCCCCGTGTACTTCTTGTTGCATGGTATGTTGGATAGGAAATTAATTTTTATAGTCATGAAGTTCAAATCCGGACTCTGACACTTACTAAACATGCATACTGATCAAGCTGCTAACTTCTCTCAAGTCATTTGCCAAAAAGAAAAAAAAAAATGCAAAGGAAGGAAAGAAGGAAGGAAGGGAGGCAAGAGGGGGATGGGTTACAAGGGATAACATCAACCACAAAAATAATATAAATAACACATAAAATGCTCTACAGGAATAAATCATTAAATTAATGTAGATTCCCATTTGTCTCTCTGGCCTATCTCCTTCCTCATTGTTACCCAAGCACCACATCAGACTACTCTTTTATGTGTGGAGGAATCAGCATCATTCTGCTTTAATGAATGAAGTTTATTCTCTTTGAAATCTGATGCAATTAGGAAATTTAGAGACTATCTATCTCGAAGTGTTGAATGTAGTTCAAAACAACGTTTAAAATTAAAAAACAGTATTTTCCCTTGTGTTGCAGATGAGTTCATGAAATCCTGAATACCACTGGATAATATAACTTCAAAAATTTCACCTGGCTTAAGAAATGTAGTGTACTTTGGAAGTGTTTTGTTGGAATTTTACTATGAAATATAAAACCGAATTGTAATTCCATGTATTTTACTGCACGCACACAGACACATACACACACATGCAAAATACACACACCCACACACAAAACAATGTATCTAAATTATACAGATCCAAATCACTTGTTTTTTATTTATTTATATTGGAATTTTTAATCTGAAAAGCACAAATAATTGCCTTAGTTCTCCATGTTTCATGCACTTCATAGATCAACTTTAAATTTCACTCTTTTAAATTAACTTTGCTTGCTGCCCCAACAGACTAGCACGACATAGCATATATTAAATATGTAAAAAAGGTACTTTATAATGCATTATCTTCACCAAAGTAAATTAAGGCTCTTTTTCATAGAAAAAGAATGTCTGTGTAGAATGCTAATAAGCTAAATGTTTGTTCTTATGGCATCCATTTCTATTTCAAACAACAATGGTTCTTAAAAAAAAGAGTGAAAGAAAAGAGCAGGAGAACAAAGCAACAGTCTAAAATAAAACCTGAGCAGGTGCAGAGTAATGCAGTATTCAGGGTAGAGTAGTGGTAACCTCTCCCTTTGGATATTTGTTGTTTATATATTCAGCATTAGCACAGTGTCTGTAGGAGATTAACTTATAAAAAGAAAACCAAATTGGAACTAAAGGCCTCTCTAAAGGAGATGTGTATTGGTCGGGACTATCTATCATCTTGTGCTCCTGAGATCAGCTCCAACAATGGCCCATATTAGTATGCAGACACTTGTGTTTTATTCCTTTCCCAGGTTTTGTTCTTGGAATGAGGTATCCCCATGAAACTCATTAAACCTCCTATTTCTGCAGCTGACACTCCACTCAGGCATGAATAATCTAAGGGGTAAACAGAAAGTTGATATAAATATGCAAGCATTTTTGATTAAACATAACATAATAGATAACGAAGAAATTGAAAGTGACTCATCCACACAAAAAAGAACATTTTACTTTTATTATGCTTAGTTATGAGAAACTTTAATCTGAGTCTTAAATGCCTGTCAAATGCACTTGGAACTCTTTAAAAATTGTCAAGTGCTCATAAGATACAAGATATTATTAGCATGATATTCAAAACACAGGGATGAGAAAATTCAAGTAAATAGCTGTAAATTCCTTTTCCTTGATCACCTTTAAGACAGTATTACACATGTGACAACAATGGGGGAAGGTTACATTATTTCAAACACTCTGGGGATATTTACTTATCATTGAAAGAAATAAACTGGGATTCACAAATCATACAAACTAGACCTAGACACTAGGCTGTGCACTTTGAATACATTGTGTACTGTATCTCAAGTAAATAAGTTGAAAGAAAAAAATGACTTTTTAAGATAACTACTGATAGAACCATTAAGACTCATCAGATTGGTCAAATGAATGGTTAGTGACACTCATGATGAAGTAGAACTCATACTCTACTGGTGTTAGAACCAATTTAATAATTCCCTTAGAATAATGATTTGGCAGTAGCTAGTGAGTACAAAACCCAGCATATTCTTCACCCCGTGACCTCCACTTCTAGGGGCCACCACAGAGAAACAGGTGCTCATGGCCACAAGAATACCAAAGGCAGCATAGTTTGTATTAGGGAAAAATGGATTTCCATGTGGTCACTGATGTAGCAAAACAAACTCTTGGAACCATGCCTCAGGGGACAACTAAAGTCTATGGATTAAAGACTCACATGTAAAACTTTATAAAAATGTTAAAGAATGTATAAGACAATTATTTTTCTTACTGTGATGGGGTGGGGGAAAGCACAAAGACTTCACACAAGAAACTATATATAAAAATATGTGAGATGTATACTACATTAAAATGACATGTGGTTTTTTTTTTCAAAAAGAGCCACTGAAAATTAAGAAAACAGACCTGAAACTTAAAAAAATGAGATTTGAGATGCATATAACATATAGAGTACTATTCTTCAAAATAGATCAAAGAATTATTATGAATCAATTAGAAGAAAAGAAAACAGAAAAGTAGATAAAAGCTGTGAGCAGGTAATTCAGAAAAAATTGATAAAAATTACATTAAAACGCAAAACTTCACTAGTAATCACAGAGACAAAATTTTAAATAATATTTTGATACCATTTTACACCCCAGAGATTGGCAAACTTGTAACAGTTTGACAATAAAAAGGTGGGTATGTAGAACTGTTGAGTCTCCTAAAATATTGGTGTAAATGTAAACTAGCAAATTTGTTTTTCTAAAAACCATTTTAGAGGACAATTTCACAATAGTTAGTGAAGTTGGAGATGCACACACACTTTGATGAAGCAATTCCACACCTAGTCATATACTATTTTGTGCCTATAAGTTGGAACACAGATGCTAGAGTTTCACCTAGCATCTGTGAAACTCTAGCATCTGTGTTCCAACTTATAGGCACAAAATAGTCATCAAGGCATTTAAAAAATAAAATGGATTATTTTTTTATTTCTATCATCTCATTTTTCAATTTTTCAAAGTTTACTTTTACACAGTATTTTTTATATATTTATTTCCAATTTAATTTTCTTGATACCTTTGCACTCATTTTGAGATAATAGGTATGGTTTTAATATTTGCTTACTCTAAATAAATGTCTCGAAGGAATTGAATCTTGACAACAGTCATGTGAGTGAGCTTGAAAGCAGATCCTCCCCTAGTTAAGCCTTCGGATACAGACACAGACCAATCCTTGATTGCGCTCTCATGAGTGTTAATGAAGCTGAAGAATCTAGCTAAATACTGTACCTGGATTGTATTTGGAATCTCAGGCCACAGAAAATGTCAGATAATAAATATTTGTCAATTTAAGCAGCTCATCTGTTATGCTGTAATAGGTAACTAATATAACTCATATGCAAAATTATGTATATATGTGTTATATATTGCTGTGTTATTCGTAGTTGCTAAAAAATAGAGACAATGTAAATGTACATTAATAGAATGGTAAGTATGTGAAGGTCCAATCACAAAATGAAACATCATGTCATGCTAAGAAGGGACAAAGGATGTTCTCTGTGCAGCAATAGGAAAAGATAATATATTATTTAAAAAAAAAACACAATGTACAGACAGTGCATAGCATGCTATCATTTATTTCTTCATTTAAAATATTTCTGGACAGATACACAAGGAATTAGTAACCGTGGGTATCTATTTTGGGGAACTGAGGTGGGTGGAAAATGGGTGACTGAAGTACAGAGGTGGGAGGAAGACAACTCTATAGTATTTTCTACTTATTGACTTTGGAACCAAATGAATGGATTAGAACAAATTAATTATTTAAATGCTTGAGGGAAAAATTAGGTAAAATATTTACCAAGAATGCATTTACTTTCTTAAAAACAAAACAAAACCCTGTAATGTTGAATAAGGAAAAAGCTAATTACATTCTGTGGGGTACACATGTAGTTACCCATGGAACAACACGGGTTTGAACCGCATGGGTCCACTTACACATGGATTTTTTTTTCATGCAGTACATTACTGTAAATGCATTTTCCCTTCCTTATGATTTTCTTAATTACATTTTCTTTTCTCTTATTTTATTATAAGAATTTAGTATATAACACATATAACATATGAAATATATGTTAACTGTTTATGTTATCACTAAGGCTTCCAATCAACTGCAAATATTAGTAGTTCAGTTTGGGAGGCATTAGAAGTTATACATGGATTTTCATCTATGTGGGGGTTGGCATCTCAATCCCTGCATTGTTCAAGGGTCAATTCCATGGTTTTTAATAGCAGGCAAATCAATAATATATAATTTATTAATACTTGGTTATGTATCAGGGCACCTGGGAGGGTCAGTCAGTTAAGCAACAGACTCTTGATTAGACTCAGGTCATGATCTCAGAGTTGTGAGATTGAGCCCTACATTGGGCTCCAGGCTTGGTGGGGAGTCTGCTTGAGGTTCTCTCTCTTCCTCTCTCCCTCTGCCCCTTCTCCCATGCTCTTTCTCTCTAAAAGGAATAAATAAATCTTTTTAAAAATACTTGCTTATGTAGTAATAATTCAAAAATATACATGGGAATAATAAATTTCAAATTTAGGCCAATGGTTCTTTCTGGAAAAATAAAGAGGTGAAGACAAACCATAAGTGACTCTTAATCTCACAAAACAAACTGAGGGTTGCTGGGGGGAGGGGGTTTGGGAGAAGGGGGTGGGATTATGGACATTGGGGAGGGTATGTGCTTTGGTGAGTGCTGTGAAGTGTGTAAACCTGGTGATTCACAGACCTGTACCCCTGGGGATAAAAACATATGTTTATAAAAAATAAAAAATTAAAAAAAAAAAATAAAGAGGTGAATAAGATTGGGGAAGGGAAAGTCAAGTGACTTTAATAGTAACTTTCACATTTTTATTTCAGCTTAGGTCATATAGATTGAAAAAACTCAGAGAAGGGAAGAAATGTAAAAATACTTTTTTTTTTCCAAGTAAAGGAATTATTTTAGCTAAGTCTTTTTCATATATTTTGTATTTTAGTTTAGTTTAGTTTTTATCTTTTTTTCCCCACATTATTTCTATGCTGTGTAGGTTGCCCCAAATCATCTCTCTCTTCTTGCCAGTTTGAAGAAAAATACGGTACAAATGTCAAATCAGAACACTTTCTTCCTCTGCTTTTACTGAAAGTCAATTTTCAAAGTGCCAACCACATCTCCAGCCCCCAGATCCCCAAAGCACAAGTCAAAACACCTAAACATATATTCAAGAAGGTAGCCAAGACGTAGTTTTGTAACCCTTAACTAATTACTCCCCACGAACTTATAAAAGGGGTCAGAGAAGCCATATTGAAAATGAGAGATCCAACCCTGTAAGTATAAAGGGGAACAAAAAAAGTAACACTGATTTTATTTAAAGATTGAATGAGCATATCTCAGTGATTACCCCAATATTAAAATTGTTTAGGCTTTAGACTGTTTGTGCATCTAAGGTCTTTGTTTATTATTATTGTTATTTTTTTGTCTTTTAATTTTTATTTTTTGAATTTTTAAAATTTAAATTCAATTAATTAACATATAATGCATTACTAGTATCAGAGGTAGAGGTCTGTGATTCATATTTTACTCTATTTTATATCTTATATTTTAATGATACTAACATTAACTAGAATTCTGCAAAAAAATTGGAAGGGGAGGTGAACCATGAGAAACTATGGACTCAGAAAAACAATCTGAGGGTTTTGAAGGGGAGGGTTGGGAGGTTGGGGGAACCAGGTGGTGGGTATTAGAGAGGGCACGGATTGCATGGAGCACTGGGTGTGGTGCAAAAACAGCGTACTGTTACGCTGAAAAGAAATAAAAAATTTAAAAAAATATGAAGTTTAAAGATGGTTATAAATGGAATAGTCATTGGACCTATTTAAGAGAATTCATGTAAAGAGACATAAAAGTTCATCTATCATCAATATTAAGAACTATGAAAGTAAAAATCCTAGCATCATTAGGACTTATTGACTACTAGTTACTTCATCAAAGCAATTTCATTTTGTATTCATAAAAAACAAATCAATACGTAGCACAGCTGAAGCTCACTATGTAAAAACAAAGCATTATATGTTCACTATAACAGTAAAAACCACCAAACCAAACCAAAACAGAAATTGTAATGTCCCAAGGAAAGCAGAACTAATAATAGGTATATACACTCACATATTAGATGAATAATTTTTTAGCACCAACTTCATAAAAATATAAGAATTTTTCTGGAATTCAGGGGTCTTGTAGTTCAACCTATTAACCCAATATAAGAGTAGTGTCTACTATGCTCTGGAAGGAGATATTTTAGTTCTATTTTTATCCAGTTGGTCCTAATTATGCCCTCCAGAGATAGGAAGTGCAAGCTCAAACCCTCATTATATAACACTTTCAAACATTGGGAGATTGTTTAAAATACATTTGAATTTCCAAGCTATACATTCATAAGTCCTTCAACTGTTCTTTTTTATGGCAAGTAGTCCAGGCCTTGGTAAATTAATTATTAAATGCTTCAGTTTGTCAAATTCCTCTTAAACTTGGTCTTCAAAATCAACTCTCTGACTACTCTAGGTGCATAATTTAAGTCAAAAATTCAACTCCTCCGTTACAGAAACAGCAAGATGCCAGATGATTTTGCAGACTTATTTGTGATATTTTAAAGATACAATAAAAGCTGTATTGATTTGGGGTAAAAAAAATTCTATATATTACTCAGTGCTCATCATTTATCATGATGAGCATTTATCATGATGAACACTGAGTAATATATAGAATTGTTGATTCACTCTAACGTACACCTAAAACTAACATAAGACTATGTTTATTGTACTTAAAATTAAGAAGTTTAAAAAGTTAAAAAAAAAATAAAATAGTACCTCCAAAAAAAAAAAAAAACCTCAACTCTTTATTGGAATTGGGAAGGTAAATTGGGATTGGTAGAGATCATGGTGAACTATAGCCTGCCTACCATTATCTAAAGTGGGTATATCAGGGGCTCCTGGCTGGCTCAGTTGGTAGGGCATGTGACTTTTGATTTTAGGGCTATGAATTTAAGATTACTTAAAAAAAAAAAAAAAAGGCTTAAGCTAACTATTGTAACAAACAATCTTCAAATCCCAGTGGTTTAATACAATAAAGGTTTATCTATTGCTTATGTTATAGCAGAGATTAGCATGGGAACTCTGTTCCATGATATAGTGCAAGGAGTCAGACTCCTTCTGTGCAGTGCCCCTATTGTTTCTTATAGCTTGAAGTTGTCCACTTGTATCCTCTGCACCAGTCTACCGACAGGCTAAGACACAGAGAAATGAAGAAATGAGTATCATACGGGCGATCTTTTCAGCAGCCATTCCCTGAAGATAGATAGATAGATAGATAACTTTTAACTATATTGGATTGTTTTAATTCAGTCAAACAGTGATACCTGATTTATTGCAAAATGTAATTCAGCTATGTGCTCAGAAAAAAAAAAGGAAAAAAAGAAGAAAGAAAAGGAAATGAGATTTAGTGAACATATAGCATTATGTCTTCTAACGGGATAACAGCTACTTAAGCTCAAGCTTTTTAATAACATGTATGCATGTTGTTCCAATGTTCCCAGATCTTTGGATTTTTCAAGAGCATCTAGAAATTCTATTTTCTTTTTTTAACAAGACATCTGATTTTTAAATGTTGAACACTAAATCACTCTTTCAATGGCCTTCGACGAGCCAAACAAAATCTGTCCACAAACCAGATCCTGATCACAAACCACACTGTAGGTCAACAGTGTGCAAACTTTGACTGTATTAAAATATCCTACAAGTGACCACTGGCTGGGGGTCAAAGTTCAAGATCTCTTCTACTGGGAATTGTGTGAACACAATGTCATAACACTAACATGTTAGTTGGGACTCATAAGAAGTGTTAGTGGATCGTGCCACAGAAGCTAAGGGGAGGGATGAATTTCTATAAACAACAGAAGTCAACAAGGTTACAGCCTGTAAACTAGGATGCGTACACAAAATCACTGGATCCAGAAAATCAAAAATTAGGGCCAGCCACAAACCTGTAGTAACATGATGCTCTCAGCCCTCCTGAAACCGGAGATACAGTTGGGAAAAGTCTGCATACAAACAGAAGTACCCATAATACAGTAACATCGAGGCTTTGTGGTATAGACTGAAAACATGGAAATTCAGAGAGACATAAATCAACATTTGGAGATATTTGGTAGGTAGGAAAAGCTTCGAGAGAGAGGGGAGATTCAACGTAAGCTTTGAAGAGTTTCATAGTGCAGAACCTGTGTATATTCACATAATAAGTGGAAATGTGACAAAGAAAGGATACACAGGCATTCTAAGAAGCTGAATTAACTTTCAAGCTCTGCTTTAACTAGCTTCCTGAGTGGCAGAGGCTGTTAATTATCCCCTAATCACTATTCTCACTTTCTTCACAATTTTTAGCTTGGCACATGGTTTCCTTGCCTTTAGGTTTGACCATATGTCTAAATTCTAGTGATGGATATAAGGAGAGCAGGGTGTGCAACTTCCAGAAAATGCTCTTAATAAGAATCCTTTTACCTCCTCTCCTTGCTACTTAAAACAAATACCTAAATGCTGAAATTTCAGCAGCGAACAGGGACCATGAATTGGCTTTGGAAATGGGGGCCTTTACAGCATGTCACCAAGAATAGAGCTGGGGCTGGAAACATTTGGGCTCCTTAAAGAGAGGAGTGTGGAAGAAAGAGAAATTTCTTATTTGTGCTATATTATGCCTGTTGACCAAATTTTTTCTTGTTTTTTTTTGCTGTTTTTTTTTTCCTAATATTTAGACTTGAACATTTTACTCTCTCTTCTTGAGCTAGAATTTATTTAAAGCAAGGGATGTAGATTTATTAAATAGTTCCATTGACATCTTCAGACTTTAATGTTCTGTATGATTCACTGAAAAACTTTTAAAAAATCTATTTGAACAATCCATGCCATTTCATAGTTTGCATCAACTCGTCTCATATAGATGTGAAAAATTCAATGACCTACTCAGGTTTTTCCACATATACAGACATTTCTCTGTGAAAATACGTGCTGATACACACCACACATAAAATATAAACTATGTCCCAATAGCAATCAGAATAGAAAAATATTCCAAATTTTTTCATTCATTAACATCACACTTAAAGAAAAAACATCATTAATGATAGTATTAACATTTTAATAATTAATTCTCTCAAACAAGTGATTAACATTAGCTTCTACCAGGCCAATCCTTCCCAAAGTACATTCACTTGTGATCAAATCTTCCTAAGAAATCAACCAAATGAGTACTCTGGGGTGATAGCAGTGTTTATTCATGTTACCCTTTGAGAAATTCACCAAACCCATTAGAATACAAAAAGCCCTGAGTCATCTCAAACAAAAGATTTACTTCTGTTGAATCAGTTATTTCTACATTGTACTTGACCACAGCCAAAGAGCTTGGGAAACAGTTTTAGATGGTATACTTCTCCAGAATTCTTTATCTCCTGCTGCTTTTCCATTTAGGAAAGTAAACAAAGCCCCAAGGTAACAGATAAGTTAAAACCAGTTTGCTATTTCACAGCACATTCTGCAAGAAAACTGTTTGTAAACCACAGCTTGAGGTTCTCAGAGGAAAACAAGAACGATCAGTAAACTCAGTTTAGACACTGCACATTTAATTCTGCTTTCTGAGCTGAGCCTCTTGAAGCAGGAGTCAGCTTTGAGTCAGAAGTACCAGTGTCAAATTATGAGCATCTGTCATACCCTTGACATACACCCTGGACTTCATATTCTTGGAGAGGGATCTTAAGAACAGAATTTTAGGGATTGCTTCTAGGCGTTTTCTTGGTAATAAATCTTACAGTTTACATAGGCAATAAATATTCTTTTTGTTAATATCAGTAAAAATGAAAGAAAGAAACTAACAAGTGGGGAAAGGATGATACAAAAATAATGTTAGTACTTGGAAACAGCTCCTTTTTGGTACAGAATAATTTATTTTGTTCTCTTAAGTGTTTTGTCTACCAAGAGAAGAGAAATCGTCTATAGGGACTAGGAGTTGCCATCTGGTGATTTTATACAATATTACTATTTAAAGAGCTCTATTTTTCCCAATTGTAATACATCTAAAGACTCATTCTTTGGAGATTTCAGTGACTGTGCCTAGGGAGCAGATTTTTTTTTTTTAATTTTTCCTGAGCATTCAAGAAAATAGGGTAAAAGTTATTTTCATTATTTAAAATACCTACATAGATTTTTATTATAAACATAAGGAATGGAAAGAAAAACTGATACGTATCAAGAATCAAATCCATTAAGTTGGTGAGTGTCCACAATATTTTGAAACATGCCGTCAAAAATGATCTTAATATATTTCCTCTGGAAAGGCTACCATGTTACAAACACATGGATTTTGAATACATAGAACAGATGGCAAGTTTTCATTTTATTCAATTACTTTGCAAATGGATGAACCAAACACCAGGTCGAATTTTTATTTTTATTTCATTTGCACTTTAACTCTAATTACATATAATAGAACGCTAAGAAGAATTAACAGTCTGTTTTATAGAAACATAACAATAATAATGTATGATTATTGATTCAAAATCACCATTCCTGGGGAAAGCCTAGAAATCAGTATGTCAGCAAGTAAAATATAAAATAATTGTCAACTTTACATTTCAAAATATGGATGGTCATGTATAACTGTTTTGGTGATGACTAGCATTGAGGTGTGTTGTTAGGTTAAAATAATAAATATATGGCATAAAAAAGAAAGATCATCTTTAGAAGATCAGGCATGAGACTGCCAATTTTGGTTTTTAGCCAAACTGAATTTCACTGGGATGTTTCACTCAATTTGACTGGTGGTGGCCATTTGCATTTATTTTTGAAAACTGTTGCATTTTATATAAGCACAAAATATGATAATACATATGCAACTTAGACCAGAAAATACATTAAGCTATAGACCTGAGGCTTGTATTTTCAATTTTGATTTAAATGCTTACTTGCCCACAGCAATATTTTATGAAGCCCTTGAACTTATGAACTCGTGCCATTCTGTATGGCTAGTTTCACAGGTGCAATGTTTGATTACTTTTCTGAATGACCACTAATATTAATTTGTGTACATAATTCAGAATATTCTATTTTGAAATCCAACATAACATTTCATTTCAATCTACTGATTGAGTCCTCTAGGGAGGACAGAGATTATTAAATTTTCAAAGCTTCTTGGTGCTATTTCTGTATCTAATAGAAATAGCCAATTGGAAATAACCACTGTGGTTTCTCCAGGGAATCTAGCTGTACCTTATTACACAATGTCCATTTTCTGAGACATAATGTAATCATAATTAATCTCAAGCTTATTAAATTTCTCTACTGGCCTTTGGAGATAATTATTTTTATGAGAATAAATTCTAGAAGTTTCTAAAGAAACAGTGAGGCACTGCCCGCTAATATCATTGTACACCTGCTGCTATTGTGAAATCTGCCTCAGTAAATGAACGTTATAAAATAAATTAAGTATTAAAGATTACATTTTCAACAATATGTATTTTAAGTTACAGTCCTAGAAAATGAAGATAATATTTAAAATGTCCTACTAAAATAAACACGCTTCCTACTTGCTTTCACACACAAAGAATTGTAAGCATAATTTAGATGTTATTATAAAAATTTAGAGTCATTTTCATGATCACCAATTTTATGCTTGGCTTTAGTATGGTTACTTTTTTGTCTCTTCTATGGCTATTATTTAATTATTATAGAACATTTTAGTTTGTTCGTGCAGGGCTGAACACACAGGAAGTTCTTTTAAAAATGTTTATGGAGAAATGCAACTGATTTCTGTGCATTGATTTTATATCCTGACACTTTACTGAATTCCTGTATAAGTTCTAGCAGTTTTGGAGTGGAGTCTTTTGGGTTTTCCACATATAGTATCATATCATCTGCGAAGAGTGATAATTTGACTTCTTCTTTGCTGATTTGGATGCCTTTAATTTCCTTTTGTTGTCTGATTGCTGAGGCTAGGACCTCTATTACTATGTTGAATAGCAGTGGTGATAATGGACATCCCTGCCGTGTTCCTCACCTTAGCGGAAAAGCTTTCAGTTTTTCTCCATTGAGAATGATATTCGCGGTGGGTTTTTCATAACTCTTAATCTCACAAAACAAACTGAGGGTTGCTGGGGGGAGGGGGGTTGGGAGAAGGGGGTGGGATTATGGACATTGGGGAGGGTATATGCTTTGGTGAGTGCTGTGAAGTGTGTAAACCTGGTGATTCACAGACCTGTACCCCTGGGGATAAAAATATATGTTTATAAAAAATAAAAAATTAAAAAAAATGTTTATGGAATGAATACATAGATTCTCAAACAAATCTTTCAGTTCTTCCCCTTCCACTTTGATGTGGACAGAGAAATGAAATAACAAGCTTGTTGAAAATGTCCATTCATTACATAAAATATTGAATTGAGGATCTAGCCAATAGACAAGATGCATGAATCTTAAAACACCAGGTATTTCAATGGATCTGAACATTCCTGTTCGCTCTCAGTTCTCAGATTATTACAAATGTTGAAATGAACAGAAGATTGACCACTGAGTAAATCAGATGTTATTGTCAAATAGAAAATGACATGTGGAAAATAACATGTTGTACTCTTGGGCAATACAATTATGTTAATAAATATATGCATTGCCTTGAATGGTTGTAATATTTAGTCATTGGTTTAGATATTGAAGGAAAGTCACACATAAACTTTCAAATCTGTTGTTTTTCCACATGTGAGGCCAGAATCAATTCTAAATTATAGTACTCTGAGAAGATAATATGGTATAAATTGAAAACTGTAAGATTATTCGAAGTTGGGAACTTCCAAGGTTTCTTTATATATTCCCAAACTGTTCTCTGTGATTTTGTTCTTACTAATATTTCCCAGGCTGAATGTATTGATACTTTGTCTCTGATATCTCTACATTATAGAAGACTGAGATGTGTTTCTAATCTCATTGTTTTCATGTACTTGGAGTCTATCCCCAGCCCCCGGTGATGTTGACTTGATTAGGTCAGTGATAAACTAGAGAATGGTGGCCAAAAACAAAAGAAACAATGTTGTTAGCTAGTCATTTTTAGAAAATATCTGGATACTGGGAAATAGTCTTTTCATCCAATTTCTGACTTCCTTATATATAATTTCATCAGGACAGTTACTATACTTTTCATCATGTGTTTTTTCTGTTTTATAGAAACATAACAATAATAATGTATGATTATTGATTCAAAATCACCATTCCTGGGGAAAGCCTAGAAATCGGGCTTTGGTACATTTATTCTGCAATACAATTTTAAAGAATTGATTAATACTAAGACACTAAAAGTTGTTCTTAATTTTACCTTACAGTACTGATTGTAATAATCTTATTTTATACTTTTCCAGAAATTTTTAGATAAAATGACAGAAACTTAATAATAAGTCTATCTATTTTGATTTTTTAAAAAATGAATCTCCATGAACTTGTCTTATAAATAGTAGTACAGGCATTCTGTGATTCTGATGGAATCCCAGGCTGTCTCGGGTTTAGATGGCACTTGTCTAAAAGCTGGAGAGCATATTGTTTATAGAACTTCAAGCTGGAGGTCGTGGCTCCCTGTATCTGAGGATGCATTCTAGGGTTTTTACAGTAACTTTCCTATACAATTTTAAAAATCTGAGCTTCATTCTGTGTTTGTAAGCTGAGTATCAATTTTCTTATTGATGGACTTAAATTCAACAACTAAAAACCCAAGACATATCATTGCCCTAGTCTCTATTTCAGCCTTATCAAAGTAGAACCTCAGGGAATGGGGCAAGCTGAACATTGTCCAAACTGTAAATTATTAATCTAGCGTTTTCACTTTGCCTTAACAGTAGAGAAATGGTGTTTACCAAATCCAAGGGAGAAAGGCTTAAGAAGTGCCACTCCCATGGGACACGTGGGTGGCTTGGTCTATTAAGCGCCCAACTCCTAATTTCAGCTCAGGTTGTGATCTCAGGATCCTGCGAGCCCCAAGTTGGGCTTTCAGCTCAGCATGGAGTTGGCTTGAGATTCTCTCTCTCTCTGTCTTCCTCTGGCCCTCCCCCTGCTTGTGTGCTTGTGTGCTTGCTCTCTCTCTCTCTCTCTCAGTAAATAAAATCTTAAAAGAAAAAAAAAAAAAAAAAGAAGTTTCACTCCCAGAAATTAGAAGTCAGCATTGGCCTGGTATCTTATTCCTCAGTTGAACATTTTCTTACACAACATGGTTGTTGATTTATGCCTATCTGTTCAGAAGTAAGAGTATTAGGTTATGACTATAAACTAAGTTTAATTTATTAACTTGTTAAAAATCTCTTACAGTTTAATATATAATTTTTCTGGATCAAGTTATTTTAATATGATATGCAATTCTTCAAAAAAATATACTCTATAAATGTCATCCAAAATAACTAAAAGTAAAATTTTATTAGAAAAATAAAATAATTGGGGCACCTGGATGGCTCAGTGAGTTAAGCCTCTGCCTTCGGCTCAGGTCATGATCTCAGGGTCCTGGTATCGAGTCCCGCATTGGGCTCTCTGCTCAGCAGGGAGCCTGCTTCCTCCTCTCTCTCTGCCTGCCTGTCTGCCTACTTGTGATCTCTATCTGTCAAATAAATAAATAAAATATTAAAAAAAAAAGAAATGACAGTATTTTTTTAACATAAACATCACTCAATTATTTGAATTCCATGTTATTTTTTTTTAAGATTTTATTTATTTGACAGAGAGAGAGAAATCACAAGTAGGCAGAGAGGCAGGCAGAGAAAGATAGGGGAGGAAGCAGGCTCCCTGCGGAGCAGAGAGCCTGACATGGGGCTCGATCCCAGGATCCTGGGATCATGACCTGAGCCGAAGGCAGAGGCTTTAACCCACTGAGCCACCCAGGCGCCCCTTGAATTCCATGCTATAAGTGAAAATAGCCCAGTAATCTATCACCAAAAATAACTGTTAATAACCTATTAACCCATAGCTCATTTAGGTCCTACTTCAATTTTTGTCAAAAGCAAATAATTTAAAAAACACTGACTTGCAAAAAGATTGGTTGCCTAGAAGTGAAAGTCACTTACTTTCTCCACTTCTGAGAAGTATTCTTTAATGGCTTTACCCAAAATTGACCTAACAATGGCTACCTGCACCTGTTACTCTAATGGCATCTGGTTGAACTGACTCATAGCTAAGACTTATGCTGTGTAGTCTTCACCATGCGTCAGGCACTATTTGTTCCTAAATCTTTTACATTAGGCTCAACCATGTGAAACTGAAATTATCAGTCAAAACCAGTTCGACACAGACATTTCATACAGCTTGACCTATTAACAATTCAACCCAGGTCGCCTGGGTGGCTCAGTGGGTTAAGCCTCTGCCTTCAGCTTGGGTCATGATCTCAGAGTCCTGGGATTGAGCCCGTGGGATAGAGCCCCACATCGGGCTCTCTGCTCAGTGGGGAGCCTGCTTTCCCCTCTCTCTCTGACTGCTGATCTGCCTACTTGTGATCTCTCACTCTGTCAAATAAATAAACAAAGTCTTTTAAAAAAAATAACAATTCAACCCTTATTACAACCTTATGGACAGGTCCTGCTAATACTTCATTTTATTTTATTTTTTTTATTTTATTTACTTTTTTGACAGAGAGATCACAAGTAGGCAGAGATGCAGGCAGAGAGAGAGAGAGAGGAAGAAGCGGGCTCCCCGCTGAGCAGAGAGCCCAATGTGGGGCTCGATCCCAGGACCCTGGGATCATGACCTGAGCTGAAGGCAGAGGCTTTAACCCACTGAGCCATCCAGGCACCCATTGATACTTCATTTTAAAGATGAAAATTGAAGCATGGATGGATGAAGTCACTTGCCTAATATCTCCTGGCTAGAAAGTGGTGAAGCCAGGATTTCAATTCCTGTCATCTTGCTTTGGTTTTTCTCTTATTCATGAAATTAAGACTCCCCTCAATCTACCCAGAAAGGTATGGAAAACTAAATTACTCTGAATTTTAGTACATATTTGCCAATATAACATTTTTATAATTTTTTTTTCTTGCTGTGTGCTTTAAACAAACTGTCTAAAAACTCTGGAGCTGCAGATTTAGCTTAATTTTGTTACTATGCAATTTAGCTGGTAAAACCATTTCTCACTGTGAAACCAAAAAACTATTTTCAAAAAACTTCCTGCGGCACCTAGGTGGCTCAAGTCATGATCTCAGGGTCCTGGGATCGAGCCCCACATTGGGCTCTCCCCTCAGCAGGGAGCCTGCTTCCCCCTCTCTGTCTCTGCCTGCCTCTCTGCCTACTTGTGGTCTCTCTCTCTGTTAAATAAATAAAATCTTTAAAAAAACTTCCTGGAGCCTTGGCTGGCTCAGTCAGTACAGCATACGACTCTTGATGGCAGGGTTGTAAGTCTGAGCCCCATGTTGGGGTAGAGATTTCTTAAAAATAAAATCTTGAAAACAAGACTTTCTGACAACAGTCTAACATCAGATATTATAATTTCCAGTAAGAAAACAAAGGCAATATAGGGGAAATTCTAAAGAAATGACAGGAGAGAATTTCCAAACCTAAAGGGCCAGGAATTTTAGGATTGAAAGAACCCACAAAATACCTATTATACTAAATGGGGGGGGGTGATTCTCGAAACCCATAGTGATGCACTTTGAATATTTCAGTATTCCAGGGATGAAGACAAGATCATAAAAGATTTTCAGTCAGAAAAACAGGTCTTCTTATGAAAGACTAAGAATTATACCAGCCTCAAAATATTATCAGTAACACTGGATATTAGAATCTAATGAAGTAACATTTTCAAAATTCTGTTGAGAAATGAGTTGTTAGCCAGAATTTAATAAACAACCAAAATATCTCATCAAGCATAAGGGCCAACTAAAGCCATTTAAAAATATTTGTGGATGCAGAAGTTACCTCTGATAACCCCTTTGTTAAGAAGGGACTTGAGAATGTGTTCTTGCAAAAGTGAAAGTAAATCAGGAAAAGGGGAATGCGGAGTCTAATAAACAGTGACTCCAACCCAGAGTGGTGCTCTTCATCAGTAGAAAAGAACAAAGTGTGTATCCCAAAGTGTGTATGGCTATCTGTGACCTTTAAAATGGCAGCCTATACTATCCTTGTTTGTTTCATTAAATTACACCGTCTCTTGACTCTTAATAGTCATTTGGCACATACCACAGACTCTTTGTGTGATAGAACATGGATAGAAGTATACTGCAGATGTTAGACAATGTCCTCTAAATCTAACTTTGGGTAATAAAAATTTTAGCAAAATATAGTATGTTCGCTTATAGCACAGCTCCTGGTCCTGTCTCCTCATGCCCAAAAAATACTTTGTTAGAAAATGGCTATCATTGCATTTATTTAATGAATCAATAATGTTAATAATTGCAAGCACAACTTTACTATATGACAAATAAATTGTTGCCCTTGAGTTGATGATACTAACAGTTGGACAAATCATTATGCAGCAGTCTTACTGCAATTACACATAACAGTAAATGAATAAGAGACATATTCTAGATATATCAATATTTCTTTATAATAAAACTTGGAAAGCAGAATAAAATACTTTGTGATAAGGAAAGCCTAACTTCATTTTTCTATTCAGGTAAGCATTTTAATGCTCATTTTCAAAAGTATTATAAAAAACACTGAGAAATATAAAACATGTCTTGTAAAATAGAGTTCTCTCAACCAAGAAAAGATTAATTCATATAACAATTTATTTAAAAATTTAAATCAATATGCTACTTCTTATTACTTATTTTTTTAATAATGCATGTAATACACAGCCTAGATCATAAATCATTTATATACCCAGAAATATTTCCTTGCTAAATATGTGTACCTTCTTGTAACAGACTTTGTTACTCAGTCTCTGGGAATAACTAAATTATTCTATATGAAATCAGAGTGAATTCATCAATTTTACTAGCCAACATGATCAAACTTTCCATGTATCTAAATAAAGAGAAACTTCTTTTACCCCAAACTAACGAGTCTAGGAGCTAGCGTATACTTTTGTTAATAAAAAAAAAGTATAGTCATTTTATAAGATGAAATAAGAGGATTGAATAATTAAAGTAAGTATGTCATGATATGACTTGATAAAACTGATTTGGACTCCTTTGTTGAATAATACATACCAAATCGGAAAGAAATCATAAAAATTTTATCCATGGGTTTTACCCAATAGTATATTGAAAATTTTGGTGGTCTCAAAAAATATTCCAATTACATTGAAAGTATCTACTTCATTAACCTATACTGCTTCAACTCTTCAAAGATTTTCTTTTCACTAGCAACATGCCCCAAAGTTGAGAAGAGTTGAAAAGAACTGCTTATATTTATTTTTTCTTAAGATGTATTTATTTATTGAGGGAGAGAACAAGAGAGAGAGAGCGAGAGCACTGAGCAGTGGGCAGAGGCAGAGGCAGAGGGAGGAGGAGAGGGCTCCTCACTGAGCAAGGGGCCTGAAGTGGGGTTTGATCCCAAGACCCCAGAATCCTGACCTGAGTTCCCCAGGAGCCCCAGAACTGCTTATATTTAGAGGCTTGAAAAGAGTTGCTTTCAATATTTAGTATTTCTTAGCTATGTTTGCTTTGCTTTTGTGGAACACCGTCAAAATTGGTGCATTCTGTGAAAATAGTAACATGCGAGCGGTGAGGTCTTTAAACAACAAGGAACAGTACCAATCCGTTTTAAGTGTCAGTTTCTCAACTTTCTTTCTTTCTTTTTTTTTTTAAAGATTTATTTATTTATTTGACAGACAGAGGTCACAAGTAGGCAGAGAGGCAGGCAGAGAGAAAGGAGGAAGCAGGCTCTCCGCTGAGCAGAGAGCCAGATGTGGGGCTCGATCCCAGGACCCTGGGATCATGACCTGAGCCAAAGGCAGAGGCTTTAACCCACTGAGCCACCCAGGCGCCCCAGTTTCTCAATTTTAACAGCAATGTCTATAAGACATGGAAAGACACAAGTCCTAAGGTGATTTATATTTCCTTGGTTATCCGTTGACAATGATTTATCTTTATAATACCAATATTTTTAAGTCACTTTGATGTCCAGAGACAATTTTGAGGTGTGTGCCATCCTTCTGTGAAGCCGGACAGAAGAGACTGGAAAGGGAGATGGAAGGGGAAGTGCCCTTCAGTCTCTTCCACAGATCATTCAAAACTAGGTTAGTCTTAGGAAAGAATACATAAGAAATGGAGTATATGGGGGTGCCTGGGTGGCTCAGTTAGTGAAGTGTCTCTCTTCGGTTCAGGTCACGATCTCAGGATCTTGGGATCCAACCCCTGCTCAGTGGGATGCTTGCTTCTCCTGCTTGTCCTCTCTCGTTCTCTCTCTCTCTCTGTCAAATAGAAAGAAAGAAGAAGGAAGGAAGGAAGGAAGGAAGGAAGGAAGGAAGGAAGGAAGGAAGGAAGGAAAGAAACTGAGTATCTGGAAATTTATCCTCTTTCACCTCTCCTTGCTCCTTTATTGCTTTTAAAGTCTTTAGGGTACAGCTATTTGCAGACCTAGATTTAAAGACTGCTTCAAGAGCACTGCAAAGGCAGTGAGTAGAGAATACTAACGTCTCTATTTGCACACAACCAAGTCCAGACTCTTCAATAACTGGAAGAACAAATGGCGGGATAGACAGATATGCATGCATGTATACACACGTTTTAGATCATCTGATAGCTTCTTTTACCATCATGCCTTGTAATTTCTATGTAAATCTGTGTTTATGATTTTATTAGACCAAGATATAACATAAGACTATGCCTAGTAGTTAATTTTCATATTTCCCAGCCTAGGGTCTATAGATCCTTAGTAATCCACAGATACATTCTCAATAATCTGTTAGTTCTCAGGTCTGAGAAATTCAGATTTAGTCATGAGGTGGTCAGGCTATCAGAGACAATCTCGTTGGGGTCAAATGTAGCTCTCCCATTTATTAGGTGGAGATCCTTAAGCAAGTTACCTTCCTGCTCTGAATCTCAATTTTCTCATCTGTAAAATGAGGGGGAAAAATGCTCACTTCCTTTCAGATTGAATTAATTAAGGGGAACATTGCATTCACTCATAAAATCAGTCAGCCAAAAATGCTATTTCAGAATGACAGAGACTCCTTATTGTTCTGATTTGGATTCTGGGTATAATGAAATAAAAACAATGTACAATACTTCAGAAATAACTGTACTACTTTTGTTAGCCCTCACGATAAAAGTTTTTCCATGCACTTGAAGAATGAGAAACTTTATATTGCTAACAATTAATCAGTCTTGTAGCTATGATGCAATTTTGTTTTTTTAATAGCAGAAACTATATTCACTTTAAAAGATGAAATAAGAATTAACTCTGATTTGAATGAGTATTTCATGATATGATTTGACAAAATGGGTTGGTAATATGGATTTTCATTAAATCAGACTCCCTACAAGCCCAAATTACTCTTTTTCTACTGAAGAAATTGTACAGTAGAAAGCTCTTAGCAGAATATATGGAGCATGTAGGGGAAGAAAATATTACTAAACATTAACAAAGGCATTTTAGTGTTTTGCAGGCAGAGTGAGAATGTTTTGGCTCTATGGTAAGTACTATATACTTCTAATTTAGATGCACATTTCTTATTGTAAAAATGCAGGAAACATTTGGTAAACAGCTTTCCTAGTGATATCCAGATCAATGCCATCTTCATTTAGATAAATTTGTGCAGAATTAATGATAATGTAATATATAGTAACATTGAGCATGTTCAGTGGTATTTAAGAGAGAAAGGCATGAGAAAAGTTTAGAATTTTCTTCATATCCTTTGTATTATTCAGATTAGACTATCTACTATAACAAATATCCTTAAATCTTGATGGCTTACAACAGTAGGGATTTATTCCTCATTCGTATCACATTGAAGACAAGAAATGGTAGACTCTACTCTTTAGGGTTTCTCAGGGACTTAGGCTCCTGTCATTTATCTCCACCATATTCTAAGGTCTTGGAGACTTCCAAAGGATTTTCTGCAGCTAGATAGCAGAGAGGTACAGAAAATGATCTTGTTCAAAGGTTTAGGGACCACACTTGGAAAATACACGTCATTCAGGCCCATATTAGGCTCAGAACTTGGACTCTTGGCCCCCCTCGTGGGGGGCTGGAATGTAGTCTAGCAGTACACTAAAGGAGAAGTGAACATAGGTATTGGTATCAACCAGCTGGGCTTTGCCAATCTTCCAAAGAAATTCAGTAACCTGGGGTGCCTGGGTGGTGCAGTGGGTTAAGCCTCTGCCTTCAGCTCAGGTCATGATCTCATCTCAGGGTCCTGGGATCAAGCCCCGCATCAGTCTCTCTGGTCAGCAGGGAGCCTGCTTCCCCCTCTCTCTCTGCCTGCCTCTCTGCCTCTCTCTGTCAAATAAATAAATAAAATCTTAAAAAAAAAGAAATTCAGGAACCTTGCTTAAAATTAACAGACTCTTGCTGATACAGTAATGGCATTACATTTTACAAATGTGTCTGTTGCATTCACAAACTATTTTATTTAATCATAAATGAAATTAATTCATTGATTCCTAATTTCATGATACTCTGAACAATCTTTTATATGTATTGACTTAATTCTATCATAAAATAATTGAGTTAATTATAACAAAAGCAATTAAATAATTGCCAGCAGGTTAAATTTGAGTCCTTTTAAATCCAATTTACAAAAGCAAAATCTACAAAGATTAAGCAGAGCTTTCCATAACACCCAAGTAAACAAGCAACAAGCATCTTGAGGTTAGTAATAAAAATAATGATCATAAAACTAAAGTCTCATATAAGCTCTTCTTGTAAACAAATACTACATTTAAGATAAATATAAAATATAATATATATATAAGATATACAAATATAGGATAAAAATTTTATGATGATGAGATCTAACAAGAAAGGACTATTACCCAAACTTTGCTTTATATCTTAGTGTCTTCAAAGGTATCTGACTTATAAATATTCCTCAGCCTTCTAGTTTATTATTTATTAGATGTTAAAACCTAGTCTGTTGCTTTGTATTTTCAAAACACTCATACCCAGAACTTTAAGTTTCCTATTCTCTCAAAATTCTAGTTACTCAAGGTTGGGGACCGGTGTGACTTTTAATTCATTTTTATTGCTGCGGCATTCAAGACATTCGGGATTTAAATTAAAAAAGAGAGGGGCGCCTGGGTGGCTCAGTGGGCTCAGATCAAGATCCCGGACTTCCAGGATCGAGTCCCGCATCGGGCTTCCAGCTCCTTGGGGAGTCTGCTTCTCTCTCTGACCTTCTCCTCTCTCATGCTCTCTCTCACTCATTCTCTCTCAAATAAATAAATAAAATCTTTAAATAAATAAATAAATTTAAAAAGAGAGCGGGCTCAAGTACACAAAATCTGAAATGAAAGGAGAGAAATAGCCACTGACACCATAGAACTACAAAGGACTGTAAGAGAATATTATGAAAAATTATATGCCAACAAATTGGACCCTCTGGAAGAAATGAATAAATTCCTAGAAACATATAATATACCTAAACTAAACCTAGAAGAAATAGAAAATTTGAACAGACTGATTACCAGCAATGAAATTGTATTCAGTAATAAATAAAATTCCCAACAAATAAAAGTCTATGACCAGATGGCTTTACAGGTGAAGTCTACCAAACATTTAAAGAGGAGTTTATACTTACGCTTCCCAAACTATTCCAAAAAATAGAAGAGAAAGGAAAACTTCCGAATTCATTTTGTAAGGTCTGCATTACCCTGATGCCAAAACCAGATAAAGACACTACAAAAAAAAGAGAACTAAACGCCAATATCCCTGATTAACATAGATGCAAAAGTCCTCAACAAAACACTAGCAAATCAAATCCAACAATACATTTAAAAAAAAAATTCACCACGATCGAGTGAGATTATTTCTGGGATGTAAGGTTCAATATTCATGTATCAGTCAATATGATATAACATATCAACAAGAGAACAGATAAAAACCATATTATAATTTCAGCAGAGGCAGAATAAACATTTTATAAAGTATAACATCCATTCATGATAAAAACCTTAAGGAAGTAGGCTTAGAGGAAATATAGCTCAACATAATAAAAGTCATATATGAAAAATCCACAGCCAGTATCATACTCAATGGTGAAAAACTGAGAGCTTTTCCTCTATGCTCAGGAACAAGACAAAGATGTCCACTTTTGCCACTTTTATTCAACATAGTACTGGAAGTTCTAGCCACAGCAATCAGACAATAAGAGAATAAAAAGCATCCAAACAGGTAACAAGTAAAACTCTCACTATTTGCAGATGAGATGATACACTACATAGAAAAGCCAAAAGACTCCATCATAAAACGAGTAGAACTGACAAATGAATTCAGTAAGGTGATAGGATACAAAATCCATATACAGAAATCCTTTGCATTTCTATCCACTAACAATGAAGTAGCAGAAAGAGATACGAGCAGTCAACATTTAAAAAAAGATTTTATTTATTTGGGAGAGAGAAAGGAGTAGAACATGAGCAGGGGTGGGGAAGGGTCAGAGAGGAAGAGGGACAAGTAGACTTCCCATTGAGCAGGGGAACCTGATGCAGGGGGAAGAGGCAGAGGGAAAGGGAGAAGCAGACACCCCACTGAGCAGGGATCCAGGTGTGGGACTTGATCCCAGGACCCCGAGATCATAACCTGAGCTATAGCCTATACCTTAACTGACTGAACCACCCGGGTGCCCCAAGCAGTAAACTATAAACATTATGGGTAAAGCATCAACACAGTGCCCTGCCCTCCCTTCTTTCTTTTATGGGTGTTCTTACCGTTTTTTGTTTTGATTTTTTTTTTGTCTTATTTATTTATCCATTCATTAAGTCAATTGACAAGTCAGTTACAGTTTCCAACACACACTTATTAAACACCCACTATGTACTAGTGCAATCATAGAGTCCATGATGCCTCTGTATATTAGCTTCTTACCCTCATTGTTTGGGGCCCTCCGTGAAGTACAGGAAGTGCTCTAACAGGGGAAGAACATAACGAGAGGCAGCTACTGTACTTAGAAACCTTTCTGGAAGAAAGTACATATAAGGACAGATCCAAAGGCTGGCGAGAAATTAAGCAAGTGAATAAGAACAGAATGATCTACTAAAATGAAACTGTGTCTATAAGCAGAGGGGGTGAGAAACAGCCATAAAGAAATCGAAAGTCCAGTGGCGACTTGAGGATATGGTATGAGATGCAGAAAGGGAGGTACAGACGGGAAAAACATTGGAGGGTCTTCTAAGTTAAGTTGAGGAACTTGGGGTTTATTTGGAGTGCAATAAGCAAATCGAATTATCTTCCCAGTTTCTCTTCTGCCTCTGGCCCACATGGACTATTTCTTGTACCATAATGTGGCGTCAAGGCCTCTTGTGTGAGTTTTCCCAATATCCAGTCATACTTCCATTGTCACCACAGTTGTCACTGTATCTTTGGGGCTGCACATTCTGAACATTTAAACCTTTATACTCTGCTGGGTTTGGTTTCTCTTCTTGTTGCACATGTCAGTGTAGTATCAGAGCAGATACTGTTCTCATGCTGACTACAGGGCTATCTAAAACTTCAGTTAATGTTATAATGTTCAGCTTCCAGACCATTCCATCTGTGTTTTTATTTCCCAGCATCCATGAAGATTCATTTCTCCTTTTCTCAAGGTAAGTTGATGCTAAGTAAAGTACAAGGAAGAATATTACCTTTCAGGAAACAGCATTGTCGCACACATATGTGCACGTGCACACACACGTGCACGCACGCGCGCGCACACACACACACACACACGCTTAAAACCTTCGATGACCTCTTGTGGTCATTTATCTCTGAAGATAAATTTCATATTACTCTATGTGGCTTAAAAGGTACTAATATGACCTTATAAGTCCAGACAACGTCTTTACTTAATCATTAGTAACCACGATGTATGGTGAGGCAGAATGCGGCAGGGAGCATGCAAAGAGGAAGGAAAGCATTCTAGACAGAGGTCCCAGTAAATGAAAATAACTAGAGATGAAGATGAGAAAAGTGTATACCCATCACAAGTAGTGTATACCCAGAATCTCTGAAGAAAAAAAAATAAAGCTATTTGCATACACTGCTTTTTTTGTCTTGAAAACATTTTTTACTCTGTTTCTTGTTCAACCCGTCTATTCCCACCTTTCTGAGCTTAAAAATAATCTCCTCCAAGCAGCCTTCTCTGGTTTACCTCTTGTCCCACTCTCTTCAACAATGATCGTGGGCTCCTACATTCCCACAGCCCTTTCTTATAATGAAATATTTAATCCTCTCTCCTTCTTATTAAGTTCCATAGTAAGAATCTTGCTCCTGTCGTATTCCTATAACCCAACAGGATGCCTTCCATGTACCTGGTACCTAAGAAATTCATGTGAAAAGCATGAAAGGAAATAACCATTGTTTGGTGTCAACAATGAATGAAGTATTGTACCAAGTACTTCTTGTGCATTATCTCACTTACTTTTCCCAGTACTAGCTTCATTTTATACAGGAGGCAACTCAGTTTTGAAATAAGAGACTTGCCTCAAATCGTACAGCTTGGACTGAAACCAAGGACTGTCTGACTCAGGAGCCTGAGCTCTTAACCTCTATATCATGATAATTTCTCTCTGGTCCTCCCAATGATAATTACTTCTTTATTTTTTTATTTTATTTTATTTTAAGATTTTATTTATTTATTTGACAGAGAGAAATCACAAGTAGTCAGAGAGGCAGGCAGAGAGAGAGAGGGAAGCAGGCTCCCTGCTGAGCAGAGAGCCCGATGCGGGACTCGATCCCAGAACCCTGAGATCATGACCTGAGCTGAAGGCAGCGGCTTAACCCACTGAGCCACCCAGGCGCCCCAACTTCTTTATTTTTGATGGCCTGGAACTTACAGCTTGTTTCGCCCACATCAGAAATTATTGTGGAGAGTGGGAAAAAAAGCATAAAATTTTAACACATTCTTAAGTTCTCTTTCTCCATTTTTCTCTCCTTTGGATGCCTGTTAGCTACACATATATTTTGAACAGATACATTTCAAATTGTACACCTCAGATTTTATTAATTTACCTCTATAGAAAGGATAGAAGTCCACTTCGTTGTGGTTGTTTTTAATAAAGGGGGTGGTTACAGGTAAGTTCAAGGTAGAATTTAAATAGTTGTGCTCTTTAGTTTTTAATAAATCTGTTTTGACTGTGTGACAATTGAATCATTGTCAGTTTTTAATGGTTGTTTTTTTTTTAGACCTATGTTCTATCTCCAAAGAGAATAGAAGTGGGTTGAGTCTTTCCTTTGCAAGCTTACTGACTGTCATTTTTCTAACCTAAGCTGATTAAGTTTAAGGTATTATGCTAAGCAAAATAAGCCAGTCAGAGAAAGACAAATAACATGATTTCACTCATATGTGGAATTTAAGAAACAAAACAGGTGGACATAGGAAAAGGGAAGGAAAATAAAATGAGATAAAAACAAAGTGCGAGGCAAACCATAAGAGACTTTTAACTATAGCGAACAAACCGAGGGTTACTGGAAGGGGGATGGGGTAACAAGCTGATGGGCATCAGGAAAGGCACGTGATGTAATGAGGACTGGCTGTTCTATGCAACTGATGAGTCACTGAATTCTACCCCGAAACTAATAATACACTATATGTTAACTAATTTTGAACCTAAATTTTTAAAAAATAACTATTTTTTGAAAGTTGGGGAAAGTATTCCTACAAAGCCCCAAACCCCTGGATTTAGATCTTGCACACACCGTTGATTACCAAAAGTGAAATTGTAACAGTTCAGTTGCACATTCACATCATTGTCTATTTTGAGTTAATTTATACTACAGCAAATCGGTCCAATGTTATTTTCTAATAATATTTGTGGAGAAACAAGTCAACTTTAAGGTTACAGCAACAAATAAAATTTGATTATCGTTCCATTATATACAACATAACCAAATCCCTAGGATATATTTATTTTTTACTGTAGAAGTCTTCGCTCTTTTTTTTTTTACTTTCGTCGAAACTTAATTTGGTTACATATCTTAATTACAACATAATTTTAACAGCTTAGATTTTTTAAATGACCACTGCATTTACAGTGTTGAGGCTCAAATTTATTTTCTTTTTATATAGAGTCTTAGAGAGTGTTGCTACAGGTAGTTGCTTTATGTAGCACTGTCAAAATCAATAAGAATTACACATATGGTAGATAATTAAGAAGCATATAGAGGTCCAAGTTAGTTACTTTTCTGTTATTGCTTATCTAATCCTGAAAGCATAAGTGTTCATGTTTAAGGAAACTTCCTGTATTTTTACTCTAAATTTTTAATTCAAATATTGATTGTGGTCTAAGTGTTACTTAAGACAGTATTGCTCAAAGGCAGAAGTAAAGATTTCGTTTAGTTCTTAAAACATCTAATCCCAGGAAGACAAAATATAAAGGGGGCATCCACATAACTGAACTCCTGCTATATTTGTTCTCTCCTTTTTTTTTTTAAAGACTTTTTTTTCCTAGGATTTTATGTATTTATTTGAGAAAGAGAGACAGAGAGAATGAGAGAGAGAGAGCATGAGTGGGGTGAGGGGCAGAGGGAGAAGCAGACACCCTGTTGAGCAGGGAGCCCAGTGTGGGGCTCAATCCCAGGGGGCCTTTGAGATCATGAACTGAGCCACCCAGGTGCCCTTCTGCTCTACATGTTTACACAAGGTGGCTCTTTTGTTTTTGTTTAAATGTTTTTCCATTACAGAAAACTTAAGATGAAAAAAGCATGGTCTTGATAATATTGAGGAGGACAATTTTTGAGGAAATGGGTAAGAAATATCTTAAAGTAACTGATCTTTAATCTAAGCTTAGTAGGTTAAGAACTTTCCTGGGCACCTGGGTGGCTTAGCCGGTTAAACGTCCAACTCTTAATTTTTAGTTCAGGTCGTGATCTCAGGGCTGTGAGATCAAGCCCCCAGATTGGGCTCCGCTCTGGGCAGGGAGCCTGCTTAAGAGTCTCTCTTTCCTTTTCCCTCCACCCTGCCCCCCACCACTCGTGCTTGCTCTCTCTCTCTCTCTCTCAAAACAAGCAAAGAAACTAAAACAACAACAAAAACCATTTTCTTAAGCAGTTTGAATGTCCTGTGCCTTGAATAGCCATGGAATGTACTCCAGTTAGTAAAACAGTGAATAGTATGATACAGAGTAAGTAAAGAATATTTGGCATCAACTATTTGGCTGTGTTAAAATTATATTTTTTAAGGGCCTAATCCACTTAACTATTCTTAGGATTAAGAAACTCAGAATGGGGTTGAAGATGTTAAATTTTGAGGGTTTGTTTATTTGCTTGCTTTGGTGGGGGAGAAGTCTGGGCAGTTTCCTTATAGCTCTCTAATATGGACCTGACAAGGGAGTTAAAAAGGCAGAGAATGACTGAAGAATTAAGTGCCTGCCTTACCAAAAGGTAAAAGTGACTGTAACATCTAGGAGAAAGGATTTCCTGAACTTGAGTGAAGGTGGGACCCGGTGCTGAAGCTCCATGATGCGCAAACATGGTCAATAGAAGAAACAATATACCATCAGCACACCCAAGCCTCCTCTATGGTTGGATGCTTTGAAGACCTTTGGTCACAGATGTAGATTCAGGAGCTCCTGATTATGTTACCAGAATAGGAAGGTCAAAACATCGCTTCTGTTTTCGAAATTCATCCAATGGCTCTCAACTGAATTTAAAATAAAATCTAGGCTCCTTTCCATAGTCTATAATGTCCTTCATGATCTAGCTTCTCCTGTCTTCAGACTACATCTCTCAACCTTTTGACATGCTCCAAAGTCACTTGTTAACTTTCTGATTCCCCTACATGCCAAGCTTGTCCCAACCACGGAAACCCTACACTTGTTGGTCCCTTTGTCTCTCCATTTAGAGTTCTCTTTCTCCAGATATTCACATGTCAATTCTTTCCTATAATTCAAGACTTAGTTTAAATTATCACCTCCTAACGGAAGTCACTTTCTCACCTTTTACTTTGTCTTATTTTTACCATGGCCCACATCCTTATCTAAAATATTTATTTATTGTAGTATTATGTACTAGATTATCATTTCCTGTATCTGGCCACTAGTAAGTAAACATCATGAGTCTAGCACATGGAGTATTTCTTTTTGGCCTCTACTATTCATATATGCCTGACACAGAGTTGATATGGAACAATAGCTCTTTGCTAAGAAAGTTACCTGAATGAATGAGTGTACATTGAACTAGCCAAATTTCCAAGAGCATCAGAGGAATTTGGAAGTAGGTGAAAGTCCAGGAAGCTCTCAAGATCTGGAAGATTCGGTGGAGGTCAGTCAAGGCACGGTCAGGACTGGCAAGCTGAATCTTTCATAAATAGGAGTACACAAAAACAGATAATTCTGGGATCAAACACTAGAAGCAAAAAAGGCCTAGAAGACTCCTAAATTATTCCTAGATAGCACAGGTGCATTGGTTAATAAGCTACTCCTTGAGTTAATTCATTTGGTTATTGTACCAACTTGTTTAGAATAGGAAGCATTAGTTTTCATAGCTTCTGATTCCTGTTGCTTGTATCTTAGCCCATTTCTTATTTGTACTATCTCTTTTAGTACAGTAGCTTTTTAACCTATTATTGAAGATCCAGTTTAATAAATTCTAATGGCTATAACAGAGAACTTGCATTCACTTTTGGAGCTTAGTGGTTAAACATCATTAAATGCACTGAGGCAGGGTTATTCTTTCCTGATTTGTATGGAATCCTAAACTGTTTAATATGAACATTGTTTGAAAGATAAGTGTATTAATCAGGTCTTGTCCCCTAAAAGTAACAAACATGATCTACAAAAATACAAATTTCAGTTATCCTTTTTTCAATGATATAAAATGCTTATTTAAAAAATATATTATGAAATATGAAGGTAAATTTGTACTTCAGCAAGACACCAATGGGACAAAGCAGAATCTGGGTTAAGCAGAGCACATCAGTTGTTCTCAAGCTTCTATGTTCTGCCATTCTCTCTTAAGTGGCACCATGATGTAGAAACATACACAAACACAAACACAAACAACATATCACTAAGTGGGTCATCCCTTCAAAAAGTTATGATAAGAAGTACTTCTTTGTGCTGGGACACCATAAAGTATGGGGACAGTGAGGTTAAGCTAAGATTATACAACATACTCTGATTGGGGCTCACCATCTTCTAGAGTTGGTAAAGGTAATTACAGCAGTGTAATAAGTTCTATAACAAATACATAGACAGGGCAGAGCAAAACAAGGGATCATTGCTTAATGTGATCAGGGAATGCATCCAAGAGATGAAGGGGTTTATACTAAATGGTAAAGAGGGAGTTTGAAAGGTTGCCCAACTGAAGAAGTCACTGTAGTCAGAAGGAAGTTGTTTGGAGATCAGAAGAAATAGTATTTTTCAGAGAATTGCCAGAAACCAGGTACGGATAGGGCCAGGTATGCACATAGGGGAGAATATAATATATGCAAAGAGAATATAGTGTATGCAAATAGAAGAAGAATATAGTGTATGCAAATAGTGTATGCAAAGAGAATATAGTGTATGCAAAGTGTAGAAGAGCTTTTTGGCAACACGGTTGACAGTTTGGATACAATACTTTCTTGTACAAGAAATGGTCTTGCCCATGTTCGTAGCTACCTCCAGTCATTATGAAAAACCAAAAGTATCCTTACTTTTGGTAGCCAGCCTCCAAGGTGGTCCCAGCCTCCAGATTCTTGCTGTTCATACCCTTGGGTAGTCTGCTCCCACTTTGCACCACAGTTTGTCTTGTGCACCTGATAGCGTGAAAGCAGAGCCGATAAATTGCCTTTCTTGAGATTGGGTCATAAAGGATTGTGAAGCAAAACAAACTGAGGGTTGCTGGGGGGAGGGGGGTTGGGAGAAAGGGGTGGGATTATGGACATTGGGGAGGGTGCTTTGGTGAGTGCTGTTAAGTGTGTAAACCTGGGGATTCACAGACCTGTACCCCTGGGGATAAAAATATATGTTTATAAAAAATAAAAAATTAAAAAAAATAAAAAATAAAGGATTGTGAAGTCTCTCTTGGTATCTCTCTGTCCCTCTTTGTTTCTGTCTGTCTATCTGTCTGTCTCTCTCTCTCTCTCTCTCTCTCTCTCACACACACACACACACAAACCACTGGTCTGGGGAAAGGCAGCAGTCATGCCCTCAAAACAGCCCAATGAACTGAAGCCATCTGCCATGAGTGAGCATGGACCAGATCCTCTTGGACATTCAGATGACCATAGTTCTGACCAACCACCCTGACTACCACCTCATTAGAACCAGAACTAGCCGGCTAAGCCATTCTAACTCCTGATCCATAGAATCTCAAATGATATAATTAATATTTGCTGTTTTCAGTTGCTAAGTTAAGGGATAATTTATTAGTCGCCGATAGATAAGAATACACTACTCACTTCCGAATGCCATCTGGGGAGCAGTATAGTTACCAAAGGAAAAATCACAGGTCTGTGCTAAGGGCTTTGAGCTTCTCCCTATAGGCAGTGGCGAGATACTCACAGATTTAAGGTAAGAGAGTGAAAAAATTAAATTGTGTTTTAGAAAGACTGTTTTTTGCTGTGAACCCAGAGTTTCCCATTCCCTTCTTGAGTCCTCCACTATTGCTTTTTCACCTACTTCTAAAGGGAATAACAAACTAGAAGGGCGTTTGTTGACTTGTTTTCCTCCTGGCTAGACTGGGAGCTACCTTAGAAGAGAAATGAATTATTGGTCATTATAAATAATTCTTTGTGTTCCTGGACTCCTGCTGAGCACGATGAGAGGTTCTCAGCAAATACTTGGGTTTGCTGAGTGATAGGAGCTAAATGTGCCTGCAGAAAGGACATTGGGCTAGCAGACTATTACATTAGCTCATTGCAAAAGCATTGAAGAAATAGCCTTCAGAGATGTTAAAAAAGAAGAAAGCAGAAATCAGCCAATTTATACACACACAGATTTAAACTTAGTTTGGCAAGTGTGATGGTTTTTCAAATAACCTAAGCCTTTGTCCCGCCTCCTGGTGTTGTCATAGCTCTTAAGCAAATACAAAGAAGACTCCTCTAGTCTGTTCAGCTCAAATGTCTGGCAGAGCCCAATAATAGTATCTGAAGTTTGTAGCTAGAAAACAACCAACCAAAAAAAGGAAAAAAGATAAGATTTTTTAAAAAGTAAGTTTTGTTGCTCCTTCAAATGTGATGTGTTGGTTTCTACCGAGCTGATACAAATTTCAATGGGAATAAATAATAAAATATTATAACCTATGATCACTATATCCATATATTATAAGTATATAGATATAAAGAAATGAATTTTATATTCATATCAAGATATCAGAGTGTCTTAATTAAACAAAAACACAAGTGTAAGCAAGTAACAAAGACATGTTGACCAAAATACTTTGTATACATAAAACATCTTCACTGAAAATTCTAAAATGTACTCTAGAGCTCTTAATAAAATTTACAAAAACCTCTTTTAAAACAAATGTCCTAAGCAAGCCATAAATATTTATTTTTTCTACTCTAAAAACAGAAAGTTGTGTCAACAACAACATAGGAATGTACCACAAGAGTCATCTACACATCTCATAATTCAGAATAATGGTTGGAAAAGGGTGTCCACATATCTCACACATATTTCGTGTTTTTTAGTTTTTTAGTTTTTTTTTTTTTTTTTTTTTTACCTACACTGCTTCCAATAAATGAATGAGACATCTGATTTCATGATCTACCTCAAGCAAGTCATTAATTTGTCCCTATATTTCCTCTAATTTTAAAATAGTGCTTCAGTTGCGATCCTTGTGTTATCGTGGAAACCAAAAAATTTTTGCTCACCTCCTGGTTACATAGAAACAGCTCTTGTTGTGGTAAACTGACTTTAAGTTTCATTTCCTATTTTAATTTCATATCCCCCCTGCACAAGCACATTCACAAAAAGAGGGGAAAAAAAATGACAGCCTAAAATAATGTTAGGTAATTGACTACATTTTATAAAAAAATATTAGTTTAAAGGATATTTCTTTTCCTTTTCATCATTTATTCCCTGACAGTAAGATAATTTCTCATATATTCAAGGTTTTATTACAAATATTTGAGTACCATAGAGTGGCTTTAGTAGTGGAATATGAATCAGAAACAGGGTAATTTCTTAGGAATGGTCTGTATGGAAGAATTTAAAAATGATCTCTCAAGGATTTTAGTGATCTAAATTAAATATTAATGATTTGTATTGGATTTACCATCACAAATGCATTATGTGAGAAGGCAATCTTTAAAAGTTTTAATTTAAATTACAGTTAATTAACATGCAGTGTAATATTAGTTTCAGGTGTACAATATAGTGTTTCAACTTCCATACGTCACCCTGTGCTCATCACAGCAAGTGCCTCCTTAATCCCCGTCACACATCTAGCCCACTCCCCTGTTTGCCTCCCTTCTGGTAGCCATCAGTTTGTTCTCCATATTTAAGAGTCTCTTTCTTGGTTTGCCTCTCTCTCTTTTTCTTGTTTCCCTTTGCTCTTTCATTTTGTTTCTTAAATTCCACGTATGGGTGAGATCATATCGTATTTGTCTTTCTCTGACTGACTTATTTTGATTAGCATTATCCTATCTAGCTCCATCCATGTAGTTGCAAATAGCAAGATTTCATTCTTTTTATTTTTATTTATTTTATTTAACTATTTATTTGACACAGAGAGACACAGCGAGAGAGGGAACACAAGCAGGGGGAGTGGGAATGGGAGAAGCAGGCTTCCTACAGAGCAGGGAGCCTGATGTGGGGCTCAATCCCAGGACCCTGGGATCATGACCTGAGCTGAAGGCAGATGCTTAACGACTGAGTCACCCAGATACCTCAAGATTTCATTCTTTTTAATGGTTGAGTAATAATCTACTATATCCATTGTATCTATTTACTACATCTTCTTTATCCATTCATCAATTGATGGATGCTGTTTCCATAATTTGGCTCTTGTGGATGACATTGCTGTAACATTGGAGTATGTATCTCTTCAAATTAGTATTTTTGTATTCTTTGGGTATATTTTGGGTAAATATCTAAATATCTAAATATTCTTTGGGTATATTTTGTGTAAATATCTAGTAGTGCAATTGCTGGATCATGGAGTAGTTCTATTTTTTACTTTTTGGGGAACCTGCCCACTGTTTTCCGCAGTGGTTGTGTTTCCTCTAACGGTGCAAGAGGGTTCCCCTTTCCCCATATCCTTGCCAACACCTGTTGCTTCTTGTGTTGATTCTAGTCATTCTGACAGCAGTGAGATAATATCTCATTGTAGTTTTGATTTACGTTTCCCTGATAATAAGTTATGTTGAGTATCTTTCCATGTGAGTGGCCATTTTATGTCCTCTTTAGAAAAGTGTCTGTTCGTGTCTTCTGTCCATTTTTAAATTGGATTATTCATTTTTGGGCCTGCTGAGTTGTATCAGCTCTTTATATATGTTAGACACTAACCTTTTGTCAGATTTGTCATTTGCAAATGTCTTCTCCATTCTGTGGGTTGCCTTTTAGTGTTGTTGATTGTTCCTTTGTTGTGCAGAAATTTTTTGTTTTGATGTATCCCAATAGTTTATTTTTGTTTTGTTTTCCTTGCCTCAAGAGACATCTAGAAGGAAGCTGCTACAGTCAGTGTCAAAGAGATTACTGCCTGTGTACTATTCTAGAATTCATATGAGCTTCAGGTCTCACATTTAGGTCTTTAATCCATTTGAATTTATATTTCTTATTGGCATAAAAAAGTTGTTCCAGTTTCATTTCTTTGCATGTTGCTGTCCAGTTTGAAAAGGAATGAAAATAAAAACATAATGGTTCAAAATCTTTGGGATCCAGAAAAAGCAACTCTAAGAAGGATGTTTATAGAAATGCAGTCCTACCTCAAGAAGCAAGAAAAATCTCAAATAAATAACCTAACCTTACACCTAACGAAGCTAGAAAAAGAAGAACAAGTAAAACCCAAACCCAGTAAAAGGAAAGAAATAATGAAGATGAGAGCAGAAATAAATGATGCAGAAACTAAAAAAGTAATAGAACCAATTAATGAAACCGGGAACTGGTTCTTTGAAAAGATCAAAAAATTGTATGAACCTTTAGCAAGACTCAAAAGGAAGAGAGAGACAGACAGAGAGAGCGAGCGAGCGAGAGAGAAGCCAAATAAAATTGTGTATGAAAGGGACAAATATTAACCAGCACACAAAAATACAAACAATTGTACAGAATACCATGAAAACCTATATGTCGGGTACCTCATATGAGTGGCTCAGTGGGTTAAGCCTCTGCCTTCAGCTCAGGTCATGATCTCAGGGTCCTAGGATTGAGCCCTGCATTGGGCTCTCTGCTCAGCGGGATCCTGCTTCCCCCCACCCCTGCCTGCCTCTCTGCCTACTTGTGATCTCTGTCTGTCAAATAAATAAATAAAATCTTAAAGAAAAAAAAAACCTATATGTCAACAATTTGGACAACTAGGAAGAGATGAATGAATTCCCAGGAGCATGTAACCTACCAAAACTAAAGCAGAAAAAAATAGAAACTTTGAACAGACCAATTACTAGGAATGAACTTGAATCAATAATAAAAAAAAATCCCAACAAACAAAAGTTCAGGACCAGATGACTTCAGGTGAATTCCACCAAACATTTAAAGAAGAGTTAATACCCATTTTTCTTAAACTATTCCAAAAAATGCAAGAGAAAGGAAAATTGCCAAAGTCATTCTATGAAACCAACATTATCCTGATACCAAAAGTAGATAAGACACTACCAAAAAAAAAAAAGAGAGAGAGAGAGAGAGAGAGAACTACAGGTCACTATCTCTCATGAATATGTATGGGAAAATCCTCAATAAAATATTAGCAAATCAAATCCTACAATATATATTTTAAAAAATCATATACCACAGGTATATGAGATTTATTCCTAGGATGCAAGGGTGGTTTAATATTTGCAAAGCAATCAGTGTGATATGTCACATCAATAAGAGAAAGGATAAAAACCATATGATCATTTTAATAGATGCAGAATAAAAACAATGAGAGTGGACTTCCTTATCTTGTTCTTGATCTTAGGGGAAAAGCTCTTAGTTTTTCATCATTAAGTATGATGTTGGCTGTGTGTTTCTCATATGAGATCTTTCTTTATGATGTTGAAATATGTTCACCTCATACCTGTCAGAATGCTTAAAATAAAAACCACAAAAACAACAAGTGTTAGGGATGATGTGGAGAAAAAGGAATCCTCTTGCACTGTTCATGGGAATGCAAATTGGTACAGCCTTGTGGAAAACAGGAGGGAGTTTCCTCAAAAAAGTTAAACATGGAACTACCTCATGATCCAGTAATCACACTAGTGGGTATTTACCCTAAGAATATAAAAATACTAATTTGAAAGGATATATGCACCCCTATGATTATTGCAGCATTATTTATAGTATTATAACTTATAATATTGCATTATTTATAACAGCCAAACTATGAAAGCAGCCCAAGTATCCATCAAAAGATAAATGGATAGAGAAGACATGTTATATATACACAATGGAATATTGCTCAGCCATAAAAAGGGAATGAAACCTTTCCATTTGCAACAACATGTAGAGAGAGAGAGTATAATTTTGAGCAAAGCAAGTCAGTTAGAGAAAGACACATACCATATGATCTCACTCACATATGGAATTTAAGAAACAAAACAAATGAGCAAAGAGAAAGAGAAAGACAATTCAAGAAATAGACTCTCAACGATAGAGAACAAACTGATGGCTACCAAAGGAAGATGGATGAGTAGATGGGGAAAATGGGGGTTGGGGATTAAAGGGTACACCTATTAGGATGAAAAATAAAATAAAATAAAATAAATGAGAAAAAGAAAAAAATATATACAGTTTATTGGTACACAAGAAAATAAGTATTTTGCATTAAAAGCCAGAATTTTAGAGATGCAAACGTTGAAAAGATTGCAATTACCCTGTCCTCAATTTAATTAACGGTACAGTTTTATTTTTTGAAGCAGTATAGAAAGTACATGCATATTTAAATTAAAATAATTTCTTTCAAAATTTTCTAGTTGTAAACTTTTAGGTATGTTAATGAAGATGGAGGTGTTTGAGGTTGTCCTTCGGGCTTGGTGGGTTGTTCCTACGCTTTGTTGCAGTCCTAAATTAGCTTGGTTTGCTACTGCCTTGATGCTAATCAATGTATACATACTTAAACTCACAACAATCATGTGAGGTAAAGATTAGGAGCCTCAGAATACAGATACTGATACTACAGTGTAGGAGAGTTAATAAATTTTCCAAATTTCTACCTAGTAAGTGGCAGTACTAGGATGCAAACGGAGACTCAGTGCCTAATGATCTTAAGCTCTCGGCCAGTCAACAGGCTTTGAGTGTCTTAATATAAAGGCCAATGGTGCACCCTCAAACTCTGGCCTAGATTTGCCATTGTTTCGCACTTCTGTACTAAGCTCCATGAAAAATTTCTAGTCTCATTGGTGATCCTTGTCCTACCCGTCCACTCTACTCCTTGCTTTTGCTTCAACTATGTCTTCAACTCATTTCTGATTTGGAACTTACATTAACAATCTATTTTGTGCAACTACTTAAAATAAGTCGGCATACAGTCAGGTCCAGAGCAAATGGTTTCGCCCAAGCAATGCGGGGGTCTAACTTTGTCTCACACAATCTTTTAATTAATGCGTTTGTTTTTAAGCCCTTAACCTTCATTCTAAACCTTCAGAGGAAATCAGGGCCTCAAAATCCTGACACAGTCCAGGTTTCTGAAGAGGAAATCCCTTTTCTCTACCAAATGAAATTAAATTCAGGACCCTTTCTCCCCACCCCCCAAGTGACCCTGTAAATCATAAAACCACGAATCCATCTTCATTCCATTCTGTCATTTGGTTTCTTTTCTCCTATTCTCTTTGTCCTTGAGGCTTTTGCCCAGCGCTCTCACTGTCACTCTTCGATTCTCTTTCAGCGGGTCCTAGGAATGGATGTGGGTATTCAATTTGTCATATTTTACTGGAAGTCTAAAATCCATCTTCCTTCTATCCTTCCTTGTTTCTTACTCTGATCAGTATCATTGGGGCGCAGGTCCTTAAAGGTGCAGGGGCTCCCAAGCTCAGAGTATCAATGAGGTCTGAATTGTGTTTTGCTTGGTAGCTTTGTGACCTCCAGCGAGTTAACCTATTTTGCTGTTCCATTTGTAAACATGGGGATTGTAGTTCCCACTTCCTAGTACTTCTTTGAGAATTACAGGAACTAACATAATTTGAAAGGGGAGCACCACAAATATACAGAGTAGGTACCCCCCTGACTGTCTGCTTCCTTCCTTCAAATCTCCTCCAGCAACCACATCTTGCAGGGTAGGTACTCACACATTTTTACACAAATGCCTGGAGTGGGCATCAATGTAATACAATAGGGGATAATTTGGAGCCAGGGGATCTTAAGCACCAGGAAGCAACATTAAGCAACTGGGCAGAGGAAAGGAGAGGGCTAGGAGTTTAAAGGGCTTTATCTCTGAGTTCAAGTAGTAGTGAATGTCTTTTGCTACTTTGATCTGAAGACTTCCGAAGAAATAAAGGAGGCTGCAGGTGGCAGGAAGAAGTCTAGCGCCTTGTTTCCTAGTTGACAGGGAATAACTGAGGTGGTTATTTAAATTCTCTTTGTTTGCGTTAGATTTATCTCTGTTTTGTTTAACCTTTATCTCCACATTATCCTTTTCCTGCGGAGTGGTCTGATTACAGCTTCTCAAGTTTACAGTCCTTCCTAGGGTCCGGGGCATTCCACTGTTTCTCACCTCAGCCCTGGGAATACACATCTTTACACTTAAAACCGCAAATGTTAAGGCAAACAGGATTGCATCTGAATTTCACTTGGGTGTAAAAAAACGGTGAAGGAGATTTTAGGAATGTTAGACCCAGATAGTAATTTACACTGTCTTTCTCTTTTAATTTTCCCCAGCTTCCTCTTCCTCTGTTGTTTGATTCACTTTACCTTAACTTAGCTCCTCCTTTTGGCTCCCTCCCCTTATAGAAAAAAAAAAAAAAAAAAAAAAAAAAGGCCCACAGAAACCCCAAAGAGGCAACCTGGAAGGGAAGAAATGCAACAAGTCCCTTGGGGCAAACCTGGCAGCCGGTGAATCCGGATCCTAAGGGTGTTGCCTTCCCCAGTGGCGGGTCAATCACTCCCTCAAACTACTACCCACTTCAGCGCAACCTTTCTCCACTCCTCCTACACTGTCAGCTGCCGGGAAATCCTGGAGCAGCCCTTGCCCTGGAGCCGCCCGTGTTTTTAATAACCGGGGACTTAGCTGAGTTTTTTAAAGACAAAGGAAACAAGCACTTCAGGGGCCTTGCCGCGGAGCCCCGGGGTGTTGGTTTCCGCCGCAGGGTACGCCTCCACCAGCTGGCTCTGCACAGATTAAGTCAGGGGAGCTGCGCACAACTTGTTTGTTTGAAAACCTGTTTGTTGAAAACGAGATGGGTGCGTCGGCCTCCCCCGGGGGCCACTGGCGTGTGGGAGAAGGGAGGAGGTTCTGCAGCTCCAGGGCGCTTTCCGTGCGGGAGCTTCGGCGCTGGGGGCGCACGCAGGAGCTGAATTTCTCCCGTGGTGGCCCCGGCCCCTGCCTCCCACCCCCCAGCCCCCACTCCAGCCTGTTGCTTCCCCGGACGCTCCAGGTCGGCTTTTGCCGGCAGCTCTAGTGTTCCGGCCAAACTTCAGCGCCCCAAGCGCTGCTCCGGAGCTGCCCCCGCCTCCCGCACGCTCCCCGCGGGGTTCGGGACGTCGGGGGCGCCCCAGCTGTTGTCTGCCAAGTGCATTCCGGGACCGGGGGGCCCGGCCGGCGGCGATGAAGCCGTCTTGGTTGCAGTGTCGTAAAGTCACCGGCGCTGGGGGACTCGGGGGGTCCCTGCCCGGGTCCGCGGCGGCGCGGGGGGCCGGCCCGGCCCGCAGGGCGTACGTGGCCCCCGGCCCTCGGGGCGGTCTCGGGGGCCGGGGCTGCCGATCGCTGTCCACAGCCGGCGGTGGCGGCGAGTACAAGACCCACTTCGCGGCCTCGGTGGCCGACCCCGAGAGGTTCTGGGGCAAAGCGGCCGAGCAGATCAGCTGGTACAAGCCCTGGACCAAAACGCTGGAGAACAGATACCCCCCTTCCACCAGCTGGTGAGTGACTCCTTCGCCAAGCCAGATCTCTCACGACTTTTGGGCGACCGGGCCCGACGTCCCCTTCGCGGGGAACCTGGCACTGTTAGGAGAGGAATTCAGGACTGGAAATGTGCTCAGATCTTTCGATTTGTGTTTCATTTAAATTTTATAGTCAACTCTTTTGCCGTCTCTTGAGGGGTTGGGTTACTTGTTATGAGCCCAGTTTCCTATAGCCCAGAGATTTACTGGCACGGCAGGGCTCTGCTTGGCACTGGCCATGTTACAGGGCTAAAACAAGGGTCTGGCCCCAGGGACAGTACTGTCCAGTGTGTGTCCACGGAGACAAATGGGAACAGTGGGATAAACTAGGCAAGTATTGCCAAGTATCCACGCACTGCAGGGAGCAAGAGATTTAAATGAGGAAAGACTTCAGTAAAATCACACCTAACTAGGGTTTGGAAGGAGCGGTGTATCTTCTCAAGGTGGACAAGGATCTAATTATTAAAGACCAGGGGTTGGAAAACAGGCTGAAATTTGACCGTTACTGTGGTTGCAAATTATTGTGTTGGCTAGAGAGGTGGGAGGGGGGCTCATGAGCCAGCTTAGATTAGATCCATAGCCCTATTGTCTATATGAAGCCATAATATGAGGTACTCCAGAATTATGCACATATAGGCCAGGTGGTGCTAGAAATCATGGTAGGATTTTTTTTTTTTTTGTCTAGAGTTGCAACTATAAGCAGCTATAAACATTATTTTTACATCACAACCAAACAGAGATACATTGTAGAATAAATGCCAAACTTGTCAGAATAGTAAGGGTGAGGCACACAGTCTATGAAAACTGGAGTTGTGGCTGCTTGTTCAGCTGTGTGCCTAGTAGGAATGTGGCTGCTCTCATCTGCTGGCCATTAGAGAGAGATGTTTCCTGTAAAAGTTTGAGAAACACTGCAGTGGGGTTTCCCAGATTTCCAAATTCCCAGCAATGAATGGGATTGGGGAAATGACAGGTTTGGATTTGACAAACGTCTCCTTGTTGAAATGGAGAAAGGCAAGCCAACCAGACCCTGTTCTGTATTGTCATCATGCCCTCCCACTTCATTGTTTGAAACAGTTAACATAGTTTTCCCTTTAGAATCTGCGTACCTTTTCTCTTCTGGTTTAATTTTTTCAGTAGTGTTTGACTAATCCTCTTTGACATGCCTGACAGTGATTGAAGCACCACATGTATTTATATGTCTATGTCTATATGTCTATATATACACATATGCGTGTATGTATATGTATATATGTAGACATAATATAGCACACATATGACATATACACACACATATGTGTGTGTGTATATGTCATATGTGTGTGTATATATGTATATATGTAAGTCATGATGACTCATGACGACTAAGAGCATGGTCTGTGGAGCCAGAATACTGGGTCTGAGTTCTGGGTCTCCCAGTTACTGGCTGTGTGTTCACAGCTGAGTTACTTAATCTCTCGGCTTCAGTGTTCTCATTTATAAATGTGGTAATAGTATGAGGACTAAATGGGTAAAGAATTAAGACCATGTCTTGGATGAAATAGACTTTAAAAATTTCGGAGGAAGAGTAGCCAGCTATCTTTGCACTCTTATACCATAGTTATTTCAGGAGGGGAAAACTCTCCTTGTGTTTCTTAGATCAAAACAAAAATCATGGTCTTTCCTAAGAGTGTATTCTCAAAGTTGTGTGTCTGCATATCTGTCATAAAGTATGGTACTGAAAATGGTTTACGTGACCACCCCCTCCCCCAAAACCATGTGAAGAGAAGTTAATTAAGAAGTCATGGGGAAAAAAAAAAAAGGAAGAAAGAAGTCAAGTAACAACAAATGAAGGCCATATATAAGGCAGTGGCAGTGACAATGGAAGGGAAAGCAGAAGTTTCTAGAGGGTTGGTAGGGGTTGACAGGGGCCCGAGTGAGTGCAGAGAATGTCGAAGTCAAGGGTTCATCAGATAGGTATTTTAGACCTGGAGATTTTTTTTTTTTAAGATTTTATTTGTTCATTTATTTGTGAGAAGTAGAGACAGCGCAAGTGGTGGGGAAAAGCAGGGGGAGTGGGAGAAGCAGACTCTTCTGCTGAGCGGGGAGCCCATGCACGGCTGGATCCTAGGATCCTGAGATCATGACTGGAGCCAAAAGCAGCCACTTAACCTACTGAGCCATCTATGCGTTCTTAACCTGGAGATTTTCTTTCTAACTTTTTTCTTCTTAATCTCTAATTGCTGGCCTAAATTTTCTAAAATTGTCTGCATTGAATTTTTTTTAAAGATTTTTATTTATTTATTTGACAGACAGAGATCACAAGTAGGCAGAGAGGCAGGCAGAGAGAGAGAGAGAGGAGGAAGCAGGCTCCGAGCGGAGCAGAGAGCCCGATGTGGGGATCCATCCCAGGACCCTGGAATCATGACCTGAGCCGAAGGCAGAGGCTTTAACCCACTGAGCCACCCAGGAGCCCCTGCACTGAATGTTTTTAATGACATTTTTACCAAAGGGTCTTCATGTTTTCAAAAATTCAATGCATTTTAAATAACTGACATTTGATAATACTACATATGAACTCTTCATCTTTGTACTCTTGGAATCACGTGGCCATACCTGCTTTGTAGCAACCCAAAAGATCAAGGTGCATAAAGATAAGTCTGTGTGTCCTTATTTATTTTAGCAGTGTGATCGGATTTTACTAAGAATTTTGGTTGGCAGAGAAGAATTAGGCAGGAAATGAAGGTAGGAGACCATATATCTAATCTTAAACTTCAATAAGCACTTTCAGTTTCAAATAGAATCCATTACTGTGTTGGACACATATTTGCAGATATTCCTCATGGGTTAACAGTTATCTATAAAGCTAAATGCCTGAAACCGTGGATAGAACTGAACCCGCATATACTGTTTTTTTCTATATATACATACTTATCATAAATTTAATTTATAAACTAGGTAAATCAACAGTAACTCAAATAGAAAAATTATAATATACTGTAATAAACATTATGTAAACGTGGTCTCTTTCTCTCAAAATATCTTATGGTACTGTACTCATCTTTCTTTTTTTTGTGATAAAATGCCTACGTGATAAGATCAAGTGAGATGAAGGACATAGACACTGTAACAAATGTTGGGCCTGAGTTTGACCCCAGGTAACTGAAAACAGCAGAGTGAAACCACAGTTAAGGGGGCACTGCTGCACTCAAATTCAGAAGGTAGTTTCAGGATGGTTTCAGAAATCTTGGAATAGGAAGCAAAAGGTTTTGTCTTCACTTCTTGGGCTACAGGTCACAATCTGACTCTAAGCCTACAAGTGGGTTTTGTTTGAGCCAGATGTTGAGTTTTTGTTTATTTAAGTAGTTCTCAGTATTTAAACATGGGAAGATTTCACCTAAAATCCACATTTCTGGTATCAATTCAATTTTTGGTCTTCTTTTGACAAAAAAGTAGAACATCCACTAGCAATGGGCAGCACTTGGCCAAAACTGAGTAACTCCTATCCCCAGGCTAAATGCGACATTGTGACCGCCTGAAAGTGGGGTTCAGGGAAGGAAGGAAGTTTTGGTAATGGCAAGAATGTGAGTTAGATCTCCAAGTTGGGGAATTGATGGTGAAATGAAAGTTCATTGGCTGAAACCTGGAGGGGGCTTGATGTATGGCTATAGACTCGACTCTAAGTTGAAAAGATGTAGAGTTCAAGCCTGATGAATGTTGAGTGGAGATGGGGGTGGAGGGAGAGAGAGGAAGAGGAACATACTAAAAACTAAACTTTGGAGACAAGTAGGAAAAAAATACCTTGCAAGAGTGGATGGGACCTTGGTTTCAAAGAAGTAGGAGAAGGAAAAGCAGGATATTGCAGTGTCCTGGAGTATAAAGAAGGGAACAGATAAAAGAAGGACCATCAGTAGAGATTAAGGGCTCTAGAGATGTTTTAAGGCAACAGAGGTGTGAAAGAGCAATTTTGATTCAGAAATCCTCAGGGACTTTTCATAATGTGATGTGAATGGAGGAACAGAGGCGAGACCAAGAGCAGTGCATTACAGAGTGAGCAGAGGGTGGAAGGAACATTCCATGGAGGAATTAGAGACAGGAAGGGGAGACAGAATGACAGCGTGTAGATGCACCTGAGCTATGAAATACGTTCCTCCCTCTCTTTACTTTTCTTCCTCCCCTTTTAGGAGAAACCCGTGTTTAAAGGCAGAAGTGAAGAAATCTGTGACATAGGAATGAAGGGAATTTTGCTTATTTTGAAACCCATTCCTCATCAATAGGTCTCCCTGTTTTTGCAGCTTTGTGTGGTTTCTTATCTTTCTTTTGTTTCGGTACTAGAAGTTCCTGGAGGAAACTCCATGTCTAAACGATGACATACAGAGCTACTCAGCCAGTCTGTATGTTCTTGTTATATACTCTCACAGTGCTGTTTCTCTAGATAGTTACACATTTCATTGCGAGTTTACAGGGAAGATAAGGAGGCAATTGAAAAGGGATGAAATAATAGTCGTTGATTTACTTAATTATTCTTGGGGTATTAGGCATTGTATAAGTAAGTGGTTCAGAGGAGGAAAAAGTTCTTTATCTTGTATTTCCAACTTTTCTGTGAGTTTGACTTTGTTTCCAAGGAAAACAAATACGGACAGTATAATGTGAATTTTATGTAACTGGAAAGTAATTTAATTTCCCTAATGAATATTGGTGCTTTGGCAATCCGTCAATCAACCGCATTAAACTATTTGGGAAATTTAGTCTTTTTCTTTTTTTAACTTACTGAGATTCTTTGAATTTTCCTTCATATTTATCAGAGTTTATTAAAATGATGTTTAATTCTGGTTTGAAAGTAAGAGGCTTACCTAAAGATGAAAAATTTGTCCCCTTTTGACAAACTCTAAATGAAATGAATTTATTCATAATATCGTGCACAGTACAGGCATATTTAAAATTTAAATTGTCATTTTCCTATAAATACAAAAAATATTTTAAGAAGGTACACGGTCGGCATGAAAAATGACCTATTAGAAATACAGTCCCGCAGAAAAACCTCTATCGAGAAAGCCCAACTTTAAAAGATGGGCCTTATTGTATATTCTCAAGGTCAGCAGCTTGATGCCACGCCATATCTAATTTTCTCAGTCTCTCATGCTGCTGAACCTCCAGGACACAACAGAGTGAACTACAGGAATGCTGCAATTACATAAGCAAGGATGGATTGCCTGACAAATGGCACAATCAATGAACAATGGAAATTCAATCAGCTGTGACTGCATCAACTACCAGGTGCATGGGAAAATCCAGACTCTGAGCAAGTATCTCCTGGAAGGTGGCTTACTTCTCCTTTGTTCCCACCATATACTACTAGGTGAGGGGAAAAAAAAATCCGGTGGTTGAAGGTATTGTATCTGCTGCTACTCCTTATTTTCTTTCTTTTCTCTCTCTCTCTCTTTTTTAAAGAATTCTACTTTCATAAGCAACAAGCAGCAACTCATTGCTTTCCACGGTGGTGTGACATGTGCAAGAGAAATATGTAGGAGGCTGATGAATCTTTGTGACAATATATGAATCTAATAACCTCTTTAAATTACAATTTTAGAAGCACATCTGAAGGTGCAATTCAGATCCTTTATCTAAACCATGGAGATAGAGAACTTCCTATAAAAGAGGTTAATTTTATTTGCTTTTGTTGGAATTATGGCCAAATGAGGTAAAAAGATAATGCATAGAAAGGAGGGGTAATATTCTTCTTTTTTTAACATCTTAATTTAATTTTATTTTTTTCAGTGTTCCAGAATTCATTGTTTATGTACCACACCATTGTTCCATGCAATACGTGCCCTCCATAATACCCACCACCAGGCTCTCCCAACCCCCTACCCCCCTCCTCTCCCAAACTCTCAGTTTGTTTCTCAGAGTCCACAGTCTCTCAGGGTTTGTCTCCCCCGCCATTTCCCCCAATTCACTTTTCCTCTCCTTCTCCTAATGTCCTCCATGTTATTCCTTACGCTCCACAAGTAAGTGAAACCATATGAAAATTGACTCTCTTTGTTTGACTTATTTCCCCAGTGTAATCTAGGAGGAGTACTATTAATGATATCCAGGAAAGTTGAAGTTTAAGAATTTTGAATTTCAGGGCCCCTGGGTGGCTCAGTCCTTTAAGCATCTGCCTTGGGCTCTGGTCATGATCCCAGAGTCCTGGGATTGAGCCCTCACAGTCTCCCTGCTTAGCCGGAGTCGGCTTTCCATCTCCCTCTGCTCCCCGCTCCCCACGCTCACTAGCTCCCTCCCTCTCTCTTGCTTGCTCATTCTCTCTTTCTCAAATAAATAAATAAAATCTTAAAAAAAAAAAAAAAAGAATTTTGAGTTTGAGGTAGTCCAGTTGAAAGTCTTAGAATAGCTAAAAATAAATAAATAAAAAAGCTCTTTCAAATTCTAGGTTAGAGAGGGTAGATCTTAATTTGTGACTTTCAGTAAATAGTGAATTTTACTGATTTAAAACATAAATGTTTCTAAGTGGGAGAAAAGCAGTTAAATTTTATAGGTCTTTGACTTAAGAGCTAACTCTGGACAACAGGAATACCTTCTACCTAGGTTTTGATTTTAGAATAAAAACATTTCCCAAGTATAATCTTTCAAGACATCTCTCCTAAGTGGATGGCTCAGTTAAGTTAAAGAGCTTTGAGAAGATTAAAAAAAAAAAAAAATGAATGCTCAGTATCTGTTGTAGACCTGAGCAGTGCAGATGTTTGTAAAAAAAAATTGGTTAAGTCAAAGGAGCATAGGGTCAGTATTATAGACTATTTGCTAAATAAATAGAAGCAAAAACATTGGAGCTTAGAAAAGTCTACTTTTACACTAATCTAACTTTGCTTTCTCTCCACAGTTTTTCTTATTTTCATAGTTTTATTGATTCTCAATTGAGAGTTAAGTGCTTTTCTAAACCACAAATGCCCTGACTTTGCCTTCCTCCCAACTCGCCTCCTTAATCAAGGCCACATGATGTTTGCCAGGTACCAATGGGAGTTTGTTAGTTATCTTATTTTGGGGGGTAGGCGAATAAAAAGTCCAGGATCATTATCAGTGGAGAAAGAAAATTGATTTCTGGGTTAAAGTTCTGGCTCCACTCCTCGAACAGTGCTTTTGCCCAAATAATTGTAAAATGGCAGAATTTATAAAATTGGTCTGCGATGGGTATTATTGTTCAGCAGTATCTGTTCTCCTCTAGGTCGGGCACGCCAGAGGATCGGATGTCCCCATATACATGGAGTTATGTGGTTAGCTTTGGCTAATGCAGTAAGAGGAGGAAGGTGTGTCACTTCAGAGTGAAGCCTTTATTTGCAAAAGCTTCCTTCCTCAGCCCCTTGGTTTGCAATGGCTATTGTGAAACACATGTGGGCTCCAAGCCATCTGCATTGCAGAGCAGAAATGCATTAATGGCAGATCTGGGGAGTCCACTTGAGCCCACAGTGAAGTTGCATGAGTAAGAAATAAACTTATTTTTGCAAGTCACAGAGAATTTGCGGTTGTTACTGTAGTGTAATCCAGCCTATCCTTACTGATTGAGAAGGCAATAATTATAACTTTATAGGATCGTTGGAATGATTGTGTTGCTGGTGTACATAGTGTCCAGCATGTAGTAAAAGCAGGTAGGCTTTTTTGTGCCCATGTTGGGAGCCAAGTACAATACTGAGTGCTATAATTTATTTAATATTTATAACGACCCTGTGAGATAGGGTCAGTTTTTATTCTGATTTAATGGGTGTGGAGATGGAGATACAGACAGTTTAAGAAACTTGCCTAAACTTATAAAACTAGTAAGTAACAGATCTTGGATTTGAATCCAGGCGGTCTGAAATTAGCTTCTATACTCCATCTAAATACTACATTATAAGAGCGCCTGGCTGGCTCAGTGAGCTAAATCCCAGACTCTTGATTTCAGCACAGGTCATGATTTCAGGATTGTGAGATCGAGCCCCGCATCATGGTGGCACTGGGCATGGAGCCTGCTTAAGATTCTCTCTCTCCCTCTCCTTTTGTCCCTCATGTGTGCACTCTAATAAATACATAAACATATAAAAACTACATTATAGTGTTACTTTACTAAGAGTTAATTTTAGCTTTTCTTTCTTTTCTTATCTCTTCTCCACTGAAGACACTAAAAGTAATTAAAAACACCTGAGTCTAATTCTTAGAAACATTTGGAAAATATCCATATTATATATGGGGTAATAGATTGATACTCTTTGAAAAAATGAGCTGTGTTTTATAGGTAAATATTTAAAATGTGTACAGCAGTCCCAAAGTTGGGGAGAGAGAGGCTTTATATCGTTACCTACTCTGGAAATGTTTCCTGGACGCTAGAAAACAGTATCAATCTTCTAAAAAATGCTCTGTTGGTTTTTTGGCTTAAGGAAAATGTATAATGACCACATTATTCATTGCTTGCAATATGCTGTATTACTACTTTTATTAGAACATGGTGATAAATAGCCTAATTAATTCATGTAAGTATGAATATATGAGACTTTTCCTTTCCCCCAACCTCTCAATAAAAGAAAGTGCTGGACTTCTTATGTGTGTATAATTAAGGTACTTGTTGATTTTATTACTGATTTACACATTCCTATGCAATATTCTTCCCTGTTTTTTTTTCCCACTGTTTTTCCTCTTGAGCCTAGTGCGACAGACAAACCTTGGGAAATGGCTGACGTTAAGGGCAGAGATGAGTTTCTCAGGAATTGTATCGCATACAACTCTCTCATGTATATTGATATACAGTTGGTCAATAATATGTCATATTTTTTGAAATTCAGTACAAAGACAATGAGCTGTGGGCGCTTTCACTAACCTGTGTTATTCCATTGATGTTGCCAGACTTCCGGGAACAAGTGATCTAAGAATGTTCAATGTTGCCTTTGAGTGTTTGGGGGGGGTGTGCCACAATAAAACTTGGGATATTTGTAGGGTCTATAGTAGGGAACTCACATGTGGTTATTCTCTAGCTCATGCTGGAGCTATTCCTTTCTTCCATGTTGATGTATTAGGTCTCAGTAATGATAATGATAATAATAGCAGCTAGAGCAATGCAGAGGCAGGTAACTAATTATTGAACACATACTCTGGCTCAGGTCCCATGCTTCAAGTATATACATGTTCCTCAAATCTTGCCAACACCTTGTGAAATAGGTATAGTTATAATGCACTTTTATAGCTGTATAAACAAAGGACAGAGTGATTTAAGTGACTTGTCATATAGTGGTGGACTTCATTTTTCAACCAAGTTGGGTCACACTGTGGAGCTCGATTTCTGTAATGAGTTGTAACTACACTCTAACTTCTGTCTGGTTGTCATGTGGCTGTTTAGATGTCAGGACCTAGAGGGTAAAAGAATGAGAACTATGTTAGAATTCTAAAAATGTCTAATCTGAGGTGTTGCTTCCCATTTCCTCATTTATCATCTGTGTTTCTGTGTATCTTCCACTCTTTGATTTTAGAGGAATTGTAAATCTTCATTGATTTCCCAGATCCCACTTTTACGTGTGTTCTTGACTCATTATTTTTTTATCCTCATAAGCACATCATTTTAAATCTTATTTCCCTTTAAGGTAGTTTGGCAAAGAATACTCAACGCTCATTTCCATCCACTATACATCTACTAGATAAGCTCACACTGATACTTTTACCAATAATTTCACGAATCATAACGAGGTAATGGAAGGGCAGCGCTCAGGTCTCAGTGACCTTTCTATCCCCAGGGAAATGTACATAAACCTTGTGTTTATCAACTGCGCTGACTCTGAAACTTCACCTCATATATAGGTTTTTTGTTGTTGTTGTTTTTAAGATTTTATTTGACAGAGAGATCACAGGTAGGCAGAAAGGGAGGCAGAGAGAGGCGGGAAGCTGGGTCCCTGCTGAGTAGAGAGCCTGATGTGGGGCTCGATCCCAGGATCCTGAGATCCTGACCTGACCCGAAAACAGAGGCTTAACCTACTGAGCCACCCAGGCGTCCCTGGATTTATCTTTTTTAATCTCTCTTCTATCTGGGCTCCTATATAAGTTGTAGGTAGATATACCTAAATTATCCATCCTACCAGAACCCAAAATGACTCATGAATCTTCTTTCTATGAAGGCATCAAAGCAAATTTTTATTTAAAATCCAGTTAACATAACAGTGTAATTTTAGTTTCAGGTGTAGAATTTAGTGAATCATCCCTTATATACAACACCCAGTGCGCATCACAAGTGCCCTCCTTAATGTCCATGACCTATTTAACCCATCCCCCCATCCACCTCCCCTCGAGTAACCCTGAGTTTGTTCTCCGTAGTAAAGAGTCTGTTTCGCGGTTTGCCTCTCTTCACGCCACCCTAATGCTCATTTGTTTTGTTTCTTAAATTACACATATGAGTTAAATCATATGGTATATGTCCTTTCTCTGACTGACTTATGTCACCTAGCTTAATACTCTCTAGGTCCATCCATGTCATTGCACATGGCAAAATTTCATTCTTTTTATAGCTGAGTAATACTCTATTGTATATATATACACCATATTATTCATTCATCAGTTGATGGTCATTTGGGCTCTTTCTGTAATTTGGGTATTGTTGATAATGCTGCTGTAAACATTGGGGTGCATGTATCCCTTTGAATCAGTATTTTTGTATCATTTGGGTAAATACCTAATACTGGAGTAATTGGGTCTTAAGGTAGTTCTATTTTTACCTTTTGAGGAACTTCTGTTCTGTTTTCCAGAGTGGTTGCACCAGTTTGCATTCTGTTTGGGTCTAAGTTTACTGATGAGGCAGCTGGTTCCCTTTGCTTCTCTTTGGCTCATTTGTCTTTAGTTGTAAAAGAGACTATTTTACAGAATTCATGGGCACTCAGTCATCAAGCCAAAGACACACTACAAAGAGGTAAATACTTCACTTATGTGGTACAGACCAAGTCCCCATGTGAGTGTGGACCGAAAAAGTTGTCTCTCTGACACATATCAGGTTCTAAGAATTTCAGATTTTTGAGCTGTACCAATATCACATTACCAGATTGTCATTTATTTGTCATTTTGTAATCAGTAAGTTAATGAAATAAACCAAATTTTAATGATCAAATGAAAATCATTGGTTAAAAGTAGTAAAAGATGCATTGAGTAAAAGAGAAGTGTGCTATGGTGAGTGCTGTGAAGTGTGTAAACCTGGCGATTCACAGACCTGTACCCCTGGGGCTAGTAATACGTTATATGTTTATAAAAAAAATAAAAAAAAATTAAAAAAGTAGTAAAAGAAGAATACTGAATGATCTCACTTACATGTGGAATCTAAAAAACAGAACAAAACAAAACAAAACAAAAACCCAGACTCATAGGTACAGAGAACAGGCCGGTGGTTGCCAGAATGGGGACCGTAAGGGTTTGGGTGAAATGGGCAAAAGGGGTCAAAAGGTACAAACTTCAGGCTATAAAATAATGTCATGGGAATACTATACTTAATAATACTGTATTGGATATTTGGTGATGCTGAGAGTTAACCTTAAAAGTCCTCATTACAAGAAGAAAGAAAAAAAGAAAAAAAGTTGTAACTCAGTGTGGTGATGAATGATAACTTGACTTGCTGTGATAATTGTTTACAGTGTACACAAATGTCAAATCATTATATTGTATACCTGAAACTTATATAATGTTGTACGTCAATTATGCCTCAATTAAAAAAGAATTTAAAAAGTGACAGCAATGAGATAATATAAAATATTATTTTTCTAGGACACATTTATGATAGTTATAATGGTACACATCTTAATATTATTATTTGATATAAAAGCTGATCATATCCTGTTAAGAGCTTGAATTTTAGAAGACAGGACATTGGCTTTATTATTGTTTTAAAATGCTGAATCCTGACTGCTCAAGCTCTTCTGCTGTTTTCTGTAAACATTTTATTATTTCACCTGAATATTTCAAGAGCTGTTTGAAGTGTAATTTGTAATTACAGGCTTGGTAGATCTAATTTGATAAATTGTTCTCTTATCTAGGTTTAATGAACTTACAAAAGAATTAATTTTAAATTTTATAACTGGTAAAAATACTTTTAATTTGGAAGATTTTCTTATTAAATATCTAATTATTTCAGTCTATATCTGATAGAAATAATAATGCTTGCAATCAAAACCTCTTAAATCCTAGAAGATGACTTTATTCTCTCTGTGTTTATTTGTATGTGAGTGTGCACACATATGTGTATGTGTTTGTGAGTGTGTGTTTAAGTGTTACAGAATATAAAATATATTATTACAGTAATAGTAATACTCCTTACCATAGTTTGTTAATTTAACAAGCACATACATTCTTAAAGAAGAATTTAAGGAAGGTTCAGTAACTTGCTCATGCTTACTTGGCCTGCAGGTTGCAGATCTGGGATGAAAAACCAGATCTGGTAGTGAAAAGAAGGGCCATCTGTACCCCAATGTTTATAGCCGCAATGGCCACGGTTGCCAAACTGTGGAAAGAACCAAGATGCCCTTCAATGGACAAATGGATAAGGAAGATGTGGGCCATATACACTATGGAATATTATGCCTCCATCAGAAAGGATGAATCCCCAACTTTTGTAGCAATATGGACGGGACTGGAAGAGATTATGCTGAGTGAAATAAGTCAAGCAGGGAGAGTCCATTATTATATGGTTTCACTTACTTGTGGAGCATAACAAATAGCATGGAGGACATGGGGAAATTGGAAGGGGAGGTGAACCATGAGAGACTATGGACTCTGAAAAACAATCTGAGGGGTTTGAAGGGGCTGGGGGTGGGAGGTTGGGGGAACCAGGTGGTGGGTATTGGAGAGGGCACGGATTGCATGGAGCACTGGGTGTGATGCAAAAATAATGAATACTGTTATGCTGAAAATAAAAAAAAAATAAAAAAACTAGAAAGAGAAAAAAAAAAAAAGAAAGAAAAACCAGATCTGTTAGACTTTAGAGTGTATCAGCTTCTCACTGTATCTTAATTCCTCTCCAGTTAATCCCATCTTACTATCACGATACTAGTGATATATATTTGATATCATATCAAATCTATATATAGATTTGATATAGATACTAGTGATATAGATTTAAAGACAAGCCTGGTGCCTATATGCATATATCTACACACACATCTATGTTCGTTGGCCTGTTATATTTATAAAAGTGGAGTTTTTTTTGGCTCAGAACTTATTCACTCATTCACTCATTTGTTCCTGCATCCTTTCCTCCTTTCTCTTGCTCATTCCACAGACGTTGATCCAATGCCTTCTAAAGCCAGGAACTATTCCAAGTGCTGAATGAGAATCCAGATACAGTGTAACTTTGAAGACCAACTTCACACGTCAAAGGAAAAAAAGTGTTGCTTGCAATAAGATCGCTTTCAATTTCCTGTTTAAAAAGAGTAATTCCGAGTGATGGGGACTATCTAGTAATAATTTTCTGAAAATAGGGGTATTAGAATTTGTTTTATTTTACAGTCAGCTCTACTCTGAATTACCTTTGATTGTTGAGGTGTGAGTAACTAGAGGATACAACCACACATTTGGATCAACAGTAGTGCTTTCTAACTAATGAATCCTTTCACAGATAAAAGAATCAACCAGTTTTCATTTTATCCATGTGTACAGCCTCTTATTTTCTGCTAGAGGTGCTAATACAAGGAAGGTGAGGAAAAGACAGGTAACAGCAAAGAGAATAAAGGGAAATAGTGGGCCTAGCAGGGGCTAGATAATAAACTGAGAAAACTGAGTAGGCTGCACTGTAGTTAAGTTTCAAATTATAAAAATGTTAATGGAAAGTGTTTTACCTATGAATGTAATATCTATGTAGATATTGGGGGTCGACAACGATAAAGTACGGAGGGAGTTTGTGATACCGTTCAAAGGTTATTTTTAAGATAAGAGTAGGGAAAAAAGGCCTAATAGAATTTTCGAGTTACGTTCAATGGTATCTAGTTAGTCAAATCAGATTTATTTTTGTAGCTATGTCTAAGGCATGGTTGTGTCTGTGACACAGGTTGTTCTGGTGAGAGCTGAAGTTGGGAGGTTGGATGACACATTGTGTGGTTTAGTTAAAAAAGCAGACGTTTTATAATCACAAGGCCTAAGTTTGAGAACTTGGTTTGAATTGACATTGCCTCTTCATTGACATTGCTTTATTCGCTATTAATTTTTATCAGAATTTAGGTTTGATGAGCATCAAGGAGGGCACTTGATGTCATGATCACTGGATATTACATACAACTGATGGATCACTAAATTCTGTCTCTGAAACTAATACCAAAAATGTGGTTTATGATTTTTTTTTCCCTAAAGAAGCAGTATTTCTTTAAATTCTAACTGGGTAAACTCAGGAAAGTTGAAATAGATGGAAAATCAACTGTAGTTCAGTATCTCAATGCATTCTTAGTGCATATATTGGTATACTTTATATATTTCCCTTCAGTCTTTTTATCTCATTTAAAAATTTTTATTTTGTAATAATTATAGACTCACAAGAAGTTACAAAATAGTACAAAGAAGTTGTTTGTACCTATCACTCAGCTCTCCCCAGTGATAATATCTTACACAAGTAGGACATTATCAAAACCAAACTTGGCATTGGCACCTTGCAATTAACTAGACTGTAAACCTTCTTTAGATTTGCAAGTTTTGGCACACACTCCTATTTTTTGTGTATGTGTTTTCCCTTTTAAGAAATCTGTATGTCAATCAGACTGTTTGATTCTCTAGGTCTCTGTTTTGTTCTTGCTGAAAAATGGAATTATACTATCTATACCACTGATAGCTCATTTTCCACTTGTAATAAGATGTGATTTTTCCATTCCTCTCTTCTTCTAGTCCATAATTTTTAATGTTTTTAGAATGTTTTAACATATTGGGTGAATGTACAATTTTTTGTTTCACAATCCTTATGTTGATATTTAGGTGGTTTCTCTTTATTTGCTGTTAAAAACAGGCAGATATATTTATATCTCAGGATACAACATTCCAAAGATTTCTTTCTGTCTCTGTCTGCTTCTTTCTTTCTTAACTTTCTTAGATGTCTAGATCAAAGAGAAATTATATACTTTTTTTTTAAAGATTTTTTTTTTTATTTATTTGATAGAGAGCACTAGTAGGCAGAGAGGCAGGTGGGGGCATGGGGGAGCAGGCTCCCTGCTGAGCAGAGAGCCCGATGCAGGACTCAATCCCAGGACTCTGGGATCATGACCTGAGCCAAAGGCAGCGGTCCAACCCACTGAGCCACCCAGGTGCCCAAATTATACACTTTCTAATGTATATTGTCAATTTTTTTCTCCAAAAAGATTAATATTGTTCATAAAGTTTCATAACTTTCTTCCTTACCAAATATTTAGAGAATAAAGATAAAAATTTATTGAACATTGAACACTGAGCTTTGTAAAATCTTAATGTTGTATCACATTTGCTTCAAATTTTTTTTTTTTTAAGCAGTAAGACCAAATTGATGCCCCTTTGTATTTCTCCCAATTACAGTCTTTGTAGAAACAGTGTCAGAATAATTTGTATGGTTCAATAGGAAGAAAAAGTTCTTCTCAGGCATTCTAAAATGACTGATTGTATTCCTCCTCTCTAATAAGAGCTTGTGTGAGACATCTCTCTGTGGACATAAGCTAAGTGTTGTGCAGAATGAGTTCATGAATGTGGGGTCTGCCTTCTGGGAGCGTCAGCTGTAGCGGACAGAGTTCCATCAGAACATTGTGGTGTGTCATTCTGTGTGAGTTATAGCCTTAAAGAGAAGGGAATGGACAGCGAAGATGAAGATGTAATACGAAAATAGGAAAAAGCCTTTAAGTCCTCAGGTTTTGAGCGCATTACTTTCAACACTTACCTGTCTCTACCCTCTTTTCACATTTCTCCTTAACCAGGGAAAAGTAACAACTGTTAATGAGTTGTCTTCCTTCTCTGCATGGTGCCTGCGCTGCTCTCTCTTTTCCTTTTTTTTTTTTTTTCCCCATTCTTTCTTCATCACTTCATCATTGTTATCAGGATTAAATGCTGAGCGGCATCTTCTCTTTCCTCCAACGAATACTGGTTAGTATAGGAGTGTGGCACCCCCTCTTCTGTCCCTTCTTGGTTCCCTGGATAGTTTGGAGGTTTCTGGGTTATATGCTTGGAGATCCTGTGGGCCCTGGTCTGTAGGTGTGTCTTCCTAGGAACCTGCTCTGGTTTGTAGTTTGGTCCCTTATGAGTTTCTCATGACTTATTTCTGAGTTGGCTGATGGAGGACCTCTGCTCCTATGGAGATCCTAAAGGCTCTCTTGAAAAGGACTGTCTGATGAAGCTTACTTGCCTTTACAATGTACTTTTAAATGTATATTTAATTATGATTATATTTCAATCTTAATGAATTCATGCTTTGAAATTTTAACATGTTTTGACTGGATCTTTAACATTTGCCCTTTACTATTAATTAATTATAATTTTATCTTTTATATTAAACCGAATTCTATTTGTTTGATTAAACTGTTTCTTTCCTGCATTTCCTCTACACAAAAAATAAAACCAACAAGATAAAGTGGTGTCTTCACTTTCAGCTTTGAATTTAACTGTCCAGCATGACTCATAACCCGTGGATCTTTAAGATCATTCATTCATGCCTTTTCTCTTCATTGACAGTGGATACAGTTCAGATAACAGGTATTGATTTCTTGAGAGCCTTTCTTTCTATTCTTTTTCCTGTTGGCTGTATTTCTCATCGTTGGCAGTTCACTCCGTTTTAATCTGAGATGCTCTGGCAGAGGTGCAGATGCCTGTGCTGTCCTTTCCTGTTGAGATGGGACAATCTGTGGCTAGGGCTGGTGAATGGGGCTGGGTTCTGTGTGTGTGTACTCACAGAAGAAGGATCCGTAGGGCTGAAGGATGTCTCTCTCTTTGTGTTTGGTTTCCTTGTTAAAATAATTGTCCTATAGAGAGATATGCTTTCCAAATACTTTTACAGAAACAATATCCCTAGTGGTTAAATTAACATAGGGTTATTATGCCGCCCCAAGTAAGCAATTACCCAATTTGGAGGGTTTCCTGGAACAGTCCGTTGATACGGCTCAAGGCCAGCTCTCTGTAATTTAGATGAGATGTCCCCGTGTGTATAAAGCAATATGATGCCTTCTTAAAAATGCTTAAAGCCCTCTCTGTTTGTGTGCCATGGCAGTCGTTTGAGCCAGTCGTTGTGTTTTTACTGAGCGCTTACCTCATGAGACTCTTTTTCTTATTTGTGTTAATGTGTCAGAAGAGCACTACTTCAGTTCACGTTCATTCACACTTGCAAGCAGTTATTTAAAAATAATTATTGAGCATTTGCTGTGTGCCATTAATGAGCTAGCACATGGTCTCTGCCCACAGGAAACAGCCTCTAGGGAAAGTACAAGAATTACTCCAACAAGCACACAGACATGTGAAATTGGAAATCCATCCCATCTTCCTTGGAGTCGGAAAGCACTGGGTTGCAGTCTGCCGCATGTTAGTTTTATAATTCTGCGGAGTTGGTTGACCTCTCTGAGGCACGTTTCTCATCGATAACATGAGGATAACAGTGTTGTCCTCAAGGGACGGTGTGCATTAATGATTTGATATATATATATATATAAATTACCAGGTGCGGAACCTGGCATATTGGTGGTTAACAAAATATTAGTTTCTTTTCCTACTTCAAAACTGTTTCTTTTTCTTCTTCTTTCAGGTCTCCTTAAGGGAGACCTTGTATCCATCCCCTTTAAGAGGCAACATATACTTGACATACAGAGATGAAGAAACTCTCAGGCTTCTTTGATACCATCCTTCCTCCTCCTTCTAGTTCCTTTTTGATTGTTTCTGTAATAGTTTCTCTCCCCCCCCCCCCCATGTTTTCACAACGTATTTGCTCTTCCTGCCTAGTCAGTAGATCCTAACTGCTTCCATCTCCTTGTTTGCCTCTCCAGTCTGACCTGAAATCCATTTCTAAGCAGGACATTCTCCAGCTCTAGACCTTTTAATTAGCCTGCCCATCCTTAACAAGGCATTCCAGGCTTCTCAGATGAGGCTTCCATTGGTTTTCATTGTCTTGGCTCACGGTATGCTCCACGCCAACATCTCCCATTCTAGCAGCATTAATGCACTTGCACTTCTAAACCAGAACCTAACTTTGCCTAATTTTTGTAACCATCTCACTTACCATTGCCATTAAAAAATTCTGTTAATTTTCAGTGCCTCCCCCATCAGCCGCCTTTACTTTTCACCCTTTTCGTAAAAGCCAGTTGAAAGATTGGTACAAGCTAAAGAGAAGCCAGAGCTTCCCTCTTGTCTTCCTACCCTCACTTCTCACCCATGTTGCCTGTATGCTAGGTTCTCCTCTCCTTTACACACCGGTGTCCATACCAGTGGCCTCAGTGCTCATCCCTGTATCCAAATTGCTCTCCCAAAGATCATCAATACCTGTGTGTTCCTTTTCAGTGAACTGACCTGAAGTCCTTACTTCATTTGATCTCTCTTCAGTATTTGGTGATGGGGACCACTTCTGCCTCCTCGAAATTCCCTACAGAGGCATTGTTCAATATGGTAGTGTGTAGCCACATGTGATGATTTAAATTTCAGTTTAATTAGAATTAAGTAACAGCTAACATTTAGTTCTGCAATGACATTAACCAAATGTGCTAAGCTGAGCACTCAAAAGGTGGCTAGTATGATGGAAGAACTAAATTTTAAATTATATTTATTTTTAATTAATTTAAATTTAAATTTAACCAGCTACCTGTGGCTATGCTGTTGAGCAGTGAAGAGACAAAAAATTTCCATCATCACAGAAATTTCTGTTCTACAAGTCTTCTCTAGAGAGAGGATTGGCAAAGTTTTTCTTTAAGAGGCCAAAATAGTAAATATTTTTGACTTTATGGGCCAGTAAGTTTCCATTGCAAACACTCAGTTCTGCTGTTACCAAGCAAAAGCAACCACTGAGAGCATGTAAACAGTTGGGTGTGGTTGTGTTTCAATAAAACTTTATTTACACAGACAGATTGTGGGCCAGAGTTGGCATGTGGCTATAGTTTGCTGATTCCTCTTGAGCCCTGGTTTCTTTAAGATGCATTCTTTTCATTCTCTTCCTCTTTTTCTCTAAAAATCCTTTATCAGTCTTCCATATTTCTCACACCCCTTCCTGCCTTCCATCTCTATCCCTGCAACACTGTTTTACAAGAAATCTGGCAACAGTCACCCTCCCCTTGTATCCTGCTTTAGCCTGTCATACCCATTGCCACAAAACTGTGCTTTCATAACTTATCTAAGCCAGCTTCCCCAATTGTAAGTGTGTATAAAATAGTAATTAACTGATAGGATTATTAAAAGGAGCCAATGAAATGTGTATAAAATTGTGCTTGTAGAGTACATTTTACAACACAGAATAAGTGGTTGTGACTTGGAACCTGACTGTTTGATATGCAGTCCACTGGGAGGCCACTTAACTTCTCTGTGCCTCAGTTTCCTCATCTGTAAGATGAAGATGATATTAGTATCTACAGAGTCATTATGAGAATTGAATGAATTTATGTTAACTGTTCATAGTGTTGTCTTGGTACAGAGTAAGTGCTCTTTGTTTTTTTTTTCATTTTGTTTTGTTTTATAGATGGAGGAAGAAAGACCTAAGCACATTAATTTGCCTGCAGTCCTACATTTAGTACCGGAAATGCCTGATATTGAACTCTGATTTTTTTTACTTCAAAGTTCAGACCCTTATAACAAATACACTACATTCATTTCAACATCCCCCTGTTCCTAACCACATTCCTCTAGCTGGGATTAATCTCTTTTTTACTGTACTTTCATCATACTTTGTTTCTACCTCTGCCAGCAAATTTGCCACATTTTGCTTCCTATTACAGTTATTGTAAATCATTCTAGCTTTTAGAGTGGTGGACATGCTCCCAATTATATTTTCCCCAGTTTCTTTATAGTCTCAGTTCTAACCAACAACAAATTACTGTTAAATTTGCTGGATAAAAAAACTTTTGAAGAGAAGATCATTATTGATAGTTAACATTGGGGGTTGTAATCTGCCAAAAGTCTGCCTGTAAAATGATGAATTGTTTCTTATCATGGTTATACATTCCTCACTATCTTAGCATGGGCTTAGTATTTTAGTATGTAGCTAGCCAAATATATCCATCACCTTTGAATTGTTTTCAATATGTTATCCTTGGGTTTATTTAACTTTTAAAAAAGAGCTTGAACTTTTTTTTCCCTGAAATTGTGCCAAAATATAGATCCAAATAGGTGGTGGTCAAGGAAGAAAATTGTATCATGATCCAAGGAAGGGAACTCCTGTCAGAAGGTAAATTGTAAGTTGGACTTTCCAGTTAATTAATGGTGAATGTATGACCAGTACGGAAATCAGAAGCTGGGACTACAGAGAGGGTTGCAGGACTGTGACTACCAAATATGGTTGTGCTGGGGCGTCTGGGTGGCTCAGTTGGTTCAGCATCTGCCTTTGGCTCAAGTCAGGATCCCAGGGTCCTGGGATTGAGACCCCATGTCGGGCTCTCTCCTTAGCAGGGGGTCTTCTTCCTCTCCCTCTGCCTCACTTGTGCTTTCTCTGTCTCTCTGTCTCTGTCTCTCCTTCTCTCAAGTAAAGAAATAAAATCTTTAAGAAAACAAAACAAAACCCAAATACGGTTGTGTTAGGGGTCTCTTTCTTACAACAATTGTTTCTTACAGATTGAAATATGGCAGTTTGTAAAAGAATTTCATAGGTCACACTATTGAACATACGGTAAGTTTTATTCTTAAAATAGGAGGGTGTGGTGAAATTGAAAGGAATATTTTAAACTTTACCTGTTCCACTTTCTGTACCTGGGTAATCCGATTCACAGAGTAAATGCTATCCGTTTTTCCCTCTGAAAGAAGTTTTCTTTTTCTTTTTAGTGTCAGAGTTTTATTTCCTTTTATAATGTTTGAAAACTGGTTTAATACGTACATGCCTAATTAACAGAATTTTAGCTCTCAACCGTCAGAAGGTTGGGAATCATGAGAATTGTGTGAATAGAAGAATCATGTGAACATTTGGCACTAGTTTCTTCCAGCACCTAGAGATCAAGACTATGGAACTCGTCAGGCTCCCAACCTCTTAAAAATCTTTCAGATATCTACCTACATTCATGCGCTCAGCCCAGTGTGTGGGCCAAGTACACACTCCAGTTTAACCCTTTTGATGAACAAGGTCACTGTGAAATACAGGGTGGGCTAACGTCAAGTATTAGGAAGACAGGATTCAGGGTAGGCTAAGGGGAAGAAGAGAAGTCCAATTCAAACAAGATGCTAGATGTAAACTAGCAGGGGTTAATGAGGAAAAAGCAAGGGAAAATAGAAAATTATGCATAAAGCAGTCTAGAAAGAATTTCAAGAGCTTTCTTCTTCTTCTTATCTCCCTCCTCCTCCCCTCCTTGACCTCCCTCTCCTCCTACTCCTCCTTCTTCTTTTGTAAAGATTTTATTTATTTGAGAGAGAGCGTGCACACAGAGGGAGAGGGAGAAGCCTACTCTCGGCTGAGCAGGGGCGCCAAGGTAGGGCTCAACATGGGGCTCAATCCCAGGACCCCGGGGACCCTGAGATCATGACCTGAGCCAAAGGCAAATACCTAACAGACCGAGCCACCCAGGCACCCCTGCCCAGAGCTTTCTTCTTACTGGAGCTCCTTCTGAAGACTCTCTGGTCCACCACCGTGAGCTCAGACACTGATGATGGTGTGTTTTGACTTCTTTTTAGGGACATCTATAGCTCAGGTGTCTCTCATTCATGCACATTTGTCTCTGGTTTTCTTCATAACATATGTGCTCACTCAAAAATATAGTCGACAGGGCAGCCACCATTTGGAATGTCACTGGTCCTTGTGACAGAGAGAAGGAAGTGTGGAAAACACAGGCTGGATCTTGAAGACTTCCTGCATGACTTCTCTAGCTGTGTTCCTGCGCCATGGCGAGCTTCCTGACCACGTGCCTCAATTCGTGCGCAGTTTCACAAGTCCCTGGAATGAGAGCAACTGACATCGCGGGGGACAGCAAGCAGAACCGATGAATGATAGAGCTATGTGATTCTATTCTGTAGCTATTCTATAATAGAGCTATGTGATTCGAAGCTTCTGTGTAGCCATTATTAGTATACTGTATAGCTGCTTGAGGTTGATTCTGGTGAGAAAAATAAAAGAAGAAGCAAAAATTTAATGATCCAAGTTTTAGTTCCTTAAAACTGAGTTTAGATGTTGTCACAAGTATAAGAAATATTCCTTCTTGCTAGAAGAAAATTGAAAAGAGATTTAACTAACATTTTTCATTAATGGTCGTTATAATGAGATGAAGTTGATAATTCAGTCAAACCAAGTGCCAAACAATCTTCTGTTAAAATTTATACTTTTATTCAAATATATTTATATCACCCATTTAATTCATTAATGCATGTTAGCAAAAACCATGTTAGCAAGTCACACAGAACTACTTGTTATGGAAAAATATAGATTATCCCTTTTCATACTGCCCCATCAATTTTTCTTTTACCCAGCATTACCACTATTCATATTTTCTTGCACATTGTTCTAGACTCCTTGTGCTTTTATACAGCACAGAGATAAATATATAAGCATCCTGCTTTGACTGAATTAATAGTACTGTGTACTGTGTATCTTTATATCAATATATCAATCCAGTGGGGGGAAAATAATATCTCATTATTGTTTTAATGTTTGTTTTCCTGATCATCAGCGAGGGTGAGCATCTTTTTTTTTTTTTTTTCTTATTGGCCATTATCAGTTTTTTTCCCCCTCTATGGATAGCATGCTGAGATTCCTTACTTACTGGATTTTTAATTTTTTTATATTGATTTTTAGGTACACTTTATATATTGTTGAAGTTAAAAATATATCTTTCCCCTTGTTATTTATTATAACAAAACTTTATATTGTCCTGTTATAAGTGTGTGTGTGTGTGTGTGTGTATACATATGTATTATGCATATATATATATATATATATATATATATATATATATCAGAGTCTTTGCCAGGGCAAAATTTCTAGATACAACTACTTGAATGTTCTTAGTTCATGTGTCAGCGAATACAGATTTTGGTTACTAGAGTCCTACTTCCTATGATTGTTTGAGAGAAAAGAGGAGATTTCCAGGTGGCAGTGGTATGTAGGGTTTCTAGACCTCCCAGAAATCACATAGAATCTTGTCCCTGTTCTGCAGGTCTTAGATATTCTCGAGGAGCATCCATGCAGAAACCCTCCTATTTCAGAAAGTTAGACCAGGCTGGTGAGAGTTTATGTGATGTGTGTGTAGGTGGAGGTATATTTGTATGGCTTATGTCTGGATTTTCCATCCAAACACCTATATGGCCCATTTCTTATTCCCACTTGCCTCTGATTGTGGAATTATTTCATAGTTGTACTGAGACCCTTTTTGTGAGCCTCTTTATTACCTGCTTGGGGTTTGTAGTTTCCCCATAAATATATTCTATGGTACAGTTGTATGATTTTTTTCTACACATTGTTTCCTTTGTTTCATCTTAAATTGGCGGTACATACGATGTCATGGAAATCTTTCCATATCAGTACACTTGGATCTACCATGTTTTTTATGACTTCTGGATATAGCAGTCATTCTACTTCTGTTTGCTTTGTATAGGCCAAAATTTTCCTCTGCTCTGATCGGGTGGTAGCACCATTTCTAGTGGTTCCATTATTGCTATCAATTTATTTTCACTTTTGTATTTTTTTCTGTTATTAAGTGAGCTGTGGGGGTACATTCAGATTTCTTTCAGTTTTCTGCAGAAGAAATTCAGGGCTGAGATGTGGTAGAATAAAGAATATGAAGTTTTTTCCTTTCTTTTTTAAACAGAAGTAAAAGCTGACTGAGTTTAAAGAGAACTCTTTACAAGAACTCTACTGACAGAACATTCGAGTAGCTGTATCTAGAAACTACAATAGCCTTGGCAAAGACTCTGATATATATATGTATATATATATATATATATATGAGAATATATATGCATAATACATATGGGAAGAATGGAACATCATGAAAGAACGAGTGTAGTAAACATTCAAAAATATATGCTTGCACAAAAATTGATGCTTGTAAAATTGATTATGGATAAACAAATATAATTGTACTACCACATCAATATATAAATATAACTATATAGGTATACATATACTTATCCATATATATAAAGTCACATACAGATATCATACAATGCATATGTATAATAATATAATATATCATGTATATTACATACAGATTTTATACATATATGAATAAATTATTGGCATATGTCAGGGGTCAGTATAAAAAATGAAACCAGAAGAGAGTATTATGGATTTTTCTTAGAGGAAGAAATTGCAAAGGAAAATGAGTTTATTTGACTACATACAAATTTCAAATCTTTTTATGTCAAGAAACACCATGAACTGAAATTAGTGAATAAATTGAGAACATGATTTCTAACAATGTCAGACATAAGATCAATGTTCAATATAAAGAACTTTCAAAAACTTGATCAGACTTTGTACTTAATACCAGTAGTCAAACCAAAACTAAAACTACTTTTCACTTCTCAAACTGAAGAAGACTGAGAATAATCTGTATTTGGAGAGGGTGATAAAATAGAATTTCAGGTATTGCTGTTTGTAATGTAAATTGATTCAATATTTCCAGAAGAAATGTGATTATTTGATGTATGTGTTTGATTGTAGGAATCTTGCCTGCAAATATAATAAAAAACAATGTAACCAATATTTCTCTATAAGAAACATCATTCCAAGATCGTTTAAAATAATGACAGTATTATGAAAAGCAATTTGCAACAATACAGGGTTAACATTATTATTGAACAGCCATTGAATGGAATATTATGCCATCATTAAATGTGTGGTTTTTTAAAAATTTTCAGACCCTTGGAAAAGGCTCATTATGTAATCTTAAACATAGAGGCAAAATATTTACATATACAAACAAAATACCCCAAAGTATATTTTCTCAGTTGTCTATAGTGGGCATTAGTTATTTTAATAATCTGGGGAGACAATCCGTTTAAAACCTGCTCATGAATTTAGAAGGGACAGTGAAGAGACAGCACATAGAAGGTATTCAATTGACCTTTACTGAAATGATTTGATTTAAAATGAAATAAGAATCTTGTCATAGTAGAATAATCAAATCTTTGAGCTGGGAGGTTCCTTGCAGGTCACTTGGTCCAGTCAGCCACAGTAAACCAATCTCTTAAGTCTAGCCAATTTATAGTGGTATATTCATCAACTCTTACCACCTCTGGAGCCATGCCAATTTTTTATCTCCTACAACAGTTCTTGTTGAACACTGCTTACAGGCCCTGCCCTTTATTTGAATTTTCTTTCTGCCGGTCGTAAAGGGTACCCTTAAAATTCTTTAAGTATATTTAAGGTTATTCTTAAAAAAGAAAACCCTAGGATATTAATAACTTAATTATGAAACTACTACATATTTTCAAATACTTGAGAAAAATCTAAAGAAGCTTCAGCCAAGAGACACAAGATCTAAAGAAAAACCAAGTGGAAATTTTAGAATTGAAAAATGCAATTATCAAAATAAAAATTCACTGAATTGGCTTGACAGTAGAATGGACACCACAGAGGAAAGAATCCATGAACTTGAGGGTAGAAAATAAGTTGCTTATAAATGAATTAATTAATATGATGTTAATACCAATGTGTGTCTAGGTGTCTAAAGTCGTTGCAGGTATGGCATTATCCAATTTCTTGCCAAATGTCCTGGGAATTATTCTTGTTTTAAGTCTCTGTTCTCTCAACTTTAAAACGAGGTAGGAAAAACTACCTTGGCTACTCTACCTGGATCATAAATCCAACGTTTCTTGGACGTTTACTAATATTTTTATTCATTCATTTATCAAGTATGTATTGAATGCCTAATATGAGAACTGCTATAATAAATCCTAGGATTATAGGGAGAATATGACATTGTCTCTGCTTCAATTAGCTTACGGTATAATGAAGGAAACATAGAAGTAAGTAGACCAGTTGTTATTGCCATGTGACAAGTACCATGGCAGGGATCTGTGCATAGGTCTGTGGAACTGCCTGGGGTTGGGTGTGGTCAAGGTCAAGGATGGCCACAGTGAGAGTTGCTGACTTATACATTTTGTAATTCCTTGAACCTGGAAGGTGGAAAGTTGTATGGGGAGAAAGAAAGCTGAGATGAATGGTCTTTGCATGCCCCTGGAAGATACATAGTTTTTATCCTGAACTTCATGGAGCAGTATTACATGACTTTAAGCACTCTGTGGTGTGAGAACATTTACACTGAAGAAAAACATTCCTTGAAAACTTTTTTTAAAAATTTGAGTGTGATGACACACAGTGTTCCTTTAGTTTCAGGTGTACAACATAGTGATTGAACTTCTCTATATTATGCCGTGCTCACTACAAGTGTAGCTGCCGTCTGTTACTGTAAAATGCTGTTGTAATATCATTTGCTATATTCCCTATGCCGTGCCTTTCACCTCCGTGACGTATTCATTCCATAACCGGAAGCCTGTATCTCCTCCTCACCTTCACCCATCCCCCCACCTCCTTCCCTCTGGCAGCCATTAGTTTGTTCTCTGTTTACACAGGGGATTCTCCTTTTTACTTGTAAATTCATTTGTTTTTTAGATTCCACCTAAAAGTGAAGTCACATGGAATTTGTCTTTCTCAGACTGACTTAAAAAACATTCTAGTAGCATAGAGAGGTGACTTGAGAGGATGGGTTGAGGCCTGAGGCAGGGAGATTAAGTAGGAGGCAGTAATTCTAGCCCGTGTTATCACTGAGAGAATGGATTGTTTAGGGAGATGGAATGTGATTGAATGTAGAGAATGAGGGATCAAATATGACTCTGGGGTTTCTCCCATCCAAGTACTAACCAGGCCCGGCCCTGCTTAGCTTCCGAGATCAGATGAGATCGGGTGCGTTCAGGGTGGTATGGCCGTAGACTGACTCTGCGGTTTCTAATTCAGGTCCCTGGGTGTAAGGTTGTTCCTTGAAATATGGAAAACAGGGGAAGAGGAGGTTTTGAACTTGGGATGGGGCAGTGTCGTGCTTTCCCTGCCTGCAGAGATGACGCAACACCAACACACACAGGTCGATGCACAAGCTCTTGTTTATTCCCTGGTCGATCTTTCTCCTCCCACTGTGGTGAAGTTCCCTTGCCTTATATAGGGCATAACAGCCAATCACAGAGGTGTTCACGTGAACAGGAGGTATCTGGGGCTCGTAGGCAGTGGTGGCATGCAGTGTTCATGTGACAAGCACGAGGTCACGCGTGGCCAGGGTGGATGTTTTTTAGGCTGTCTGTGCTGCTCGGGCTATGTAGCTGGCGCCATCTTAGGGGCGCGACCCCGACAACTCCCCCTTCTTTATTTATTTGTATGGATAAGGGACCGTGCCTGTCTTAGGTTGGGACGATCAACTTGCACCCTTACCCGTCATCAAATACTGCAGAGCATGCTGCAGCTTCTGTCTTAGGTTGGTACGCCGTTATCGTCCTCATTACCCGTCATTGACTACCGGTCCAGCATGCTAAGCCATACTTGGGGTGAGCTATCATGCTCTATGGCTACCAAGGCTTGATATACAGCCTGCCGGTCTCTGGCTAATGTGCGTTGGAGGGCCCTTATCCAATGCAGCGCCAGGAGGAGGACAAAGAGCACAATATAGCCGAGTGCAATAGTCTCAAACCAGAATTTCCCAAAAGCCACCACTGCCTGCATAGTTTGTAGGAATTGGGAGGCCGTGAGAGGGTTGACTCTCGTGGCATTGATCTGCAGAATCTCCATCCGGAGGGAGGCTGTCAGATTGTGGAATGTGGCTGACCAGGTGCCGTTGAGCATCTGAGATAATTCTCGGGAGAGGTTTGCTGCTCGGGAGAGATTAGAATACAAGTTAGATGGGATGCATATGCCCGATAAGGGCTGGATACAACTGGTGGAGGAAACATTGTATTTCACTCTGACAAAACTGTTCAATGTGAGATCAATGTACATAAAATTAAAAAGTTAAATATACCTCAATATTATCAGTAAATCAGAACATATCTCAACCAGTATCAGAATTACTACCTTCACTGTATCTTTGCTATTTTTACATATACTCACAGTTCCCGGGTTTCGGCACCAAATGTCGCGCTCTCCCTGCCTGCAGAGATGACGCAACACCAACACACACACAGGTCGATGCACAAGCTCTTGTTTATTCCCTGGTCGATCTTTTTCCCTCCCCCTGCGGGGAAGTTCCCTTGCCTTATATAGGGCATAACAGCCAATCACAGAGGTGTTCACATGAACAGGAGGTATCTGGGGCTCGTAGGCAGTGGTGGCATGCGGTGTTCATGTGATGAGCACGAGGTCACATGTGGCCAGGGTGGATGTTTTTTAGGCTGTCCGTGCTGCTCGGGCTATGTAGCTGGCGCCATCTTAGGGGCGCGACCCCGACAGGGCAGTGGGTTGAGGTGGGGTGAAAATGACTATGGTTTTGGATATGTTATTCTTTCCAAATAGAGATGTTGTCTGGGTGAGAATTTTTTACTCTATCCTTCTAGGTTCTTTTGGCTGATATGTTACTTAAATTGACATAATATGAAATTAATAGGAAAAAAAAACTAATTGTGAATGTATGGGAGCCTCATACAGATGTGAGAGATTTGAAGACAGACTGTTCAGGCTTATATGCCATCATGAGCTAAGGTGAAGCAGGTGAGGGCCTAGAGCTTCAAAGGGAAGGAAGACAATTCACAGGAAGATGGAAAGAGCAAATGTTTGTTTGCAGAGACCATGAGACCGGGAATTTGAACAAATAAGTCCTGCCAAGCACTCCCCGCAAGCCTACCATGCCTGGCCCATACTCTTTGTAGTTACCTTTGGTGATAGATCTTTTCTTGGACCAAGCCTTCTAACTAAGTTCTTAGAAGCAGTGAAGTAGTGGGGGCTCAGGGGGAGGGCACAGTTTAAAGGTCTTCCCGAGTCTTTTGGGCCTTGTGTTCTGCCCAAAATAAGCCACACATCAAAATAGCATGTTTTGGGGACACTCGTTCTGAAACCCTTCCATGTCCAGCAGACTGTTGGCTATAAGGGTCCAGAAGTCAGAAAGGAGGTCAGGGCTGAAGCCAAATGTGGAAGTTGGAGCCATATGAGTGTAAATTACCCGGAGAGTGTATGCAGAGTGAGCCAGGGGATGGATATGGAACCTTAGGAATCTTGGTCAAAGATTTGACAGAGGAAGAAGATTCCATGAAAGGTATTGGGAAGAAATAAGTCAAGAGGTGGAAGAACAGTCAGCAGATGATAAAGTGAATTCCTCATGTTCTTTATTATTGAGGGGGCCCCTTTTTTGTGCACGGTCATGAGTGGAATTAATTATTGGGCACAAAGTGTGGTAGAGTGGAAGTCATAGAGAGAAAGAAAGAGCAATGACAACATTGACAAGTATTCCAGCAAGCCAATACTCTAATATTCTGTCTCAGAAACAGAAAGAAAACCAAAAAAATAGAAATAAATATTTTTGTGAGAAAATCCTATAAAACACTTTCCTTATTTCTTCCACAAAATGCTGAGCAAACTACCCTTTTTTCTTGGCATATTTGCTAATTATGGCCACAATTACACTGCCTATCCAGTATCCCCAAAAATGTCCAAATCCCAACACATTCAGCGGTTATTTCCAGGTATCTCGAGGTTGTCACGGGGTCAGATGACCCAGGATGGGCATGACTGGAAACGTGGCTCCAAGACCTGGATCTGACTGGGTTGGGTTCCCCGCTTCTGTTGGGCTCTACTCCCACCTGCCAGTACCTTCTTGGGGAGGAAGCCGAGGAGGCAGCTGTAGCACCAGGAGGCTCTTCCAGGGGGTGAGGAGGCAAAAGAGAGTGAAACCAGCTGTACAAGTGTGTTCAGTTCAGGCCTCTGCCTGTATCGTCTGCTGATTCCGGAGAGCATGGAGGAGCTCGCATGGAGGAGCCCACGGCCAGGGAAGTCGTCTCTGCTCACGGAGGTGGGGGCAAGGGCAAGAGACAATATTTTTGAACAAACACTGAATCTATCACACTTGGCGATTGAGAATCCTTACATTAATTACTTTTTGTGCTGTGCTGTCAGGTCGCCATATTCTGATTATTGCAGTGTGTAGGGTCATTTGACCCCGATTAAGTGATGCCTCGTCCTGCTGAGTTCTGTATGTGTAATTTTTTCATGCTGCCACCAAATCTATAGCTGCTTTTAATCCACTGCCTCATTTCACACGGCTTTTTGAGCAAAGACCTGAGGTGAGCCTCGGCTACCTGACAAGGCTTTTTCTTCTTGCGGCAATGTTTTTTTTTTTTTTTTTTCTTTCCTGTTATTATGCATTGTTAAAATATTTGCTAGTCTGACATTGGGACAACTAGACCACTGGTCCATTTGAATACTTTATTCTAATCCCCTCCTCCTAAATAAGTAGCAAATACAAAGCCTTTTCTTTTGGAAAAATGCGATATAGTTCCTTAAAAAGTATCTCTGTCTATCTACTCGGTGTCCATATTTTCACTGGGAGGCTAGTGAACAATTAGGAGATGAAAAGCACTAAATTGCAAAGGTCTTCCAAAAAATTAATTAAAATTTCATGTGTACGTTCATTCTTTATTCAAATTATGAAATATCTCAAAGATGCAGAACAGAGCTTATCTGTTCTCTGTGCAACCAGAGACATCACACTTCATTGAAGCAAAAAAAAAAAAAATCTATATATCTATATCTGTATCTATATATATCTTTTAAAGAAGAATTGAATTTTCCAGTAAGTTTGTCTTTTTATAGCAGATACCCAAACTCAGTCACACATCTATGATTTGTCCTCTCAGCCTGATGTTTGCTTGGCCTATATACAATTCATTTCATCTGTGTAACCTAGATTGTTTTGGTGCTCTATACTTAGTTTCTTCCTAACAATAAAACCCACAAAGTTATCCCCTTGAAGTGTGAGGTATATATATATTTTTTTAGTGCACGTCAAAACAAATACATATTTATTAAAATAAAGGTGTCCTTTCTGGGGATGCGTGGATGGCTCAGTCGGTTAAGGGGCTGCCTTCGGCTCAGGTCATGATCCCAGGGTCCTAGGCTCCAGCTCCATGTCTAGGTCCCTGCTCGGCATGGAGTCTGCTTCTCCCTCTACCCCTCCCCCAACTCATGCATTTGCACTTTCTCTTTCAAGTAAATAAATAAGATCTTAAAAAAAAAGATGTCCCTTCTGTACCATCTTAAATATCTACTTTGTACACATCATTATCTGGTTTAGCGTGCATGGGGAAACACTATTTTAAGGGCAGTGATGCCAGACTAGAAATACACAATCTAGTTAGGCAACAATATATTTTGGAAAGAGTTACTAACACTTACCTTCCAATTTTTCAGGTTCGTGGAAGGAATGCTTAACATTTGTTACAATGCCATCGATCGTCATATTGAAAACGGTCAAGGAGATAAGATTGCTATCATCTACGACAGTCCTGTGACAAATACTAAAGCAACTATTACCTACAAAGAGGTTCTGGAGCAGGTACTATCGTAAATGTTCTGTATATGTTACTTGGAAATCATATAGAAATTGCTGAACCTACATCCACATCATGTAACTTTACTTCGCTTAATTCATTGACGTAAACTACTATGGTTTCCTCTTAGGTGCATTGGGAAAACTAGAGGTGTGCTAACTCATAGACGGTTTTTATCCCTTATTTTACATGTTACAGTAGAACTGGAAGAGACTCATTTTACAGGGAGAACTTAGCAAGCCTCTAAGGATATGTGTAAGTCCTCTCTTGGCTTTTGCTTCCATCTCCGTTGCCATCATGTCAGTCCGGCTCCTTTTCCACTTTCCTCGTAGTGAAGCAGCATCTTGGCTTCCCCGCTACCAGCCTCCCCTCCTATAAGATCACCACCTGACGTGACACACCAGAGTTTTCTCTAAGAAAAAACCAGTTAAAAACCTTTTCCTTAAAAATTGCTATTAGAGAGTAAAATCTGCCCCCCACCGCCCCCGGGATGTAGAAGCCATTTGGAATGAAGCATTTCCTGAAGGTTCATTTCCAGACCTTCTGGGCCAAGCACACAACCGATTCACCTTGGTTGTCTGGTCATGCCCTCCGGTACTCCTCGCCCTTCACAGGTCTTTCCACACACTGTGCGTTTCCCTAATTTGCTCTTTTTTTCTTGTTTGTTTGTTCTTTCCCATCTGTGTAGTTTTTGGGTGAGTCACAATATTGACAGATGAATTATCAGATTTTTTTTTTTTTTAGCATTAGGGTAGAAGCGAGGTTTCAGAAGTAATTATAAAAGTGTTTGGGGATTGTGGACTGGGCAACATGTATTCTGGCTCTGTGGGGGTATTTATTTACATATGGTTTAAGGGAGATAAAAGTATAGGGAAGGGTTTCTGCTTTGATGCTATTGAGATTTTATTTATTTATTATTTTAATTAATTGATTTTAGAGAGTATGAGTGGGGAGGGGCAAAGGAGAAGGAGAGAGAGAGAGGGAGAGAAGCAGACTCCCTGCTGAGCAGGGAGTCCAACATGGGGCTTGATCTCATGACCCTGAAATCATGACCTGAGCCAAAATCAAGAGCTGGATGCTTAACCAACTGAGCCACCCACGTGCCCCAACATTATGGACATTTTAAGCCAGAGAATTCTTTTAAGGGTGCTGTTGTTTGGTAGTGTTCTTGGTCTTTACCTATGAGAGGCAGTAGAGCACCTCCTGCAGTTGTGAAATGACCAAAAATGTCTCCAGGCATTGCTGAATGTGTCCTGGGTAGCAAGTTGTTACTGGTTGAGAACTACTCGTGTAGCAGAGGTAGTTTGGAAGCATTTGCTTTTAAATGAAGTCATTCGAAAGCACGTTGTCTTCTTTCAGTTTTTTAACCTACTTAGGGCTTCTACTTGGTTTTTAGAAAATTTGGTCAACTTTCCTTGACTCCCAGAAATTATATCCTTTTGCATCAACAGTGTTCCTGTTTAGACTTCTAAGATATTTACAAAAAAGACAACGGGGACAATCCTGAGTTGTTGCAAACAATCAAGAGAGAAATTTAATCCAGTTTTGCTCAAGCCTGGTTCTATCGGTGAATGCCAGCTTCAGCTGACTAAAACATAAGAGGAATTCATGAAAAGGGAAAACTAAAGTACCAGGTTCAGAAAAATGACACACCCCAAGGGAGAAGGGGCAGAGGTAAACATTTAAGGAGAAACCACACATTGTCTGGTAGCTAGACTTGCCGACTTGAGGTAACCCCCTAGACGGACATAGTAGGCATACCTAGTTGGCCAATTTTAGGTCACGTGCCTAAAGTATCAGGCATTTCTTCCTTCAGAAAGAGGAGGAAGAAATGCCTTCTTTTCTTTTAATTTCATAGTAGGAATTGGGGCCCTCGCTCCCTTAGGACTCATATTGGAGGAATTCCAATCCAGTAAGAAGGGAGTTCAAGGCAGCCCAAGACAGAACAAAACAAAATAATGACACATTTATACTTTGGGTACTTTGTATTAGTCTGTACGTGTGAACTCTGTTTTCAGAATGAATTATACAGGAACAGAGCTCATACTGGGGCTGAGGAGAGAGAACTCCATTAGCAAATGACTCTGTTAGTCATCTGAGGCCACGTTTTATTATAGGAGATCATATAAGTCTCCCGATAACCTGCTGGACCCTGTGTTTTATTTTAGGTTTGCATTTTTGGCTTTTAGATGAGGGTTTATCTATGATTAAAAATTTACTCCTCTGATTTGGGCATATTGTCACAGGTTCATTTTATTAATATTAAGGCCTAAGACACAGGCAAATCTTAAGTAGCATACGGATTAGGAACTTTCCTTATATATTTCTGAATCTTATCTACACCAATATTATATTTGATACATAACCATCAGAGCCAAAGAGAAGGCTTTAGAGAAACATAAACTAAGGAGAGTTAAATAATTTCCTGTTGTTTTTTTAAATCAACTGCATAAGCGTTATGATAAATGCACACACATTTTGCTTAGAAGCATTTCTGCTAAGTCATCTTGATTTTCTAATATTGAGTCTAGACTCTTAGACCTTTTTGAGGTTTGTACTGGTTCATTGGTTTCAGTTTAGCCTGACATCAAAGTACTTAAAAGGCCTGTTTCTCTCACCTGCTGGCAGCTTCTGATTCCCCAGGCTTTTCTTCTCTAAAGTACTAAAGGAAGAAGTGTTAGGAAAGAGGGAGGCATTGTGCTTGGCTTTGATTACCTGCTCCCGGTTCCCTGTGGCCTTTACTTTATTAAGTAGAGAAGGCAGAGAAAGAAAGATTTAATGGTAATGCCATTGAGAACAAACAATGAGAAGTGGCTTTGTACTTTACTTGTTTTAATCTCCCCTGTCTCATTTCTACTGGGAGTTTCTGGCTAAGTAAAACTTTATTAAGTTAGTTAGCATTTCTTATTTAATTAGGGAACAGACACATTTTAGGCTAAATTGTTTCAGTGACATGAAGGATCTGAAGATTTTACAGAATGACTCAGAAGTAGAGTTTTTCCAAAACTGTCACCTTTTATGTAGATCTGATAATTTATACAGTCCTTTATTAAGATTTTTTGGAGAGAGATTTGAGCCTGGTTCAAGATCCATTGTTCGTTCATTGAACACATGTTTGTTTTGTATGCCAGACCCTGTTGGGAACAAGGGGTACAAGGGAAGTGCACCCATTTCCTAATTTTAAGGAGCTAAGAATCCTATGTAAATGTAATAAAGGTCATGTTAGAGGGCAGTGTTATGATCTGTAGAAACACATGGGAAGACATGCAGCTCAGCCAACTGTTAATAAGCACAGAAAGGCTTTCTGGAAGAGCCAATGCCTAAAATTAGCCCAAACCACCAGAAGTGGGAAGGGAAATCGTAGGAAGGAGAGTCCTGCCGACAGAAGGAATCACACATACAGAGATATTCAGGGAAGGGAGAACCTAGTGCCCCCGCGGTGGTTTTGGCATAAAGTACAAGCACGAGCAGTGAGGGAGATAGGGCTCCAGTGAACCAGACTCCGAGAGCTCTCAGGACTACTCGACAGTTTTGTACTTTGTCTTGACAGCACGGAAAAAAAAAACAAAAGCCACTCCTCCCTGTGACCTGTGGTTCTGTGTCATCACCTCCTGTGACTTACTCTCAGCCCCGCTGCACCACGCACCCCGGCTCTGCCGCATTGCATTCCCCGGGCCCATGCACCGCACCCCAGCCCCATGCACTGTACACCCTGGCCCCACTGCACTGCATAGCTTGACGCCACTGCACTGCACATCCCAGTCCCACACACTGCACACCCCACTGCACCATGCACCCTGGCCCCATGCTCTGTATACCCAAGCCCCACTGCACTGTATACCCTGGTCACAGTGCACTGTATACCCTGGTCCCACACACTGCACACCTAGCCCCACTGCACCGTGCACCCCGGCCTCATGCACTGTATATCCTGGCCCCACTGCACTGCATACCCTGGCCCCACTGCACTGCACATCCCGGTCCCACACACTGCACACCTAGCCCCAATGCATCATGGACCCCAGACCCATGAACCGCACACCCCAGCCCCATGCACTGTACACCCCAGACCACTGCCTCCTGCATATAACTTTCAGCTCACTCCACTCCTAACTTAAAGCCTTTGTACTTAGCTGCCTTCTGCTTGAGATAGTGTTTCCTCCAGGTATCTTACGGTTCATGGTAGCTGGATGTTATTTTCCATGGGAGCTGGATGAGATTTTCCCTAGCCATAGTAAATAAAAATGCTCCCACATCCACACCACTTCAGACCTCGCTTTTCTGCTTTCTTTTCAATTTTGCCATTTATTACTCAGTACCATTGTTTTTCTTTTACTTAGCTAACTTCTTTTGTGTTGTTTTCTCTTCTAGGATGTACTTTCCTTGAGGGAAGGGCTTTTGTTCTGTTCACAGAGTGGGGACTGGTGCCTAGTGAGCATGTATTGAATGATGAAGGAATGCATGAAGGAAATATGATTTAAAATTTCTAAATGACTCTAAGTTCCTTCAGTGTGGGAACATCTTATCTTTGAATTATATCAGTAATATAACATGAGTTTCTTTCTAAGTAAATTCTGACCTCTTACTACCCGCGAAGAATTGTAACTTATTTACAGTTGGCTTGGAAGTTCAAGATGAATATTTCCTCCATGAATCTTCCACACTTGCAACTCAGATCTGTATCCCAGGACAAGTGTGTGTGTTCTCCTCTTGGTAGTTCTTTACAAGTTAGTGGTTCTAGCAGTGAAATAAAGGCTAGTGTGTGAGTTTATGTTTGTATTTGGATGTATATATTATACATACTGTTCATCGTTTTTAGAAATTCTTACTTTAAATTTATTTTCTCCAATTTCATTTTGAGTGTACCTCCAAAGTTTGCTTTCCTTGGTATTCAAACAGTTGTGATTTTTAAAAATTTTTAAATTTAGGGCACCTGGGTGGCTCAATGGGTTAATCCACTGCCTTTTGGCTCAGGTCATGATCCCGGGGTCCTGGGATCTAGTCACACATTAGGCTCTCTGCTTTGGTGGGGAGCCTGCTTCCCTTCCTCTCTCTCTGCCTGCCTCTCTACCTACTAGTGCTCTGTCAAAAAAAAAAAAAAAATTTTTTTTTAATTTTTAAATTATTTTTTTAAAGATTTTATTTATTTATTTGAGAGAGAGACAGAGATAACACAAGAGGGAGCATGAGCAGGGGGAAGAGGAAGAAGCAGACTCCCCACTGAGCATGGAACCCAATGTGGGGCTTGATCCTGGGACCCTGAGGTCATGACCCTGAGCCAAAGGCAGATGCTCCATTGTGAATTTTTATTTATTTATTTGCAAAATAAAAATGTGAGCTCTATAAAGCATTTGAGAAATTTTCATGAATATATGGAAAACTGATGACATCCAGTGTGTGCTAAATTTTCCTGATTTAATTCAAACTGAAAATGTCTGTCATCTCCACTGAAGGTAATTATTTGAAATATAATTATGCTGGTAGTTGTAATTATGAAGGTTGAGGTTGAATAATTTGGAGGAGAAAATTACTCTGAAGTCAAAGGCCATGTCCCATGAGAAGTCTTTCCTCCAACTCTGCCCTTTAGGATGCTCTTTTCAAAGTCTGAATTCCATCTTTTCAGAACTCTTGTCAGGGTAAGATAATCTGATATTTCTTTGTCTGTCACATCATCAGCATTTTCTTAAGCAAGAACCTAAAATGTAAAAACCACAACACGCAGAAATTCAGCCCTGCCAGTCATTGCATTGTTGAGGTGAAGGGATATAAGCGTGCATATGCTTCGTTTTCTTTAAACTTCTTGAATAGGCAATGAAAACTTGAGTTGTACGACAGTCAGCTCTGCTACAAGGTATTATCTCTAAAAGGGGAATTACCTTCTCCATGCTCGGTGAGTAGGTGAACGACGCTGGTATGAGATTGAATTTACAGTGCTTTGTGTAGGTTTTTTTCCTAGCATGCCATTTTTTAAACTTAGAATGAAATGTCATATACATTCAGGTTAGTACAGAGAGCCTGATGGAACGCTTGTTAGATTTTTCACAAACAGAACACGCCCACATAACCAGATCAGGAGACAGACTATCCCCAGCCCCCGGAAGCATGCGTTATTGCTTCATTTTTGTCATTTCTCCTTCAGCCTTTAGGGGATTATTATTTAGATCCTTACACACCATCCCTGATGGCATTTACTTGTCTGTGAACTTTGTATAAATTGAGTAGTAGAGTGTTCTCATTTGTGTCTGGCTTTTCTATTCAACTTTTTGTGTCTGAGATTCTTTCACGGAACAGTTTTCCAAACTGGTTTTACCAGTTTACATTCCCAGTTGCGGTGTATGAGAATGCCAGTTATCAACAGTTGGTATTGAGAATCCCAAGTCTTTTTTAATTTTAATTTTATTTATTTATTTGACAGAGAATGAGAGAGAGAAAGCACACGAGCAGGGGGAGCAGCAGAGGGAGAGGGAGAAGCAGGCTTCCCGCTGAGCAGGGGGCCTGCCCTGAGGCTTGATCCCAGAACTCTGGGATCATGACTTGAGTGGAAGGCAGCCATTTAACCAAGTGAGCCACCCAGGTGCCCTGAGAATCTCAAATCTTTTTTTTTTTTTAAATTTGGGCCTTTCTGGTGAATGTGTGGTGATACTGCATTATGGTTTTAATTTGCTTTTTCCTAGTAACTACTGAACTTGAGCTCCTTTTTCCTGTGTTTCTTGGCCATTTGTTCCACTTTTTTAAAGTGCCCATTCATATCTTTTGCCCATTCATTTTCCTATTGGATTGTTGCCTTGTTAGCAGGTGGAGAAGTGCCTTTCTCACAATTTAAAGAGAACACCTTATCCAAATCTGAAAACCATAAGAAAAAAAAAAATGAAGATCCTTTAGTGCATGAGTGATGAGTTAAGTGGTTTTTGAGAATTTAAAGCTAAGAAGATATTCTTCTGTTTTAAAAAAAATAATTAATGATATTGCTACGTAATCTACACTGCTATTTTGACTAGTCCTTCTTTGCAAGGAAATTTGGAAGTGAATGCCCTGCAGCAGAATATCATAGAACAGGAAGCATTGAGTCCCACTGTTTAAAGCCGTAACTGATCATTGAAACATGATGCTGTCATAGTATTTTTACTAATGTTAAAGAGCTCCAGTTATGTTGATTTTTGAGTCCTAGCTCAACCTTATTTCCCCGTAAGCCTTATTATTTTGGGGAACTATTTTGTATAATGCCATGTTGTAAAATATATTTTAGCAGACAGACATATTTGTATTTCATTTGAAATTATAGATGAGTAGGCACCAACTACTGATTTAAATTTTTACCAAAATTATAGCTAAAACTCTGTTTTGACTAACTTCTCAACTGAATAAATTGTAAATTAGATTAGATTCTGAGAATACATGTAAAGAAAACAAGTATTAAACCAATTTAATAGATACTGTAGGAAGGAATAGATTAAACAAGAAAGCAACATTTAATATTTGTTAGCTTCCTTTTCCCCATGTTTAGAGTCATGCATTCAAAATAAAAATGTCTAAGCATAAACTCAGAATAACAACAAGACAACCAGTCCCCTTGAATTTTTTCAGCCAGATTTTTCGAGATTGTTTGAAGTGTAAACTCACTTCTTTTTACTTCCCTTTATGCCAGAAGCTATTTCTCCATGATTTGAAGTCCAGGACGCTTTCTCCATACATAAGTTTATTTTTATATATACTTTTTATACTACTCATATACTACTTTTTTTTACTTTTTATACTACTTATTATACTACTTATAATTGCTTTTATACTACTTATTAGTGTATTTCTTGACCAGAGTACTATTCCTTGAGGATATGGGTAATATTTTATTTATTTATTTATTTATTTATTTATCAACATGGTGTCTAATACAGGCCTTTATAGCATAAGCTCATATTGTTTACTGAATGGATTAATGAAAAAAGAACAGTTACTCATCTATTAAAAAGGAAAGAAAAATCTAATCCTTGTCTGAGAGAAATAATTATTTCCAAAAACATTGCTTGTCTGCTCTGCATTGTGCTTTTTTCCCAATTCATTGGAGAATTTTCATTTTTTATTTATTTTATTTCTATCTTTATAATTTTTCAAAAATTTTATTATTTTATTTATTTGAGAGAGAGAGAGAGAGAGAGAGAGAGAGAGAGCATGAGCAGCAGGGGCAGAAGGAGAGGGAGGGGGAATCTGAAGCAGACTCCTGGCTGAATGCAGAACCCTACAGGGGGCTCATCTCAGGACCCCCCCCCCCCCCCCCCCCCCGAGATCACCACCTGAATGGAAACCAGGAGTCAGACGCTTAGTCAACTGCGCCACCCAGGGGTCCCACAGGGTATTTTTATTTTTTAATGCTGTGAGAATCTTGTTTTAGTTTATTGCCTGACTATGAAGGTTTATAGCCTGCCTCACCTAAAACTCTTCTTAAAGCATTTACCTTGGCTTTCTTGGAAACCTGAAATTCGGGTCCATGGCTTTGATACTTCATTCACTTAATTAATTAATTTTTTAATCATTCGTTGATAGGTTTTTTTTTTAATAAAGATTTTTATTTATTTATTTGACAGAGGGAGATCACAAGTAGGCAGAGAGTCAGGCAGAGAGAGAGGAAGGGAAGCAGGCTCCCTGCTGAGCAGAGAGCCTGATGTGGGGCTTGATCCCAGGACCCCGGGATCATGACCTGAGTCGAAGGCAGAAGCTTAACCTACTGAGCCACCCAGGCGCCCCTGTTGATAGGTTCTTAGTAGATGATTTGTCTTATTTTCAGGGTGGCTGACCTCTGACCTTTTAGAAAGATGTCAAAACAGATGTGTTTTGAATTCATTATTCTGGACTCGAATGATGCTGGAGTCAGTGTATTTATTCAAACGTACTTTTGGGACACCTGATAAATATTTGGCACTATTGTGGGCATCATAGACTATAGGGTGAATGATATAATCTTTCCTCATAGGAAAATTGTATTCTGATTAGTGAGATAAATTACGAATAAAAGGATAATACAACTTAAGTGAAAACTTATACAATATAAATGAAGGAAAATATGATGCTACAGGTGACTTGGGCTGCCATTTTAGATATGTTCGTCAGACAAAACTACTTGCTTTCTTACCAAGGAGATGTTTGTAACTTGTTTGTTACCAAGGAGATGACTCAGTGACACAGACCCAAATGGACACTGGGAGAGAACCATGTGCCCATTTGAGTGAAAATCAGGTCAGGCAGGCTCTAGAACAAGAGCAAACTTGGGCCATCCGGGGGCTACCAAGAGTTTAGCAATGAGAAGAAAGAGGAAGAAGATGAAATTGGGGAGTGTCCACGAGACAGATCCTGTAGGACCTTGTGCACCATTGTAAGGACTATATCTCTTAAAAATTTATTTATTTATTTATTTATTTATTTATTTATTTATTAGAGAGAGTGAGAGAACAAGAGAGAGCATGAACAGTGGGGAGGGGCACAGGGAGATGGAGAAGCAGGCTCCCCACTGGGCAGACAGTCTGTCATGGGGCTCGATCCCAGGACTCTGAGATCATTACCTAAGCTGAAGGCAGACCCCTACCAACTGAGCCATCCAGGCACCCCAAGACTATATTTTATTCAAAGTATGATGGGACACTCCATCACTTTGGTTTCTCTGAAGAAGAAACTATAGTGGGCAAGATTAGAAACCAGGAGATGACAAATGGTCCAGGAGAGAAATGAATAGGCATCTCGTAGCTTAAATCTCCTCAGCAATAACAACATTTGCTTGCATGCGGACAGTTAAAGGATGGCATCCCTCTGTGCTTGTGGAAGCTATTCCACATTTGCGTCTTTATCTAGGATCACTGGCTATCCTTAGTGGGTTTTAGAAAAGTCTGATTCAACCTTTCATTGAAGAGCCACCTGCAAATTCCCTGTTTGCTCCCCATCTTTCAAGGTGTTTTTATATAGAACACCATGGGAAGGTTTCTATTTTTCAAGTAGAATTTTAGGAAAAGAAGACTGCTTCTTCAGATACTGTAATTGGTTTTTAAATTGATTATATTTTCTATGGGTGATTCGACCAGGATGTGCGGTGGGACATCATTGCAGCTTGAGAACATGCTTCCTCTCGTTTTCTCTTTCATATAATTTTCTTTGACATGGCCCTGAAATTGCCTATAATTATTATCTTTTTACTATAATTTGGACACCAGCACTATCTTTCATACAAACATGCTTTTCTTTAGGAGACATTTGGCTGTTTGTGAAGCAAGTGCTAATTTACTCCACAGAACATAGTCTTTGGTCAATTTCACCTAACATTTAATATTTGTGTCAAAAACATTTGATCATGAAATTATACTAACCTAAGGACTGCTTTTGAATGAAGATTTTGCAGAATGAATACATACAAGATTTATTAAATTTTTTTTTTACTGTTTATACTGATAAGTTTTCATTTTATAATTTTAAAATTTAAGTTTTTGCATGTATCGAAACGTGTGTGTTATATTTAAACCAAATCTATAAAAAAAATCAAATCTATGTGTATACAGTTTCATATAACATAAATATCTGTTGTTACATTTTCTTATTTTGTCATTACTATTTATATATGTCCTTTTTCCTGGACTCTGCATTTCTTTACTTTAAGGACTATATCTTCCTATTTTGCATCTGCAAACTTGACTGCAGGATATATGCATATACATACTGTATAAGTTGAATCAATGACAGGATACTTATACATTTGAATGGCTTTAAATTAGATTTCTTTTTTTTTTTTAAGATTTTATTTATTTGAGAGAGTGAGACAGAGAACAGAAGCAGGGGAGTGGGAGATGGAGAAGGAGAGGGAGACGCAGACTCCTCACTGAGCAGGGACCCCAATGTGGGGCTCACTCTCAGGACCCCAGGAGCATGACCTGGGCCGAAGGCAGATGCTTAACGACTGAGCCACCCAGATGCCCCCTAAATTAGCTATTAAACAAATGGTCCATTCAAATAGTCTCTACTAGGAAGAAGCAAATAGTGTTGTATCTAAATGAATGTGTACATTCATTTTGTTTTTGTTTTTTTGGGCTTCCTTCACGGCTTAGTTACCCTCCTGCTAACAGAGGCATGGCCTGACCGTGATTTCATATTAGATGTACCACCCTTGACATTAGATGGAAAACCAATTTAGTGGTGTGTGAGTGATAGAAAGTGATTAAGTTGTTGATAAAAAACAGTCTTGAGAAGATAAAAGATGAATATGGATTATGTGAATGATACAACTTAACATTTCCTTTGGTTGAGAAACTGTAGATTATACAAGATACATGTTAACTATTTTCTCTTTGGATAGCGATAGAAATTATAAATTTACATTCAAATATCTATGGTAGGATAAGAATATTAACAATGAACAAAAATAACCTCGAATTTCCTTCTCTTTGATAATTTTCCAACTGGAAGTCAGTAAAAACAAGATGACCCATGAAATAGCAATAATTGAATTGCCCTTTGTGTTGAAGTTTCATAGCACCTTTCTTCGAGTGATTATGGACTCTCAGATGGCTGGGATTTCTAGATTTTTTCCTCTTCTTGTTTGCTGTTGCCTACACTTATTTTCGAAATGATTTTATTTGTGTCTGAATCAAGACTTCAGTATTCTGTTCTAGGGCTCCTGTATTGCTTATCTCTAGATATAATGTTAGTAAGAAACATTTTTTAATGAAATATTACCACATATTTCATATCAAACCAGTGTCCATTTATTTGTCTTGCTATGAGCTAATTTTTTTTATATACCTGTTTATTAGAAGTCTCACTAGAAATGTTTTCCCATACAACTTCATTCACATATATAGACATAAATATATAATTTCATATATGTATGTAATATACAGTTTACAGTGTAAACTTTTCCTGGAGTGACATTTATCCCTGGACACTACTGAAAAAGAAATTTTCTCTTCTGATCATGTAAAACTTTTTTTCCATGGCAGCTCTGATGTGGTTATTAGCACAGTATCAAAACATTGAGTGGCGGCAAAAAGCAGGGTTAACAAGGCCAAAGGGACGCCATCTAGTGGTTTTGTAGCCCTGGTGCAGCCTAATTTACTAATTGTCTACAAGGAAGTGGTTCACAGTTCAGATGCCTGAGCCAAGCAGATAATATAAATGCGAGAAATGGGTGGGGAAAAAAATTCATTATCAGTATATATCACGTCATTTATGGTTATAGGACTATGCTCCCATAGCATAAACATAAAATAAGCAAGATGTAGCAGAATATGTTTTAAACTCAGGATGGAAGGAAGAATTTATGCTCTGTGATTAATGGTCCCAGGGAATGGTGAGTTCAGCCTAGTCACTGACATCAGGTTTAATTGATTGCTGTCATTCAACAACAGAGGTCCAGTGGTGCTAGACTTTACAATTTTTCAGGAGAACCTGGAAATCTAGATTTGTATATGAAGTCCCCTAATTTTAATATGTTGGCTCCCTATTTTTTTTAAAGGTGTGACAGGACTCCCACTTAAATACATCTTGGGGTTGCATTTGGTCATTTTGAAATCTTTTTTTTTTTTTTTCCCAAAAAAGTTCTTGAATTCATCGATATCATTTCTTTCAGAGGACAGAAAAGTTTTGGGGCATCTTCCAGCAGCCTTACGAAGACTGGAATATAGAGTTACTGCTAGATTGGGTCTTGGATGAAGGTCATTCTTATTCAACAATAGACACCATTCAAGATGCTGAAGTTATAGCTGTAAATAGGGCAAACTCTTCTCATTGGTCTCTCCTCACTCTGTACCTTCAACAGGACACCCAGCGATATGATCACAGAGCCTGGCCCCTTTCTACAGGGATCGCACCCCGAGGGTTTGAATATAACTTTCCAGTGTTTTTCTTGGTCTTGACCTCCACATAGAATTTAAGTAGATGATTTATATTGCTTCGGTATATCTTTCTCATAATTTTCGGCTGGGCAGCTTTGAGTTCTTAAAAACTAGCACTAAATTAGCAGGTGCAGATCGGGGAAAGCAAAACACTAAGAGAGTTGTTTGTGACTTCCTATCTTTCATCAGAGCCCTTAACTTTGGACACACACATCTTTCCCCATCTGTACAGAGGAAGTGAATAAAGAGAAAAAGGAAGAATGATCAGGGTTCCAAGTTCTTTGAACTTGCTGAAAAAGTAGGAGAGGCAGAATGAAATGAAAGGATCTGTAAATAGCCCTGTGGCCCACTTCCTTGTCTCAGGCCTCCTCTGTTCATCATCTCAAACAGCCACACCCCAGGGCAAGCCATAGTCCTTCCCACGGCCCATTGGACCCGCATGGGCCCTTTCTTTAGCTCTGGGACCTGATCTATGAGCACTTTCTCCCTTGTCCTTTCTGTTCCAACTCCCTGCTCTCCTTGCGTTTACTCCATCACATCACAGATGATCCCCCTCACACCTTTGTACTGGGGGTCTCTCTGCCTGAAAGAGCGTACTCCTGGATATCCACTTATTCTTAACATGTACATGTCCTTGCTGAAATGCCACTTTTTTTTTAAAAGATTTTATTTATTTATTTTACAGAGATCCCAAGTAGGCAGAGAGGGGGAGAGGGAAGTAGGCTCCCTGCTGAGCAGAAAGCCTGAGGTGATGCCGTGGGGGCTCGAGCCCAGGACCCTGAGATCATAACCTGAGCCAAAGGCAGAAGTTAACCTGCTGAGCCACCCAGGTGCCCCTGAAATGCCACTTTCTTAGTGAGGTCTTCCATCCCCATCCCGTTGAGAATCCTATCCCCCACATTCTCAGTCCCTTTACTTTGTTCTACTCCCGCTCCCCACAAAGTATTGACTACCTTTTAACATAATACATAATTAACTTATGATTATTGTAAGTATTCAGTCTGCTGAAACATAAGCTCTCTGAGGATAGAGATCTTTTTCTTGTTTTGTTTACGGATGTATCAGAAAACAATGTCTGCCATATACATGTGCTCAATATACATTTTTTAGGGGCGCCTGGGTGGCTCAGTGGGTTAAAGCCTCTGCCTTCGGCTCAGGTCATGATCCCAGGGTCCTGGGATCGAGCCCCACATCGGGCTCTCTGCTCAGCAGGGAGCCTGCTTCCTTCTCTTTCTCTATCTGCCTCTCTGCCTGCTTGAGATCTCTGTCTGTCAAATAAATAAATAAATAAATCTTTAAAAAAAATTAAAAAAAATATACATTTTTTTTAAATGAAAGGATGTTGAACTTCTTATTCAGTTAGGTCTAAGCATATTTTATACAGTCTGTTTTGGTCCCCAAAACGTAGGTCAAAAGTAGAAAGAAATTTATGTCTTTGATCTCAAGATAGAGGGCCATCAGTTTGCATAGATAATTAGTATTAAAAAACTATAAAGAAAAAAATTATTGGCTTCAGGCAGCAGAAAGGACAAAGAATATGAGGTTCAAAGACTTGTGATGGTTTCCTGGCTGCATCATTTACTCTCTCTCTGGTCCCAGATTAGCTATTTGTTATATCTGAGTCTCAGTTACCATGTTTCTAACATAGGAGTAATAATAACACAATCTGTCTGATTTAGCTTTTAAGTGTTCGATAATGGTTTCTTTCCTAACACATACTTCTTTTTCAACAGTTAAACCAACATATACCCACATTTGCCATTATGTTACTTTTCTGTTCACTGGACAGATTTCCCCTTTAGAATAAAAGCTCCACAGGGACATATCTGTATCTCCGTTTTTCATTGTTGTGTTCCCGACTTGAAACACAATGTCTGGTACATCATAGTTGTTCAGTAACTATGTTGCTGAATGGATAATTAAGGAAATTTAAGCCACAGAGTTGATATGGCATAATAATAGTAAGTTGGTTTATAGTCAGTCATTGTAATACGGGTGGCTTTTATTACTACTACTCTCTAAGCTTACATCATCCTCAAATATGTGTTACTCAGGCTTCTTTGAACCACTACCAAGATGGAGATCATCTTCTAGTGTTAGTATCTTAACTTAGAAATTTAGTGAAATAACACAGAAAACACTGCTGATGTGATGATTTTGTTCTAGGTCTCTAAGCTGGCTGGTGTTTTGGTCAAGCATGGTGTCAAGAAAGGTGACACCGTGGTTATCTACATGCCCATGATCCCACAGGCGATGTATACCATGCTGGCGTGTGCAAGGATAGGAGCCATCCACAGTCTCATATTTGGGGGATTTGCCTCCAAAGAACTAAGTAGTCGTATTGATCATGCAAAGGTAAGTGCTTTATTTGGAGAAATCAGTAGTAGCTACATACAGTGCAGCCATATTTATCTGTGAATGAATCACCCAAGAATGATCTGTAGTTATGAGATCCTCCTTTCAAATGGGATACTTAAAATGTGTGTTTTTCTTTGGCATATATACATTAACCAGAAATATACTTTGGGGTCAATGTTATGTAAAAAACATCTTGCTAGGTGCTATGAGGATTATAAAATACAAGATTAGGTGCATACCTTTCAAGTTAGCTTGCCGTCTATTGGGGATGTATAATACATACAAGGAAAATAACTGATAACCAATTTATTCATTAACATATTAACTTCCTACTACATGCCAGGTACTATCCTGGATAGTACTGGATAATTACTTACCAAGTGGATGGAACACATGGTTGCTTTAAAACATACATAGTTCTGGGAATGGTAGTACAAGCATAGTGGTGAAGAGGGGTATTGGGGAGGGGCGGATTGCATGTTTAAATGGGGGTACTCGAATAACAAACTTGATAAGGCTGTTGTGAAATAATCATTGAGATAGTCAACTGAAAGCATTTAACACAGTGCCCAGTATTTAGTACTTAGTAAAAACAAGTTAGCTATCATTCGCTTATGAATGTAGAGCAGGAATCCGCCAACTTTTTTCAGGTAAGTTACAGACAGTGACTATTTCAGGCATTATGGGTTACAGGTGGCTACTGGTGTTATTACAATTAAGCAGCCTGACGCAGTGTAAGCAGAGGACATGACCGTGTCCCTAGAAAACTCAACAGACACGTGCTGTGTCCGGCGTCTGGCTCTCACCCATTGTTACAGACCCCTGAGTTAGAAGGAGTCACTTCTTTTAGTTGGAGTGGCTGAGGCAGACTTTCTGGAGTCGAGATTTGAGTTAGATCTTGGCTAAGATTCAGCCAGTTGAAGAGAATGATGCTGTGGGATCCAAAAGGAGAGAAAAAGAATATGATTCTGGCCTGGGCTGGAAATGGGTAAAATTCATTTGGAGGACAGGGAAGAGACAGAGGGGGCTGAAGAGGGAGAGGTGGCGAGCTTGCAGAGGCAGTTTTGTCTGAACTGAGTCCTGTAGACCTTGACTCATCAAGGTTTCTGGCAGGTGGGTGTCTTGTTTTAAGCAAGGCTAAGAGGAGGCAGATGTTGCAATATGATGTGAGCCGGAGGGAGGAGAGAGGCTGCGATAAGACCCATTGGCCTGTCCTCTGTCTGAGAAGTAATGGGCGATTGCAACACAGTAATCGCGGCGGGCTGATTAAGGAAGGGAGGTCATTATGGAAATGACAGATGGTTGACCTTCAGAGTTTCACAAGCCGGAGATGAGACCTTCCTAACAAGGGAGCGAATATGGACTGAGGGTCCCTTGGGTGCAAGGCAGAGAGTGAGGGTTTGCACATCTGACTTCATCTGGTAATAGAAGTGGGTTAGATCAGGTGTTAGAACTGGGGAGCTGGTTTGTGGACTAACTGGATAGATTTTTCTTCTCTCTTTTTCAAACAGGTTGAGTCAGTGCTTATGAAGGTAAATTGGGGGGAAATAGTCACTAACCTGGAGACCAGTGGGCAACTGGGGGCTCCTCTGAGGAAGCTGTAGACGCCAGCATTTTAGCTCTAGAAATCCTAAACACCATTTGGATAAAAGTATGAGATGTAGTATATGCATTCTTTCCTTTTTAAGGAAATTGTATGATGTGGGGTAATCGAGATACATAAAAATGAGGATTTATAAAATGTGTACTATGTATCACCGGCTGTGTTTTTATTCATCACACACGTTGTGGGAAAGACATTTGGGTTTGAAGCCAAGGACCAAGAAAGAATTCTTGAGACATCTTTGGGGCAAAATGGTGCTTTTATTAAAGCACGTGGACAGGACCTGTGGGCAGAAAGAGCTGCCCTGGGTTCATGAGGAGCGGCCAATGGTATACTTTCAAGTTGGGAGGTGTTTAGGGAGAGCATAGCCTCCCAGGTGTTTTGGAAACAAAATAGGATCCTGAAGGGGCTGCTATTGTTAGGAAAAGAGCATTTGTTACTGTTTAGGAAAAAAAATGTCATGAGACTCTTCAGATGTGTATTGATGGGATGATTGCCAACATGTATCTTGGGGGGTAGAGATGGAGGAAGTTTCCAAAGAAATTTTTTTTTTTTTAAGATTTTATTTATTTATTTGACAGATCACAGGTAGGCAGAGCAGCAGGCAGAGAGAGTGGCGGAGAAGCAGGCTCCCCACTGAGAAGAGAGCCTGATGGCAGGGCTTAGTCCCCAGACCCTGAAACCATGACCCAAGCTGAAGGCAGAGTCTTAACCCACTGAGCCAACCAGGTGCCCCTCCAAAGGAATTTTTATATGTTAAAGTAAACATACAGGATTCTGGGGATCAGGCTAAGATTGCCTCTTGTCCTTAATGGACTATTAATATTGAGACAGCTGAGTTCCTAGAGGAATATCACTCTGTTTCAAGGACTTGTCAACGGACTATAGGAAATTTAATAGTTTTTCTTCTGCCTTTGTTCCCTGCATCAACACACACACACACACACACACACACACCCTTCTAAGGAGTGTATAAGTGTATATATTTACTTGGAATATACTTATTCCTTGTACATACTTATGAGCATGACCATTGAGCAGGTCAAATTAAAGGTGAGAAGATGGAGATATATATCTGAGATACTTGGATAGAATGAATAGTTGAAATCAGGAATGATTTTGATGTCCTGATTTTCAAATAAATTACCTCAAGAAAAAGCTTTATTTTAACAGATGAAAATGGAAAGACTGTACAGTATCCTAACAAGTTGGCTTAGATCAAATAAAATCTCCAGTAAAAGGCTGTTGAATAGAAATGTAGAAAGGATTCTTTTTGAGGGAAAGAGTCTAATTTTGACTTTATTAAATTATTCAAGCTTTGATATATTCTATATATATTTTTAATTTGATATGGAACTTACTTTCATTTATTCTGAATTCTAATCTTAGGGAATGTTGTCTAGAATTATTTTTGTGAGTATTATAGATATTAAAATGTGAACTCTACTTAAATGTCGGGTCTTTAAAAATATAATAAAAGGAAGCAAGACTTGTTTTTCTTTTCTTTTCTTTGTCTTTTCTTTTAAAAGTCAGCCTGATACAGCGGGAAGGGAAAGGTTCTGTAAGCAGACAGAAGTAGCCCTCTTTCTGATTCCACCACTTATGACCTGGGGCAAGCTATGTACCTGCACTGAGTTTCAGCTCCATGAATATTAAATAATATTAAAAAATCAGACAGTGTGATATATGCATATACTTGGTATAATATAAACCTTTCCTAGATGAAATGCATCATAACTAGAAATCAGAATTCAGGAATAGATGCACTATCATGGATTGATTATCTGTCTCCTGAATAATTTATTATCTGCCTCCTTTGCTTCACCATTTCTTGGTGAAGAAGTAGTGTACTTAAAAGGATAAAGACATGTTTGTTTCTGCAAATTAATGAGGATTTTGGTTCCGTTCCAGAAACATTTATTCAGAGCTTATGGTATGACGAGCATTGGACCAGGAATAGAAGACTCAGAGATAAATGAGATCCAAATTTGGTCTTGGGGAGCGTCCTTTGCAGGTGTGAGGGAACATTTTCACTACAGTTGGGCACCTGAGGCCTGCCCAGAATGGACATTAACCCTGACTTCTTCAGCTCCCCCCCGGGACACCTTTTGGCTACACCTTAGTATATCTTGAAGAAGGACTAGCAAGTTGTCAGGTCAAGAAAAGTTCCAGATGTAACTTAGTGACAGGTTTAGGCTCTGTGGGGTTTGAAGCTTAAATCATTTGGGGGCCCTTTTAAGAAAAATACAACAAAGTTACAAGTGCAGTATGTGGCAAAAATGAATGTATTTAGAAAGAGAAAAGAATCATAAAAGAAAAAAAATAAATCAGAGATTCAGATCTCCCTCTTTTTTTGTGGTCACATTTAAGCAAAGATGCTGACATAAAAAAATGTAGTAACCCTTCCTAAGTAGCAATAGGCTGACCCTTCCCACCTAAGAAATACTACAACCTCAGCACAGACGAGCCAGTATGGGGGCCTCGGTTAGTGCGGGGCCCCTAGCGTTGCATGTCACCAGCTCAGGGCAATTCTGCGTGGCCTCATGAATTCTTTGGGAAGTATTTTTAAATAGCTCATACTTATTGGCCCAAAGCATCACTGAGTGGAAAGTTTGGAGCAGGTAAGCAAGATCTCTGTGGAAGTTATAGGTCTACAACATTTACAAAGGGTTTATTGTTTTCAGGCCATTTACTCAATAGAGAACAGAATCATTACAGCACTTCTTGTTGAATGTTAAATTGCCAGCCTGCACCTGAAATATTATACTTACCTTAATCAACTGCTCAACTTTCTCAATTACTGTGCTTTTTCCATTGTAGCCCAAGGTGGTTGTTACAGCATCATTTGGGATTGAACCTGGAAGAAGAGTAGAATACATCCCCCTCCTAGAAGAAGCACTGAGATTGGGACAACACAAACCAGATAATGTGCTCATTTATAATCGTCCAAATATGGTAATAGGAATAGTGAATCTGGTGCTTGCTTATGGTGATGTGCTAAGGATCATTATAGTCTTGCCCATGTGAAAGAAACACTAGATTTATAAACAATTACATATACTTCCTGCATATCACCATTTTTGCAAAAAGAAAAAAAGTATGAATGATGTTTTCTGTCTTTATGAAAAAAAAACTAGCTTAAAACAAAAAGATTGAAACACATATAATAATATGTAATGTTAATGAATTGGGTTCTGTGCATAGTCTATTGTAGTGTCATGTATCAATTTAAATTGTAATAATCATGATAATACTAACATTCACTCACTGACTGCTTACCATTTGATCCTTGATTCTCTACTAGTGAGAAGTTTAGAAAATCTCCCTGATAACTTATGAGCATTACTCCTATTTTATGTGAGAGAAATCCAGTGAGAAGAGATAAAACAATGTGCCCAGGTACTGAGTGTCAGGGTCATGGTCTGAACACAGCGCCCTCTGATCACTTGATCCCTGAGCTCTCCTGCCTTGTGGAGTGGTAGGATTAATTTGTATTTAAAAATTGCCTTTTAAAAAATTTTAGAGAAGGCATTTAGTCTGGAAATAAAACCATGTTCAGGAGAACAAAATGTGAATATTCTAAACAGAAATTATGTTGTGATCCATGAAAGAAGAAAAACAGTCTAAAAAACACAATGAATACATTTCACAGTGCTTTTCCTAGTAACTTTGATCTAATGATCACCTTAATTTTACATCCATGCCAGTATCAGCTATTTATAGTGGAAGCAACTTGGGTTCCTAGCAGATTAAAATTTTTTACAGACGAAAAATGACAAGAGTGCAAAGAATTGTGTAATTTTATGGAACTCTTGAGGTTGTCTGCAGAAAATTCTTAAATGACAAGATACAAGAATAGAAAGCATTAAAACGATGTCATTTTGATTACCACCTAGCAATTCCCATGACCGCATTAAATTTCTGTATAAAGTTTTAGTAGTCTGTGGTTCATGGACTGCTTCACTCAATGATTTTAATATTCTTACTGTCTCAAGAATTTTGAGTTTCTTTCAGATGCCCTCAAGCATATTTTTAAAAAGGCTTGTTGTTAAGTCAAGGAATACAGAGTCAGCAGTGAAAGAGGCTTTGGGTGTGAGGAGGTGGGAGGAAGGGTAGGAACACACACACACACACACACACACACACACACACACACATGCATGTGTTTCTGTGAGTATGTGTGTGGTCTTTGCATATGCATAAACTCGTGAATTTGTGAAGAACTTCTGCTAGGCCCGGAGCTAAGTACTTTCATATACTTATTTAATTTTCACAAACCAATGAAGTAGATGCTATTACTGGCCCCATTTCAAAGATGAAGAAACTGAGTTATGGAGCTGTCAGAGCCCAAAGTCACAGCTAATAAGTGGTGTCAAGATTTGAACTTTGGTTCAATGACTTTTTTTTTTTTTTAAGCTTTATTTGACAGACAGATCACAAGTAGGCAGAGAAGCAGGCAGAGAGAGAGGAGGAAGCAGGCTCCCTGCTGAGCAGAAAACCCAATGCGGGGCTCGATCCCAGGACCCTGAGATCATGACCTGAGCCGAAGGCAGAGGCTTTAACCCACTGAGCCACCCAGGCGTCCCTGGTTCAATGACTTTTAATCAAGAAGATATATGCTATTTCTTTTACTTTACAGACACACTGGAAATAGACATGCAAGTTTCCTCTTCATATTTTTTGAATGCACATCTCTTCTCTTTACTTTTTGTGGGTAGAGATTCCCTCCTCCATCCTTCCTTTCCATAACTGGCTCACACTCTCTCTCTTTCCCTTTTTCTTGAGACACTTCCCTCTATTTTGAATCTTCTTTATCTTCTATGAGGGCTTTGGTTGTCTCTTGTCCTTTACAGTAGTCCTGCTGTTTAGTTAGTAATTAAGCCCAGTGGACTGACTTTGCCTCCAGTTTAGAGACAGAGACTTTGAGGCCCAGTGGTATATCTCATTAACCAGGATTGCATTTTTGCCAAAGGAGGTAAAAACCAGGCTGCCAGTATATCTCATTAACCAGGATTGCATTTTTGCCAAAGGAGGTAAAAACCAGGCTGCCAGTCCTAAGCCTCAAGCAAGCGATGACAGAATCACAAGAACATCACATCAGTTAGCTCTGGTGCTTGGCCAATACTGCATTTCTGGAACGCTACCAGGACGTGTCTATAGAAGTAAAAGTATCTATGTAAAAGCTAATGCTGACTTTTCCCTCCCTACCTTTTGCCCAGTCTTCTTTACATGTGCCTGTAAAGTGTTTTCTTAGCCTGAAGAATTCATTCATTCATTCATTCATTCACTCCTCATTTCATTTGATCTGTAATAATTTTTTGCGATCATTCCATTGACATTTTTCATTATGCAGTGTGAGAATTTCTTTTTATGGGTCTGTTATTGTAATGTCAGAGGCTTTGAAATTAGTTGTGTTTCTTTGATTCATAAAAACAAATGGAAATATACAATCTGGTGACAGTGAACTATTTTTCTCTCTCTTATGGCATATTCAGGGTCTATCAGAGTGAGGCCAGAGAAGCTAATTGGGCCTTAAACTTCACTTTTATGAAATTCAGCTCTGATTGTTACCTATAATGTGTTTATTCACAAAGACATTGTATTTGTGATATTAGATTGAAGTGTTACTTTGTAAGTGTACTCCTTTAAATATATGACCATATATGCAACCTGATTATTAAGGACCCTGAAAAATTGGAAATGACTCAGTTTTTCTCAATCCCTCAGGGTCTCTGGGCTTCACTGGGGGGTTGCCTTGATGAAGAGAATGCTTACATAGGCTCTTTAGGGGGTGGATCTCACCACCTTTCACGGAGGAATGGGTAGCCTCGCCTGGGCCTAAACTAATCATTCACCAAATGTAAACTTCCTGACGTGTCATCTGGAGCTTAGTTAACATTTCAGAAAATAATCAGGCATGTACTGAATCTTAATTCTACTTAAATAGCTGTGACTCCCCATTAGAAGAATTTTTCCATAAGCCACTTCCTTACTCCTGATCTAGCTGGCTTGTTTTGTTGGCAGTATTTTAAGTAAAGAGGTCTAATCTCTCTATTTCTTTTAAAGATTTTGTATATTTATTTGACAGAGAGAGATCACAAGTAGGCAGAGAGAGAAGGGGAAGCAGGCTCCCTGCTGAGCAGAGAGCCCGATGTGGGGCTCAATCCCAGGACCCCAAGACCATGCCCCAACCCACTGAGCCACCCAGGCGCCCCTCTAATCTCTTTTAATTGTCTCCGACTAACTCGTGACTCTATTACCATAAAGTTTACAACTCAGAGCTTGGTTCAAGGAACAAAAAAGAAAACAAACATTTCTACCATATTAATGGATGACTAAGGTGGAGGAAAAACTGGGTAACATTTTAGATATGTCACATATGCTCATTAATTTTCAAAATGAGTTTTTGTTCTTGAAAAAGCAAAAGTGGCTATCTCCCTACTCCTGAAAATGATTTAGTATTTTCTCATTTGGAAAGAATGGCCACAGTATTAGTTCTAAATTGCCGTTGTATAACGAAACATTTTAATGGGTTAGTTGACATTTCATTATGAAGACCTTAGTTCCAAAATAAAAGAAAAAAAAGTTAGAAAAATAGATATGGGTTTATAAAGTTAATACTGTACATATGTTTATGGAAAACACAAACTCTGTTGGTTAAGCTCTGTTGATGAAAACATGACTGCATCCCCTTGAATTTCTTAAGGCTCTCCTTAGATTTGAATAAATCAGGTTCTCTGGTCAGTTCAGTGGAAGGCAACATCAAAACTGTTGGACTTTTTAGGAATATTTTTAACTCGTGACCCCGAAATATGTAGTCATAAATGTGATATTTAATGCTATCTAGGCCTAGATTTTGAGTCAGATGCTCAGACTAATATATGCAGATTTAGTCAGTCGCCATTGTTCTGATGTACCATGCTTCGTTCACTGCATGTTCCTGTATACTTCCTGTGTAGGAGACAGTGCCTTTGGCTCCAGGTCGTGACCTTGACTGGGATGAGGAGATGGCCAAAGCACAGTCACATGACTGTGTTCCTGTTCTTTCGGAACATCCGCTGTATATTCTTTACACGTCCGGAACAACGGGGCTGCCCAAGGTATTCACGCTCTCAGGGATAAGTATCTGTGCGGTGGCCGATTTCCTGTCCACTGAGAATGTTTGATGACTGACTGAAAATGCAGACTGTGCCTGGAGGACTAGGCTTGGGTACTGTATATCTTAAAGGAATGTTGTGTTTAAATCTTGAAAAATATTAATTATACTTAATGTCAAACGCTCTGGCCCAGTCTCCTCCAGAATCTTCACATATATCAGCAAGCTGCCATTGCTTTAGTAAGCTATTAAGATGAATGGATATTTGATCAAATGTCAGTGGGTTTAATACAGTTTTATAAAACTGTGTTTTAAATTAAATATTTTTATTTTCTAAACTGAGATATAACTTTTGTAGAGTAGGGAATTGATTTTTGATCTAAGGGAATTTAATTCTTTGTTATAAATGCAAGTTTGAGAATTGACCTAGACAGTTTCAACAGCATGCAATTTATCCAGAGTATTGAACTGTGCGATTTGCAGCACCGAAGACATCCAAGGATTTTTGAATCTGCTTACATGAAAGATGTTTTCACAAAACAAAGTTAGAAGCATCAATATTTTTGAAGGTGTCAGATAACGAATAAATATCACTTTTGCCTGTATCTCCAACTAATACTGTTTCTTCGTAGAACTTCATAAAATCTGACAGTGTCATCTCCCTATTCATTTTCATTAAGGAGTTCAGTAGACATTGAATCATAAAATTTTAGTGGGGGAAGGGACTTTCACCATCACTTGCATCCTGGAGAATAGTGGCCTCTTTATGTATTCGATTTCTGTAGCATCAGAGCTCTTGAGAATATAATTTGTTAATAGTCTTAAAATAGTTGTTCCATTTGATTAGTTTTTAAAAAGAAAAATTAAGATGTTCCATAAAAAACTCACTTGCTTGTAAAAAAGGAAATATTTGGTAGGGAATATATTCTCTCTGAGGACAGAGACCGTGTTTTATTACATTTTAGTCTCCTGTTGTGCTTTGTATTACTTAACAAATTTTTGTGGAGTGCATAAATAAATAAGTAAATGCGTATACATAAATATATTTGTGTCATTGTAGAATCAAACTCTTAGGATTTCTGTAACAACTCTGGTCATCTGAAAAATATTCCTTCATGTTGATGACTATGCCTTGTTCCAGCGGTCCGAATGATCTTCTGCACCTAAACTTTAATCCTCCACCTTTTGCAATTATGCATTATGCACCAGCCATCCAGAGGCTAACTGAATGTTTGTCTGTAAAATAGAAGGGTATTCAGAAAGTTAAAATCTAATAGAAAAGTATCAACATGAGAGGAAACCCCTGACCCTGAAAACACAATATAACCTAACTAAATAAAAAAGAACCCTCCAAAAATCACTTTAGCTCCTGTAAACCTGAAGGATTCTTATGAAAACCTTTGTGACACTTCAAGATTTTAAATTACCCTGACCTTCACCATGGCCTGGATGGGGATCTTTATAGCAGGAAGAGAAGAGGAGCTTGCGACCCAGAACTGACTCAGCCAGTGTGGTAGAAATGACAGTAATGTATACAGCATCAAATTTGGAAAGTGGTGGTTCCTGGTTCCAAATAAAGAAGGATCCTAGCTTTCCCAGGTTTTGTCTGGGTCGAGAACTTCTCCTTGGAGTCCTAGATGCCCAAACTGAAGATCGTTTAAAGATTCAGTTGTTCTTCTTTTCTTCCTAATGTACCATCCTAAAGATAATCTATTTCGGATTATAGATCTCTATGTTGATTCAGCTCCCTTCAACATACGTGTATTGAGTGTTCCTTCTGTTCCAGAAGATAGGCGTGAACCACAGTCCCTTCAGTTCGGTGGGTTGAAATGTATATGAATGCAGGTGGTACAAGATAGACTGATCCTTGTTCTAAAAGGACCGCTCTCTCTCGCTCTCTCTCTCTCTCTCAGTCAGGGAAAAGGTGAGATTGAATAGTGTCTGGAGGATTACAGTCAATAAATTCAGCAAATATGACTGAGCACCCAAATATGGGTCTGGCTCTCTTTTTAGAAGTATAGCCAGGACCTAGGCATGACACAAAGAGCTATGGAATATGTGAAAAATGTTATGAAGAAAAATAAAGCAGAGTAATGGGACCCAGTGGTGGGAAGAGCCGGATAGCTGTTCCACCAAAGAGTGGTCAAAGAAAGCTCTTACAAAATGACATTTGAAGGATGAATAAAGCTTCTTCATAGCATGCCATCTCTGAAAGAAGGGTATTATAGGCAGAAAGGGTTAGCATACGCAAAGGAAGGAGTGTGCATGGAAGTTTCCAAGATGGCTAGTGCATGTGGCACAAGTGAAGAGGAGAAATAACTGAATATATAGGCAGGGGCCAGACTCTTAAATTTTAGCCAAGAAGTTTAGGTTATATTCTGTATATAAGGAATGGAGGACACTAATGCTACTTAAGCGGGAGAGAAGAGTATGAACGAAAGAAGGTAAGCCTTTGCAGCATTTTGCTGGGAAGACAGACAAGTACACAAAATGGAGGCAAAGAGATTCATTTTCAGGCTTTTAGGACTTAGGGTAGCACACTTAATTAAGAGAAATCAGATTTTGTTCAAAGATAGTGAGGCAGAGGAAGGGTCTAAGATTTGACACCAAGTACACAGGAGAATGGTTTTGAATATTTACTCAACACAGGAGGTGGTTTAGGGCCGGAGAAACTGGGAGTTTGGAAACACATTGAGTATGATGCCTCTGTGGGATGTTAATGTGGAGATGCCTAGTGAGATGTCGGAGGTGAAGGTCTGGGTCCAAGAAGTGCCTCTGGGTTGAGAGATAGAGCTTTGCGGGTCTTCAATGTAGAGTTCTGGTGTTTAAGCATGGGAGTGTGGAGGTTTTGCAAATTAAGGCATGCAGAAGGGCAAGAAAAAGTTGTCTCTCAAGGTCCCTCAGAACTATTTCCTTCATCCCTCTAGTGCACTTTAGAATTTCAATTGTTTTGAAATTATACACTCTCAACAAATCTTTATGCCACTCGTTTTATTCTACCTTATCCCTGCTAGTTTTTGTTGCTTATCTTCGTAACACTGCATGTTCTCAGAGTTCTTAGAATATATTTCACACATCTTTGACTCCACTGTGTCTCCATCCTAAAAACTGGGCCATGGTAAATCCTCAGAATATTTGTTAAATGATATTTTACTTCTCTAGTTAGTTCCCAGACTCCTCTTTATTCATAAGATTCTCATTTCACTCTCGGTAGGTATAATCAGGATTAATGGGATCTGAAATTTTAATATTTGGATTCCCAGAATAGAAGTACAGGAAAGATGAGCACACATACATTTATGAAGCGCTTCAGCATAAATTTCACGTCATCATATAATTTGTTCTCTCAATCTTTGATCTTCATGAGGAAAAATAATGTTGTGAGCCCATAAAAAATATTCTGCTTAAAAATACTCATTTCTCAGAGGCACATCGAAGACACACATAAGGCAATCTGTTCTTTGGTTAGAAGTTGCAGATCTATTTAGGGCATATTTGCATCTCTGCATCTGCCAACCCTGGATTTGTCAGGTTGCTGTAGGAGAGGTTAATCTGTCAGCTGCTGTAAATATTCCAGCAGCCACAGCTGAGCTGCTCTGCACACATTTCTGCGGTGTTGTGGGCCTCTAGCCTCTTCAGTTTGGGTGCCTGTGTTCAGGGTACTTCAAAGTACTGCCGATGGAAGAATCTCTCATCTGGATGGGGAGGGTCTTTGGGGAAGGGGAGATTTAGTGATGGTTATATGTATCTTCTTCCAGCTTGGTATTGTGAAGGGACAGTGATAATCACATACGTGCACATGCAGAAGGAACAAAAAAGTTCAGTGTCAAAGCAGAAAAGGAGAGCAGGAGAAAAGGGGAAGGAAAGCAAAGGACAGAAAGGGTTGAGAGGATTGAAACCATGAGAGGACGTCAGGCTTAGTGAAAGAAGTCAGGCAGAGGAAGACCTACGGTATGAATTCACTTACATGTGAAATCTAAAAAACGAAACAATACACAACAGAAACAGACCTATGGATACAGAGGACAATCAGATTGTTGCCAGAGAAAAGGGGCAGAAGAGATGGGCAAAACAGGAGATGGGGATAAAGAGGTATCATCTTCTAGTTAAGAGATAAGTAAGGGGCACCTGGGTGGCTCAGTGGTTTAAAGCCGCTGCCTTCAGCTCAGGTCACGATCTCAGAGTCCTGGGATCGAACCCCACATCAGGCTCTCTGCTCAGCAGGGAACCTGCTTTCTCCTCTCTCTCTGTCTGCCTCTCTGCCTACTTGTGATCTCTGTCTGTCAAATAAATAAATAAAATCTTAAAAAAAAAAAAAAGAGGGGCGCCTGGGTGGCTCAGTGGGTTAAGCCGCTGCCTTCGGCTCAGGTCATGATCTCAGGGTCCTGGGATCGAGTCCCGCATCGGGCTCTCTGCTCAGCAGGGAGCCTGCTTCCCTCTCTCTCTCTCTCTGCCTGCCTCTCCATCTACTTGTGATTTCTCTCTGTCAAATATATACATAAAAAAAAAAAGAAATAAGTAAGACACAGGGATACAATGTATAGACTATAAGGAATATGGTTAGCAATATGTAACAACTTTGTATGGTGAAAGATAGTAGCTAGATTTATCATGGTGATCACTTCCTAATGTACACGAATATTGAATCACTATGTTGTACACATGAAACTAATACAATATTGTATGTCAAGCGGACTTCAAGAGGAGAAAGAACAAGCAAGCAAGCAAGCAGCAAGGAAGCTGAATGGATAAAGAAGATGTGGTCCATATATACAATGGAATATTAGTCAGCCGTCAGAAAGAATGAACACCCACCGTTTGCATCAACATGGATGGAACTGGAGGGGATAATGCTAAGTGAAATAAGTCAAGCAGAGAAAGACAATTATCCTATGGCTTCACTCATATGTGGAATGTAAGGAATAACGCAGAGGACCGCAAGGGAAAGGAGGGAAAATTGAATGGGAAGAAATCAGAGAGGGAGACAAACCACGAGAGATGCTGGACTCTGATAAGCACTGGGTGTTAGACGCAACTAAGGAATCATTGAACACTACTTCAAAAACTAATGAGGTACTATATGCTGGCTAACTGAATAGAATAAAAAAAATTTCTGAAGAAAGACAAGAAAGAAGCAAACGAACAAAAAAGAGAAGAAAGCATGATGGGAAAGTGGTAGGCTTTTGGTCCTGATGTGCATTTACAGAATTTATGTCACCTTTATTCCGACATGTTAGGTGACATTCATATTTCCTACCCTAGAACAAAAAAATAGGAGAAAGTCAAATAAAAAAGCAGTGAACTTTTTTTTTTTTAAATCTGTGGTACAGTGAAAATGCTGAACTCACTATACCTTTGCCTCTTATCTCACAGTTGTTCAGATCAATAAAAATTATATTGCTGCTAAAGTGTCCTCTGTAGAGGCAGCTTCAGAGGCATTCGAAAGCCTGTAGCAAGAGATTTTATGTTTGATGCACTGTCCCAAATGGAACTACCCCATTTCTGCTAATAAGATTCACTGAGTTCTACAAGTTTCAAAGCTTTCTCCTGAACAAAGAAGACTATTTAAAACAGGAATTGTATTTTTCTTACATGTGCTTATTCACTCAATGTTCACATATTCAGTCAACAAATCGACTACAGGCCTCGTCCATGGCAGTGACCCTGCTGAAGATGAAGAGCCATACTCAGAATAGGAGGAAAGACATAGCCCTCGATCAGGCTGTTCACTTCGAAGATGTTTGCTGGCCTGGGAGCCAGGGAAGAATCAGGAGAGACACTTAAACTGTAATATTGGGGACAACTTCTTAGACGAGGTGGCACTTTCATGATGTCTTTAAGTACTTCTGTGATGAAGTAGGAGCTAACCAGGTTCAGGGAAGAGGTGGGGGTGGTGGTTCATTCTAGAAAGAGGGGATATCAACTGTAAAGCCATTACAAGAACCAGATTATTGTTGATCTGTTGGATTTTTAAGTAATCAGAACTGTATCTTTTATATCTCAATTCACTTAATCCCAATCATCTCATAATGGATTTCTTTTACTTAGGTAAAATATTTCTTTACCCTTTCTTCTTTTTTTCCCCTCAGCTTGTCAGGCCAAATTGAAACATGCATGAGCACACACATAAACGTATATATTTACACATATATGCGGGAATAAATACATATGGACGTAACTATGCATATTTGTTTTGTATAAGCCTGTTGCAGAGTAAGATGACAGAGGGTATCAACTTAGAAAGTATGAAATTTTGTTGAGTACTTCAAACTTCACTTCCTTGAATATTTTAAGATTTGCTTTTTAGATTTCTATAGATCAACTAAGGAAAAAAAAACACATTTTTAGGATGAAGAATTTAAGCTCTCAATCTTATCACACTCAGTCTTCTTCTTCTGCTAAACCCATACTGTTTTGTATTTTTCCTAAGTGTGGCAACCCAAACTGCATACCACACTTGATGCTGACATGTTTTCTTTCCTATTTTATGTTTTACTTTAATGGCCCTATTCATGATATTTTGTGGTTTTCCTTGTTTTCAAAGGCAGCTCATTAAGCTGGAAACTATAAGGACCATCTGTGATGATTCTGTGGTCCTATTCATGGGTGACTAATAAACATCCTTTAATTTTACCTGTGTGGATTGAAGTTTTAAAATGCTTATATACATTAAACATGTAATGTTATTGTCATCATTTTGCATGTTTTAAAAAGCCCCTCTACGTTGTTTCCTTTTGCATTTTTTTTTCAGATTTTATTTATTTATTTGACAGAGATCTGTCAGACAGACAGACAGAGAGGCAGGCAGAGAGAGAGAGAGAGTGGGGGGAGCAGGCTCCCTACTGAGCAGAGAGCTCTATGTGGGGCTCGATCCCACGGCCCTGGGATCATGACCTGAGCCGAAGGCAGAGGCTTTAACCCACTGAACCAGCCAGGTGCCCCCCTTTTGCATTTCTGAGATAGAATTCACATTTATGTATTTATTTAGGGTGTAGAGTGTTATTCCCATCTGGAAATTTTTCAAGTTCCTCAGAAGACATTAAGTGTTATGGCTAATACTACAAATACCAGAACAGTATTTTGGCAGGTTACAGGGCTTTTCTGACAATATATTAGTTCATCCAATGTTTTTATTTTTAAGGTAGGTAGAGTATAAGTACATAAGTATAAGTACATAAGGAAAGTAATAACAGATATTCAAAAGTGTAAAATGCAGCATGCTTGGGTTTTAGGAGTAAGTGCTGACATTAAGTGTTTTTACCTCATACTCAAGATTTCAAATTTTTTTTAAATGATTTTATTTATTTGTCAGAGAGAGAGAGACTGAAGTGGGGAGAGAGAGAGAGAGCGTGCAATCAGAGGGAGAGTCAGGCAGAGGTAGAAGCAGGTTCTCCGTTAAGCAAGGAGCCAGATGCGGGACTCCATCCGAGAACGCTGGGATCATGACCTAAGCTGAAGGCAGATGCTTAACCGACTGAGCCACCTAGGTACTCCTGATATGTTCTTTTTTTTAGAAAATATTTCATTTATTTATTTGACAGAAAGGGAGAGCACAATCAGAGGGAGAAGCAGGCTCTCCGCCGAGCAGGGAGCCCAATGCAGGACTCGATCCCAGGACCCTGGGATTATGACCTGAACTGAAGGCAGACACTTAACTGACTGAGCTACCCAGGCACCCTCCTTAAATATGTTTTAAAAGAGTTTTTATTTTCTGATTTATTTTGATTATTAGAATATAATGATTTCATTTTTGAGCATGATTTATGTGTTTTCATTGGCTGAACAATGTTTCTCTTACATTTTAATTATCATTACTTGGAAAATGTGATTATAAATAAGAAATGAAAAAGCTTTATCTTATTTTTTAGTCACATATTAATATTACAATAAAGAAATTCTCTTTTTCAACCTAATCTTTTCATTTTTATTTTACTTTCAAACTTGCTATGAAAGATCTACATGAAGATGTAGAATGGAATTATGCAGGGTTTTTTTCCTACACCATATCAAATACTCAGAAAATTGATAATTATTACCCAGATATTTTGGAGGCAAAGACCAAGTTTCAGATCTATTACCTAGATTAATGAATGGTAAAATAATACTTAATAGAAATTTTTATACTCATCCTTAAAAAAATAAAAATAAGTGGATACCAAAGACCAATGAAAAACAGACACCATGGCTTTTCTCTATAGGCTCCATTTTAATTGTTTTTCATAAGAATCTTTGATGGCAACGTTTAGTCGTTTTGACATTTGTAGCTTTTGGGTGGTATTAGCATGGGGAAAAATGAAAAGCAATAATTGCTAGAACTAAGGAAATATTTTTGTTAATAAGATTTAATAAATTAAATTATAGATACTTTATAATTTTAAATGCCTAATCATTCATGGTCTCATTCTTAAATCCCACTTTTTGGGGCATCAAATGGATGCACTCACCATTTTCTGGGGAAAGGAGCATCAGGTAGTATCCTCTAAAGAAGGGTGTAGGATAAAGTCTACTTGGGAATTAAATAGAAATTTGATAGCTTATTTCTTTAAGTTATCTTTTTAGTTTTACAAATGAATTACTGCTCATTTTTGGTTTTTTCTTGCCTTTTCTTCCTTTTTATCATTCTCAGTGGATTCATCTTACCTTCTATACCGTATAATCTAAAAATGTACCCAGTTATAGTAATACTTAGAATTATTGATAACAATGAGCTAGCTCTAAATGCAGGGACTGGTAGATGGAGAGAAAATTCTGAAACATATTAAATGAAATCATTACTGACATTACTTATCACTGTCTACCCTAGTATATAGATAGCATATTATCCATGAAAAAAAGCTTCACTTTTTCCTCTCTACAAAATGAATAAAAAATTTGCAAGTTGATGACTATCAAATTCCTCAAGGTATTGAATCATAAGAAAAGATCTCAATAAAACAAACTAATGAGTGAAGTTCATGGAGGACAGAACAGAATATCCCCAGAAAAGAACTGCTGCTCAGTTTACATGGGAGAATGTATGTGGAAACCTACTGGCAGGGACTAAGGATTTCTAATACTCCAGTGATGATGGAGAAGCCAGCTGCATGTGAACCATTTCACGCAACATAGTAAGTAGCTGTCTGATGCCAAGGAAGCTGCGTGAGACATTCGCCAAGAGACTAGCTGTTTCTGCACGTAGATAAAATGTGTTCTCCAGCTGGATACCTCTGTTTTATTAGTGGTACCTGAGGAGAGCAGCAACTTTAGTAACTAATGGAAAGTCAGTTTGTTTTTCATTTCTCTGATTCATGTACGCATGTTAAAGCTTCTGAGTTATGCCAGAAGGTTCTAACTGGTAGTACATGTATTAATTAGGGCCATGTTTGCCTTTAGGTAGAGTAATTATTTTCTGCACAGAGGAATAATAATTGCTCTTCTAAAAGAAGCTTCAAAGTTCATGTGAGTGAAATATAGCTTGTTTTTTTAGAAAGCATTCATGTGATCATTCTGAATATTCACATGGTTAAGCCTTTTTAAGCCAATGTTGATTAATGTTTATAGTGAAGCAATAAATGCAATTATTAAATTTATCATCAGCTTTTATTTATGGTGACTCTTGTGCCAGTGTTCAAATATCAATCTTGTATGAAAGTTGAATGTGTTCCATATCATGGAAAGCTGCTAGAAACTGGCCCATGAAGGCTGTAATACTGTGATGTAGCAATCCCTACTTTTTGCCCCACGTGCAATATAAGGCAAATCTGTCAGCCTTAGATCGCACCCAGGAGGATTGCTTTGTCAGAATTGCAGAATTCATCATTAAAGAATTGTTTAGCTCTAATACTATACTAGCACAATCCCCAGTATAGCATTGTAATGAGGCTCCTGTTAGAATATGACTTTGTTTCCTCTGAGCATCCTATTGTTATGTAATATGAAGGGATCGCCATCCTTACGTTAGCCTGTGTTTGAAGGACACAATTCCCTTTGACTTTTCTGTGCACCTAATTTTGAGAGTTTCCTTTTTTTTTTTTTTGAAAAGATTTTATTTATTTATTAGGGAAGGACAGAGAGAGAGAGAGAGCTTGAGGAGGGTAGGGTCAGAGGGAGAAGCAGACTCCACGCTGAACAAGGACCCTGAATTTGGGACTTGATCCCAATCCCGGGATTCCAGGATCATGACCCAAGCCAAAGGCCATTATTTAATCAACTGAGCCACCCAAGCACCTGAGAGTTTCCATTTTAGTTCAGGAAAAATATCTGTAAATGTAATGTTGTTAATTTATGTTACCCTGGAAAAAATATTTATTTCATGTGATTCTGTGAGGTCATTAAGTTTTCTTTAGAAAGTCAAGACTGGTCTGGATTCTGTAAGTACACTGATAGAGACCAATTTTTCTGTGTTTATGATTGAGAGAGCCAAATAAATATTTATGTAAATACAATTATATGAAAGCCAAAGTAGTATGTAGTTAATAGAATATAAGATAATTTAAACAGGGGTGCCTGGGTGGCTCAGTGGGTTAAAGCCTCTGCCTTCGGCTCAGGTCATGATCCCAGGGTTCTGGGATCGAGCCCCACATCGGGCTCTCTGCTCAGTGGGGAGCCTGCTTCCCTTCCTCTCTCTCTGCCTTCCTCTCTGCCTACTTGTGATCTCTCTCTCTGTCAAATAAATAAATAAAATCTTTAAAAAAATGATCTAAACAGGAACTCTTTAAGATGGATAATGTGAAAGCAAAGAATCTTTGAACCCATTGGTTGGTGATGTTAACTTCACGTTTTCTGACCTTCAGGGTGTCGTGAGACCCACGGGGGGATACGCTGTGATGCTAAACTGGACGATGTCTTCTATCTATGGACTTAAACCTGGAGAGGTAATCATGGTTTTAAATTCATGAGACAGCACATTTCCCTGGTGAACATGTATGTATTTTATTATTTCTTATTTTTTAGGTGTGGTGGGCAGCCTCTGACTTAGGCTGGGTTGTCGGACATTCCTATATCTGTTATGGACCCCTTCTACATGGGAACACAACAGTTCTGTATGAGGTAATAAAATGAAATTAATACCACCTAAAGATAATTATTTTTTACTGAAACTTTTAAAGAAATAGTGTCTAAGTGGGAACATAAAAATTTGGATTGGGGGCAGGAGACTTTTTTTTTTTTTTTTTATATAGTCTTCCAGTTAAAAATATGATTTCAAAAAGAGAAAGGGACACAGAAAATAATAGCCACTATTTAAATTGTGTGAATAAAACCAGTAAAAGTTATATTATGAAAAACATATACTAATCAGCTTGATCTCTATCCCGAAAGGATTTCTAGAAAGTATTGTACCAAAGTTATTGCAATAGGATAAAAGGGTTTTTAAAAAATAATCATTCCCTTTGAAGTAAACAAAATAAACCTCCATACAGAATACTTATATTGAACTGTGGTATGGGTAACATAAACGTAACAGAGCTGAAGATGCCATTCTAAGTATTTATATTTGAAAGTATTAGGCTGCCTGTAGAGCTGAAGAATATATTGTTCTTGCGCATTTACCATCAGCCTTTTATTATTTTTTTAGTTTATTGAAACAAATAAAAGGGGCTCAGTTGTTTGTCTTTATCCTGGAAAGATGTGCTCAAGAAAAGTAGATACTTTATAAGTATTTTTATGTAAAGGATTAAATATAATAACTACATTCTAAAACCCTTTATCTGCACTCTGGTTCTTTAATACACTGTGTAAACATCCTCTATTCTTTCTGATAATAAAACAAAGCTTTTTAGACCTTTGCCCACTTCTAGCTATCCCATCTTTATTTTATTCTCCACCAGGCTCCTTGCAAAAAGTACCAAATCCACACTGTGTGAATTTCATATTCTTCTACTTGCTTTTTATCCCACTGTGGTGCAATTCCTGTCGACATTACTTCCTAGAATCTGCCGCAGCAGAGGTCAACATTGACTTCATAAGTGACCAAGTCAAAAGGTCTTCAGTCTGATTTTCTTTTCACTCTCTCAGTGCATCAGCCACGCTGTTTCCTGCAAGTAATTCTCTCTCCTCTTGAGCTCCATGCCCTCTTGCTGTTGTACTGTTTCTTTTTTCTGGCATAACTTTTCCTGTGTCTTTCCTTACCTGGTTAATTCCTAATATGCTTGAAGACTCTGCTTAGATGTTACCATCTTGTCAGTTTCCTCATACAGCCTTTGGTTTTGTTTCGTGCCTTTTCTGTGGTTCCAGCTGCCCCCTGAGCATATGTCTATCGCTGATCACTGAGCCGAGCATAGTGCTTTGATATTATCCGTTTATATCTAGTAGAGCGTGAGACCCTCCAAAACCAGTCTTGCAGCACAGTGCATAGCACACCCTAAATGCAATGAATTCTCATGAAACCACATTGAGCTCCACTGCTCTGTTCTTCTCTCTCAGGCAGCTTGACCTCCTTTCCTCTCTCAGTTTCTCTTATTTTGGTCCTAAACATTAGGGTTTATAAGGGTGTTATTTTTAGTCTTCTTTTCTCATTCTGCTTATATTTTGGGGGTAATCTTCCTGCAGCTGGATTTGAGTAGTACTAATTAAACCAAGGTTTCCAACTACTCCTGTCTATATCAGAGCTTCCTGATGAGCACCAACGTACTGGTAGCCCATCTTTGGATGGTGCGTATGCACCTTATGGCCAAGATGATGTGAACTGAACTCACCATCTCCATGCTTCCCTGCAAGCATGAGGAACCATCTCCATGCTACCTCATTTTCTTTCCACGTACTTTCCATGTACTCTGTAGTTTTGTTAATTTTACCTGCATCTACCTAGTCCTTGAAACTAAGAATTAAGGAGTGATTCAGATTTCATGATCTTTACATATCACACCCTATCACTCATTATACTTTGTTGAATTTATGTTTTAGTACCTTTCGAAAGTGTTCTCTCTCTTCCCTGCCTCCTGCCATATATTCAAAGCTGATATTCAGCCAATGTGCAGAAGTATGTCATTTACTGATATATATTCTGTGTTTGGCTTCTGATCTGACTTGCGCCTGTGCTCTCCAGTTGTATATTTCAGGTTTTCATCTGATAATTAGTCTATTGCACATTCTAACAGGTGTTTCTGCCTTTAAATGCCCTTCCAGGATACCTCTATTCTACCTCCAATTTCTGAGCTTTCCCCATTTATAATTATCTGTCTAAAATGCAAAAGCCAACGTAGAACTTGTTGCCTAATATCCTTCAAAGGATTGAGTTCTGCTTTTGCAAAGATGAAAATGACTTTTCTCTATTCCTCCTTCCAATTAGAACTAAAAGTCACAAGCATGTCTAGAACATGAAAAGACAGAAAGGTGGACAGAAGAAGGGAAACTAGTTTTAGGGATCTTGGGACCCAAGGATCAACATGGTGCTAAGACCCCAGGTTTTATTTTTCCTGCGTGTATCCTAGATTTCTGCTGAACACAGAAATGCCAATGATAACAACAAAAAAACTAACCCAAAACTAAACCAAACACACAGAGAGAGAGAGAGAGAGAAGGAAAAAAGAAATACAATCTCTTAAGCCAAAGGAGTAGGAAAGGGACAACCTAAGTAAAACATAAAACTTTAGAAGGCTCTACTCTAGGAAAACACCACAGAAAAATCCACGCTGTCTCTCCCCGCCGCCCACCAACAACAAAAGCTGAGTTTAGACTTCTGCATTTGTCGAGCTATAAGGAGGAACAGTAACCCTCCATCTTCCCATAGGGGTGTCAGAGAAGTTTGACTAGGGAGCCAAGACTTCTATCCCTGCCTAGTAGTAATGAGGACCCCCCTCAAACTTGCAAGGACAGATAAGCCCTTAAGGGTCTGGACTTAGACCTCCACCCACCAATAATGAGGTACCCCTCTTACTCCCTATTGGGATGGTTGTCAGAGGAGGCCATGCAGGGAGCAGTAACAGGGCACATTTACCTCCCTAGATCAGGGAGTTATCAGTGGAAGCCTACTGTTGGAAGTGGAACCCAGCCAGCAGCAGTGAGAAGCATTCTCCCAGTTGGGTATCAGTGGAGGCCAAACGAAGTATCTGGATTTCTAACCCCTCCTGTCCCTTCCTCGATGGAGTGAAATTAAAGTAAAGCCATCTGCGACAAAAGATGTCCACACGAGCCAGTCTCCTATTATAATATATACAATATCCAAGCTTTGATGAAAAAAAAATTACCCCTCATTTCAAGAACTAGAATGACCTCAAGCTGATGAAAAAAATAATTGATAGAGACCAACACTGAGGTGGCAGAGATGTTAGAATTATCTGACAAAGATTTTAAAGGAGGCATGATAAAAGTGCTTCCATATGTGATTTGAGCATTCTTGAGAGAAATGGAAAAATAGTCACAATAAAGGTATGGAAATTATAAAGGGCGGCCATATGGAAGAAAATTACAATAACCAAAATTAAAACTCATTGGATGGGGTGGGTGAAATAGGTGAAGGGGATTTAGAGGTACAGACTTCCAGTAGTCAAAGAAATAAGTCACAGAGAAGAAAAGTACAACATAAGGAATATAGTCAATAATATTGCAATAATGTATCATGGCAGATGGTACATGAGTGCACTTCTCGTGGTAAGGATCATGTCATGTATAAACTTGTCAGATCACTGTGTTGTACACCTGAAGCTAATATAACACATTGTATGTCACCTATAATTCAATAATAAATTAAAAAGAAAAAAAGCCCAATGGATGGCCTCAATATGAGAATGAAGGGGGCAGAGGAAAGAATCCGTGAACTGGAAGAACAATAGAAATTACCAGTCTGAACAAGAGAAGAGAATAGCTGAAAAGAAAAATTAGCAGAGCCTCAGGGACATGTGGAATGATAACACAAGATCTAGCGTTTTTGACATCAGAGTCATGCAAGGGGAGGAGAAAGAGAGGGGCCGAAAAAGCACTGAAAAAAAAAAAAAAAGAAAGAAAAAATTTTCAGCTTCTTAAGTTTAGCCAAAAACATGCATCTTTTGATTCAAGAAACTGGGTAAACTTCCAAATGGTTAATCTATGGAAATACATGTGTGCGCGCGTGCGCGTGCACACACACACACACACATACACACACACCATAAACTTCTGAAAGCTAAAGACAAAAAGTCATCTTGAGACTTGGGAGAAAGAAAGGATACCTTCCCTATGGGGGAAAGCCATTTGTTTTTGTTTTTGTTTTCTTAGGATTTATTTATTTGAAAGAAAGAGAGAGAGTGTGTGAGTGTGGGGGGTGGGCAGAGGGAGAGAGAAAATTCTCAAGCAGACTTGCCACAGAGCCTAACTCGGGGCTCCATCCCAGGACCCTGAGATCATGACCTGAGCTACAATCAAGAGTCAGCCACTGAAGCCAGCTGAGCCACCCAGACATCCCGGGAAAGCCATTTGAATGACAGGGTCTTTCTTCGGAGGCCAGAGGAAAGTGACACAACATTTTTCAAGAGTGAGAAGAAAGGAATTATCAGTCCAGAATCCTATATCTATCAAAATATACTTTGAGAATAAAGAAGTAATAAGGATACCCTCAAGATGAAGAAAAGCTTCAGAGAATTTGTCCCCATAGTCCTCCCCTAAAGGAATGGCCAATGGCCAGTTCTTAGTGATAAAAGGCTTAATACTTCTTGTGTCTGGACCAAGGCAGGGAGGCTCACTCTCTCCCTCTATTCAACATAGTCCTGGAAACAGAAAAACATTTTAACTCACTGAGCCACCCAAGCGCCCCCAGAAAAACGTTTTAGAAAGGAAGAAAAAAAAATGTTTCTTTTTGAGGCTGTGTGATTATCTATGTAGAAAATTAAAGAACATCTAAAAAAGCCATAATTAACAAGTGAGTTCAATGAGATCTCAGGGTACAAGAAGAACACACAGATATGAACTGTAATTCTGTATACTAACAATGGACATCTGTGACTCTGAAGGGCATCATGAGGGATCCTTACGGATCTGTTCTCTGTCTTGACTATACCAATATCCCGACTGTGATGATCAACTACAGTTTTGCAAGCTGTTAGCCCCGCAGAATACTGGGTGAAGGGTGCATGGTCTGTTTTCATGTGAATCTACAATTATCTCGTATAAAAAGTTTAATTCAAAAATTTAAAAAAAATAAGCCTTCAAAGAACTCTGGTCTCTTAAATAACATAATTCAAACTCATTTGCCTGATTCAAGTGATGGATCGTCATCTACTTTTGACTATGTTTCAAGTCTTATCTCTGATTCCTGGCCTCCGACTCAGCTTCCCACTTAAAAATCCTATAATACGGGCATTTATATGAGCAGATCTGACAGTGATTTAGTTATTCCTCCTAGTGAAATTCCACTTTTCTCATCCTGTTGCAAAGTGGTCCTTTTTCTTAAGGGAGCAAGTTAAATATCATCTCCTCTCTCGTTTTCCTTTGCTTTTCCTCTGACCAATGGAGGTTTCTCTGTGCTTCTGTTATATCATCTCGATTTCTCTGACCTTGCAGATTCAGTGCTGTGATACTGGAAACTCTGAAGACAGGAGATGTTTGTCATTTCTGTAAATCCCCACCACCACCGCCCTGTGCCTCGTAAAATTTATTGTGTAAATGAACTGTTTCTCAGGGGATTAATTGACAATTTGAGCTGCACAATTCAGAGAAAAAGCGTACTTGCTCGATTAATTAAAACAAAACTAAAATAAACTGAAAATGAGTTCTGGCTTGTCACCAGTCCGGCAAGTGAAAAAAACATTTATTAACCTCCACAAAATGATCATCCCCCTTTGTCCCCCAATTTTAGGTGCATTATCCAATTAATCTTATTTTATTTTTGTCTGATAAGTGTTTTTTTTACTTAGGAAGTTAAAATCTCCCACTAAAAATTAAAAGTGCATTCTTTTCATAGTGAATAGAATAATAGATCCCTCATGGACCTTTTCTAAAGAGAAATAAAGTCATACACAGCTCAGTATGTTCAAAGTTTTATTTTCTTTTTTATTTATTTATTTTTTTAAAAAGATTTTATTTATTTTTTAGACAGACAGAGATCACAAGTGGGCAGAGAGGCAGGCAGAGAGAGAAGAAGGGAAGCAGGCTCCCTGCTGAGCAGAGAGCCCGATGCGGGGCTCCATCCCAGAACCCTGAGATCGTGACCTGAGCCGAAGGCAGAGGCTTTAACCCACTGAGCCACCCAGGTGCCCTATATTCGTTTTTTTTTTTTTTTTTTTACTTTATTTTATTTTATTTTATTTTTTTTATTTTTTTTTTATTTCCAGCATAACAGTATTCATTATTTTTGCACCACACCCCGTGCTCCATGCAATCCGTGCCCTCCATAATACCCACCACCTGGTACCCCAACCTCCCACCCCCCGTCCCTTCAAAACCTATATTCGTTTTTAATGAATTACAGCATTTCAGAGCTATAAGGTAGATAATGAATTGGTAAGTGTGATGATATTCTTATGTAATGATGAATTTTGATTTAACAAAAATTGATGTTCTGAAGTACTAGTTCATTATGTGCCCAAGTCATCTAGAGTTCATAAAACATATCTCTTATTGCATGTAAGTGGTTCATGATATTTTATGAATGAATAATGAATGAATCCTTTTTCTCAGCAACGATCTTTTTTTAATATTCTGAAATTTAATACATACCTATAACTGCATTGGCTGAAAAAACTCAAAAATGGCTATCTCTAAGTTGGAAAATCAGTTTAACTTCTGAATATGTTAAGAGTCACCCACCTGAAACAATGTGTGTTCCAATAGGAACTCCTCAAGTGGAAAATACGATTTTCGTTTCTGCTGTGGAGGACACATAGCTCTGCATGTGCAGGGCGGAAACATAGGAAATTCTGGCTTTCTGCTTCGGCTTTAGCTTCCCAGTAGTTACCAAATTTGTAACACATTTCTGTTTCTTTCATTAAAACAAACGACAACAACAACAAATCCCACAAAAATTCTCAATTCCCTTATCCCCTTGCAGTTAGAACACTTTCTTCATCTTTGAAGGCCTGCCTTCCTCCACCGCCCTCCCCCGTTGGCATCTGTCGCCGTCATCCCATTATAGCAGCTTTTGATAATTCCCCTGGATATCTCTATTTTTCCAAATGCTAATGGGCATTTTCAGTCCTAATCACTCTTGGCTCCTCAACCCTTGAAGGTTGTTGAATTTCTCTCTTCCCTTCTAAGACACAGCCTGCTCCTGTTTTCCAGAAGTTTTATAATGCTCTTTCCTACTATAGGAATTTGTCTATTTGTTGCCTGAAATATATTCCTCAGATCAAGTGTCTTCTCCTCACGGAAGCCCTCCTTGACCTCTCTGACTAGGTCAAATCTTGTCCTCTCTCATTAGCACCTTAGGCTTCCCCCACTGGCTTGGGTCCCAGATCCTGTTTCATGTTAGTTTGTAGGCCCCTTTGTTTTGCTTGTTTGCCCCTGTCTGCTCTAAGTCTGAGAAGAAATAGATTATCTTAGTGTTTTCTCACCATCAATTCTCAGCTAGCCTTTTTTTTCTTTTCTTTCTTTTTTTTTTTTTTTAAAGTATAGAGGCACCTGGGTGGCTCAGTTGGTTAGGCATCTGGCTCTGACTAGGGTCATGATTGCTGGGTCCTGGGATTGAGCCCTTCATTGGGCTTCCTGCTCACTGGGGAGTCTGCTTCTCTTTCTCTCTCTCTCAAATAAATAAAATCTTTAAGATACACACACACACACACACACACACACACACGTGCATTAATACATATATCTCACATATAGTCATTTATGACATAAGCATTATGTCTCTTGAATTTTGGTCCAATGCCAGTTGAGAAATATACAAAAACCTAGAATATGCGTGTAATCAGTAATAGGTGTCCTTAGCTTTGCTCTTGACAGGTGTTTGGTTCTAATAAATATTTGTTAAATAAATGCCTGGATGAAAATCAGAAAAAAAAAAAAAACCAACAACTTGATTTTGTAAGTCAAGACTGTTTTCTGTTATGAAGGACTATGCAATTCTAGTTATCTTTACCAGAGAATTTCATGAACAACTTAAATAATAGGTTATATTTTTTTAATAAGCAAAGATTTACTGTTATTCATTGAATTGGATGCATTTGAAGTATGCAACTCTAGAAGCCAGTTTAGACTAACCAGTTAAAATATGTAAACCAATTCTGAACAATTCAGTCCTTATTTTTGACAGGAAGAAAATAAGCAGTGCCTTTTTGGAAATTTACTTTATTAATGGAGCTGATTCCAACAGACCTAACCCCAATAACATACAGATCAAGACATATTTGGTACAGCAGTTTTGTCAGAGAAGAAATGAAACAAACAACACTTTAATCTAGGAACCTGAAGGTAGAAACAAATTTAGCAACCTGGTATGTGTGTATCTGGTATGTGTGTGTTGGTAAATGATGGTTCTACTCAGAGATGCTTTCTGGCTTCTTTCTTCTGTTTTGTATTTGTCCCCTTTTACAAAAAGCCTGTCATCTGCAGAATCAAAATCCAACACTTCTCAAGGTAAAGAAGGCTGGCTGGGCCCTCTTTATTCTTGTCTTTGCTTGGGTACTAATGGACAATGTGTATCTTGTGTACACATTTCAATTACATGAAACAGTGGAACACAGGCTTCTGTAATGACCGCAGTGTGGCTAAGCAAGAAATCAACTAACTTGACAAACATCTCCCCATTATAGTTCTTCCTGAGCCTTTTTATTTCTGAACTGCCCATAACATTATCCGCTCTTTCTGATTTGAGTCTTCTCTCTTCCTAGTGAATACACCTAAAGATGGTTCAATTTTTATCTTCTCAAACAACTCTTAGTTTTTATGTTTTCTATTGTTTTTATTAACTATGTGATTTATTTCTTCTCTAGTCTTTATTATTTCCTTGTTTCTGTGAACTTTGGTCTTAGTTGTTCTTTATCAAGTTCCTTGAGATGTAAAGTTAGTTCCTCTGAGATCTTTCTTTCTTTTTTTAATGTCAGGATTTATTGCTATAAACTTCATGTCTTCATGTCTTTGTATCACTTTTGCATCCCCTAAGTTTTTGTATGTTGTGTTTTCATTTTTATTTGTCTTGAGATACTTTTCAAATTTTCTTTTGATTTCCTTATTGACCCAATGTTTTCTCAAGAGTGTATTGTTTCCACATATTTATGAATTTTATTGTTTTTTTTACTATTATTGATTTGTAGTTTCATTCCATTGTGGTCAGAAAAGATACTTGGAATGACTTCTCTTTTTTTAAATTTGTTAAGACTTGTTCAGAGGCCTAACATGTGATCTATGCTGAAGAATGTTTTAAATGCCCTTGAGAAGAATGTATGTTTCTTTGATGTTGCGTGGGAAGATGTTGACCAAGGTGTACAAAGTTTCAGTTATTCAAGATGAAAAAGTTCTGGAGATCTAATATACAGCAACATGGCTAATTTAGTTTAAAATACTATATTGTATGCTTCAAATTTGCTAAGAGGTTAGATTGCAAGTGTTTTCCCCACAAATACACACACACAAAAGAAAAAGAAAATCATAACTATGTAAGATGAAAAATATATTAATTAGCTTGATTGTGTTGATTATTTCACAGTGTGTATATATGTATCAAAACATCCAAGTTGACATATTAAATACATACAATTTTTATTTGTCAATTATATGTCAGTAAATCTGAGGAAAATTATATAAAACTGCTTGCATGTAAAAATATACAAAATACACCAAAATATACTAAAATGGCTTTTACCTTAAATTTAAAAAAAAGAAAGAAAGAAAGTCGCTTGCTCTTCTTTAGCTAAGTTTTTACCTAGAATGGAATGTTAGTTATTGGTCACCTTCAATTTAACTTGGCGTTAAGTCATAAACTAGTTGGTGTATTTGATCTTGATATGGCAGTTGTCATGTCTACATAACAGTCTCTTTGGAGATTCTCAAGGAGTGAAAGCTTGCTCTCATGTTTGCTTTTCACAAGTTGCATACCTTAGAGCAGCAAGCCATGTCAGTAAACTCTTACGTACGCTCGCTCACTAGGTAAACTAGGACAGATGGCTCTCTTAATAATTCAGCAATTAACTGTGAAGATATGTCGTACATTCCACCTTCTCAGATGATAAATTAGTTAGAAGTAGAGGATTTAAGATTCTGAATTGTGATATAGGAACAAGGTCAGAATATCTGTGCTATTAATTTTGTTTTGCTTTTATCTTCCTACATGACCTTGAGTAAATTAATTCCATCTCTGCAGAAATCCATTTCTTCATTATTAAAACTAGAGGATTGACGCATGTTCGCCCCATTCTGCACTTCGGTGACTCTTCTCCAAATCAATTATGTCTTTTCCTAGAATAAATATATTATTTGGTAATATGTTTTAACTTTTAATTCTGGAATTCCTTTCAGTTTATTGTCCTAGAAAGTGATGCTGACTCTTAAAATGCATTTACTGAAGGTTTCATTCTAAATTATTGAAAAATTTTCATGTTTGAGAAGAAGCACAGCAGATTAAGACTCCCATAGAACGGTGCCTGGGTGACTTAGTGGGTTAAAGCCTCTGCCTTCGGCTCAGGTCATGATCTCAGGGTCCTGGGATCGAGTCCCGTATCGGGCTCTCTGCTGAGCAGGGAGCCTGCTTCCCCTTCTCTCTCTCTGCCTGCCTCTCTGCCTACTTGTGATCTCTCTCTGTCAAATAAATAAATAAAATCTTTAAAAAAAAAAAAAAAGACTCCCATCGAATGATACCTGAAATTTTTACCTATTAATTGTTTGGCCTCAGATGACTTGCTTAACTGCTTTCAACCTCAGTTTCCTCATCTATAAAATATCAATATTAACAGTACTTTTCTTATGTATCATTTAAGTGGTTAATCATGAAAAGCCCTTAGAATAGTTGCCAAGATATAATAAGCTGCTGTTATTACCTAAACATTCGAATTTATTCTTTCCCAAAGTAAAATTCTACAGTACAAACACCAACCATTCATTCCTATGCAATCCAGCCAGCGCAATGCTTGAATTTTTAAATTTTCGAATAGTCCACATTTCTTCCTTTAGAGTCTGGTAACTGCAGCAGTCATCAGAGCACTAACGGCAGCTCCCTTTGGAGCATGTTAATTCTCTTCTAAGAGGCAGGCAAAGGAATCTATGCACAGGGATGTGTCGATCGTAACAGAATGAGTAGCATCTATGGACAATAACCCAGTGATCTGTCCCCTCAAGGATCTGTCCTTGCAGAGTAGAACTGGTGAGTGAAATAAGAGTGGCTCTGAAGCCTTTCATGTGTGAATAAATCAGCACATTTCATGGCTCACCATTATCCAAACATGTATAAACTTTCACTTCTATTTTTTGATGGGCTTTATCATTACTGGTTTATAAGCAGTGTATATCTTGGAAGCCTTCAGAATATTCAGCTTGATAATCTCTCACTGAATCCTCTTTTCATGAAGGAAGAGTTTAGGTACCCTTTATCTATTCTCATGTTTAGTATGAGGATGAGCTCTATACTTTCCTTTTTTGCACGGGAATCAGATAAAATAATGTCTATGGAATTAGTTCGAAAGCCTCACAAAATATCACAATATATGGGGCGCTTGGGTGGCTCAGTTGGTTAAGCAACTGCTTTTGGCTCAGGTCACGATCCTGGAGTTCTGGGATCGAGTCCTGCCTTGGGCTCCATGCTTGCCAGGGAGTCTGCTTCTCCTTCTGACCCTCCCCCCCTTCTCATACATGCGCTCTTTCTCTTTCTCTCTCTTTCTCTCAAATAAATAAAATCTTAAAAAATATGTCACAATATATATGTATAATTGGTGAAATATGACTACATACACATATTTTAGACATGGTTATAATCACTTTGTATACATGGATCAAAAAATTTTTTGGTTTGAAATTCTTAAAGTTTGAGAATATTGAGGATACTACTTTAGTGAATTTCAAATTATTTTTGTATTGAACACTCTTCAGACCATCCACAGGTACCTTCAGTGAACATACCTTGTGCGTTTTTATGCACTGGACCTGCTGTCTCCATGAGGGCATCCTGTGACATATTGTCCACACATGGACCTTCTGAATTCTTATCCCCTTCAGGGTTTCACTTTAAAAATGTAACTGTTGCTTCCATGTATAGAGTTGTCTTCTTTTTGCAAAAATTTTGCATTTCCTATGTTAACTGGTTTTCTCGAATTTGATGATCCATTTTTTTAAAGGACAGAGATTCGCTTCTTTCAAGCTCAGAGATACGTTGCTTCTTTTGAAGACCAGTAGCCATGATGTTGCTAAGTAGTGCAGTGAAAGGCACACATCAGAGTCTTCTCCCGCTCTTATCTAATGGAAGATGATTTCCTTCTTTATTCTTTTTAATCTAGTATAACAGCAATGTACTTTTATGTATGTACCGAAGGAGAAAAATGATGACACAGTTATTACTCTGATTCAGGCTATATAATTTGATCTTCTCAATCGGAAAAGATTACAAAGCTGATGCCAGCATCTTTTAGGTTTCTCACATGACTAGTTGTTCAAAGATATTTATTTCTGAGTTTATTTTTCTCTCTGTGTGCCCATGTTTTATGTTGGAGCAAGCAAGTGCAGCTCCTGTCGTGGGTCCATCAACACTGTTTACTGGTGCCTGTTTTGAGCTCAGTATTTTCTCGGGGTTGATAAGGAAACAGAATAAATATCAGATACACCCTTGGTCCTGAACACAGGCAAGATAGTCAAAGAACTAAGATGAAGGTGAAGGACAGAAAGGAAACAAACCAAAACACCACCTGACTGAGAACTTTCTTACACGGTGTAGAAGATATGAAACTTTCTTCAGAAATTACATTGAGCCATTGCCTGTGAAAGACTCTACATTTAATTCTTATACCTGTTCTGATGCAATTTTCTGATGATGGAACTACATAAGGATCAAAGATATTAAACAAGCTGACTGAGGTTACATAGCTGGTAAGTGGCAGTTTGGATTCCACCCTGGCTCAAAATCTGTCTATTAGTATCTGAGGGGAAGTTTAGGATTAGAGTAGACCGGGAAAGCTCTGTGGGTGAAGCAGTTCCGGTAGTGATCATAGCTTACGTTGATTGGGTGTTGGGTGATAGATAACTATTTCTCTTATACACCCATGGGATAAATATTTTGAGTCCCTATTTACAGCTGTAGAGACTGAAGATCAGAGACATTAAGTAACTTTACCAGTGGCACACAAGTGACAGAGTTGGGATTTGAAACAAAGTTCTCTGGCTCTCTACCCGTAATTTAGAGATGATCATTGGGAAATTACCGAGTAGTGCCAGCTAGTGGCCAGAACCAGGGTATCAGTGACCTTTAAGGAAAAGGCAGGATATTAGGGTGTCAGGTGGATATCATAAGGTAGAGCCTAGTAGGAGGTTGAGAATAGCTTTGCTGTCTTTAGCAAGGACAATGGTGGTTACCACCTGAACTGTGGTCGTTGCTGCTTGTAGAGGGGGAAGGAGTATTTTTAGTTTTGGTAGCGTCGATTTTAAACCTGCTCCTCAGACATTTGTATGGTATCAGGAAGGGGACGTTCGAAACTCAGAAGAACTTTCAGAATTAGAGGATGTAGAAGAGTTCATAATTTAAGTCCCTGAGGTGATTAAGGAACAGAGAGGTAAAGATTATGAAAGGAAAGCTATAAAAACTGTGAGGGAAAAATTAACAAGGCAGAATCTGAAAGATGGTTTCGTGAAGCAGAAGGGGGCTTTCCAGAAGAGGGGGCATCAGCAGGGTCAGCTGCTTCAGAAGGAGGTCTGTGAGGACAACAGCTGAAGAGTTTTTGCAAGTAAGGTGTCATTGGTCAGCAGTGCCATAGGAGGTCTGTGTTTGTTTCGTTTTTGAACATGGGGGAAATATTAGGGTGTTTGGAGGTAATTTTTGGTAAATTATTGGATGGTGTGTGGTAGCCAAGCTTTGTACAACCTCAGGTTGAATTGCAGCATACATACAGAATAGCCACACTTTACTTCCTGGGCAGAAATCTGCTAGTGCCGTTTAATTTCTCTGCTTATAGCAAAGTGTAACTTCTCACTCTGAGTCAAGAAAGCCCGAGTTTGTCTCTGAGTACGGTTAGCAATGATGGCTCCTCAGCGTGGAGGAATTCAGAGGTGAGCGCTCTCCTGCTTGAAGCCACGAGCTACCAGCTACCCTAGTGATACACGCTCTCTGTGACTGCTGAGAGTGGTAAATATGTCAGAGGCCCTCATTAGCTCAGCAGAATTACCAATTCCTGTGCTCTGCTTCATTTACTTGGCATTAATACTTTCAGAGGTAAGCATCTTTTTAGTGGGACAGATGGACTCTTATGACCTGGGTGGAAGCAATGGCTTATTCATTGGAGGGTAACCTCATCGTAAGGCCCCATATGGTCTACTCTCAGTGATCCAGGAGAGGGGATGGGAAGAACCAAGCCAGAAAGGATAGCTTTCTCTCTTTTTAAAATTCAGCTTTATTGAGGTATGGTGGACAAAACGGTAAGATATTTAAAGTATGAATCATGTCATCTTCCATTTTTTTTCACCAGTGTTTTATGGTTTCCAGAGTACAGGCTTGTCACCTCTTTGGTTAAGTTCATCCCTAGCTAGGTATTTTATTCTTTCTGGTGCAATTGTGAATGGAGTGGTTTTCTTAATTTCCCTTTCTGCTACCTCATTATTAATGTATAGAAACACCACTGATACCTGGGTATTAATTTTGTACCCTGCAATGTTACTGAATTCATTTACTACTACTAGTATGATGGAGTCTGTATATATATGCATCATGTCATATCATCTTCGAATAGTGGCAGTTTTACTTCCTCCTTACCAATATGGGTGCCACGCTGTTTCCAAGATCTAGACAGAAAATCTTTGAAGAGGTTTCTATGTTGGGGAGGCTCTCATGCCTAACCTTGGCTTGGACTCCTTTTTTGGAATCCAATCAGATTGACTTATCTCCCTAGGAAGATGAATGTATACACATTAAAAAGATCAGAATACTCATAAACTTCCCTGAAGTCCAGTCAAAAACCCTTCATCTAAAAGATTAAGATAAAATCCTTTCAAGCTTTGATACAACCAAACAAAATTCCTCAACACTGAAACTTAGCTTCCAGAAGTCTCTGGCAACACAGGATCAGCAGCTGGCCTGGGGCTGTTCTTCCCGACTGTAGAGAAAGGATCATTGTGTTCAGGGTGCTAGGTCCTATAAATCATAATATATAGGTGCAGTCTGGAGTCTAGCAAGAAATAAAGAATGAGGCAATTCTTCCCAATTATTTTCTCAGTGAAGTCATATTTAGTTATAGTCTTATAGTCAGATTTCAGTTATCAGTATTTTTTTTATTAATACTTGGATTGGCTCATTTATTTATAACAGGTGGGAAAAGGCTAGTGTTGAGCTCTAGGCTCATCCTCTAGCGTGATGAGGCAGGTGGTATTGCCTAACCTCAGGTAATGCCTAATATCTAAGGACTATGGTTTTCAACCCAGGCTGCAGATTAGAATTCTTTACGGTCCCCATGAAACATTACAATACAGGCCCAACTTGGGCCAATTATATCAGAATCTCTGGGAGCCAGAATCGGACACTGATCCCTTTCAGAAGCATTCCAGATCAGGGCATGTGGATGGCTTAGTTCGTTTAGCATCTGCCTTCAGCTCAGGTCTTGATCCCAGGTCTTGGGATCGAGCCCCATGTTGGGCTGCTTGTCAAGCTAGTGGTCTGCTTCTCCTTCCTTCTGAGTCCCTTCCTGCCCCTTGCTCAGGCTTACTCTTTCTCAAATAAATACATAAGAACTTTAAAATAAAATAAAAGAAAGCACCCCATGCACTTCTAATCTACATTAGGGTTGACAGTCAAAGGATTGAGTCAAATTAGATAGTGGTATGGATAGATAAAGGAAAGCAAGGTAGCAGCATATCCCCACAGGTGAGACCCATGAAATTATGGGAAATCTCTAACAAATAATCTATGAAGTGAGTTGATATAAATTCTTAGTTATCAATTGTATTTATAAGCAACTTTTTACTCCTTAAAAGAGAATCTGCTATAGTAACCAAATCCTAGACCTGAAGGTCTTAAGGCATAGAGTAGTTCTCTCATTGGGGTTTAAAGCGGCAGTAATGTTTTCAAGATTGGAACAAGATAATGTAAGTTATTGAGAGAGGGACTTTACAGAAGAAAAAGCCCATTTTCCAAAGAGGTTGTACACTCATTTGGTTCATATTTCTAAATACATGAAAGGGTGAAGAGTGCAAATCTTACTGTCCTCTGCTCCCAGCTCTTCAATTTCTCTGACTTGGAAGCAATCTTCTGTGTCTTCTGTATTCTTCTTAAATAAGAAATCCCCCCTCCTTTATTTTCATACAGATGGCATCATCCAAATGATATGCAGACTATTCTGCATTTTGCTTTTCTTTTGCTAAATATTGTATCCTGGGGAACTGCTTATGTTTTAACAAGTCTCAAGTTTAGATGTTGCATGCCCAAACTTTCATCCTTCGGTAAAGACACGAGGCATGTAGTAGAGATTTAACAAATGCTATTGCCAATGTCATCCCATTTCCAAAATAAACAAGCTGGCACTGCTGCACCTGTCTGCTGAAATTAAATTCAGAACTAGTCTATAAGGGATGTTGCTGTCTTCACCTTAGAACTGCAGTACAAACATGCCTTCGGTGATATTCTCAGAAGTAGTGTTCAAAGAGACCAGATGTATTTCTAATCCTGCCACAAAAAGAGGCAAGAACCTCAGCTGGCTTGGAAATTTTTATGTCAAAGTCCGAGAAACTACAAGTAGCTTTGACACCAAGCCTTTGGATAAACTGAAATCATAGGATTAATGAAGAAAATGATTTTTTTTTTCTCATAGATCAAACTCAAGTGTTTAAGCTGGTCTTTGTCTTGGTAAGGGACTGTCTTTCACTACTTGCCAGTGCTGACCCTGAACCTCAGTAGGGATTATGTGAGAAGCTGAGACATCAGTTGGTTTTCTAATTCACAGTCTATCATCTCTGATTCCTGTGAACACATTGAATCGTAAGTGGTAGAGAATTGTATGCACACCTTAATCTTCAGGTATTTATCTGTCTTGGTTTCTATGCTTTGTACCATCACTCACCACATCATAAATATTAGCTGTTGATGTTCTGTAAATCTCTGATGTTAAAAATTCATTACTTCTAACAGCTGTAAGCTCAGAATCTCTGCTTTGCCACTGGAGGGATTGCTTTTTGCTTTTGGTTTCTGGGTAGCAATGGACACTTCAGCCATTAGTTTGGAGAAGGGAATAAAAGCCAACAGTAATGACATCAATTTGAGTTTTGCACAGTTTTTAAATTACTGTTACCTTTTAGCCATATTACTGCTTTTGGTGTGTATGTTTGTTAAAAATCCCCAGAGTTTTAGAATCTTCCTACTTTTCTGTTGAAGAGCGTTTGGCTGTCGCTCCTCACTGAATATGCAAGTTTTGGAATCAGAGCCATTTTCTCCAGGCAACTCAGTGTGGTTAGTGTGTTATTATTTTTAAAAAATACTGTAAAGGAATTATATTGCCTGTGTGTGCACACATGTACATATATGTACACAAGCTTGTGTGTTTACAGGACGGCAGGGGAAGACAGTGTTCAATAAACCAATAAGTCTTTGAGTCACTAAATTCTAAAACAGTGAAACATATCATAGCATCGAAAAATTCTGTGGAAATGGGCAATAAAATGCAAAATTCTGAACCTTTTGAGCTCAGCTAACTTACAAACGAATATGGTGAGATTATATGCATCACTTCCTTCAGTGTCCTAATAGGAATGCTATCTTATTATGATTTTTATGCTCAATAAATAGACTATTATGAAAATGTATTTGGTGTGGGTCAGAATTATAATACTAATTATTATTTATAAAAAGATATGGTAGAGTTTTTAACTGATATTCCTAGTGTTTAAGCTACCATTATCATTAGACATAATTAATTGAAGGCATTATACAATACATCAAATTGTGTCCTTTATGTTGGTAATCATGGTGTAGCATTTTGTTATGACCCTAATATCACCCTTTTGTGAGTATATTATCTTTGTCCCATGACACTGGAACTGTAGTGGAATTCAATTCCAATTGGCTATAAAATATCTTTCTTCAGTGGAGGTCAAACTACTTTAAAATATTATCTCAGTGCTTTTAGCTTATCGAGGAAATATTGGAAAAGTGATTTATTTTTATTTAGTAGGCGAGAAAATGGCAGCATAGACAGGGAAAGTCAATTGTATAAAGTCAGTTAATAAATCATCTTTATGTGGGTGAGATCAAGTTTCCGAAGTCACAATCTCATACACCAGGGCCTGAACAGTGCCCAAAACAGATAAAAAAAGTAAAAGTCAAATTTTCACCTCACTGGGTGCAAAAGAGTAAACCTGCTGGTTCATTTTAGATGGATGTGCTCAAGGCTTCAAAATTTGTGAGTCAAGTTATGTATATGTGTTGCCAGATTATATCTGACAGCTTTTTGTACTATATTAACATGTTGACCTGTATGAGATGGTAAGGGAATAAATTGAAATTAAGTGCTTTGGGATAGTCGTGTTAATAAAAATGAATTTCTAGTTGCAATAAATACTTTGGTTTTAAAAAAGCAAGAGAAAAAGCAACAGAATATAAGAAGGTTCTATTTAAAAAAATATATGTATACTTACATTAAAGACTATTGAGGGTAATCATTTTAAAAAAAGAAAACACCGGGGCCCCTGGGTGGCTCAGTGGATTAAGCCGCTGCCTTCGGCTCAGGTCATGATCTCAGTGTCCTGGGATCGAGCCTGCATCGGGCTCTTTGCTCAGCAGGGAGCCTGCTTCTCTCTCTCTCTCTCTCTCTCTCTCTGACTCTCTGCCTACTTGTGATCTCTCTCTCTGTCAAATAAATAAATAAAATCTTTAAAGAAATAAAAAATAAAAAATAAAAAAAAGAAAACACAGACTGATAACACCCTATCCAAATCCAAGTAGATGCAGATAGTGAATTGGGATTCATGAATCCTATGGTTGGCCTCTTCTTATCATCCGTTCATTCATTAGTCTCTGTTGGGGGAGAGGTCTCAGTTTACTACTAGCGACTTCTTTCCTCTTTTTACCGTATCAGTGTTTCCCAAGTGTGTTTTACAGAATATAAGATCCATGAAATGTGCATATAGGGGGTGTGGACAGAGAAGTTTAGGAAAGATTACATATAGTAACTATCTTTGGGGAATTCCTGATGTTCTTTAATCCTTTAAGTCTTCAAGAAATGGTCGAAAATCAGAAACCTGTTTTCCATTTTTTCTCCCAACCCCTCCAAAAAGGATTTGCTTGTGAAATACGTGTGTTTGTGTGTGTGTGTTTGTGTGTGTGTGTAGTATGTATTTTTTTCACATAACATATATTAACATTCCAGGCACCTTGCTCTAGAATCAGAGGAAGAAGTAGCGGTTTTGAGAATGGATTGAGAGATAAGGGGCTGTAGTTGGGCCAACGTAGATTTTTGTAGAATCACTGATTTATGTATGCTATGTTCATTTTCCATTTCACAGAAAAGTCTATTAAAAGATGCTTTGGGGGACGCCTGGGTGGCTTGGTGGGTTAAGCCTCTGCCTTCGGCTCAGGTCATGATCTCGGGGTCCTGGGATCGAGCCCTGCATCGGGCTCTCTGCTCAGCAGGGAGCCTGCTTCCTCCTCTCTCTCTGCCTGTCTCTCTGCCTACTTGTGATCTCTCTCTCTCTGTCAAATAAGTAAATAAAATATTAAAAAAAAAATGCTTTGGGAGGCACCTGGCTGGCTTAATCAGTTAAGCGACCACCTCTTGATTTGGGCTCAGATCATGATCTCTGAGGGTTGTGAGATCCAGCCCCACATCTGGCTCTGTGCTGAGCATAGAACCATGTTTGGGATTCTCTCCCTCTGCTCCTCACCGCAGTGTGCTCTCTCACTCTTAAAAAAGGAAAAAAAATGCTTTGTGTCCTTTTGATTACATATTTTATAAAAATTTTTAGATTTTTATTCATGGGTTTTCCTCTGACTTTGTTAAATGTCATTTTGAGGCTATAGAAAAGATACGTTTGTGGATATCTTACTGAATTTTTTTAAGTCATAGAAGTTGCTTTCCTTGGAGCGAGGCATTTAACTGGAAAAGTCATTGTTCAGAAATCCCTGTGATTCCGTATCTTTTTCTCTTCCCAAACACTTTGAGAATTGTTATAGTCACTTCTTTTTTTTTTTTTTTAAGATTTTATTTATTTATTTTTAAAGAGAGTGTGTGAACTGGAAGGAGGGACAGACAGAAAGAGCAAGAGGGACGGTCCTGCAGACCAGTCTGAGTAGGGAGCCAGATGTGGGGCTCTATCTCGCGACCCTGAGATCATGACCTGAGCCGAAATCAGGAGTCCACCGCGTAACCCACTATTGTCACTTTTAAAAGTATCATGAGAAAGAGTGTTAAAGTTAGAAATTTGTAGCAATCATATTTGTGATTTAGTTTACCCACCTAAATGATGAATTTAATTTCTTGGCTAATGGAAGACTGTTCTTTGTTATTAATTTGAATGTGATCTCTATTTCCTGTCCTTATCTTTCAAAACTCAAGAAAGGAACAATTGCAGTTTGAAAAGCTTTCAGGATGACGTAATGGGAGTAAATGGCCTCTCTGAAGCCTGGGCGTTTGGTTTGTTTTATTTACGATAGAACATGGGGATATTTTAAAACCAAGATTTGTTGAGCACCCCATCTTATTAATATTGCCGTGTTAAATGTGTAAGTATTGAACTGTCAGTGAAATATGAGACATTTTACCCAGTGACATTTTAAATGAATCTCATTGTAGGGGAAGCCTGTGGGAACACCAGATGCTGGTGCTTATTTCCGCGTGCTCGCAGAGCATGGAGTAGCTGCCTTGTTTACAGCGCCGACTGCAATTAGAGCCATCCGTCAACAGGACCCTGGGGCAGCCTTGGGGAGGCAGTACTCTCTGACAAGGTGAACTTGCGATGCACAGGGCAAATTACATTAAAAACTGCAATCAGAATGAATAACTGAACATTATATATATTTTTTGGCACTCCAATACCTCTATGGAAAGAGCCAGAAGTCTCTGGATGTTATTAAGAATGACTGTTCTAAACATAGCTTTGAATCCGTTAGAATTTTAGCTATACTAGGACTATTTTTTAATACCAGATTGTGTTTATTTCAGTTCAGTTCTTACCAAAATATTTCTCCTTTTGAAACCACGGTGCTTATATTTCCCTTAAAGTAAAATGCTGACAATGACTTAAAATGCGTTTATACATATATAATAGTATCTGTCTTTTGAAAATAGAATAATGATGTAAATAGAAGGGAAATATTATTTGATTTCATATATGCAGATAAAATATGAAAATTATACTCCAAGTTAGTGTTGTTGAAAGAGTGGAGGAAATTGTTTTTCTGTTGTTTTGTACTAATATGCTCTGAATAGTTTAAATATTTTTTGCTGGTTTATTGACATCCATTTCAGTTTAATGATATGTATGTTCAAAGATAATTATAGCAATTTGTATCTTCAAGGCAGTTTCCAGCATCAACTCTTTTTAAACCTCTTTGAAATTGGTCCCTGCTATCGTCAGCTAAAAGAAGTGTTTTCTAATTTCTTCCAGTCGAACAATGGGTTTGAGTTATTGTTTTGAATTTTTTTAACTTAAATGCGAAGAGTTATGAATTTTATGTTGTTAAAACCCAAAGAAGGAGTTAAAGTAGATATCACACCCTGATGGCAGGTGGAAGCAAGAAGCCTTCAGTTTGGGCTATCAGTGTTTTTGTTTTTGGTTCTTGTCCTTCTATGTTTTTTTTGTTTTAGGAAACATTAGATCTGGATTTACATGAAAGTTTACCTATAATCTAAAGAATACATTCATTAAAATAAAAGTGTTCATAAAATGAACCTTCCATTCCAATATTTCTACTCACCCTCACTTTGTCCCTTTGTTTACTACATTTCAATTTTATTTTCTCCATTTCAGCCAAAAGGATAGAAAAGTAGATTTTTGTTAATAACCTCTTAGGTTGTGGACCGTCTCCATGGCTTAGACAGTTCCAGGGAATTTTGAAGAAACTGTGATTGTAGTTCTTTGCACTCTTTCCTAACAAATGCATTCTGACTGCAGGGTTGTGAAGTTGTGTGTGACTTGCAAGCCAAGGACATCATCTTCTTTTTTTTTTTTTGACATCATCATCTTTTTTTTTTTTTGGTGACATCATCTTCTTTTCCCATTTGTACGTGGGTTTTAGACATTCTCTGTTACTGTGAAGGCAGAAACCTTTTCTAATTGTACTAGCATACAAAGTAGACACTAGTACTGGATGCCTATTAAATCATCACTTTTTTTTTTTCCAAACTAATACTAATATGGAATATGAGATTTTAGAGTAAGAGAAATTGCAGTAAGTTCCCCCTGATCATGCCCTTCTGTCTTTAGGAACCCACGTTACTCATGATGGTTTGCACATATTTTTAAATAGATATTTAACGATATATACCTTCAGCTGTTCAAATCACTACTGTTAATAAATACAAACATTTATTAATTACTTACTACGTGCTCTAGTGGTCTAAGCACCTCTCATTCAGTTATCACTATAAGAAGGAATTGATTATCCTCATTTTACAGATGGGTAGTATTGGGACTGGAAAATCTAAGAAACTTGAGAAAGAAACTAACTCAGGCAATCTGACAAGGGCCCATATCCTTCACCCAGACATATTCTTATGAGAAGTATACTAAGAAACTAACTTGACCCAGGCATTTTTGTCATTCATGGGATAAAAGCAGCTTTTACTTCTTGTGTATTTTCAGCCTATTCAAATAATACCTTCACTGAACTTCTGTAATAGGTTCTCACTTGTGAACTAAAGAGATGTTAGAAGGGGCCTCATTAAAAACATTTTTAAAACAAGGAAATTTTAAATTTTAAAAACAGGGAAACCAAAGCCCCCAAAATTTGAGTTTGGGTTGGAGACATAATTAACACCAGGACTCAAATCTTTTCATGCAGCCATACCTTTCATTTTATAGTTCTGTTCAAGACATTTCATAGTTAGTGAACTGACATTCACCAGGTGTTATAATGGCAGACCCACGGTTTTTCTGTAGAGCTTGCGTTCTCTCTTCTCTTACAGGACATTTCCAATGATGAAATTGTGTTTTTGAGATGAGTTACGTATCTCATTAAAGATTGTTTTAAAATGAATTTGGAGAGTTGCCAAAGATTTTCACTCCCAAAGCAAATTTCAGAGGGTATTCTGAAACCGGGAGCTAAGCAGAACTATAAATTCATTTTATGATCGTTGATTAGAAGTCAGAAGCACAGATTAGAGGTCATCCACTGTAATCATCTCATTTTACAACTGAGAAGATGTTGTCACAAAGAGGTGAAGCGACATGCCGGGATTCCAGAGCCACCCTGCAGCAAAGCTGGGACAAGGCAGTACCGGGTGCTGTAGCTAAGATTCTTACTCTGGAGTTAGACACCCTGGGTTCAGGTCTGCCCCTTACCAGTTGTGTGACCTCAAGAAAGTTACACAGCCTCTGTGTTCCTTTGGCTCTCCTCCTCCTGCGTTCCCCACCTCTTCCTTCCAGAACACAAGTGTAGTAGTTATCATCATCATTTTCCCATGATCTGCTAGTTCAGTCTTAATCAAGTTAGAAAAATTCAGTTCTGCTACTTCCATTCAGGGTATCACAGTCCCTAACACTCTGATGCAGCCCTTTTTTCCAGTTGCGTAATAATGAGAGAATACAAAAAGGAAAAACCAGAGCACCAGAGATGAGCTCAAAAATAAAGTCAACGTGTCTGCGGATTGGAAATAGAATCGATGTGCAAAGTAGGACACAGGGCTGAAGCTAGAGGCTTGCCAGGTGTCCAAGCAGGCGTTGGCTGCAGAGTGTTCTCATTGCGGTGTCAGAGCCGACTCATGACCTGACCACGCAGTGGGGTGTGATACCTCACACACGGCAAGAGCTTTCTAATGACGGTGAGAGCGTGTTTTCTGGACTGGGACTGAGAGCAAGCTTTGGTCTAGAGGTCTGAATGAGACAGAGAGCAGCCCAGAATTTGGAGAATTAAACTGCCCACCTGCTGTCCTAGAATTAAACTGCCCACCTGCTGTCCTAGAATAGGATCTCTGATATCCTGAGTATCACTGTGTGTTAATAACAATTCTGGACCATCACTGTGACACGGCATCACTTCATCCCCCGCAAACCTATTGGACAGAGAGGGTGATCGTAAGAGAGGGAGCACGAGATAAAAATAATAACAGAGAACCTCTTTTTCTTCTAGTCAAGACACTGGTATAGGAGCAGGGATCAACAAACACACTAATGAAGTTGAATAAAGGATCCCATTGCTATGGAAACCTGATTTACAGAGGAGGTAGCTTAACAAATAAGTGGAAGAAGGAGAGACCCTTAAAGAAATTGGTATTGGAACAACTGGTTGTATATAGAGGAAAATGTGTTCCCTACCATGTACTCTACACAAAAATAAATCTCAGCTGGATTCAAGGCCCTAAAATTGTCAAGCAAAGAATTAATACCTTCAGGAGAAAATGGATAAAGATTTTAATATATCTTAGTAGGAAATGACCATTTAAAGCATAAATCACAAATCATTAAGGAAAATATTGATGACATTTACTGCACTAAAGGAATAATCGCCCACCAAAAGAATAAACAAACTTAAGTGATGAATTATTCACCCAGAGAAGATATTTGCAACATATATAGCCATTAAACATTCAGTGTATAGAAAATAGAAAGAACTACAAATCAATAAGAAAACACACAATTCAATAGACAAATGGTCAAAGGATATGGACGGTCAGTTCATGGAGAAGACTAGGATAGTCTAAAACATTGGAAGATCTTTAATCTCACTAATAAACAGAGAGAGAACAATTTACTCCTATCATACAGGCAAATGTTATAATATCAAACAGTGATACCTGCTTGCAGGTTGTGAAGCAGCAGAATGGTTTTTACACTACTGTGGAGAGTGCATAGTGAAGCTGTCTAGTAATACCAGATGCTCCACGCACTTAATATGCCCCATGACAGGGGTGCCTTGGGGGGCTCAAAGGGTTAAGCCTCTGCCTTTGGCTCAGGTCATGATCCTGGGATCGAGCCCTGCATCAGGCTCTCTGCTTAGCAGGGAGCCTGCTTTCCCCTGTCTCTCTGCCTGCTGCTCTGCCTACCTGTGATCTCTTTCTCTCTGTCAAATGAATAAATAAAATCTTTAAAAAAAAATGTGCCTCATGACCAAACCCTTATTGATATGGAGGGATGAGAATGAGAATCTCAAAAATGTGAACAAGAAACCATGTACTTGAACATTGTTAACAAGATTGTTTCAAAACAAAACAAAATATAAGCAATTACATGTATAGTAAACACGTAATGGTAAATAAATTTCATACTATTTTGTATTAATTCAACAGGATATTTAGAAGTGGAAATCAACCAGAACTTCAGGTGTTAGCATGGATAAATGTCAAAAGAATAATGCTGAGTATAAAAAGCAAGTGAAAATTGATTGTGTTTCTCTTACATATGGTAAGAGGAATTTGAAGAATTGCAAAAACCATATTGTCTTGTTTATGTATATGCAAATAGGTTAAAAAAATGCCTGGGAATGAAAATATCTGAGCAATGCTGGTTACCTCTGAGGCCAGGTGGCCAGTGAGATGGTGAAGAGAAATGAGATTTAAGTAGTGTTTGGAGAGAATTCAATTGGATCAATAATATTTTATTTTCTAAGTGACATAAATATGATAGAATGATAAAACTAGGAAATATGCATAAAACTGGGTGGTTTGCACATAATAAGTCCATTATATTATCACCTACTCTTGGTCTGTTTCTCAGGGAAGTTAAAAATCTCATAATGGAAAGTTCTTCCCATTTTGTTTATGTGCTCATTTTTAAATTTTTATTTATTTATTATTTATTTATTTAAAATTGTTTAAAAAATTTCTTTATTTGACAGACAGAGATCACAAGCAGGCAGAGAGGCAGGCAGAGAGAGAGGAGGAAGCAGGTTCCCCGCTGAGCAGAGAGCCTGATGAGGGGCTTGACCTCAGGATCTGGAGATTATGACCTGAGTGGAAGGTAGAGGCCTAACCCACTGAGCCACCCAGGCGCCCCATGTGCTCATTTTTTAAAAGATTTTATTTATTTATTTGACAGAGAGAGAGATCACAAGTAGGCAGAGAGGCAGGCAAAGTGAGAGAGCGGGAAGCAGGCTCCCTGCTGAGCAGAGAGCCTGATTCGGGGCTTGATCCCAGGACCCTGAGATCATGACCTGAGCGGGAGGCAGAGGCTTAACCCACTGAGCCACCCAGGTGCCCCTTATATTCTAATGTCATCAATCCTTCTATTTCAAAAGCTTTCAGAGATAATCTACATCTGAGGCACTGCTCCAAATATGTCTGAGTCTCAGAGTGACAATGACCGGATGTTGGATGTCTTTGGGTTTATGGCGGATTGCGGATGAGCAATCAAACATCCAGCTTTCTTTATTGAATCTTTTTTAAAACTTAGTTGCCGATTATCACAGGGTACTCGAAGCAGAAATGCAAATAATTTAAAGCCATTATTGAAGAAGTGAAGTAAAATTTTAATAATTTATACAAGATAGATATTAAATCTCTCACTGTATTTTAAAGCTAACTGCTTTTTCATGTTTCCTTGGCCATTTGAAGATTCTGTTTTGTGAAATGTTTATCCAAACCTTGGGCACATTTTAATTTTCTTTTTCTTATTGATGTGTAGGACTTTCCATATTCTTTTGATCCAAGTTCTTTATTTACTATATGTATTACAAATAATCTTCACCTCCTGATTTCAATTTCTCGTTCAATTAGTGGTGACTTTTGATAAAGAGATGTACTTTTTCATCAATTTTTTTGTTTTTTTTCTGTATGGTTCTTGCTTTTTTTTTTTTTTAACATTTTATTTAATTTATTTGACACAGAGACAGAGATCACAAGTAGGCAGAGAGAGAGGGGAAAGCAGGCTCCCTGCTGAGCAGAGAGCCCAATGCAGGGCTCGATCCCAGGACCCTGAGATCATGACCTGATCCGAAGGCAGCAGCTTAACCCCCTGAGCTACCCAGGCACCCCTGGTTCATGCTTTTTAAAATCCTACTGACACATTTTTCCTATTTGAAGGTTGGAAGTTATTCCTCTGTGTCATTTTCTAGAAGCTTTATTGTTTCGTGTTTCATATAATCTACCTGGTTTGATTTGTGCATATGCAATGAGGTGAGGGCTCAAGGTTTATTTTTCCTCTTATATGTATCCAGGTAATCAAGTTTCATTCATTTAAAGGGTCCTCTTTCCCACTGCTCTAAATACTGCTTTTGTCATAAAGTGTCCTCAAATTCTTTTTCTTGCTTGCTTCAATTCTATTTCACGGATTGGCCAAATTGCCTATATTTGTGCTGCTCTCCCATTGTCTTTGTCACTATAGATTTATAACATGTCTTGGTACGCAGTAGTAGTAATAATAATAGTACATCCATTTGTTCTTTACTCTTTAATCTTGGCCCGTTATATTTCCATACATGTTTTAGTATTAGACTATCAGTTTACATGCACACACACACACACACACAGTCACACACACAAGTAGAATTTTGAGATTACTTTGAGTTTATAGATTGATGTAATCAAAACTGACATGTTAATATTGAGACTTCCAATTCATGATCCTAGCTATCTCTTAATTTATTCAGTTCTTATTTTAGCTCATTAATGCTCTTTTGCTTGTGTGAAAGATATATCTTTTCTTAGATTTATCTTAAGAAATTTTATTTTTTATTTTTTCTATCAATGTATACTTAACATACAGTGTTTTATTAGCTTCCGGTGGATAATATAGGTGATTCAACAGTTCTGTACATTTCTTAGTGTTCCTCATGTTAAGTGAACACTTGATCCTCTTTATCTATTTTACCCAGCCCCGCATAAATTATGGATTCAATTTCTTTTGATTCATACTGCTTCTAAAATTTGTGACCTGACAGCTTTTATTATTTTTAGAAACTTTTATCCATTATCCCTTCAAATATTGCTTCTATCTAATTTTCCCTTCTTAGACATTGATACTTTAATGACACATGTTAGAACTTTTTACCATATTACCTATATCTCAGAGCCTCTGTTTTTTTTCTCCTTTATGCTTTTCAATGGCAGTTTGGTTATTCTCTTTTAACTTATATTTTGGGTTTTTAATCCTCTTTTCAGTTGTGTCTAAACTTTTAGTTTCTAAGTTTATATTTTTGTATCTTTTAGTTCAAAGATATTTATTTAATTCTTATAATTACCAGTTCTTGGCTGATATTACATAAATGTTTCATGGACATATTCAGAGTTATTGTGAAGTCTGTGTCTAATAACAAGAATATCTGATTTTCTCTGTGATTCTTTTTTTGATGTCTCTTTTTTCCTTTGCATGTTGGTCATATAACCTTCTATCTTAATAGATCATTGTGTGTTACTTTGACACTCTGGAGTTGTTAAGGTCCCACAGAGTAATTCTTTTTTTTTTTTTTTTAAAGATTTTATTTATTTATCAGAGAGAGAGAGGGGGAGAGAGCGAGCACAGGCAGACTGAATGGCAGGCAGAGGCAGAGGGAGAAGCAGGCTCCCCGCCGAGCAAGAAGCCTGATGTGGGACTCAATCCCAGGACGCCGGGATCATGACCGGAGCCGAAGGCAGCTGCTTAACCAACTGAGCCACCCAGGCGTCCCCCACAGAGTAATTCTTATTTTGCCGCACAGTTAGCATAAGGGAAGATGCCTTCGACCCAGGTAGGGATTTAGCTAGCTTGAGGCTAGATTTCAGTATTTGGGAAAGCTAGTTTCTTTCCAGTTTATCTCTATTGCTAGGATATAAATCTTCAGGCACTCCTCCTGAAACCCTGAGGTGTTTTATATCCCACCCCTTCCCACTGTGGGTCTGGAGTTCCAGTTTTCCTCTTCCAAGAGATTGTGATGGCAGGAATTGCTATTTATTTTCTAAGCCTCTCAGACACAATTTTTGTCCCATTTCTGGGTTTTTCAACCACTGTTTGCTTTGGCATATATACTAACGGGGGAAAAGCAGCAAGTCGATGTCAGACATCTCTGTACCTTTTTTTTTCTTTGGGACATTAATGCTTCCAAGGCTCATTAACCTCATAGTTCTCTGATACCTTAAAGAGATCTTTCTATCTTTACGTTCGGTCTAGCTTTCCTGGTTGTGCTTGAAGGAGAGATTGGTGGACAAAATGCTAGCAGATCCTTGACAGAGTGACAAATGCAGGTGTAAGACCAACGCTACTGGCTTTACATTTTAAAAGTGAATTCTAGTGGGGAGCAAGTGGAGGAAATAGAATGAAGGAAAATGGAGATAACCTCAGGGACACTGGTGGCAACTAGTAATGATGTTCAGCGAACGAGGAGTTGATGAGGCATTGCTGAAATAATCTATTTTTATTCAACTTGTTTTGGCACAAGTGAAGAGTAATTTTCACTTGTTTGGTAGTTTATGGAGCTTGAAAGAAATACTCGTTTTGGTTTTCTCCTGTTCCTAATTTATTATCTGAAAATTCTTCATCAGAATTTATATTTAGCTTTTTATCCATTTCTGTGCAGCTTCCTTTTTACTTGAGACTAAAATAAATTTGACAGTATTGCTGTTTTTCTGTTTCTCTTGGCTTAATTTTCAGCTTTGTTTGAGTCTTGAATTCTACTCAATTTTTTAGAGAATTGGGGAAAGGCGTCCAGACTTCATGCCCATTAATCCCCTCCACTGTATTTTTCCCTACTCTGGATATTGTATATTATAATTTTGTTTAAGTTTTTAGTATCATATGTTTGGAAGTAAATTCGTCTTCCCATATGTTACTATCATCAGAACATTACCCATGTATTTATAAGTCTATCATAATCTAGGACAGCCCTGTCCTGTCAAACTTAGTTCTGCCCTATGGTAGGTACTAGCTACATGTGACTATTGAATTCTTGACAAGGGGATAATCCTACCATGACACTGACATTTTTATTTTATTTTTTTTTAAATTTTAACCAATTTAAATTTTAAGTAGCCAAATATAGCTTAGGAGATACCATATTGTGTATGGTGCAGATAGAAGACTTACGTAATTAACTTAGATAAATTTATCCACCAGAATCCAAATTACTACAAAAGAATGGTTAATTTGTAACATTTATAAATTTTTCTTTAAAGATTTTATTTATTTATTTATTTATTTAGAGATAGAGATTGTAAGCAGGGGGAGGACAGTGGGAGAGAGAAAATCCCAAGTAGACACCAAGAACTGAGCACAGAGCCAGATGCAAGTCTGGATCCCCTGACCCTAAGATCTGTTCTGAGCCCCTGAGCCAAAATCAAGGGTCAGTTACTTAACTGACTGAGCCACCCGGGTGCCCCTTTATAAAATGTATTTTTAATGAGAAATTATTTAAATTTTTTTTGATATGGGGCATTTATCTCTTCATATTAATAAAATAAAGGCAAAATCATTAATGAGAAATGTAACTGTTAAGTGGTACTACTATTCTTTTTTTTTCTCGTAAGCCACAAAATGTCTTTTAAAAATAAGGCCATTTATGCCCTTAGGTATGAATTTATCTTTAAATTATCTTGTAATTTATCTTTAAGTTATGGAGTTACACTAACTTTTTTTTTCTTGTAGTAATCACCTTGGTTATAAAAATATCACATAACATAGAATGGTTTTGCTTACTATGAGGAATTGAGAGTCAAATAATATTTAAGTATTTACTGTAAGACTTAACTTTTTCGTTAGTCATATTCTGTTCCTAAATCCTTGTATACAGTATGCTAATGTTCATTAATGTTACATAATTGGGAGTTTGTAATTGATAAAAGTAGTAACTTTTGGGCAGTTTGAGGAATTTTAATAAAAAAATAGATTGGTAGTTTCTAGTACATTTAAGGAAAGGAAGTATCTATACTACTTTGACATTTTTCTAAATCACCAATGATCTCACAATTGTTTTTCTACTTTTTGTAAAGAGTAAGTGATTTTAATGGAAATTGTCTGAATTGAAGAGATTGTCTGACATGCAGAAAAACCAGAAATCACTTTTTCTATGCAGTGTGGACTATCATCCCTTTCTATATTGCTTATTAGTGCCAGCATGGAGATTGCTACCATAATGATAAAAATGTAACGAAAATCTGAGAAAAATAAGTGATAAATTTGTATTGCAAAACTGTAATGATAAATGCTAAGTTTTAAAATATATAATGTAGAAATTTGTCATCAGATAAAAACTCAAAGGTAATTTATAGTTATCATTTATAACCAATTAATTAGATTAATTGTAATTTACTTGACTGGGAAAAAAGTCAAAAAATTAATTGAAACTTATAAAATCTGCTGATAATATCAGGATATTTATTGTTCTTTGATTAGCCAAAAATTATTTTGCATTGTATGCTAATAGTTTGACAATATTTTACACCATGTTTTCAAAAATATATATAATTATAGATCTGCAGTCTTATATATAAACTAAATACATGACCACTGGATCATCTAAAGTTCTTTAGAATAAACTGTGGCTTGATGGATGATGGGAATGTGACCTCTGAGATCTATAAAACGTCCTTACTCTTTGCCTGCATTGTTGGAATCACCCAAATCTCTTTATGAATTTTAATACAAATTATTTACATGTATAATGTTCATAATCACAGAGGTTTTCTGCCATATTAGGAATTGAACTGCTTAAAGAAGATATAATTAAAATAAATGCACATTTCCAGCCACAGGATTATCAATAATATGGTCTTTATATTTAAAATTTTGTTTTGTTGCGGTGCCAGGTGGCTCAGTCCTTTAAGCCTCTGCCTTTGGCTCAGGTCACGATCTCAGGGTCCTGAGATCGAGCCCCACATCAGGCTCTCAGCTGGGCAGGGAGTCTGCTTCTTCCTCTGCCCTTCCCCCCAATTTCACTCTCAAATAAATGGATAAAAATCTTTAATAAAAAACAACTTTTTGGTTTTGTTTTTACATAACATCTAAAGCCAAAGATGTATTGACCACATTTTAAACTATAAAACTTTACACTAAGCTTTTTCTATTTTAACCTAGTTTTAATAATTTAATGTATTAATATTTGTTTTATTGTACCATATCGGGTTTGTCAGATGAGGTCATATTTGATATCCACATTTTAATATTTTTAATTTTAATTTTTTTTTAAATTTATTTATTTTAGAGAGAGAGAGCAAACACACACACATACACGCATGAATGTGGGAGGGCAGAGGGAGCGGGAAAGAGAGTCCCAAGCAGACTCCCTGCTAACCCATGGGACTCCATTCAGTGACCCTGAGTTCATGATCTGAGCCAGAATCAGTAGTTGGACACTTAACTGATGGAGTCACCTAGGACCCCCCCCCCGCACTTTAATCTGAAGCAAGTTATAAATGAATACACATTTGATTATCTAAATTTTATCTCAAATTGCAAATATATATATGTCAAAAAATCTGATTTATTCTTTTCTAGTCTTTGTCTCTTATTATTCTCTCTTTTTATTTTCCCACTTTCATCCTTCTTTTCTTTTTCCCTTGAGTGCTTTTAGCAGCACTTGCGTACTTTGAGAAGTCACTCACCGAAATGATTGATCCACATTATTTTTTTTAAAGACTTTATTTATTTATTTGACGGACAGAGATCACAAGTAGGCAGAGCGGCAGGCAGAGAGAGAGAGAGAGAGGGAAGCAGGCTCCCCACTGAGCAGAGAGCCTGATGCAGGGGCTCGGTTCCAGGACCCTGGGATCATGACCTGAGCCGAAGGCAGAGGCTTTAACCCACTGAGTCACCCAGGCACCCCTGATCCACATTATTTAAATAGTTTCTTAACAAAGACTTGTAATGGGTTCTTTTCTGAAATTGTGTTTCTCTGCCTTTCATTATTTTTCCTGGTATTTCCCTCCATTATGGACACTCCTACTTTGTTTTCTGATTTCTCCTGCCTATCCTAGGTTCCCCAGACAGAACTTTTAGCATGACTTGCCATTCCTTATTTTTGTACTACACCCAGTTTGTGTTGAATGTACTCAATCTCCTAGACTACTGATTGAGTCTGCGGAAGCCACATGGCTGCTCTTCAGTTCTTTCACTTTTATGATATTCATAAAAAATTTCCTAAAACAGAACTTTTCTCTCTTCAAGTCACTCTTCCATTGTCTGTTTCCACACTCTAACAAAACAGCAGGCTTCCTCTTTTACTTAGAAGAATGAATCAAGCTGACACAAGTTTTCCCAACTCCCCACCTTGTACTTCATCTTTCTAAGCTTCTAGGAATGTCTATGTATCTAGAAATCCCGGATATTTTTATTGGTGTTTGGGTCATGAACATGAATACTCAAGGAGCTCTCAGTCCACTGTGGGACATGGATAAGAAACAAATCAGTATAGAATGAAATACATGTCTATAGCAGAGGACGTAAGTGTATATAGTTGAAGCATGGTGTGGGGATGTCTGAATCTCCATGAATTTTAATGAGATAATAAGAAAATGGTAAGAAATCTCCTATGGCTATATTATACTATTTAAGATGAGTAGGTAGCCTTTTTATTTATTTGGTTTTTACTTTGATGACAATGAATTGACTCTTCAAAATGCATTCCCTTTTTTTTTTTCTTGTCAAGTTAAGGTGATTTTTCTTTTTTTTTAAAATTTTATTAATTTTATTTTTTTAAATTTAATTTTATTTTTTCAGTGATCCAAGATTCATTGTTTATGCATCACACGCAGTGCTCCATGCAATATATGTCCTCCTTAATATATACCACCAGACTCACCTAACCCCCCACCCCCCATAACCTCAATTTGTTTCTCAGAATCCAATCTCTCATGGTTCATCTCCCCTCTGATTTCCCCAATTCACTTTTCTTCTCCTTCTCCTAATGTTGTCTATGTTATTTCTTATGCTCCACAAGTAAGTGAAGCCATATAATTGACTTTATCTGCTTGACTTATTTCAAGCACACAGAACCACCTGTGGTAACCAACCCAGCACTGACCACTCATTACCCAACTTGCTTCAGTAGCTCTGACCCATGCTTCAGTGCAGCTGCCCTTCCCAGTCAGTTTTGCCTAAATCCCAGAATGACAGGCCACTTCCTTGAGAAGGCTGGACAAAACCCCAGCTCACACCACATCTTCCAATACAGGAGTTTTTTGATAATTTGATAATTGACTTTCTCTGCTTGACTTCTTTCACTCAGCATAATCTCCTCCAGTCCCATCCATGTTGGGTATTCATGGAGTATTCATGGCACCTTCTGATGGAGGTGTATATGGACCATATTCCATTGTGTATATGGACCATATCTTCTTTGACCATTTGTTTGTTGAAGGGCATTTTGGCTCTTGCCACAGTTTGGCGACTGTGGCCATTGCTGCTATGAACATTGGGGTACAGACAGCCCATCTTTTCATTACATCTGTATCTTTGGGGTAAATGCCCAATAGTACCCAATAGTATAATTGCAGGGTCAGAGAGTAGCTCTATTTTTAATTTTTTAAGGAATCTCCACACTGTTTTCCAAAGTGGCTGCACCGACTTGCATTCCCACCAACATGCATTCCTTTTTTGACAGACAAGACTATGGAGACATCAAGAATGGAAGAAAACAATCTTTCTTTCAATGAACCACCAATAGTGTCAACCCAATTCCATTTGTTTATTTCATCCTTTCTATTCTGTGGCATGGTGCTCCATGTCAAAAATTTGTCATCTCTTGATAACCTTATATTCCTTTTGATAAGAATCTTTTGACCTAGAAGACCACAGTGGCATTTACTTTTATTTATTTTTTATTTTTTTCTTTAAGATTTTATTTATTTATTTGACAGATCACAAGTAGGCAGAGAGGCAGGCAGAGAGAGAGAGAGGAGGAAGCAGGCACCCTGCTGAGCAGAGAGCCCGATGTGGGGCTTGATACCAGGACCCCAGGATCATGACCTGAGCTGAAGGCAGAGGCTTTAACCCACTGAGCCACCCAGATGCCCTGGCCTTTACTTTTAAATAACCTGTTTTTCCTATGTATATCCTTGGAATTGGGTAAGTATGTTCTTGAAATCAGAGTAATCTTTACCAAAGAAACTGACCAAAATGAACAAGAGCATCATATTTATGAGCTTATATGTTGCTTTAGCTGATACTCAAGAGTGTATTTTTGTGTATAGACTTAAGTAGAATGTAGCAATCAAACGTGGAGCTAAAATTAGCAGAGATAATGTCAAGGCAGAAAAGGTTTTTCATCTTTGGTCAGTAGATGAATATGACAGGTGTATTACAATGATCAACTCAGTTGCTCTTCTCAAAACTGAGAAGCTGTAGCTGTGGATTCTACTTTTGAAGCCCCTCTCTTCAGTGCTGCGATGTGCATTTGGTTACTTTTGGGTCAACATGAACAATGGTTCTCACCATTCTGTAGTATGATACGGTGATAAGAGCACAATAATGACAGAATTAATGTGGTCGGATTCTAGAACATTTAAAAGAATGAGGATGACATTATTCACATTTTCCAGGAATAATTTGAATTCTCCCTACCTCTTGTATTCAGGTTCAAAACATTATTTGTGGCTGGAGAACGATGTGATGTGGATACCCTGGAATGGTCCAAAAAGGTCTTCAGAGTACCTGTCTTAGACCACTGGTGGCAAACTGGTGAGCATTTTCCAAGCATGTCCATAAATACTGCAGAGTGTTCAAAAACATTGCAAGGGAGGGAAATTCAGAACTCTGACCATCAGGCACAAACTCAGGACTTAGGCGGTTCTGGTTTCAGTAAAAATACACAATTCTTTGGTATTCCTTTGGTTAAAACTATCTCTGCAAATGATATTGATGACCCCCTTCTTTTGGTCCCTAGGTGTAAAGTCCTGAAGACCTCTTTTGCTTCTTCTCCTCTTTGCTTTGCCTATATCCAGTAAGTCACTACGTCTCAGATTTTCCTTTGAAGTGTCTGTTGGATTCATACCACCTCCACACCCCCTTTGCCTTCGAGCTGCGGCAGATGCATTATTATCTGCTCCAATTTAAATTCTCCTTATCAGCCATCTCTGTTCTCTCTGCTCTCCTATACATTTTGCAGGCTGGTTCCAGAGTCTTTTTTTTTAAAGCACTGATTCTCTCATAAGATTTTCTGTGGTTCTCTGGCTCCCTTCTTGTGTTCCATAAAGTCATATCTCTTCTGCCTAGCATGGAAGACAGAGAAGTGTATCTTTTCCCAAAACATTTTTCATTGTCTACATAACTGACTTATTTACTTATTTTGTTTATTCTCTCTTTTTCTCCCGCTAAGTGATCCTTGGGAAGCAAATTGTTGTATAGTAGATATAACATAAGATCTGACACAAATTTTTTTAAAAAAAACCCCTCTCTGCTGCTTCTTTTGAGGCATAATTTTGTACATATGTGAAAGTAAGTAGATTATCTAGGACCTGTTTTCCCTGTCACTAAGTGTCGAAATTTTGTTGGGTTTTCCATTTGACCCATTAAAGTAACTGTGAGCTGAGAACCTTGTGGGCTTCCTCTGCACATACTTTAGTTCAATTCCACTTGGTTCTATAAATTAGATCAACCCTCTTAGATTAATGTTTTCAGAATGTTCATCTTCTGAGTAACTGCAGCAGAGAGTCAAATTTGAATTAAAAAATGAACAAAGTTTCTTTGCAAAAAATAAGCCTGATTTTTAAAATGATTAGAAGATCAAGTGAGAGATTAAAATTGAAGTTCAGTGTTAGGTATTTTAGAATGCTTTGATATCGGTAAATGATTTTTTTTTTTTTTTACATTATCTTCTTGCGTATTGCTCTTTGGAAAAACATGTTTCCCATATTGTAACATAAAATATAAAACGAGTGGTCAGAGTGGGATACAGTTTCCTTTAAGTACAAGGCAAACCAGGAGGTGTTTCTAGTCTTTCTAGTTTTATTTGCCAGGAGAGAAATTCCTTATCTGGATTCAGATTTGCGACTATCTAGGAAACAAAAAAGATAAGACAGAATTCAGAGAAAGAGCAATGCCATATGTAGAAATACGTAAAAACAAGTGAAGAATTATTGCCTCTGCAGAGAAAACTATTTATAGAAATGCTGCATCCCCCATTCCCCAGGAAAGTTCTGACAGTTATTCTCTTGGGCCGGGAGAGGAAAATATCTTGTCCATTTTTTGAGGTGGTTTTCCTTTCCTGGCCAAAGTGAGGGGTTGTTTCCCACACTGCGACCTTCCTCGAATGTTTGTGGAAGAGTGTTGTCTTCCCCCCACTGAAGGTCACTATGCCACAGCTTACTGAAGGGAAACCAGCACTTTAATAAATAAAATCATGATTCTCTTCCTTTGTCTTAATATTATTGTACACAATGGCATGTGCAGATGTATGTAGTTAGTGTGTCCGGGCTTACAGAAAAGCTTACTGATGCCTGAGAAACAAGCATCTGAGGCCCCTGGTGGGTACTGGGTTTCGTGTGAATTTGCAGGTTTTCTTTTATGTATTGTTCAGAGCAAATTAATAGCCACATTACGCCAGGATGCTGTCACTTTAATCAGGGTTGAATGGATGCTCAATACAGTGGAAGACAGTGGATTTCTACTAGTCATGACTGATTCTTTCTGTCCCCTCTTCATCTGATTTTATAGAATTTGATACTGTGTCGAGTGAAAGTACACAGATTCCGACACGTGGAGAGGTAGGCAGTAGCCGGCTAGGTAGGTCATTTCAAACTTTATGAAAGAAATTCATCCTAGGTGATGCAGATGTCAGCCACTAACAAAATCTAGTTAGGATTTTTATTCTGTTGTCTAGAGGAAGTCATTATTTTCAAAGATGTAGGTTGTGGTAATCGCGAAGTGATACTGGAGTTTAATATTTGCAGCCGTTCACTAAGGTCGTATCACATTAATGTTGAATCTCCAGAGGGGGGGGAAGGCAAGTACTTTGTGGGTTATTATTAACTCTTAGGAAAAAGAAAGGAAAGGTCGATATTTCTGACACGGTCATCAATTTCCTAATGTTTTACATATGGAATAGTTGGGGGTGCATTTCCACAAGAGGTATACCAATAAAAACCTGATAACATTTGAAGAAATGCTAAGCTTTGGCCAAAGGAGTGCTTTTCATTTCAAATGTCAGGCTTTCTACAAGATCTCTTTTCTTTTTATTGACTTAGAAATTGATTTTTTTGTATAATCGTATACTTTTACAAGCCTTCCATACAATGTATAATTTATGAATTTGCTCTCTGATCACATTAATATATGGACACAAATGAGCTGTTTCAAAATGGTGATGTATGATTTGGAATTAATTAGGGCTATGTTAAGTAACTAAAATGTGTGAATGAAAATTGATTAATTCCTGTGACTTGAGTTGTAAGAAGGCACTCTGCAGGAAACCCACTTCATTACCATGTTGTTTTTGTTACATAAGTGAAATTTGTATTCGTGAGTACAGATTTCTAGTGACTAACATTCTCTTTTGGCCCCTAAATATCCACACTCTTTAGTATCTGATTTATGTAATATCTAAGATTTCTAAATTGAGAACTAACCTGTGGAAAATTTGAGAACTGATCAACTCCTTGTAGGAATACTTTAATAAAGACCACGGTTCAGGGGCGCCTGGGTGGCTCAGTGGGTTAAAGCTTTTGCCTTCAACTCAGGTCATGATCTCGGGGTCCTGGGATTGAGCCCCGCAACAGGCTCTCTGCTCAGCTGGGAGCCTGCTTTCTCCTCTCTCTCTCCGCCTGCCCCTCTGCCTACTTGTGATTTCTGTCTGTCAAATAAATAAATAAAACCTTTAAAAAAAAAAAAAAGACCACTGTTAAACATGACTGAAATACTAAGTACTTATTTTGGGTTGTGATAGTGATAGTTGTGATAGCAAACATGTGGTTTCATAAAGAAAATTCATCTTGGTAAAGTTTGATGGGGATGGTTGTATCCACATGGTTTGTAAATCTGGATAAAAGGCAAATTGTTGTCATTTACCCAGATGTCTTATCTCCCTAGCAACTCATCTGTAAAATGACTGAAAACATCTGGATTAGAGACTGAATTTTCCATTTTCTTTTGTACGGAGAGAGAAACAGAGGTGCTACAATCATCATTTACAAGGGGGAAATTAAGAGAATAGAAAATTGTCCTATTAAGATATGGTAATTCATGTGCAGAAAAAAATAAACAGCCAGAACTTCATTATCCTCAGGTGTACAATCACCAGAAAACCACTGTACCGTTATTAATCATTTTTCGCTTTTCCAGAAATCAGATACAAGAGCAACATTGTAGAGAGAAAGAGTTGTCTGTGTAGTGCCTGGTGTCCTTTACAGGAAGGTTTTTTGTTTTTTTGTTAATTCTGATTCAAGATAACTATAAGGAATGGTTTTCCTTATAACTGAATGACCAAGTACAAATAAGCAAACAAACAAAAAGCTTCCTTAAATTTCAGAGACTAATTACTAAAACCCAAAACATAATAGACCTTATTTTTTTTTTTTGAGGTTTTTCACCTTTCCTCTCTTGTCCTGTCCTTTCCTTGCTATTGACTGCTAAGCTATGATACTACTGGTTTAGAAATCATGGTAACCAGAGCTTGGCGTCCCACTTTTTAATGTTATTTAGGTGGAAACACTCTTTCTTCACATGCCATCAGTCAGCTAATGAAAGACAACGACTGCGAGGCTAGAATACTCGAGTTCCACGAAGGCTTTTATAAAAGACAACTTGGTAAAGGGTTGAGATGAAAGGAATCCATGATTCTTCCCATCTGCTGCCAAAATATTATCTGTGTGGTCCCCCTCAGAAGATACAGAGCTGACATGGAAAGTGTTTCAAGTACCTTATGCCCAAGTAGAGAGGAAGTAATAGAGGGGCACCTGGTGGCTCAGTGGGTTAAAGCCTCTGCCTTCTGCTCTGGTCATGGTCTTAGGGTTCTGGGATCGAGCCCTGCATTGGGCTTTCTGCTCAGAGGGGAGCCTGTTTCTCCTTCTGCCTGCCTCTCTGCCTACTTGTGATCTCTCTCCCTCTGTCAACTAAATAAATAAAATCTTAAAAAGAAAGAAAGAAAGAAAGAAATGACATGAGAGCTGCCAACTGGTGCAGCAATTGGGTGGTTTTGTTTGTTTGTTTGTTTTTTACTTGTTTGGTTTCTATCACTTTAATGGAGGAGTAAGATTCTGCATAGAATTTCAAGAGCCCCGAGAAGGGATTTCAATGAGAAAATATAAGTCACGTAGTGGATTGAGACATTGGTGACAACTTAAGTTATTGATCTTTCTTTATATGCCTTGAGCCATCTTTGCTGAGTTCTTATGTCTTAGAGTAATCACAGTATTTCAGTCTCTGGTTGAACTGCTACAGTTTTAATTGCAATTGCCAGTTCTGAAGTCACTATATTCTATATATAGCCTAAATCCTCCTTCTTTGAGGAGTCTGATAATGCTGGATTTTATTAAAGTGGTTCCAAATCCTCCAGCTTCTTAAATCAAAATTATTGATCCTAAAAGTACACACAACCCTAATACCATATTATTAAAATGTGTCAAGGCTACTTGACGTGATAATCCTTATTTTTGCACAATTTGATAGGATGTACTTTCTAAGAACAGACAACTTGGACAACAGCTTGAACCACAAAAATTGGTGAGGCTGACCTAATTTAGTCCATATCCTTAGGTTTATCTGGATAAGCTCCATTAGCCCAGGATTTTTTTTTTTTTTTAAGACGGCAATATATTTTCTCTACAAAAATCAAATCCACAAAAATTGAATAACTAATTGCAACTTAATAACAATTACCCTGAACAGGGATCTCTGTAGTAAATGATACAGGTTCAAATATAGTCCATCTCATTCCTCCTAGCTAGACTAACCGTGCAACCCATAGCCAACATCTGACAATTTGATATAAAAGGTAGCAAAGGTTAAGCCACTTTTTTTTCCCGGATCATCCTCTTCCTTTGTTACTCCTGCTTTCTCAGACTTTCTACTCTTGTGCATAAGTTCATACACTTTTTGCCAAGAGATTCTAATCTGTCAGTTTATAGTCCTAAATTTAGTCCATAGTAGGAAATGTTTTTTATCTTTGGAATTCAGCATTGGAAGCTTTATGATTCTTATTATTTCTACCTTTTTAGAAATATATTTGACAACTATGTGCAAAATGTGTGACTTTCTTATAACTCGAATGTACTTTGCCCCATGCAAAGTCCTGTCTTTTGCTGCAGAATGCTTTTCTAGGACCAAGGTGTAAGAAGCTCTATATGGGTGACACGACAGTGAGGAAAGCCTCTTCTTGGTGACTTACCTTGAAGATGCTATCTTTAATTATTTGCAAGCTCTTCTCTAGCTTGGGTGCCCATAGTCGCTAGCAAATGCTTCTCCAGCTGCAGATCTCAGCATGAAATACACTTACGTACAACCAAATGCTGCCTTCCAGTGTTTACTTTCTAACTCTTCGTTATTCCTGGCTTTTGGGTTTTACTTAATGTCCGAGTCCGAGTGGTCTAGCTTCATTAAAGTACAGGTCTGTATTTCAAAGACAATGAGTTCCACTAACTCTCGAAATGCACACTGTGAAATTCGGAGTGCTGGGTTGAAGTGGGCTGTGCTGGCAATGCCTTCGCTCCATGACCTGGGCTGTGCAGGGTACATACACCCCAGGCCACCTTCGGATAGTAGCCTGCAGAGTCTTCAGTGATGTGAATGAATCACTACTGTCTGCTGCCTTTCTGGGTTTCTCAATGCAGTGATCAAAAATAAACTCATTTCTTTTTTTCTCATTCATGGGGAAGACATTTTACGTAGTTTAGCATGAGAAGTTGTGATTAAGGGAAAGAACAGTTCTATGGATCTCAGCAGTGTTCAGCTAGGGATGCTGACAGTATCCATCTGCTGAGAAAGAAAAACGTCCTGACGTCATCTTTGTTGCCTGGCAACAGTATTTTTTTTTTTCTCACTTAGAGCAATCTTCATTAGTTTAAGGTAGGTAATTTTTACTGATCATTTGAGAAGCAGGGGCTTAGAAGTAAGCTCCATGAATTTGATTTGTGAAAGGAATAATCTCTTGTCAAATGTAAGGCAGGCCTGATGAGGCTTTTCTTTTTGAAAGTGAGTAACTGTTGACAAATTTTTAATCCATCTGAAAATGAATCTTTCAAGTCAAATAGCAGCCATTGAATCAGACCTTGTCCCCTTTACAGCATGATAATGTAGAAAGAACATCACGTTGGTTTTTTTCCCCCCAAATATGATTACATGAAATAATTCGTATATGTATAACTGCTTTTTAGAATATGTATTTGTACTAATTATTGTTTTAGTGATAATGTTTTCACAGAAGAGTGAACACTGGAAAATCAAGTAATAATATAAAGTTGGTTTGGTCTTTGAAACGTCATCTATTCTAATCCTCCTACCTTTGGCAAGAATCACATTTAATACACTCTTGAAAGGTGAAAAACTGTTATGTTTTTGTAGATCTTTATAAGAAAAAAAGAGTTCCTAAGCCATCCCTTGACTATCTGGAAAATTCTCTTTCCCGCTGTTGCATGTAAACCCCTACACTGCAGGTCCATCAACCCTCCAAATAGTTCCCAATTCCTCTTTTTGCTGTCAGTTCTGATTTCGAAAACCACAGGTGACTATTCTCCTTGGAAAAGCAATGTAGGTGGTGGAAAGTGTTGCAGAATCTTAATAGGACAGCCCTTAAATTCTGGTTCAGCGACTGACCTGATGGCCAGGGGCAAGTCCTTGATCTTTTGCCTAAACTTTATCTCCTGGGCTCGTAGAAAGCTTGAAATGAAGTGAAATGTGTACAAACGATGCAGCAGACTTCCCAGGCTATCCTAAGACTCAATAAACATGTTCCTTTTTCTTTTCTTTCTATGAATCACGCTTCACGAATATGAAGACCATCTTCAGGCTCCTGGCCTGTAGGTAATCCAGACTCAAGAAAACTTGGAACTTAAGGGCTCAATTTATACATGAGGAAAAGTAATCATAGAGAGTTTAATTTCTCAAAGTCAACCGGCTAGTTAAGATTAGAATGGAAGCTCTCCTTACACTCTTGTCCGGAGTCCTCCCTTTCTTGGTCTTATCTTAAGCCTTCATTAATTCAGCGTATCTTATCTGACTCAACTGCAAGTTATTTATGAGTTTTCCCACAGTTACAGGCAGTAAGGAGCTGGTAAAGGAGAAGGATAAGACCCCAGCTCAAATTAATGGTCTGCTTCCAGTACAAAAAGTTAGGCTGCTTTGAATTAAGTATTTTAAACAGTAATCGTACCATCTCGGGAACACAAAGATTAAATTGATTTTCTTTCACCAGTGTACATCTCACTGCTCTGCTTTCTTTCTGCTACCTCCATTCAAGTTATTTATAGCACACTGTATAGATTCAGAGGTGGAGAGAATGGTTTCTTTACAAATTGCTTTTATGCCCATCATGATGCTGTGATTAATATGACTCAGCGGTACTAGGTTGCTGAATTGATTGATTTCCAGGACTTCAGCTGTCTGCCTGGGCCACCAACTTCTAAATCTATACTGCTTAAATGTAGTGTTTCTAGAACCACGGTGTGTACAGAATAGCGATTTTCAAGTGCGACAGGAGCTCTTATCAACGGAGTTGGGCTCTATGAACCTGCCACTGTGTTCTTCCTCTTAACCCTCGCTCACATGTACCCCTCTTTCCATGTTGCTTTTCATGTGTGAGCCAAAACCCTCGGGTGGTCCCTGGACTTCTCCCTCTTGCTCTTTCTCCAGACCCAAACAGTCACCAAGACCACGTGACCCAGAGCATAGCTCAGATTCGGACTCGTCTCCCACTCCCCCGCATCCTCAGCAGACCGCCGGCATCTGATGGACTTCTGGCTCTGAACTGGGATCCTTGGCTTAGTGCTCCAGTTTGCAACTGAAGAGATTTTCTACCACGCAGTCCTGTGCAATCACTTCTGCTAAACCCCTTGTATCTCTCCTTGTTTCTGCAGTGGTATCCACGTTTCTCACCATGCCATAGAAGGCACTTTGTGATCTGCCTCCACTTGTGTCTCTCTCACTTTGTCTCTCGTTCTCTCTTAGCCACCCAGTTGCCCTGAGCTTTGCTGTGCTGAATAACGCTGTCAGTCCCTTGTTGGTCAAACTGCTCAACCTTTGAACATGCCATTTCTGTTTGGCATGTCTTCCCACCCTGAACACTGCCTTCTCATTAAAAGAAATGCCTTTCAGAGAATTCCATAAATATGTATTGAAGGACTGACCTTTGAATATCGTTCTTGGGATAAGAAAATGTTGGAACAGAATTTTAATGGTAACATAGAGCTTTTTCTCCTCTGAATCCTCTACTCCCCCAGTCCCTGACTCATTTTAGAATTGCATTATTCTGTGACTTGCTATTTATTTTTTAAGAACTCTGACCTTAATAATGGGAACTAGAGCCTAAACACATGTAAGAAGTATGTATTTACTAGTCAGCAAACATTTTCTGAGCATGAAATGTCAGTCAGTAGACTGTGTTTGGTCCTGCTGATTCAAATGGTTCCCAAGCCCCCAGGAACAACCAGATTTCAACTACTGGCTAGGAGAGGGCTTTTTTGTTTGTTTGGTTTGGTTTGGTTTTGGGGTTTTTGAGGAGAGTTTTCAGATCACTATATGCACAATGTTTTTTTAAGAATTGCAGTAGTTCTTTTTTTGAAAAAATTTATAATATTTTTGGTGGCTAATGTTCCAAGTGCCTATTACTGTGCAAAAAAATAAAATAAAATAAAATAAAAACCTAGCAGCTTAAAACAACATCCACATATCATGGTTTCTTGGGTGTGTGTGCTGGGCAACGATCGGCAGGGCTTTTATGTTCCACATACTGGTTTTTGTTTGTTTCCATGTACTGTTGATCGAGACAACTTAGGCAGTATTTGGTGGAGAATGGCTGGTCTGATGGGTCCTAGATGGGTTTACTCTCTTGCTTTGGAATGACTGGAAGGCTAGAGTTGGTCAGGACTGTTGATGTGAATGCCTGCAAATGGCATTTTTAGTGTGGAAGATTCCGAATAATGGGCCATTTTACATGGTAGCTCAGAGGTTCCAGAGAGAGAGTGATTTAAAACCCTTCAGGCCTGTGCCTGGAAACAAGGAATTGCTTCTACTCTTTTCTCTTAGAACCATCAAAAAGCATCCCAGATTCAAATAGGGAGGACCCGCCTTCCAGTAAGATGAGGCTGAAACATATTGCAGCCATTCTGAATCTCCACGGTGGGTCAGTTTCTAAGTTGTGGATATAGTCTTCTGAATTCCTCAATATAATTTCCCCTTTGCTCACCATTCATCAATAACTTCTGTCAATATTTTCATATGTATCTTGCCAACAAACGTATTTTTGTTCAACACGTAGTATTTACAAAAAAGAATCATACTCATTCTGTTTTACAGATTTTCTAAACAATATTTTGTAAGAATTATTTCCTATCAGATATTTTTCTATGATGTTTGAATATCTTTGCATTCTTAATTTGGCTTAATCTCTATTTTTGAACAATCTTCTAAGCATTAATATAAATAATACTATGATAAATGCTTAATATTTGTGAACTCCCACAAATACTTCCTTACAGTGTGTACAACTGTGTTAAAGAGTATGTGCATTTTTAAGGGCTTTTGTAATTGCCAAAGTGCCTTTCAGAAATATTGTGTTGATCTATACACACACTAACACTTATGTAACAAAAAATGATTATCTTTGGCTTATGTGGGCAGTCTGTCTTCCTTGTACCACCTGACTGGTCCTTAGTCTTTCTGCTAGTCTAGTGAATTCTTTTTTTTTTTTTTTTTAACATTTCTGTTTTTTTTTTTTTTTAAGATTTTATTCATTTATTTGACAGAGATCTCAAGTAGGAGGAGAGACAGGCAGAGAGAGAGGGAGAAGCAGGCTCCCTGCTGAGCAGAGAGCCCGATGCGGGGCTCGATCCCAGGACCCTGAGATCATGACCTGAGCTGAAGGCAGAGGCTTAACCCACTGAGCCACCCAGGCACCCCTAGTCTAGTGAATTCTTATATGAGAATGAATTCTCCCATTCCTCATGTTCAGGAAGCCACAGAAATCTCAATATGAAGCAACTATTCTAATACACCCTCTGTCCATGCATTTTCTCAGACACATCTCTCTCAAAACCCCAACTAAAATAAACCTGATCACAGAACCTGGATGTTGTAAAAATATTTACATAAATTTTATTTGCATTGTTGTTAGTCATTAACTTTTTGTTCAAAAGCCCTCATTAGCTTGCAGGATCACTTAGACTGAAAGCTTAAGGTCTTACAAGGACTTCACAGTAGTTTTAAATGATCTGTCTCCTCACTACCTATCTAAGCTTATTTCCTGTTAATACTTTCCTCATTTATTCAGCTTCAATAACACCAACTGCTTATTTCTTTTTTATTTTTTAAGATTTTATTTATCAGAGAGAGAGAGAAAGAGAGCAGGCACACAGCGTACAGAGGTGGAGAGAGAGAGGCAGGCTACCTGCTGAGCAAGGAGCCTGAGGTGGGACTCGTTCCCAGGACCCTGGAACCATGACCCAAGCCGAAGGCAACGGCCTAACTGACTGAGTCACCCAGGGGTCCCAAGATTTTTCTTTTTTTTTATTTGAGAGAGAGAGAGAATGAGAGAGAGAGAGCATGAGAAGAGGGAGGGTCAGAGGGGGAAGCAAACTCCTGCTGAGCAGGGAGCCCAATGCAGGTCTCAGTCCCGGGGCCTCCAGGATCATGACCTGAGCCGAAGGCAGTCACTTAACCAACTGAGCCACCCAGTGGCCCCTGCCTAACTATTTCTGAAGCACACTAGGAATAAACTTACCTCAGGACCTTTGCACTTGTGGTTCCTTTCTCATAAATTCTTTGTCCTTAGATGTCACGTGACACAGGTCCTCACTTCTTTCAGGTCTTTACTGAAATGTTGCCTTCTCGGGGAGGTCTTTCTGGCCACCCCAAAATTACAGTTCTTTCCCATCACATCTCATACCCTGTCTGTGCTTTTTAAAATTTTCTTGGTGCTCATCACTCTTTAACATGCCGTATGGTTTATTTATGTCTTTCATCATTTGTCTCTCCAACTGGAATGTAAACTCCTTGACCATAGGAATTGTCACTTTTGTTTACTCTTTTATCCCCAGTTCTAATGACAGTCTAGCACGCAAAAGCTGCTCAATAAATATTCGATAGTAAGAGATATGCCCCACCATACCACCATTCGCGAATATGAGAGACTGGGTTCACTCTCTGCCGCAAGGATTTTTCTTGCTCTGAGACACAGTCTGGGTGATTTCTCTTCAGCTCTCTGTGTTCTCCCTAAGAACCTTACAAGTGGTGCACTTATCTATTTCATTCTTCTCCTTGTCTGTAAGAACTATGCAAACTGGGACAAATGGCTTAAATTTTCTAGGTTAGTCCTTCGTATTTTGCATTTGTAAAAAGAATGTTCCCTTTTCTCCCTATTTCCCTATGTAGTTGGATTAAATGCAATAATATAAACAAAAAGCACTTTGCATAGTACACAGCATAATTCCTATTTGAAAAAAAATGTATATTCTTTTCCATTCCTTTTCTTCCTTTAGCGTTAGAAGTTTTAAGGAAAATTCCTTTCAGTAACAGTTCACTAATGCAGTAAGGTAGAGAGGCAGTAAGTGAAGTGTCTGCGTTAGCCGTTAATGCAGTATGACTATAAATGTACCAAAATAACGTAGTCTTCACAAGCTTCAATTCTTGCCATCTTCTTCCTGGGTGTCTCTTTCTAAGATTAGGTATCTTTGGAAAGATTTCTCCAAATGAAGCATCCAATTCTGTTCTTCAAAGAGAACATTCTGGTTGGCAGCTATTTCCCGGTCACAGTGTGGCATCCGGATTTCCTGTCTCCCTAGATAACTGTTAGCCGGTTAATTATAGCCTGGACAGTGTGAAGCAGATGATTTTAGAACATCTTTGCAGTGGGGTTTTGGGAGTCCTTAGAAGTTTGGTTCAGGCCGGCAGGATGCCCGAGGGCTTGCCCCAGCCAGAAGCCTATTTTGCACACGGACCAGCCTGAGAGCCAGGGTAGGTGCAGTCCATGTGTGTGAATGTGTGAGCACATGGGTGTGCACCTGCCATGCAGGTGGGTCGATACATTCTTTAGGCCTCAGGATGCTCAGAGATAGAGAGAAAATCAGCATTCCTGTAACAACCATGATGGTCGTTCTCACCCCCACTCCTGTCCTAACTATGGCTCCCTGTGTGGAGCCGAGGAACTGGCATTTCGGATCTTCTACACGTCACTACCAAAAGCTGGTTTTCCAGACCCGCAAATGAATCTAACTAAAGTCAGCAAGAGACTCGAATGACTTATGTCATCTACTTTAAGAACCTGAATGGATAATCCTTTTCATTGCCCTTAAAATTCTAAGTAATCATACAGAAAAATGTTCTGTTCATACATCTTACAATCATTAACTAGATCAAAACAGCTAAAGGTTCAAAAATTATAAGTATGGAGTCACTACACAGAGATGCTTACGAATCAGGCAAGTGTGTGCGACATCAGCCCACTGGGGCAGGACAAACCGACAGCACGTCACTGACTCATTCTTATGTCTTTGTTTAAGACGAGGTTCTTGTCTCACTTCCTCTTCCCATATCTCCTTTCTCCCAACGTCGAGGAAGAAGGCCCGAGGGCCCGCATCCTTCCTGAGAATCCACCAGGTGCAAGATGCAGCAGAGTGCCCGTCAGAGTTTTGTTGTGGTGGTTTCATGTTTGTTTCTCCTTCAGACAGCAGGTCCTGAAGCCACCAGAAGGTTCACTTGTAGGTTCTAAGGCCTTCTGTGGACACGTTGCTCAGAGGCTTTTGCGGTGTTAAGAAATGTAGAGATTTGAACTTGGAATGACTGAACGCCTCTGGGGTAAACCAACCACAATCAGACACACTTTGAACATAGAAGATACTTCAGCAGCTGCTTCTCTGCCTGGGCTTTGAGGGGGAACAGAAGTGTCCTAAGGGGGACATCTCCCTTCGTCTTGTGTCCTAGTGGCTCCTGGTGCTGGTGTCACCTTGCTCTGTCTGCACACCTTCCTTTAAGCTCTGCATGCTCACTCTCATTCGACAGGGGTCGGCTCCCTTGACCGCTACCACACCGCTTTTGTCTCTCTGTCAATTTGGAGGACAGCTCAGGTCACTCCGGAGACATTTTTAAAAAGGCGAAGGGAAAAATGTTGCTAACCTTTGCAAGTGGGGGTGTGGTTAATTCCCTGCTTTGTTTATGCTGTAGGGAGGAAAGGCAGGGGTACTGTGTGACTGCTGGAATGCGATTTTGTGTATTACCTGTCCATTTTCTTTGTCATGGCATGAACACATTTGAAACACTTGTCATTTGAAAGTTCTTTGTTTAACATCAGGCGCCATGATCGTATAGTGGTTAGTACTCTGCGTTGTGTTTAACATCAGAAATGTCTGCTCTGGTGACTTGCTGCTTCTCCTCAGCGGTGACCATATGGCTTAGCACCTTAAGCACTGGACTGTGACTTGGGAACTGTGTTTTAATGTTCCAGAGTCCATCTTCTGTTATTGAAGCGAGCTGAGCCACCATTCATAACATGTGAATAATAAACCGAGCTACTCTGGAAAGTAAAGAACAGTAATAAATTCTTCCTACCATTCTGAAGCGATGTAAATGTGTGATAAATTATGGTAGAAGCCATAGTGGAAAGAATACATTCTGAGTCCTTAGGAAGATAGATGTTTTTTAATATTTTGGATTGCTTTGGATCTAATTGGTTTGGCAGTTGATCCCTTGGGTATATGTGCTGTCTCTGTGTGTATTAAGCCACTAGTTCCACAACTTTGCACAGTCAATACATCTCATCCTGCTCCTCTACACACGCACATCTCCTATTTAAAAGACCATGCTAACCCCAAACTTGAGTTCACCAATAATACCAAATGCATTTGTGCATAAAAATAATCACTTTTATGGATTTATGAATTTATGGCTATCATATAATTGCTGCTATTACTTTGACTATTAGCAACTCGAGACAGAAAACAGATTTATCATTTTGTTCATCCGTGCAGATTAATTGTGGCAGTCTCTGGTCTTGACGAAATAATCAGCACAGCATAAAGGTCCTCCTTTCCCTCCTTCCTTCTTGCCTTTCTACCTACCTGCTTACCCGACTGCCTGCCTTCTAGAAGCCCAGGGACAACAGTTTGAGAGCAGTTTAATAAAGCAATGTTAAGTTCAGCTTTAGAGGCAAGCTCTCAGGGCAGCTGGAGTTCTTTAAAAATGAGAGAAGATATTGTTCATCTATTCCCCCAAAATCTTTGGGTTACTTATTCCAGAGATTAAGCCATAAGTAACAGATATCTTGCACGTAGCTTTTATTTACCATGATAAAAACTTTTAGGTGAATTAAGAGAGAGCATCTTTTCTAGAGATCTTTGAGTTCTTGGTATATGTTTTATTTTTTTTTAAGATTTTATTTATTTATTTGACAGACAGAGATCACAAGTAAGCAGAGAGGCAGACAGAGAGAGAGGAAGAGAAGCAGGCTCCCCGACGAGCAGAGAGCCCAAAGATGTGGGGCTCGATCCCAGGACCCTGGGATCATGACCTGAGCTGAAGGCAGAGGCTTTAACCCACTGAGCCATCCAGGCGTCCCATGGCATGTGTTTTAAAATTCTCACAGCCACATAATTCTGCATTCTTCATGTGCATCAATTCATAACCAAGAACGTCAGAGAGACCTTTTTTTCAGAAGAAGCATTACTCTATACATTGTTCTCAATTCGTGTCCTTAAGTTTTAAAACTCTTTATCTGGTATCGATTACTGGATCTTTTTTTTTCATTTTTAAATAATGCATTTCCTCCCTTCATCTATTCCTCGTGCAGGTAAATTCTGTGGCAAACTGGGGGATTTCGGGCAGGGCATACACTGAAGAAACATCATGATCTCAAATTTAAATGTTAAATGATAAATAATATTTATTTCTCCAGAGACTGGATCCCCAATTACAGCATCATGCATTGGATTAGGTAATTCCAAAACACCTCCTCCAGGACAAGCAGGAAAAAGTGTTCCAGGATACAATGGTAAGAAATGACCCTGATTATTTGCAATAAATTTGGTTATTTTTCCATGTCTAATGCGAATCAAACTGCACAGTAAGTGCTTAAAAGTATTTGATTGAATGAACACTATAAATAAATGCATTAATTCTGTTATTAATCCATTGGTTCAAAAATAAGATTGTTGACTTCCAAGGACGTGTTCTCAATGACTGTCATAACCAAAAAAACAGTATTTATAAGGCACTTTAGGATATGGCTATAAATTAATATGTATGGAATACTTGCTTGGTGCAGACTACTTTGCATACATCATTTCATTTAATGATGAATTATAGTTAATTCAGAGGTATCATTACCATCGTAAAGATGTGTTCACTGGTGCCAGGAGAGGCTGAATCACTTTCCTGAGGTAATATGGCTGATGAGGTCCTCTAGACAATGCACACCATTGTGTTTTATTTTATTTGTTTCTTTGCATGTTTTTGCTACAAAAGTTGCAGTGTTTCCCATTACATATGCTACCTTTTAATTTAGGAGTGATGATAAGTCTTCTGAGCCTTGCTGTCTAAAGATAAATATAAAAAGTAAAGATTCTAAATAGAAAAATCGCTTCATCCATGCTGCTAGTATGTGACAAGAAGATATAATATATTTTAAATATTTGTTTTTAGATTGTTGGTAGTAGCTTTGATAGTTCAGTAATTTCCCTTGGGCTCTACTTGCTAGTTGCATAACTTATACAAGTCACCTAACTTTTCGGAAATTCAATTTTCTTATTTCTAAATGGAAACAATAATTCCACATGCTTCCTGGGGTCATGATGTAACACGAGGGAGCATTACACAAGCACTTGCCAGTCAACAGACTGAACTAAGTCTTAGCTCGCCGTGTGCTGCTATTTCAGAGAAGCCAGACAGACTGACCTGATTTAAACTTACGCATTCACTTCACAGACAAGGAATACAAAGAACAGGAGTTATTTTATATGTATAAGGTCACACAATTTAGCTTAATAGATGTATGAGGAAAACCCATCTTTGGGAGACAGAATACAGTTCCTACCTAGTTTCTATTTGCTTGTAAATTATAAAATATAGAGACTTATCCTTTGCCTCTCTGACATAAAAATATTTTATTTTCTTTCTAGTATAATGATTAGTTAAAGAAATGTGGATCATTTGACTTAGCCTAATGCAGATGTATTTATAAAAAGAAAATTTAGATTTTTTTTTTTTTTTTAGGGCAGGAACAGATTTTCTGTGAAGTCAATGACTTTTCCAGGCATGGGAAGGTGAACCTAGCTTTAGTGAAATCCTCACTTTGAACGGTTCTATCATCCCTGCTCCTTTTATCAGAAAAATTGCTTTGTGTTGAGCCATTTTTAGGGGCTGATGTTTGTGGGAGATGTTAAATACATTTCCCTTTCAGTATTTTTATATCCAGCTTTAAGAAAGAGTTAAGCTTTGATGCCTCATGAAATTTCAGTACAGAAACTTCTTGTCTGAAAGCCATCGGCTTACTGATCACATAGGTTAAATGTTAGAACTGAGGTATCTATACCCAAGGAGGTAGTGGTTTTATGACTTAGGATTTTTATGTTTTGTGATTAGATATTCAGAAGCATAAGTAGTATTCAGTATTATAATAAAAAAAGTGGTATCCACTTGGGAAAGGCAAGATAACCATTTTTTGTGTGTGAAAAATACTCAATGTAACCTAAGTGTCGCATGCATTGAGTACCTTACACAAGCTTGTCACTTTTTTCTTCAAGTAATTCTTAAAACAACACTGAGAAAAGAATCACTCTTACTTTTTATACAGAGAAATTAAAGGCGTAATACGTGTACAGGGCCACAGAGAAAATTGGTCACTGTACTGGGATTTGGGGAAACATAGTGAGGCATGACTTCTACCCTTAATGACCTCCCAATCTTGTGAGAGGAATATTTATGCCACTACTTATGGTCAGAATAGAACCTTAAAACGAAGTGCTCTGGAAACACAAAGAAGGGAATGATTAACTTTTTCTGGGGACAAAATCCTCCTTTTCTCATAGCTTCACTCAGTAGAATAACCTGGATAAATGAAGCCACACAAAGGATCAATTAGAGCTTAAAATGCGATGATATATCCTCGTTTCCAGGTTGCATTAGGGGTTACGGAATGTGGATTCAAGCTTCGGCCTCCTAAAACCTTTCAGGATTGTCAGGGTGCTGCAGAAAGCACCGGGATAATATTTGGGAATTAAATGGATCTTGAAGGCTCAGAAGTGGATATTAAGCTTTATTTTTAGTGCTTGAAATATTTTTTTTTGTAATGTTAGAACTTGATTTGTTTCCCTTAATTTTTGAAAAGCTGCATATATTTTTGATGTTTTTTAGTAGAATAGAAGTCCATGTTAAAGTGGGTATAAACATGGATTATGAAATTAAGAGCATGTTTGAAATGCACTGTATTTACTTAAGGGAGGTTCTGAGGGAAAATTCATGATCTTGTTAAGAATCAAAGCGTGGGCTCTTTTAATTTTTTGTGAGACATGTTAGCATAGTTGTATGTTCATGGTCTCATAGGAATTAAAAGATGTCTGTCAAGTGACAGTTTTTGGGGTTAGAAATAGGAAACATGGAAAAGTTTAAGCTTTAAGGTTATGCATTTTTATTCAAATTTATATTATTTGTTTATATTTTACTTTGCAGTTATGATTTTGGATGACAACATGCAAAAACTGAAGGCTCGATGTTTAGGAAATATTGTGGTAAAGTAAGAAAAATTTTCAATACTATTATATAAGAGAGCAAGAATTGATATATAATATTAAGAAAAAATTGGAGTGGTTGTGATGATAGTACCAGGGAGGGGGTTGCAAAAGAAGCTCATGCATTGTTTGAGAATACATAATGCCAACTCCTGTTGTTTAAAGAGGGAAACCCCATTAAGGAGGGCACACAATCTGATGAGCACTGGGTGTTATACCAGTAATGAATCATTGAACACTGCACCAGAAACTAATGATGTACCATATGTTGGCTAATTGAATTTAAATTAAAAAATAAATTAATTAATAAACATGGAAACCCCATAAAGTGGAACAGATTTAGGTATGATTTTTTTTAAACATTTTATCTATTTATTTACAGACAGAGATCACAAGTAGGCAGAGAGGCAGGCAGAGAGAGAGAAGCAGGCTCCCTGCTGAGCAGAGAGCCCGATGTGGGGCTCCATCCCAGGACCCTGAAATCATGACCTGAGCCAAAGGCAGACGCTTTAACCCACTGAGCCACCCAGGTGTGCCTAGATATGATTTTTTTTAAAGATAAATCTTGCATTTTAAATATTTTTTGATGCTATAATGTAACTTAAATACCAGAAATCTAAAGAAGTATATAAAGATTCTATGCTCCCACCCTTTGGCAATACAACATTAATTTTATAGTATATATGACTTTTTCCTTTTGGCATGCATTGTAGATTGTCAAAACAATTCAGTTCATCTTTGTATTGCTGTTTTCCCTTAAACTTGTCTCATGAGCATCATTCACTTTAACTCTGCCCCTAAAAATGTTTATCCCCATTCTAGAGCTCTTAGTCTTTTTTGAATATTTATGATTATAAATAATGACATATTGAACATCTTTGTGCTGTCTTTTCTCCTTTTCTGATAATCACTATAGTACTGAATAATTTCTAAAAGTATCATTACTGAGTCAAATAGCAGCATAATATAAAATCCCTGACTCAGGAAATACCACAATCCCTTGCTAACATTTTTCATCCTTGTTCAATTGTAAGCAAGGTGTCAAAATTTGAAGTCAAAATATTACTGAAGTGGAAGTTGGTTAAATTGGGGGACAAGCAGGCACCTGGGCGGCTCAGTGGGTTGAAAGCCTCTGCCTTCGGCTCAGGTCTTGATTTCAGGGTCCTGGGATCGAGTCCCGAGTCGGGTTCTCTGCTCAGCAGGGAGCCTGCTTCCTCCTCTCCCTCTGCCTGCCTCTCTGCCTGCTTGTGATCTCTGTCTTTCAAATAAATAAATAAAATCTTTAAAAAAATTGGGGGACAAGCAGGATGTGACATTTTAATAATTAATACAGGTTGCTTTAGTGCCCCTGATGAGCAAGACATTGGCATCCTTACTCATGTGGTTTAGTAGTAGAACTTGGCAGAAGGAGCTACTATAAATAAAGAACATTTTATGTCAGGCCTGAAAAAAGATTTGTTTTCCCATTTATTTAAAAAAATTTTTGGGAAAAAAATAAAAGAATTCTTCGGGCTCCTGGGTGGCTCAGTCGGTTGAGTATCTGACTCTTGGTCTCAGCTCAGGTCTTGAACTCAGGCTTGTGAGTTGAACCCCTGCACAGGGCTCTACGCTGGGTGTGGAACTTCCTTTAAAAAATGAAATGAAATGAAATGAAATAAAAAAGTAAAATGAATTCTTATGACTTGGCATCCTGTCTCAGGTCAGAGACCTAACCTGAGGTATGAAATTGTCTCAGGTTAGGTCTCTGAACTGCAGGATATCAGACATATACCCTCACCTGTCCCTAAACCTAACCCTATACCCAAACCCTAACCCAAACCTAAACCCTATATCTGAGGAAGGGGGGAAGGAAAATGTGGTGGATTTATACAATAGACTGTTATTCAGCAGTAAAAATGTATGAGATCTTGGCATTTACAACAACAGAGATGGAGCTAGATTAAAAAAAAAACCTATCATTTAAAATTCTGTGAAAATGAATAGAAAAACAGCAACTTAAAAAAGAATATTTTTTCGGGTCAAAATACTATAACCTTACAAAAAGCTAACAGATCGGATACACTTTATGATAAAATTCTCAGATTCTCATGTTATCCCTAAAGATGTAAGCACTATATTACTTTTTTCAAGTTTAAATTTTAAGACATAATGTTGGCAAAATGGAAAAATTAAATACTGAATATACCATTTATTTATCTTATTCTGAGCCTCGTATGTTAACATAGAACTGGTTGAAATCTGACCTCTTAGGGGGAAAATGGTAGGGATGGGGGGATGGCGTTCTAAGAAATTATTAATCTGAACAAGATTGTAGGTGGTGGTTTAGCTTACTTAGGGAAGCACATGGCTTTTGAGAGCCTTTAAAAGCACTCTAGCAGCATACTTTTTGTAATCTGTTAGTGAGTCTATTTCACAAAACAACTCATGTACAATCCCAGGGGGAGTGTTTGATGCCAGCAGTTTTATACCCTTCACGTGTTCTGTCATTCTCATTTTTGGTGGCTTTGCCCTACTTCCATTCAAAAATAATAAAATATAGCAAAAGGCCATATAGACTGTATTTTTTCTTGAAGTCATTAATGTTGCTTCTAGTACTTAAGAGTAACACAGGTATTGCCTCGAAGCCTTCTGTTGTTTAGATCATCACCAATTCAGAATTATTTTTTTCCCTTTGCATTCCTGAACAGGGAATTTCATTGTACTGATCTGGGATTCTGAAATTTCTATGTGAATTATTTGAAGATATCATATGTTATGACATGCAGTGGAGTTTGATTCCTTCCTTAAGTTCATGGTGAAACTAGATGTTTGAAAATTATATATATATATATATATATATATATATATAATTGTATTCAAAAGATAAAGTAGAAAAAAACAGGAAAAAATGTTCCCACCAAGATCTCTCTCTCTCTCTTTCTCTCTTTTTAAGAATAATTCGTGAAATGTTTTTTTAGGAACTTGTTTTTATCTGGGAGAGCAAGGATTTCCTTTTGAAAACCACTTCTCCAGTGGCCTTTCCACCCTAACCCATCAACCTCAAAATTATTTGTACATCTCAGTGGCTGCCTGTAGCATACGTAGGACGTTTTCACATTTAACATCTATCAATAAGACATGTTTCTCTTAGTCCATAGCTGTTCTCTGTGCCTTGAGGGGATACACCGTTCATCCAGAATGTGAAATAGTCAATGAATGCTTTTTAAGAGCTCATAATAAATATATGTTTAATTGAATTAAGGGGAAGAAAAAAGCACAGCTTTTTGACTTAATGAAGATTGTTCCGGTTTTTAAAAAAATAGTGTGTAATTTGAGAGAGAATATTTTTTTTCAGGCAGACCACATGGGATCTGACAGCAGGCTTCATTCCTGATATTGGCTACATGGGCACCCAAAAAACCTTGGTGGACTGTAAGAGGGATTATGACTGGTGGCAGGGTCCACAAAACATCTGAGATTCTGAATTTTAAGAAACGTATTGACCCTCAAGTTTGAAAAACTTACAACAAAAGTTAACACATATTTAATTAAATACCTTTGAAATTGAACCTTGTAGCAACTTCGGGGTCAGTTTAGTCTTCATAAAATTTTCATCTCATGTGCAAACAGTGTTTAGGTCTTTTCCCGCTCTGTACAATTTCTGAATATATACAGTAACTGCTGAGAATAGCCAAATGTAAGCTAAAATGTGTATCTTCTTGCCAAATAATTTTAAAAGCAAAATTACAACTTTTCTTCCAGAAAAAAATTCTTGTTTCTATGGTCTTTTGCTATGTTTTAGTATTTGTGCATATATATGGGGTGAGACCACCGTAATAAGAATAATTAGGGTCCATGGGGGACTTAAAACTGAGACGGTGTCCAAAAATCACGCCTGGGAGTGAGCCCTGGCCAGAGTTAGATGCCCCGTTCAATTATTCATACCCATGCTTTTCTTCATTATTTTGTATGGTGACTGAGTAGGAGCAGTTTGGAAGGGCAGCACTCCCAAATGTTACTTATGTTCACTAATTATACTTGTAGTATAATTACAAAAATATGGGGAAAGACTGTATGGAATATTTGAAATGTGTGGATCTCAAACTATATTATGATAAGTTAATAAAAAATGACTCATTGTTTTGAGCCTAGATTTATTTGCTTTTATAAGTCCTGTTCATTATAAAATCTGCTCTAGATAGGATAAATAACATCGGAAACTATCTTTCTCTAACAGTTTCTTTACAATCTGAAGCTATAATCCTATTTCCACTCTTTTTGAGATGTTAAGTAAGTGTAATGATTCTTTTTATCATATTAAGACAATTCACCTAAAATGAGAAATAGTGGTATGTGGAAATGTTGAAGAACAGAAAACTCTTGTTCCACTTCCTTTTTTCCACTTCTTTGTTAATGCTTTTTAGAAATCACTCTTTTTCTGTCCTGGGGATCCCTTCCCTGGAAGGGAGACATTTAAGTGATTCCTTAAACTACTGTACACCTTAGGTTGTAATAAACAGGAGTCCCGTAGCTTTCGTACGTTCTCTGCTTTCACAGATTTTGCCTTTCTAGTAGAAGAGAAACTACGTGTCTTTGTAGATGTTAGCAGATTTCTTTGATTTTTGAAACCTACCCCAGGCAGTTAATTTAGTGGGAAAGTTATGGTGTCTGAGTTGCTATGAATACAGAATGTTCACGACTTGTGGGAGGTGTCCCTGCAATTGCATCCAGAGCTCTAAAGTGCAGAAGTAAAACAGCCAGTAATTTCCAAGCAACACAGAGCAGGGCGTGAAAGAACATTTTCACTGCAGTTGCCTTCCTCAGTACCACACTGCTCGAGGTTATTAAAGCCATAGGTCTCTGCCTACTGTAACAAGTGGGCAATAGTTGATCAAAACCAACTTGTACTGACTAATAAATCTTTTCCACGGTATTCAGGTTTTCTTGAAAAGGAAAAAAAAAAAAAATGAGGCCTCTGTTCTGGGCCTGCATTTTCTTGGACCAGATCTAGTTGTTGCTACTGATAGCCGAGCTTGCCCGTCTCCTGCTGTGTGCTCTGGGGGTGGGGAGGAGGCTGTGCCCTGCAGACAGTGGTGGAGTAGGAGGGAGCTATAGGGCAGGGTCCACGTGGCTTCTGCTCTGGTGCCTGCTGGTTTCTCAGCCTCCAGATATTGAACTCCTGTCCCCTAATGGTGTGTGTTATAGCTTCCCTTTATAGTCACTTTGCTGCTGTCTTGGGAGAGGGTCAGGACGGCTCTCTTTTCATCAGTATATCCTTTGTATAAAACTGAGGATGACACGTGTTCCTTTCTAAATATCAGATGCAAATTTTAGTATGACCTTTTATTAGCCTTATGACATCACTGGGGTGTAGACCGTGGGACAGATATTATCCTCATTTTAGACATGGGTATATCTAAACATCTTTCACAGTGAGGGACACTGCTAGAATTCACATTTATAACCTGGTCTTTTGTCCAGAAAGAAAGAAGTTACGGTCTCATCAGTCTCTTTGTGGGGAGACAAAAAGTAGCTTCATATGAAAATCTCAAGTGAAGCCTCAGACTCCATAGGAAATGCTGGGAGGGCAAATTGGGATCTAATCCCAGAATTCTCTAGGCAACAGGAGTTATATCTTCAATTTACTTCTGTTATTGTGGGGATTCCTAATGGAACAGTAAATACAGACCATCCTATATTATCTGGGAAGGAAGACCTAAGAGTTTTACACTCCAGAGTGATCTTGAATGTCAGCGTTCTACATCGATGAGCATTGCCTTCCTTTCTTATGTATTTAAGGATTTCTCAGCACTCCCATGCTTCCCCATCAGTGTGTGCTCAGGTGTATGTGCGCGCGCGCGTGTGCGCGCGCACACACACACACACACACACACACACGGGATCACTTCAGTTATTTCTCTTTCCCCTTAAGATTGGTCTCTGAGGAAAGACATTCTCTGAGGGTACCTCTTGATTCACAACTGGACAGGTTGCAACCAAAGTTCCCTTTCACTCTGCTTGAAAGAGTTGGGAGGGGGGAGGGGGTTTGGGAGAGGGGGGTGGGGTTATGGACATTGGGGAGGGTATGTGCTATGGTGAGTGCTGTGAAGTGTATAAACCTGGTGATTCACAGACCTGTACCCCTGGGGATAAAAATATATTGTATGTTTATTAAAAAAAATTTTTAAAAAAAGAAAGAAAGAAAGAGTTGGGAAAGGTATCATCACAGAGTAGTAGCATTTTATCTTGGCTTTGAAGGAGGAGTGCAGAGACTAACCAGCCTGTGTCTCAGTATTTTCAAATCTTCCCCTCCTTCTGTCAGTCTACCGTATCTTTATGTTATTGTAACTGCAGAAAACAGTTTTCTTTTTCTGTAACTTCAGAAGAAGAGGATCATGGCATCCATTATTCCAGAAGGAATAGGGTAGTCATTAGGCTATTCAACAAGAAAAATGTTAATTTGGAATTCTTTTTAAAAAAATCTACTCTAGGTCTTATATACCTAACTTTTTTCTGGAGCTTGTTGCTTCTCTTCTCTGTTCCTGCTTTTCTTTTGGACCATTATATGGCATCTTTCAAGGATCTTTTTTTAGACGCCCTTTCTAATATTGAAATTGCAACATCTGAATTTTTAAAAAATATTGTGCTTTATTAGTGAAGAACAGATAGTATTTCTCGTTTTATCCTGCTAATTACTAATTGCAATCTCTTATCTTGCTCTCCGGCCTGTTCCTCAATGAGATTTGGGGATATTGAAGCAGTTTTCTGGAACATCTCACAAATGATCGGGAGGCACATATGCCGTTTCCGGCAGATCCACACCTTGGCTTTTAGGTGTGGGCTTAGATTCAGGGATAACACTTTCCCTTCCAAGAGCTCCTGCTGGTACAGAGTCTAAGGAGCTGCCATCAAACTTGCCTGACAAACATCTTTACATTATTGCACTAACTTAATGGAATAGACATCATTCGTGATGTCTTTCTCTGCATCTGTATCATAAAAATACTAAGTATCTTATAACACACATTATGCCAGGCCCTTCATGTGTCTGAGACCGGAATTTATATCTTTATATCATCAATCTCTAACGTGGTGACTGAGGAATATCAAGCATCCAACAAATATTGATTGAATGGAGAAAATAAATACACGAGTTAATGCACATATGCATACATGAATGAATGAATAAAACATAATTCCTCTGGTGTTTTCTTCTCTAACTTCATAGTCTCTTCACTGGCTACTTCTAGTCACATCTTTCCCATCTTAAATTGACCTGCTTCTTTGCCTTAAACCAATAATAACATATCTTTCCTTCCAGTCACCCACAAACTTTTAAAAACTTTTAAAAAAGTGTGGTCTCCACTTACTTACTTCCTGTTTACTTTTTAATCACTCCTGTTATTGTCTGCGCCACAGACAGTCCTGAGAACACTCAATATATCTTCATCGGTAAGTCCCCTGACCTCTCACGAATCACTCTCAAACAAAATCTGTGTTTCTATGACCTTGTTGAATATTCAGTCATTATTAAAATTCTACTGTAGTGGCTCCTAAAATATTGTTTTTTCCTAGTTCCCATACATCTGATTTTCTTTTCTTTTTTTTTTTTTCAATCATCTTATTTCTTTGGTCCTTAAAGAAGAATAACATTGGGCCTTGATTTATTCCTTCCATTTTATGCACTGTCTCTGTATCATATCCTTGTTATGTTTTTAATTCTCAAGGTCTATAGGTATATACAAATTTATGCAGGAGTGAGAAATTGTATAAAAATCCCTACTGTCCCTGTTGTTCAAAAAATTTAAGTGTTTAAAATGTGCAACAGCTGAAAAAGCCCATGTGCTAAAAGTTTGTTAATGTGTTCCCTTGGAGGATGGCTACATACAATTTAATTGTCTATGTTTTAATTAATTATAAGAATATAATCTATCTGTTACTAATTGTTGGTATCATAGTTCTCTCAGGAAGTAAGAGAAAACCTAAATTATCAAGGCATCTTCTTTTTAAGGACGGAGGTTGCAGATGTAACCAACTTCTGGAAAGTGTAAAATATTCCTTTTCTCTCTAATAACACTCACCAGAAAATGCTACACTCTCCATCCATGTGCACAGGTGCATACTAGGCCACCAGGAAACTCAGATTGCCCACAGTACCCAAAGTACTAATTCTCTGGGATTATAAGTGCAAATACGTAGGAGTCTCTACTGGGAGGAGGCAATGTGGGGGATTGCTGAGGATCAAAATTTGTATGTGGGGTAGGTAAAATGAAAGAGAGGCTTATTTAACAGCATGTCCTTCTACATACACAGTTTTTAGAATGGGCAGTGTTAAGTATTTCAGGATTTGGATGGGCATTTCTGTATACCAGCAATCAGATGGGGCTAAGGAACAGGTGCTCCCATTAGACTTGGTGTCCGAGTTCTAATTTGCCTCAGACCCCAGCGCTCTCTGATGTCCCCAAAGTTGCCTGAGTTTCCGTTGCCATTTATTATCACAGTTACTTTTTATTTTTCTTATAGTTTAAAACTATCACCATGAAAAACGGAAAGGATTCTATATCAGGATATATTTGGGGGGGAGGAACAACGGAAAATTATTTATTTAATATGTAAGCAGCGCCCAGGTCCATCGAGATTTTTGTCAATTCTTTTATTTTACATATAGCCGGCTTCCCTCATTACTATGATCACTTCTGGCCCGAATTGGCTTTGATTTACCATCTACCACCCCTTCCTGCTGTCCTCTTGCCTCTTTATCCTCAGCGTCCTGAAAATACTGCTGAATGGAGTGTATTTTGGTGGCTGTCCTATTCATATTTTATTTCCATGTTTAATAACGAATGATTTATGCTTGTCTATAAAATATTAACAGTAAAAACAAACTGACAAAGTGAAATTACATACATAGAGCCTTGAGACTGATGTAGCAAAGTCAGTTACAAGGACACAAAGGGACCATCTTCAGCCTCTGCCTTGACGCGCAGGCTTAGCGATGAACAGCGAGAGTAACAACAGCAGAATCTCTGTCGTTCTCCTGACAAACTGCTTTCTTTTTTTTTTAAGATTTTATTTATTTATTTGACAGACAGATCACAAGTAGGCAGAAAGGCAGACAGAGAGGAGAAAGCAGGTTCCCTGCTGAGCAGAGAGCCTGATGCAGGGTTCCATCCCAGGACCCTGAGATCATGACCTGAGCTGAAGGCAGAGGCTTTAACCCACTGAGTCACCCAGGCCTCCTACAGACTGCTTTCATACGCATTTTATGCAACAACATGAGGCCCAGAAATGCAGATGTTGCATTTGTTCCTCCATTGTAAAATAGTACAAAATGAAGCCCTCTCAAGGGGAGGGCCTCCCGGGAGGCTGGCAGGATGGTGGAGCTGGGCCGCCGATCCCACCTGTAGCAGCACTTTCTGTCTGACAGAATGTGAGAATACAATTCAGAGCCTCAAAGGTCTAATATTGGGGTAGGGGATGCGTGACATTGCCTCATGTGGCCTGTCTACTTTGTTTCCAGTATTCTCAGCATCAGTTCTGTGAAGTCGTTACCTCACTTCGTATTTTTTATGGCATGAGCCTGGAGAGGGAAGTTTTTTGAAATTCCTTGAGTTTCACAATATCTCAATTTCCCAACGTTAAAGCATCTAAAAGGGTCTTGTGTCCAGAAAACAATCTGAGTGGTTATTTTCGTTAGGGGACACCTCCTGCAGGGGACCAGTGTGAGAACTTGTTCATTTACCTGTACAGACAGACAAAGATGGAGCCCTGCCAGGTGTAGAACACCTGTTCCAGATTACGGAGGAAAGCAAGAAATATAAGAGCAAATTGATTGAAAAGAAGGGCACATCCTATCTTATATTTTATTTTATCATTTTTAACCAACAAATTTATTATTTTTTATTAACATACAATGTATTATTTGTTTTAGGGGTACAGGTCTGTGAATCATCAGTCTTACCCAATTCACAGCACTCACCATAGCACATGCCCTTCCCCGTGTCCATCCCCCAGCCACCCCATCCCTCCCAGCCCCCCTCCCCTCCAGCAACCCTCAGTTTGTCTCCTGAGATTCAGAGTCTCTGATGGTTTGTCTCCCTCTCCGGTTTCATCTTGTTTCATTTTTTTCCTCCCTTTCCCCATGATCCTCTATCTTGTTTCTCAAATTCCTCAAATCAGTGGGCATTATGCTAAGTGAAACAAGTCAATCAGAGAAAGACAATGATCATATGATAGGTTATATTTCATATTCTCCAGTATTTCCATGTGTTCATCCAATGAGAAATCACATACATTGGGATGGTCCTAAAAAGGAAGAATGCAAGAGGGCGTAGAGAGAGAGAATTCCCTGAGGCAGATTGATTGTGAAGATGAGATTGTTTGTGGAATGTTGAACTGGAACATTTCATCACACAGAGATGGGCAGAGGGGGCAGTTGGGAGCTTGGTACTTAAATTTTTTTTTTAATTAAAAAAAATTATTTGCCTATGGTAGAAGGATATTTGTCCTAAAAAGTAATTTGGTGATGCATTTGTGGTTCCTTTTTGCAGATGTTATGCTTCTTTTGTGCCCTTTCCAGAAACTGTAGTCATCCCTCAATGATACGCATGGCCATCTACTTTAGCCTTAGTCAGACATGATATGTCCAGCAGGTTTCGGGGTTGTATTTCAATGTGGGATTGACTTGCAGTTATCCATCACACTAGAAAGTATTCTACTCAATCTATCTTTATTACCACTTTGATCATAATCCTAACTGCTTTGTTTTTCTATAAGGTTGCCATTACCGCCTGGGGCTTTTTCAGGACTCTGGAAGAATCAGGAGGCATTCAAGCATTTATACTTTGAGAAATTTCCTGTAAGAACTTTATTATACTTTTTTTAAAAACCTTCCAAAGTACTTCTTGCCTGTTAAGTTGAGCACTTAGTCCTGGCATCGTAGATAACAGTACAACTTTTCAAGTTTATCTGGACCAAGTTCCAGATCTCAGAAACAAGAATGCCCAAACCACAATGATTAAAGTAAATCATTTTTATATTTATTTTTTATCAGTCTCTGGGCATAGACATTTCTGTTCTTCTTAGCACATTTTCCTGAAATTTAGCAGCCCTCAATATCAGGAAAGTTTTTATTAAGTTAAAGACTTTTAGGGGACTATCTCTATTCCTCCCTGCATTGAATCCTGTTATAGACTGAGAGCACCTGCCCTGTCCCTAGAACCCCTTAATCTTCTCTACAGCTGGTTATGTGAGCAAAGTTCATTTGGATTCCCCACAGTTGTATTTTTCCATTCTTTTACCTATTTTTAATATTTGTTCTTAAATGTTCTCCTAGCTTTTTATTTTAAGTTCCCATTTTAAAATACAGACACATGCTAGACATGGTGTTCCTACAGCACAAATTCCAGCCACCTGGATGATAAAAATTGTTCTACTTTTTGTCTTGTTATTTACCTGTTTCTCCATATCATGGTGATGTGTTTTATGTTTATAACAATGATTTACTGATGATACATGTCAGGTCCCGCCATCATATTGCTGCTGTCCTTTGACTTCTATTTCTTTCCAAGAGATTCTTGGTTCTCATTAGGCAGTAGGCGAAAAGAAAAAAAAAATAAGAGAATGGTTAGGATTTCATATAAAAACAAAAACAAAAACAAGTCTCCCTGTTCAGCATTTTATCTTGATTATTTTTGAGTGAAGGACAGGTGACCTAGTCAAGCCGACCAATGACAAGATTTAAAAGAGCTTCCTTTAGAAAGAGATCGTGAAATTAAATGACCTCAGCAGCTGAGGTTAAAGCAGCCCCCGACTGACCGTGGCTGGGAAGATTTGTCAGCAGAGCTGAGCTCTGCCAGTCTAGTCTATCTGCCCGATGGGCCGCTGTTAAATCATCAGAGTCCTGATGTGATGAATAACACCTGACAGTGGCAAAGAAGGTGTGCCTGTGGTTTCAACACGGGCACCTTTAACACCGAAAGCTCCTTCAGAGTCTCCGTTTACAGTTAACCTATGTGGAGTGACTCTGTAAATAGTCTTGCCTTGTTACCCTGACTTCAGATTTCTCATCTAAGGGCTTAATCACCGCTCAAAAAGGTTGAGTAAATTGCCTGGAGTTTAGAAGTGTTGGAGCTCAAAATGGAACTCATAAAGTCCAGTTCCACGGTCCATGCTCTGTAACTGTACTCCAGGTTTTCTGTCCAACAGAAGTGGCAGTCAGAGCGGCCAGTTACTGAGGGCTTACGGTGGGCCAGGGCCTGCCGTCCTTAGATACACCATCTCATCTGTGCTTCGGAGAAGCTTATAGGGTAGAGCCCACTACCCTGTGTAACAGAGGAGCACCCTGAGTCTCAGAATAAGAGGCTCAAATAGTGACTCATCTGAATTGTTCCTAAAGCCCGTGCTCGTTAACGTAAGGGTCAAAATAACTGAAAAGCATTGGAAGTAATATTTTGTTCTACTTCTTATTCTTCTTGATTCTTCATTCTGTTGTGATTTCTGGACCAGTGAAGATGTGCTGCTACTTTGAGTTGATTAAAAATTAAATTTCATCCCTATTATTACATTTCATGGAAGCTCGGGTCTAATCCAAATTCATGTTAATAAACTAGCGCTGTATTTTGTAATTATTTATAGAGAGCTTTAAAAGTTTTAAAAATTAATATAATTAAAGAAGAAATCCATCAAAGAAGTACTTTCTAATACCAAAGTATGTTGGAAATATTGAACTGTTACTTCTCCATTAAAAAAAAATTGAGTTCCTAACCTTCACAACTCTAAGTTCAAACATCTAACTTAAATATATATAAAAATGCTTAAATTTATTCCTGGCTATTAGTGGAGCAAAGAGATTCTAGTAAGTTATCAAAATCAAAAGGAGTTTAATTCCATAGCCTAGGAATGAAGAAAAGTTAAATGCATGCCATTAATCCATTTCTATCACATTTTATATTATACCAAACTTAAATGATTGCATTACCTAGCAATACATGCTAATTAGACTTATTGATTCTTATTTTCAGGGATACTATGACACCATGGATGCTGGTTACATGGACGAAGAAGGCTATTTATATGTTATGTCTCGAGTTGATGACGTGATAAATGTTGCGGGTCACAGGATTTCTGCAGGTGCTATTGAAGAGGTATAGATAAGTATGGATTTTCTGTTCCAGGTGGTATTGAGAACAGAGCTGAAGTCAGTAATTGAGGTTAAGTCAGTGTACCTGGAAAATTACCCTTCATTTGACGCAAAGGCTAGGTTATTCTCATATCGGTCTCACCTCACTTCCTCTTGTGTAAATCCTCCTGTTCTCCACACTCCCTGATCTCTGTCTGGGTGGTAGGGAGGAATTTTAAGAAGCTCCATTTATGTGTTATTTATAGGAGAGCTTATATACTCTTGCTTCTTGATCCTTGCTACTTGATTGCCTCTAGCTTCTTGATTTTCTCTTGCTTAATAACCTGGTTTGCATACCATCTTTAACTGGTATGAGATTTAAACATTTTACTGTACTCTTAAATCCTAAGAATTTTCTTCCAATGTAAATACATTGTCGCAATGTCTCCAGAAGTTTTTTTTTTTAATATTATGTATTTAATTTGTATACTTACATAGTGTAAAATCCACTTTATTGTTGTACAATACTATGAGTTTTTATACTTGTATAGATTCTTGGAACCTTCACCACAGTAGGATACACAAAAATGTCAACACTGCTGAAGAATTCTCTTTTAACATTGACCTTCGTATCCTGACCCTCCCCATCCCTGGTGACTACTGATTTTTCTGGTTCTATGTTTTTGCTTCTCTAGAATGTCATAAAATGGACTTATACAGTTACATAATATTTGGAGACTGGGTTATTTCATTTAGAAAAATACATTCGAGATGTATCCAAGTTTTTGTGTGTATCATGATTTGTTCATATTGCTTTTAGTATTTTCATTTGTAGATGTACTAGCCAGTTTCTGTATCCATTCATTCACTGAAGGATATTTGAATTGTTTCTAGTTTGAAACAATTTTAAATAATATATACATTCATGTATGTGTTTTGGGGCAAGATTAGTTTTTTTTTTTTTTTTTCCAGGATAAGTACCTATCGTGAGTTGACTTAGTTATGTGGTGAGTGTATGTTTAAGTTTATAAGAAACTGTCAAACTCTTTTCTGAATGGCTACACAATTTTATATTCTCACCAGCAGTGTTTGAGTATTTCTGTTTCTTCCCATCTTCATCTATACTTGGCATTATCATTATTCTTTATTTAAACCATTCTATTAGATGTGTAATGGTATGTCATTACTTTTACTTTTCCATAATGCCTTAATGATGTTGGGCCTCTTTTGACATGCTTATTTCTCATCCACATATCTTCTTTGATAAGATACCTGTTGAAATGCAAGGGGCACCTGAGTGGCTCAGGGGGTTAAGTGTCTGCCTCCAGCTCAGGTCATGATCCCTGGGTCCTGGGATTGAGTCCCCCATTGGGGTCCCTGCTCAGTGGGGAACCTGTTTATCCCTCTGCCTGCCACTCCACCCTGCTTGTACACGCTCACTCTCTCTCTCTCTTTCCCTCACAAATAAATAAAATCTTTTAAAAAATGTTCTGCCCATTTTTTAAAATGTAGGTTGTTTTCCTATTGTTCAGTTTTGAGAGTCCTTTATCTAATACATGATTTGCAAATACTGTCTTTCAGTCTGTCGCTAGTCTTTTTGTTCTCTTCAAAGTGTCCTTACAGAGCAGAAGTATTTTTCATATTGACGAGGTCAAATTCACTGATTTTTTTTTCTTTGACAGATCATAATTTTGGCATTATATCTTAGAACTCTTTCCTCACCCAAGATCATAAATATTTCTCCTTTGTTTTGACCTTAGAGTTTTATAGTTTCATGTTTTACATTTGCTTTATTATTTTGCATTTTGTATCAGTTTACATTTACATTTTGAGTTTTCGTGTGTGTGTATGATACAAATGTAGGTTGAGGATTATAATTATTTTTTAATATGGATGTCAATGGTTCCAAGATTCAATTATTGCAAAGACTGCATTTCTCCTTTGAATTGCTTTTGCACCTTTGTCCAATCAGCTGATAGTATTTGAGTGTATTTCCAGAGTATCTCTTCTATTTCATTATTTTATGTGTTTATCTTTTTACCAATACTATTCTGTCTTGATACTATAGATTTGGAATGCCTTAAAGTTGAATAGTATTCACATTTGCTCTTCTTTTTCAAAACTGTTTTGGATGTTCTAATTTCTTTACTTTTCCACATATATTTCAGAATGAATCTTTTGTAGTTACAGCGGATTTTTATTACGACTGTATTAAATCATAGATTCTTTTGGGAAAAACTGATATCTGATCCATATGGAAATTTCTAATCCAAGAATTTTATATGTGCCTCCGTTCCTTAAGGACTTTTTTTTTTTTTAAGATTTATTCATTTATTTATTTATTTATTTATTTAAGAGAGAGGAAGAGGGAAGGAGAAAGACCACATGCACAGATGGAAAGGGAGAGGGAGGAGCAGACACCCCACTGAACTGGGAGCCTTATGAGGGGCTTGATCCCAGGACCTTGGGATCATGACCTGAGCTGAAGGCAAATGCTTACCAGACTGAGCCACCCAAGCACCCCTCTTTAGGTCTTTTTGAATATGTTCCATTGACATTTTATACTTTTTAGTATACAGATTTACACCTAAGTATTTAATTTTTAAGCTACTATAATCTTTTCTGAAGTTTTAGTTTCTAAATTTTCACTGCTAGTGGATAGAAATGCTATTGAATTCCCTGAACTGATCATGCATTTTTTTTTGTAGATTTTTGAGAGTTCCTATGTAGAAAATCATGTTGTCTGTGAATAGAGATAGTTTTATTGCTTTCTTTTCAGTCTAAATGCCTTTTATTCCTTTTTCTTGCCTTCTTGGACTGGCTAAAACTTCCAGTATGACATGGAATAACAGTGGTGAGAGCAGACACCCTTGTCTTCTTTCTGATTTTAGGTTAAAAACATTTAATACCTTACCATTAAGAATGATGTTTCATTCTTAATGAAATGAAGGTATTTCTGTAGATAAACTTTATCAAGTTAAGATTCATTTGTTCCTATTTTGATGAGTTTTTTTTAAGAGTCTTAAATGAACACTGGATTTTGCCAAATGCTTTTTCTGCTTTTTTAATACATGAATTGCATTAATTTATTTCCAACTCTTTAGCCTTATGTCACTGGGATAAACCTTACTTGGTTGCAATGTTTTTATATATTGATTTTTTTTAAACATCTATAGTAACTTTCTTTGTTCTGAAGTTGGTTATGTGTGGTAATCACATAGCCATTTCATCTTTTTTGAATAGTGTTTGTGTCATTTACCTTTTGCTGCCCTTTCATCTGGATCATTAGGGATCATTATGAATCTGTAGAGATCCATCTCGATCATTATGCTTTCTGTGGACTTACTGTGCATACAGTTGGGTCTTACTTTTATTTTTATCCAGTCTGCAGTCTTTATCTTTTAACTGATGTTTTTAGACCATTTACATTTAAATAAATTATTCATAAATTTATATTTATGCCTATCAGTTTATTAGTTTTCTTTTTTACTTTTTTCACTCCTTTCCTAGACTCCTTTCTCCCTTCTTTTAAGTCATTTCATTCTTTTTTTGTAGCTTCTGTTTCTTTACTGAAAACTGTGCTCCCTTTCATTCCAAGAATGTTTGCCCATTCTTCTGGCACCATGGCTGTTGTTGGGTTTTTAGTATTCATCTTTGTTAACTTTAAAAAAATTTTTTTTTAAGATTTTATTTATTTATTTGACAGACAGAGATCACAAATAGGCAGATAGGCAGGCAGAGAGAGAGGAAGGGAAGCAGGCTCCCCGCTGAGCAGAGAGCCGGACTCTGGCTGATCCCAGGACCCTGGGATCATGACCCGAGCCAAAGGCAGAGGCTTTAACCCACTGAGCCACCCAGGCGCCCCCATCTTTGTTAATTTTATACTGAATGTGCAAATGAGGTGTTAGGGTCAAAGACAGATTTCTTGATAATAAGTGTGTCATTGCCCTTTTATGTTCTAGCCTTAGGTACTACAGAAGTGCCAGCCAGACAGTTCCTAGAAGAGAGATGAGGAAGATAATTTTTGTGGGCTTGTAAAGGGCAAGGAGACATTGACCTTCCACCCCCCATTAGAAGGTCTCCTTCTAAATGTAAGGCCTTCTTCCAAACTCAACTCTTTGATATGTAAATAAAATCTCCAGGAGCCAAATAGCCCTGTGTGTCTCAACTCCTACAACTTCGAAATGTTTCCAAGTTCTAAGGCTTCATCTTTTCTTGACATGTAAATACCTAGGAAGGTATTCAGCCGGTTTCCCCTGCACAGTGTGAGTTTAACCTAGAGATCTAGTCTCCTCCAGACTTTGATAATTTTGCCTTCTCAGGGAAATTAGTAAGGTTTTATTATCCTTTCAGATCAGAGCAATTAACCCGACAAACAGCTATAGATCAGATTCTCATGGTATTTGAAGATTCTCGGGCTAGGGGGTTTTGTAGGAGCAATGAGGAGTCCAGGAAAGTTTTATCCCCTGCCACCATTATAATAGCTGCATTAAAATTTTTGTCTGATCATTCTAATATTTGGGTCATCTTGGCATTGGCATCTCTTGACTCATAGAGAGCATGACCCGATTTTTTTTTTTTTTTTAAGAGAGGTTTAGGTTTTCCTGATTCCTCTTATGTCCTGTAATTTTATATTTTTATCCTAGACATTTTGAATATGGCATTATGAGATTTTGGATCCTGTTGAAATCACGTGGATTTGTGTTGTTGTGATGACTTATTTTAGTTAAGAACAGACCACCTGTCCCTGCTCACTTTCTGTGGACTGTGGTTCCAATGTCGATTTGATTTTCACTCTTTGCAGTGCTATTTTGGTGCATCTCACTTGTTTCTCTCTCAGAGGCCAACCTGAAACTTGAGTTAAGTGTTCAGAATCTACACTGTGCTGAATCTGGTTGGATTCCTGCATGCACCATGTCTGGGTTGCATGGGGTAGGCTCAGGACTTCATACACAGATTTTAAGTATCCCTTTCTCCAACTCCTTCCTCTCCATAACCTACTCATCGCTTTCTGATTTCCAAGGTTCCCCATTGCTGCTATTTTGGGTAAAAAGTCAGGGCTGTATTCCCTGTGCTTTTATCAAGGGTCAATACTCCATATTCTACGTTCACAGCATCCCTGGGCAGAGGATGAGACTGTCTCTTGGTAGCACTTGCTTAGTGTAGAGCAGAGCAAGTTACCAGGGATCTCCTCAGGGACTGGATAGCTGCTCTTGGGAGGTAGAGGGGTGGGGGTGTCACAAATGACTCTGAATCTTTCTAGGCTCCCAGGGTGTGTGCATGTGTTTGGGGCTGGCATCCCTCAAGGGTTCCCTCCCACAGGCTGCACACCAGTAGTGGAGAGGGGGAAGGACCCAGCTCTTTTGCTGGCATTCACTTGGAATAGGGTGCGGAGAGTCAACAAGGTTTCTACAGCTCTGTAGGAAGGAAGAAGGGAACTGCTTCTCTGTGGGTGTTCATCTGGAATAGGGAGGTAGATTGAAAAGGATTGTTTCCCAGATCCTCTGCTCCTTTCCCTGGGCTTCAGTAAAGGCAGACATTTCTTTGGGCTTTTCTGTCTGTCCGCACTTATCGGCAGTTCACCTTTTGGGCTGCTCTAGTACCCGGGCCAGAATATATAGGAGGCAAAACAAAGAAACAAACCATAATGATAACAAAACCCAAAACCTCCAAAGAAACAAATCGAAAAAGGAGGTTTTGTCTCAAGTTCTTATAATTTTAATAGAGTCATCTGATCTGATTTTTTAAACCATAGTTTTTCATTGCAATTAGTAAACGTGATAAAATGGAACCTATTTATTCCATCATTTTCAGAACCAAACCCAGAATAAGTTTAAATGGAATAGAGCAAATTTTAAATGAAAGACAATGTTTAAAAATAATTCCATGGGATCAGAGCATGCAGAATCAAAGCTGAGTTCTCCTTACTATAATCTGAAGATGGTCACCTTCTTTAAAAGTCATTTATTTTCAGTGAAAACAAAATAGTTTAATGCCTCTTGTCACTCGGCTTTGTGTGTGCGACAATGTAATATAAGCTGAGTAAAAGGAAAGATTTTTATGCAATATTTTGGAGTAAGTGGCTTCGTGTGCTATTATAATATTATCTTATTTTTAACCTACTGTGAATTTTGTGATAACCTGAAATTGAAATTCACGCTTCATGTGTTTTGGTGTGTTGGCAAAAGGTGGTTCTGGTTGCATGAACTTTTAATTTCTTGCCTGTAAGAGATTACCTCTAATATTCCACCTGCATTTCTGGCAGAGTCAGCTAATCAAAATATGGAGATTACATATGCAAAGCTTTTATTATCAGTCAAAGTTCTTGGTTCTCTCTTATTTTTAGAACAAAAAAGAGAAGTATCAACCTATTTAAATATATGCTTTAATATGTTTCCACTGACATCCTTCTCATTGTATGTAATCAGAGAATGAGACAGACAGAAGGTAGGCAGTAAAATGACAAAATTGGGGAAAAAAAAGAAAAGCATACTAGAATCAATGGTTTCCAACAGGAATTTTGTCACTGGGTCTTGGAGTACTTATAGCACAGAATCACCCATCAGCCTTCTTGATGTGAACGTCTCCCTTTATATGAATTAAATGATTAAATTAAATGATTAACTCTACTGTAAATGTATGTCTAAGAAGGAAGTTAATACCTCAGTTCATATCAAGTTTGTCTTCTTTATGTTGGCATCTATTAGAAAGTTTTGAACTAACATTCTTTACTGGATTTTTCTTACCTCTTAGCAAAATTGCTTAACATTGATTATTAATGTGTATGTTTTTACATACATATTTTTATTATTTTTATTGATGACATAACCAACATTTATTAAAAGTACTCAAACCTTACTTTATTTGTAAATGATCTCCGAGACTCTCCCTAGGATTCTCAATTGTCAATTCTGAATTCCAGATTCCAATTTGGGTTTTTGAAATAGGATTGGAGGGTCTTAATTCGTGGGACTCTCATTTGCAATAATTAAAAATAGACTGAATGTTGCTTTTATATATAGTGAAAATAGTGTCTTTCCAGTTTCTTAAAGTAAAATATGACATGTGCATTACTTTATATAAGACTAAATCAAACAAATTCTATTAAAATTACTACATTAAAAACATTTCAGGAAACTGTACGTTCTTTTCTGTTCTCATCATAAGAAAATAGAGTTCTAGAATAGCTTTTATAAATTTAAGAGGATCTTATCCTTGCAAATCTCAATACATGTAAGGGCCATCTGTAACTATTAAGTAATAATCATATCTATTTGAAAAGTTGATTAATGTTTGAGAGCCTGGCATCTAGATAGACACTTAGGATACTCCAGTGGAAGTTCAAAATGTCCTTAGGAAAAGTGGGTGTGAAATCTGCTATTTCAGGTCTTAGGAGCTAATGTGGTCCTTCTTGCTTGGTTCTCTTTCACTGTTGTGGGCAGGTTTCATGTGGAGACACCTCCAGGGAACAAATTAGGCTCCCTGGTTTCATTCTTTCACTTGTAGCTTAAGTTTCATTTTGTTAAATAATCCTACTAGTATCCTTGGGAACTTGGAAATCTGCTGCTAAATTACTGCACTTAAATCCTAGAGCTGTGTTCATTGCAATTTGCCCTTTGGAAGGTTATTTGAACCAAAGTTTCACTGTTTGTTTTCTAAGTTAGCTATTTTGTTTGCTATTTTTAGGAGTGATTTCTTCAGGATTGAATATATTTCCATAAAGTATGTATTCAGCAAAGATGCTATGTAATTTCAGTTCTACCCAGCATTAAATGACTATTGGCTTTAAATAGTTGTAAGATTGCTGAATATTTTCCTAAGTATAAATATAGATATTGATGATAATGTGGAAACTAACAGTTTCCTAGATGACTCCAATATCAGAGGGAATGAAGAAGTATTATTCTTCCCATTGCAGAGGCAATCTCCTACCAAATACTGGATCCTTGCACCTTTGAAGGTGCTTGATTTAAACTAATACTTCTACAATTAAAAGCATAATTGAAAATCTGTGTAATTTAACTGATAAAGTCATAGAATCTTTCAAATCCATTAAAATTTACACAAAAATGATAGTACCCCCTTCAAGCTCTATTACAAAACTGTAATCATCAAGACAGTCTGGTACTGACACAAAAACAGACACATAGATCAATGGAACAGAATGCAAAACCCAGAAATGGACCCTCAACTCTATGATCAACTGAGTTTTCAACAAAGCAAGAAAGAATATCTAATGGAAAAAAGGTCTCTTTAACAAATGTGTTGGGACATTGGACAGCCACATGCAGAAGAATGAAACTGGACCATTTTCTTACACCACACACAAAAACAGACTCAAAATGGATGAACAACCTAAATGTGAGACAGGAATCCGTCAAAATCCAGGAGGAGAACACAGGCAGCAACTCTTTGACCTCGGTCACAGCAACTTCTTGCTAGACACGTCTCCAAAGGCAAGGGAAACAAACAAAGACAAAAATGAAAGATTGGACTTCATCAAGATCAAAATCTTTTGCACAGCAAAGGAAACAGTCGACAAAACCAAAAGACAGCCAACAGAATGGGAGAAGATATTTGCAAATGACATATCAGATAAAGGGCTAATATCAAAATCTATAAAGAATTTATCAAACTCAACACCCAAAGAATAATAATTAAATCAAGATAAGGACAGAAGACATGAACAGACACTTTTCCAAAGAAGACACCCATATGGCCAACAGACACATGAAAAAATGCTCAACATTACTTGGCATCAGGGAAATACAAATCAAAACCACAGTAAGATACCATCTCACACCAGTTATAGAATAGCTAAAATTAACAAGTCAGGAAATGACAGATGTTGGCGAGGATACAGAGAAAGGGAAACCTTCTTACACTGTTGGTGGGAATGCAAACTGGTAAAGTCACTCTGGAAAACAATATGGAGGTTCCTCAAAAAGTTGAAAATAGGGGCGCCTGGGTGGCTCAGTGGGTTAAAGCCTCTGCCTTCGGCTCAGATCATGATCCCCGGGTCCTGGGATCAAGCCCCGCATCGGGCTCTCTGCTCAGCAGGGAGCCTGCTTCCTCCTCCCTCTCTGCCTGCCTCTCTGCCTACTTGTGATCTCTGTCTGTCAAATAAATAAATAAAATATTAAAAAAAAAAGTTGAAAATAGAGCTACCCTTAGACCCAGAAATTGCACTACTAGGTACCTCCCCAAGGATACAAATGTAGTGATCCGAAGGGGCACCTACAACGCAATGTTTATAGCAGCAATGTCCACAATAGCCAAACTATGGAAAGAACCCAGATGTCCATCAACAGATGAATGGATAAAGAAGACCTGCCTATATATATATATATATGTGCATCTTCTTTATCCATTCATATATATATATGTATATATATGTGTATATATATACACACACACATATTTTATTTATCCATAATATATATGGATATATATACCCATTTTATATATAATATATATTATACATTATATACATTATAATATATATAAATATATATTAATCATTTTTATATACACACAATGAAATACTTTTGAGCCATCAAAAAAATGAAATCTTGCCATTTGGTGTAATGTGGATGGAACTAGAGGGTAAGCAAAATAAGTCAGAGAAAGACAATTATATGATGTCTTTCAAATGTGGAATTTAAGAAACAAAAACGTAGAATCATAGGGGAAGAGGGAAAAATAAAAAAGATGAAATCAGAGAGGGAGATGAACCACAAGAGACTCTTAATCATAGGAAACAAACTAAGGAGTGGAGGGGGATTGGGGGATAGGGTGACTGGGTGATGGACATTAAGGAGGGCATGTGAGGTAATGAGCACTAGGTATTATATAAAACTGAAGAAACACTGAACCCTACCTCTGAAATTAATAATATATTATATGTTAATTAACTGAATTTAAATTAAAAAATTTTAAAAGACAGTGGAAAATGCTATCAAATTTGAGTGGGAAATGATTTTAAATAATAATTCTCTATATAGTTAATCTATCAATTAAATTTAACAAAATAAATAAATTTTAAAGATATAAGGACAAGGAAGGTTTACAAATCAGCGCTACCCACTATGAAAAAATGATGCTTGGAATATTTATATTAAGCACAAAATGTGAGAGATATAATACCATAAGACAAGAAGGCATCAGCCTGAGGATGAACTATGAGGATGGACCTCAACCTTGCATAAACATTAGAATCACATCTGGATCTCTTACAAGTACAACTGTCCAAATGAGAAGATCATCTGGGATGCTGGTAATACTCAATTTCTTGAATTAAATACACAGATGTGTTCATTTTGCAATGTTTAATCACAAAAAAATACATATGCCTAATTTCCACCCAACACTTAATCCAGAATATCAAGGGATTGAGTCCAAGTGTAGGCATTTTTTAAAAGCTCTTTTGGTTATTATAATTTGCATCCAAAGTGGAACCACTGCCCCTAAAATAAGCTAAAATGCAAATAAATTAATATTTTGTGAACCCATGATAGAGAAGATTGTTAATTATGCTCCTTAATATATAGTATATTAAAAAACATACCCTCTTGTTTTTTCATTTTTTAATTGATTCATTCCTTTATTGTTACCTCTTACTCTTATTCTTCATTCTTCCCCAACCATTCTATTGTGTTTAGTGTATATACTGTTGTTTATATGTTTTTCATCAAATACAAATTGTCATATGTGCTTGCAATTTTAACTGATTTAAAAGGTATTTTATTGATATCTTATTCTGTTACTTGAGACACCTACTGTCCAATATGATAAACAAAGAACTAGAATGGCAGTTTAAAATCTATTAATATAATGTTTAATACTAAAATGAACTACAAATCAAAAACTATTTTAAAATATTTAATTTTAGAGAAAACGATCTAGGAAATAGAGGTTTTTCATTCTGTGATTAATTTTCAATATGACTTGTTTCTCAGAAAGATCAAATTATTTTTCTTTGTGGGGCACATGGTACTATTGTGGCACATGCATTTAATACATGTTTAGTTTTTAGTCCACTTGTAAAGTTTTAATTTGAGTATTATAAAAATTTTGGTTTAAAAAAAAATGACAGTATCTCAGAAACAACAAATGACAGGCATTTCCCAGGCTTATTACCCTGTAATCTATATTCCCCTATTATCTATATTTATACAGATATTCCTCCACTTGAGAAAGAGGTTAAACCTATCTAAAATGAAAATACCATAAATTAAAAATGCATTTAATACACTTAACCTGGCAAAAGTCATAACTTAGCTTAAGCTACCTTAAATATGCTCAGAACACCTACATTAGCCTACAGCTGAGTGAATTCATCTAACACAAAGCAGACTTTATAATTAAGTGTTGAGTACCTCGTGTAATTTATTGACTATGGTACTGAAAAGGAAAACAGAATGGTTGTACGGGTACCCAGTGGTTCTAAGTGTATCCGTTGTTTACTGGGTAATCGCTGATGGGGAGCCGAGGCTTCTCGCCGCTGCCAGGGATCACAAGAAAGGGGTGTCTGTTGCATACCACTAGTCTGGGAAAAGACGGAAATTCAAGATTTGACATACAGTTTCTCCTGAACACGTGTCGCTTTCACACCAACCTATAAACAAAAAGTCATAAATTGGAACCATTGCACACTTTTGGTGAGTCAGTTACCTCCCAAGTTGTATTATTTTTTCAGTTCTTAACTGCCAGCGAGTCATGGATGCTCTGTGGATTGTACGTGGAGGAAACATATGAAAGTGGCTTTTGATATTTTTTACCCACATAGGACATTTGTTTGGCCTCTGTCCCTTCACTGTTGCCAAGACATACTTTGATGCCTTCCTTTTTAACGATTCAGTTGTTGAAATCACAATTTGGCATGTAAATATTATTTGTAGAGCCAACATAGAAAGCTGTCTCTCTCCCTTTATGGCATCTGTTTAACACTGATAGATTAATACAGTATTTTATCCACTCTAGTAAATGAACGTCATTTACAGATGACATAAATTTCCGGTAAATGATTATGTAGGTCACAGATTTTCAAGTTTGTTTACAAACTAGGCAAAAATGTGAAACTTTGATATTGTGGAAAACTGTGTTATATATTACTTCTGATGTTAAAATACTCTGCCCATATGGAAAAGCTGTCAGCATTTTCCCATCCACTTCTAAACATACGAACACTGAGGATGGAAACATGGCGAAATTAAAGCAACAAGGTGGAAGAAGGGCAAACTGGAGGATTTGGTGTTTGATTTAGTTAAAATTATAGTTATACTGGTTAGGTGACAAAATGCCTGGATGGGCAATTTTTTTAAACAGTAATTTGAACAGATACCCTGGCATTTTAAAAACTAAAGTAGAGAGGCTTATGGCATCAGTGAAAACTTTAATATATAAATGTAAATATATATATTTAATATATATATTAATATATAATATATAAATATATATAATGTATAAATAAATACACACACATATATGTATATAATTTTTTTTTTAAACAAACCCTGGCTAGGCAGGTAAAAGTTTTTCTCTACTCATTCAAGGAATCCTAAATTGGAATGACAGCATTTGGCTTACCAAGTCTGTATCTTATCTGCTATAGACAAAATATTCTTTTCCAAGGACTGTGACTGACAATACTACCTACCAGTACAAATCTTTGGCAATAAAATTTGTCTCTAAGCATATGGACCTAAACCATAAGTAAAATCTTAACAAATCAGGAAGCTGTTGAAAGTACTTAGTTCAGATTGAAGCACCAGGAGAAGATGGTGTCGTATGGTCTGTACAGTCGGTGTTTTGCAGAAGCTTTTTCATGAAGCCCAACTAATGGAAGATGAGGTGCACGTCTCTGTCTCAGCAATGAAGTTAATAAAATGTATAGCACAAAAATAATTCATTGAACACATACTATCCTCAGCAGTATCAGAGTCAAAAACTATGTGGATGGCAACTCCTACAACTGGGTCCTTCAGTGTGGATGGTAACAAGAGGATGTAGGAGATGCTGATTTCTTCGTGCATTAGGGGCTGTGTGAGGTAGTGCACTGAGTTTGTACCAAACAGGCTAGGAGTTCACGGAGTCTTCCAGGAGCTCAGAGAAGAGACGGCTCATTTTCAACTTGGCATAAATGAAAGAAGAATTCGTGGAAACTTGGGAACTTGAAAGGGGCATGTCCTAGATTCTGCTCGTTTTTCTCCTCTCTGGCTGTGCCTTTTTAGTCTAGTTTGGCTGGTCCTTTTTCTTGTAGCCATTAGATGTTGGCGTTCCTAATAGCTTACATTCTTCTCACTGCTTTCTCCCTAACTAATCTAATCTACGTCTACAGCTTTTACTACCATCTGTGCATTTAATGACATTCAAATGTGCATCTCCAGACTAAGACTCCCATCAGATTCAACCGCCTCGACTTGTGTATCTCAAAGGTGCTTCCGTGGAACATCTCCAAGACTTAATACATGATCATTCCTTCCAAGCCCCAAACTTCACTAGTATTTCCTGGCTTAGAAAATGGCACCCGTATCATCCAGTCAGCTGTTCAAGCCCAAAACCACAGAACCATCCTTAGCTTCTGTACCTTCTTCTTCGCACCATATCCAATTTGTCATAAAATTGTGTTCATTTTACCTCTAAAGAAACTCTAGAATCTTCATACCCCCTGTCATAGGCTTGGTCTACTAGTGTAGCCTCATGGGCGATTTCAACAAACTGTAATACTAACCCTTAACAGTCCTCTATTCTCTACAATAAACGCAAAGTAAGTTTGTTTTTCAGAATACACTCTGAAGTAAAAAGCCGAACAGAAAAGACTATATATACGTACTATAGATGATTCCAGCATTCTGAAAAAGGACTTTTTCAGAAAAAGGACTGATCTGAGAAGATCAGTGTTTGCCAAAGGCTAGCAGGAACTAAGAGCAAATAAGCAGAGCACAAGAGATTTTTTTAGGCGAGTGAATCTATTCTGTAAAATGCAGTAAAATGGTGGACACACGTCATAAAGCCCATAGAATGTGTAACACCAAGTGTAAACTCTAATGTGAACTCTAGATTAAGATGAGAATGACGTGTTGATGTTGGTTCATCGTTTCTAACAGCTATATTACTCTGGTGAGGGATTTTGAGAGCAGGGGAGGCTGTGCATATATGGGAGCAGGACATACACGACAAATCTCTAGGCTTTCCACTTTGTTTCACTGTGAATCTAGAACTACTCTGAAAAAAAAAAAAGAAGTCTGTTCAAACAAACAAACCAAAAGCCTGTATCTCCTCCTCAACTCCAGAAAGTGCTTTATTGCCTTTCCAATGTTACTAAAATTGGAAGTCCTTAGCACAGCCCCTTTCTACCTCTGCACCTTCCTCTCCTCCTGCTCCTTTCTCAGTCCTGCTTTCTGCTTTCCTTCCACATTCATCTCTTTCAGGTTGGAATGGTTTGTGCCAAGTCCTTCCTCAGGGCTTGGCCCCGCCTCTCCGCCCTGCCTCCTCAGCGTCTACCCCTCCTGCAGACCTGAGCTCATTCTCATTTCCTGAAGGCTTCGCGGAGACCCGTGTTTATCCTCCCGCTTTTGCCATATATTTCCCAAGGTTTTTTGGCTGCTTTTGCTAGGGCTTTCATATAAAAACCAGGCTAGTTCTCCGGAGCCTCTATCACTTCTATATTTAGACATTCCTAATAATGAGTACTCATGCTTGCTTTTTAACATCGCCCTCCTTCATTAGACTGTAAGCGTCCTGAGATCGTGCTCCACCTGTTTTTGCTCACCGCTGAGCCTGGTGCAGCGGTTGGAACAGAAAAGGATTTAGAAGCTATTTGCTGAAAGATCAAGAAGTGCCAAAGGAGCTGTGGGTATATCGCCCACTGTTTTCTCTAACCGTTAGAGATTTGCAGTCACTAAAGACCTATCACTCTTCCGGAAGAAGACATTTTGAACAATCCTTTTTAGGAGCACCCTCACGGCAGAAACGTGTTTGTAACCCTAAGCTTCTGTGTCTCATGTGGTCGCTCTGCGGGTTCTTATGATTCCAGAGGGAGAGCCGCTTTGTTGCTTAGGATATTTAGAGCTCGGGGTAAGCGGTTTGAAAGTGATCGGTGTGATCGATTGGTGTGATCATCTGAGGTCAGGACTTCGAAGCCATGCCCAGCCTTTTCTTTCAAGTCGGGAAATCCTCTCTTGGGGATGGTCCCTCAACAAAAGAAATGCTCTGTTCATTGTTCAGTACCAGATATAAATAAAATCACTGCTTAATCATGGGGCTGCCTTGGATTTCCCTGGGGAGTGCTCTTATGGTAGCCAGCACCAAAGCCACATCACCGTGAGGTCACCCGTTTCCGGGTGCCCATTGCAATTTGTCCCCATGTGGCATCTGCTGCTTATTTGCCCCAACTTCATTAATGAGCAGGTGAGATGAAGAAACAAGTCCTCACTTTCCAGGTAAACAAAGTAAGTTGTCTTAATTACGGTTATCCTTTATAAGTGACTACCACAGGGGTCCTAACAATTCAGTCTCCCCAGTTATAATGATAGGAATCGTGAATCAGTAGTAATTTCCACACGGGCAGCTACAGGTTTTGCGTTCTCGGACATGTACTTTTTTTCTCAGCTGAAATACATACATACATACATACATACATACATACATACATACGTGTGTGTGTATTTGTATTCTTATATACGTGCACCTATATTTTCTAAACGCATGCTTTTCCCTCTCACAGTCGGTCCTTTCCCATGGCACCGTGGCCGACTGCGCTGTTGTTGGCAAGGAAGATCCTTTGAAAGGCCACGTCCCCTTAGCACTCTGCGTGTTGAGAAAAGGTGAGAAATCTTTGTCTTCCCTGAGTGTCTGGACCTGAATGATGAGCGAAGGTTAACTCAGTGCTTATCATCTGAACTTTTTCCCTAGACATAAATACAACAGAGGAACAAGTTTTGGAAGAAATTATAAACCATGTTCGACAGAGCATTGGCCCTGTGGCTGCTTTTCGAAATGCAGTGTTTGTCAAACAGTTACCCAAAACGAGGTCTGGCAAAATTCCCCGGTCAGCTCTGTCTGCCCTTGTCAATGGCAAGCCATATAAGGTAAATTATCAAAAATATTTAATGTCAGGTTCTGAAACGTTTCTCCCCACTTCTTTGGCATTAGCTTTTTTTATTTTATTTTATTTATTTGTTTGACAGACAGATTACAGGTAGGCACAGAGGCAGGCAGAGAGAGGAGGAAGCAGCAGGCTCTCTGCTGAGCAGGGAGCCCGATGCGGGGCTCGATTCCAGGACCCTGGGACCATGACCTGAGCTGAAGTTAGAGGCTTTAACCCACTGAGCCACCCAGGTGCCCCAGCATTAGCATTTTTTTAATGTAAAGGGGGAAACTGCATAGCCACTCTCTGGGAATGAGGGATGTGGAAACACAGATTAATTAATAGCATATGCTTTGAGATTATAGGTACCTGTGTGTGGAAATATTTTTACTATTATTAGTAAATATGTTAAATTCAAACAATTGTGGGAATGCAGTCTTACTGAATTAAAGACACAACGTCCTTTATTGTAGTCATTAATGTCTATTACTAAATGAGAAAGCAAGCAATTGAGGCTGGCTATGCATGCTTCAACAGTTCTAATTGATGCATATGCTAATTATTTCTCCTGTTGTGAGTGAAAATTGTTTTGGCAAACATTTGGCTAATTCAAGTATATATATACTTTTTAAGTTTTGTGCACTTTATATGTGCATAAATATACATGTCTTTAATCCTCAAGATCTAACAGAAGGTGATGCAGCAGTGAATAGTAGATGTAAATTAAAAAAAAATTCTAGGGAGGCACATAGAAAGGCTCATTAGAGGACTAGAGAAATTACCACATAGGACCTCTGGTTTTGTTAACTGAACAGTTTATTACTCTGGAAGACTATACATATATTTTAAAATATTAAATTTGGAGTCCACTTTTTTGAACATTTCTATATGCCTTCATAAGAAAATGGAGAGTGCAGTATTGCAGGTAATTGTTTAATTACAGGGAGAGGGAAAGGAGTTCAAGGAAGAACATTCATCTGACTCGTATTTTCTTTCCAGATAACACCTACAATTGAAGACCCCAGCATTTTTGGGCACATAGAAGAAGTGCTGAAGCAGTCATCATGACGTTGTTTCCTATTTTGAGTCAATTCGAATCAATTTTCTAATTGGAGTCAAATTTTTGGAATTATTTCCCATAAATTATTTAAATAGAAATTACTTGCAAACTGAAATATGAATTGTGAAGCTTGGTCTAAAAAAACAGTGCTTGAAGCCTAGTGAAAGACCTGTGCCTTCTATTTCATTAGACCCAAAGAGCATCATTTTCAGTTGTCTATAACATGGCTCCTTAGAGATTGTCTAGCACTTTAAGAAAAATCTATCTAATGATTGATTTTTTAAAACTGAACCCCCCCAAATATTTTAGTTGAAAGAGACACATTAATATAGAGTTACTTCTGAAATGAGGACTCTGTAGCTTTGACCTGAAACCTAAAAGTCAAGTTGAAGTCAGAAAATTATAATTTTTCTTGTAGCAATTCTGAATATTTTCTAATATTCTTGAGATGTCCTCAGCATGGTTATTTTAAATGAAATCGATAGATAACACGGAAAGTCTTAGGTAATCATCTAGACAGATGGACTTCTAGATAGGAGGCTCTGGCTTGTCGTACATATCCTAAGGGAAGGTTGGCTACCGGAGCACGGCTCTGCCTTCTGGTCATTTTTACTTGGTCAAGGGAAATCATGTGTCTGGTGGAACCAAGAGGTTATTTTATCCAATCTCTTTGTCATGGAGATGGGAGCTGTTTGGAGATCCTCCTCCTGTCTCAGGCTCTTAGTTGACTGTACACTTAAGGGTTCCAACTTCCTATAAAAACAAGCAAATGACACAGAAATGGGGTATACTGATAAGGAAAGTTCTTAAGGAAGAAAGATAAAAGTTTTTACATTATGCTAAAGACCAGGAGTTTTTAAGAAACCGCAAATCCAGATTTTTATGTGAAATCTCTAATTTTTAAATAACTCACTGAGAAATATATTGTGACATCCAAACACATTTTTTGATTTAAACTCAAGTAATTGAAAATGAGTCTTTGTTACTAAGCTTATGGTAATGTGCCAGTTAGCCAGAGTAGCTTGACATAGCTAGTTAAATGTGTGATTTACTTAGGATTACTTAGGATTCTACATGGTATTGGTTATCAAAGGTACATTTAAAGTAAAAAAATATACCGTGCCCACTGAGTCTTTGATGGTGCTCCAAGTATTTCCCAATCTTGCAGTCCGTCAGGAACATTATTTTTACGAGCAGCTGTCCTAACGTAATGGTTTGGGCACATGAAACATATGTGAGAGATAATATGTAAGAGCTTATTTACTTGTTTGTTTCATAAAAAATACTTATAACCACTATAAGACATTCTGAAAAATAGCTTTTTTTGGACCATAGGCTGTATAAATAAATGGCTTCTCAAAGGAAATGTCCTATTTACTTAAATCGGCTACTTAATTGTTAAACCTGAAAAAATATAGTCAGCTCATTGTTCTCCTGAGTTACACCAACTAGACAGACGTTCAACTCATAATTTGAAGCTGTCGGGTTTCTTAAAGTGTCTCTTCTATTGGGTACATTTTACTCATAATCGCAACTTAATCTTGATGAATAATACATTTTTAATGTTTAAAACATATTACCTTTTTTTTATATAAGATTCAGTTAATTTGGAAAACTCTTTAGCTGAATGCATATCGTCATTCATTTGCAAGGTATGAACAAAGGCATGTGTGAAGGGTACATCTGTCTTACAATCAGTTCTGAAGGGACATGTTAGCAATCAGGCTTGAGTTATTTTCCAGTTGAGTGGGACTGGAAAACAGTGCATGAGCCTGGAGAGAAAGTACTGTTGCTTTCACATGACCAAAGTGATACCCTTGATCATGTGACCAAGAAAGATACACTTGAGTTGTGGATTGCCTAAAATTTGGAAGGAAAAAAAAAAGGAATTTTCTATTTAATACTTACCATAAAGCACTTTCACTAGATTGTACCTAAAATATTTTGGACTAAATGTATCTTCAAAAAACACAATATAATGCTACCAAAAATACAGTCATATTTAAATGTGCTGAAATAAAGTCCGTGTGGCCTTCTTTTGATATCTTCATGGAAGTTTTTACTGTAAGACATTGGAAAGATTTAAAGTTGTTCTTTTAAAATCTATGGAAAAGTTTTTCCGATTGAGTTATTTTGTTCAAGACAATACATTAAATATATAAAAATTAGACCTGCTTTACATTTCAGGAGCACTTTTATTTATATAAAATTGTATTGGGGAAGGCTCTCATCGTTACAAATGTGAAAATTCATAAAGTTGACAGATGGTCAGAAGGAAAAATACTGAGATTCTGAGCTTAATCCATAAATGGAGTTTAGAATCTGGCAGAAATTATATTCTATGTTGAAGAGTATTTTATACCTTTTTTGAGGGAATAGGTAGATCTTTTTCTTTCTCTACATTAGAGTCTATTATAAACAATTTGACTATTTCTTACCAGATGATCGCTAAAGGGGAGAAACTGATTTATGTGATTAAGTCATGTATTAAGAGTAGATACAAATCGTTTGTTATTATAACATCATATTTTTTATATTACATTTCATTTCCTTAAGTCAAGATGCCCGTCATCAGATGAGCTTAGAAAGCTCTTTCCCATTGTTCCTGCTCAGGCAACATTTTTAGGAAAATTTACAATCACCTTCATAAGCAAGTTTAGTGCTCCCCCTTGTGGCGACTTACTGTTGAAGATAAATAATAGATTGAGTCAACTAAAAGGACAATTTGCGTTGTGGTTTAAGTAAATTGGTAAACACTATGTGACTAGAAAACAAAGATTAAACAGAGAACTGGAAGTATTTTTTTTTATTGACAATGGAGAGGGTTTCTGTTACCATTACCTTTTGACTGAATCTGTTAAACAAAAATAGACATCAAAACAAATGTAATGTACGTGCAAACATAGCAAATTAAATACAAAAAGGAAATTACTAATGACAGGTCTTGCGCTTCATAAGATCAAGCAGCAGAAAATCAGCAGTTAGATAAATGGTATTATTAAATAGGTTTTACTTTGAAATCTCCCATATAAACAAAGAATAAACAACAGTAACACCACCAAATAAAGCCACAGGGAAGAGTTACTCTTCTATACTTTTATACACTATATATGTTAATCATTCTGTCTTTCATTTATTTCCTCTGATAAGACTGACTTCAGGGAAGTCGCAACAAGGCCATCTTGGCTAGAAGCTTATAACATTAGACATGAGTCTGGCTAATGCCCTGTTACATTGACAAAAGGGAAAGGTTTCTGGGTTTTTTTTATTTTTTATTTTTTTCAATGGAAATGAGCCTCAGACTCTGCAGTGGTTGACATTCACTGAGCAGTGCTGGCTGGCGGTTCAAGATATCTGATGAGCATGTGGTTCTTAGTAAAGAAGTTCTTTTCTTTTTTTTTTTTTTTTCTTGGTCCACAGGTAACAAGAGAAGATAATGTTTATTCCTTATAAATTTTTTTAAATAATTGCTTTTGACTCTTGTAAACAGTTTAGCTCTGTTTTGTATTGAAAAGGAGATCGAGCCATCACAGTGCTATTTCTAAAGATATAGGACATCCCTGATTGCCTTTAAAGGACTATTTTTGGCTCCAGTTCCAGGTTAAATCATTCCTTTTTACATGATCAGAGGCAGGTTTTCAGCTTTAAGTATTGACAGACTTGAAGGAGAAACATATCGATTTGACTGTTACAATTCAAAAACTGTAAAAATGGTGGAATGGTAAAATACAAACAGTACTTGGAATTGTCAAATGTTTGCACTCGAGACTCCATGAACCATATATTTTATTTTTTTAAAAATCATATTTATATCCATTTACATAAGACTTACACATTTAAAAAGAAATACATACACAGTAATACATAAATGCCTAGTATATTACAATAAAACATGAAAAAAACAGTGGCTCCATTTCATAAAAGCTGTTGTACAGAATTTATGATGTGGATGATGCTTATTATTCAAATGACTTAAGCATTTTCTTACAATTGTAGTAAACGAATCAAGCTTAATATCTGACTCCCCCCAGATCACATTTTTAGCTGAATAAGCCATTACTTGTGGTCGTTTCCTTAGAATTCAGTCTTCACAAAGGTCTTCACTGTTCGTCTTCTGAGATGGTAGTGCACTTTAGGTAGAGTAGACGGAAAAGACATCTAAAATATTTAATGCACAGCGTTAGTCTACCCGCAGCTCCCAGCCTGGACAGTTCCCCCTCTGCCACCGTTGGTGATCTCCATGCAGCTTGCCTACGTCTGCCCTGGGAGTCCGTGAACGGAAAGTCAGCTAGGATCTGACCGAGAGCTGTAGGTAATTAACATTTGCTCTTCTCCGATTTTGTGCAGGCCAACTTAATAAATAACAAGATTTGCTCAAGTTTGTGGAAAGCATGGTGGTAAATAGAAACAAAGGTATTCACAGAAAATGTGAGCTGTCCTTTTGAAAAATTTAGAGCTTGCTCATCAGTAAATTTGGTTGAATTGACCTATTCCATGGAAGAGAGTCATATTCTGATTCATATCTTTTAGAGCTCTTCAAAAGACACCTTTGTTGAATTGTGACAAAACAAAATGGTAATAAATGACATATCTGATGTGGCATCACTGATTCTTTTCTGTCATACTATGCTTAGGAAAAGCTCACAGTTTCTCTTTCCAACACAAATGAAGCAACAAATGATATGTTCTGAATTATTTTAATAATAAAAGTGCTAATAGAAATTGGTTGCCTCAGATTAGGTTATTGTAAAAATAAATACCTTTATCCCATTTAATGGTAAAAACTGGGAAATATGAGCTAGAATGCCATGCACAAAATACAGACTGCAAATAGTTAAAGAGTAATTCTACCCATCAGTCAGGAACTAAGAAGCAAGCACTACTCCACATATTAAATAGTCATTTGTAAATTAGTGAAGTATTCAGTTCCTGGGGAAATTATCATGTTATGTGTAGAAGCTATTACAAACAGTATTTTGGAAAGCCTCTTATTTAGCCGAATCATTATATACTTTAGATCATGCCTAATTAGATGCCAAATTGTATACCGTAATTAAATTTTTAATGTTGGGTTTTACATTCTGAAATTAAATCTCTTATCAGAAAGCTTTTTGTTTTATCAGCAGCTTCAAATAGTGACCCAAATAAGGCAGCACACCAGCTCCCATATTAGGCCCCAAAGACCAACAATAAATTGGATGGAGCTTTTAGTTCAAGGCAATGAATAAACAGCACAAGATGAGCTGTTCCTCTGCCTATAACTGTTTCCTCTCCCCATTCCTGGGCACACATCGGGTTCCAAATATTGCTTTAAAAATTATTTTTCCAAAATATTAATTTATTATAAAAGGTAAATATTTTGGTAAAACTCAGTTTTAGGTTAAAAAAATTTCATGAGCACTTGACGTGTATAAGCCAGGAAACCGCAGTCTAACTACTGACTGTTTTTCAGTCAAACTCCATTTTTATATGGACTTGGAAGTGGATTTTTCATCAGCTAAGTATTTCTCTTAAAACAAATGTCTGCTGCTAGCTTACGACTATATCATCAAAGTTTTAGTCCTACTCGCATTCTTATAATTTCACTTTGTTCCTATACCATAAGCCCCAGCTCCTTACAACCCATTTATTTGTTTTCAACAAATACAAATAAAAGCGATGGAAAATAACATGCTAGAAGTTCAAAAATTGTCAGCCTATTGTCTTTAATAATAAACCACCTCTAGGACACTCTCCTGTCTCTGCTATTTGACTCTGTGTACCTACTAAAATCACTCTCTGCTTACTTCAGCTTCCCCTGCATAAAATACTCACTTAAAAGTGTGTCATTCTCAAAGTGTCAAACTGTCCTCCGTAAAACCCTATGTGCGTCCATATAAAATGCTACTCAAAAGTAGGTGCTGGTGGCCGGGGCTGTGACCTGCCGATGTGTCGTAAGATAGTGGCAGGCCTCCAACAGCGGGACCTTACATCGGTCAGAGCACGCAGATGGTGATTGGAAGGACTCGATTCAGAGCTACGGTACTAAGACTCGTCTCCTACCGTCTAGCAATCCGAAAGGGTGATCTCCCTTCTGGACTGCAAGGCCATCCCAAAGCGTGTCGTGTATATTTCCTGCTCTATGTAGGTGCCGCTTTGGGGTGGTTTGTTTTTGGTCAGCCAAGGGAAGCTACTCACAGCAAGTCAGTGCTGCCTCCTTTGAGTGGCTTGTCAACATGAGTATGTGCGAACAGTGGAGTTGTCTAACCTCTGCAGTCTTGATGAAGCAACTGCGAACGGAGAAAAGGGCTTTAGAGGAACTTGGATGATGGAGTCCAGAATCTCAGATGAGAAGGGTGACCCCTGCGTAAAGGGATCCTTAACATATTAGTAGACCTTCTTTCTCTCAGACATGAGCCACTCCTATCCCTTCCCGCTAGACCAAGTTACTAATGAAAAGTTACTCCAGTGTGATTCAGCTGGGCTTTCGAGTTGTGTATTCCTCGTTAGAAGCCTGCAAGGGAAGCAGCTCCCCACCGCGCTTGTTTTTGAAGCGAAGATTGCTTCTAGAGAATTCCAGATAGTGGATTTTTCTCCCCTCTCCAAGTATTGAAGAGCTTTTTCACTAATTTGAATCACATTAGATTCCTCATGAATTTTGTTAACATGTTAGATGTTAACAAGTGAGATGTGTAGATCAGAGATCATGGTTTATACTGAAACTAATTTTAAGGGCCATGAGAGTGCTAACCTTGAAAAGAAATAACGACTCTGGGCAATTGTCTTAATAAAGAGAGAGGGAAACTATTTTTTTTAATGCCTACCAAATAGAAATAACTTTGTGACTACTATTTCAAAGTGGTCTCTCCTTCAGAATGGCTGTTTTCCTTTGTGAAGTATGTCACACAAGTCTAATGTCCACAGAAGGAAATAATACTAATTGGGAAATTACTGTTGGCTTTGTGTTTGTTTAATTCTCTTCTCATAGTTGTGCTTGTTTATTTAAGGCCTTCTGCCTTGGTCAGAGGTGAAAATATCTGATGAGTCTGGGTTTCTAAGACAAAATATAAAACTCATAATATTCAAACATGTAGGGCTACCACAGAGTTAATTTCCATTCACTAAGGACCACTAGTCCAAATCCAACCTCTAACTAAACAAATTCTTTACTTTGAGAATAGAAGAGTAAAGAAACACAAATCATGCAGATGAGTATTGTTCTTCCTAGATGTGGACATTAGCCAAAATTGTCCTTTTTAGGATTTTCTAAATTCTTTTTAAAAATGTAAACGAGGTGCCATGGGTTCATGCATCAGCCGATTCCAAGAGTCTGGTTTTTGATGAAAGCAAAGTAAACTTCAAGCAGAGCAAACCAACTTAAGAAAAGAATTCCAGAAAGCTATGCAAGGTCAGAGAATGATACTAGCTTTTGCTAAACAGGTTTTTTTTTTTTTTTTTTTGTTCTGTTTTGCTTTACTTTATAAGCAGAAATGCAAAACTACTGTACCATCCGTTGTCATTTTCCTCGATTGCCCAGATGTTGTGGTTAACCTGAATCCAGCCGGTAATGTTTCTGAGGAGCCAGGCATCATGCTGATTCCGTGTACTTCACGAGGGGGAAACTGTCTTCTCCATGTTGACCCACGCCTGAAATTCTTGTCATCACTCTGCCAATAACAGAATTATAATCTGATGTGATAACAAGTAAACTAGTCCAGCTACTTAAAACTGTGTGCTTAGAAACAGGTAATATTGAGAATTTATATTCAGTCTGTAAAGCATACATCTGAAATACTGTGCTTTATTTTGAGAGTTCTATTAATTCCAAAATGATAGCATAGGAGATTTGCAACAGAAATGCTTTTATAAAAATGTTCCTGTGACTTCAAATCTTAAGGTTTGCTATCTCTAAAAGTAAACAGTTTTGAACATCTAAAGTAAAGCCACAAATGTTTCCCTGAAAAGAATATGACCTCTTTTTGCTATACTTTAGGGCAACTCATGTTACTGTATGAGGTGACATATTTAGCTTAACAGGTGTTGGGCAAACTGCATTTCACTCACAAACCTGAAGAACTGCTTCATGAATTTTACTTTCATGTTAACAAGAGAAAGGAAAAAGCTATGTTTGATACAGCCTGGAACACATGAGATACTACTGCCCATAGTCTGCGTAGGAAACTCTAAATTTGTCATATGTCAGATTTCAGCTGATACTAATTAACTTGTAGTTTACTGAAAAACCTGTGCAGCCTGGAAACCATCCTTTTAATGAATCCACACGCTCCTTAGATGCTACTGAAAGCAGAATATAATTCTGGTTGCTGTTTTACAAGTGTAATGCTGGTACATCATTATGATATACTCTCTTCCCTCTCTGTGCATACACAAAGTACCTGCTCAGATACAATGAACCTTCTCTGAGTTTGTAAGGAGTGATATGTAACCTAGTGTCTAACTAGTATTATTAAGCACACATTTTTCTTATTGTCAAATTCTAAGAAACCTATTAATTGTTCTACATAAATCTTAGCTTCTTATATCATTAAGTTTCTTATCTAAGCAATGGCTATCTATTCACCGAAGTTCCAGCTCAGTATGTGGGGTTGACCCTACTAGCTCAGGTGACTTCATTTTGGCATATAGAATAAAATAGGTCAACATTCATCTCAAATTATCGTGTTATAATTAAGACTATAAGGTATTCTTCATCATAGACTGCTAAGATAATTGACATTCAGAGTCATTTTGGAAAAGAAGATCATTAATAAAATTATAGGTAAATCTGTATATCTCTATAGATAACGCCAACTACTCCTTTTCTCAGCTGCCAGGTTCTGCATGGTCCTAGGCCTCAAATGTTAATAAATCAAGAAAAGGAGCAGAATTTCACAGTTGTGGCCTCTCTGATTTCTTGAATTTTGAGAGTTCTTGCATAAAGATAAATATTCTTCAGTTCTATGAATCACACATTACATTGTAGGGATCTACAGCTCCTATAATATATGGGTTAAGGAGTGAAAAATAAGCAATTAAGGATTTAAATAATGATTCCTTTTGCTTTTTTTTGGGCAGGTAACCTAAAGCTTTTTTTTTTTTTAATTAACATATAATGTATTATTTGTTTCAGGGGTACAGGTCTATTGTGTGACTCTTTATTTAATATAGTGTTACTGCAGAAAGCTAACAGGACCTACAAGTGACAACATCAGAGGACAAAGTTTTCATGAGGTGAGGCTGAAAGATAACCATTTAACTGAAGTCAAAGTCTGTAGAAGCACATGAGCACTTCTCAAATTTTTTTTAGTGGAATCTGAATGTAATTAGCCCCAGAAACAAGCACACTCTGGTTCTGGGTAAGTTGTTTAAGCTATTTTTTTGTTCACACCACCCCCTAAAATAAAAAATAAATAAATAATAGATAAAAACAAAAACAAAAAAACTAGGACAAAAGAGACTGCAGAGTTTGAGTGAAAAAATCATGTGCCATATTTTTAACAATAAGAAAAAGATGCAGCGTATTTTAAAGGCAGATAGTCACATTCCATTTAGACCTTTCTGCTTTTTTCTTTCTTTCAGAAAGCAACACTGACTCATACAGGCTTGTATCTCTACTTGGCTCCTTTGGGTCAATCCACATTAAAAAATATAGCAATAGGGGCGCTTGGGTGGCTCAGTGGGTTAAAGCCTCTGCCTTCGGCTCAGGTCATGATCCCACGGTCCTGGGATCGAGCCCCACACTGGGCTCCCTGCTTAGAAGGGAGCCTGCTTCCCCTCTCTCTCTGCCTGCCTCTCCGCCTACCTGTGATCTCTGTGTGTCAAATAAATAAACAAAATCTTAAAAAAAAAAAGTAAAAATAAAATTATAGCAATAAACAGATCTTTAATAATTTTTATTAAAATTCCTTTTGAGGAAGTAGGATAATTGTGTTCAAAAGGATACAGGGTTTATGTAGACTATCTTTTTGATTCAACAATTAAGATTAAGGACAAAAGATTATCAAACAACTTATAAAATGAAAGTAAATTCAGTATTAACTCGGTTTTAAAAATATGAATCATTACCCTGATTGGACAGGAGTATGAATTTATAAGAAGTTAGCTGATGTCAAGACTGTAGAGCTAATCTGTCTATAACCTTCTCTGCAAATGGGTTTTATAAATCAAAGATCATTGCCCTGCCCATTTGAATGTGGAATAATTGCCTCATTTGAGGATTTCCTGGGTTCATTCACAAAATTACTTTAATGAGCTTTTTTCTATAGCCAAGAAACACCTGCATTTTGCAATTTGCGTTTTTTACTTCATACTCTGGTTTTCTTCTTACTTCTTCCAGAAAGGACCTGTAAAAAACTCAGAAGGGGGGCTTCTGGGTGGCTTAGTGGGTTAAGCCTCTGCCTTTGACTAGGGTCATGATCCCAGGGTCATAGGATCTAGCCCTGCATTAGGCTCTCTGCTCAGCAGGGAGCCTGCTTCCCCCTCTCTCTCTGCCTGCTTGTGATCTCTGTCCATCAAATAAATAAATACAATCTTTAAAAACAAACAAACAAACTCAGAGGACTGTTAAAGTCCTTGTGTCCCTTGTGTTCCTTTATCTCAGGAGGCTTACTTACATGTTTATTATTTTCCAAATAATTTAAACATGCATATATGATGCTTGGGCTTCTTACATTCCATATGGCTTTCAAATCCTATGACTGTTGAAATGTTTTCATATGCTTTTAAGGAAAACTCAATATCGCTATCTAAAATAATGAAAAGCTTCCCTTTTACTGAAAGCCACTTTTCTCCTCATTTTAATATCCTAAAACTTCCTGTGAAGATATACTGATATTTAAAAAATAAGCACATTCCTTATTAAAAAGCTGAATTTATCAGGATTAGTGTTATCATTGCTTTTTTTAATGTCACTCAACATAATTCTGTAGTAACAGCTCATAAAAGAGACTGTTTCTGAATAACTCCTTCATGTTCCTAACTGCTGATACAATATTTATGAATTCATAAAGGTTTTTCCGAAACCAAATAAGTCATAAAATTTAATATTTACGAACAATAGTGGGGAAAATTCTAGATTCTACCCAGGGAACAAGCATCTGATTAATTTTTGAGCACTATTCCTTGAAAGCCGTTTTATTTGTACTCTCTGAGATCCCTTGTGAATGATACAGAAGGACTTACTTCGTCCAGTCGCCGTTCGGTTCCCAGAGCCAAGAGGTTATTGTACTCTCTTTCGAGGATCTGCCTTGCCTGTTGACATGAAAGTACAGTTATCGTTGCAAAAGTCACATTATATTTTAAAAATGATGAAGATTGCATTCCTTTGAGAAAACATTACAAATTCTAACTTATTTATGGGGGCTTAAGTTTTTAGTCCTCCATGTCTACAAGCCATTGTAAGTTTTAGTTATAAATATAAGGTAGGGCAATTTTCTTTAGTCTGTGGACAATGGAGAGATGGCCACGCATACATGTCTGAGGTCAAGGGGCACTGACCTCATTTTATTTTACTCCAAAGTAAGTAAAGTAAGTTGCCTTACTTCAATCCAACTGAGTATTTTATATAAACTTTGCAATATATAAAAACAAAATAAAAAGTGAAGTTGACTGCCAAATTTTTGTCACATCTATGTCTGATATTTATCACGTCTATTCTCAAACCTGGCCAATGATCATTATTTGGGGGAACTTGAGATACCCAGGATTCCTATACCCTATCTCTGGATATCTGATTTCTTAGGCCTGTGATGAAGTTTGAAGGCTTTAAGTTTTTAATGAACTCTGACGATTTCAGATAATTATCCAGGCTAGGGAATCAATGGCATCCTCATTGCTAAGTGTCTGTCTAATTCAGACATGCAAATAGAAATGAACACCTCTCAGAAAGGCAGAGACTGAAAGCCATCTGCCAGGGATATTGTTTTGGGAAATCTGGCATTCAGCTGGAAGGTTGGACTACATAACCTCTAAATCCCTTTTCCCGCTTAATTTTATGATTTTGTTTTGGCTAGAAATCCAGTGGCTTGAAATTAAAGCCCCAGTGACACATTTCAAAGGTTGAGCTGAGCTAACTGTCATTAGAAATCATAAATACACAGCCGACTTTTATTTTGTCCCTAAAAGTTTAGTTTATCGTTATATAAATTAGGACAGTGCAGTGACAGCATAAAGGGGCTTGCCTGGGTGTTCTGTGTTGGAATCTGTAGTAATAATGCTAAGCTGCTATAGTCAAAGTTCTCATCCAGGGCTATAAGGGAGCCGTGCACACCGCTTTCAAGAATGTTATTTGCATATTCTCGAAGTCCAATTGCTTGTATCCAGCGAATAACTCGATCATTGCTCCACACCAACACATCTAGGAAAAGAGGTGCATCATTTTAGGCTGCATATTTAGGTATTTTTCACGATAAATAAACCTATCGGCTGTAATGAGTCACAGGTATCTGGCCAAGTCAGCATTTATGCCGATTGCTTGATCCACTCGCTGATGTACCTGACCCCCTTGTGTTGTATGTATTTACCTTCTTGTAACTCACCTAGGCTACTTGTAGCCTAGAAAAAAAAAAAAAAAAGTTGTCATTGGAAGAGTGTTTGTTATCACTGAAAAGCACTTCCATCACCCAGAACACCATGTCTCAAAGTGTTTCCTGTTTCCGTTCTGGAGCTCTAGGGGTCTGTCTGAAGTTCAGTGATTTTATCACCAGATGGGGACATTTCTCATTTGTGTCTTGATACATAGCTCTTCAGTGAAGATGACAAAATGAGAAGCTAGTATGGTTCTTCATCATTGTTTTTTAACTACTCATTAAATATTGAATGTGGACTAGAGATACTGTTTTTTTTTTTTTTCTTTTACCTGAAGCAGTAAGTCAAAGAACTGAGCAGTAAGATGGGACAAGGATTCCACAGTGTGCTACTTAACCCACGACTTTGTCAATTCATTATTTTTCAATCACATATTAATGCAAAAATCAAGCACTCGGTCAAGTCACAAGTGGGGGGCAGCGTATTTATATATTGTTTAAGTTTTTCAACACATTTGTCCTAAGGCGTTCACTTATCAAGTTAGGATTGTGCATACCATTAAAGCAACAGAGTGATACCTCTGCCCCACTGGGTCCCCTCATGTCAGGTTCTCAGTCTCTGTCCTCACATCAGCAGTAACCAGTATTCTATTTTTAGTACAGATTAGTTTTTTGAGGTTTGATTTTTTTAGCTTTTATAAATGAAATTGTACAATATGTACTTTTGTGTCTGTGTCTTTCACTCAATATGGATTCATCTGTGCTATGGAAAACAGAAGTCTCCTGCTTATTTTCATCATTACTTAGTATTCCATTGTACGATTATGCCACAATTGATCCATTCTATGGTTGATGGACACTTGGCTAAATTCCACTGTGGGTATTAAGGATAGTACTGTTTTGAATACCCACAGGTATACTAAATCAATTCTACTCTCACAATTTAAACCTCCAGTGGCAATGTATAAAAATCTGCATCTTTACCAATACTTTGTATTTTTCATATGTTTTGTTTTATTTGCTTGTTTGTACCCATTATGGTAAACCTGTTGTTGTTATAGATTGAGTTGTGTCCCCCCAATATTCGTATGTTAAAGTCCTAATCTCCACTACCTCAAAATGTGACCTTATTTAGAGATATGTTCTTTATTGAAGTAATCTAGTTAAAATAAGGTTATTAGGGTGGGCCCCTATCCAATATGATGATTTCCTTCCAAAAAGGGGAAAGTTGGAAGTAAGATATGCACACAAGGAAAACAACATGCCGATTAAGGCAGAGATCAGGGTGACGTGTTTAAAGTCAAGAAACATCAAGATTGACAGAAAACCACCAGAAAGTAGGGGAGAGGCATGGAACGGGGTCTTCCTCAGAGCCCTTAAAAGGACCAACCCTGATGACATCTTCATCCAGCCCCAGAACTATGAGACAATATATTTCTGTTGTTTTCCAGAAAAAGTATAAAGAATACTTTGGGAAATACAGTAGCTTTTTTTCTATTGAAACTTTAAGACAACCTCTACTTTTAAGAGTATTTTTAAGTTCACAGCAAAAGTGAGCGGGAAGTACGGTGTTTCCATATAGCCCCTGTCCCTGTAGACGCACAGCCCTCCTGACTATAAAATCCCCCACTGGCGTGCTCCATTGTTCCATTAGGCAAACCGGCATTGACACCAAGTCCACAGCTAATATTAGGGTTCATTCTTGGTGATGTACACTCTACAGGTCTGGACAAATGTATAGTGACATGTATTCATCATTATACTATCATACAGAATAGTTTCACTGCCCTAAACATCCCCTGTGCAACATTTATTTATCCTTCCCTCTCCACTCAACAGGCAACCACTGACCAATTGTTCTTGTGCCCATAGTTTAACCTCTTCCAGAATGCCATATAGTTGGAATCATGTGGTATGATTCTTACAGTATAATCATGTACTACTTTTCTTTCAGTTAGCAGTATGCGTCTACGGTCCCTCCCTGTCTTTTCATGGTCTGGTATTTCATTTCTTTTTAGCCATATTGAATCTTTATATATAGATTAATTTGCATATTAATTCACAAATTAATTTGAATCATATGGCCTATCATTAGATTACTTGGATTTTCTATATATCTTTTCCAATCCTTATTTTTTTTTTCATTTAGTGAGGAATATGTGAAGAAAGACTCATAATGCCCACCTCCCAGTCTTATTACCATTTTCCTGTTTCAGCCAAAGCAGAATGAATTTCTTTAGGGAGAATGTTTACTGTCTCCCTCACACTTATGGGTCTTTCTTTCTTCATGTCTTCAACAAGGCAAAAGACTTTAATGCTCTTTACTATATAGAGAAATTTTATAGTACACACACACAAACACACACACAAACACTGGTTCTCCATGGGTCATTCCTAAAGTATATATTTTCCTCTGAGTTTTCATTTCACCTTGTTCCACTAAGGTGTTAAATCTCAGAAAATGGGATATAAGTGGGTTAGTATTATACTGTGGTTAAATTAACAACTGCTGTTGATAACAACTGATTGATTCAAATGACTGGTTGCACTAAACTTGCACTTCAGACACTGGGCAGGTAGGTATGGCTGACAGCATCGGTCTCCAATTGCCTTCACTAAGTGCGGGATTTTTAAAAAGTAATGCTACAACCAATTCCTCAAAAAATAACAAAACTGCTCAGTTTTCTTTGCATGAAGTGGATCTGTAAGTAGGAAGAGCTTGTTCTTTTCTAGAGATGGGCTTATATTTTGACATTTGAATTTACCGTATTTCTGCAAATATAGACAAAACATTTGTATTTACCATATTTCTACAATATATCTTTATTAAAAATATCATTGCCACACCTGTAGCTTAGAGTCCTCAAATTTATAAAATTATGAATAGAAAATAATTCATTTACTTATAAGGTGAAGGCAAATAAAGCACTAATCTAAACCTTATTCCTTCTGAACAGCAATTTGCTGTTTACAAAAAAAATTACAGCAATTTGCTGTTTACAAAAAAATTACAAAAAAAATTGTAAATCAGATTCCTTTCTATAAATCTATTTTTAAGAAAAATTTATGCCCTGACTTTAAAGCTTTTTGTAAGGATCCTCTTGACCTCACCAATAAATGGCTAGACATCAGTGTTGACTGTTTCCTAGCAACAAATTAAATGTTAGTACATTCTTGATATTCACATGGTTCCCTCATTTCAGAAAGCTGTTTATTAAGGTCAAGGTTAATTAACACTTCAGATAATAACAGAGACCCCTCGTCAGCATCAAGACTTATTCCTGCAAATGTCATTGGATCAGTTACAGGAAACAGTGGCTATTTACGATCTCACTCACAGCCTCCTATCATATGGAACTCTGTGTGTACAATCCTAGTGAATCACAGCAGTTTTTCTCAGGGCTACGCTATAACCAGTAGCTGCCAAAAACTAAAACAATATTTGGTATAGGGCCAAATGGGTAATTTCTCCTTCTCTTTTACATCTACCTATATATGAAACATCCCATGTGGTGAGACCAAGCATAATAAAATCTAATTGGAAAAAATACTTAAGAAAGAAAACTAGAAAGTGGTTTCCTATGGGTAAAATCTATTTGTGTGCTAAAACATCTTTTGTTAGGTCAAACATAGACTTCTTTCTAAGGTCTTTCTGTGATCAATTCATTCCCAAATTTCAATTCAACTGAATGACAAAGTACTGAAAACAATTTGCAATTTCCTGGGGCCCCAAAATAAAGTGAAATCAAACAGCTCAATTTTGATAATGGAAAAACACTTTCTTGCTCCTAAGTAATGAGTCAAATGAACTGTTACAAGAAATCCATTGTGTGTCTATCTATTCTCCAATGAACCATATATAGAAAAATATATTAACCAATCACCTTCACGTGCATTCAAGCCCATTCTACTAGAATTAATGTGCTGTCCCAAAACTGCCAAAGATAAAAGTAATTTCTGACACTGTTTATCACAAATGAAAATGATAGAAGTCTAAGATAATCCTAAAGAATGAAGCAGCACTAAACTTGGATAGGAAGGAAAGGGTAAGGTAACATGCAGCACATACTATTTTCATATTTAAAGTGAACCCCCCAAAAAAGTGAGCCCCAAAGAAAGTGAGGATGAAAACTGACTCATGCCTAACTATGAACAGTTAATGTACAAACACTTCTTGAATTTGATGAAATGCTCCCACATATCAACCCTTGGTGAAGAGTAAATGGGAACATTGCTTGTATCCAAAATCTTCAACAAAAAATTTGGTGATATTTCCCTTAATGAGAAATTTTTTCCTTTGAAAAAGTATAAATGGACCTAAGTGGACTGCTGACTTTTACTGAAAAAGACCCAGAGATACCTATAACCAACAATGAAATTTTCTTTCAACAACAGTAATAAAAGTAAAGTGGTGCCTAATAAATATAGGATCTAAAATGTTCTTTTAAACAATTCTTTCCCCTGTATATTAAGGTACTTCTCAACATTTAGAGGATTAATATTAAATATAATACTTTTATAATCTGTAATATGGAGTGTCTTTTCTTATTCAAATCAAACCTTTTTGTACACACAATAATTGCAGCAATTAGCAATGCTTCTAAATCATTTCTTTGACTTAACAATTATAGCTAAAATTATTAATGGATTAGTCTCATTTATAGAGGTAAAATCTCTGTGCAACTTCTATATAAAATTCCTGTATAATTTCTGTAACCATAGTACAAAAATAAAATTTCTAAGCACTGAAAGAAAATTCAAATGCTATAAACCAAAGGTGAACTGCTATAAATAAATTATATACCATATTTCTCTGAATCATATGAGAATGTTCTATTAAAACTTTGACAAAAATATCTACCTGAAGATATCTTTAGGACAAAGAGACTGTATAATTTATAAATAGGTTAAAAGGAGTACATCTCAATTTATTCATTTGTTCATGTTTCATTTGTTCATAAGGGGGTCAACGCAATTTTTAAAAAATTCAAGAATACATTCTAGATGGGATGGATATTCACCTTATAGAGTGATGCTATCTTTTTTATGTTTATGTTTAATGTTTCCTAAAAGGAACAAAAAAGAAATAATGATGACACTATTCTAACTAGTGACATAAATAATCATGCTATTTAGTGACCTTGTAACATATAGAGCATTTGGGGTTCATAAAAGTGAAAGCTAAAAATCCCAGAAAAAAAGGCATTTGATATGAAAGAAAGATATACTACCTTTGATTTCATGTTGGCTTGCTTCCCGTCTTCTTTCTAGTTCTTTTCTGTCATAATTCAACCTCTTTAAGCACATAATTCCATATTGTAAACTTGTTCTGTTATTTTTTTTTTAAAAAGAAGAAAACACATTGAATTTACTCAGCAGATAATAAATGTGCTTTGATTAAGCATAGTCAACACTATGTACTACTTCTGAGGGCAACGGAGTAACAAATTACATTGGTTATTAAATCCTTTAGTACTGGTGGGAAACAAACTACAGTTATTTTAAGCACATATGTTTCTAAAAAGTAAAAATATATTAATTTCAAAATAAGAAAACCATAGTCTTGAAAAGAACTGTGGATTATGTTGTCCATCCATGTCTTTTTCTTCCATCAAGCTATTTTGACATTATTTGTAGACAAATGAACACTTTACTCATTTGGAAAGAATTTAAAGCCACTATTATGATAAAAGGAAGAAATTTATAAGAAATGGGTACTTTCTTCTTAAACTGATGGGAAAAACATATAAACACATGAATAAGTTAAAGTTAGACAGGGAACCACATACCAAAATGAATAGCTAACCCCCTCAGTGCTACAGAATATGTGAAAGAAATGAGTCAGCAGATAATTAAATTCTGTGTGGAAAGGATATTGTGGAAGAGTAGAAAACTGATCAGATCCTTAAAGGTCAGGTAGCAGAAAAGGGGTTATTAAAGTAAATGCAGTGCCTGAACACAGGGTTGCCAATGAAATTTTAAATGTGTGGTGATAGTGAGACATACTGTACAGGGTTGGAAATCCATGCCAGAAAATAAGGAGGAATATGATTCCATATGGAGAATCGGGTAACATAATGGAAAGCCTGAATTCAGCCTAAGTGTGGAATACATCTAGGTGATAGAGAGCTGTCTGGATGGTTTTTGCAGCAAAAAGAATTGATCATAGTTTTTGTTTTTGTTTTTGGTTTTTTTTTTTTTTTTTTTTTTTTGGTTTTGGTTTTGGTGTAGGAAGATTAACCTGGCAGGAAAATCAGAGATGGGGAAAATAGGTAAACCTAAGGCTAGGGAAATCAATTAAGGGGTCAATGCTGTGAAAATAAAGGGCACAGAAAAGACAATTGCCATGAGCATACAAAGAAAATCCAGATACTAGAGATGTTCAGAGAGAAGAAAGAAGACATGGTGATATTAAATATAAAAGATGTGAAAGAGTACAATAGGAAAAAAGAATTTCTAGGCTTCAAGAGTAAAGAGCATTGTTATTAGTGATTTCTTGTTTAGAAATACACACAAATTTAGCCATACACACTGGCCAGCTTACACCCAAGCACTGGATGCATTTCTAAGCCTTCCATTTTAATAAGAACAATGCTGAGTTAAAATATTTCAGAATCAGAAGAAATGGGAAAAAAATCAAAGTGTTATGGGCTGTATTATGTTCCCTCAAATTCAAGTGTTCAAGACCTAATCCTCATTATTTCAGAATAAGACTATATTTGAAGATAGGGTTTTTAAAATGGTAAATCAATTAAAATATAGCCCTTAGGGTGGGTACTATTCCAGTCTCACTGGTAGGTGCCCTCATACGAACAGGAAATTTGGGAGTGCCTGATGGGTTCAGTCAGAAGAGTGTGTGACTCTTGATGTTGGGGTAGTGAGCTTGAGCCCCATGTTTGGTGTAGAGCTTTCTTTAAATGATTAAATACTTTTTTTAAAAAAAATAAGAGGAAATTTGGACATGCAGAGAAACTGGGAAAGTACACACTCAGAGGAAAGATCGTGTAAAGACACAAGAAGAAGTCAGCCATCTGCAAGCCAAGAAGAAATCAATCATACTGACACCTTCATCTTGAACTTCTTGACTCCAGAACTGTGATCAAATCAATTTCTGCTATTTAAGCCACACAGTCAGTGGTATTTTGTTATGGCAGCCCCAACAAATTAATGTAGTGGAAAAACAGATAACACTGATGTAATAACAGCCACAGACATCAGGTAGCTTGAGGTTAAACCAATGGTTCTTGGCTCATTTCTGTCAAGTGTTTATCAGTAATATAAAATTGTACTATAAGGAGGATATATATTATTACATCAATGTCTACTATATGGAAAACTGGGCCATAACGACAGTGGGATGCTCTATGCAGTCAGTTCTACCTGCTTTAGGTCAGAACTAAGCATAGCATAAAGATGAAGCTCGTGTATTTCCCTGAACCAAGAGAACCCCACTGTTTCTGTAATTTTTATTTAAAAAAAAAAAAAAACCTTGATCAATGTAATAATCATTTTTACTATAATGTAAAACAAAAGTCAATCAGTGAAGAATGGGAAACAGCTGCAAATATGTCATCAAAGATTCTAATATTTGAAAATCTACTATAACCACATAAAATTTGAGTTCAAGGACAGGGAACTCACTGCCTAATAATGTGTATATGATAGGGTAATTGGGAGTCCTACAAAGCTGTTCTTTCTATTGAACAGAAATCATTCACCCTACTATCTACAATTATTTGAACTAGAAAAGCACATGTTCAACAGAGCAAATATTATTCTTCCATCATGTAATAATATCAAAACAGGAAAACTAAAGTCTTTCCTTATCCAAGCTAAATATCTTTAATTTATTCAACTTTTCAGGGTGCCTAGGTGGCTCAGTCAGTTGGGTGTCTGACTCTCAGTTTCTGCTAGGGTCTCAGGGTCATAATCTCGGGATCATGTCTCAGGGTTGTGGGACTGAGCCCCACACTGGGAGTCAAGCCTGCTTAAGATTCTCTCTCCATCTCCCTCTGCCTTCCTCCTAGCTTGCATGAGGATTCACTTGCTCTCTCTCCCTCTCGTTCTCTCAAAATAAAAAAAACAAGTTAAATTAAATATATTTTAAAAAATTAATTTAACTTTTCCACTGGACTCTTAGCACTTTATCAATAACAATTTAATGCCTATATATTAATACAGTTTCTTATTGTCATCTCATCATATGGTAGAACTTCACTGAGTCTGACAATAAACACAGTCTAAATATGTCCTGTAAGCCATTAACCAAACCTGAGATTTTTATTCTAAATATGTCCTGTAAGCCATTAACCCAAACTGAGATTTTTGTGCCAAGTATAAATCATAACTTTTTCACTTGATCTACTTCTAAATCATGGATTCCCATCCAACATTTTAATGGTTTCTAAAAACCACATCACACTTATCTCTACTAAATTTAATCCAACAGTATCAACAACTGTATTAAGATTCAAAACATCTCCATAAGTTTAATTGAAGAGCTCCAATTATTATCTCTTTATCCTAATTTTATGTCATCAACGTATCTGATTTTTTATACCATTTTCATTTTAGTCGCTAATTAAATGTTGGACAGGATGTGAACAAATAGGGGTTTGCAAACCAAAATCATCTAGATTTATATTTATTAATTTATCATAATAAAAAACTACTTATGAAACCATAAAACAAACTCAACTATAGAGAACAAACTGAGGTTGATGGAGAGAGTTGGGTGGGGGAAGGGTTAAATGGGTGATGGTATTAAGGAGGGCACTTTTTGTGATGGACACCCATGTTGTATGCAAGTGATGAACCATAAATTCTCCTGAAATTAGTAATACGCTGTATGTTAACTAACTAGAATTGAAATAAAAACTTGAGGGGCATCTGGGTGACTCAGTCTTTTGGCTCAGGTCATAATCGAAAGGTCCTGTGATTAAGCCCCCACACTGGGCTCCCTGCTCAACAAGGAGTTTGCTTTTCCTTCTCCCTCTGCTCCTCCCCCCTGCTCGGTGTGCTCTCTCTCTCTCAAACAAATAAATAAATCTTTAAAAAATAAATAAATAAAAACTTGAAGTGAACAAAAAAGAATCATAATCCAATTGACAATTTCTCACATAACCTACAAAGATATTAGCATGACACTTATGACATGGTATTATAACAAGCTTCTTCTTCCCCCCAGATGGTAAACAACTTGAAAAAAGAGGTTACATCTTATTCATGGGTCCTTACGGCTGTCTCACAACTCATTCAGTGTTTTTTTCTGAAAATTAATGCACAAATAAAAACATTAAAAGATTTATATGAAAACAAAGAAACAGCTTCTTCAGAGAATTCCTTCTCAAATTTTTTCTGATATATACCCAAATTATATAATTTACAACTATATGTATATTTATAGAGTTGAAACTGACTTAATTTTATCCTTAATAAATAATTTCCTAATATAAAAACATACATAGATACAAATCACAAATATGGAATTTCCAAAAGATACAGAAAAAAAGTTATATTGCGTTGTGTACATGTGTGGTTCCATCAACTTTGAGCTCATAATATGTACACACCTCTGTATTAGATAGTCACTGCAATTTGCTGCATGAAAATATGTGCCAAGTATATGCACAGAGATGTTTTGAATAGCATAATTCTCTATTTCTTAGACATCTTTTTGTTCTAGTAATATATACGTTATTTACTGTTTCATTTTAATTACTGTTTGAAAAAACCTACCGATGGAAGCTATCCACCATTTTTAAATGGACGCGAAGATCTTTTTTTGTTAGGTGATCTAACATTCTTGCATCTACCAAGCATTCCATAAAATAACTTCTGTATTGAGGTAACCCCAGGCTGGGAAGCCATTCATTTCCAATCCACTCGTGGTTCATATCTCCATAAGCCAGAGTCTGTAGAAAAACCGGACACTAGAATTGTTTTATAGCAGTCAAGTTTCTTAGCCAATAAAATGAGATGGTAATAGGAGGATATTGCATATTCTTATAACTGACATTTAATTAATATGCTATATGGGAAAAAAGCAGAAATAAGACCTAGCCTTTAAGTATTTGACTTAATTGGACAAAATGGAACTCTGGGTACATGGATCATGGCACCTGCTTACAGAAAATGATTGTGTTTGTTTTGTATTCTCAGAAGAAATTACATTCTATACAAATATACATTTTTAAATTAAAAAATAGAATTAATGGCACAATATAAACACTAAGCTTAAAGATTCTTTGTATAGTTAAATTTATTTAATTTAATTGATTTTTATCTATCAGCTAATACCCCACCATTTCCTTCTCTTGCTGTGGTATAATGGCAAATCTCAAGGTGAAAATAGAAACTTTGGTAAACAAATAGAGAGAGGAGCAACAAGGGTAAGAGATTGCATGCAGTGTGGACACTGTTGCTATCTAGTGAAGCATGCAGACAGGGTCCATAAAAGTCATTGGAAAGAATCAGTCTCTTTTAGATATACAGACTCTGTACTTAAGAAATAGGGTATCATCAAAAAACAAAGACAAATACTCTAGTTATTTAATGTAACAATATGAGTGAACTCATCTAACCATTGTTCATGGCAGCCGAAGTGAAAACCAAGTCAACCATCGCCTCTAGACCAATTATTAAAAAGGACTATCACTACCTACTAATTTTACAGCATCTTTTATTCAGTTCTTTAAGTTACAACCAAGTCACACTTGTAATTATAACATGTATTTCTAATGGAAGTCTCAGGGGCTCCCCTTCTTTTGTGTGTTCTTAAAAAGGATGAAATTCTTACCAAAATCAAACCCAAATACCACCCTAATTTAATGCATGTTTAAATATAGGTCCTAGTAATAACTACCAAATTTTCCTCATTAGTCAAAGGTTTGAATCAGATGCACGATCACACGCATTAATTCTTTTGGTTGCATGTCATGTGGAAATGCTGAAAAATGTACAGCTTCCTTGCAAACACACATGCTTGTTCAAAGTACAGATTCCTGTCTCATATAGTAATCTCAGTTAATGGAAGGGGCTTTGGACCTGCAGGCTCAGTGTGGACACACACCCTTCGACCCCAGACTGCCCACACTTTCCATTATACTTTAAAGCATAAGTTTCATAAGGTTTTTTTTTTTTTTTAACACCCCCTTTTATATCCAACTTGAATGATTCCTGATTAAATATATTCAGGGGCAATTTCAGAGAAATTTAAGTTACAGTTCATTCTTTTGAAGAAGAAAGAAAATTTCCCTTTCAAAGTGGCCAGATATGAAATGATATTCATTTTCTTTGCAAAATATGGAGATTTAAAATGACATATAGAGTATTAAACATAGCATATTCAAATATACATATAAGCCTAACTAACCTAAGCTAAGTGAAGATTTATAATATTATGACATACTACAGTTTCTTACTTTATATCCTCATAGCATACTAAATGATATTGTTTTAGAGCATATGAATTTCCTACCTGGGCCCAGCTTCCTTCCTCAGATTCTTTCTGTGTTAGCAGCAGGGAATGATTAATAAAGCAGATAAATATAAATTAATCTCAAATGAAGACAGTAAAAATTATTCTAGCGGAAGCAAAACTGTTTGTTATTGAAAATGTTATGACTTAACTAGATAAATATACTGATCCTTATTCAAACCCACAGTAATCAACTTAGCAGTTCAATGGCAACCACATAGCTTCTAGTTAATTCCAATTAAACATACACACATATGACATATGGACTTTTCATGGTACATTTGATCTGGTCATCCCAAACTTTTTTTTAATTCTTAAAAGTATGTTATTTTCCAAATGTCAATGTAAAAAAAAAAACCTACAATAAAAATTCCTGATTATATACATACAAGTATACAACACATGTAAATGTATACACACACACATATACACACACACACAATGAAATAAAATCTAACAAAGTAAATTAATGAAGTACACAAAGTAACTGTTTCCCTCTAACAAAGCTTTGTAGTGATCAAATAGATTTCAGCAACAGTCAACAACAAACAAAAGTAAACAAGAGTAAAGCCCAACAAACTGAACTAGAAATATAGTTAGAAAATGACACTGACCTTTTTATCCTTCATAAACTAATCAATTTTTCACATACAGATACAACCAAAAGAACATTAAAAGCAGCTGCTAAGAATAAAATGTATGACATACTCAGCTTTGTTATTTTAAATGAAAAATGACTATATGTAATATTATATTTTTAAAAGCTGACAGTTATAATCAAAGTCACTAAAAATTTCTTTAAGCCTGTGCTTCGAGTATCAAATGAACAGAATTTTCTGGAGGGGTGGAGTTTTAAGTTCTGTATTGGTAAAGTACAAGAAATTAAATGGTTATATTTAAAATGAGTCTTCGGGGCACCTGGGTGGATCAGCCGGTTAAGCATCTGACTCGATTTTAGCTCAGGTCACTATCTCAGGGTTGTGTGAGATTGAGGCCCACACTGGGTGGTCAGTGAGGAGTCTGTTTGGGATTCTCTCTCCCTCTCCTCTTCTCTCTCCCTCTACCCCTCCCCTCTTTCCCTCTCTCAAATAAATAAATAAATCTTTTTAAAAAAAGGAGTGTTCAATCTGAACTTTTCTATTACATGTTTAATTGGGTTTGAGAACATGCATTGCCTGTGAACACGCCCAATACTAAGAGATATCAGTTACTAAAAATTCCCAGTGTTGCAAAATGGATAAATAAGCATTATAAAATCCTTGATTATTGCCTGCATATTACTAACTCTTCCGATATTAACCACATTATGATCATCTAGCCCTGCTTCATTTACATTGTCCAAGCACAGTAAAATGAAACCTTAATGAAAAATGTTAGTTTTTCATGCATTTCATTATGTAAACATACCCATTACTCTGATCTGTCATACACACAATAGCTCTCTCATCCCAATAACAGTCAAAGGAATTTTCTTCATGTTTAACAAAGCCGTAAGACTAACCGTTTTTGCTGGAGCGGCCAGATTTTCCATTTCTTCATGGGTCACCCAAACGTTGCCTGAAGGCTAGGGAGGAGGCCCGGCGGGGGAGCAATGGGGTCCACGGCAGGGAAGCAGTGGTAAAGAAGAAAGGCAGCAGAACTGTAAGTTACCAGTCCCATGGCAACGGGACAGTGCTCCTGCTTCTACAACATGCACAGGAGAGACAGCATTGCTGGTCTGCTCACAGCTTCCTTTTTCTTCTACTTAAAAAGATTAAATAGAAAGAGGGATGCTGTGAAGCTCCTGTGGGATAGATTTACAATGATGCTCCTGTGATTATTAATCAGGAAAAAGGACACACCAAGATTTGCATTTCAAAGGTAGGTAGCTAATGGATCCATTTATTTGTTTGTTTTTGTAATCATAAAGAACTGATTAAATTTGATCTGTAGAGGAATGTATTTACTTTTCTTCAGAACACAAAGGCACAGGTACTTTGTTGTGCAATTACCAGTATGTCATTCACAAAAGTTTTGATTCTTCCTTGTCCTTGAAAAGAGAAAATTGGTGGTCAGTACAAAGCGGAAGAAAGCATTATCATCACCTGTCTGGAAACTAGTATCAGCTTTTCCCACACGATTTCTCCCTTCTGTAATTCCTTAAGTATGCTGTTTTCCTATATTCTTGGAAAGGAAAAGGAAGTGAAATGCTATTTTTAATTTAAAGACTATTTTCTTCAACCTTACTAAATGTTGTCAGAAATTACAAAACCTAGGATTCCCAATTTCTCAGCAGTGCCCTATACCATTATAGAGAAGAACATGATGTAAAAGGAAATTTTCCTTTTTGCAGACATTATTCTTTATAAAGTCTCATTTGCTTTCTAAATAAAATAACCCATGATATTTGCTCTATACTGAATAATGCACAATTTCTAAACCAAAATCCAGTTAGTAACATACAGATGTGACATATTGTTGATGGGAATGGTTACTGGAACCACTTATTAAATTTCACCGTTTCACTGGGAAATCCTTATGAACATTCCAAGGATGTCCAAGTACGTCCATCCTATAGTTACAATGGAATTTATATCCTATGCATTGCGTATTACTTGTTTTGGAAGGGGTCTAAAATCGGAAGTAGCAAAATTGATGCCCCAACAAAAGCCTTCACTGTAACTCTCTCTGGCCTCTTCTACCAACACATTGTACTGTTTGAATTTTCCTCCTATTATAAATTATGTAATTGAGTATAATTTGAAAAATAACAACATATAAACTAAATTGATGAGTATAATTCAATATAAGATAAATCTCATTTATAAGAGAATTATATATATATGAGTAATGCATAATATATAACATATATATATATCTGTAGTTCCATAACAAAGGGAAGTTATGCCCCAAATTGTCATAGAGCATACTTAAGAAAAATCCCAGAGGACAGCCATCATATTTGTAAAATTTATATGTGCAAAATTCTCATTTTCCATTTTCCATTTTGAGGTTTAGGGTATATCTGAATTTTTCCCTACAAGGTAAAACTATGTGCACCTAGAAACTATTTTGAATACTGGAGTCACCTATGTTATTAAGAGACCCTCCCCTCTACACCCAACTTTTGGAAATGGTGCTCAATATAAACAGACAGAGGCATATGGATGTATGAATCATTAAATTACAGAATAAATTGCTTTTATTAACTTTGTGAAGAGGGTACTATACTAAAAAGAACTTAACACTCATGTGTCACATACCCTTTATACCCAGTGACCACAGTGGTCCACCCGAATGGCTGTGCTGTTTGTTCAAAGTGAGTTGCTGGAATGATTATCTGAAATTCACTTTAGCCAGTCTCATTTTATAATGATTTCTGTAGCTTCTATGTTAATTGTGAATCCAAATAATTAATTCCTCCCTCCGTCTATAGGAAACTTGACCAGTATTACCTCATACTGGAATTTGTACATGTATAATCCCCTCCAGAGTTTATCTTAAAGTCTATATTGGTCGGTCTATCATGAAATTTTGGAACGGGCAAGATGCTGGAAGCCAGGGTTTTATTTGTAGCTTTACGTGCAAAATAACATATACCGAGGGCAATACCGAAAGCCATACTCTAAAGTATGGCTGGCAAACTTTCCCAAGTTGTGTGTTGTTCTCTTCTGATCTGTGGTTTTACCTGTGAGGAGCACTGTCTGTTCCAGAATCTTGTAAAGTAACTCCTAAAATAGCTTTGGCACAACCCAATGGTTTAGGCATTGTCAAGGTTTCAACAAGTTGATTTTATAAGCAAGCCCATGCACGGTAAGTCAATTATTCAGATTTCTTTCTCCTCATCACCTGCTAAAGGTTTGGAACTTTCACCTGGGTAAGTCATAAAGGGGTGCTGTAGAGCACAAGCATTTCAGTGAAGAGAGTATCTTAGAGAATAGGTAGAGGGCCTTCATGGCTATGCAAATGCAAGGTCAGCAACTGACAGTGCTTGCCTCCCTCAATTTTGTATTTGACCTGCTTTGATTGCCTCATCTTAGTCCCATCAGAGAAGAATATGTAGATAGTATTATCAAATGAGAACTAGGAGGAAAATTCCTAAAGGATGTTTGGATTAAAGCACTTGCCTAATTAAATCATTCAGGAGAGAGTTACAGCATAAAAATAAATATTAAAATTAGCTTAACATATAACTCATGAAAATTAATTATGGGAAAATAATTACTTCTCCTGCTGGCAGAAATAGAAAATAAGTAAAGCAGCAAGATCTCAGGATAATCCTAAACCTTATCTACCTGGAAGTCATTTCTGTTACTTCCTAGATCATTTTGCAGTAATATTCTACTTGGTAATTGAGTTGCAAAGTAAATAAACTTGACATTTACTTTTCACATTCGAATGGCCCAGATCCACATTTCTCCCCATCTGATTTTATGTTTCTCAATATAAGAAAAGAAATATTTCCATTATATGAAGACTAGCATTTGCACAATTGCTCCTCACTTTATTATGAGGTTACTAATAATGAAAAGGGGAACGAAAGAACTGGAAGAATGCCGTAAAAGAGAAGAAAACAGGTCAATGCAGGAAGCAGCAGGGTGTACTAAATCATAGCATATACTCTGGGGCAAACCACAAGGCGTTGTGACCTTAGGCAAGTCACTTAACCTCTCTGTACAGCAGTTTTTTCCCGTCTATACAAGAGATGAAAAAAAAAAAAAAGTACCTATCTCATAGTGTTGTTGTTGTGGGGTTTAAGTGAGTGATAACACGTAAAGCACTTCCAACAGCGCCTGACACTTAGGTGTCCACTGATGTTGGATATCATCACAATTTCATTAGAAATTTACTACAATTTCTTTAGAAATTTTATTAAGCAATCTCCACTCCAGTAAATCTTTCGTTTCATAAACGCTCTTTGTTTCCCATGTATATTGTGCTGACTGATGTCTATTTTATGCCTTACATTTCTGCTCGAATTTGCTGAATTCTGTGTTCCCAAACCCATTTTTTTCTACTGCACTGCTTTTTTAATTAGGCAGTTTAAATAAATATAACATAAAGTAAAAATAAAAGTTTCATTCATATTAATTCTGAGTTGAATTATTTGGAAAGACAGATATTGGCAAATCTTATAGCACGTTATCAGTGAGATACAACTTCTTCAAAGTCTGGGGAAAAGATTGTAAATGTCCAGGAGGATCCTGCACTCAAATAGCTTGTTCAATATCTCAAAATTATCACTTTAAAAGGAAATTCAAACTAGAAAAATTGAAGATGTTTTATGGATGAAGTTCTAAGAGATAATGTAGAACTTCAGGCATTGGAATTGTACTCAAAGAAAAGTCCTAAGTGTTTCATCTAAATTTGCAAGTGCCTGAGCATTTACATATTTTTATTGAAGATAAAATATTTAAAGCATGTACTTATTCTCTATGACATCCCTCTTTAACCAAATATTTCAATGAACTGGTATTTCTATCCCGATTCTATTAGGTAAGAGACTTTCCACAACAGCAGCAGCTCAGAAAAAATGAACAGAAAGCTGCAAAATTAGGGCTGACCCAAGAAAGTAATAAATGTAAATATTAGATTTTCTTTTGGGTGGTCTGGCCCATTTCATGCAGACAGGAAAGGAGGCAGAATCAGATAGAAGTTCCATTCAGTTAAAAAAAAAAAAAAAGTCTAAGTAAATAACTTTGTCTTCTTCTCTTGAAAATTTGAGGAAATAAGCAAAATACACCTGACTGAGGAACCCAAACTCAAACCTGAACACAAAGAAACACATGTATGTTCTGAAATAATTACACTGTTCTGGGAGAAATGATAACATCCCCAAACTGGGCTCTGCATCCAGCATGGAGCCTGTTTAAGATTTTCTTTCTCCCTCTCTTTCCATCCCTAACCCCCACTAAAAAGAAAAATAAAATAAATAAATAAAATAAAATGTGAATCCTAATATATAATCTTAGGTGATAACTTTAAGATGTTTTTGTCTTCACTTTATGTAGTGGATTCATTACTAAAAATTTATAAGCAAAGCAAATCATATTTAAAATGTATTAGATATGAGTAAATATTTCCATCGTGGAGTAAAAGGAAGAAAAAGTATTCAGTAGATCATTTTTAAAACAAATAGATATAGGGGCGCCTGGGTGGCTCAGTGGGTTAAGCCGCTGCCTTCGGCTCTGGTCATGATCTCAGGGTCCTGGGATCGAGTCCCGCATCGGGCTCTCTGCTCAGTGGGGAGCCTGTTTCCCTCTCTCTCTCTCTCTCTGCCTGCCTTTCCATCTGCTTGTGATTTCTCTCTGTCAAATAAATAAATAAAATCTAAAAAAAAAAAAACAACAAATAGATACAACTTATTTTTTATGTAACTTGTATCAATATTTGGTAAAGGGTATATATCCTCTCTGAATAAAGAATTTTTACACATTAGTAAAAAGAGGAATATTCCTGTATCCTTTAGAAAAATGGAAAAAATTACCAATAGGTAATTCATTTAAATACTAAACCAATATGCATATGAAAAAGTGTTAACTTATATATAAAAGGGCTTTTGACCTAAACAAATCTTACAAATAAAAGATACAGTTTGTGTGTAAAAAAATAAATAAATAAAAATAAAAAAATAAAAATATAAATTTAAGCAAGGTAACAATATTAACAAAATGATGAGGAAAGGTTACACAATACAGTCTGGCCATTAAGATTCAAAGTAATAAGCCTATAAATGCCCTATACATATATGTTGCTATGGAAACAGTTTATGCAACAGTATAACTATGTGTGTACCCACTATGGTATTGTGAATACAATGAAAATTGTTAAATAAGCAAAATGTCCAATATTAGGGATTTGGTTAAATACATTATGGTATTTCCATGAAGGAATTATGCAGCAATTAAACATGATACTATAACTGTATATTAATAATATGAGGAAAATGTTCATGCTATACTAAGTTTAAAAAATACACAAAATAATAAATGATGCAAAATAATTTATCTTTATAAAAAGATAAAGGAAACAGACTGAAAAGGTGTCTTATCCAAAAGGTAATATTAAAATTAATAATTTTTAATAATTAATAATAGATTAACTTTGAACTGTTAATTCCTTTTTTATTCATTAATTTATTTCTTTTATTTTTTATTAATTATTTTTATTAACATATACTGTATTATTTGCCCTAGGGGTACAGGTCTGTGAGTCGTCAGGCTTACATACTTCACAGCACTCATCATATCACAAACCCTTCCCAATGTCCATAACCCAAATACCCTCTCCACCACCACCCCCAGCAACCCTCAGACCGTTTTGTGAGATTCAGAGTGTCTTATGGTTTTTCTCTCTCCCGATCCCATCTTGTTTCTGTTAAATTTTTTTTGAAGCCTTATTCAACCAGAAATGGTTTCCCCTTCTTTGGAACTTCACAACTCTTTGCTTCTACCTAACATTAAGAAATTAAACTATCTCATCTCCTAGTGTTGAGCAAGTCTTACTTTCCTTACACAGTTGTCATCACTGAAGTCAAGGCCATACAGATTTCATAGCCTCTGTAACAGCTGATAGAGTGACTTGCACAATCACCATTCTTAAGATGAATGTTTATTGATTATTCTCTACAATTTGCCTGGCAGTGAATTAAGGCCTGGGGACCACGGAAAACTGATAATATTCTTGATTGGCTAGAGTGGAGGATAAATTAAGAGAAATTTTTAATTAGTTCTTATAAGTATATGGAGTGGTAATGAAGAAGGGAAGTAAACCAGATCTGAGTTTGGTTTACAACATCTATTTTAATGGCCTACTCAGCTTTTATGTCAAACATATTCTGTATTATTTCTTAGCTTAAGTAATACGTCAGCTATAGTATGCAACATTATAGACATTTAAAAATAATGTTATACATAAGGTTTGTTAAATTATATCTTTTTTATACACCTTACTTAGAAAGAAGTTAAAATGGAATTACACAAGAAAGATAAAACCTTTTTCAGTTTGACCTGGTATTTCTGGCATTAGAATCTGGTATACTGGGAAGGAAAGTAAAGACAGATACAATAAGCATGAAGCCAATTCTTTCAGACTGTTGAAGGTCACAGAGAAAAAGCTATACTCAAGTTTAGTTTTATGTCTGAAAACTGCAATAAAGTAATACCACTTTTCTATCTTTTATGCACATCTCAAATTTACCTCATTCTTCCATAGTTTGTTATTCTGCAATAAGATATGGGGCCAGAGAAATTCAGTTAACATCAGAAATCATATGCTTTACCAGCAAAAGGTATTATATAATTCAGCAACGGACTAAAGAAAGAATGAATATTATTTGGAGTTGTTCTGAGTACATGAGTTTGTCATCTGGCAGGTATTTTCTTTTAGACATTTTGTTCTTTTCTAGCGTTAGGGTAGGGACAAGATTATGAGAAGAATAGGGATTTACACAGGAGAAGCAAAGAGAATTTGAAGGAAGGTCTTCCACTTGGTATTTATAAAATACCAAATATCTGCATAGTTGCATAATTATGAAAACTGTGTAAGAAGAAGTGAGTTTGGCATTGCATCTTCAGAAAGCACTAATGCCAACATCTCATCTCCTGTTTTAAAGAGAGCATCTTAAAAAAGAGTGAACTTGGGATCCTGTTGCCTGGGAGAAAAACCCAGACTTCAGTTAGAAACTAGCTCAAACATCTATCTTGGTCGCAGCCTTCCAGTCTGATCAGAATCACAGCTCCTCACTTGGAAACCTATTAAAAGTAGCAGCAAGGTTAATGAAGAGCAAGCTAACTCTCTCCAGAATAATTCATGCTGACATTGAAATGTGTGCTGCCACAGTTGGGCTCTGTGGACTTACAATGGCTGCTTTTTGCCCAGCGTTGGGAGAGGGAGGGGCAGAAACTGACTCACAGTTCGGGATGTCGGAGGAGCTGAAGGACTTGTTAGGGAAACCATCTCTTGGATTGCTAGTCGCAGCTTTAAGCGATGCAGGGGATTGCTGATACCGATTTCTCTCTGGATCTCAGTGTCTGATAAAGCAGACATGATGGCACCACTTTTCACGTTGGCTCGGCAGGCCGCGACGTACCAAGCAGGCATTCCCAACCAGAGCTGTTGGATAGGGAAATAAATACACACACAGATTATACTGACAGTTAATAGTGTCTCTTATGTGCTAGGCACTGTTCTAAGTACCTTACACATATGAACTCTTTTACTGCCCAAACCCCACAAGATAGATGCTATTATTACTTTCCCCAGATGACACAGAGGCATAAAGGCATTAAGCAATTTATTACAAAATATCAGCTAGGCAGGGATGGAAATAAAGATTTGAAATTGAATCTCTATGGTGTGCAATCTAACAACTAATTTATATTATTAGGTTGAACATAATAGCTGCATATCACCAAATCCATCCCTGCCCCCTTGGATTTAAGGACAAGAACAGCTACAAGCTGCATTTGGTAAAGGCTCTCTCGACTTTTTTAACGCGTGAATTCAATTTATCAATCTCCTTTGGAATTCTGAGGGCAAAGGAGTTCTGTCGCAGAAAGAGACAGCTTTACCACCTCCAGTCATGTGATTTTGATGCAAGCATGTACTGTAGTTAAGCCCCATTTCTCACATACCTACCTAGAGCATGCGATAGTTGTGTGAATTTAAGTTGATGTTCTGCATGAACAAAATTTTGGAGGATAAAATGATGTGCTAAAGGAGGAGACTAAAGTTATAAGCATCTGGAAAACTTTAAATAAAGAAAGTAAGAAAATGAATAATGCATTAGAAATTAGGGATTCCAATTTTTCAACTTTGCTATGATGCTCTAGAAAGACAACGGAATCAGTGCACAGTGTCTGCACACATCTTAAGTGATGAGTGAACGCCAACTCACATGGGTCGTGGTGTAGCATTTGAATTACACACATTTGAAAAAGGAATACTCTCTCCAATTTCCCTTCCTCCCATCATGAACTGTGAATAAGAAGCAGGGCACATGCAAGTGAGCAGTTTAAATCTTGGTCTTTAAACATCCAAAACAGTGATTTTTTTTTTTTTTTTGCACTGTTTTATTTGTTGATATGAACAGACTTAGCAAACGGAGAGAGAACACGAGTGAGAATAGTGAGAGTAAGAGAAAGAAGAAAAGCTATAAATCAGCAAAAGTCAATGCCTAAATCTCTGGACCAGAAGGCTAGGCTCTAATTGCTTCTGTGGCACTGGTGAACTTCTCTAAACCTTGGCCTTATGTTCTTCATTTGTAAAACAGAGATTCAGCTCTATTACTTCTAGCTGTGGTAAGGCAGCTTCTAAGCTGAGTCCCAGGGAGTTCCTCTTGATATTTCTGCTTTTGTGTAATCCTCTGCCTTTGAGTTTGGACTGAAATCAGTATCTTATTTCTCATGAAGAGACTACTGTGAAAGTGATGGGATGCCACTTTCCAGATTAGATTACAAAAAGAGGGTAGCTTCATTCTTGCCTCATTCTCTGCCTCCCTCCTCTCAGCGCCCTCTAGCTCTGGCCGAATTCGGCTGTCATGTTGTGCACAGCCCTGTGGAGATACCCACGGGGTGGCAGGGAGATGATGTTTCCAACCAGTCACTGGCAAGGAACTGAATTACAACTGTGAAAACCAGAGTCAACTTGGAAGTGGATTCTCTCCACATCAAGCCTTGAGATGCCTGCTAATCTGGCTGACCCCTTGGTTGCAGCCTTGTGAGAGACCTTGATTAAAAACCCAAGCTAAGTCATGTCTAGATTCCTGACCCACAGAAGCCATGAAGAAAAGAAATGTTACATTTGGGGATATTTTGCTACATGGTAATAGATAACTAACCTAGATATCCTTTCATTTAAAAAAACTATGTCGTATGAGGACACTACTTGTCTCTATAGGGGAGACAAACAAACCAAAAGCCAAATCTTTGAGTCAGTGTGGCCTGGACTGTGACTTAAGATAAAAGACAAGACAGAGGGGAACCTAAATATAGCACATGACTGAAAAGGTCATACTATCTTCTAACAGGTGAGGTATAAGGTTTTGACCTCACCTTGACAGACACCATTAGATATGATGGAAAATGGGAGGTGACTTCTTAGTTCACAGACTCAAGTTGTTCAAAATAAATAAACATCTGAATATACCTTCACTGAACCCTAATGGTTTTTCACCCCTCCCCTTTTTAAAGATATTTAGATTTCTACACTGAATAATATTACCCAAAGGACTGCCCATCCATTGTTTTCAGTATCATCCCTAATTAGACTTTCAAAAAGTTTCTGGTGTGGATAAATGGTGTGTGAAGCATCAGACTTAAGTCTGCACATCATTCCTACCAGGCTGTGCACGCGTGGAGGCGCTAAAGGAGGTGAAACTTAAGGGCTCTCCATCACTGGCTCACCCCTCTCATTCATCTTGTTTATTCCATTTTGTAATTTGAGTCACTTTAGGAAGCACATTACAAGCAATTTCTGTGTGCTCAGGATAGGTTTAATTAGCACAAAACCTCACCGCCTGTCATTTCCCAGCTCCTTAATGTCGGTAAGGCTTTTTTCATTTTTATCGAAGGGTTTGTTCATCACTTGCCAATGTAGCAGCTAACCCTCTGTCAAAGTGTGGCTCATTTTAATGGAGTGACACTGAACAAAAAAACTGCTCTCAATTTTGAAGTGTGCTTTCTTAAGCATGTTGATTTATAATTGATTTTTAAAGTATCGTAATTTTAAAAGCACATTTGGAAGCAGCAGCTCTGAAAAATCCCTTGACATAAGAGAATAAAATAAAGCAAGACACAGGCTTCTTTCACTCAGTCCGAGAAAAAAATGCAAAGTACGTCTTAATCTATATAAGACTAGTTTTTAAACTAAACTGGGTTTTAATTTTTCCTCATTGATTAATTTGTTAGCTTTGGATATGATAGGATAATGAAAGTCAGGGATTTTATCATCTCTAACCACTTAAAACACTTAAAACACTTACAACAATGGGTTCCTGGAGCCTCTGCCAGGCAAGAAAAGCCTATTTTCTTCTTTGCCCTGATCCTGGCATCTCTTGGCACCTGTCAGCAGCCCACGTTAGATAACTGAATGGAACAGGCTGTGAACACTACTACTATGTGGGATGAAGGGGTCTTTTGTGGTCAAATGTGTGTTTCCTTCATTGTCCCAGTCTGCTTCTGCTGCCCCCCACTCTGCTCAGGTGTTGTTTTTATTTTTCCCAGCCCCAGTGTTCTGTAGAAAGTGCTGAATGTAGATCTCGTTTTATTGTAACACTCACTTTAGACCCAGAGGGGAACAAGGGGACACATTATTCTCTTGCTTTATTCCAAACAGCTAAACCTAGCTGGCCTCTAGGCTATGGAGAATTAGGTTCTGGAATTAATTTACAAGCAAAGGAATGGTTGGTTCTCCACACAATCAGGTGACAGTGATCTCTTGGGTAACACAAAAGTGTTGTATACAGAGATGGCTCTTCTCTGTAACCTGCGGATGAGGAAGAACTCTGGACTGATGGATGGGGACAGATGTTTTCTTGCAACAACAGATACATGGCTTAATAGCTGTCTTCTCTTTCTCTGAACATGAAGATGGTGAGATTTAGAGAAACTTCTTTTTATCACACGGGGCTTCCTTCTGCCCCAATCACAGGAATGTATCAGAGTTAAGATCAAAACAATGCCCACAACTTCCTGGATAAAGCAAATAGCTCTTTTATAAGCTACTCCAGGCTCCTGGAAAGCTGTGACTTCTAGAACCCATCCTTATCTGTATCTAGAAAAAGTATCAAACTGAAAAGATGAATTTAAGAGCTTTCTGGTTTCATTCTCTTACCTCGAGCCATGCAACCACTGTGGGCCCATCCCACTGAGCAAAAGGTAATCCCTTCCTCCGAGCTTCTTCCAGAAGTTCATGCCTGAAGTACACAGCAAAGATTATTAATTAGGTAGCATGGAAAAAGACAGTAGCGATTATGTTTAATGACAGTATTTTTTAAAAACCAATAATCTTTTACACGCTTTTTCTGAGATAATGCAGAATAACAGAATTCTTCCTTCCTTTTAGTAATACATGGAAATCACCAAATGATATTATGAGTGAAACACTGACATCTAAAAATAATTTCTTCCAACATTTATTCCCAATATTCAAACATTAAGTTGTTAATGGACTGAGAAGCTGAATTCTTTTATCAGCAAATAGCTTATCTCTTTAACAAGAAAATGGCCCATATATGTATATTCAAGCATACATCATGGGATCTAAATGAGGCTTCTTCCATCTGCCTTGCTCACTTCTCTTTACAATTTCAATGATAGAGAAAATGTCTGTATAGAGGCAGTAGGTAAATTTGGTTGTTTAGTCCCATTCAAGACATGTGCTTCATTTTAGTATGCTTTTCAGGTCCAGGTAGCTATATTCAGAGTTTTTTGTTTGTTTGTTTTTTAATCTAGACTATGAAATTACCTCTCATTTAAAGAGAACTCAGAGGGAAATTAACTTCTATCACGAGAAAGCAATGTAAGGTGTGAAATTCAATACTACATTCCTTTTCATTTATAATCACTCCTGTTTTTAATGAAAGTGAAACACCCCAATGACAACAAATGGTTGCTTCTGATAGCAAAATGTTGTAAAGAGCCTTGACAAATGCATTATTAATCACTGTCTCTACTACTGAGCCTTATAACGGACATCCATTTGCAAAACCAATTTGAGTCGTTCATTATTGAAATAGCAAATGTGTGCTGAAACTCAAACTGATATTTACCTGACCAGGACTATATTGAAAATATATTCTCTGTTCCTTAGTATGCTTTTTGATCTTACACACAAATGATAAAAATGTAGTGTATAATTTGCTCTTTTGAATGTGTCTCTTTCATGCTTAGGAATCCATCAATAATATCATATATGAACTCCAAAATGAAACATTTGATTACTTCCTACCATCAAACAAACAATTGCTTATTAAAATATGTTAAGATACAGTTGACTCTTGGACAACATGGGGTGAGGGGCACCAACCCCCTGCACAGTAAAAAATCTGCATTGCACTTTTGACTCTCCAAAAACTTAACTGCTAATAGCCTACTGTTGACTGGATGCCTTACTGATAACATAAAACAGTGAAATAACACATATTATGAATGTTGTATATATTTTATACTGTATTCTTATGGTAAACATAGAGAAAAATGTTATTAAGAAAATCATAGGGAAGAGGAAATACATTGTAATTCTGCAGTGTATTTATCAACAAAAATTCTCAGATAAGTGGGCCTGAGCAGTTCAAACCCGTGGTGTTCAAGGTCAACTGTACATAACTGAAAATGCTTTTCAGTGAAAACTCTCCCTATTTGCAGCTGATGCTGCCAACACACATTCAGTGTGAAAAAAGAAACAAAGAGAAAAAACAAAAACTAAAGTTATAGCAGCTGAAGAGACATATACATCAACTGCTGTTTCATTTGCGGGAATAGCAAGGAAAACATGGGTAAGTTCTACGTGTAAGTCATTCAGCACCTGTGACAGGGAAGAGTGACCAGTTGCCCTGAATCCAAGGTGAACACTATAGAGGGGCTTCCGCACCTGGACTGCTGTACCATCCCCCATTCCTTCGGGTTCCCAACATTCCTTCACTGAAAAACAGATTCAACTAGTCTCACTCTTCCTGGTATTGAGAGAAAGGGGCTGAAGGGTCAACCAACCAACCACAAGGTACTCCTGGTAATAAGCACCTGCTATAAGCACAGACTCGTGCTCAATGTGAGGAAAAACAGGCATGGCCCTAGTTTTTCACAAGATCCCTGGTTAGATAGAAAAAGCAAACCCATGAACTGTCCAAAACCACAACATGGTACACAAACGTATGGTAAGACTTGGTGATGCACATTCTGAGTGGGAGGATTTTGGAAAATGGGTCACTGGCAATGGTGAAGGCATCGTGGCAACCACGCTGGCTGTGAAGGGCATGTGGAAAGGCATTCGAAGCAGGATAAGCAGTAAGGGTAGAAGGTCAGAGGAAGGACTCAGCATGGAATGTGTGCAAGCCAATGGAAAGCAGGCCTCCATGGAGCTGACGAGCCTCATTCAGAGTTGTATATTATACCCAAGGGGGCAAGAAACACTTCCTGTGATGTCGCAGCTGAGTGGCAGGAAACGGGAAGAAACAAACATACATTTACAGCTGTTTTTTGCTACATTTAGTAAAAAGGCAAGTGAATATGCACTTGGCACCTAGGAAGCAAATGACATTGTCACAGGTGAATTTCAGGAGTTCTACAGAAGCCATTTTTAATAGCTAGACTTTAACTGTGAAACTTCTGACTAGTTCTCTAAAAATATTACACCACACGAGCCAGAGAGAACCTGTTCACACTTGAGTCAGATACTGTAACTTCTCTGCTCACAACCCCTCAATCTTTCACTGTCTGGCTGAGAATAAAAGGCAAAGCAACAGTTAGGATCCACTCTCTTACCCTCTTGGGCTCTCCGATTCAGCTGCTGCCTCACACAGCGACACTGCCTCCTCTCTGTTCCCTGGAAAACAGCTCAGGCCTCTTTCAGCCTCAAGACCCTTGTGCCACTATTCTCTCTGCACGGAATGCCTGTGCCTTTTATCTCCACATGGCTCACTCCCTCTCCTACGTTTAATATTTACTCAAATGTCGCCTTCTCTGAGTGTCTCCCCCACTACTCTCCTTCCACCCCCACCGTACATTCCTTACCCCTGTTCCTTATTTCTCTCCACGGCACTTATCTTCAAACACAGAGTATCACTGACACCTCAGTCTATTATATCCCAATCAAATATAAGCTCAAGGAGGATCGATGTATTCACATATTCTGTTTAGAGATAATTAGAAGCATCTAGAACAAGGTCAGGCACAGACAAGGCGCTCAATAAATAGCTGTGAATGTTGAACTCGTCTGCCAGTGTTAGCAGTTAGGTGCTCCTTGTTAGAGTAAATTGAGCGCCATAATGTATATATATTTTTTGTAGTCCAAATACAGTTTTCTACTTGGGATTACAATGCCATTCAAAGTTTCATTAAAAAAAAAAAAAAATCCTTAAATTCTGTTTCCTCTTGATCCAGTTTTTCAGAGTAACTCCCATTCTAGCTGATCCTGAGTCTGATCTGGCTGGGGATCCCTGACAGCAGGCTGGTTAAGACTAAGTTCCAATGTGCTCAGATACTTCTATTTTCTGTCATCATGGAAATTCAATCACAGGATTGTTTGTGAAATCCTTGGGCAATCTGGCCCTTAAAAGAGGTTTTTGTTTTGTTTTGGTTTTGCTTTGTTTGTTTTGCTAAAATCACAAGCTCTTGTAACCATAATATCTTTAGTAAGAATATGACAGGATAATAAGAAAAGGGAGCTCTAGTCCACTGGATTCTGTCCTTTGGTCCCCGCCTGGCAGGGCTGGAGCCCATGTAAAGGCACTTGAGTTGAAAACAGCTGCCAGATTCTGGGCGGCAGGCTGGGTTTTGTAGCAGAACTAAGGGCTATATGACTTTAACTTCAGATGCGCTTTCTCTTAATCTGAGGGCAGAATCAACTGTGTAAAGGAATGCACTGAAATTCTCAAAGCAGTATTACATTTAATTCTTCTCAATCTTAAAAAACACTGCAGGGGCACTTGGGTGGCTCAGTGGGTTAAAGCCTCTGCCTTCGGCTCAGGTCATGATCCCGGGGTCCGGGGATCGAGCCCCGCATAGGGCTCTCTGCTCAGCAGGGAGCCTGCTTCCTTTCCTCTCTCTCTGCCTCTCTGCCTCTCTGTGATTTCTGTAAAAACAAAAACAAAAACACTGCACCATGCAGAATTTATAAGAGACATATATCTGGATGTGTATGGCATGAGAAAGAAGTAACATTAAAAAAATATATACAGGTATGCTTGGGTGGCTCAGTGGGTTAAGCCTCTGCCTTCAGCTCAGGTCATGATCTCAGGGTCCTGGGATCGAGTCCCGCATCGGGCTCTCTGCTCAGTGGGGAGCCTGCTTCCCTCTCTCTCTCTCTGCCTGCCTCTCTGCCTACTTGTGATCTCTCTCTCTGTGAAATAAAATCTTAAAAAAAAATACAGGCAAACTATAATAATTGGAAATCACAGTTTGATACATGATGATTTTCTAACAGACTATTAAGGGTAAACATTAATTGTAGGGGGGCATGCTTCTGCTCATGAGATATTTTGGGCCCACAGACAGAGAAATAGTAACATTAACTTTTTAAGAAATACTAAATAAAAAACTGATTTGCTACGAATAGGCATTTTGAATATACTGGTGTTCTCTGCTGGACCAGTCCATGTGTGGAAAGATATGCATATTTTTTGTACTACAGATTCAGCCTTTTCAAAGGTCAAGGGCAGTTCTTCCAGAGCAACATATGATTCTAGTATACATGTGACTCTGGAAATTGCTGCAGACCAGAAGAAATATTTTTGTTTTTCTTACTCTTTTTTTCTTCCCCCAGACAACGTAATATTCAACCATCTTTCCCCAAAGGATAATTTATATATCACTATTGTTATCGGTATGCATTTTTGTTTTAAGATGTAGACTAACTTTTAGAGGAAACCAGTAACATTTCCTTTTAGAAAATCTATCTGGCTCAGGGCTGTCATCACCTGTGTGAAAACTCAAAGTAATGCACTAATTGTACTGAATAAGAAAAACTTTTGAATTGTTGAGTATTTTTAAGAAAACAGTCTCATCTAAATAAAGAATGCCATTAGATTCCCCCAAAGGCGTCAGACTCTCTTGAAATAGGTGTCAATGAGTTACTGTGACTGGAAAGTGACACCTTAGGAGGCCCAACAGGTAAGAAACACTTGGGTGTGCGAGTCATTTGCATGCCCATATATCACTCTACGGAGGGGAGCCTGTGCATGCTAGGCCTGATCTGAGGACAGGACCAAAGTGTGGGTACCCTAGGCATACCAGCCCCAGGGATTTCTGGATAAACGACTGAGTGTCTAACAAACGTACATGAATCAAGGGCATTTGCTGGGTTTGTAATTTCTAACTCCTAATCCACATAAATTTAAGCAAGTATGACTTTGCCTCCGTGACTCAATCCAAATGGAAATGTCTGGCTTCTCCTGTTTTTGGTTTTACGTCTCTCTTCAGTTATTGCAGTTTTGACGTAACGGGAGGAGAATGTCTGCGTATTTGCAAGTTGTGTTTCTATCACACTCAACAATGTCCTCATGCCTCCTTGCCTTGTCTCCCTACTCACTGTCTTGATTTTCAAGACATACAGAAATACTTCTCTGAAGCCACCCTTTCCTCGCCCCTGAGTCAATATTTACTACTTCTTTTTATAAGTGCCCTAGAATACTAAGCGTTCCTACCCAGAGTATCTTTAACATTTTATCGACTCAGAGATTAAGTCAGTTTTATTCTTTGCTGAACAAAAAAACCTGGCACGTAGTAGGTTTATTAAAAAAATCAGGTGACTGGCTACCTAACAAATTTGATTAATCCTGGAGCATGCAAAGTTCCCTGACCTCACATCCTCCCTAATAGGGGAACACAACTCGCAACTTGTACATCAACAAGTTCAAGAAAGTGTTAAACTCTGAGAAATAAAGTTCATTAATTACTTGAAAAAGTCACAGACCACGGCCAGTAAAGTCTCCTTTCTTATATTCTTCCTAGCGTGGATGGTTCATCACTGTCAATGAAGGGAAACCTTATTCTCAGACCACTTAGCCTATGATGCTATTTTAGGATTGCCAGTTTGTGGTATGACTGTGTGAAGAGCACGCAGTGCCCTTTCCTCTGTCACTCAGGAGAGCCTGTGCCAGTCACCTTCCAGTTAATGCCTGCCCGTTTCCCCTTCATGTTTTCTATTTCATCTTTCTTTACTTTCTATTCTTGTTGCCACCTTCTTTTTCTCCCCAACCCTTTAATGGGCCCTATCTTGAGTTTTCTAATCCTTCTAAAACAGTGGCATTAAAAAACAAACAAAACAAAACAAAACAAAAACCCCTGCTGTGCTAGCAGAAGAGGTAAGAGAGTAGCCTCTAAAGTCTGATTGCTTCAGCTTGATTTTTTTTTTTTTTAAAGATTTTATTTATTTATTTGAGAGAGAGAGACAGTGAGAGAGAGCATGAGCGAGGAGAAGGTCAGAGGGAGAAGCAGACTCCCCATGGAGCTGGGAGCCCGATGCGGGAATCGATCCCGGGACTCCGGGATCATGACCTGAGCCTAAGGCAGTCGTCCAACCAACTGAGCCACCCAGGCATCCCGCTTCAGCTTGATTCTTGGTGCGACCTTTTCTTAGCTGTGCATCCACAGACAAGTCACTTTACTTCTCTGTGCCTCAGTTTTCTCAACTGCAAAATAAAGCTGAGAACAGTACCTACCTCAGGGGGTTGCAGTGCAAGTGACCTGAGAAAATACATGTAATGTGATTACAGCAGGGCCTCACACAAAGGACGCAGCTAATGAATGTGAGCTGTTACTTTTGTCATAGCACTGCCCTCTGAATGCTCCAATGGTTCCTTCATTCTAAAGTAGAATCCTCAACCTGAACTACAAATACTAAATAGGTTTAGTCTTGATTTCCCTTTCTAATCCTCTTCACTTACTTCTAACCAGAACTGAGAACTTACTTTTGCAAATAATTTGTGCATTACTAATTCTATCATTATGAGTACCATTTTCCAGAGCTGAGCAGTTCTTTCCTTTCAGCCATCAGAACATTACTGTTTGCCTAACTCATGACCCTTCCTTTCATTTTCGTGATAATTCCATTCCAAAAGGACTCTTTATCCTTCAGAATCTGGAAATTTACAGTGTCAAAAATTAGTCCTAGAGATTGTTGAGTAGTACCACACACATCCCATCTCCCACCCAAGACTCTACAGTCCTAGAGATGAGAGTTTGCTCTTCCACTGTCTCTTGTTTTTCTTCCCATGCTTTAGCCAAGACGATCTTTTGAATGGTTGTCATATTGTAATCCACAGAACTCTCGATGTTGACAACCACCTGGGATCCTTGATTACAGTATGAATTCTAATTATTAAAAATGAGTAAGAACTTTGTTTAGCAGTTAACTATATTGGCTGTTCAGAAAGAGAAAAAAATGTACTCTCTGATATTAAATAAGATATTTTGCAAATTGACTGACTACTACCCAGTTTTTGTTCAAATTCTCATCATTTGTGGATCATGGCAATGGACTCCCAGAGTCTCTCTGTCTCTTGTTTTGTACCTACCTCCTTCCCAGCCTTTTTCCAACTCCTAGTGAGACCCTCCTAAACACAAACGTTTTGTTAAGACTTGCCTACTTAAAAACCTCCCCACTGTCCTAAAAATAAAGGTCAAATATCTTAGCATGATGGAAAAAAACGCTTAGTCATCTGGCTCTGGTTCTCTCTGCAGACTCCTGCACTCAGTCACTGCCGAAACACCACCATTCCCCCAATACCTCACTTGATTTGACCCTCCATGATGCCTTTTTCTTCTGATTGAAACGCCCTCTCTGCATCAGAATTGTGGCCAACTCAGACTCATCCTTCAGACACAGCTAATGCTTCCTCCCTCCTGTGACGATTCCAAGACCTCTCCCAGGCAGAATTAGATTTCTCTTCTATACAAATGTTGTCACTTGTGTCTACTCCAGTTTCTGCACGTCTTACACCTCTCATTTATAATGTACCATGAAAGAGACTTATCTAACGGGCCCACTTGTCTCACCTAAACCACTTCTGTTCTTCAGAAATACAGCATCATGGTTTGAAAGAACAGAAGTTCTGGATGTAGACAAATTAGGGTCTGGATCCCAGGCAACAATAGCTAACATTCATTTATCACATATTTTGTGTGAAGCCCTGTCCTAAGTGCTTTCTTTACATGTATACTTTCTCTAATTTTCACAATGATAAGATACATATTGATACTCATTTGCAGACGAGGACATTGAAGAGCTAAAGTCACTTGGAGCACAGAACCAGTGGATGACGGAGCCAGAACTAGAGCCCCCAAAAGTTGGCCACAGATTTAAGTTTCTTAACCCCCATATGATCCTTTAGTTAATTAACCTTTGAATTTTTCATAAGTGAGAAAAGAGGGTCAATGGACTGTAGGAATTTGGTTACATTAATACCAGTAGCATCTACTTAATTGTTAGTATTAAACAAAATAATGGTCTCCCACTTTTCTTGTGGTTTGCTTATATTCCTAAGTGGTATGTATTTATTTGCCCTCCTGGCTAATATGTATGGTCTTTTCCCCTTACTATCAGGTTGTGCACCTCTGTCAGAAGAAGGAGGTTGGTCTCATTTATCTAATTGGGAAGGAAAAGCTGAATTTCTTGTAACTTGTTTCAGTTCAACCGATTTTGTGTAATTGTAATACAAAGTAATGCTCTGAAAAATTTATCTTAAGGGCTTACTTATTTACTGTAGCACATGACAAGTAATTAGTTATTGATATAACCAGAAGAAATAAATATGTGGCTCAATAAGAACCAAGAATAAAATATAAGTCAACATAATTTGACAGCTGAATCTCTTATGAACAGTGTAGGCCAGAGAATAAATCTCCCTTACATCATGCTAGCAGTAAATATACTTACACTTCGCTTCACATCATTACTAATTGTTCCATTAAAATTGAATAGTCAGGAGGGTAAGTAGGAAATGATCTCCTCAAATTTCAAACAGACAAAAGGTTATAACTCTATCATTCAGAAATCTAGACTTGTTGATCAATTCTATGAAAAGCAACATTGCATATTTGAGAAACTATTTGAAATTCTGGTCAGCAAATATGAACAAAATGTGATGCCACCCACGTTTTTTCTAACATGTGCAAGCTGAAAATGTATATCTTAACTCACATAATTATTCTAAACAGAAATGTCAAATTCCCAATCAGCTGCTTCAGAACACTGATTGCCTAAATATACATATTTAGTTCCATAAAATTAAGAGTTTTGAGTTCAACATTAACACGGTTGACTTGGTTTTAAAAGCACAGCATACTGTGATTTTGTGTGTGTGTGCAAGTGAATGTGTGTTTGTATATCGTATTACGGCACATTTTCACATGAAGTGCATATAAAAGACCATTACACATCTAAGTCGCACTCTATTTATGTTCTAAGAACACATGCTAGGTTGTTTGGAACTGAAATAGTTTGACTACATTAAAACCAAAGCTTATTCATACTGAAACTTTTTTTTTTTTTTCTTCAAGCTGCTCTGAAATGGAGAGCTTAGTCTCAGAAATTTATTTGTGAATTTGAATTGGGATTTACATAATTTCTCTCCTCGCTTTATTTTGAATTTAATCAGTTTCAAAACCATTAAAAAGGTATAAACACACACGCGCACACCCACACAAATGTGATGGAGCAATACAATCACTCACCCTGTTCTTGAAAACGAAGGGACTGTATGACTTTCTATTAGACAGTTTCACTTTCGAAAGACTCTATGGTCTGTTCTCCTTAGTCGCTTCCTGATAGTAAAGTGGGGACTTATTGGAGGAACACTGGTCATTTCCAGGTGATTTGGATATCATTTAGACTAGATTACCTTCGTGCCTGATCTAATTTTCAGCCCTCCTTAACTCAAATTTTGAAGTTTCTAGTTTTTGTGCTTCTGGGGTTACACATATTTTCTCATGCTCTTAGGAGGTGCAGGAAGTTGACGGTAGTATCATAAATAAAGAGAATATGTCACTCACTCAAGGGTATGCAACCCATGGGATAGTTGGTGCTTAAATACTTATCTTCTGTTTCCTAATCTAATGAATGATCTTTCTACCTCAGATCTTCCATATTTTTCACTATATTTGTACTTTAACTTCCTAAGCTTTCTGTTAGAGATTCTACTAGAGAACTGATTTTGAGGCCCTAAAATGTTAAGTCCCAGGAGCATGTATAAGACTACAAGAATGTGAATTTTAGAACGAAGACAATTACATCAGCTTTTTAAAGTCCATAAATGACAATGCATCATGCATTTATTCTTTTTCAGAATATCATTCAAAAAGTGATAGGGAAATGAAATTTTATTTATTTGGATTATTTTACTCATGAAATTTAAAAGTCATTAGGAAACAGAAGACTGGTATTAAATGACAATATGAAAACAATATTTTAAATCTAATGTCTAGAATATTCATTATTTTTAAAAAACAAGTCTGGCTAGCAAAGTTGAACAGTACCCTAAGCACAGCTCGCCTTGCATTTTTAAGAACACTCACTACAGCTTTCCTTAATATCATAAATTATCCTAACTGAAGTAAATTCTTCATTATTAAATAATTAGTAATAGTAAATATAGCTTAGAATCAGAGCAGAAAAGCATAACAAATATAAACCATAGTAATGAACTAAGCAATATTACAAAGTACATGACCTTGTATTGGTATATAAAATATCTATATAGAAAATTAGGGTACTCTCCATAGCTTTCTGGATAATGACATCTCAATGGAGCCATTTTCTTTGCCAAATATGTGTGTGTGTGTGTGTCGCTTTTAATTTAAAAGCAATATCTCTCCCATACTAAAGTGTTTTTAAAAGCTCACCATGTTACCAATGCAAAAGTTTACACCAATGTAAATATTTTATAAATGTGTACATAACTTCTTTTGCTTTGAAACCCAATTTGTCTTAGGAATAGATATTAACATGTTTTAATTTTAGTTCAAAAAGCAGGACTGAAGAGTTTAGATTTTTAAAACTTTGAATATTAACCCGTAGTATGGGAAATATTGGAAAGAACACACACAAGCAAAGAAATCAACCAAAACTAAGGATTACTTTGGAATCTAGGCATGAAAGTCCTACTGGGGAGGATCCAGCATTTAACCCTCTTCATTTAAGCACAGTTCTAGTGATGAACACAAAGTCAGTGGGAAACGGAGGAGCACTAGGGAACACACAGGAGGACCCAATCATGCAGCACTGTCCAAAGTACTGAAGTGGCCTATGACTTAATCCTCACGGAGTGCCATACTAAGTCCTAGAGAATGACTCGAGAAGTAAGGAAATGACATCTGGAATGCCTTTGACATGTGCCTAATAGAAGTGAAGAAACAGAAGCGCTTGCAAGGCCACCATCATAAATTTGAGTGTGAACATTTCTCTGAACCAATGATTCCTTTATGGTGTAGAAATGAATACACTTCACAATTTTCATTTTAGGTCAGAGGCAGTGCAGCTTGTGTTACAACTGAAAAGAGAAATACTATAAGGATAAAAGAAAAAAAGGATGGTGCTGAAAATAAACATGTTCAGCAGCCGTTGTCATTCAACTTACCCAGATGTGCTTTTCATGAGATGGAGAAGGATGGATGGAAAAGAAAAGCACACAAATGTTAATGGATACATTTCAGTCCAAAGAAAGCCATGGAATAAAACAAGAGCATCATTTCAGATGTGCAAAAGCTCAGATATGAGAAAGACATGGTGTCTTTTTTGTTTGTTTGTTTTTTCACCATGACACACGTACTCACTGCGTCCAAAAGCATGATCAGGTTGAGGGCAGCTCTAATTGTTGACTAGTAAGTCTGTCTCTTGAAAATGAGCCACTCTGAAACATGCATGACCACATTTTTCCCAGCCTCTAGTATACCCCGGGAAGAAATTAGGCACTTTATTAAAGAACATTCTTTACCTCAGGCCACTCCTGGCTTGTTTTACAAACAGAAGCAATACTTACAAAACAGTGCTCAGATCCTCATATGGCCTTATGTGCTTATTGTTAGAGCTCAAGATAAAGTATGATGGACCCCTGCAGAGGTGGGGACTTAAGAGAGTGCTAGGGTGAGGGTCAGAATATCTGGGTTCCAGTTCTCATACATGATTTGGTCAAAGTTACTAGTAAGTGCTGATTTTCAGTTTCTTCACCTTAATCTGAGGCAGGAAGAAATTTTACATTCTGGGTCCATAATTTTAATAGTCTCACACATGTCATGATAATTGTTATTTTTATAAGTATACATTTGCCAGTCTTCAGCATGTGAGAATACATAAAAGAATTTTATCACTCTTGTCCTCCTGCTACATTACTTCCTCTTCCGCTGTTTGAGCTGGCAAAATAAATGGTGTTGGTGCCAACTGATTCTCTCAATAGGAATGTTTATTTGGACAGATGTTTATAAATGTTTCTCTGAGGAAAAAAGAAAGCTCAATTGGTTCACCAATATTACCATAAAACATCACAAAACAGCATTAGTTTAAATGTAGTTTTTGAGGTAGCCCTCTTGCTCCCTGGATATAGTAGTGGCACTGGGAAAATATGGAATTTAAATAATTCAACAAAAAGCAATGAGAATATTATTTTAAATTTTTCTATACAAGCATAATAGATTAATTCTTCAAAAAAATAAAACTTACTACAACTCATAAAATATATTAAGTACAACAAAATATGAAGCAGAAATTCGTATCTCAGAAATTAGGCAACTTAGTTTCCATTTTTACTGCTCAATCATTATAAAGAAAAAGGCTGACGTGCAATGGAACACCCTGTACGTGCCTCATCTAAACGCATTCATTCAGAGAAACCAGGTATTGTTTTATTAGATAGGCCTTTGGGAGAATGCATATTCTTTGGCCTTAGCTCCGGCAGAGCTGTGGGAAGCTCTTCAAATTTTCACATGAACAAAAACCATAAATGTCCATACGCATTGGCACCACCATGTTCTAAGAAGTTTAAGGCATCTTTTTTTACATCACACATGCAAGAGAAAGAAAATTAAAACCAAAAAGAGATTGCTTCTAAGGGATTAAAATGGCTTTCCTGTCAACATACCTGTGAACTCTTTGATGAGCTCTTAAAAAAGGCAATTTCTGAGCTCTCCGGGAAAATTGCCAAAAGTATTTGGGGTCAGTTATTCCTATGGACAAAATAATCTTTCGCAGCCTACCAGCTATCTAGGAATTGCTCTTAAATAAAACAAGTTGATTAAATCTGCACACAGTGGACTATTAATAGCCCTCACATCTTCATTTGTCATTTTCAAAAACAGAAAACTTACACCAATAAAAATACCTTAAATATAAAATATAAGAGAAATTATGAAAATAAGCAGGAAACACAGACACAAAGGAGACACTCAAAAAGGACTGTTTCAAGTTCTGATATATTTGTTACCAACTTTTGTAAGCTGTCCGATTTCTCTGAGTCTTTATGAACTTTCTTGTTCTCCATAGTCAAATAATTTAAAGCAATACTGAGCAGTCAGTCATCTCATTCGCTAATATTAAGTATTTCCGCTCATGACTTAAATGTTTTGCAAAGGACAAAAAGCTAGAGTCACAAGTGACTCTGACATATGTTGTGGGAATATACTACAAATTCATGTCAGAGAGAATATATATTTGCAGAGTTTTGTCATTTAGATAAAAGTGTTTACTTTTTCTTCTTTCTATATTCTTTCCTACAAGCAGTTATTTACAACAACACATAACCTCATTATTCTTTTTTCTCTTCACTCCAGATTGTCAAGGTTATGATAATAGCAAGACAGATTCTGTGAAAAATAAATGTTCTTCAGTTAAAGACCACTGTGAGTAACAGGCAAGTAACAAGTTTTAATTGACAGAGAAAAAGAACAGGTTTTAAGTTATCATTTAATGAATAAGATCAAAACCAATTATTGGCATGTTTTCCTTGGGAACATCAGCATACATCCAGATGCACGGAGACATTACCAGCTAACATATGTCATAGTCCAAAATGGGTACCTGAAACTTTTCAGCTGTCTCACTTTCATCTTCTAGATCTCTTATTGAATGAATGGACCTTTGCCTGTTTATAAACGAGTCAACTTTGAATGTTAAAACTTCACATGATCAGTAAGTCACAACATGAGCTTCCTATGTGGAATGTGATTGTCTGTCACTTCTCAAGGTTCAAGCCGGTGACTTGGAAAAATTTTAAAATCAGTGATTAACACCGGATTGGGAAGTGAATGGGCAGTAACTGATGGGGAAATGTGCAATAAAGAGAAGATTTCTCTTAATAGGCGAAACTAGAGAATGCTTAAATGCTGATGGCCAAAACACAGAAGAGAGCAGAATCTGAAGGCATAAGAGCAAATAAGAAGTCAGCACAACATGACTGAGAAACTGCGAAGTGATGGGTTCGGGCAAGAAGAGAGTATCCTACTTTCCTCTAATAAATCGGGAGAGGGACTAGTGTTAGTTTTGGGCAGCAAATAATTCAGGGTATCCTGCTGGTTTCTTTTTCTCTCCCTCTGAGGCAGACTGCGAGCTCATCTGCAGAAGATGCAGGTTTGAGAGTGGAGGTCTCTAACGAAAGTTGCAGAGAGTAGAAACAAGATTGGTAAGAGGAAAATATTGCAATTATTGGGCACTGCCGAGTTTCTAAATGAAGCTGGCTCAACTTCTTCTGCTATAATGTCCTCCAGAAGCACAGAGGTGTTCAAACACAGACATGAAGAAAATTCATTGGTGGCCGTGAGTATGACATTTGGATACAACCAAATGAAAGAGGTGCAAAAAAATCGGGCATTTTTGAGTGTGTTGAAATTATGCACATGGAGTCAAAGCTAAATAGGAAGCAAGAAGAGGACAGAAAGGGGCTAGCGTACTGGGGTAAAGATAAAATATATGTTCAGGCACATTTCCAGTTATCTTTATAATTAAAAGGAAATGATTAAGAAGTTTTCAGTAGGGGGCCTGGGTGGCTCAGTGGTTTGGGCTGCTGCCTTCGGCTCGGGTCATGATCTCAGGGTCCTGGGATCGAGCCCCGCATCGGGCTCCCTGCTCCGCAGGAAGCCTGCTTCCCTCTCTCTCTCTCTCTCTCTCTGCCTACTTGTGATCTCTGTCTGTCAAATAAATAAATAAAATCTTTAAAAAAAAAAAAGAAGTTTTCAGTAGGGATCATCATCACCCTACTTGGGAAAACTTTTCATTAATGTTAATATTGATTTCAAATAGCTAAAGTTTGAAATTCTTTTTTTAAAGATCTTATTTATTTGTCAGAGAGAGAGAGAGAAAGGCACAAGCAGGCAGAGTGGCAGGCAGAGGCAGAGAGAGAAGCAGGCTCCGTGACAAGCAAGGAGCTGGATGCAGGACTCAATCCCAGGACCCTAGCATCATGACCTGAGCCAAAGGCAGCAGCTTAACTGACTCAGCCACCCAGACGTCCCTAAAGTTTGAGATTCTCGAGACTCTTTAAGAGAGGTTAAGAAATCTTTATTCTTCTAAGAATTCTGCTGTTCATTTGTCTGGTAAATTTAACCCAGTTAGGCCCATGGTTAAAGTTTTGATTATGTAAAATCTGAAACAAAAACATTTATTTTTGTATATACATGTGCAGAAAACAAACATATATTTTTTAGTGGAAATCTTCCAGTCTAGAACTATTTTAAAAATAAAACTCTAGCAATGAGATATAGATAACCACTGCCCTTCTTAGGAACATGGAAACAAGGAAGACAAGCTTGCTCGATGGCTGGCTAATTTTAAAAAACTGCGGGAAGAGACAGCATCTTCAAAGACCTTATGAAAACCCTATGCAGAGCCAATAAAAGATCCTATATATGCCGGAATAAATGGGGAGAAGTCTTTCCAGATTAAGATGCCAGCATTATATGTAAATGTACCTTAATTAGTCACTTTTTTCTTTTAAAAAAGGAGGTTAATTATCCCTGCTGTTTGATACTGATTTTGTAAGTTTCATTGGAATAAACCGCCTAAGATTGATTCAAGCACAGATTGAAATTTCTTACATAGCTTATCTATAAGCGATCATTATTATTCTTTTATCAAACTTTGATATATTATATATGGCCATATATATATGTAATTAATCTTTAACACAGCTATGTCTTGTGCTTTGAAACTACCTTCCCCTTCCCAGTCTTAAAAAAAAAGAAAAAGGTGTTCGGTTTGAATATATTTGTAGCTTGTGTTGAAAGACGGGGTAGGGTCAGATGAGAAACCAGTTATTCTCTATAAAAAATATGCTACCCTTTTTAGAGTATAAAGAGAGTGAGGAGTTCTTTTTTGACTCCCTATATAAAGCATCCAAAATTATACAGGATATTCAAGGTCCAGCTGACAGAAAGCCACATGCTTTTAATTGCAGCTTTACCCTGAGATCCCAAATAATTCAGAGGAAAGCTGAGCTCTGGAGGTCCAGCCTCTTGTACGGCCCAGGCCCTAGAAAGCTATGTTTCCTCACACGTGGAGGAAAAAAGCAGCTGCTACCTTGAAGGCTTTTTGAAAATTGAAAGAGATAATGCATGTGAGATGTGTAGAACACCACCTCAAATACTGTCACTGCCCCATATGCTTATCAGTTATTACATATATAATAGATAATGATTATCATTATTATATAAAGAATGAGGAGGAAAATGGAACACAATATACGCACACAGGGAGAGAGGAGTAATTACAAATAAGTAATAGATATTAAGTATATTAAGACCATAACATGCAAGATGGGAAGTAGAGAGAGAAAAAGCTGGTGAGATAAACAGAGACCAGATGATGCAGGGACGTATGGGCCATATAAAGGCATCTGGAATTTATCCTAAGGAAACTAAGTAATAATTGAGAGATGTAGGCAGGTTCAGAAGCTTAATTTAGATAGATATCTTTAGCTGAAGTGTGAAGAATGGATCATAGGAAGGCAAGAATAGAACATGGCTTTACTACGATGTTCTGAAAAAAGAAAGAAGAAAATCAGTTCCTTGGAGAGATTTTGAAGAGATGGTATATGAGTAAACAGAAGTGCACAGAGGTAGAATAAGGACAATACAGACCAAGGGTGAAGACGAAGTCCAGTTTCCTGGTTTGTTCATCTGAGTAGAAGTCACTGCTCTAATATCTGTTCTTTTCTTACGTTTTCTTTTTTTCTTTTTTTATAATATTTTATTATGTTATGTTAGTCACCATACAGTGCATCATTAGTTTTTGATGTAGTGTTTCATGATTGATCGTTTGCATGGAACACCCCGTGCTCCATGTAACACGTGCCCTCCTTAGGTTTTCTTTAGAGTCTTTCCCCATGCAGCTTCTATTCAGGCATTCAGCTATTCAGAAAATATGTTTTAGTACTCCCAGTATGCCAGGCACTACGATATTTAAAAAAAAAAAAAAAAAAAAAAGTAAGATAAAAAGGGTTCTCCTGAGTTCTGTTCTCTGAATTACATGGAGAATCATAGAATTCCAGCGTAGGGACAATCTGAAGAGCATGTAAGTCAATCTCTCATAAAATCTGAATCCCCCATATAATAATTCTGCCACATACACATACTTGGCAGCTCTACATTGGACAGAATCATGAGGAAAAACTCTCTTTCCAGGTGGTTAATTCTTTCTTCTCAGATATGTGATTGCTAACCGGTCTCACTTAGATTCAGCTCAAATTTATCCGTAACAACATTTGACTTTTGGCCCAAGGTCTTATCACAAAGATATTGATCATGTTCCTTGGAATAGATGCTGGTTTGAATATATTCACTTGAAGAGTATTTCTCAGAAATTAACACAATACCCAGCTATGTGATCTGCACAGTGCACAGAATGTGGGCCCTATCAATTGCTTTTATGGATACTGAAAATCATTACCTTCCTTGTCAGACATTGCAGAGCTGTCTTTATTTATTTACTTATGTTAACAGAAACTGCTATCTCAGGAGTTACAGTTAAGATCCCCCTATACATAGACACACACCATAGCCTCCTATACACAAGTAACTGGTAAGGGTAGTCATGAAATTGGTTGGAGAATTATATAAACATCCTTATTAAGCTTTATCTTGTTTGATCTGGATCTCTATGTAAAGGTCTTCCTTAAACAAAATGATTTCTCTAACACCTTAACTATGCCTTCTACTGCACAAATCTGATACACTTATTTAAATCACTTGTGAAAGAGCTGAGTCTAGCCCTCTCTGTGTTATCAATTCTTTTGTTCAGGCCCTTTGATCACAATGGTCCCATCAGATATAAATCCATTTTGTTAGTTTCAACCCAAGTGTCAGAAGTGTCATTTACAAAGTAAATGAAATCCTTTCTGAACTCAATAAATGGTGTTTCTACAGCATTTTTCCTCCTCTAACGTGTCTAGCTTATTCTTAAGGGACTCCATTTACTCTTGGTCACCAGTAATCTCCTTTCTTATTGAACAAAAATAATCTAATAAGTGTTATACATTATTTTAGAATCTAACAATGAGGTGACCAGTCTTTAGTTTGGAGAACAACTTTCAAATAAGAACATGAGGTGGCTTTAGGCTTGTAGCACTTTATTATTTTTATTTTTTTGAAACATCATTAAATTATCTTTATTTTGTGTATTTACTCTGTTTTAGACTTGAAATGTATTGTCTGTATCTTGTGTTTACAGCTTTTTTCTTGGAAAATGCAGATTAACGAGTAAATGAAATTGATTATACAAAGCAAAAAAAATCGTAGCTTCATTATTCTAAAAGAAAACAAAATTAAGCTACATAGTTGCAGACTCTTATAACATGCATCCACAATTACACAAGAGAAAACACTAAAACCTATAGATAGTAGTGTAAATAAAAATATTACTTAGTTTATGCTTATATCTATAATTTCTTCCACTATAGGTGAACATTAGATAAAATACATGTCTCCTAGTATTTATTATTGCTCTTTGTTTTTTCAAATTCTTCTATTATTTCAAAAGAAAAATGGTTCATTCAGCATTCCAAAGTGTGCTTATATTAGTAGAAATAAATATTTAATTTAATTTTCAAATGTTGTCATTATCTATTCCAAATACTTTTGAGCTCTTTCCCCATATAATAATTCTCCCATTCTCCTAAATATTTTGAGTATTCAGTTGTCCTTTAGAAATGCCTTTCTAACTTGAAATCTAAAAGATATTTATATATACATAGGTAATACATGTATAGATGTGTGTATGTATGTACACGTAAAAATGTATGTATACACACAAATATATACATGCATGTATATACACCCAAACACAGACACACAGACAACCATACACACATACACACACACACGCTACTCTTTGCCTAACATATTTTTTGGTCTAAGAAAATAAACATTAAAAAATTGGTAAGTGTAAGTGGATATTTTGAAGAACCAGATTTTTCAGAAAATAAAGAATTTTTGTCTCACAGTTTACAATAATTTGAGTTGACAAAGATAAGTTTCCATAAAGTAGGGAGAAGGAAAATGTCTTTTTTGGTGAACGAGCTTCCAGTCTAATTTTTATTTAAGATGAAAATTGCTGGGGCACCTGGGTGGCTCAGTGGGTAAAGTCTCTGCCTTCGGTTCAGGTCATGATCTCAGGGTCCTGAGATCGAGCCCCATGTCAGGCTCCCTGCCTAGCAGGGAGCCTGCTTTCCCCTCTCTGCCCACTGCTCTGCCTACTTGTGATCTCTCTCTCTGTCAAATAAATAAATAAAATCTTAAAAAAATATGAAAACTGCTAGCCTTTAATGTATCAGTTTAACTTTAAGCATTTATTATCAATACATATGTATTTGGAAGTATTTACATACATAGAACTGGATGACAAGGCAATAGTAGCTCTCGCTCAGCGTATGTAGAGAAGACACGCTTGCAAAATTTCAAGTTGGAAACTGGGACACATTTTCTCAGAGAAATATTGAGAACATTAGGTTTAGGTTCTGAAATATTCTACTTTATTCTACTTTATTAGATTCTTTTGAGTTGAGTCCCCAGAGTCATTCTCCTATGGTCATGTCTGTACTAAATGAATCTTTGACTATAACTGATGGATCCAAGTACAAATATCAGTTCCACATGGAGCCAATTACATGCTTTCTCCCAGGAACTGAAAATTTGGAATGGGGTGAAACAGAAAATATGAGCTCTTGACAACCCTCTAGAGAAATATTTCATAATCTCTTACTGTTGAAATTTTGGAGTTGTCCTGTCTCTGTTGTTTCTGAAATCTCTGAGATTCTCTAATATCTTACCAAAAATTCCCCCTTTGCTTTCTCTAGTCAGATTCGATTCCTATAGCATGCTTACAGAATAGATTTTTGCAGAGGAAGCAAAGACATTTACCTTCCATATATATAACATTACTTACATGGCAAAATGTATTCAAAGCTTCTAACACATGTCTTACAAATTAACCTCTGGAATACAACTCATTTTTAAGTTTAACTTGGCACACAGACATTTAATAAATACTTATTGAATGAATCAATGTTGTGGAATTTATGTAATACCTTTCATTATGAATATTTTCAGTGATATTTATTTTACTTAGAGATATGCAAACTCTAAACCTTCCAAATGCCAAAGATTAAAAGTGCAGAATCTCAAAACACATTAAAGATTATGCACTGAGGAAGACCCTTAGGATTGCAATGGAAATAAATTAACTAAATCTACAGAGCTTCACTTTTATGTCTTTGAAGTTCTAACATAAAGATTCACTGGTAATGATTAACTATGACTGCCATGCTCCAAGGATAAAACCGCTTCTCTGGAGGATGCTGCTGATAGCTGAGTTGGAATGTTAATTCATTTTAATGATGTTGAAAAATTGATTTCAAATCCATATTCATTTAGCAATGATATCCACTTGGAAGAATATAGCATACTTAACATAATAATAATGCATTACGTATATTATAACTAAAGATTGAAAATGATAAATTAGTATATCAATATTAATATGGAATTTTTCAATTTATGTCTCAAGATACAAAAGATCCCAGTATGCATACACATCTCAATAAAAAATTATGTAGTGTAAAATGCAGGAGGAAAATTCTCATAAAAATTAAGATAAAAATTTCAGAATTTATATTTCTGGAGATAAGTAACCATTCACAGGGTATTCTTTCCATTTTAATATGTTCACTGCCTATCAAGGACTGTCATGAGGGTTAGACCAGTGTATTACTACTGAAACAGATAACTTCATCTTTAATCTTATAAGTCTCTAAGCTTCTTGGAATTAAAGTTGAGTCTAGAGATGAACAATTTTTAAGTCAAAACATGTAAAACAGTTCAGACTATCTAGTCTTCAGACTGCAAGTATAAAGCAGAAAAAAGAAACAAAAAATTTGAATAGAAATACTTATGATATTTCCGAACCCCAAATATAAAGAGAAAAATCTTAAAACTTTCATTCAGAGAGAGAGAAAAAAAAAACCCTACATGTTATATACAAAAGAATGACAATAAAGTGATATTAGATATAACTAGAAGCAAGAAGAATAGTACCTTTAAATTTTGAGGAAAAGTTACTTTGAACCAATAGTTTTACACTTTTGGCAATTATCATCTAATGTTATATGTGACATATATTTCCAGATCTCTAAAAACTCAGGGAGATTGCCATACACCCTACCATAGCTTTTCTAGTGATGGTGATACAGAAAACTGTCAGCTATGTATATTCCAGTAAAATAAAGGCAAGAAATATGATGAGATATTAATACATTTAACACTGAAATGTTACACTTTGAAAATTCTTTTAGATGTTAATGGCATAAAATTTCATTTCCTTCCTTGTGAGTTCATAGTCCTTGATGCTAAGAGACACATTTACCTAATCATAATATGCTATTTTTTGGATAGGTGGGGATTATACTTGCACACTTTGGAAGCCTGTGACAATCCAGCTCTTTCCATATCAGGTTTTCTAATTTTGGGCTTCAGTGTTGGGAAGCCCCCATTTTTGCCATATTTGTCAGTTAAATTCTAACAGCTCAATTGGTAATAAAGTTGACATTTTGATATCTGATTGCCTGACTCCATTGTCTATTATCAAATTCTAAACATAGGCAAAGAACAGAGTTTCTAATTATTGGGTCCTGAAAAGACCCACAACCTCTAAGGAAAATTTGGGGAGTTAAATAACATTTAAAAATTCAGCACCGAATAATCTATGTAATTGTTGAATCAATATGTTGTACATTTGAAACTAATATAACATTGTATGTTAGTTATACTTCAAAAAATATTATGCTCAGACAAAACAACAATAAAAAGGAATTCAGATTTTGATGGGCCATGTAAGTCTGTGGCCTTGCAATAGTTTCTCTCATGCCCCAGTTTCCTCTTGTAGTGGTGTGGTTGGTTTTAGTTGGCCATCTTGAGCAAGTAGCTATAGATCTTAGATTAGAACAATGGGTAGAAAACTAAGAAGGATGAATAAGTTCCTCAAGATTAGGGTGACAGGTATAAAAGGGGAGAGGTGAAATTCTCAGGTCTAGGTGCTCATAATGTGAATTTTAGAAATAGAGATGCCATTTAGTATGTGTTAAGTCAGAGAAGGTGCCTGGAGTCCATGAAATCACACAAAGGATGATGGACAAGATCTCAGAAAGCTGTGATACTCCAGAAGAAGACCATATCAAGAGAACCATGAGAATCACAATTTTCATGTGGAGAGAACATACTGAGAATAATAAACAACCCAGTGCTTAAAGACTAGGAGAGCCATATCATGAGGCTGCAGGAAAACTGTTCAAATTGTAGTGGGGAAGACCAGAAACTCATGTGAAATACCTGAAGAATCACTAGATGAGTTACAAAGTGATGCAATTATTGTAGGTATTAACTGTACACTACATAAACCTACTGGAATAATTAATGTAATTGAAGTTTTAAAGGAAAGAACAGTAAAGATAAGGCATATAAAAGCAAACCAGACAGAACAAAAGTAGATGGACTTCAGGCCTAGCTAAGATGCTACTCTGATGGAACAGCACCTGCATGATAATATCCAACTCGGGAAGGAAAAGGTCAACAAGATTTTCTTTAGAAGATTCACCATTGTACTATTCCCATGTCTAATCATAGGGAAATAACTAGAAACACAAGAAAAAAAAAATGGCTACATCACAAAGCAAAGTAAAAGTAGAATGAAGTAGGGACCCAGATCCAGCAAGCCGTTCAAACCTGTGTGTGCTTAACTCGCTAGATGGGAAACGTGCCTCAAATTAGACCTTTGTTTGGAACTGCCAACATCACAAATTTCTGAACTTTGCAAGAATTTGGAATATCTTGAATGCTGTTCTCTGAAAGTATCTCCCACATATGTTTTTTTAAAAATGTGTCATAACTAACTTCTTGAGATAAGATTTCTCTCAATTAAGTTTAAATTTGCAGATTATCAATTGTAGATACCTGATATGCTAGCAAAGTTGAAAGAAATATTTTTCTTCAGCTCTGCTTTTTGCTACTGAGACTGAGGAAGCTCTGATATAAACTTTGGGACAGTGAACATAAGTCTAAGCTAAGTACTTTGTCCTGGAATCATCATTTGGCTTGGTCAGTGGATAGACCATAAAGAAACAATTGTTAGGAAGCTACAGTCATTGCAACTATGCACATAAACCTATAGTGTTCCCTATTTTGGAAGAAATTGTTCCATTTTTGCTTTAGTTTTTTTTTTTTCCTTCAGTAAAATGTACCTGAATTTTTTCTCCATCTTGAAAGACCAATAAACATGAAAAAATTGATCTTGTCTGTCTTATAAAACTCATTACATGAAGACACTTCACTCTTTAGTAATCTAGAAACCAAGGTGCAGGGTCATTCAAGTCCTGATAAGGGTTAGCACTTATACACATCTCATAAATACTGGTTACACATTTATACTCCTGAGATTCTTGTCATGGAATACTCAATAATAACATAAATACTTCTGTTCTTCCATTAATCAACTCTGTTTTGTCTTGTTGGATTCATTTTAACCCACATACCATTATTCTATAGGAAATAACTGTACTGAGAAATGTTATCCTTTATTATAACATAGAATGTTCTTAATATTCTTCTTAATATTAAAGACAAGTATTTTCTTTAACACATTTTAAAGTTATATTGGCCAAAATATTTTGCAAAATAAAACTCAAAAGTCAAGCATAGTAAAATCTTAAAAACAAATCTAGAACTAAAATCGGTTTCTGACTAAGAGGGTAGTTGGGATTTGAGAAATAATTCCACAAAATTAACATTAAGTCAATCCAACAGTGTTTAAAACTAATAATAGATAAAATTTAAATACATTAGTCTTAAAATTACCACATAATGAGAAATGTTTAACTTCATAACTGTTTAAAAAAACATTAATTTGGTTCAAAAACAACCAATGAAATGTATTATTTGCCTCAATATCACCCTTCTATGCAATGTGAAAACTGGTCAAGTTGCCATTATACATAAATATTTCATTATGGAAAAAGCAAAATTACCTTTTAAGTGAAACAGACCAAGTTCATTTGCCAGTCTGGATTTTAATTACTCTTATTCCTTTAGGCTTAAAGTAATTTTAAATAAATAAAATTGGAAGTTCTTTAAACTTGAAACAAATTCTAAAGAATCTAGTTTTTCTCATTAAAAAGCCATAAAATTGAATAAAGCATTCCTTGATAATAAATAAAATGAAGAGAGTTTGAACAGGTTGTGATAATACTTAATTATATTTTTGAGTGATCAATAATGAAAGAAGAAATGTTTGCCATATTTGTCAAACTGCTACCGAATACAACTGCTACTGAGTTGTATTTACTGCTACTGAATACAACGAGCATTTGATTGTATTCAAGAAATAATGCTCTCAAGGTCACTTCTTTATTTCTGCACAGTGTTTCTATTAAATTTGGATACACGTATATACATATATAGTTTTATTAAGTAGAAAACTAATGAAACAATTAGGCTAGTGAGTTCTTCTACAACTTGCAATTTCCTCATTATTAGCAAACATCTGTAATCTGTAAAGCAAATAAAAAGGTAAAATATGAATTCAATTGATTATCCCAAATACTATAACCATATGAGACTATCTGTTAAAATAATGGTAACTAGAGCAATGAATATTATTTCATAGGAAAGAAGGTAAACATGAAAACTACAAACACAATGGAATAAATACTCGAGAAAGAGGAGAGGAAAAGGAGTAACCAATAGATTCAGGGATAGAGACATCATGTTTTATAGGTACTATTTCATCACTGAAAATGCTACTTTGTATTTTAAAAATATGTTATTTATAGACCCACTAGCTTTCTAACAGCTGCTGGGACTCAAAATTTGCCAATTTTGCAAGTCATTTAAATGTTCCATATTACATGTGAATGAAAAGATACACTATCAGTTTCCTGACAGATGCAAAACAATCTGCTCTTGGTCTAAAATAAGTTTATGTTCAATCAGAAAGAGAAATATTCTCCCTTTAAATACTCCAATTTAAGAGGAGGTACTTGAATTGTAAGAGGAAACACAAAGTTGGATGGTATAGGTTCTCATTTTATTGTACCAATTCATTACTGAATTTAACATCAATAGATTATTATATTACTTATGAGGCTACATTTAAATACTTTAAATATAGAGGCTTTTGCAATAAATGCATTGGTCTCTCAGAATAAACCATTTATTTCTATTATAGGCCAAAGATCTGTATACCTATTTCAAACTGTAGCTCAGCAGAACTAGGAAATTCCAGCACTGAGAAGTTTTAGGGTACACTAGGACAATCGTGGCTTTGGTCTATGGTTTCCAATTACCCTCTTTTTAATTCCCCACAAATAACAGAGTCAGTAAAAGCTAGAAAAAAAAAAAGAAGAAAATCTCCAAACCTACTTTTTCTTCAGTCTTCTATCCTTCTCAGCTTGAGTTCCAAGTTTGCCTAGCCCCAGGGACTCCTGAGCGGCAGCCTCTGTCTCCATAAAGCCTCCTGTGAAGAAGTAACTATTCATATTAGGGTTGGATACATTGTGTCAGTTCTGAAAATAAATTTTTAAAAGTGAGTTGGTCAACATTTCAGTATTACATATTCTTTTTTTTTTTTTTCTTAGATCGTCTTTATATTTCCAACCCAACATGCGTAAAATGGCATGGGTGCATAAATGAACATACACTGAGAGAATGAAAGGAAAGGTACCCTATTAGCCTCCTATTCAACTGTGCCCAGTAGCAACATGATACATAATAAACGCATTGACAAATACAGTCTGCCAGTTTCCAGGTCCATTTTTCCTCTTATGAAAAACAAGAGCAAATATGGGTGTAATGAGCGAGGTTTTTTTCAACATTTGAAAAATATGACATATTTTATGTATAATGGGATAAATGATAGCCCAAGGAACCCAATCAGGAGCATGTCTTTAATTCCAAGTCAAGGAAATGAAGAGGCATTTGCTGACTTCTAAAGATTTTTCCTATCCTGCTTTTGGAATCCTCTTTTCCTCACCTGGCTGACTCCTAAATCCTTCCGTATAAGCCTTACTTCCAGAACTTCTTATGTTCTGGCAGGTTTTCTTTTGTTTTGTAAATTTTATAATTATACCTGGAAAAAAATCATGTCTTTAGAAGATCTTAGTAAGAACTGCTTTTACCCAGCATGCCATAGATTATTTAGTGTGCTGTCATTTTTATTAGTGCTGGAAAATATGCAATATACATTATATTGCAAGGAAAAGAGGGAAGAAAAAAAAGTATGCTGGGCACGAAACACAGAATTACACATTTTACAATGCACTTATTTCATTCAGGACCCATAAACATAATTAATTCATAAATTCTAGTTAAAATTGAAAAATAAGAACTTAATCCCGAACTCTATTTTCTCTTATTATTTACTATATGCAAAAAACATGAAGCCAAGGTAAATGAAAAAATGTTCACTATTTTTAAGTGGGTTAAGGTATACATATTTTTTAAGTGTAAGGGATTAAAAATTCCAGTTAAGCTCAAGATTAGGTAGAAAGACTCAAGCTAATACTAACCCTTACAAAGACTACACAGACACACAAATATCACCAATATATCAATAAATACAATTATTAAGGTTAATTTTTAGCATTCTGTCACTGTAATTTCCCAGCTTCACATTTGCAGGGTTTGACCAGGTTATGGTTTTTCTAGTGAAATGAAATATCTTATTAAAGCACTAGTGACAAACTTTGTTGTCACTATTTTTCATAATTTATTTTAGCAAACAATCTATAATACTTGATGCTATAAATTCTGGAGCATTGGTATAAATGTTAATCTCATAGCCTAGTAACTGTTACTGAACTGTAAAATTATAACAAAGTCCTCTTTAATTGAAAACACACTGAGTGTTGTCTAGATCTAGTCAGTAATTTTGAATCTGGGTACCAAAGTTTATTTTATTCAGTTATGCGCATGTGCAATTAATACCTAAATAACTTTTATTATGAAAGAATGTCATTGTTGGTACCATTAGGAGAATCATCCACTAGCTAACTGAAGGACTCTTGGGGGTCATTTTTAAATGTGAGATTTTCCACTTATGCACAGTGAGTGGGTATTTTCATTTTATTTCTCTCATCAGTGTACTTGCCTTACTATATATCCATAAATTATTATACACAGTCTGCAAGTAACAATAAAATTGTTCTCTTGAAATGGAAATGGAAATGAATGATTCACTTAAAAATTACAAAATTCTTGATCAGTCCAGATGGGAACATAGAGATTGATGAAGTAGACCCATTAGGTTAGACAAGACATTTCAACCACCAAGTGGTTGTACGAATCAGGCTTTCTATTTTCTCTGAGCAAAGAAGAACTTCTAAATTATTTTTTTCAAGAACCCAACACTTTAATTAGCAAAAATAACATTTTTAAACATATGATAGCTCTGGGAGGGAAAAAAAGACAGCTCTGGAAAAATATCGTGAGTCAAATCTAGACCCAGAAAAAAAGATAATAGAATTTGTTTCTCGTAAATAAAACCATAAAAATAAAAAGCATGAGGAGCTTAGAAATACTATGAATACTTCAAAATCTAATATCCTTTGAATACAGCATGTAATAGAGAATTACAGATATCTCCTGTTTCAAAATAACGTTTATGGCCATAGTAGGTAAAATTATTTTTAAGGATCACATGTAGGACAGTACCCTTAAGCAGGAGCAAATGTATAATCAGGTGCATTTTTTAACCCAATTAAAATATTTCTGGATAAAAACCTTCTTTCATAGAACTGATCCAGCCAAGTTCAGGTTCCAGCTATTGAAAAAGATAATCTCAGCCAAACCAGCTGATGAACTCTATGGATGATCATCTGGCTCTGGTGATAGTCTGTCTTATCCTTGTCTAGGAGGTAGTGGGTTCATATGGCTGTATGGACTTTAGGAATATCTGCCCATTTATCTATACCAAAATTTTATTCACTAGTCATACAGAGCTATGAAGCACTTGAAATGTGGCTGGTCCAAATTAATTGCTGGAAGTATAAAATATACATAGGCTTTTGAAAATGTAATGCAAAAAAAAAAGAGAGAGAATATAAGCTATCTAATAATTTTGTTGATTACATGTTGAAATATTCTGATATATTTACTTAAATAATTATTGAAATTTATCTCACTGGCCTCTTTTTTCCTTTTCTTAATATTAACTCATAGAAAATTTAAAAAATTATACATGTGACTCACATCTGTGGCTTGAATTATATTTCTGTTGGACAGCTCTCTCTAAATGGTTCTGTTTTAAACTGGAGACAGTACTGATCTCCAGAAGGAAATCAGTACTTGCGTATGTTGATGGGGGGAGGAAGGCACATTTTCCAATGTCGCAGTAACTGCAAAGGGAAACTGACACATATCAGTTAGGGAACTAGGATTCTGAATTCTTTAATGAGTAGAAAATCCTTTAGCTTGTCCTTAAAATGTCAAGAGTGATCCCGATATGAAACTCTAGTCTGTGGAAGCTAGGGGTTACTCACTCTCTGGGAGGCTCACTAGGAATGTGAAGAGAGCATCATTAACTCTCTACCTTCTCGTGGCATGAGGTGCTCAGGCATTGAAGGCTTGAGTTTCATGATTCATTGGATTCCTCAGATGATAAATTGCTTATCACTTTGTCAGTGGTCACCTAGTAGCTGTGCATGCAAATACCCAAGTCTAAATCCCTGCCTTCAGTTAAGTTCTCTAAGGTATCATTAAACATACTTACTTTGGTGAGGTCTTTGAGGAGCTGGAATTGTTGGACACAGGACCACTCCTAGGATGTGAGGGTCCCACTCAAGTATTTTTTTCCAGCTTGTTTTATATATAAACTTTTAGTTAACCCAAATCAGCAGGACAACACCCTAGTGGTCCAACATCATACAATAGCGTTCTAGACCGCAGGAGTGAGTGACTCACTTGTCAGATCACCCTCCTGCAACCAGAATTGGGCCACTGGCCTGGAACCACCTCATGGGTATAAATCTCTGGGCTCCCTGGGATATCTGGCTGAACCCGAACATGGGAAAGAGAGTCAAGGTACATTCTGAAGGGGAGAAACAGGGACTCAGATCCATATTGTTTGCTTGGATCAGGCACCATGCCCAGATGGCACTACCTCCCTGGTTTCTCCCAGGGTCTGAAAGGTTAAAAAAAATTTTTTTTTTTCAGTGCTTCCAGTGATTAGACTCACAGGTCCAAATCTTGGCTTCTTGGCTAAGAGTGTCCTGTCCAGATAGCATGGCCAGCCCCAGACTCTCCCAGTTAGAGAGAGATAACAGAAAATTCCAAGAAGGGTATTGCAAAGTGGAGGTTTTGTATGACCCTGGCTAAGGAATTCAGTAAAGGACCCTCGCTCATAGACTTAGATCTATGAATGGTACGGGTTGCAGCTATCTGTTCATCTGAACTATAAGGGCAAATACCTCTATGTTGGTTGGTCCTTAGATTCCTTTCAACTTAATTTATTTCAGGTTGGCCCTTGAAGTACAAGTCTATAGGAATTTCTAGCCAAAATCTGCATTGCAAGGCCTGGACCTCTCCATTTGTCCAACAGACGTCTCTGTCCTTGTATTTAAAAAAGGGAGCTCTAATTCCAGAGAGAAGACTGCCCACTGGTGGCTTCATCTCTTCTTTCATCTGACCTCTCTTTAGTATTAACTCATAGCATTCACTTGGATTTACATACACTTTGAGTTTATAAACGGTTACTTAATTGCTCTCTATCTGTTAGCCTATTAGCTCTCTGAAAAATGCACCTAGACATAGGGCCTGGCTCATAAAGTGTAATAAATACACTCACGATGAAAGCTAAATAGTGCTTTCTTCAAAGAAAGGCCCTTTCACCATGCAGAGCATGAGTCATTTGTAATTGGTACTTTGTGGAATTTCTATTGTATCTGTTGGCTCCAGAGCATCTAGGAAAATCTAAATTTGGGGGTAAAGGCCAGCACAATCCGCCCAAATGTCATGTGTAGAAAGGTGCTTGCTGAATAATTCTGGCGCAATATTGATGCTCTTTTTGTCATTATGAAGGTATTTTCTACATTATGCTAATTATAGTATGTCAGTGAGTTCAGGCAACTATAATACAATCTGGCAGATGACCATAAAGGAAAGAGAACTGCAATTTAGGAGGCAAAAAATCTCTTGAAAATGTATTGCTTTTCACTTCAGGAAATTCTCAAAAGAAGCCTCTATCTATCTATCTATCTATCTATCTATCTATCTATCTATCTATTTATCTGGTATTTATTTTTACTCAGTTATATATGTACTTTATACACCCAAAATTGGGGACATTGTCTGTTCCAATTTAATATATTTTTCTGTTTGTTTGTTTTCTTTCCCACAGCTTTGTCACATTTGGTTCTATTGGATCAATTCTCCATTTTTGAAAATATCTTCATTTGATTTCTTTTCATCTCTCTTACAATGTCTGTCAATGGCCTCTTTTCTTTATCCTTATCATTCAGTGTTAACATCAGCTAGGATGGTCATGTGTGTTCTGTTCTTTTTTTCTTTATAGTCATTATAATTGGGGTTCTATGAAGACCTGAGAGAGTTGGGTGTTTCCCAGGTAGTAAACCAAAGAATGTATTAAGATCATATGGAGAGATATTTTTGAGAATAGTTTTCAGGAACAACTCTATTTATTTTTTCATTTGTGTTTTCTGTCCATATCAGTAATCCATAATCAGATACCTGTGTTATTGAAATACTCATGTCAAGTGACTGGGGATGTATTGACCAAAGACAGAGGAGTCCTAGTTATGCCACCAGAGATCTTGATCCAAGGTGGCATCACTCCACTCGTTAGCACTATAATAGGAGGATTATTCAACCAGTTATAAACCCCACTGAATTTTTCCATCACCGAGACCCCATTTTGACATCTTGTCCACAGGGATGCCATGAGTCACAGCTCACCCACTGCCTTTTCTGTTCTGTAACTGAGTAACTTTGTCAGAAAAACAAACTCATGTCATTTGACATGGTTATTTTTAACACAGTTAATTTGCTTTCCTTCAAAATAGGTTAGTGCCTTCGGATAGAATTAAAAGGCAAGCCAGTCAGGATTCCAATAACCAATGTATAATCTTAGATTATGGGGTTCAAAATCCCCGTCCCTAGCAGACTGGGCAGGATAGACAATGTAGCAGGTAAAATTTTCCTGAGTCAGGAACGTACTCAAGATTTTATTTAAAATAAAAGAACTTTTGTGTTTATGTACTCTATTTTAATAAGCTGGAAGTTCCTTGATGCCAACAGTTATGCTTTCACCATTTTACTGAAGTCCATGGTTGGCACTCTACACGTAAGAGTGGCTCCACATGGGCTTATTCACTCCAAAGTAGGAAGACAGAAATGACTTTGGATTACATCTGTGTTCTTTTTCTTTTTTCCCCTCAAAATCTCAACCCTATTGGGTTTCAATTCCCTCTTGTTAATGCTTCTTTTCTGGGTCAAATCTTTCTCCTTAAGCAAGCAAAAGCAAAAACGAATTTTTGAATAGTTGCACTATTTGTATACACTATTTGTATACACTGTTCACATATGGCGAACCCTACTTTTATTCATTTTCTGTAAATTTTAAAATGACTAAACAAAAATAATAATGGGAAGTCCCCTTCTAGTCTGGACAGTTTTTCCAATCATCAGTTTATTTGGGGCTAGTGGCCTTTTTGACATTGTTCTTACATGTTCACTTATATCTATCATTCATTATACATACAACTTTGGTACCAAAATCTTTCAAATTGTGTTTTAAAAGGAAGAGGTCTCCTTGTTTCAGATACACTGCTTCTTCCTTAAGTCCACATCATACTAAATACAATCATGAGTGTGTTACTATCCTCTTAAATTGCTGGGATAACAGTCATCCTTCATTGTCTTAACTAATCTTCTATGTTGGTTGAGACTAAAATTGTTTCTAGAATCTTAGTAGTAGTTTGTGTGGAAGTCAGGCTGTGGTAGGTTATAAAGTGACTGACAGATGAGAATGTGAAAATAGTAATTGTGGACAACTCATTTAAGCTTGGATATTAGAGGTAGGAGAAAGATAAGTCAACATCTAAGGAAGATGGCAGGATCAAGTGATTACTTTAAATATAGATTAGACATAACATGTTTAAGTACTAATGGAAATATCAGCAATGCATCATCTAGATGCATAAATCAGGAAAAAAAGAGGCTGTGGTCATTGGGCTGCTAAATCTTGACAGATGACTATCTGTTGTAGGAAGTCAGCAGAAGTTCTTATTGGTCTTGTGGCCTCTATGCCCCTCAACAAGATTATCAAAACTGTTTTTGCATCTTTTCATCTTGGGATTTGTAATATGGGAAGAAAGTAAGTAAAAATAAAAGGAGAAAGAAAAACTAAAACAGATCCCACATCTGCTAGAAGGAATAGGATACCCTCCCCAAATTCAAATGGTACCTTCAGGTAGACTTGGCTCATATATGTTTTACCTTTCCAGCATAGTACTTAAAAATTAAATATGAAAAAAAGTGGGGGGTGCCTGGGTGGCTCAGTGGGTTAAAGCCTCTGCCTTCGGCTCAGGTCATGATCCCAGGGTCCTGGGATCAAGCCCCACCTGGGGCTCTCTGCTCAGTGGAAAGCCTGCTTCCCTCCCCTCTTTCTGTCTGCCTGCCTCTCTGCCTACTTGTGATCTCTGTCAAATAAATAAATAAATAAATCTTAAAAAAAATTAAATATGAATGCTTTAAATGGAAGAATAAATGCTCGTTCACTCATTTTCACCTGTATTACTTCCTGTTATTTTAAAGCCTGCTTATCATCTGATACACTGAGCAGACATTTTCATTTGCAAATCCTGCTCCTACATTATAGGCTTTAATACTATAAATAGAACTGTTAAGCCATCTGACAAAAAGAAGAATGAATTTTCTAAAAGGTACCTGAAAACTTGAAATCTTTCATTAATAGCAAGCTTTTTTCTACGCTACTTCTGTGATTTGAGTGAATAATCGTGGTATCCAAGGAAAACATGCTTTAAGGATTTCTGAATAGGGGCAAGTGGGTGGCTCAGCTGGTTAAGCATACAACTCTTGATTTTGGCTCAGGTCATGATCTCAGGGTTGCGAGATTGAGCCCCACCACACCCACTGTGGAGCCTGCTTAAGACTCTCTCTCTCTACCTCTCCCCTTCTTGTTTCTCTCTCTCTCTCAAATAAAAGAATAAATAGACTTCTAGAATAGAACAATTTTGTTTAGTTTCTGTTAACTTTATTCAAATACTTTTTGATGTATTCTTTCCTTTGCACTTTGGGGTCTCCATGTTTATACTGTCTTGCTAGCAACACATTTGAAAAAAATGACTACTTGCATATTCAGTTTGATTTACCAGGGTTAGGGGTTATTAATGCAGTTGCACTGACTGATTCATCATATCTGAAGTTTGTCTTATAACCCTAATTTTTCAGATTGTTATACACTGCAAACAACACTCCCTTTACCAATATTCTCCTTTTTGAATTACTAATAATTTCTCCTTTGTTCCTCATCATTCTTGATGGAACCAAGTGAACGTGTTCATAGTTTTGTTTAGATAGTTTTCTCTGTCCACACCATATTTCATTTAGAGGCCTCTAGTATAGCTACCCTGAGATTACTTTTCTTTCTTTAAGCTTTTGATCTAAATCTTTAACTAAGAGTTCAAAATCTTAGGACGTGGTCCAAAACTTCAAATTTGGTTCTTTGACTCCATCATCCTTCTACCATATTACTTTCCATACCATCTTTCTTTTTCTATTTCTATTCGCATTGGTAGAAGAAAGAACATTGCCAGAGCCTGTGTTTGAATTTGCCATATCAAGATATTATTAAAATCATAACCACCAGGGAGGGGTGCTTTCTTAGTTTCTTTTAATGCATAAGTCAGCACTACCAGGTGGTAGTCCCTGGGTTTGAAAAGTTTTCACAGTCTTCCCCTTATAATCTGGATACACCTTCCAAGACGAAAGTAGACCTGAGTTCATATCCTTCAACCGAAGTACCAGTGGTACCATGTACCATATTCTTTTGGTAAATATATGTTTTTTTAAAACCTAAATGTGTCTGCATTTTCTTGTCACTTACTCCAGTCTTATTTCCAATAAAGACTTCGTAGTCTTGGTCTCTCCAGGAGCTTTGATTCACTATCAGTGCAGCTTCCATATAGTTCCAGAGGTACACATATCTGTACCGTTGTCCTCATCAGCACTGCAGTCCTTAACCTGCTGCTGACTCTGGCTTTATTTATACTGTATCTCTGTTGTTCTTCAGCGTAAAACAAAATTGCTCAGAGTTCAGAATTCTTCCTGGGGTGATGCTATGATCCCCCAAAACTATCGTTAATTTCCAACTTGATGAAAATGATCACTGATTCCCTTTTCATCTGGTCTGACGTGGAGGCGCACAGTCACTTAAATGGGTAAGAAGGGTTGGGTTTCTAGAAGAATCTATATCCTACCAGATGTTAAATTATATCCTGTATACCTTGATTTTGAAAGAATACTGGCAAAATTTCTGATTCAGTTACTCCTCATCAAAGTTAAATACAAAATAAAAATAGGCAAAGAAATCTATGAGAGAAAGGCAATTAAATATATGTTAAAAGGGAAAGGTAAATTATAGACCCTAAAATGATGTATATGTTGAAATAGGAATAAATAAAATGATTACTAGGTTAGCAAAATAAATATCTTAAAATAACTATCAACGTTATTGTGAATTACACTGTAATATATTGGAAATGACAAATAATTTGGTAAGATTATAAAGAGTTGTCAAATAGAAAATGAAAACAATGTCTCGGCATGTATATTTTATATTTTAAAAAGAATAATCTTCTATCTTCTTTCCTTATGCAATAATTTTTTATGGCTTAAGGAGTTCCTCTTCTGAGAAACAGAAATCCAAAGAGGATTTCATTAACCTGCTGAGTAACATTTAATCACATTTAATCAGACACCAGTTTCCTATGGTTTCTGATGCTTTGTGTGGGTTTTACATTATGGAAGTTGGGAAGAGCATTTTTGAATACACGACAATTGTAAATTTGCAAACATAAATATTACTCTCAGAAATTCTTTTGGTGCCAGGACAGGAAAGTAAGCCTGGCAGCTGGAGCATTACTTCTAAGTAATCATTCCTTTATTTGGGAAACTAAAGAAAGTGCTAAGAAATCTGTGCCATTCTGTTCAGCATTTAGTGTTAGAGGTAGGAGCTAAATATTTTCCAATAATTTAACTATAGTTCTAAGGAAAATAGGAAACGATGGAAAAAAGAAGATGCAATCACAAATAGCCAATATGATGAAAAAATAAATATGTAGAAAGAGACACACATATACACACATACAAAGCGAGTGTATATGTCATTATTTTAGGAAATAAATTTTTCATATTCTTTTTGTTTCAGGCAATTATAAATATGTCCATGTATCCATCCATCCATCCATCCATCCATTCATCACCTATCTATGCACATAGGTTTATACATTTACTTAGGGTCATTTTAAATGTACTGACCTATATTTTTCTTCAATTAGTAACTGACAATAAGTAAGTAACACAAGCTCTACTACCCTATCCCTTCCTCTGTCACCCCATCTACACAGTGCAGAGTTTGTTTGTGGATGATGTATTAGATTTAAACCAAGAAATCCTGTACTTTTTTTGCCCTGCATATCATAATTCTTTATTTTGACTGAAAAGTTTATTTTGGATTTCTTATAGGGATTTCAATTGTTTCAGCAGAAAAACGTGTATAGATATCTGTCCTTTAAGTGGCAGAATGTTCAATGGTTTTAAACCGCTTTGAAACACTGACACTAGGATAAATTTCTGTTTTGCAAGGTACTAAGACACTGTTTACTTATCAATAAAGAAGAATAACAATAATAACACTTGTCTCATAGGGGCCTGGAGTCTATCAGAGAGTCAGCATCAAATAAACTCTAGCTACTGTTATTCATAGAAAAATCAAAAGGACCATACGTTTTACAATATTCTTCCCATGTAAGTTTTGCCCAACATTATTCAGCTAAATTGAATTTACAGAGCCGCTTAAAAAAGAAAGTTTGTCAGGGGGGGAAAAAAAGCTGATTAAAAAAGAAAGAAATGCAAAGATGGGAAATGAAATGAAAAGCAGATAGACCCTCAGAAGTGACCGCAATGAGTGGCCGTGAAGAGTCAAACACATGCACACTTACGGAGCTGCCCAAGTCGGGCTTTTTCTTTTTTACCAAACAGACGTCCTATTGAAGACTTGATTCCCTTCTTCTTGGGGGTTTTGTGAAGAGAGTCTTGGCTGCTATTGGCACTGCCAAGCCCAAGGCTTTCTGGCTCAAGGGAGGCAGACAAACTACTGCAAAACACAAAAGAGAGCAAACTGCTCGTCCCACAAGGTACACAAGACTTGCTCCTTTAGAAAGGGACAAACAGAAGAATGCTTACTTTCTTCCTTTCCTCCCACATTTGCTCTTAAGCATACTGAAGTTTGGGGGGTTTTTCAGCCTTATGGCTACCCAATTTTTTTCCAGAAAAGATTATTTTTGTTCTAAATGTTTTCCCTCTTATTTTTGATATAATCTTGAATGAACCAATGAACACAGGTTGGCTTATTCATTGCATGTTAAATGACCTTCCATTCTTGAGCATGTGACCCTTTCCCTAGTTTCTTCTCAGAGTTTATTATTTTTTAGTCATAAACATAATGACCCATGATAAGACTTTTAAATTTAACTAACAGTGAAATTTAAAGGGCTAGTCCAGCCACAACTTTCCTGAGTTTTTGTCTAGCCATCTTTCCCTCTCCCAGTTTTAGAATCTAATTCTTTTCATTTTAAATCATCGAGGTAGGATTTAGAAGCAAATAATCAATCATATGCTCTAGTGATCACTTTATGTTTTTCCTTACAGTTCTCAGGTATTCTTTTAGGTACATGATAAACTGAAATGAATTCTAAGCAGTTGCTCCAGGTTCCATTCCTGGGCACTGTCACTGATGCTGTATTAATAGGAGAGGTTCAACATATATTGCTATCTATTCTACCACTGTTAATGTGACAACGCCATGATGAATTACCTTACTTACTCATCCTAATTAATGAGTTCACATTCTCTAAACTCCGAACCAATAGATTTCACATGTTAAAATGTAATTCACACTTTTCTTGGAGGGTGAAAGCATATATTTTGAAACTGGAGTAACTATTTTTTTTTTCCACATTAGAAATTAAAAATAAATAAAACAGAAGGAAAAAAGATGCCTGTGAGCACAGAAAGCTCTGTTTTCACCCCAAATATATTTCTTGTAAAACACATACGATTTAGAAGACAGATTCTTACGTAGGTTTTAATACTAAGTCATTATGTTCAGTTATATCAATTATGTGTCTAGAGATGCTGCAATTTATAAGACTGTAAAAGGCCATATATTTAAGATGTGAATTGCATACTTAGATTTATTTATGCCATTAATTATTATGGAGACCTGCTTGCAATTTTGTAGGCAGACAGAAAGGACCATAGGATGAGTTACTACGAAAAATGGGTATTTTTCCCTTATCCTCTCTTCTAATACTTTGGCATGGATACTTTTTTTCCTAAGAACTTTCTGCCTGAGTAGCTGTTCTAGCCCGCAGCACCAGCTCCTGGAGGGCGGTGTACACACTTGTCTGCTAAAAGTAAATTAAGTGCAGTTATGACTTCAGACCGTAATTACTCTTACACCTAAGCCAAATTTATAACCCTTTCCTAGAATCCCTTAATTTTTTTTGTTATTCCTCTTAGTAAGTCCTTCCATTAGCTTGACTTTATTTTAATAGGAAATATCTACTAAAAATAGAAGAGTCTGTCTCATTCACATTGGCTGGTAATAAGACCACAAATATACAGTTAATTTTAAAACTAAAAATTTGATCTCAGAATGCAATTTTTTTTTTTTTCTCCACAAGTGATGTTGGAGACAGGGAGCAGAGCAATACCCAATGAAGAGTTAAATCTCAAACCAAATTTCTCACATAAATGTTTAAGCAGTCAATTTGACAACACTGAAAGAAAGAGGAATGTTTTTAGAAGGAGAGCATGCCAAGTTCTGGGTGCTGGGAGAGTCATACCTTCGGGCATCATTGTGGTAGGAGGAGGGAAGGGTGTGAGTCATCCTGATGGCTCTAGGGGTAGGGGGAGGAGAAGTTTCACATTTAATTGTTGCCTTATCCTCCCGACCATCTTCTTCCACCACTGCAATCTAGAAGCGGAAACAATACATTGAGATGAACTCTTCCTAGATTTCAACTGAAATTGATGGAAATGGAAAAAATCATTAAGCAAGGCTAATTGATTCTAATACAAAAACAAAACAAAAAAAACTTGGGGCATATATGTCTTACACATATAAATTCACATTATTGAAGAGTGTGAGTGTCATAACTGTTTAAAGGTGAAGATGTTCCAGTTCAAAAACAAATGGACACATTCCACAACATTATATTTCAGAGTAAATAAACATCATAGATCAATACCCAGGGACTATAAAAAAGCTATCCTGGAATCCATTTCAATATATCAGGAATGTAAATGCTTTATAAAAAGTTACTGAACACATATTTGAGCTAATTCACTAAAAAAAAAAAAAAAAAAGCATGCATCGTCAGTTATCATAACATGGATATCTTTTCATAGATTTTTGAAGTGAGAAGAGAAGGTGGTAAAAATACAACTTTACTAGATAAATTGTATTATTATTTCATTTCACTACTTCTTATGAGAATATGGACAAAGGCATATAAAAACCATAAGATGGGGTGGAAGGGATTTCTTTAAATAATTTAGTTCAGAATCCAGAACAATTCAGGATACCAAGCCAAATGTTGTCAGAGATAGACACGTAAAAGTGCATTACAGTAAGACTTCTCAACAACTGAGTTGATTGTAAAGGATTATTTTACAATAATCCTGCATATTTTTCATGGCATTGCTGTGCATTGAAATTCATAAAATATATACACATAGAAAGATGATGGAAAGCATAGTTAGAAGATACAGTTCTGGAAGTTATGATGACAAAATGTCAACAATATGGCTACAGCAAAAATGTTAAAGCTGTTTATTATCTTATGTCAACATAATGTCTTACTTTGTTTCTATGTTAAGCTATTATGCATAAATGTATTTATGTATGATACACAATAAAGACCTCATGCATTGGAGAAACTTAATGAAATTGTTTGACTGGGCTTTTGTCATCCAAGCTTAGACTACTTTTTTTTTTTTTTAAAGATTTTATTTTTTCATTTGACAGAGATCACAAGTAGGCAGAGAGGCAGGCAGAGAGAAAGAGGAGGAAGCAGGCTCCCCGCTGAGCAGAGAGCCTGATGTGGGGCTTGATCCCATGACCCTGAGATCATGACCTGAGCTGAAGGCAGAAGCTTTAACCCACTGAGCCACCAGGTGCCCCCAAGCTTAGACTACTTTTAACAGTTTATGTAGATATCTTTATAGGATTTCCTCTCTCCATTTCAACAAGTACACTGCCACCAGAAGAATCTTTTCCAAGAACTACTTTCAGGATGATGTTAATACTCTGGAAAACTCTTTCTAAACTCACTTCTCATCTAAATTCAGAAAGTACATTTCTAAACTCTTCCTAATATGTGTTTATGTCTTCACAGTCCCATGGTCTAGCTGTAACTGTTTTCTGTGATTATTTCTGCTAAGCCTAACCTTTCTGCTTCCAGAATTTCCCTCTGAAACACCTCCTAAAATGACTTACTCTGTCCACATTGCCAGTCAAACTATGCCAACTTTCCAAATACCAGCTTTTAAAAACACCATACACAAACTGTTTGCCTGAATAATGCTTAGGGCTTACACTATCTAAATAAAATAGAGGAGAAATGATTTAGAATCAGAGATGGATTTGAATTCTGGTTTCTCTTATTTGTTGAGTGACACGGGCTAATTACTTACCTTCTCTAAGATTCAATTTCCTCATCAATAAAATGGATATGATAATAATTATCTTAGCAAGTTCTTTTGAAGTACAAACAGAATCACACCTATAACTCCTTATCCTGATACATAACAATTTTTAGTTTGTGGTCTTTCGATGACCAAGACCACCTACCTTTCTCACCAACCATTTATTCACCCCCTGAATTCCCTGAGCCTGCGTCTCTGTACAGGACCTTCCTTTGTGACTTTTTTTTTCTTATATCCACTGAACTTCTTTTATAACCATCGTCTACTCAGATTTCTTTCTGTATTTCCAGTGTGACCCTTTTAAGTGGTAGAGGAAGTCAAAGACAAAGAACTTTATGCATGATAAATCTGACAGTTGAGAACCAACTGACAGTATCAAGGAGAAGATACTATATGAATATAGATAATAACTCAAGAAAAAAACATTCCATCAATCTAAGCCACACAAATATAATATAAATTTCTTTAAATTAAAAAAGACAAAAGAAAAAAATTGTTGGTTTCTGAAGTGTTTGGGCATAGTCTATCACATCTTGATGATGCTGAAAAATAAATTTATTCACTGGATAATAGGTTGAATCTTTGAAATCTTTCCCATCTAATATCCCATGTGTCCAAGCTCTGTTGTTCTCAATTATCTAACAAGATGTCATTTTGAGAATCAGAACTGGAGTCAATTTTGTTTCTCATTTCCAATATTTATTCTCTTTATGTCACACCAAATAGGAAGGCAACAGATTAATGATTATTTTTGTAAGTTTTGTATTCTTGATGCTCTGGCATCTGGTATCATGCTGACCCAGGGCAGAATGTTCCTCCCAGGGCTAGCTAATTCCTAGAGATAGCAAACTACGCCCCTGGAGTACGCCTTTCATGTGCACATCAATCAATCTAGCCCTGTATGCCAAATCATACTCTCTATCTGGTTCTTACACGTCGGGAGGCAATATTCCTCTGCCTTAATTATCCCAGGATGGGAATCCGTAACTAGAGATGGCCCAATACCTAGAGCCCACTGACACAATTAAAACTACCCAATCCTAAGCCTGCTTACCTTGTCTTGCCATTCCAACAGAAACCACAGTAAAGCTCCTACTCATCCTTTCTCCTAGCTCTTTCTGCTTCAGGAAAACCTACTCGGGTATTTCCCTTTGCCTTTGCATTCCATGGCATGCCCCCCTCCTCTTGGGAAGTATGAGTAACAAGCTATCTTTTCATTGGCTGTGGTCTCCTGATCTGTTGGTCTGAATAATAGTAAAATCTACAATTAAAAATAAGCACATTGTTCTAGCACTGACAATAAACAATCTAATTCTAGTATATTTAGACCACATAATCTAATCATTACCCTATACAGCATAAACAATTTTATTTTGAGGCATTTGCTCTTATAATCATATTTACACAATTGGATAACACTTAAACTCAGTATTTCTTTTTATATTTATAAAATGGTTCAACTAATGGGAATATAATTTTAAAGCTTTCATAGAAAAGCAACATTCAGCTAGAAATCATATAAAAGATATTTACAGTACCTTTCTCCGATGTTTCCTTAGATCACTTGGCTGAGATTGGCAGTAATAAAAGCAACATAAAACAGAACTAATTAGTGAGTACTATTTGATCAGGTTACATGTTTAAATAGTATTCTATAACTTGACTGTCTTGTTTTTTCATTCCATTGTTTTCTAAATAAATGTCTTAAACCATTACAGAAAGACTTCTCCTGAGAGGGACTTCAGAGAGGAAACTTCTTAGATGGAATGGGTGGACAGTATGTCCACAGGATGGGGTCAAACATACGTGTATGAGATCTGAGACATGGAACCCTAGGGAATGGGAAGTACATATGGAGTGATCTAGCCAGAAATAAATATGGTACTATACCCTCCCAAGAAAACATAAATGGGAATGAAGAAGATCATAGATATGGAGCGTATAAATATTCCTTTTTGTCCTATCTATGCAGAGCCTTGGTCCTCCCTCGGGCTGGGATGCTATTCCTGAGGTATCTCAAACTTCCTGGCATCCCAACAAATCTCTCATTCCCAAATGCCAAAAGCTCTGACCTCAGTGTAACATGTTTCTATGACTGCTGTTTTCTTGTTGATGTGCTTTTAAATAACTTTTTGAAAAGTGAATTCTTTCTAATTTCCAATGAACCTATATTCCCTTAATATCTTCATTAATTTTTCTTGTGTGAGTAAAACAATTTTATTCCATTTTAGTTACATTTACATTTATATATTTTTCTTTCAATATTCTAACTAGATATTGGTAGAATGTTCTTTATGCTTATAGATTTGTGGTGAGGTAAAAGTAAATAAAAGCACATTTTATAATGAGGACAAGTAATGTTTATAAAACATATAAACATACACAATACAAATGAATATAATAATCTTTTCCATCTCTGTTTTTCTGTCCCTAAAATTTTTCATTTTCCTCTGACTATTCAAACATGGATTATATCCAACAAGATTATTTCTCCTCCCCCAATATTTTCTACAGGTAAAAGAAAATCTACTTGTCTTTCACTGTAACAGTGATGAATTTAATGACAAAGTGCTATTAGGAGATAAGGACTTCCCAGGTTTCATTTCTTTTTTCTGAGTCAGATACGGAAAATTTTAATTACATTTTTACCCTCAAGAAAAGCTTCAAAGATTTTTAAGTATGGTAATTATAGTGTAATAATGTTCATTTACCATTGATTTATTTATGACTAACTGCTCAAGAAAATGCATGAAAACTGGCATCTTTTTCATATAGACACAAACATTATGTCTAAATGTGTTTATACACATTTTATTAGTATAAAATAATAACACTATCAAAGATTATGATGCTAATGTTTATGGAACTACTTAAAAGAGCAAAACACTATATTGCAAAAATATAAAAAAGAATAGCAGAACAGAAATAACGGAAGCTTCCTTGCCTTGAATACTGATTAAATTATGCTCTGTGGGCATAGCACTCTTACTATAGCTTTGATAATAAACAGTCATCAATATATGTAGCAAATATAAACAGAAACTAAGCCAGAGACAATATCCTGTCTAGTTAATAAAATCAGATTGATGGTTCCTAGATTTCGAAAATAAGCAGATCACAGCGTAGCTGCATATACTGGGTATATCTCAGTACATTGACTAAAAGTTTGTGCTGTGTCGAGGTGGGGTCAGTTCTGATTAGCTGTCCTTTGCCCTGATTGGATATTTTTTATAATGTCTATTTTAAAATTACTTTTTTAAGATTTTATTTAATTATTTATTTGAGAGTGAGAGCACGAGCATGAGCCAGGGCCAGGGGGCAGGTGGTGATGGGGAACAGCAGAGGGAGAAGCAGACTCCCTGCTGAAGAGAGAGCCTGGCTAGGGTCTAGATCCCAGGACAAGACCTGAGCTCAAGATCTGAGCCAAAGGCAGCCACTTACCTAAGCCACCCAGGTGCTCCTATTTTTTAATATCAAGTCTGGAAATGAGCACAGACTAGAGGACTCAGTAGCTTAAGAAAGTAAAAATTTCCTTTTTTTTTTTAAATTTTGCCATTTTTCTTTTATGTTGACCTTTATCATATGGAAGTCCATAATCATAAAGAGTATGAACATGAAAAACGCTGTCATACCATAAGAATAGTTTTTTTGTTTCAATTCTTAACTGTAACATTAAAGAAAAAGATATTTAACTTACATACATAACAAATTTGTAAAAATAAAATATAAAAAACTTGTAAGGTACTTTCTCCTCAGAGGTGACAGCAATTTCTATATATAGAGATATATGAGTTCTTTATAATAAATATGTGCATATATGTGCATTAATATAAATCAATTCCAATGGAAATAATTTTTACAATTTATTAGCTACAGTACATATCACTGCAACATATTTATGTAAAGATATCATTTAGAAAATGAATTAAAATGTTTTTCAGATATTTCATATACTTACATACACACACAGATATAGACATTGTGACACCATGTATAGTAGCTTCACAGCCTTCTGACTGTATTTAGAAACTCTGTATACACCTCATATTCTTCCGTAGTATCATTAATTTCTCCTCCATTTGTTATATTTGTGCTAGTTTTATACTGTATAAAACTTATTTCACCTATTTGTTTTAAATTAATTTCTATCTCCAAACTCATCTTTAATTAGAATTTTATTGTTTTAGCAGCGAAGTTTTACTATTCATTACAAAAACAGAATTTTACCTCCAAAAATGTTTTGGAATATTTAAATCTTCATTATTGTCATTTAAACATATTCCCAGGTTATCACACACACACACACACACACACAGGGACAGAAGAGCATAAGCTTTTGTGTCAGGAAATCTGAAGAAAAATCCAGCTCCACTTACTGTGGTGAGCATAAGCAATTTACTCATGCTCTCAAACCCCAGTTACCTCTGCTCTCTCTTGAGGTGATACCCTCAGTCTTGCAGACATTATCATGAGAACTAAGTGACTAACCATCATAGCATTCAGTAGTCATTCCTGTCATTCCTTCCATACTTTTCTCTGTATTATTTTTAGCAAAGGGCACTTTGATTTTCCTCTCAATTATGTTCAGTGTACCTCTTAATTTAGGTTTCCAACTATTAATCCCAAATATTAAAAAAAAAAATGAAATAAAGAAAGAGTAAAAAAGGGTAAAAATGTTGACATGAAATTCTAAAAAATATTGGGAAATTGTCCCTATTTTTTTCCAATGGCTCTTCTTATTAAAATTATATTACCTATATTCTAAAATGTTAACATTCTATGTTGTTCTATTGAAGCAATTATAATAATGAGGGTGTTTTTTTGTGATTTATTGCCTTAAAAATAAAATACCCAGTCCCAATTTACTTGATCAAGATCCCATGAAAATTTACTTAATGGTTTAAGTCATTCAGATAGCTGCTGGGATATTTAGACTACGTGACCTTAGAAAATTACACCTTTGTAGGCTACATTTGTTTGTCTCATAATGGGATAAACAGTTGCATCTACCACATAGGGATGTTGTGAAAAAAAAAAAAAGAAAAGAAAAACAACAAAAAACACAGAAGGTCCTTAGAATAAACACCCAGTAAGTATCAGCTCATGCACCATTCATCCTAACGGGGGCAGGTGTTCTCGTGCATATCATCATACCAGTGTCATGACTCCCATCCGATCCATTTCCCTGGCAGGACTCCGAGGGGTGAGCTTTGGCGTTGAGTGTCCACTCGGGGGAGATGAACTGGCCAGCGAAGAAGCTGTAACCGAGGCAGTGATGGAGGTTCCTGGGTGGACTCTTGCTAAATTCAGGCCTTCCAGGCTCACACTAGCCACTCGGTTCTCAATTTCTTCAGCACGTAACTCCGTAGATTCTTTTTCTTCCTGAATTAGCCTGGAAGATACAGTTTAATTTGGATCCATGATACGGTGCTAAGATGGTAGGTGGAATTCATGTAAATAAATGAATAAATAAATAAAGAGCTCTGTGAATATTTTATACCAAATCTAACGTTTTCTTTTCTCTAAGGCAAAGATATAACTTTCAATAAATTCTAGAGGCTTTCTGGCTGAAATTCAGAAAATCCTTCTTTTCAAGTGATATATAACTCCTCCCCTCTTTCAGTCTAACCCTCTTTCTATACTACCACCTGCTAAAACTTTTTTTTCCAGCTGCTAAACCTTTTAAAACCTTGCTTGCCTAGATAATTTCTGCTACTAATCCTTTTTTTTTTTTTTTCCTGCCACTCATCCTAATCTTACATTTGGACTGAGGTGCCAATAAATGAGACTTTTAGGAACTCAGATCCTAACAAAGATACTGAACTTGACCTCCCACCTGATGAAAAAGTATAACTGATGGAATCTTCAACGAATGGTCATTCAGAATTATCATTTGGTCAAATAAAACCCCGAGACATTTTTTTAAGAATACTTACTTAGCCAAGTCAACTTCAAAAAAGCACCAGGCAATGTAATAATATGGAGATGATCTAACCACAGGTAGATAGATATGTACATACAGAATAAAAGAAATTGTTTCAACTGTTGCTATAAATGTTTTTGAGAAGACAAAGCACTATTACCCGTTTTTTCTTTAAGGAGAAGCTTCATGAATATGTACAAATTAGCTATTAGAGACATGCAAAGAACAAAGAGCTTTATTTAGCTGGGTTACATAAATATCCTATTTAAGTCGAATCTATACATATTTTGTATATTGTTACAATGAAACTGTGTAGCAGCAGTTGATTTTAAAATGGTGATCAACAACCTCTCCCGAGATATTTTCCTATTAATTACAAATGGCTTATTGGGATCTGATACATAGTCCTTAAATCCAAGGTTATGATAACTGCAAAGGTTTTTTTTTTGCATATTTACTTTGGAAACCAGTTATTTGTTTTGTTTTTTTTTTTTTCCAAAACTAAACATACTCTTACCATATCATTCGGTAATTGTGTTCCTTGGTATTTACCTAAAGGAGTTGAAAACTTAAGTCTACACAAAAACCTGCATACAGATGTTTATAGCAACTTTATACATAATTGACAAACCTTAAAAGCAACCAAGATCTCTTTTAGTTGGTAAAGGGATAATCTGTGGTATATCCGGACAATGGAATAGTACTCAGGGCTGAAAAGAAATGAACTACCAAGCCTTGAAAAGAGATGGAAGAACATTAAGTGCATATAACTAAGCAAAAGAAGCCAATCTAAACAGGCTACGTATTGTGTGATTCTAACTATATGACACTCTAGGAAAAGGCAAAACTACAGGGACAGGAAAAGAGCAATGGTTGTCAGAGGTCAGCAGGGGGAAAGGATTGAATAGGCAGAGCAGGGAGGATTTTTATGGCAGTGAAAAATGCTCTGTATGATACCATAATGATGGATACTTGTCAGACATTTTCCAAACCCAGAATGCACAACATCAAAAGTAAATTAAAACGTAAACAATGGAATTTGGGTGATTAGTATGTTTCAGTATAGGTGCATCAACTTTAATATACTGCTGTGGTGAAGGGTGTTGATGATGTGGGAGGCCACGCATGTGGGAGGCCAGAGGATATTCGGGAACACTCTATACTTTGCGTGAACCTTCAACTTTGCGTGAACTTAAAACTGCTTCCAAAATTTAAGCAAACGAAGACTGAGACACATTTACTTAGTTATAATTTTTCAGTTCCACAAAGAATATGAATTCTGTGGTGCCTGGGTGGTTCAGTCAGTTAAGCGTCTGCCTTCAGCTCAGGGCATGATCCCAGGGTCCTGGGATCCAGCCCCATGACCGGCTTCCTGCTCAGTGGGGAGTCTGCTTGTCCCTCTCCTTCTGCCCTTGCTCCTGCTCTCTTCTTGTGTGCTCTCTCTCTCTTTCTCAAATAAATGAATAAAATATTTTTTAAAAAGAATAAGAATTCTCTTACTTTGAACTTTATTTTCATGGGTACACTTTAAGTTCACCCAGAGATCAGAATCCCAAAGAAAGGCTTAGTCAAGTAATAGAACACAACATTATTAACGCTTTAAACACATTCCAATGGAAAAAAATGTCTCCTCTTAGAAAAACAACAACAACAAAAAGAAATTTTGTACTTTAAAATGCTTAGTGGGAAATGACTCCTTCAGAAAAATTGTTTTTTTCTACAAATAAACTGTAGTTATGAACACTAGACATTGTATTAATTGTAAAGGAAAGTCAAACCTAGAGAAATAAACCGAGTAATAGGTAGAATGAAGTTTAATTGAACAGGAAATCAAATGCTACCGATATGTTCAGTTTATTTAGAAAAATCATAATCCACTGATCTTTAGAATCCTAATGCAGAGAAAGAAGAAAGAAAGAAAGAGAGAGAGAGAAAGGGAGGGAGGAAGGGAGGAAGGAAGAGAAAAGATTCCCTTTGAAACGTCCTAATGCGTTAGGGAGAGAGTCCCACATAAATCATTAAAAAGGATGGAATAATACATAAGACCACAAAAGTAAGGCTCTCAAAATAGTAGCTAACTACAGATGCACAGATTAAATAACAAATGAGGCAGTGGCAAATGAAGTAATTTAATCCCTTCCTTTAAGGGAGAATTAGTAAACTAAGGGAACCAGAAAAGAGGAATTTTTTTTTAATGGTTAACAATAGTTTGCGGAAGAAGAAACATCTTAACCAGAAATAAATTCTAGCGTTAGCAGTTTTTAACGAAGATGCTGCCACTGTTTTTATGAAGATGCTTATTTCTTTTTTATAACAAGTTTTTAAATTTTAATTTCAGTATAGTTAACATAGTGTTTTATCAGTTTCAGGTGTACAATAGAGTGATTCAACACTTCCATACACACTCAGTGCTCATCAGGGTACAGGAGCTCCTTAATCCCCGTCACCTGTTTCACCCATTCTCCCACCCTCTCCCCTCTGGTGACCGTCAGTTTGTTCCCCACAGTTAAGAGTCTGTTTCTTGGTTTGCCTCCCTTTTTCCCCTTCGCTCGTTTGTTTTGTTTCTTAAATTCCACATATTGGTGAAGTCGTATGGTATTTGGCTTTCTGTGAATTACTTCACTTAGCATTATGCTCTCTAGCTCCATCCATGTTGTTGCAAATGGCAAGATTTCAGTTCGTTCTGTTTTGTTTTGTTTTTTGAGAGAGAAAGAGAGCACACACAGATGCACACCCATGAGTGAGGGGAGGTGAGGGGCAGAGGGAGAGCGGGATTTTTTTGGTTATGTTGTACACCTGCAACATGTGAATTTTTTTGGTAAAATTTTTTAATTTAAATTCGATTTAATTAACATACACTGTATTATTAGTTTCTGATGTATAATTTAGTGATTCAGTAGTTGCATATAACACCCAGTGCTCATTAGGTCAAGTGCCCTCCTTAATGCCCGTCACCCAGTTACTCCATTCCCCCACCCACCTCTCCTCCAGCAAGAGAATCTTAAGCAGGCTCCATGTAGAGCCTGAGGCAGGGCTCAATCTCATGACCCTGAGATCATGACTGAGCCAAAATCAAGAGTCAGATATTTAGCCAACTTAGTCACTCAGGTGCCCCAAGATTTCATTCTGTTTTAAGGCTGAATAATTCTCCATTGTATGTATATACCACTTCTTTACTGTTTATCTATCAATGGACTCTTAGTCTGATTCTATAGTCTGGTTAGGGTAAATAATGCTGCAATAAACATAGGATTGCACGTATCCCTTTGAATGAGTGTTTTGGTATTTTTTGAGGAAATACCTAGTAGTGTGATTACTGGCTCTTAGGGTAGTTGTGGTCTTTTATTTTTTTGAAGATTTTATTTGTGTGCGTGTGAGAGAGAGAGAGAGTGCGCACACACAAGCAGAGGCAGCAGCAGGCAGAGGAAGAAGCAGGCTCCATGATGAGCAAGGAGCCCCAAGTGGGACTCGATCCCAGGACGCTGGGATCATGACCAGAGCCGAAGGCAGCCACTTAACTGGTTGACTGAGCTACACAGACATCTCAGATAGTTCTCTTTTTAACTTTTTGAGGAATCTCTACACTGTTTTCTGGAGTGGTTGTAACAGTTTGCATCATCCATCAACAATTTAAGAGGATTCTCCTTTCTCCACATCTCCACCAGCAACACTTGCTGTTTCTTATGTTTTTGGTTTTAGCTATTCTGACAGGTATGAGGTAATATCTCATTGTACTTTTTATTTGCATTTCCCTGACAATTAGTGATGTTGAGCATCTTTTCATGTGTCTGCTGACTATCTGTGTCTTTTTGGAAAAAATTTCTTTTCATTTCTACCCATTTTTAATTGTATTATTTATTTTTGGGGTGTTGAGTTATACGATTTTTTAAAATATATTTTGGATATAACCCTTTATTGGATATGTCATTTACAAATATCTTCTCCCATTCTGTAGGTTGTCTTTTAGCTTTGTTCATTGTCTCCTTCACTGTGCAAAAGCTTTTTATTTTGATGTAGTCCCAATAGTTCATTTTTGGCTTTGCTTCCCTTGCCTCAGGAGACATATCTAGAAAATGTTGCTATGGCTGATGTCAGAAATTACTGCCTATGCTCTCCTTTAGCATTTTTAGGGTTTCAGATTTCACATTTAGATCTTTAATCCATTTTGAATTTATTTTTTAAAAAGATTTTATTTATTTATTTGACAGAGAGAGATCACAAGCAGGCAAAGAGAGAGATGGAGAAGCAGGCTCCCTGCTGAGCAGAGATCCTAATGTAGGGCTCGATCCCAGGACCCTGAGATCAGAACCTGAGCTGAAGACAGAGGCTTTAACCCACTGAGCCACTCAGGTGCCCCTGAATTTATTTTTGTGTATGGTGGAAGAAAGAATGAAACTGGTTCCAGTTGCACATGGCTGTCCAGTTTTCTCAACAGTATTTGTTGAAGATACTGGTCTTTTCCCCATTGCATATTCTTTCTTCCTCTGTCAAAGATTAACTGACCATATACTTTTGAGTTTATTTCTGTGATTTCTGGTCTGTTCTACTGAGCAATGTGTCTGTTTTTATGCCAGTACCATACTGTTTTGATTACTAAAGCTTTGTAATATAACTTGAAGTTTGGAGTTGTGATACATCCAGTTTTGATTTTCTTTTTCAAGATTGCTTTGGCTACTCAGGATCTATTGTGGTTCCACACAAATTTTAGGATTGTTTGTTCTAGTTGGTGAAAAATATTGTTGTTATTTTGATAGGGATTGCTTTAAATTTGTAGATTACTTTGGGTAGTACAGACATTTTAACAATATTTGCTCTAATCCATGAACATGGAATATCTTTGCATTTCTTTGTGTTGTTTTTAATTTCTCTCATCAGTGTTTAATAGTTTTTGGAGTAGAGGTCTTTCAATTCCCTAGTTAAGTTATCCCTACATATTCTATTATTTTTTAAAAGTGCAATTGTAAATGGGATTATTTTCTTCATTTCTCTTTCTACTGCTTCATTTTTAGTGTATAGGAATGCAACAGATTTCCATACATTGATTTTGTACCCTGCCACCTTAATGAGTTCATTTATCAGTTCTAGTAGTTTTTTGGTGGAGTCTTTAGGATTATCTATAAGCAATATCATGTCATCTGTAATTAGTAGAAGTTTTAGTTCTTCCTTACCAATTTAGACATTTTTTCCTTCTTTTTGTTATCTAATTGCTATGGCTAGACTTCTAGTAGTACGTTGAATAACAGTGGTGAGAATGGACATTCTTGTTTTGTTCCTGACCTTAAGAAAAAAACTGTTTTCCATCACTGAGTATGATACTTCCTATGGGTTTTTCATGTAAAGCCTTAATTATTATGTTGAGATATTTTCTCTCCAAATCTACTTTGTTGAAGGTTTTTATCATGAATGGGTATTGTACTTTGCCAAATGCTTTCTCTTCATCTGTTGAAATGATCATGTGTTTTTCAACCCTTTTCTTATTGATGTGCTGTATCACATTGATTTGTGAATATTTGATTACCCTTGCATTCTGGGGCTAAATCCCTCTTGATCATAGTTTTTAATGTATTGTTGGATTTGGTTTGTTAATATTTTGTTGAGAATTTTTGCATCTATGTTCATCAGAGATATTGGCCTACAGTTCTCTTTTTTTTTTTTTTTTTTTGGTAATGTATTTATCTGGTTTTGGAATCAGGGTGATACTGGCCTCATAGAATGGATTTGGAAGTTTAGTTTGTATTTTTTGGAATGGTTTGAGAAGAATTGATATTACCTCTTTTTCAAATGTTTGGTAGAATTTGCCTGTGAAGTCATCTGGTCCTGATCTTTTGTTTGTTGGGAGTTTTTGATAACTGATTCAATTTCATTGCTGATAACTGGTCTGTTCAAATTTTCTATTTCTTACTGCTTCAGTTTTAGGTTATACATTTCTGGGAATTTATCCATTTCTTCAAGTTTGTCCAATTTGTTGGCATATAATTTTTCACAATATTCTCTTAAAATTGTATTTTTTTTTTTAAGATTTAATTATTTGACAGAGAGAGATCACAAGTAGACAGAGAGGCAGGAGAGGGGGAGGGGGAAGCAGACTCCCTGCTGAGCAGAGAGCCCGATGCGGGACTCGATCCAGGACCCTGAGATCATGACCTGAGCCGAAAGCAGCGGCTTAACCCACTTAGCCACCCAGGCGCCCTTAAAATTGTATTTCTGTGGTGTTGCTTATTATTTCTTCTCTTTCATCTGTGATTTTATTTGGGTCTTTATTTTATGAGCCCGGCTGGACGTTTATCAATTTTATTGACCTTTGAAAAGAACCAACTCTTAGTTGCATTTATCTCTTCTACTGGTTTTTGTTTGTTCATTTATTTTTAGTTTCTTATCATTTATTTCTGCTCTAACCTTTATTATTTCCTTCCTTCTGCTGGTTTTGTATTTTGTTTGTTATTTTTCTAGCTCCTTTAGGTGTAAAGTTAGATTGTTTATTTGAGATTTTTCTTGCTTCTATCTTGCATTGCTATAAACTTTCCTCTTAGAACCACTTTTGCTGTATCCCAAAGACTTTGGACCACTGCATTTTTCATTTTGATTTGTTTCCATTTAATTTTTTATTTCTTCTTTGATTTCCCCATTGATTCTTCTCCTCCTCCTCCTCCTTCTTCTTCTTCTTTTTTGGTGATACCATTTTTCTCTATTTTTATTTTTTCTTTTTATAAATTTAATTTTATTTTTTCAGTGTTCAAAGATTCATTGTTTATGCATCACACCCAGTGCTCCATGCAATACATGACCTCCTTAATACCCACCACCAGGTTCTCCCAACCCCCCACCAACCTCCCCTCCAAAACCCTCAGTTTGTTTTTCAAAGTCCACAGTCTTTCACAGTTCATCTCCCGCTCCGATTTCCCCCAACTCACTTCCCCTTTCCTTCACCCAATGTCCTCTGTGTTATTTGTTATGCTCCACAAGTAAGTGAAACCATATGATACTTGACTCTCTCTGCTTGACTTAGTTCACTCAGGATAATCTCTTCCAGTCCCATCCATGCTGATACAAAAGTTGGGTATTCGTCCTTTCTGATGGAGGCATAACTCATTTTTAATTTAGTAGCATGTTATTTAACTGTCACATATTTGTGCTCTCTCCAGATTTTTCTTGTGGTTGACTTCTGGTTGTACAGTATTGTGGTCAGAAAAGATGCATGGTATGACTTCAGTCTTTTTTAATTTGTTGACTTGTTTTGTGGTCTAGTATGTGATCTATTCTGGAGAATGTTCCATGTGCACTTGAAAAGAATGTGTATTCTGCTCTTTTAAGATGGAATGTTCCAAATATATCTGTTAAGTCCATCTGATCCAGTGTGTCATTCAAAGCCACTGTTTTCTTCTTGATTTTCTGTTTGGATGATCCATCCATTGATGTAAGTTAAAGTCTTCTACTATGATTGTATTACTATCAGTTAGTTCCTTTATGTTTGTTATTAACATGTATTTGGAAGCTCCCATGTTGGGTGCATATTTATAACTGTTCTATCTTCTTGTTGGATTGTCCCCTTTATTTATTATATAGTGTCCTTCTTTGTCATTTGTTACAGTCTTGGTTTTAAGTCAATTTTTCTAGTATAAGTATTGCTACCCCAGTATCTTTTGACATCCATTTGCATGACAAATGTTCTTCCATCTTTTCACTTTCAACCTGCCAGCATTTTTAGGTCTGAAATATATCTCTTGTCAGCAGCATATAGATCACTCCTTTTTTTTTTTTTTAAATCCAATCTGTCACCCTATGTATTTTGATTGGAGCATTTAGTTTGTACATCCAAAATAATTATTGACAGATATGTATTTATTGCCATTTTGTTACTTGTTTTACAGTTGTTTTTATAGTTTTTCTCCGATCCTTTCTTCTCTCCTCTCTTTCATGGTTTGTTGGCTTTCTTCAGTCATATACTTGGATTTCTTTCTTTTTGTTCTTTGCCTATCCATGACAGGTTTTTGATTTGTGGTTACCATTAGCAGTCTATATTAAGTTGATGGTTGCTTAAGTTTGAACCCATTCTTTAATCCTCTCCACATCACATTTTAGGCATATGGTGTCACATTTTATATCCTTTTATTTTGTGAATCCCTTGACTAATTTTTACAGATATATTCTCTACCTTTAGTTGTGGAGTTCGTTTGTCAGCCTTCAGATCATTTTCTGGGTTACTTTCACTTATGTGAGTGTTAACAAGTTCTATCCACGGGATGAGATGAGCTTACGTTCCTCCTACTCTACCACCTTCCCCTGCTGCTCAAGATGTCTATTTCTTCTGAATGTTGGTATATACTTGAATTAAATGTACCTCTTAATTTCTTACAAATTAACAATTATATTAAATACATTATTAGGGTCAGCAAGGGAACATATAAAAGGGTATCAACTTAATTAGTCTAGGCCAAGATTATAACTGGGCTCTACTACCCTATGGTAACAAAGTTGAGTTCCTAGAGGGACCTGGTTTGTCATTGAGGGTATATGTATGTATTTTCAATGAAAACAAATATCACAGAACCATAGTTCATTTCAAATCTATTCAGTGTGTTAAATCATTAGTCCCATAGTGTCAATAAATGTTATTTAGTTTTAATTTATGTTCTATATTATTTTTTCTATTTATGCTAATCAAATATTTATGAAACACTTTCTATTTATCAAGAAAAGTGCTAAGATCTAGATATAAAACAGTGGGCAAAACAAGATACATTTCTTGTTCTTATATAATTTACAATCTAATGAAGGTAAGAAAGGCAGTAAAATGAACAAAAATACAGAAGGATGGTAGAGATGTTCATGGTAAAAGTAAAGAGGGTGAAATGTTATGGGACAATGGTATGGAATGAGGAGAATTGAAACATGGAGTAGGTGAGAATGTCGAGGAAGGTGGGGCATTGTAGATAATATGGAGTATTTTGTTCTTTATCTTAAGGACAACTGAAGGGTTTGAAAAAGGGTTCCTTTACCTAAGCACACTGGGTTTTAAAAAAGTCTTCTCTGGTTGCAATGTTACTTTGGATTAGATGGGAACCCATGTACCGTGAGAAAACCAGAAAGTATTATTGTCACCTACATGAGAATCTATTGAAATGTGCAAGAAGCTGATGACAGTAGAGAACTGGATAGATGTGAATCATATTAGGAAGCCAACAGATTTAGCTAGAGCCAGAAAAATGAAAAACAACAACAACAACAAAACTCCATTGTTCAAAATAGTAAAGAAATGTTCATCCACTGAGAAAAAAACAAGAATAGTTTCCTGATGTTTGAAAGACTATAAATTCACCTGACACAGTTATTCTTCACTGGGGTTAGTCAAGTTAATGGTAAGTAAAGACTATTAATATCACTGGGATTTGAGAACATATATATTAAGTTAAAAATTGAAATGATCGACATTTCTCAATGTTTGAATTGATAACTTGTACAACTTCAACTCTATAATGTAATCTACTCTTTGGAAACCATCTATTATCCAGTGTGGTGATAGTGCATTTTTTCATATCTAGTATGAAATAATTCAGTTCTAGTTAATTTCACTCTGATGTCCAAATACTTTTAAGGAGCTGGCTGCCTATTAATTGCATGCTATTTAGTACCTTTATGGCAGCTGTTAAATGTACCTTAAGAATATACCTTATTACCACAAATATCCTTTAAATAGTAAATTTTAATGTAAAAAGTGCTTTAAAATTCAAAGGCTCCTAGGGATCCCTGCTACTCTGATTTAATTATGTCATTTTTAGTATCAAACTCTTCTAATCCTTTAAAACCATCAGTGATAATTGAACTCACCTAATTTCTTTGTTGATGGCATCCAACTGTTCCTGAAGCATCATGGCTAGCGTCTGGGCATCAGAATGACCACTTGGGGAGAGAAGATCCATTGAACTAAAAATAGTTTCTCTGTCATCATCATCAATATCAGACATTTCTGTGTCACTTTCAAAAGGGTGGCTGCTTAGCACTCCAATTTGCTGAGTTCTATTCCACTCATGATCCCCAAGAGATTTCACCTGTGTGGGAAATGAGTAATTATCATATGTATGTATTGCTCATTATCAAAGCACTATTCTGAAAAATATCAACAAAAAGCACACATATTTTTATAGTTTACCTAGCAAAAGCAGAAATGATTATTACCATTTTAATGCATTGTTTCAATAAAATATTTCCTTGAAATCTTAAGTATGGCAGATACTGTCAGCATAAATATCAAGATTTTAATAGGAATGATGATGAACTGATGCATGATTTCTAGTTCAACCCCAATTCAAGTTAACAATTACTTTAAAGTATCTATGTTTGAAACATTTTTCCTTCTTTCCAAATATAACAATCTCTTTTCACTTGTACTAAAGCATTTCCATCTCTTATACTAATTAGTCTTACCTACACTTTCTTATTATAGGCTGAGACTGCAAATATTATCACACTAGTTATATGATAATTCTCTTTGCAACATTCATTTATGTAGATTCTAACAAAGCATAATCAAATTAATATTGAAAAGTGATTTAATTTCATCTCTACTGTTCTGATCACTTAAATGCTTCATTGATTTTTTTAAGCCCAAGGCACACTAATCTACATGACTATGTTTTTTATTTGAGATAATAAATCCCTCGTGTGAATTAACATCTTTTTTAGGAAGTAATCTCTACATCCCATGTGACCCTGAGATTAAGAGTTGCATGCTCTACTGATGGAGCCAGCCAGGTGGCCCTACAGATAATATACCTATAGGTGTTTTTCAAGCTGTTATCTGGGGGTAGGAGAGAGAGGGAAGTAAGAGAGAAAGGACCTAGAGTTTTCTGTCTTATGAAATTGGTTTTCATTTTTGTGATTATATAAAATGATTTTCTGGGGAGGAATCATATGATATTTCCCAGAGTATTTATTTAAGATTTGAGGACCTGAATTAGCGTTTGTGTTATAAATTGTTTTGGTACCAAGTAGCCCTAATTTATTTGTCATATACAAATGAGAAAAGAACTAAGATGGACTTGATTGTTTTTTCATTTGTTCACTTCTGATTCACTCATTTAACAGATACTAAATACCTACTATGAAAGATTAATTTATACGTGACACGGGTACCAATTAAAAACCACAAGGTATCAAGGACCTGTATATAAATACGGAAAATTAAGTTATATAGTATTCAACACATAAAAGTGGCTGGGGAGAACAAATTATACTTAGGGCACAAAAGAACTATATTTCTTCTTTGTAAAATGCAACTCTAAACTCACAATATACATAACTAAGAAACTGATCCAATGAATGAAGACTGACACTGCAGTTTATCCTGTAGTGTTCTCTATAGAGAAAGTTTATAGATAAAGTGTTCTCTAGAAACACTTTCAACAGTCTATGTACACTTTCCTCAAACTTTTATTAAAATAGTAATTATAATTAAAATATTTAACTAATTTTAATTAACAATATGAATACTATTGCACAAGTGCCCAAGCAAACCCAAAGTCCATTTGTTTGTCAGTACAGTATAAGGCATAAAAAAGCATGGAATTTGAAACCACACAAACAGAGATTCAAGTTTGGTTCTATCACTTAGCTGTTATACTGTGTAATGTTGAACACTTAAAATTTCTAAGCCTCAATCTTTTTATGTCTGAAGTTAGCATAAAAATAGAACCAAATTCATAAGTTTATGTGGATACACACACGGGGACTGCTTATTTCTGGCACAAGCAGTGGTTTTGCATTATAGTCTTAAAAATATGTCATATGTCATGTTTAACACTAAAAATGCTAGCAGTTTGAATTCTCTCAGTATTAAAATTCTATCTAAGATGGACGAAGATATTTTCTTAGAATCATCAAAGACTTGAAATTCAAAAAAAAAATTAACCTTTGGCTCATCCCTTCGCACACCCATGCGGCCTCTCCTGGGTCTTCTTATTACTTTAGTTGTTCTGTAATCAGACTGGCTGTCCACTAGGGAGCCAACAGAATACCGCAACTCAGCTGAGGTGTCTAGATGAGTTCTGGAAAAAGGAAAGATATGAAATATGAATAATCACAAAGGTTAAACTTCCCAGCAAATTGCTATCACCTGCTTAATTGTCAATAAAAAATAAAGCATAAACCCTCAAAAAAAAAAAAGAAAAATTCAAGGAAGAAAACTGATGAATTGCCATGACTCTTTGAGGTCTCTTCTGAGGCTTATGCCAGAAATTTCAGTCTTAGGTTCATTCTTGAAAGTGAAGTGAATTTTCTATTTAGAATACAAAGGATCTGTTCATTATCATTTTCAGTTGTGGTAGTAAAATGAAACATGTTGAGATTGACAACCAAGATGGCTTAAATTCTGGGAAATGTTTTTTGTTGAAGTATTTAGATAACATATCAACATACGTTATTCATTGCTGTATCTGTTGTAAATATTCTCCACTAACCTAAAAGTAAGACATGTATAATTTGGGGGTCCTAGAATTCCCTATCTCTCAGAGTTCTATTTGTCAATTTAGGAAAGTAACAAAATACTTAAAATGAGATTGACTCAAGGTTAATACTCTTATTTTTTAATAAAATAGGATATACCACCAGATAATTTTTCAGCTTTTGTTAAGGCATTGTTTCAAAAAGATAAAGAAAAATCTTTTAGTAAGCACATTTGATTCTGAAATCTGCTTAGAGATGAAATATTTGGAAAATTCCAATAGAAAAACCTTATTACACTGGTTTTCAGGGAACATTATAGTAAAGTACACTGTAATCAAAGTGTAATAAAGGTTTCTCTAGACACATTATTTACATATAGATTTACAACAAATTCAGTTTATTGCTATAATAATGATGGTAACAGTGACAGCATGCTGTCCTATAAAATGATCTATCATCAGTAGGAATATGCTTAATGCTATATCTTATCTTGAACTGGGGCTCCTGATGATCTCCTATGCTCTATTAGTTCTCTTTGTGGAAAAAGAAAAGGGAAAAAACAAGCATTTCCAAATGATAGTCAAGATTAGAAAAGGTTAGGTAAGGCCTTGGCTTTTGCAACAATAGAAGGCACTGCTCTAACTGATGCAAATCCTTGTTCTGTCAAATAGAACTTTAAAGCAAATGAACTAAGAAATCATCCCCTAAGCAGAGGACAGCTATTCGTTTTTACAGCAGTGAACTTGAAATTTAATCAAGCAAACTGGTTTTATTATGGATTAGTCATATATAAAAACTAACGAGCCAGGTCTTACTCATAAAAAGGACCTCTCTCAGCCTCTGTAACAGTGTCTATGTTTCATGAAGAAAAAGGTCAGATTTTGTCACCACTCTATGCTTAAGGAGGTATTCCTAGCATATAATAAATACCTGATAAATATCTGGTAAGATATGAATGAATGAAATTATTATATAGTCTAAATGTCAACCTCAGAACATTCTAGATACCTTTTTTCTGTCACTGCTTGAGTAATATCTCTATGGTCATCAGAGTGGAGATTCTAAAATTAGAACTCGTCACTCTAGGAGTATTGTTGTTTTGTTGTTTTCTCTCTCAACTCCAAATCATTTATAAACCTGTGAACCAAAACACAGATCTGCTCCTATCGATGCACTGCTTAAAACTCTTCAATGGCCTTATATGCCCCTTGACAATCCAGAACCTTCTTTCTTACTCCAGATTCACTTCTAGTTACTATCTGTCTTTTCTCTCTCCATCCAGTCATACAGAATTCCTTTCAATTTCTTGAACAACTCACACTTTTCCTTTAATCCCAGGCCTTTGAACACACTGCTCTTTCTGCTGGAAAAAGTCTTCACACATTTAGGTGGTTAACATTCTTAAAGTCTTAGATTAAAATTCCAATTCTCTTATACTACTGTTGCCCCTTGTATTCTCTCTATTGTAACTGTCCTCGCAGTATCCCTGTATTTCCCATCTGAAACATGTATTTTTCATCACCATTACCACTGTATCTCCAATGCAATTATCTTTCAAGTAGAAAGTGCTTAACTGACCTTGAAAGAACAAAGGCCTGAACCAACATCCACTGTAGAAGAGCCCATTGCTTATACTTCATCTAAAGCAGTTACTGCTCCCGTCTCTCCTTTTTATTCAACTCCATTTGGTACATTACTAACAGAAATCAGAATCAATATTTCCATACATTTCAACTTTTAAATAATTTTTGGTGTACAGTGCTTTGAGTCACTTGGAGGTCTTAGTTACAATATAGTCACTGGTTCCCTTAGACACAAGCCTGTGCAGTTTCCCCACCTGAATCTCCTATTACTTTTGCATATAATCTCACCAGAGAACTTCTATAGATAAACCGAGTCTGAATTTTCTTAGAGAACATCATTTACCCATCTCTTTGATTCCTAAAATATCTTCCACTGTCCTTTCCACTGACCCAGATCCCACCGTTCTTCAAAGTTGAACCAAATCAGACCTTCTCCAGACATTCTGGAACTCAATTTATTATTAGATAGATTCTAGCACAGGATATTAGTTACTGATACTGACCAACTTTAGCTCCTCTCTTCCTACCTGAAGAGAGATCTATGAAATTCTCATGCATCTTCTGTTTTCTCTATTATTTCTTTTTAAATTGTGCACTCAGAAGCATGGATGTTTGATAAATAATTGCTGTTCAATAAATATTGTTATCTTTTAACATATTATAAATTCCATCCCATTGTTTATCTATCAACAATTCCTATAATACTTTATACTTGTGACTTAACTGTTTACAAAATTCCCTTTGCTCATTTGTCTCAAAGTAAGCTTGTGAGACAGTCATAAAAATATTATTTTATATACAATTCATGTCAAAAACATATGAAATTTGAACTTATTAAGGAAAATGGACTTTCCAAAATCAAACAGCTAGTAATTGTTTGTCTTAGACCCAGGGATGTCAGTCTTCTTATTCTTGGTTTAGCTTTGTTTCTACTACAAGCTGTTCTGTCAAAGAAGAATTGTTCTATATGTACTTCCCAAGCTTCCACAATAATCCTTCATTGTGGATTAATGTCCCATTATTAGGTTGTCCATGAAGACTTCCTGCATTGATGTAATTTTAGACAATACTTCTACAACTCTGTCTTTCCCCCAATCATATATGTATATATTTAATTCCAGTATAATTAATGTACACTGATATTAGTTTCAGCTGTACAATACAGTGATTCAACAATTTTATACGTTATTCAGTACTTATCACGATAAGTGTACTCTAAATCCTCTTCACCTATTTCAACCATACCCCTATCGACTTTCCCTCTGATAACCACCAGTTTGTTCTCTACAGTTAAGAGTCTGATTTTTTGTTTGTCTCTTTCCTCACACCCTACCTCCCCTTTATAAATATAACTCTGTGTTTCTGAGTCCAAAGATCAACAAACCAACAAAATGAACATTTGGTTCTATTAAAAAATACTAAGTTTGTTGGCTGGATGATGCACATTTTATGTATTTACTCTGTTGATATTTTATCAGCTCTTGTCCTTCATCAACACGCTCATCATCATCATCATCATCACCATGAGACTAGATACCACTGAATTAAAAATAGTTTCAGTTCCGATATATAAATCATAACAAAGCATTTAGAAAAATAAACAAGATTTCTAAATTAAAGACTTAAATTTTGTAAAGTTCTTTGGGTGTTTTTATGCCTGCAGAACTGCGTTTCTTATATTATACTGATGGTAGAAATACTCAAAATGCTGAACTTTATTTTTATTAATATTTTACATTAAATAGAATATAAGCACCTTTATTTTTATTAATACTTACATTATTACTTATATTATTACTTTTATTAACACTTATATTAAAGATGATATAAGCACCTTTTGAATTTTGTAACTTGGATTTTTCCTCTGAGTATCTGAAAATGCTTTATTAGATACTGACTCGTTCAATGATATGTATTGTGAGTATAATATGCCAATGTTTATTTGTTTGTTTTAGGTGCTGAGATTATAGTAACCGAAAAAACAATAATTCCAGCCCGTGGAGCTAACTTTCTTAGGATAAGCATAAGACCAAGAAAAATGAACTTCTAAAAGTCTGTGGTGGTCAAAAGTTTCAGATAGCTGATATGATTGTGTTGTCTAATAAATAAATGATTAAATGAGTAAATCCTTGTAGGTCTCTTATTAACCTTATTAAAAAAAGGCCCTAAGCACAATCTTGTAAATTAACAAGATTGGTCTATATATCTAGCGAATAAATAATCATGTCATTGCTTCTTACTTCCAAGATGAGATACCGAGTCAAAGAAGATGAGTATGGCTAGATATACTTGTTTTTAATACTTGTATAATTTCTCCTTCACTCTGTATTTGCAATTAATTTAACAAAACAGGTAGGTGCTAAGGGACTGTCATCAATGATATTTCTTCAGTAACTTTAAACATTGAAAACATTTCTGCATGTAAAGAGGTGTCGCCTCTTCCTAGAATGAGATGTAATCTCCTTATATAAAGTTCTATTTCATTTAAGACTCTTTTTATGTATTTTTAGCTATGTAATTACAAGCAGAACACAAAAGGTAATAATTTAAACTTTTTTGCAAATTTGCAGAACAATTTACTAAATTAGAGAATTATTTTTGAATACAGAAACAGTAACTCAGTAAGGAGTGAACATAGGGTAATGCCTGCTGAGCAATAGAGGTACTTATTTATTTTATTTGAGGCCATATGGAATCACAAGAAATTCATCTTGATTTTGGTGAGTTATAGATAGGATTTTAATTTAATGTTACCTTGATATTGTGGGTTCAATTAAAGAGCCAGTTCTCATTTTCAATTGGTCAAGTTCAGATCTCAGCTTTTCAATTTCTTCTGCTAATCTTTCCTAAAAATCAAAGAAGTTTTACTCAGAAAATATGCAATTGCCAATAATACCAACATTCAATTATGATAAACCAAGATACCAAGCTTAATGGATTTTTAAAAATGGAAAACTGATGGATATCATTTTATTAAAGATTATTAGACATGAAAGTAAAATATGCTTGATTTTCTCCTTGTAATGAAAATGTTAATAGCAGAAATAAAGAAAAAATTATCTATATTGTCCGGCATTCACTAATCCTAAATTTTTGCAAACATGTGGGACTACTAAGATCATGACTAGCTATGTATATGTCACCTCAAAATGCAGAGCCATAATCATAGCCAGGTAAAAAATAAAGAAAAGGTCTTATTTATGCAGAAAGTGAAGCACTTTGATTATTCTATAAGTGTTATAGTACACATGGTTGAAGAGAAAGAAGAATGGGAAAAGATGAGGAAAAAAATCATTACCAAATATGTTAAAATTATCAGCTTGATATTGATAGAATTATTTGTACGTCTAAAAAAATTTTCTCAGATTGGTAGTACAGTTTCAGTCTTTTAAGATAAGGGTTGTCTTATAATCCTTTTTTTTTTTTTAAAGATTTTATTTATTTATTTGACAGGCAGAGATCACAAGTAGGCAGAGAGGCAGGCAGAGAGAGAGGAGGAAGCAGGCTCCCTGCTGAGCAGAGAGCCCGATGCGGGACTCGATCCCAGGACCCTGGGATCATAACCTGAGCCGAAGGCAGAGGCTTTAACCCGCTGAGCCACCCAGGCGCCCCAAGAGACAGAGAGAGAAGCAGGCTCCCCGCTGAGCAAAGAGCCCAATGCAGGACTCGATCCCAGAATGCTGGGATCATGACCTGAGCTGAAAGGAGCCACTTTGTCTTATAATCCTTAATTAAATGCTTCTGTAAGCATTTAATTTTGTTTTCATGATTATAACTTTTATATTGTTCTAAATGTTTAAATGTATCCTTCTGGATTTTCTATTGCTGGTTTTTGTTTTTTTTTTTCTTTTCTCAGCACCCAATGCTTGACATTTTAGTTGACACATACTTCATTTCTCATGATACATTTTTGTCAGTGTGGCCTTCCCAATATTTCTCTCATCTGCCCTTTTTATTCCTACTACCATCATTCTACTTTACACTTTTTTAAAGAACTTTTTCCCTGCATTATTTCACCAGCTTCCACTGAGGTAGTGCTGTCTTCAATCTCTTCCCTGCATACTCTTCTCCTAGTTGTCTCATTTTACTTAAAAAAAATTTTTTTTAAAAATATTTACCATAGAGAGAGAGAGCATTAGCAGGAGGGGTAGAGGAAGAAGGAGAGAGAATCTCAAGCAGACTGCGAGCTGAGTATGGAGTGCGATGAGGGGCCCAATCTCAGGACCCTGAGATCATGACCTGAGCTAAAACCAAGAGTCCAATGCTTAACTGACTGCACCACCTAGGTTCCCCTAGTTGTATCATTTTAAAAAATACATTTTATCAAATAAATTATTTGCCTAAAATATTCAATGGTTTCTTATTGCATTTACTAATTCCTTTGTTTGTTATTTCCACAAATATTCACAGAGCACCTCTGTTGTGCTAGGCAGTATGATAAAGTAGCAAAATGAAAAATTTTTTGCCCTCATATAATTTATAATCTACTAAAAATTACAATGAACAAATAGAGTCTATAGGATGTTGGTAGGAAAAAGAAAGTAAGAGAGTCATAGAAGGTTCTCCAATAAAGTGTTATTTGAGCAAAGACCTAAAAGAAGGAAGGGAGTTTAAAAAAAATGGGAAAGTCTTAGGAAAAGGCATAGAAGGTGCAAATGCCCCTTAGTGGGAGGGGAGTATATTTGTTGAAGGAGTGGGCAAGGAGGTCACTGTGGCTGAAATGGACAGGTTAAAGAGAAAGATAAGAAACAGATTTAGAAAAGTGTGGTTGCGTGGCTTGGGAAGGATAGTCATGAAAGCCTTGTCAACCATTTTGAAGTCTTTGGTTTTTACTCTGAGTGAAATAGGAAATGACTAGAGAATTTTTGAGCAGAGAGGTAACACGATCATCCTAAGAGCAGTGAAATGGATCACTGAATAAGACTGGGAGGGAGGGGTGCCTGGGTGGCTCAGTGGGTTAAAGGCTCTGCCTTCGGCTCAGGTCATGATCCCAGGGTCCTGGGATCGAGTCCCGCATAGGGCTCTCTGCTCAGCAGGGAGCCTGCTTCCTCCTCTCTCTCTGCCTGCCTCTCTGCCTACTTGTGATCTCTGCCTGTCAAATAAATAAATAAAATCTTAAAAAAAAAAAAGACTGGGAGGGAGGGAAAAATTAAATTATTACTGTTCTAAAAACATAGGCAAGAGAATTGTGGCTTGGACAATAATCATGTTAGAGAGAATGGCTGGATTTCAGTTATATTTTAAAGATGGAACTAACAGGATTTGCTGTCAGACTGAATGTGGGGTGAGAGATAAAGGAAGGGGTCAAGAATGACTCCAAGGTTAACCTGAGTAAGAGGCAGAGTTGTGATTTACTCAGAAGGTGGCTGCTAGTGATGGTTTAGGTTGGTGGTGCTGGTGTTTGGGGTGGAGGGACCAACTTGTCATGTTCGAGGTGCCAAAGTGTCCAAATAAAGATAATGAGTTGGCTCTTGAATACATGAACTCTACCAACAGAGAGGATCCAGGAGGTGATTAGATGAGACTGAACTCGGGGACCAAACATGGAGAGAAATTCAAAACAAGTCCTAGGAATTTTAAATTTTAGAAATAAACAGGATGAAGAGAAACAATAAGAAGAGGTTGAATATAGAGATTTTTGCTAATGATAGATCGTCAGTTACCAACTATTGAGTAGAATTTTGAGAAGTTCCAGGAGATGTAATTAGATTAGGAAATATATTCAACTGTATGGGATGATATTTCAGAAATGAGGTATGACCTGGGATTTGCTTCCTCTAGTTACTAGCATGAGCAAGGGTACAAAGCATGGAATGTTTAGTACTGCTGGTTGCTTAGGCAGATTGTTGAAGCTACAAGCCTTGGGTAGGTGGTGGGGGAGTGGGTTCTGGGGATCTTGCCAGGAGCACACAGAGCTTTGGATAATATAGCATTGCATAACGGGATCAAGTCCAAAATCCACAATCTGGTCACAGCCTAGTTCTTTAAACACATATCAGTCACAGCAAACTTCTGGTGATTCAGCAAATCAACCATCTTTGTTTTCTCTGTGCTATTACATAGGCTCTGTCCTCTGCCCTACCCTTCTCTATTTGGTAAGATCCTCTATGCCTTCAAGAGCCTGATGAAATAATATCTTCCCTGTGTAGACTTTCTTAACAACTTCAGAAAGAATTAGATGCTATCTTCTAGGCACCATACTGTATTGCTATAGCAGATCTATCCTGCAGAAAATTGTATATATTCTGAGTGTGGCAACCAGTAGTTTTAAATTGACATCATAATATGTAGGATCCAGTGGGGCTAAATGTGTAATTGCTTTTTAAAAAAATTTTATTCTCTCATCTTTTCCAATACTCTCCCTATGCCATACTATTGCCAGATTTTCCCTCTGTTCCTCCCTCCGTCTCTTCCTTCTTTGCTCCCTCTCTCTCTCTTCTCTTTTGTTCAACACACATTATAGGTTACTTCTTAAATTAATGATTTTATATTATATTATATGCCTATACAGAACAAAATGAAATCAGACAAAACTGCTAACAGGAATTTACAGGCTAATAAAGGAGGAAAAGACATATTAGCATTACAGCTTTTAACGTTTCATAATTTAGCCCTTATCTGCCTCTTCTACCATATATCATACAATAAGAATAACTGATTCTAGCCAAACTGTTATGCCCATTATTATTTAAGAACTCAAACTCCCTACTCACCCCCTCCCCACACAAAGCACCTACAATCATGCCACATGCACTGTACTTGAAAGGTTGCAACATAATCCTACCATTCCTTAAGGTTTTTCAATCACACCTTCCTGAAGTCTTATTTATAGCAGCAATGTATGGTGATCTCTCCCACCTGTAGCTCTTACTGTCTAGTTCATTTATGGAATCTGCTACTCTGCAACCTGCTGTTTTGTAAAAGGTATGTTCTTTCTCCACAATTACATTTTTCAGCTACTTTGGAATTAAGAGCATGTTTGCAAATACATAGCATAATTTATTATGCATAATAGATATTTAATACATTTCAGCAAAAATGATACCTCAAACTATACACAAATCAGTGCATATATTTTTATTATACTTGTATAAAACACAAAAATCAAAAGCATTTTTTTTTTTTACTGTTAGAAGTCAAGGCAGTGATTATCATTTAAGATAAAAGTAGTAATCGTACATTAATAAGGCGGGGGGTACCACAGTGTTGATTTTTAGTGTGTTTGGTTTGTAAAAATTCACCAGGCTCTTTCTATATATGCACACTTTTCTGTATGTATGAAAGATAATTTTTTGTAAAAAGATAACATCCTAAACTTATTCCTTATCAAATTTATTTTACCGTAAAACATTCATCAGTGTAAAATAGAAAAATGGATAAAACGTAGGTTTCCATTATACCTTATCATGTAAAGATTCTTCCAGATTCTTTCTGAAAGTTTCTGATTCTTGAATTAGAACATTCTAAAGAAAAGAAAAAAAATAGAGAATTAATTAGCTGAACAGAAAATAATTAAATATGTAGATTAATGTTTCATTGCTCAAGAATCTTTTTTGATTCCTTCTCTTTGATTCTTTCCTTGGTGCAGCTATTTCTTGGTTTCCGTGGAAACCAAATTTAAATAGAATCTTTAAACATACCTTAACATTTAGAAAAATACATAATTTAAATGGGAAATGTTATTTTGTAACACTTGGACTGACAAATAGAATAAATATTATCTTTTAGGCTATTTACGTTTTCTTCTTCTCACTCTTTTAAAATTTGAAATAATAGGGTTACTCTTAAAATGAGAAAAGGTGAGTAACAGTGTAATATTAGCCAAAGGTATTATAAAGAATTCAGATGAAGTCATCTTTATTACCTGAAGAAAAAATATTATCAGATCATATTTTTGGGAAGCTTAATTCTGGACTTCTATTTCAAATACAGAAAAATTAATTTCTAATAATAGTTAGATTATTATAGAAATAAAAATAAAATTTTAACTATTTACAAAACTGTCACATTTCATGACATGTGAAAATAAGTTGCATCATAGGTATTTTTTAAAAATTTTGTCATGAACCTATTACTGTTGTAAAAGCTTTCTACTTTTTTATATTTACTACAAAGCATGATTTAAAATAATGTATTCTTTTCTAATTTAATTTTAGTAAAATTAAACTAACTGTGTGGCAGTTGGCAAAGTGGCCATGTATTTGAAACTGAATGGGTAGAAGGACTGTCTTATCACTTTGTAATGGGTATATTCACCAGCCTACTTTAACAATTTCTATTTTGTATAGATCAGGGGAAAATGTCTAACGTAAGTAATGACTGGCATTCAATCTAAATTTCCAAAATGATTTGTCCACTTGGGTTTTAGCCCCTACCTTTGTTAATATTCTGGAATTGGCAACCAGCTCACATAACTCATACTGGTCTGGTGGCTGCCAACTATCAATGAGACATATAAAATTGTGAATGATATAGCACACTGTAAAGAAGCCCCCCCCCCGTTTTTTAAACAATGCAGCTGAAATTATTGCATTCCTAATCCCTATACTGGGATTAGTATTAGTTCTACTAGTAATATAAATTCACTTACATTTTGCTTTTAGACTAGTAGTAGACTTAGTTACATAAAACATTTGAAAAGTTCAATGCAAGAAGGATTCCCATATACCCCAAAATACTGTTTTTTGTCTTACCACTCTTTTATGCACCCCAGGTGAAGGATAACTAAAATATTTTCATCACAAACACATTTTAATGCATTTATCTATATGACCATGTAATAAACAAGATTTACATACCACGCAGAATTTTTTATTCATTGAAAAATTTATCTTACATATTTTTACAGAAACTACTTGTTCAGTTCTAAGAATAAACCATATATACTTAAGGAAAATACATGGAACATCTGACTAATGCAATAAATGCAGCAGGGTATAAAACAGCCAGGATCGTGAGAACACTGCTCAATCCTCATGCGAATCTACTCTTCTGACATTTTACCTTTTCTTCTAGAGCAGCCATTCTTTCCTTTAAATGCAGCTGTAAGCGTTCATTGGATTCAGTCAGAAGTCTGTCCACAGTATCAGATAATCTTTTGTTGTGCTCTTCATTCATTTTCTCTCTTTGCCTAGCCTTACATTCAAGAAAAAATAAGTAAACTTGACATGAAAATCATCTACAAAGGTATTTTATATTTTTCTAGCTTTAAAATTGATTTTATTTTATGTCTGATGTGATTAAACTGGCAGAAACTTTTCTTCCCTTTTAAGTGCAGAGAGCATATTCATAAGATTTTAAATAGAACCCATAATCAAGAAAGACATTCATTTCTTACATGCCCATAAAGTGATTGAGGGGAGTGGTTCTTAAAATACATACTCTTTGAAGTTCTTGATTTTTCTCTTCAAGCTGACCTTCTAGATGTCTCATACGTTCTTCAATGTTTCCATGTCTCTCTTCAGCCTGTTTAGAAATATGAAAAATGTACCTGATATGTAAGATTTGATTAACACCTTTCTTCTAAATAAATTGAAATAAAATGTAAAGCAAGCTACTACCAACCGCAAATGTAATTTTCAAAAAATAAACTTTCTTTAAACAGGCAGCTGAACAGCATTGCTTGAAATGTGTCAGCTACAAAGGCCTGTTACATCCAAGCATCAGCAAAACATTGGACTTATTTATGAGCAATGAAATCAGCCAAATGTAACATGCAGACTGTGCATGGTTTGAACACAAACCTGCCATTGTCCAATCTTAAGCTCCGGAAGCACTGAACTGCACAGATGGTTGATTATCAATAAATAAAAGTAACATAATCTTTATAAATGAAAAGAAAAACTTAGATGGATTCTATTTAGCAATAGAAAGTAAAGTCCAGTAGGACTACCTTCCTACGTATGGAGATCATTTCTTGTAGTTTAGCTTCCATAACATATTGATAATCATCAGATGAGGTAGAAGAGGTTGGATCAGACTAACAAGTCAAGGAAAAGGAGAGGGACAAAATTGAAAAATCAGAACTAAAGACACTGACACTGAACAGAACATAGCACAGAATGCTTAAAAGAAAAATGTGACAGCAAATTTAATACTTTAATAGACAGAATTTTATATGAAAAGAACTACACTGATATCTGGTGAACACGATGCAGTCAATGGTTATAAATGAAAAACAATGATATGCCCAAATAAAAAGCTACCAACCTAAGGTATGGAAGGTTAGTGATGGCTGGCAATGAAAGACTATTACAGAACGAAATAAAGCAACTCTGAAAGAGTCATGTACAAACTGGAATTATGGGAAACCAAACACTAGAATATGTCTCTGACAGATTGTTAAAAGTTTTGGATTTCGGTTTGTTTATCATATTACTTAAGAATAATGGAAACAATGTATCTAAATGTTGAGGTGTATGCTACGGCAATGACCCAGGTGAAATAAATTTGGAAAATTTATTACAAATCTAACACTGTAGAAATCAAGAAAAAGCTAAGCCAGGGGATTCATTATTGTGGGTATTCTCCAGTTCAAGCAGAATTGAGTTTCCTCAGCAACAGTGACAAGCTTACAAAATGACTTCCGGTCTCTGAACACACAGTGTGACTCTAGGTCTAGAACCTTAGAACCTGTTCTCAGATATAGTCTTAATTGGAGACTTTAAATGAAAGTGATTAAAAGTCCTCAAATTATCAAGATGACAATACACTGTGAGGACAGGAGAATTTATTTACGAACTCTCCTGAATGATACTAGGAACCACTCCAAAACAGTTTCTGGGTGGATCTGTTGCTATGGAAACAAAATAGTGCCCTAAAGTGAGCAGGCAGCACGGTGCCTGTGTGAGCTAATATTTGCCCAGTGCCAGGGTTAGTTACATGTCTTGGAGGTGATTATCAGGTTACCACAGACACAGAGTGTTAACACATGTGACACTGCTGATAGCTGAATTGTATTAGTATGTTATGCACAGATTACATGTAAAGTTAAAGCAACATTTTAATCATAATTACGACTCAAGTAATTATAACATCAAAATTATCCTATGTCAGATCTAGAAGATTGAACTCCAGAGCATATTCTATTACATTTTATAAGTTTATTCTAAAACAGTGAAACTTACTTTATGCAAATATAGGACTATATATAAATATGTCATGCAGTACCTGAAAAGAAATAGCAGCCTATTCATGTACTGGCTCATATGCATATGAACTATTTTATATTTTATGCAACAAATTCCAACTAATCTACAAAACAAACATTTAACATTTAACTGGTGTACTAATACAAATTACAACTCAACATTTATATTTTGTAAGAATTTCCTTTTGATATTCTTGTTTCATAAATGGGAAAATAATGAAGAAATAACAAATAACCAATTTCTCTCCCCAAATTTCCAAGCGAAAGAAACAGAGAAAGCTACCATAGTTCCCAAGTGTCACAAAATGGTTTTCTAATATCACTTAAAACCTAGAATTCAAATAAGAATACAGTAAATGGGGCAAAATGTTGTTGAAATTAAATAATCTAAATTCATTAAGGTATCTGTAATCTTTCAAAAGTACATTTTAACAGGCAATTGGTGGTATAAAAATTAATCAGGTGACTGATTCAAGGTAGTCAAGGCATGAACATTTCAATTTCCAAAACTGTCTCTTCCAAAGTTTCCAACTTAGCTACTGAAAACACACCAAATACTGCGAAAATTCACTTCAGAGTTTGAACGCGATTTCTGTCAAGTTTAAATTACTTTGTTACTGTTGATATTTTTATTGGTACTAAAAATGAATGAAATACCTTATGGAATTCAAGATGAATTATGTCCTTGCTGAGGGAAAATGCATTTTAATTAAAGAAGTAAACATCATAAATAAAAAAACCTGGGAGCCCAAAGTCTTTATTGGTTAGTTTTGTATATACTTGTCAAAGCCAAATTATAACCTTTATCCATAGCCATTAATTCATACTTCTGACTTTCTAAGCCTTAAATGAGCTTTACCTACCTATCTATACACACACAGACACGCACATATACAAAAGATCATCTTATCAATCAAGAAATAAATTCAGACATTTCTATACAAAAACTGGTATCAATTTTCAACTACTATTGATTTATGTTCATTTTAGCTTTGTGAAGACTGCAGTTTAATTAAGTCATGTAAATACAAGAACAATCTGCTATTTTCTGTACTCCTTGATCGGATATAGAGCTTATCTTGATTTTACTCTTAAATGTGACACAGGAAAATTTGAAATGAGCTAAAGTTTTAGAGGAAATTATACATAGATATGGTTTTGAGAAAAACATGCATATATTTAAAAATGGAGAAGAAATAAAAGTTAAAGAGAGGAGGACCAAAGAGGAAAAAAAAAAAAAAAGAATAGGTAGCAAACAATAAAAGCAGAAAAAATATATATAGGCCAAATAAAATGTCTGAAACATTATTTAGAATGTCATTCATAATATATGAGAGGAAAGCTTAGCTTTAAGCTAAGCAGGAAATCTTTTTACTTTAGTGTCAAAAAATTAGAAAGTAGATAAAATTATGATGATCAACACTAGTGATATATTGGAAATGAACTGACAATGAAAAAAGAAATAAGTAAAGCAGGTTCTAGAGACGGTCCCTAAAGATCTGTGAAGTAAGAAGAGAAAGTGCAAGATCATAATAGCCACAAAACTTGGGAAAACAAATGAAAGAGTCCCTTCAAATGTTATAAAAATGTTATGAGCAGAGGAAGTGTTTTGAGGATAAAACCTCATCACTGACAAATGTGTATGAAATATGTCAATAATCTAGAAACTCTGTAGTTGAAATAATGGTGTTCATATAGAGTCAGCCTAAGAGAAAGTGGTAAAAGAGAGCAGAACGAGCCCTAGTATTCTTAATACTTCCTAAGGATAAAATGCTACTGAAGAAAGGAGAAAATCTAAAGGATTCAGATGAAGTGAAATTTTAGCAACATATTATTAGGTAGAAGTAAACTGAGGAAATTATTTCGAGTACATGAAGAATATATGTATAATAATAAATAAATAAATAACCCCAGAGAAAAATGAAGGGCAAAAAGAGGTAAGGCACATATTTCAAGTTATCTTTTTTAATATTCTAAATTAAGGATTCTTAGGAATGTATAATTTGAAGACTCTTAAGTCAAGTATTATGATTCAAAGTATGCTTCATCCTCAGTCCATCAGAGGTTAATTTGCAGCAGGTATTTGATGAATTTTAAATTGTTACTCCGAAAAAGATCCCAGATATTCTTATATTTTTCTCTGGATAAAGCGATGATTATTTTACACTAAAATTTTACAAAAACTGCTTTTATTATTAGCCACTCGCCAAGCCTCTGAAAATACTTCAGTAACTCGTTATGTAAGTTCATCTTCCTCAAATGAAAAGCCTCAGGGTGTGTGTGTGTGTGTGTGTGTGTGTGTGTGTGTGTGTGTGTGTATTCATACTTGAGTAATTTAAAATGTGCTTTCAAAAAAATAGACTACTACTAGTATATTTGCACATTTCCATATAATTTAGAGACTATTTCCCAAATTAAATGATAAATTTATCTTCAACTTAGAAATCACACATTTCTCAAATTGCCAGAAGGGTTTATGGTATGTCTATGACTATATAAGGATCCAGATTGTAACATTACCCTAATCATACTAATGTTTTATTCAGCTAGTAATTCCAAAACTCTGTAGACAACCAACTATTCCAATACTTTTTACCCTACTCTACTTTACAAATGTTTGCTTTTTCACTACCTGATTAATTACCCATTTTAACCAACAGGCATCAGTCAACTGTTCCAGGAAAGTAAATGTGTGTACCTGCTTTTATATTGCTGCATCAATTTTTTTGGATAATCCCTAATGCCAGAGTTTGTAACTTGCAGTTCGCATATTTATCTTACCCATTTATTACAGTGGCATGGAAAACTTAACACATAGCAAAGATTGCATAAATATCTAAAATGTGTATACATTTTAGGAGCACCTGGATGGCTCGGGTGGTTAAGCATCCAACTCTTGGTTTTGGCTCAGGTCATGATCTTGTGGTCCTGAGATCAAGCCCCATGTCAGGCTCTGTCCTAAACTGAACATGGAGCCTGCTTAGGATTCTCTTTCTTTTCCCTCTGCCCCTCACCCCTGCTCTTTCTCTATCTCAAATAAATAAATAATTCTAATATGTGTGTATATTTTTGAACTGATATTGAAAGTCAAACATGCTTTTAGTGAGCAAATCTAAACTTCCATTGTAGCAATATAGACATACACTCTGAAGCAATGTCCATCTCCATTTGACTGTTTAGGATAGTCATTTTAACATTATAATCTTGCAAAATTCTAAAATATGCAGAAAATTGCAGACTCTAACAGCCATAACATGGCAAATAATTTTGAATACCACTCAGATTATTACTAAATTTAATTGTTTCAGAAGAAACTATATTAAAATCGTCTTTATTGACTTCAGAATTTAGATTTCTACAAATCTAACTTCCAATTTCTAACAAATTTTTTCATACTGTAGTCAGAATGCAATAAACTGCTTATGATATTTCCTACATTTTTAATACCAATTTATGTTAAATCTATTAAATAATCATGACCTATCTACATACATATTAAATATCATCATTATGTGTTATATTTGGTGATTATTCTAATTTACAAATATTATTGTGGAAAATCAACTACAAGGACGTGATATTTTATATTTACTACTGTTTAAATAGGCAGAGGTATCATCACATTCATATGTAAATCATTCATGGCATCATAAATAAGATATATAATAGGATAAATTAATCTAACCAATAATCCAATATGGTAGATTAAATGAACTTGAATTTCATAAAACCTAAAGAAAATCTATAGATTCCATTTGGCTTACCAGTACTCTAAGACTCTAAGAACTAAGTACTAGTACTCTATGACTAAGTCTAGTTCTCTAAGCACATCTAGGTTGACTAAATGACTTACTGCAGTACCTTTGTCAGGGCTGCAATTCTCTGAGCCAGTTCAGCCTCTACTTCAGGTAAGGTCTCAGCTTTTCTCATAGTCTGCTGCAACTTTTGCTCAGCCAGCTCAAGACGCTCTTGTAATTGTCTGTTCTTCTCTTCCATCTGAAATAGGGATGGGAAAAGAGATACTTACAGAGAAACTGTGAGGATAACAAATCCCAGCCACCAGGGGCTTTGGGTTTCAGCCATTATTCGCAACTTAAAATCATCCACTACTACCACACCTGCTGTGCAAAGAGAGGACTCTATTCGTACTTTCATATATTGCTTAATCACATTGCTCAGTAAAATTCAGGACTTTAAAAAACAGAAAAGCTCTTACCAATGGCAGCAAAAAGAAAAAAAGTTACTAGTGAGTATAAACTTGGACAGATGGATTATAACTCAATACTAAGACTTCAGATATACCATGATAGCATAATACTGAAAATTATAGTATTAACCGGTGTGAGAGAGGGAATGCAGCACAGTGGTTAAGTGTCCAGTCTGTAGAGATAGGTTTGACAAAATTTTTTTCTCTAAAATACTACAAAATAAATATTTTAGGCTTTGTGTATTATTTAGTCTCTGTTTCAACTACTTAAATCTACTATGTAGCACAAAAACAGTCGTAGATTGGTGAAATAAATGAGTATGGCTGCTTCAAGAAAAACTTATTTGTAAAACAGAGCCATAGTTTTGGCACATGGGCCATCGTTTGTCCACTCCTGCTCTACAGTCAAATAGACTTAGGCCTCTGTAATAACTCTGGCAATTACCAAATCTGTGACCTTGGAAAAGTTTTCATGTCTCTGAACCTTAGTGCCTCAGTATAATTGTGCTTACTTCACAGGTGATGGTTATATTTAAGTGAGATAATACATGTTAACTGTTTAGCACTTTTTGGCTCATGTCTAGATCCAAAGTAAATATTAATCATTATTTTTATTATTATTAAGACAAATATATAAATTACATGCTGAAAATTACATCTGTTTAGTCAGTTCTATTCTAAGTGTTAGAGAATGGTTGATTGCCAAGAAATACCTTATTTTATTTACTCCATGTTTTGTAAGAATGACTACAACACACATGGACCAGAACAAAACCAAGGTAGAGATACTCAACCTGCCGTAGGATGGCTTCTTTATTTGCTAACTCATTTTCTAGTTTATCATTCATGTCATGTATGGAGGTAGATTCTCTCTGAGCACTGAGGTAACGCTTCTCAAGGGTTGTGATTCTTTCTTCCATATCTTCCTTCTGTGCCATGGCCTACAATTAAAATAAGAAATTAATTAAAATCAGATTTTCAGAGAGTTTAATGTATTGCCTTGTTATTTAAATAAAATAGTAAGATTTAAAAGCTATTGTTTTCCTGAAGTAATATTTATTCCTTTCTTTGCAAAGAAGATATGCAAGACTTCATGTGAATTTTCCCAATTTATCTGTCAGAATCCTTACATCCTGGGTTAACGAAAAGTTTCCTTCTCTGAGAAGGCAGTGGAGTACAAGAAACTGCCTACCGTGGAACTGACATTCTTAGAAAAGCAGTGACAGGTAAATTAGCTCATTATACAGTAGAGGTAAGTATTATTATGGGTAGAGTTGTAAGCCATAAAGGTGAAATGGTGGCTACTGTTCCATACTGCAAAGCAATCTTCAACTAAGGATAACCAATATCATCAGTACTCTTATCTTCAGATATAAATAAGAGTAACTCAAGGGTTAAAAAAAGAGGTCCAAAAAAAAGGTAAATTTGAATCATATCTGCAAATGAATCAACCAACTGACTTTGAACCTTAACTGTTTTCCTTGCATATATATTCTAATTAAAAAAAAGAATTTAAAGGACTCAGTGAACACAAAACTCTAGGGAAAAATCAACTACCAATGCAAATGGAATAAATCTTGGCATTACTGATATTCTAAACAATAATTTTTAAACTATCTAATTCATAGATAATATGGATAAAATTTTATCTTCCTAACAGCTTATATGAAAATTTATTAGTAGGTAGATAACCTTTTTATTTTTTAATTTAATTTTTCAGTGTTCCAAGATACATTGTTTATGTACCACACCCAGTGCTCCATGCAATATGTGCCCTCCTTAATACCCACCACCAGGCTCACCTATCCCCTCACCCACCTCCCCTCCACATAACCTACTTTTTAAAAAAGATATTAAGAAGGGTCAGCTGAAGAAGTGAGCCTCATGGAAAAACTGAGAGCTTTTCCCCAAAGGTCAGGAACATAACAGGGATACCCACTCTCATCACTTTTGTTCAACATAGTACTGGAAGTCCTAGCCTCAGCAATCCGACAACAAAAAGAAATAAAAAGCATACAAATTGGCAAAGAAGTCAAACTCTCACTCTTCACAGGTGACATAATACTTTATGTGGAAAACCCAAAGACCACCTCAAAATTGCCAGAACTCATACAGGAATTCAGCAATGCAGCAGGATATAAAATCAATGCAGAGAAATTAGCGGCATTTCTATACACTAAAAATGAGACAGAAGAAAGAGAAATTAAGGAATTGATCCCATTTACAGTTGCACCAGAAAACACAAGATACCTGGGAATAAACCTAACAAAAGAGATAAATGATCTGTACTCTAAAAACTACAGAACACTTATGAAAGAAATTGAGGAAGATGCGAAAAATATTCCATGCTCATGAATTGAAAGAATAAATGTCGTTAAAATGTCTACACTACCCAGAGGAATCTATATATTCAATGTAATCCTTATCAAAATACCATCAATATTTTCAAAGAGGTGGAACAAATAATCCTAAAATGTGTATGGAACAAGAAAAGACCCTAAATAGCCAGAGGAATGTTGAAAAAGAAAGCCAAAGCTTGTGGCCTCACAATTCCAGGTTTCAAGCTCTATTACAAACCTGTAATCATCAAGAAAGTCTGGTACTGGCACCAAAACAGACCAATAGATCAAAGGACAGAATAGAGAGCCCAGAAATGGACCCTCAACTCTATGGTCAACTAATCTTTGATAAGTAGGAAAGAATATCCAATGGAAAAAAGATAGTCTCTTCGACAAATGATGTTGGGAACATTGGACAGCCACATGCAGAAGAATGAAACTGGACCATTTTCTTATACCATACACAAAGATAAACTCAAAGTAGATGAGATTAAGACCTAAATGTAAGACAGGAACCCATCAAAATCCTAGAGGAGAACACAAGCAGCAATGTCTTTGATTTCGGCCACAGCAAACTCTTGCTAGACACGTCTCCAAAGGCAAGGGAAACAAAAACAAAAACGAAATATTGGGTTTTCATCCAGATGAAAAGCTTTTGCACCGCAAAGGAAACAATTAACAAACCTAAAAGGCAACCTACAGAAATGAAGATACTCGCAAATGACGTATCAGATAAAGGGCTAGTATCCATACAAAATCTATAAAGAACTTATCAAACTTAACACCCAAGCAATAAAAAATCCAGTTATAAAATGGGCAGAAGACACAAACAGACATTTATCCAAAGAAGACATACAAATGGCTAACAAACACATGAAAAAATTTCTGACATCACTCAGCATCAGGGAAATACAATCAAAACCACAGTGAGGTAACACCTTACACCTGTCATAACGGATAAAATTAACAAGTCAGCTAACAATAAATGTTGGTGAGGATGTGGAGAAAGGGGAACCCTCCTACACTGTTGGTGGGAATGCAAACTGTTACAGCCACTGTGGAAAACAGTATGAAGGTTCCTCAAGAAGCTAAAAGTAGAGTACTATGGACCAGTGATTGGACTAATAGGTATTTATCCCCAAAGATACAAATGTAGTGATCTGAAGGGGCACCTGTACCCCAATGTTTATAGCAGCAATGTCCACAATAGCCAAACTATGGAAAGAGCTCAGATGCCCATCGACAGATGAATGGATAAAGAAGAAAAGATGTGGTATATATGTACAATGGGATATTATTAAGCCATCAGAAAGCTTGAAATCTTATCATTTACATTGAAGTGGATGGAACTGGAGGGTATTATGCTGAGTGAAATAAGTCAGTCAAAGAAAGACAATTACCATATAGTTTCATGCATTTGAGGAATATAAGCAGAATCTGGAGGAAGGGGGGGAATGGAATGGGAAGATATCAGAAAGGGAGACAAACCATGAGAGACTCTTTAAACTATGGGAAAGAAACTGAGGCTTGTTGGAGGGGAGGTGGGTAGGGAGATGAGATAACTGGGTAATGGGCATTAAGGAGGGCACGTGACTGATGAGTACTCGGTGTTATATGTAAATGAGGAATTACTGAATTCTACATCTGAAACTAATGATGTTCTATATGTTGGCTAATTGAATTTAAATTAAAAAAAAAAAAAAGGTGAACTTCATGGGCCCATTGTGGTTTCCTGGTAATTTGAGGAGCTTCTTTGCATAAGGAGCCTAGAATTGATGTGAAGGTGGTGGCTTCCATGTATTACTACCCAAATTTCTTTCATCAGTCTTCCTAGTCAGTTCTTTTGGTCCTCTCCTTTGGGACCCAGCACCTCCCGCCACATACACAGAGCAGATAAACTTTCTTTCATTTTTCCAGAAGAAACAGAAGCCCATAAATGGATATCCTTCAATGTCTCGGTCTTCCCTCACCATCAACTGGAAATAAGCACATGCACAAATCATTAACTTCTAGTTTTCAGTTTAGAACAGGTGTTCTACCCTCTCTCAAAGTTTACTTGTTATTAGTGCTCTAGGTTTTATAGATTTTATAGATTTTTTTTTCTGCTTTCAGGATCTTGATCACTTCTTGTCTTAGATTTTCAAAATGATAGTAGAAGTAAATCCCACACTGTAGCAGAAGCAATGACGCAGGCTTATAGATAAGCTTGTACAGGCCAGAGGTGGATGGCAGAAGAAAAAGAAATGATTCAAAGAAAATAAGAAAAAGAATGATAAATTATCTGCTTGACCACTGACCATAACTGAATTGAAATTATGGAATTTACTTATCTGGTAGAGTGGGTGGGAAGATACGCCATAGTTTTAAAAAACTTGATCATATTAATGTATCAAGTACTTAATAAAATCCTAGGAAAACAAAAAGCTTCACAACAATAGGAAATGGTATCATAGGAAACCACCACTCAGATTGGTTGTGAGAACTATTTACATAGCCATAATAATGGTGATACTAAATGTGATTTTGAGGTAATTGTAGTGGAAGGATGGGGGGAAGAGAAAGGAAGGGAGAAAATAAAAGAGCTAAAATCCTCATTTAATAGCAAGGCATAGATTAAATAAGAGAGAAAACAGCACTAAACAGTAACAGCTAAAGGACTGAGGTTAAGAATCTCAGGCAGGTAAGATGGGAAGTCGGCAGGCGCTCTGTACGTACGTGTGTGTTTGTGTGTATGTGTTTAGATTCGTACCCTCTTAAACTATTATTTGACATTGAAAAATTGTGTATACATAAAAAATTAAAAGCAATTAAAAACAATATTTCTGCCATGAAACCCATCATGCCTGCCTTCCCAACCTACCCACAAATAACATTTTCTTCTTGGAATCATCCTTAAAATCTTCATCCTAACTCCCCACTTAATAGCCTAACCTGTATCTTGCTATTGGTCTTTCTCCTGCTTCCACATTCTCTAACTTACCGACCAAGACAGAATATTAAATGCCAGTCTGATCATACTGCTTCTTGGCTTAAATACCTTTATATGTTCACTCCACCCCACCCCCAACCCCATCCCCCCATCTTCAGTGAAAATCTATAAAGCTTGGAAAACAAATAGCTTCATGACTTGACACTTCTATTTCTAGGTACTGGAAAGAGCAGCATACCCCCCACACCCCTAAAAAAATTCATGTCCACTTAGGACCTATGAATGTGACCTTATTTGTAAATAGGATTTTACAGGTGTAATCAAGTTAAGATGGTATTACATAAGATTAGGGTAGACCATAAACTCAGTGACTGTTATAAAGAGAGGCAGATTTGAAGACACACAGACATAGAGAGGAAAAAATGCAAAGTTAAGAGAGAAGCTGACTAGAGTTACACTGCTATCAGCCAAGAACACAAGGATTGCCAGCAAGCACCAGAGGATAGAAGAGGAAAAGAAGGAGTCTTCACTAGAGTCTTTCGAGGGCATATGGTTCTGCTGACACCTTGACTTCAGACTTGGAGCTTCCAGAACTGTGAAAGAATAAATTACTGTCGTTTTGAGCCACCCAATTTGTGATAATTTGTTACAGGAGTCCTAAGAAACTAATACATATTGTGACTTTATTTCCACCTGGAATGCATTTTTATTACCTTCTTCTGGGTCCCACTGACCTTCAAGATCCAACTAAAGATTACTTGGCTATTATATTAATATTAAAGATCAGATGTCTGAAATTCAATTAATCCAACAATTCGGCAAAAATTACCCAGACTAATTTTTTCAACATTATCTACACTTCTCTGGATTTTAGCTAACACAAACAAAAGTTACTATTTGAAAAGCTTTTATTTTAAATTTTGACTTCTTCAATTCTATAATATTATTTTTTTAGCTCACTGAGTGTAGAGCTTATCATCTTAGAGGATTCTTTCAGAGTACTGTATTCTGTTAATTCCATTTTCACAAAGAATTCTGGGAACATTATGTCGATTTTGTAGCCCAAAAAGAAAATTCTGAATCTATCCTACATATATAAACTTCTAACTAAGTAACAATAGCAATAAATTCAGTTAAAGACATATACAGGTTTCCTGAGAACGTGAGCACTGGAGTAGCACATACTAGCTCCAAATCCCAGTTTTTGCTATTCGTTAACTCAGTTACCATGGAAATATGTTGATTATTTTTTCCATAATTCACCTTTTTTCTTTCTTTTTTCCTTTTGGTTTGTTTGATTCTTTGTTTTGTTTTTTGGTTTTGTATGGGATATTAATCCCTACCCCATAACATTGTTGTGATACTACATTTTAAGTGCCTTGTGTGGTCTTATGAATAATACACACTCCATAAATAATAGCTGCTTTTTTATTATTAATTACTACTGTGCCTCTAATTAGCTGATCTGACTCTACAGCATACATTGCATGCAGAAGTCATTGTACAGATTTTGCTACTGCATTTTTGATTCAGTGATTCATGTGGGAGATTCAATTTTTAACTGCAAGCTGTGTTGCCAAAAATAAATTTTGAATTTACAAGTCAGAGAAATATCTTTTCCCTGCATGTCACTTGGAAATTCTAAAAAAGGAAGCTTTTTCTAGTCTCTAAAAACTGCTGCCTAAAAGGAGAAAAACAGTGTAAAGATTCAATTATCTCTTGACCTGAAGTTTGTGTACAAAATGGATTTTACTGTATCAAATAAATATAGCTCTACAGTAATGTAGATCCATGTTTCAGACAACAGAAAAGACAAAATTGATATGTATTTATTTAATCACTAAGGAATTTTTAAAGAACTCTTAATAGGAAGTTGGAAAGATAAGCTGGTTTAATTCACAAAACAATATATCATTTAAATACATCACAGAAAACTCTAACTCTTTGCATATCTATATATTTAATAAAATATTATTATCCAATACCCAATTAGTAGCTATCTTGTTTAAAAAGTGGAGAGCGAGGGGTGCCTGGGTGGCCCCATTGTCTAAGCGCCTGCTTTTGACTCAGGTGGGGAGCCTCCTCTCTCACTCTCTGTAGCTCCCCCTGCTTGTGCTCTTTCTCTCTCTCTCTCTGTTAAATAAATAAAATCTTAAAAAAAAAAAAAAGTGGAGAGCTAAGTGCTATAAGATTATCCACATTTTCTAATAATGTGAACTATACTTAGCTTTAATCCAGACCCTTACTCTTATAGGTCACATTCAATTTAAGGAGCAAATAAGAGAAAACTTCAAACAAAAGTAAATTTTAAATAGATATATTTCTTGACAAAGAATAATGTCAAAAATCTATTCTGAAGCCATTAATGAAATATATTTACACAATTGATTTTAGATATATTAGGCTGTCCTCACATGTAAAGAAAATGCACTCAATTTTTAATTATATTGTCAGTTTTTCCTATTTCCTATTTTTCCTTAATTAATTCAACAAATATGCATTGCTTATACAATACATACATACTGTGTTAGCAGCACTATAGGGGTAGCCAACAAGAATCACTTTTTTATTCTCCTACTAAAAAAGCTGCAATCTAGTAGACCTTGTGTATCCATCACCCAAGAGTACATTATCAGTCAGGAAATTAAAGCAGAGGCTGGAGTTTTGAGTATAAGTGATACCTTTTTAAAGTACATGATTTTCACATATTACTTATTGGAAAGAAAGAGCAAAAGTTTGATTATTTGGGGGCAGTTAAAGTGTAGCTGCATTTTTTATGCTAGTGTTATCACTGATAATTGATTCTGTTTTGTTCATCTTGGAAGCTGCTCAGTGGAAGCAGCAGAAGTTTTGAAGCTGGGCTAATTCTGTGTCTTCCTGATGTTGGGGGATTGGAAGGAGTGGGGTGCTGGGGAAGGCAGTGCATATGCCTTTGACAAGTCACTTTACCTCACTTGAGAAAAATGGAGATAATGACAAGTACCTTCTTGATAGGAGCAATATAAGAGATTAGAGAAATTAAATGTAATACACCCATAATGTTTTCACGGATGATCCTCAAGAAATTCCTAGCAGCAAACCAGGGTCTTGTGGCCTGTGACCTGAACCTTTTTGGAAATATTCTATTTGGCCTTAGAAGTGTCCTCAACACACACACACACACACACACACACACACACACACACACTACACATGATATATCCAGAAAGGCAGACAGAGTATAGGTTCCTTGTCCAGGTCTCATTAATTTTACCACTTCCTATGTTGCATGTTTCCTGCCCAATGTGACATATATTTTTACTGCTGGCCTGACTCTTGAAACATTTGTTTGCGACTACCCTTGAGAAGTGAATGATGAAAGATATTCTTCCCTCATGAATATCTTCCAAAATATAACTACATAAAAATTTTAGAGCTGATAAGACTCATTGTATTTTAAAAGAATTCCATGTGATAACTGACTCTCTCTGCTAGACTTATTTCACTCAGCATAATCTCTTCCAGTCAATTATCATATGGTTTTACTTATTTGTGGAGCATAACAAATAGCATAGAGGACAAGGGGACATGGAGAGGAGAAGAGAGTTGAGGGAAATGGTTCTCATGAGAGGTGAACCATGAGAGACTATGGACTCTGAAAAACAATCTGAGGGTTTTGAAGGGGTAGGGGGTGGGAGGTTGGGTGAACCAGGTGGTGTGTATTAGAGAGGGCACGGATTGCATGGAGCACTGGGTGTGGTGCAAAAACAATGAATACTGTTAAGCTGAAAAGAAATAAAAATAAATAAACAAACAAATAAATAAATAAATAAATTCCATGTGAAAGCAGAACACCTTACCAACTAGAAATGTTCCTCATAAAAGAGCACCAGCATCATATGATTCATATTTTCCATCTGACTTAGTTCTTTGTTACCTACATCCAAAGACTATTAGGACTAAGGGGTTATTTTTACATAAACAATAAGAAAGGGGAGCTGGAGATACGGGGCTCTATTGGTGACACTGGATTAGATAAACCTGAAGAGAGAAGGTAGGAGAGAAGTGCTAGAAGGAAGTAAAACAGCTAAATCTCTGGGACCAAGACAAAGAAGAAACCAGAAAGAGCAAGAACTCAAGAAATAGCCTTGATGCTTTACTAACCAGAAATCTTAGTGCTTCCAGACAGGGATATAGAAGAGTGGCAAACCTTCAGCTATTTTATAAATTCTCTAACTTTGGTTTGTGGGAAGGAGTAAAAATGATAGACATATCTTTGGATGATCAATTCATACAAAGGTATAGAGAGCACAGTATCATCATTTGTGTGGCAGTAGAGCAGTTCTGCCACTTCATAGATCACCTATCTTTTTCTGAGACAGTAGACATTGTTTTAGTACACAGTCTAATCTCATCTGTGCCATTTGATATTAATATCAAACACCTGTAAATATCCATTCTCTCAACAAAGAGTTTTTGAATGCCTATTATATACCCAGTAGTTGTGTAGGTGATTAAAATAGAGCAGCAAACAAAACAAAACAAAAAATCCCAGCCCTTATGAATCTTTATGCACAGTGAAAAGGGAGGTATATGACAACAAGTAAATCAGTAAAGTACATATTATGTCAGATGGCAGTAAGGGCTGTGAGATAAAAAAAAGAAAATGAAAGAAGAGGGAGAGTGTATATGTGCAAATAACAAAGTTAGGGAACACTTCACTGAGAAGAAAACATTTGAGCAAAGGAAGAAGGAAAAGAAAATGCAACAGTATAGATATGGCTACTTTAAGAGGCCATCTTGACTGAACAGAATGGGCTAAAATGAAAGAGTAGGAGATAATTACAAAGAGGTCAGAAAGGTGGTAGTGGAGATCATACATGGCTTGTAAGCCACTGAAAGGACTCTGGTTTTGTTGTAAGTAGGGTACATGGTCACTGAAGCAGAAAATTAACTTGAGCTGACTTACAGTGTAACAGATCACTCAGGCTGCCATGTTGAGTAGACTGAAGTGGGTCAAAAGCAGAAGGAGGACCAGTCACGAGAATATTGTAATAATCCAGTGAGAGATGATGGTTGTGTGGAATAAGGAAGAGCCATGAAGACTGTGAGAAGAGGTCACGTTACTGATATATGTTGAAGCTGGACATAATGGTTTTATGGCTGAATCAAATGCAGTGTGAGTGAAACAGAGGTACCAAGGACAAGCTCCAAGGCTTTTGATCCAGATAACAATAATGGCCTTAGGGACACCTGGGAAGTGTAAGACTACAAGTCTGCTTTAACGATAATAGCCTTAGGGACATCTGGGAAGTTTAAGACTACAAGAAAGTCTGGTTTCTTTGGGGTGGGAGGATAACTGGAAAATAGTCTCGAATATGTTAATTTTCCAGGCATCAGGCAATCAGGACATAAGATATGCTGGAGATATAAATTGAAAGTCATAAGGCAGTGGGTGGTTTTTGGAGCCATAAGACTGTATGATCGTAGCAGGGGAGTGAAGGTAGATTGAGAAGAGAAGGCACTGCAAGTCTAGGGAGAAGGAGAACCAACGAAGGAGCCTGAGATGAGGGTAGAAAGTAAGGATGGATGGAAATCAGAAGAGTAGAGGGTGCTTTTAGTCAAGTGAAGAATTACTACAGGGAGTGATAACTGGATCCAGTGCAGAGTTCAACAATGTGGAAGTTAGCAATGACTTTGTTAAGAACAGTTCTGATGAGATGTTAGAGGCAAAGAATGCAAAGTGTGCTCAAGAGGGAATGGGAAGAAAAGAACTGAATACATGCAGTAGAGTCAAATCCAGTAACAACTAGTTAATTATATACAAAAAACATTTTACAAGATAAAAAATATGTAATTTAAAAGAATATGTAAAAATGAAAAAGGTGAAAGGTCACCAAATAAAATTTCCACAAATACAGATAATTTTCTTTTTAATTGAATAAAGTGAAAAGTGAAAGATTCTAAATATTTCACCTCAGCTGGTAAGGTGATTAGGCAATGTTACAAATAAAACATCTTGTACCTTTTTGCAGTACTTTTCAAGTACTCTATTAAACAGATGAAGTGATGTTATGTCTTGGAAGGATCAAAGATTTAGAGAAAGAAAGGTTCCCCACATTCCCACAGATACATTCACACTCACAGACACAACACCAAAATAAAAGAGGGAAAATTTAAAGTAGTGATTTTGAGTATTCCCATATGCTAAGAGTGTAGCAATTCATTATTCATACCCATGTCTAAAATTATTTAAAATCAGCAGCTTAAAAATGCAAAAATTCATTACAAACTCTAGAAGTTTGTAATGAAAAAGTAACCCTGTCTGTGACTTGATACCAAATTTTCTTTTCATACACATTTAAAGGTTGATGAAGTAAACTATTTTTGCTTTTGTGGACACCTTTTGAAACTAAGATAATGCATCCCAAATTATAGTCTCCTGAGAAGATGTAAAGATTATATGCCATTAGAGGAGATTTGGAGAAAGCTTCTTAGAAGCAGCATTCAGAAGGCAAAGGCTGAAAGTGTTATGAATCACTTACCTCCCTAATGTCCCTTTGATATTTAGTGTTCATTTCTTCTGTTTTAATGAGATCCTTCCTTGCTGTCTCTGCTTCCTGTTCCACCTCCCCCACTCGGGAAGAAAGGGCTGCTAACCGTTCTTTCATTTGAGCCATTTCATAGTTTTGCTTTTCAAGCAATTCTTGTAGTTCGACTATTTGACTAGTTTCATCAGTTGAGTCTATAGAGCCATTGGATAAACGCTGCAGGAAATGAAAAAGAAATGGCACTTAGGATATTTTACATCTTTAATTTAAAATTCATGAACTTAAAGAAATGAAACTGATAGAGCTTTCACACCGAGAAACAAGAACTCTAACTAGTTCTGAAGAAAAACTAAGTTTCTAGGAAAACTCTTAATTGTCATTAAATATAAAGGTAGATCCATAATTTTCAAATAGGTTAGCAGATGCATTTGAACTGGAAGCTGTATATATATAATATGTATAATATATATTAATAAATAATATATTGACATCATATACACTTATATTAATTGTATTATATTAATTTATATTATACATTGACATATAATATACACATATAGACATACATATCGCATTATATATATTAACTTAGCACGAAACACTGGTGTATCCTAAACATTTAATAAATGGCAATTATTTTATCAATTATATTCAGAATTTATTATAAACAACATTATACTTACATAAACAGTGTATTATTACTAAGTAATAAGAAAAAAACAGAAACTGCAATATTTTTATTCAAGATCCTGTGTGCATTTGCAAGTTTTATTTTCAATGACACTCAGAAAAAGAACTTACACACATTTTCCTTTTAAAGAAGGTTATTTCCAGTGTGAATCTGACCTAGCTGGAATAAAAGTATAACGTAAAACAGCCTTGATTTCTGTATTGCTAAGAATATAAAAGTCCTGAGTGCACACAACCCACAGGAAGGAGGCTTAAAAGGATTAAATACTTTTGAGACTGATTTCTCCCCTTTCTGCCTAGAAACAGGGTGACCCATGTTTTCAGAAGCATGTCCTACAGCCTGGCGGCACTGGAGAAGCTTTGTGGTAAAGATAGTGCAACAACTGGGGAGAAACAGCACTAAAAGAAAAAGGGAGGGGCGCCTGGGTGGCTCAGTGGGCTAAGCCACTGCCTTCGGCTCAGGTCATGATCTCAGAGTCCTGGGATCGAGTCCCGAATCGGGCTCTCTGCTCGGCAGGGAGCCTGCTTCCCTCTCTCTCTCTCTCTCTCTACCTGCCTCTCCATCTACTTGTGATTTCTCTCTGTCAAATAAATAAAAAAAATCTTTAAAAAAAAAAAAAAAAAAAAAAAGAAAAAGGGCACAACTAAGTCAAAATAAGAAAATGCTGATGCGCTTTGCTTTAATCTAAATGCAAATAACAAAGGCCAAATTAAAAAAAGATAAACATAAAAAAAATAAGATGAGCGAAAGCAAAGAAAGTAGTTACTTTTGCTGGAGTGCTTGTTTGGCAAACATGAGTCTGATTTAACACAACAGATACAAGAAACAAATTGAAAATTATATAAATTTTGTGTTTTCTTTTTTCAATGAACTCAAGTATAGTTTTCAATGAACTGAAGTATAGTTGACAAGCAATGTTACATTAGTTTCAGGCGTACAACATAATGATTCAACAGCTCAATATGTTATGCTGTGTTCTAAATTTTGTGTTTTCTTATGCACTATTCACTCCTGAGAATCAGTGGCTAAACCCAGAAACCCATAACCAACTGAACCAACTGAACCTCAGTTCCTGTGCAGGAATACACAAAATGAACACATGCAGGTTCCTCCAACATCTAACATTACCTCAGTGCACCGCACGCTTTGAGTCAAACCACACCCACCGTGTTATAATTTTCTGTCTTATTTCAGATACCCTTCTTTCCACCACTTCACATAATGCACGAACCTTAAAACACATCCAACACCCAATTTTCAGGTCTTTTTCCAAGTAAAAAGTCATATTTATAGTATTTATGCAATTCTATTTTATCTATAAAACTGTGTTACATTTTTATTAGTTTTCTACCTCTTTGTTTTATGTCATTGATAACGTTGTGACACAAATCTCTATTCTTCCACAAGCCCGGTGTTTTTTATTGTGCAATTTTGCCTAGCTCATAACTTGTAAGAATACAAATGACATACTAGAGCAAAACTGACTGACTGCAAGAGAAAAGAGGGAGAACAGAAAACACCATAAAAACAGTGAGAAAGAGAATACAGAGAGAAAGGGAATGCAGACAAATGGCAAGCAGTGTTTAAAAAGTTCAAGAACGACCACATGGAGAAACAGCCTGGAAAATTTAAATTAAAATAGCAGAAAAGATGGAGTGAGTCTTAAGACGGTATCTAAAGATGCCAGATCGACAGACCTACTACCTTGAAGATATTGCTGAACTCTCATATTGCAGACACTGAACATCTAATAATCTAGTAAAACAAGTAAGAGATGTTGCGAACATGTAGAAATATCAGAGATGCTGCTGAGATCCAAATACTCCCTCGGCGTCTCTATTCCCCCCACTGCTGAGATAGATGGCTGCTTGCTGGGGATCAGAAGTAAGAATTCTTTCCAAAGTTATACCTGCCCCTGAGGCATGCAATGCCACATACAAAGTAGAGGAACTGTGAAGCTAAAGAAAAACCAACTAAAGAAAAACCAACAATTTTTATGGGCATAAAATCCAAAAGTACTGATAGTGACCTTTACACATGACACAACTATCTGTACATTGAACTGAGAAAAGCAAGTTTACAATCATTAGGCAGTGATTAAGAACTGGTTTAGGGAAGAAGGATAGGACAGGGGTGCCTGGATGGCTCAGCTGGTTGACCATCTGCCTTTGGCTCAGGTCATGATCCTGGGGTCCTGGGATTAAGCCCCACATTGGGCTCCTGCAGGAAGGGTTCTTCTCCCTCTACCGCTTTCTCTCTCTCTCTCTCAAATAAATATATAAGATCTTAAAAAAAAAAAAAAAAAAAAAAGAAAAGAAGGCCAGAGCCAATTGCCAGTCAGTTATAGCCAAATTTGGTATTACTGAGGCACACCATGACAGGGTTTGTTTGTTTTTTTCACAATAGAAAATACCTTTGAAGTCTGTATACTACTCTCAAGTAACAAGCAAACTTAAGCTTTACTAGAACTTCTACCTCCTTGCATGAACGACTTTCATGCATGAATGACCTTCTCTAGTCAAAAATATAAATACAATAGAAATAGAAAAACATTAGAAACTACAAAAATCACTAGAAACAACTTTTTGCTTTTAGAAAATATTTTATATAACTGAAAAAAAAATACATTTAGGATTCTAGAGCCCTAAAGAGCTTGGGAGAAAGTGAGACTCCTGTAATCACATACAGGATTTGAATTTAAAGGCAAGACTTTGAATTCCTAGTTCAGTTCATCAAACCTTTACCATATTACCTTTACTTGGAACATGTAAATCAACAGGATATACTTATACATGCTATATGGTATAGATAGACAAGTACCAGGAATGGTGTGTGTGTATGTGTGTGTGTGTGTGTGTGTGTGTACTGAATATACTATATATGCACACACAGATTCAACAAATATTTGTCAGTCAACTGATTCATGTTAATTTTCTAATTAGAAAAATGATTATTCCAATTCTGTGCACCTGAAGTCCATTAAAATCTTGTTTAAAAAATTGCATATTTTTAATGGGCTCAAGGTAAGAAAAATTTAATTAAATATAAACAGTAATCAGGCAACTAAAATAAAACACATAAAATGTTAACCTTTTTAATTCCTTTAGCAACAGATGTATACACTACAACAAAATCTGGGACTACCCATGGGAAAGATTTTGAAACCTCAGTCTTTTCCTAAGTGTTTATAAATAATTTATGCTTAAAAATGTATAATATTTCATCTATGCAAACCTCCTTAAATGCATTTTATGGTGAGCTTAATATATATTTTCATAATTTCAGAGTAAAAAGGCATATAAAAACTAGGATTTATATCTTAGAGAAATAATATAACTTTTGTTCCAAATCATTGTTATGTAGACTTATCTTTTTTTTAAACGTTTTTATTTTTTTAAAGATTTTATTTATTTATTTGACAGACAGAGATCACAAGTAGGCAGAGAGGCAGGCAGAGATAGAGGAGGAAGCAGGCTCCCTGCTGAGCAGAGAGCCCGATGCGGGGCTCAATCCCAGGACTCTGAGATCATGACCTGAGCCAAAAGCAGCAGCTCAACCCACTGAGCCACCTAGGTGCCCCTATGTAGACTTATCTTTAAAATAAATTGTGAGATTTGAACTGAAATGACAAATTATTGAATTAAAAGAAAACTCTGTGGTTATTTTAAATAGCTTTATTGAGATATGATTTGTATCCTTAAAATCCATCCATTTAAAGTATAAATGTCAACAGTGTTTGCTATAACTAAGAAGTTGTACCATCCACATTGTCTAACTTGGAGACCATTTTCATCACCCCAAATAGAAAGTCCTTACCCATTAGCAATCACTTGCAGCTGATCCCCAGTTCTAGCCTTAGATGCCACTTAGCACTTAACTACTTTCTGCCAGTATAAACCTGCCTATTTGGTACCTTTCACATAAACTGAATCAGAGTAAATATCCTTTTGTTCACTGAGCGTAATGTTTCTGAGATCCATTCATGCTATAGCAAATTACCAGTTTCTTTTATTGCTGCATAGTACTTCACCATGTGGATATACTACCTGTTATTTATATATTCATATGGTAATAGACATTAGCCTGTTTTTACCTTTTGGCTACTGAAAATATGCTGTTATGAAAATTTGGGTACAAGTCTTTGTGTGGATATATGTTTTGTATTCTCTGGATAAATTCCTAGGAGTAAAATAGCTGGATCATATGGTAATTCTATGTTAACATTTTGAAGTACTATTTCCCAAACTTACTACACCACTGTACATTCCCACTAGAAATGATATAACTTCAAATTTCTCATATTCTCACCAAACTCATTAATTCCTTTTTAAGTTAAAAAAATTTTTTTAATTAAATTCAATTAGCCAACATATACTATATTAGTTTCAGATGTACTGTTCAGTAACTCATCAGTTGCATATAACACACAGAGCTCACCACATCACATGACCTCCTTAATTACACTACTCTAATGTGTATGTAGTGGTATCTCCTTGTCATTTTGTTTGCACTTCCTAATGGCTAATGATAAGGAGCATCTTTTCATGTGCCTATTGGCCTTTATATATCTTCTTTGGAGAAATGTCTATTCAAATTCTTTACTCATTTGCTAATTGATTTGTCTTTTTATTGATGAGTTATAAGAATTTTATATAAATAGATATTTTGGATACAAGTCCTTTGTCAGTTACATGACTTGTAAATAGTTAGGTTTTGCCTAGGTATTTATGATATGGGGCAGAGAGAAGATACTATTTTTGATACTCTTTGAATTTTATCATTGTTTTCTTTTAATGATTTATTTATTTATTTGAGAGAGAGCACGAGAGAGAGAGAGAGAGAGAGAGAGAAAGAGAACAAGCAGGGGGAAGAATTAGTGGGGGAGAAGGCAGACAAAAAAAAAAGTAAAAATCAAGGTCTTATGATGATCTCAAAAACTCATATCAGGGACACCTGGGTGGCTCCATCAATTAAGTGTCTGTCTTTGCCTCAGGTCATGATCCTGGGGTCCTGGGATCAAGTGCCCCCATCACTCCTTGCTCAGTGGGGAGCCTGCTTCTCCCTCTGCCTGCTGCTCCCCCTGCTAGCACTTGCTCTCTCTCTGACAAATAAATAAAATCTTAAAAAAACCCATATCATTGCAAGAACCCACATTATCTGCCCAGCTATGCCTACTCCCATCTTTTGCTATAGTCTATTCCATTCTAGCTGCACTGGTCCCCTAGAAAATCCTAAACCCACTTGTGTCTCCCAACCTGTGATTTTTCTGTTTCATCTACCAGATAAACACAAGGCATGCTCTTTTTTCGGTCCTGGCTCAATGTTTTATTTGCCTAATTAATTCCCCTCATATAAACTTACCCCAAATACTGAATGTGACATCTTATACTAAACACTACCTTGTGACATATCTGAATTGGACCCATTTCCATGACCTCTTTGTGTGTCAAGGAACGCCTGTGCATCTAATCCTTTTTGACAACTCCTGAACCCTTAAAAGAACCCTTAAAAGGCCAAGATACATGGGCTCCTACTTCTGGTGATTGGCACTGGCATGATCTTTAACATCCTCTTTACCAATACTCATCTGGGGTTTGTAGCTGGATTTTCTTGTTCAATACATGATGTCTGGGTCATCTACTCCCACTTGAATTACTGTAACAATCTTCTAACTGGTCTCTTTGTTTATAACCTTGTCCTCTTACTTTCCTTTTTAAAAGAGCCAGAATGATCCATGGTAATCTTGTTACATGGTAATCATGTTACACCAAGTCATTCCTCTGCTCAAAACACTCCAATCCTTTTCCATCCTACCCAGTACAAAAACAAAAATATAACAAAAAATAACCACAGCTCCCCACTTTCTACTCCCCGGCCCTCCCCTCCAAGCCCTGCCCTCCCTGACCTCTCTTCTACTATTCTCCCACTTGTTCTCTTGCTTTAGCTACATGGGCAACCTCACTGCTCCTCTAAGTCAATCACTCTCCCATATTGCAGCCTTGGCTTGAGTTTTTTTTACTGGCTGAAATTCTTCACTAATATTCCACATGGCTAACACCCTCAACTGCTTCAATGGAGCCAACCTTGACCATTTTATTTAAAAGGGCAAACTACTCCTACCTCCATGTCTCCCCAAGACTCCTGATTTTTTTCCATTTCTCTACTTTTTCTTTTCTTCAATATCATTTTATGATACACTAGAAGATTTACTTAGGTAAATTTATTATTATCTGCTAACCTCCTCCAAATTGCTAGGTCATAAGCTTCAGCAGGGAAAGAGCCTTTATGCTTTCTTTTTGTGTGTCACAAATACCTAGAATGATGCCTGACACATGATGGTTATGAGATAGACGTTTGTTAACTGAATAAATGATTACTTGTGTCTCTAGTGACTTAGAGCATCTTCCACAAAAATAGATTTGTTAAATGAATGCATGAATGAATGAGTGAATGAATGAAAATTTCCATTAATGAGTAAGATGAGTTTTAGGAAAAACAGTAAGGATTCAAAAAGAAATAAAATATGGAGACAATATTTTCAGCCATCATTTCACAAAGCTCATGAAAAAAATGTTTTCATAAAAAGTAAATATAAAATAGAACTGAGTCCTTTTTGCCCTATTCTAAGGCACAATATAGATGAATTATCTTTATGGTAGAACAATCTGATGTAAACTAAGGAAACCATTATTATAAATGCACATTAAGATTTAAAAAGTGGTAGAAATACACATTCTACAATAAGACCAAATAAAATTTATAAAGTCCCAGAAGCCCTACCATATCACAGTCCTACTGCTTCTAAAGATAATCTTGAGATAAAGCCAGAAATTTAAACATGTTCTTCCATTTTCTACCAAGTAAATGCTAGAAATATGGGTCTCTCTTTGTATTTGATAATCCTCAATAAAATGAGCTCACCATTAATATTCTCCATCCTACTTCAAGCTCTAGTATTTATTTAAAAAATACTGTAACATGTCTTTTAAAAACAGTAGTCTAGTTAAATTTCTAATGTGCCCATTTTCACTCTGCATTTTATGGTACTTTAATGGTTACTGCTGATTTTGAGCATATTTAGTGGTTACACATTGCCTTTCTACTCCACGAACATATCAGTGAATGATTTTCATGTTTCTTTAAAGTGGTAAGATAATGCCTGTTGGATGTACAGAACACAGGGCACTTAAATTGCTATATTAGTATGACTTAATAATTAAGTTCCACTTGGATAGCTATTTCTTGATAAGGTATTCCAGAAGATTTAGGAGCTATGTTAATTATAAGATTTTAGAGGTAGATGGACACTGCCTATGCAGAATGAATACTTGGTTGACCTCCCCTGCCCTAAGAAGCTATTATATTTGACAGCTGGATAATCTCCCTCAGATTCATTGAGATATATCTGATATATAATATTGTGTAAGCATAAGATACACAACATGATAAACTGTTACATGTGTATATTGTGATCACCACAATAAGGTACTTAACACGCATCCATTACCTCACATAATTATCACTTCTTTTTGTAGTGACAACATTTAAGATCTCTTATCAAATTTCAAATAAACAATACAGTATTTTTTTTTAAAGATTTTATTTATTTATTTGAGAGAGAGACAGGGAGAGAGAGCATGAGTGAGAAGGGCAGAGAGAGAAGCAGACTCCCCGTGGAGCTGGGAGCCCGATGCGGGACTCGATCTCAGGACTCTGGGATCATGACCTGAGCCGAAGGCAGTCGTCCAACCAACTGAGCCACCCAGGCATCCCAACAATACAGTATTCTTAACTGTAGCTGCTATGGAAGCTGATAACTTACTTTATTATGAACATAATTCCACACTTGATTTGTACATTTTGACATATGCTTTCCCACGTTTTTCACATCTAAAACATAAATGCTAGATTCTCTCGTGAGGAATTTCAAAATCTTTTTCTCTTACGCATTTTACTTCTCATGGCTTATTAATCTCTCTAGAGAAAATAATAAGGTAGGAATTTATCTTACAATTAATAAAATCCAGATGTTAAAGGCACAGATACACTTAAAACTCATCAGCATTTAAGAGGGCACACCAAGCCCTTCCATTCTATTTTTTTAAAATAGTTCTATGAATATTATGTTAGAGATAAATTATTTTTATATATTTTTAAAGATTTTATTTATTCATTTGACAGAGAGAGAGAAAGAGAGCACAAGCAGGGGAGCACCAGGCAGAGGGAGAAGTGGGCTCCCCACCAAGCCGGGAGCCTGATGTGGGCTCAATCCCAGGACCCTGGGACCACGACCTGAGCTGAAGTCAGACACTTAACAAACTGAGCCACCCTGTTAGAGATAAATTATTGATTGGTCAAAAAAGTTACACAAGATTTGCAATCATAATGTAAATAATCTAGCTTTAATAGTTCTGTGGAGGATTGGACAGAATCTATAAAATGGCAAAATTTTATAAAACATTTCATTCTGTGAGAAGAGAATGTAGTGTTATTGAAATATAGAACCAAAAATAAAGAAATAACACAAATCAGACAGGGAAAACTTTCATAAGCACAAAAATAATAAGGAAAAAAAGAACTAGAGCTGATAGTTCATTGGAAATTTCTTATGTGAGTCAGCAACATTAGGGTGAAAAAGGTAACAGAATAAAGACCTAAT